>NC_084887.1:36776619-38006619 GCF_958979055.1 Alnus glutinosa | reverse complement strand
AGTTCCCATCCTAATTGCGGTATCTTTTCTTCGTCTACTTCAATGGATGAAAGCATCCCTTTTTTGACTAGGTCAAGAATATGTTTGATGTCTCGAAGATGATCAGATCTAGTAGGCCGCGTGAATGCGTAAATATCACAAAAGAATGCAATGGCAAGTTCAATTAGGGTCATATCGCTTACAGGGGCCGTGAACATGCTGAACAAATGCTCAAGCACCATCCAAGGTACTTGGTTTTCTAGCAATATCAAGTCATGGCCTAGAACTTGAAGCATACTAGACATGCTAAAAATAGGGTCATTTTCTTCTCTAAGCTGCTTGGAAGCATTCCTGCAGAATAGCTCAATCATAAAGCAACCATCAATTACCAAAATTTTCACAAATTCTTCTCGGTTATATTCGATCGGTCCAGCATAATATTCCCGAGCCTCTCTCACCAAAGCATTGATGGTATTGATGAAATCTTTCAGCATTGTATTTGGAAAGCGTGATCGAGAGATAAGGCCTAGTAAATACTTGGCTTTAATTGTTTCTGTAGATTTCAAGTTTGGGCAACCATGGTGGAAAGGCCCAATTGAAAATGCATCAGGGATATAAGCTTTTTCATTATACCTGTAGAGTGCGATGGGTGTTTTGAAGATGCAACGCTTAGATGACATGAACAAATCTTGGGACATCATATGTTCTATTGAAGATGCCAAGCGTTCGACATCAACTGTATCAATATCTGTATCTCCACTGTTTACAGCCATATTTTGGTCATGTTTCTTGTTCTTTCTTAACCTCCTAAAGTTGTTTCTTCGGGAATGACCAAAGCAAACAACAAAAAAGAAAAGAAAAGAAGCTTTAGGCACAATTCTATAGCTTCAAAAGTATTAACTGATAAGAATATGAGAGTAACATTTGCCCAAACAAGAGTGGGAGTATGACACTAACAAAAAGAAGGTTTTCTAAGCCCATAATTTGATGAGTAAGAAGAATGTAGATATTGGTAATTATTTTCCTTACTTTTGAAAGCGAAACTTGCTTTGATTTTATTTTCCTATAGTGAAGTTCCAGCCTAGCTACTTCAAGGATCCTGCAAGAAAAGTTCATATAAACCCATCAAAGGAAAGGGAGGGGGTGAATTAAAGTCGTACAAAACAGATTTTGTTATTTTCTATAGAATCAAAGTGTAGCAGAAAGATGACATCTAAGATTATTTGTGAAACACAGAAGAACAAGCTTCATGCATGCTCACACATCAAAGAAGATAAAGAAAATTAGATTCAGTAGCTAGTTTTAAACATGTGGAGAATATGCTTGATGTCTTGCATAGGAGATGTGGATGAGAAGATGCATTGTGAATATAAGCTTTTTCATTATGCCTGGAGATCAGTATGACAGGGGTTTTTGAAGATGCGACACTCGGGTAACATGAATAAATCATGAGATATCATGTCTTCTATTCGAAGGTGCCAAGCCTTCAACAATATTAATTTACTCCATTCCCACCCATATTTTGTTTTCTTTTTTAGCCTCTTAAAATTCTTTTGGAGTGATCAAAAGAAAAAGAAAGAACGGAAACACAAAACAAAATAGAAGAGATTTATATCCTTACTGTGACGAACCGTTTTTTTTTATTTTATTTCTCTTAACTCATAGGCACTACTATCCTCAAATTGGTAAACCATGGAGATTTTCACACTTAACCTGACATCACTATGTCTTAACTTGTTCCTTGCTCATGATTGATGGCTTATCCTCAACATATTATCGATCCAATCTACTAACTCCTTACTATTGCACTGCCATCAATACCTTCAAAACATAAATTTTCCCTAAATATTGGTTTCACCACCGAAAATATGCTATGACACTATGCTCTCATCAAAGATCAACTAGCAATTAACTCTTTTCTAATATTTTGACCTAATTCAATTAGCAATCTCTAACACGTACAACTATATATTGAAAGTTCATTTTTAAACTATCACTTTTACTTTAATGATCATTTGTGTTAAATTCTACAATTTACACATAACGCATGTTTGAACTACTACCTTTAAGTTAATTCTTACGTTTGAAATCATGTTTTAAAAGTATTTTGGCTTAGCCCATAAATTTTATTAAATAGTCAAATTTAACTTAACTACCTATTTTTATTTCATTCTTTAAATCTTAGTTTATTAAAACAAGATATCTGGCAATTTATCATTTTAGTTATTCGCTTGTTAGTCTGTTTCACATTAATACTTTATTATCTTAACTCGTACCTATTAGTCGAATTCTTAAAGGAAACGTCTCTCGTCGTTGAGTAGTTGTCTTGGTTGTCTCCTAGCTAGGATGTCTTCCTCGTAATTGTAGTTAGGCAGTTTCCTTGAATTGATCTCGTACAATGGTCTCATGCCCTTCACGATTCGAGTCTCCTTCGATGCGCCCAAAGAATACGTCATCACTTCTCAAAGGACGGTTATTAGTCTACCCTCACAAGGAGCTCTCTCTTACATCGCCTATAGCCTAACACAATCACGCTAGACTCTTCTGGAAGACTATACGACTAGACACCTAGGCCTACCAAAAATAGCATCACCAACAAACGTGGTCACGCATGTTTCAACCTAAGGGTTTATTATCTACCTACACGACTCAACATACGTGGACAAGACAAAGGGAGGTGTTGCACTTGAATCAATCGAGACACATGCAACACTTCCAAACAAAGGAAGAGGTCATTGTCTAAGTGGCATAGCTTGTCTACACAGAACTATGCTACGCAGACAACACAATTCCTATTGAATGCATTACAAAATTCATGCAATGCATACAAGAATTCCTAGAATTTCCCTTTTATTCATTTTTTAAGTTTTCAGAATCCTAAGGCTCTTACTTTACACTTAGACTTTAACTAAACCCTAGGTTTCCGCTTTCCGCTTCTCCTAACATGCCCTAGAACTAACTGCTCTGATACCATTTGCTGTGACGACCCGTTTTTTTATTTTTTTATTTTATACAGACATAAAACGAGTCATCGCAGTGGCAGGACTACGTGTCGCTCAGCCAACATATGGCACATGCCCCATAACATGTACTTGATAATCAGAGTATAACATATATCTATCTATGCAGCGGAAAACATAAATCTGAATAGCGGAAATTACAACTTATTCATCTATCACAACTTAATTACAACATTGAGCCATTTAACGTCTATCTATTTGAGTCTTTATTAACACAATCATTACATAACAATAATGGCTTAACAAAGAATAAGTGATACAAACGTCACAAGCCATACCAAACCTATAAAATAGTGGACAACCCGTGGTCCGGCAATTACAACTGATGCGGCGAGCTTCAGTCATAATATCCCAAGTACACTGCTACCAACCCCTCAACTATACCGAAGTACCTGCAGCCAAAGAAACATCATCTACACGGTTGTGATGGTATCCACATTCGCATAGGTGAAATTATGAGTTCACCGCCTTAGCATGAAACGCACTAAGACCTCAGTGGAATAAGACTGACTGAGTTTTCACAAAGAACCAACCCTTATTTTATTTTTAGTCGTGCGAGCACTATATTAGCCACAATTTACTAATAGCTAATGCAGCAAACACCAACTATTCAGAAATCATTTAAAACATACTATATAGCTGTGAACATATGTAGAAGTTCCAGTCATCCCTCCTTGAAAGTTTCTACATATAGACCCCTCTATAATAATACTTTTCACCGGTCGCTCAGACATATGTGCATTCGATCACTTCCTCACAGATATCACGCATACACATAGGTCTTAAGCAAAGAACATGGCATCTTACTCTTCCGAACTAGGATAACATTCGTTAACAAAACACTCGCAACACCATCTCTAATCGTATTTTAGCTTCGTGCCTTGACGTCAGTAGATCATGAGAGCACTAGAGTTAAACTCAATCATGCTAACATGTCTTTCCTAAAGAACAAGAACAGTCAACCTTTCTACTCATAGACATGACATTACTCGCACCTGGGTAGTCATGTATCCATGTACTTTCAAGTTCAATGTATGATGTTAACACATGTGACCATCCGATAGAAATACACATAAGCGCTTTTCATTTAAGACACTTATGCATATCAACACGTCTAGTAAAAGCTACTCATAACAAAAAAACTTCACTCACAAAACAATGCTATATATGATATGCATAACCATGGCTCATTATGACTCATTGTGCTGCTGATACTGATATGCTGCTGATACTGTTACCCTGTTGATACTGTTAACGTTGCTGATACTGTCACTGGTGGGGTATGTATGCTCTATACTACATGCTCTATGTTTCGTGCTTGACCAGTATATATTTCACTACTGTGTCACGCTGAAATCATGCAGTTTTTAAATCACGTCCTTTTAAAACTAAACAAATCCAGTATTTTATCCAACACTTTGAAATCATTCAAAACTTAGTTTCTTTATAAAATCTAAACAGTTTCAACATCACATGTTCTCAAACAATTTGCATAATTTAAATCTCAACCGCAGAACTTAACACTTTAAATCTATTCAATACTTTTCACTCTTGCACTATCTCTTAAACATCATTGATATAATTTGAACATAATCGAAACTAATCAAATCATCTCAAAACATACATTTCATCATATGGTTGGTTCGGTTTCATAAACAATAAATATATTTTTATCAATCCAATACATATAAAAATATATATTCTCTCAGTGAGTAGAATACCCACCTCAGCTGCATTAGACTCCAACTCAAACTCTACATTGGAGAACCCATTGAAGTCTCCAATTATAACACGATCCTGCAAACATTGGTAACATTAAACTATGCTATTAAATGCTATATTCTATGACACAAAAGCTACCCGCATGCTCACACGTTGTAATATCCGAGACATTATTTAATAATTAGAGTATAAAATTTAAGTAAATAATTGGTTAAGTTAGTTTAATTTAGTGTTATTAAAAATGTAAAAGAATATTTTTAAAGCTTAAAGAAAATAAAATTAATGAATAAAATAAAATAAAGAAAAGAATTAATGAATTAAAGAATTAAAGAATTTAAAAACAAAACAAAAGAAAAGTCAAAAAGTAAAAGAAAAAAAAAAAAAAAAAAACGGGTCGTCACAGCCATTGGGAGCTCATGCTTCCTCATTGCCGAAGAAGCAACTTATTCGTTGTGGCTCTAAGTTCCTTGGAGAAAAGGATGCATTTGCAAGCAACTTCGGTGTCACGCGGTGCACCAATTGTGGGAAGCCATACTTTGGTGTATGTGTCGAATTCCGGGTATGCTTTCGATGTGGTAAACCTGGCCACCTCGTAAAAATCTGTCCATCGTTAGCTGCTTTGACTCAAAGTAGCTCTAGTGTTGCCCAGTGTAGAGTGTGGGGAGCTACGCTCAGATATATGACGTAGATATAGGCCACGTTGTAAATATGGTCGAGGAGACCATTCCACAAGAGATCGCCAACTTGTTGCCGCCAAAGTCAATTACCTTTAGCGGGTAACTGTCAGCCGAGACAATTTGCTCAAGTATGGTGTGCACACTTACACCGAGCAATGTTGAAGTCTGTCCAAACACCGCAAATGCTGCTGACGTTGCCATAAGTATTATACTTTTATGTTGTATCGTTGTGTGCATTTGGCTTATTGGAGTTTTATTCATTCATATGTCTCATTATGCACGGTTACATGCATAATGAGTCCCAAGTCTCTAAAACTAAAACACGTGCGTGACCATTTCTATTGGTGACACATATGGCCACAGGGAACATGTAAGCCATCGCCTTAGCAATGTATTGGTAATGACATTGTTAGCTCTTGTGTTTGACATGATGAGTTACAATGTCTAACTCATTTAGTTTGATATGTTAAGTTGTCCACCATTGTCTCATTTGCATTTGTAAGTTATGCAAATTGAGTATCGAACCTTTAGATTAGAACACTTGCGTGACCACTCTTGTTGGTGACGCATTCACTTGCAGGAAACGTGTGGAAAATTGTTCCATTGGTACAAGATAAAAGACTTTGCTAGCGAAGGTAGCAGTGTTATGCGTGTAGAGTCTAAATGTTAACATATTTAGCTTCAACATGTAATGTGTTTAGTTTTAATGCCATGCATATAGGATTTCGGTGTTCAACATGGTAAACAATAAAGCTTACCATGTTGAACTGCGATGTTAACTCGTTAGGGTTTTGGTGTTAATTTGGAATAGATTGACGATCAATGAGTAGAAGTGAACGTAGATAATCATGAATGGGTAATTGTATTCCTACCCCATTGTATAGATAGTCCGAACTTTGCGGGTCTCGTTTGCGAGTTACTCTGCTATCTCTCTCCGACGTTTGACAATGATGAATGTCCGAGAGTATACACTTGTGTGTTTGGCTTATGCCTAAGCCAAGCTCATGTCGAGTCCAAGTTGGAAACATCCGGATAGTGCAGATGTTTCCACTTTACTCGCGAGTCTATGTGAGGATGCATAGGTTATCGTGTGCTAAGCCTAGTGGCGATCTAAGATGAGTGTTTCATAAAGAAAACTGACAACTTGTTCAGTCAACTCTAGGGAGCTTCGGTATTTTCGAAAATTGACTTTCTTTCGAGATATCATATACACATGGTGCAAAAAGGAAATGTGGCAAAGTCAACGATCCATATATGGTAAAACCATTACGAGTTTTTGGTGATGCCATTTGGATTGATAAATACACCGTTGGTATTTATGGACTTGATGAATCAAGTGTTTCATGGGTACCTAGTCATCTGAGTAGCTGAGTGTACTGTTGATATGTTAGTTTATTTGACTAGTCGTATCGAGTATGGAAAACACTTGATATCAGTGTTGAAAGTGCTTAGTAAAATAAATTCTTCACCTAGCTCATGTGATGTGAGTTTCGGTTTGAAGAAATATCTTTCTTAGTTCTTAGATTGAACAAAAAAAAAATGGATTCGTAGTCAATGCGTTAGAACAGGAACACACAGTTGCACTTGTATTTAAACTACCCTGGAAAATTGTTGGGTATGTGGCTTGTACAGATACATCACAATAGGCGAAGACGCACCCTTGTGTACTAACAAGGATATAGCCTATGCTACTTATTAACTGTAGATCAGGAGTCGCGTTGTCCTTCTCATGGTTCGCAGATAGTAGCTATTATCTATGCTCTACCATTTTGTGGGCAATGCCTCTATAGTGAAGTGTACGGAATTCACACTTAACACCCAAGTCTTGATGCACTTTTGTGCTAAGAGACGAAAACATCACGGCTAAAGCACTGTGTAGGAAATCTCGTGATGGCGAGATTGACTCAAAGTGTATTTGGAATGCTAGCTCAACGTACCCTCCATAAGCAGACTACAAATCCGAGAGATTTATTTAGACACTTGAGAATACGCCTAAGTTATGCGTGTGGGAATCCATAGAGTTGGTTATGATACCCGCTATTGGTTGTGACTACTAGTTATGGTAGTTTACAACTACTAACGTTGTATTGCACGTAACATCGTATAGACGCGAAGATGAACGCCACTTGATTTGGTATGAAGCTGGAGTGAAACGATCAGCAAGCTTTGAAGCGGTGCATGATTCTAGGGAAGATTGCACTCATTCAAAGTGGATATTCACTAAATAGTGATGGTAAGCTATGTGGATAAACATCGCCACAAATTTGTGTTTCAAATGGGTGATTTTGTGAAATGCAAGGTGTTGCCAATGCGAAACATGTAACGCTTTGAGCAATATGGATGTGTCCAATCTGGATATATTGAGTTGTCCCTAGTGCAAAACTTATGTCCATCACATAATCGGTCTTGATGTCTCCTAGTTTTAGTGGGCATTGATGACATTTCCCCGTATTTCTCCGTTGCAAACGTGTCTGCGACTCTCCACTTGTGATGAGCTTTTTCATATTAAATGGAAATTGACTTATGAAGAGGTGCAAAATGAGTGATGGTTTATAGAAAACACTAAATTCATTTCATTAGTGAGAACTCTATGGTGAAATCACGATGTTGATGAAGTCACATGAGTGTTCGATCGTTAAATGTGGGAGTGATCCCTCATTTTACCGAATAAATGCAGGTATGATTGTTATGGCATACAATTTTCGCTTAAGTACCCCAAGTAAAACTCATAGGTGCATGAGTAATTCTAATATAGAATGCATGCCCTGTAAAGCGAGTTGATGTCCAAATTTTGAGGATGAAATTTTTATAAGGAGGGAGAGATGTAATATCCGAGACATTATTTAATAATTAGAGTATAAAATTTAAGTAAGTAATTAGTTAAGTTAGTTTAATTTAGTGTTATTAAAAATGTAAAAGAATATTTTTAAAGCTTAAAGAAAACAAAATTAATGAATAAAATAAAATAAAGAAAAGAATTAATGAATTAAAGAATTTAAAAACAAAAGAAAAGAAAAGTCAAAAAGTAAAAGAAAAAGAAAATTAAAAAAAAAAAAATTAAGTGGTGTGGGGCGCACACCTGCGCCCCACATTAAAAATGAAGGGCCAAGTGGCCCTTCAATAAAAAAGAAAAGAAACAAGGCGTCTTGTTTCGTGGGAAAGGGTCATTTGGCCTTTCCATTATTTTCTGGAGAGGCAGTAGCCTCTGCCTCTTTCTGTTCCAAAAGATAATTTTTCTCATTTTTTTATCTACGAAAATCTAACCGTTCAAACTCAAATTCGACCTCAGTAACGTGATCTACGAAGTCCGATCTACGTTTCTACCAATCGTTTTGAGGTAAATAGTTAAATTTATATTTTGAGATTTTTGATTAAATCTAGCAAATATGAGTATGATATAGTGTTTTCTTTAGGCTTTGTGTTATTTGGAGCTTGTAAAGATTCTCCAAACACCAAGTATTATTTGGGTAAATTTTTGGGTAAGTTCCTTTAATCCCTAATTTATGGGTTAATGTTATTTTAAATATATTAGTGTTTATGTTAGTGAGATTAATATTTGTTGTGATTAAGTTAGTGTTTTATAAATTATGGGTTAATTTTAGAAACCCTAATTTAATGGTTTAAACTAATTTGAGAGTTTTAAGTGATTAAAATTTAGATAGCTAAATTATGTTAATAGGTTAGTAATTGATGTAAAAAGATTTATGAACATAATATTAGAGTAAATGATATTGAGAAAATGTTAGTGAGAAATAATTTAGAGATTATTGAATATAATTTCAGAGCTAATATTATTATAAAAGTGTTAGTGAAAATAATGTATGGGTTAGTGAAATTAATTACGGGTTAGTAATTAATATTAGGGTTAAACACCTTTTTAGTCCCTGAGTTTTGACAACTTTATTTTTTAGTCCCTGAGTTTCAATTCGCATCACAGATGATACATCAATTTTGGGAAATGACCAAATTAGTACCTCGGTTAACTTCTCCGTCCAAAAACTAACGGTCCGCCACGTGTCAACCTCAGAAGTTGACACGTGGCACTATATAAAAAAATTAAAAATTAAAAATTAAAAATAAAAAATCTTTAAAAATCAATTAAAAAATTGAAAAAAAAAATTGAAAAAACTAAAAAAAAAAGGGTGGCTCTCAGCCACCCCCTTGGCCACCATGGGGGTGGCCAGGGAGGTGGCCGGCCGGTCTGGGGTGGCCGAACCACCCATGGGGTTAGGGCTGAGCATGGGGGGGGGGCGGGGATGAGGATTTTTTGAACCCGCCCCGCAGAGGTGCGGGTTCCCCAAAGTGAACCCGCACCCCGCAGAAAACCCCCTCCACCCGCATGGGGCGGGTGTAGATGGGGTGGGGTTGTGGGGCGGGGATCCCCGCGGGTTTTGACCCACCGTTGCTCGGCGAGCTAGCAACATCCTCCTTTACCGAGCTTCCACAAGGCAAAACCGTCCCCGGTTCCTGTTCACTCTAGATCTGATTCATTGAGCCGCCCCTCCAATCTCCGAACACAGGAATGGCTTCTTCGGAAGCCGATTCCCGGCTAAGCCAGGTGGTCTCCCCTGCGCTCGAGAAGATCATCAAGAACGCTTCTTGGCGCAAGCAATCCAGGCTCGCCCACGAGTGCAAGTCCTTCCAAGCCCGAGGCCGAGGCCGAGCCCAATTCCTCAGGCCCAGGTCCACTCCACGACGGCGGCACCACCGAGTACTCCCTCGCCGATTCCGAGTCCATAATCAGCCCGCTCATCAACGCCGCCAACTCCGGCGTTCTAAAGATCGCCGATCCCGCCGTCGATTGCATCCAGAAGCTGATTGCCTACGGATACCTCCGCGGCGAGGCCGACCCCTCCGGCGGCGACGAGGCCAAGCTCTTGTCCAAGCTGATCGAGTCCGTGTGCAAGGGGGCAGTAAGGGGCTGCGGCGCAAGGAAGGTCAGGGAGTTAGAGAAGAGAGGTTAGAAGTTAGGGACTTAGGGTTTGTTTTTGTTTCTGTCGAGTGCCGCTTTCTTCCTCTCTTTTTTTTTTTTTTAAATATGCGGGGCGGGGCGGAGACCCGAGAAAATTCAAGGGTCCCCCCCGCAACCCGCCCCGCACCGCGCGGGGGGGGCCAAAAACAGCCCCAAAACCCGCCCCATGGGTGCGGGTTTTGGGCTCTGCGGGGAGGGTTGGGGCGGTTTCTGCGGGGCGGGGCGGGTTTTGCGGGGATCTGCTCAGTCCTACATGGGGTGGTTCGGCCACCCCCTGGACAGAAAAAGAAAAAAAAAAAAAAAAAAAAAAAAAATTCGGGTTTTCCGTTTTGCCCTTGGGGGTGGCCGAACCACCCCAAATAAACCCTAAAAAGAATTTTTCCGTTTTGCCCTTGGGGTGGCCGAACCACCCCCAAGGGGCACGGGGGTGGTTCGGCCACCCCCAAGGGCAAAACGGAAAACCCGAATTTTTTTTTTTTTTCTTCTTTCTGTCCAGGGGGTGGCCGAACCACCCCCATGGGTGGTTCGGCCACCCCAGACCGGCCGGCCACCTCCCTGGCCAAAATGGGGGTGGGCAGCCACACCCATGGTGGCCAAGGGGGTGGCTGAGAGCCACCCCTTTTTTTTTTTTTAGTTTTTTCAATTTTTAATTGATTTTTAAAGATTTTTTATTTTTAATTTTTAATTTTTTTATATAGTGCCACGTGTCAACTTTTGAGGTTGACACGTGGCAGACCGTTAGTTTTTGGACGGAGAAGTTAACCGAGGTACTAATTTGGTCATTTCCCAAAATTGATGTATCATCTGTGATGCGAATTGAAACTCAGGGACTAAAAAATAAAGTTGTCAAAACTCAGGGACTAAAAAGGTGTTTAACCCTTAATATTATGAGTAAATAATTAAATGGTGATTTTAATATCTAACCCTTAGTAAATACTTTGGGTTAGTATTGTTTGAGTTTTAGTTAGTGTCTAGGATTTATGGGTAGACGTTTAGAACCCTTAAAATATTATGGGTTTTCCATAGTTTAGCTCTTAAGCAATTTAAGAGCCAAATGTGAGTCTAATATCAGAAGTTGTCAATAATGTGCAATGTATTGTTTTTACAGTAATGCATTGCATGGTGGTGTCTAGGAGACCTAGTACTTAATATCCGCACATCCAAGGTGAGTATTCTACTCACTGAGAAGTTTTATTTTCATATATGATGAATTGCAAAATGTATATTGTTTTACAAACCTGAACCAACTGTATGTTGATTATGATATGTTTTGGATGATTTGAGTACTTTTGAGTATATTGAGATTATGATGATGTTTTGAAGTACAAATATGATATGTGATTTTAGAGTGAGTATAAGTTGAATATTTAAGTTATGCAAATTGTCTAAGAAATGATATGTTAAATTGTTTATGGATTTAAAAAGAAAGCATGTATTAAAAGGCATAGTTCTTGAAAAGCAAAGTTATATGGTTTTGAGCATAGGATTAAAGACCAATGGGCTAGCATCCCCTACGGCATAGGATTAAAGACCAATGGGCTTGCATCCCCTACGAAGACCAATGGGCTTGCATCCTCTACGGCATAGAATTAAAGACCAATGTGCTTGCATCCCCTATGGCATATGGTTAAAGACCAATGGTCTAGCATCCCCTATGGCATAAGAATAAAGACCAATGGGCTTGCATCCCCTATGGCATAGGATTAAAGACCAATGGGCTAGCATCCCCTATGGCAAAGGATTAAAGACCAATGGGCTAGCATCCCCTATGGCATAGGATTAAAGACTAATGGGCTAGCATCCCCTATGGCAAAGGATTAAAGACTAATAGGCATGTATCCCCTTTGGCATAGGTTGTGGATCGGGTTTGCAATTGGGCATGCATAGCATTGTTTTTGTAAGTGTGATGTTTTCATGATTTGATATATAGTGTATGCTTTTACAGGTCTCTTATAGTTGTTTTCATGATAATCTGCATAAGTGATTTAAAAGCATTTAGCCATTAAACATAAGAGTATTAAAGTAGGTGAGAATATATGTAGTTGTTTCCAACAATGAAACTTCTACGTATATGCTCAGCTGCGTAGTATGCTTTAAATGTTTTCTATTAGTCAGTGTTTGCTATATCAGCTATGGGGGTTTTCAAATAAAAGTTTATAAAATTGGTGGCTGTTATAGTGTACGCATGACTAAAAAAGGAAAAGTTAGTTCTTTGCGAAAACTCAGTGAATAGTGTACCTCTGAGGTCTTAGTGTATTTATTTATGCTAAGGCGGTGGGCTCATAATTCCACCTGTACGGATGCGGCAACCCCCGCAACCGTGCAGATGTTTATACTTTGGTTGCAGGTTTTGCGGATATAGATATTGACACGTCCACCTAGCTTATGAGTTGCTGTGATTGGAGCATATCGCGACAGTCATAAGTCACGGACGCATGGCTAGTCCGCATTTTGGGTATTTTATTTATGGCTCATATCCTACGTGGCACATGTATTTGTTGAGCCTATATTTTAGTGTGTAATATGTTTTATAAGTCTTAAATAGATAGACTTGTAAATGGCTCTTGTTGTAATTAACTGTTATGTATTAGATGTCTTTCGCTGTTAGATGTAACTCTGATTATCTGGTGCATGTTATGGGGCATGTGTTATATGTTGACTGAGCGACATGTAGTCGTGCCACTGTGAAGATTCGTTTGTATGTTTTCAAGAAAAAAAAAAAAAAAAAAACAGGTCGTCACACACGTCACGTCACTCGCTTCTAAAGCTAGCTAAACACCTTAAGCTATTATTAGATTAGTCGTTCGTTATAGGCTTGCGTCACATTATTATTCCTAATCATTTTTATAGCTTGTTGCTTATTTATTAAGTTCACAATATTTATACTTAAGCCATATACATGTATTTGTATACATATATACATATACATATATAACGCTTAAGCCTAATCCATGAAACCTAAATATCACGTGTGCTTGTATAAGTAGATTAGCTACTACCCATCTAGATAATTTAGATTATAGAACCTAAATCTTATATAACACACTAATTTAATAACTCTTATTAATTTATATTTCAATCTCATAATCCATATATATAATATCACTTTACCTATTCTTGGATTCACTCTTCATTATGCTAACGTATTTTATTTACTCATTTACTCTATGTAATCTTTACTCATTTATTTACCTTAGTAATTATCTTGTTCGTTTAACTACATACAAAATAATAACTAACTCAACTCCTTCTAGGGCAATCCAAAACTCCGTCACATAACCAAAACTATCTTCTCTGAGACTACTCCACCACATCTCTTATTTCAACTCATACGGCCATCCACAGTAAATACACCACCACTAACACTTAAAACATGAACATGGCCAATTCCAAAGACAATTTCAACATCAAAATCATTAATAACCTAAAATCAACACACAATCAATGGAATCCCCAAATCCGAATACCCATCAGCAATGGACACAAACCTAATCCAATCCCTTTGCCAAGAACATTGACCAAATCTAATTTGGCCAAAACCATAAAGCCCTAAACAATTGAACACAAACTTGATCAAGGAACTTAACTCAAAATCATCAAAGCACAATCATTATTCCAAACCATAGTACATAGGTGAACAAGAACACTGCCAATACCTAAAACAGGGAAGACAAACAAGGCAACATCAAAATACCCATCCGGTTGACCTAACAACAAGGGAATAACACAACTCTAAGAACATTGAGGTACACATCTAAACAGGGGAATATCACCACAAAATCCTCAACAACTTCAATAATCAGCCCAAATCAGCCAACCACAGTGAACCCCATCACAGTACACACACACGGCCAGCCATCCAAAACAGTGAACACCCGAAGCTCCCAAATCAGTAAACAACCCACACAAAACCCATACAATCGGTTCAAATTAATAAATTCTTAAACTATGCATAGCCGAAACACAATCAATTGAAAAGCCCCAAAATTATCAAACCCTAATTCCATAATAATCAAACCAATCCACAAAAATTATAGAATTTATACCTTGGGGATTTTCCTCAACAAATCCACCGGAAAAAGCCGTTGATTCCGTCGGAAAAGTCGCCGAAAATCACTTTGAAGAACCGGGTCTTCTTCTCGGGTCTGGCGGGTTGCGGGTCGCACGGGTCACGGTCACGGGTTCTCAAATTTTCTGGGCTCATGGGTCGCGGGTTCAAGCCCCTGGGTTCCGCCGAAGCTCCTCCATCGCCGGATTTCAGTCCCGGCCACCGATCATGGAGGATCGGGTCCTCACGGGTCTCGGGTCACTTGGCCATGGGTTGCACAGGTTTCGGGTTCTCTCTCTCCCGGGTCATCTCTGGTTCAAGGGCTCACCGGAGATCGCGTCGCCGGCGTCCTCTGGTCTCGTCGGCGCCACCCATCGGAGGATCGGACTCCATCTCCCTCAACTCTCCCGATCTCATCTCTCTCTCAGCATCTCTCGGCTCTCACATCTCTCGGTTCTCTCTCGGTCTCATCTCTCTATTTCTCTCCTCCCTCAGTCTCTCCGACTCTCTCTATCTTACTGTGCTCGTGTGAGAAAAGGAAGAAAGAAGACGAAGAAAGACAAATAAGAAGAGAAAAGAAGAAAAGAAAAGAGGAAGGGGGGGGGGGGGGGGGGGGGGTGTGGCTGATGCGTGGGGCTTGAGGGGGAGAGTGACATTTTCCACTACAATCCACAGCCACACACGTGGCTATGGATAAGACCAAACTTTGGTCTTATTCCAATTCTAGCCCTCATCTTTTTTAAATTGCAATTTTGCCCCCATCTTATCTTATTCATTTCTCTAATAATTATTACTCAATCTTATTTTACTCAATTGCATAAACATATTGGCTTAAGACTTAGTATTAGTCCCATCTAATTTAATAAACACCATTTATAAATGGCTAAATTTCCTATTTAAATTCTTGGTTTTTACATCCTCCCCTCCTTATAAAATTTCGTCCTCGAAATTTGCAACGTCGCTTATGATCTCATATGCTTATTTGAATTTGAAGCTACCCTAATAGTCCTCAAAGTTAGTTTGTACTAGGCATTCAATCTTTAACCTATGTGGTTAACATCTAATTTTCACCATCCACATCGTTTCCATTTCTCTGCTTCAACGTAAATGTCTGCTCTTATCATGGACCTCGTCTATCCTTGTTCGTCTGTGTCATCAGTACCTGATCAGATCATTGTATCTCCCAATAGCTCAAGTAATATACTAGAATTCCACCTTATATTGTTAAAATTTCATCTTATGTTATCGAAATTCCAGCTCCCAATTCTAGGGAAGAAACTCATTCAGAGTCCAACGCCTCAATTCAAGTAAGTCCTTAGTCATCAATCGGGGTCGGAATCTCCTTCTATTAGGAAATCCTTTAAACATTAATCTGGGTTTAACCATTCCTATCCTCAAGTAGAATGTAGTCATTAATTCCTTAAACCTCAAATATATAGACTATATCACGGGAGATAGGGCATTTAACAATTAATAAATCATAAAACCATATGAGGCTAAGATTTTGAATATTTGGAGATATTTAGTAAGTCCACACAAGATCTTTTCAAGTAAGGGTCATTTGTAAGATTTGAGTTAAGTTTTACACCTCAATTGATGATGTCATGATTTGTTAGGGGTCAATTATAATTGTGCTTATGATTGTGCTTATGATGCAGTACAAGTTACAATTAGAACCAATTTTTGAGCTATTAGAGATCAACTTAATTAATTTGAGGAGATAGCTACCTATTTAAACATTGGAGAATTCTATAGACTAAGAATTTTATTGAGGAATTTATTTTAGTCTTCTACTAAGCTGCATTTCAAAACTATTCCCAGGCTCCACCCCTCTCAAAATTTCTGTTCTAGCCCGCCTTTAACATCCTGCAAGAAAAGTTCAAATGCCTAAAAAGGAAATTGAAATGAAATTATAATCGAGTTTTAGACACCAAAATGAGCAATTCTTATTTCATTAAAAAAATATATATATATATACCTCTCAGTCTTTTACTGACCTAACAAGTTTATCAATTAGAAGTTCACTCATCTTATTCTTATCCCTTTCACATCCTTCACTCGGGTAACAAATGCAACTGTTTATATAATGCTTAAAGCACCGAAAGCAAAAAAGGCAAATTCCCATAAATTGATTGATGGATACAAAGATGAAAAGAGTTGAATTTTTTGGAGTGAAAAGGGAAAAAAGTTGTTTAATAAAGTGGATAAATGAGTTGGATTTTTCGGATAGAAAATGATATAGGATGGGAAGAAAGAAATGCCAAAGGGGCCCAGAAAGAGAAATATATGCTGCTGGCTTCCTAGTTTTTCAAAACAAAAGTCGCAGCCTGAAAAAAAAAATAATAAAATAAAATTATTATTCTTTTCTCTGTGGATTTAGAATGAAAAACCAATAAATTGGCAAATCTAAAAGGGCCAAAGGCAATTGAACTAGGATTAGGATCTCTTACAATCTCATGGTCAGATTATAAAGAATTTCTTATAATTGTGAGAGATCCTGAATGGGTGAACCTCATTGGAAGCCTCTCATAATTACTTAACACAATTGTAAGGAATAAACAATTCCAAAAAATCCGTTAAGGATTCTAATCAAGTTAGACCTAACCAATGATTATTTATTCTAGTGCTACTAGGATGTATTTACCTTAGAGTAATGTTAAATATTATACCTCATTTTATTGGCCGGATTGATTTAGCAGTGTCTATTAACCCTGTTAAAAAAAAGAAATTAAATGGCGCGCGTTGCATGTGCTTGTGAAGAAGTAGTGTTACAACATTATTAAAAGTTTTTTCAATGTCAATTATGAAAAGACATTGGAGGGACAAATTATATAACACTTTTAATAATGTTTGTAACACTACTTCTTCACGTGCACATGCAATGCGCGCCACTTAGGGCAGCTTTGTAATTGGATCGATATGTTTTGTTAATATGTTTTGGGGTATTTTTTATTTTTCGTTTTAAAAAGTATTTTAATGTGACATAAAATTAAAAACTATTTTTGTATTTTTTAAAAGTATTTTGTGTTTAAGTTGTTTGTCAATATTTTTATTTTATTTTTATCTTTTACAATACAAATGACCTAATTTATACCAAGTCCCTATAGAAGTTATTCTCATTTATGAATGACTTCATTTTTTTTCTCCACTTTTTCCCATATAATCCTGTCCTTTTTTAAGGCTTATTAACTCCTTCATAAATGAAAACTTCCCAACATATAAACACATGCATATATAAATACATTAATTTTGAAAACTTACAAACAAAAAGAAAATACAACACTTCTTTTCCTAAAAACATTGAAAATGACATTGGTGGGATCAATTATATAGTAAGTTAAATTGAAATGATGATTTTAAGATTATTATTTCATGTTGTAGAGAGTTTGTAAGAAGGTGAGGACCAATAGGATAAAAGCGACCAATGTGGAAAGAATGGCCCATGGAGTGTTGAAATAGTTGCGCACAAGCACTGCACACCATCTAGGCCATCTGCATTGGCAATCCATTCACCTGCTCGCAAAGGCTTAGGTAATAGTACTTGTTGATCGACATAAGCATTGTGGTAAAGCTTGTTGAAGAACTGGGCTGCATCCTCTGGATTCAACCAATTATCAATGATCTCATTCTCGCAGAGTATGTCCACGTCTTGAACAGTGTTAATGAGATTGTCAAGGAGTACGGCCAGTGGCGGAGTCAAAATTTTTGTTGGGGGGGATCAAGTTTTTTTTTTTTTTTTTTTTTTTTTTTTTTTTTTAATTTTTTTTGAATGAAAAAAATTAAAATTGAATAAAAAATAATTAAAAATGTAAAAAATGAAATGAATAAATAATATGCTCATAAAAAGAAAGAAAACCACTTTAATGTTTTCCAACCGCAATTCAATTTTTTGAATATAACATATATCTAGGTAAGTTCTAAATTGAAGGCAACACCGTTTCAAAAAATCAAACCCTCCTATTCCTATAGTTGCATTTGTACGTAAGACTTAAATTGATTTTTTTTTTAAAAAAAAAGAAAAGAAAAGGAAAGAAAAGAAAGAGTCATACTTAAAGCCAAAGAGATAGTCAGCGCCTTTTATCATTAATAAGTTATACTTTTAGCCTTTAGAGTTTTAAACGGTGTTGCTTAAGCTTTGTATTGTCTTTTACCGATATAAGAGCATTCTTAATAGCCTCAGCAAAATAGCTTTTTGGTGAGCTAATTTGATAAAAACATTAAAAATCACTCCCAGCAGCCTCACCACCTTAACCAAAAAGTTTTGGTGAGTGAAAATACTCACAAATTTTGATGAGTAATATTCACTCATCAACTCTTTCACCAATTTTATTTCTCCTTTCTCTCTCCCATAATCAGCACATTTTTTTTCTTCCTTTTTTCTCCAATTTTCTTCTCCCATCTCCCATCTCTCACACACGATGATGTTCTTATTTCATGGACATGAAAGTTTCTTTATCCCTGACATAAACTTTGTGATTCTTTCATTTATCTTTTCTTTCTTTATTTCTTGAATTTGGTTGAAAAGCAAATGAAAACTTGTGTGAATTTCTTAACAATGAAAGTTTCTTTCATGGACATGAAAGTTTCTCAACGATGATGTCCTTATTTCATGGACATGAAAGTTTCTTTGTCCCTGACATAAACTTTGTGATTCTTTCATTTATCTTTTCTTTCTTTATTTCTTGAATTTGGTTGAAAAGCAAATGAAAACTTGTGTGAATTTCTTAACAATGATCTAATCTCAAGATGAAGGTGTATGGTAGCTTGTTGAATAAAAAGATTAAATAGAGAAAGAATAAAGAAATCTGGAAAAAAAAATTATTTAAATGGAATAGTGATAGTGAATGGTTAAAATGGTGAGGCTGCTGAGATAATTTTAAAAAAGTGGCTCACAAGAATAGAGAAAAATAATTTTTAGCTATTTTGATAAGTAAAATTTGATGAGACTATTAGGAATGCTCTGAAGGAGTGTGCCAGAGTCGCCAGACTGCCAGGAACATATAACAAAAATAGCTAAACACAACGTTTGGTATACAAAATATAAAGCTTAAACGGTGCGTTTCTGTCAAACATATAATCAGTCGTCTTCAACCTAATTTTCAACCTAATTTGACCTAAAATTATCAAAAAACCTGAAACAATCACAGAACCTCAGCGTGAACAATGAATATTGGTCTTCATAGAAAATATTTGCCTCTTTATAAATGGCTGAGCGTGGGCAACCAGGGCATTTGAAAAAATTCTTCCATGGGTAAGGAAATTTTTTGGGAGGTGAAGGGGGCATTTGATCCCTATCAACCCCCCCCCCCCCCCCCCCCTCGGCCCCTGAGTACGGCATAGGAAGTGAACCGAGCTTCACATTTGGGAAAGCATTGCTCAAAGTTGATGAGATTTTGAAACACAGTTTCTGTTGTCTCTTGAGTCAGTAACGGAGGAATTTCCAAGACACCATCAATGAATTTGATGTCCATGATGCTTCTGGTCAACTCACCCCTTCTAAATTTGATTCCAGCCTCTACGAGGCTTGTTGCACAAGGCATGGGATGCCATCTTGCCCTACTTTCTTCCTGTCCTCGAGTTGATAAAACCAACCATTTTCTGAACAGGTCGAGAATATGCTTGATGTCTTGGATAGGGGGAACTATTCCGGGATCTGTGGATGAGAAAATGTTAGCAAAGAATTCTATGGCAAGTTGCGTTAGAGACTTGTTTTCTCTGGTGGGGTCGATGGTCATGTTAAACAAACCCTCAAGCACCATCCAAGGCACTTGATTTTCGAGCAAAATCAAGTCATGGTATAGAAATTGGAGCATACAAGCCATGTTGAAAACAGGTCATCTTATTCCCTATGCCATTTGTAAGCATTCTTACGAAACAACTCAATGATGAAGCAACCATCCATTACCAAAATGTTCACAAATTCATCTGGGCTGCAATAAATTGGTCCGGCATAACACTCACGAGCCACTCCCTCCACGGCCTTGATGGAATTGATGAGATCTCTTAGCTTTGTCTCTGGAGACGGAGACCGAGAGATAAGTCGTCGCAAATACTTGGCTTTAATTTTTTTCGTGGCTTTCAAGTTTATATTGCCATGGTGGAAAGGGCCAATAGAAAATGCGTTGGGGATATAAGCTTGTTCATTATGCCTAAAGAGTATGACAGGGGTTTTGAAGATGCATCACTTGGGCGACATGAATAAATCATGGGATATCATGTCTTCTACCGAAGGTGCCAAGCCTTCATTTGTAGCCATATTTTGTTTTGTTTTTTGCCTCTTAAAATTCTTTCTTCAGGAGTGATCAAAAGAAAGGACACCCCTGGCCTCTTAAAATTTCTGTTCTAGCCGGCCTTCAACACCCTGCAAGAAAAGTTCAAACGCCAATTATAATCGAGTTTTAGAAACTAAAATTAATGAGCAACTCTTATTTCATTAAAAATAAATAAATAAATAAAAATTCCACTTACTGAGCATCGATCGCAACACTTCCAAGAGAAGTTCACTCTTCTTATCCTTCACTCGGGTAACAAATGCCACTGTTTATATAGTGCTAAAAGCACCCAAATCAAAAGGGTGAATTCCCATAAGACTTTATTCTTTGCTTCGTGCATGGATTTAGAATGAAAAATCAAGAAATTTTCCAATCCAAAAGGCCACTAAAGAAGGATTAGAAACTCCTACAGGGAGTTCTCTACAATTGTGAGAGGCCCTTAGCAGGTGACTTTTACTGGAGGCCTTTCACAATTGTTTACCAGATTGCAGGAAACAGACAATTGCAGAAGATCTTCAATTATATTGTAGGGAATCCAAATACATGCCATTGAGGTAGTCCTAATAGGCGATTCCTTTCTTCTAGTCATATCATCTGCAACCATTGGACAGCAAGGATAATTTCCTTCAACCCTTTTTTAGCTTTTACAGCATAAAGTTATACCATCCGACATTCCTTTTTCTTTAACTTCACATGTATTACTTCCAAAAAGTATATAAGGCTTGACCAAAGTTGTGTGGAATGAATGTGCTTGAAATTGACGTCAAATTAGAGAAACCATTCAGCAATCATTTTCAGGTGATGTTTAATTAGCATGCAGGTGACTCGGAACTATGCTATATATGTTTGTTTGTGTTTTCGTTTTCTGTTTCGAGTCACCATTCCATTATTTCAAACTCATTCTCACATTTTCAAGAATGGGTCCTCACAAAGAAGAAAAATATTCTATTCAAGATTACGGAATAATTATGCGATTTTATATCACTTTCCCAACAAATCAGAAACAACTAGGAAATATTTTCATCATCAAATTACTTTGTCTTGAAATAATGTATTTTTGTTCTCTAAATAAATACATTAATAGACAACTCAAAACATAAATACAAGCCTATATTTAGGTTTCTGAATGGGTGAATTGGTGAAGGCATGGCATTAATATCGCCACATATCAATCCAATAAAATAGTTATTATTTTTTATATTAATAATAAGAGTATTACTACATATCACACAAAGATCTCACAAATGCCCCTACAAAGCTTATGTGGCAAGTTTTAATAAGTATATATATATATATATATATATATATATATTATATTGTAAACCAGGGCTGATCCAACAGATTAGTCATTGTTTCAAAAAAAAATAAAAAATCTAAAGATTAGTTGGAATTGTCACGTAATATTGTGAGATACTTATAAGATAAAAAGTGATATATACCATTACTCTCGCCAAATGCGTATTAGGATGTAGTGAGAATAGGGGTGTAAACGAGCTGAGCTACTCGTGAGCTTACTCGAAATCGGCTCGAATAAACTCGACTCGTGCTCGAATCGATTATTAAATGAACTACTCGTGAACACGAAAATCAAACTCGATTATTAAACGATGCAAACTCGTATAAACTCGGCTCAACTCGACTAAAACTCGTGAACCCGCTCGTATAAGGATCGACTCGTTTATTAAGGCTCGATTCGTGTGTGTATTTATATATATATATATATATATATATATATATATATATATATATATATATATATATATATATATATATATATATATATATTAATGAATAATATACTATGTGTATTATGTAAGCATAAATTAAGTAACAAATAACAATAGTTATTAGTCAATATATATTAATTGGTCATATGTATATAAAATAGTAGAAGTGAATAATATCAATAATTAATTGTTAGTCATATGATATAATGACAATCCAGATACTTAATCAAACTATTCATGTAATATAATAGGATTATAATTTATAGGACTATATGATCATATAATAATATAACATTGTACCATACTACCATATGACATGTAAATATAAAATATGCAATCACTTTATTATATGTTATGAGTATTATCATTAAATATTTAATAATCATTACATACAGATTGTTAGATCATGTTAATATGTTAAATATACTATCATATGATAATAATTAGATCATGTGATCATATAATATTAGTATTATTAGTAGGTAGTTATGAATTATGATAAATTTGATAATTATGATTTATGACTCATAAATTTATAATGATCATACTTAATTACTTATTATAAATTCATAATTCATAATCATAAATATATATACATATTAGTAACATATATAATTATAGCTACATAGTGTTATATATGATATAGTATACAAATTCATACTAATATAATGGTTTAGTATTTAGATACTTAGTTAGATACACTCATACACTTAATAAGTATGATTTATGATTTTAAGTATTTAATAATTATCAGTAATATTTATATTAGATGCAATGACTATGTATATAGATTACATACGTAAGTTACGGTAAGTATGAATTCACATTATTCATATAATATAATGACACTTATGAAACTTAATCATGTTATTCATATATAATAATAATGTGATCATACAATCCTAAATTAAGTTATTAGGATTGAAATTACTTATATATTAATTATAATCACAATTTACAAGTTATGAATTATTATTATAATTTAGATCATATGATTTAACATTGTGCTATATAACTGTTAGATATGATCTAATTAGTATTATCAATCGACTTTAAAAAAAAAAAAACAAAGTATTATCATTATATATATATATATATAACGAATTAATAGTCAATACACGAGCCGGTTTCGCACAGGATTTTTTAGCTCGTGTCGAGCTCAAGCTCGAGCTCTACTGTTACTTAAGCGAGCCGATTCCGGACAGGCAATACCCACTCAAGATCGGCTCGTTTACACCCCTAAGTGAGAATGACTTGTATTTAACGCATCTTGTGGTGGGCTCATTAATTCATGGTAGCTAGCTGTTTTATGATTTTTCCCTTAGCCACGCTGTCTCTCAGTTTACTTCATAGAGAAATGTTTTGACTTTACTTCACGGTGAAGTATTTTAACAAACTTAGCCAATATATATATATTGAAGACACATAATTCGGTCATTTTGAGATGCAAAGAGACAGAAACTAGAGTTACAAAATACATATTTTCACTTGTGTTTTCTAATGTTTGAGGTGCCGTATGATACTCAGCTCGGAGAGAAAGAGAGTTTCTGGTTGGTTTGGATACAGAATTTTTTTTACGATTCTTCTCAAGTTTGAATTCAGGCAGAATTCAAGCAAAATTCACTTGAATTTTGCTAATGATGACCGGGACCCACGCGTGAGACCATCAGTCTCTAAAGTCAAACAAAAACGCGTGGGTCCCACATTTAAATAATAAAATATTAATAATTTAAATAAAATAAATAAATAAATGAAATTAAAAAAAAAAAAACAGAGGGGTGGCTGCCGGCTGGCAGCCACCCCTGACCCTCTTGGGGGAGGCCGCGCGGCCTCCCCCGACTACTGGGGGTGGCCGCGCGGCCACCCCCGACCCTTGGGGGAGGCCGCGCGGCCTCCCCTGACTACTAGGGGTGGCCGCGCGGCCACCCCTGACCCTTGGAGGAGGCCGCGTGGCCTCCTCCGAGTACTGGGGGTGGTCGCACGGCCTCCCCCAAGTACTGGGGGTGGCCGCGCGACCACCCCGACCCTTGGGGGAGGCCGCGCGGCCACCCCCGACCTCCTCTGGGGGTGGCGCGCGGCCACCCCCATTGCCTGGGGGTGGCTGCCAACCGGCAGCCACCCCTTGCTTCATTTTTTTAAAAAAAAATTTTAATTTTGATTTTAATTATTTTTTTTT
Source organism: Alnus glutinosa (assembly GCF_958979055.1). Lineage (NCBI taxonomy): Eukaryota > Viridiplantae > Streptophyta > Magnoliopsida > Fagales > Betulaceae > Alnus > Alnus glutinosa. The sequence goes on along the minus strand of NC_084887.1, from coordinate 37,982,026 downwards.
AAAAAAAATTATTTATTTATTTTAATTAAATAATCAATATATAATAAATTATTATTATTTAAATTATTATTTTACACAACTTTTTAAACTTCCAATCATTTCTTACCATTAAAATATAATATTTTTTAATCTCAAAATTCAACATCCAAACACAATTTTTTACCTCGATATTTGTAAATAGAATCAGAATTCAATTCTAATTCTCAAAATTCAATACCCAAACGAACCATAATTTTTTGTATATTTTTTTTTTTTCTTTTGTGTGAGTGTGAGATTTGAGTGTATTAGGGCTTGGGTTTGAGTGGTTTTCTCAGTACTACTCTTTATACTTCATCTTTTGATAGTGAATTTCTTCCGGATTGTCTCCGCCAATAGATGTAGGCTTATTAAGCAGAATCACTTAAATTTTGATGTTTTGTGTTATTGTATTATTTTCTATTCTGCTATTTTCTGCTTTTTTTGTGATCCCTAAAATTAGTTTTGTCACAACATAAGATTTAACATTAAATTCTAACAGATGACGTAAAATTTTCAAAACACTCTCATATTTTGTAAGAAAAAAAATTATGAAACAATAACCCCACAGCCAGCTGTGGGTCAACAGACCCATGCATGACCAAGGCCGTGCATTGTGGGTCTGTTGACCCATGGCGGTTTCAGCTTTTTTTTTTCTTTTTTTTTTTCTTGTACTTTCAATTTATTTATTTTTTTTATATATAAAAAATTATAATTTAAGAGTAATTTTATAACTTTAGAAAGATTACATAAGTATAGGAGTTATTTCACCCTTTGAAAGTTTTTTAACTTTAAAGAGATAATTATAAATTTGATAAAAGTTTAATGAGAGTTAAGTGAAGTTTCTTCTAATACTAACTAACTTTTTAATGGTGTACAAAGTTTGAAAGAAGGAGAAAATCAACAGGTTTTAGTTGTGGTTGTTTTAAGTTGTTTTTGTGGCGGTGATTGGTGTGGAATGGCCATATATTAGTTGTTTGTGGCATTAATGGACGTCATTACTTCTACGAATTTTTTCTCCATTCATTCCATGGTTCGCCTTGGAATGGACATTCGTAACTCCAAATTAACTCTACACGACCTAGTAGCTAGGAAGTCTGACATATTTGAACATAGCTCGATCTGGGTAATGGGCAAATTATCTATGATCTTTAATACATTTGTTATGAGAATCGTAACATATTGTGTATAGGGAAAAAGTTAGAAGTTCTTTTATATATATATATATATATATATATATATATGGGTAGAGACTAAGGGCTAAAAAATTTATTGGTAGGGATTAGTAAGATAATTTTTTTTAACTAATTTTTTTCTTTCTTTCTTGGATTAATTGAGAGGGTCCATGGCCCCTGCCGGCCCCTTAGTTCCGTCCTTGATTGGGTCACTCTCTTCCCAATAGAGAAAGAAGCAAACCAAATATAAAGACCAAGGAAAAAACACTAGTTACATATGTGCAATCAATCCAAAAAGATAAATCAATTTGGAGCTTCTTTAAAATTATTTATAAAACTCAATTTCATTTAGCAATATGAAGCTTATAACACAAATGAACATATCTTATTAACTATTTATTCTATTTGAGCTATTCATCTCGTCAATATAAAACTGAAGTGTGACGCAAATATTTAACATTTTCTTCATGCCTATTTTGCTGAAAAGATATTAATTAAAAATATAGTAGGATATTAGACGATCCTATGCGTCAGTCAAACACAATGCGTTAAGGATAAAACTTTGCACGATTTTTTATTAATCAATCATCACCTAAATAGCTAGAAATGCAACTGAAACGAAACAGACCAATTACACGTCTTGGTGGAGTCCTAGTCTAGCGCATGCATGCAAATTCTAAATCGGCCGGTGTAACAGACCAATTACGTACATAACAAGTTTCACGAGGTACGTTGTAAATTGTAAGTAATACTAACTTGTTATGCTATACCAAGTTTGTACCATGGTGAGGATCAAAAGGATAACAGCGGCCAATGTGGAAAGAATAGCCCATGGAGTGTTGAAATAATTGCGCACAAGCGCTCCACGCCATCTAGGCCATCTGCGTTGGCAAAAACTATTTACTTGCCTGCAAAGGTCTGTGTAGCAATAGTCCACATAAGTGTCAAGGTAAAGCTTGTTGAAGAGTTGAGCCGCGTCCTCAGGATTCAACCAGTTTTCAATTATCTTATTCTCGCACAGAATATCCATATCCTTAGCAGTATTAATGAGGCTGTCTAGGAGTACCGCATAGGAAGTGATCTTAGCTTCACATTTAGGATAACATTGTTCATAGCTGATGAGATTTCTAAAGGCGGTTTCTGTTACATCGTGAATTACTAATGGAGGAATTTCCAGAACGCCATCAATAAATTTGATGTCCAAAATGTTTTCAGAAGATGTACCCCTTTTGAATTTGATTCCAGCCTCCACGAGGCTCGTAGCAGAAGGCAGGAGTTCCCACCCCCCTATTCTTTCTTCTTTATCTTCAATTGACAAAGTTGACAACTTCCTGTCCAAGTCAACAATATGCTCGATGCCTTGGATATTCATGTTGGTCTGCATTAGCTGGGGCTGCATTCCATACGATAAAAGGGTGATACTCAAGAAATTCACAGCAAGTAGACTTAGGGGGATGAAGTCGCGGTTGGAATGCTTTGTCAAGTTGAACAAAATCTCAAGTACCATCCAAGGTACTTGGTTTTCTAGCAATATCAAGTCATGGTTTAGAAATTGTATCATACATGACTGGGTGAAAATAGGGTCATCTTCTTCTCTGGCCACCAAATAAGCTTTCTTGCGGAACAACTCAATAAGAAAGCAACCATCAATTACCAAAATTTTCACAAATTCTTCTGGGTTGTAATCGATTGCTTCAGCATAACACTCACGAGCGTCTTTTTCCACCTCTGTGATAGAAATGATGAGAGTTCTTAGGATTGTATGCGGAGAGTATGAACGAGAGATAAGGCCTTGCAAATACTTGGCTTTAATATTTTCTGTGGCTTTCAAGTTTGGACGGCCATGATGGAGAGGCCCAATAGAAAATGCATCGGGGATAAAAGCTTTTTCATTATGCCTGTAGAGAATGGCAGGGGTTTTGAAGATGCAACACTTAGCCGGCATAATCAAATCATGGGACACCATATCTTCTATTGAAGACACCAAGCGGTCGATATCAATTCTAATGCTATCTCCTTCATTCACAGCCATATATATGTTGGATCTGTAATTTCTTCTCGATCAGCCTCCTAAATTAAGTAGTTTCTTTTGGAGTGACAAAAACTTTTTTTTTTTTTTTTTAAAAAAATGTTAGAAGCAAAGCAAAATAGATTTGATTCTTTAGGCACAATTCCTTTCAAAGAGAGGAGAGAGAAAAAAAATTACCCAGGCACTTATGAGCATAACATTCATTCAAAAAAGAGTATTCGCATAACTCTAAGTACTGCCGAAAGAATTGTTATAAATTCATAATAGCCCGTGGCATAGGGTCTCTTTTGCCCTTAATGGTAACGAGTGTGAGAAGAATGTGTCGCAGTACTGTAGGTCATTATTATTTCCTTTGCTTTTGAAAGAAAAAAATTAATTTGACTTTGTTAATTAAGAAAAAAAGCAGTATAAGTATGTATTTCAAGTGGAACAAAATTAATTAAGGCAAAAATAGGTAGCATTAAATTCACATACAGGTAGCTGCTAAGAGTGCAACAGCTTGCCGGTTCAACCCCTCTTAAAATTTAGTTGTTTTCAAGACTACCTTGAGGATCCTGCAAAAAAAATATTTAATATAGACCCATCAAAGAAATTTAAATGAAATTATAAGAATATTTGTCAAATTAATAATGTATAGTTCCACTCAAGAAATCCAAGCTTTAGACAACAAAATGATAGCTCTTATTTGTCCCAAAAGAAAACTCCATAGGGTTTCTTTGCAAAGCACAAATGAGTGAGCTTCATACTAGCACATTAATATTGATCAAGATGATAATAGAAATTAGATTGAGCAGCAATATGCAGTGACGAGCTTAGAGAAAAACTCTACAGCTAGCTAGCTAGCCATGAAAATAGATAGGGATATAAGGATCCTCACCTCAATCTTAATTTGTTCCCAGGAAAATAGTCAACTAAACTATCATAGTCATGAGTTGAGGTCGTTTTGCAGTAGATGTTTGGAGCTACTGCCCCCTTTTTATTGATGGAAATGGAAGTAGTGCCAACTGCCATGCATGCGCGAAAAAGCTCAGGAAAGCGTAGAAATTTATATTATATATATTAAACGCCCATTATATATATATATATAATGTGACCAAATAATTCATCGAAAAAAAAATGACCAAATAAAACAGTAAGTCAACTCATAATACAGTAAGTCAACTTTGAGTAATACATTTGATAGATCCAATATGTTAAGATGATAGCGAAAACTGACCTTCCATCCGAATATTTGCATCGCGATTGGTGCAGTTAATTTGGATTTGTTTTGGAGTGGGTGAGTGATGTTCGCGTTCTACCTACCTACCTTTGAAAACGCATACAATATTAACGTAGGAAAATGCTGGTGCCAACTGCCAACTATCATATATGCATGGGCCAAATCGATTTCATTTGGCTTAGTTCTTGCAAAAAAAAAAAAATTATGGTATTTGTGTTGTAATTTTTTAAGAATTTTAATTTAATTTTTTCTCTCTTTTTTATCGAACATTTGAAATAAAATTAAGATCCTTAAAAAAATTAAACCATCACGCATCTAATTAATCAGACTCCAAATGAGTATACAAGTCATGACGTCGTCAAAGGTCAGCTTTCCAGTCGAGTACTAATTATTATAGCAGTGCCCAATATTATTGTTACCCAAAACCAGTGCCCAATAATTAATATTGCTGAGTTTATAGACTCTTCTAGCTTTAGATTGAAGTCTTTTAACATCTTACAAGAAGTGAGTTTGTCTCTGTTAGTTTCATTATTTCGTTAATATATATAGCTTCGACCGCTTCGATCGGGTCAAGTACTGATCAACTCTATTATTGCATGCATGTTGAGAATCGAACAACGATGTGACCAGGTACGTACGTATATATAGCTAGTGCCAACAATCATGCGACGAAACAAAACCTTCGTCCAACTTGAAAATAAAGATGACATACATGTTATTTCGTCAGAAGATCGACATCATTTTATATACCAATTAATTAGGAGTTAGTTGTGAAAGAGAATGTGTTATATATATATTTGAAATTTGAGGGGGTTAATTGGTGCTAACTTCAAGACATAAAATTCTCTAGTGTGTGTATATATATATAAGCTCATATATTTTATTTGAAATAAACAAAATGAAATATCACATAAACATTTGATGTATCTCATGTCATATGATCGAGCAAACATGTATATGTAATTAATATATATGTCCACATACGGCGCCAATGCTTCTGAATATATATTACTTTATCCTAATTTGAACGTCCGGCCATGGTGGAAGGCTGGAAGCAATGTAACACATGCAACTGACAACACCTACTAAGATCTTACTTTAAAGAAAGACTTGAGCGCGTTGTACCAAAATTTGACTCTGTCGTTATTAATTAATGAAGAGCAACTTGCTCATAATTATTTCTCAGAAATAGACTAAACGTCTGTTTTCTATCTCATTCTTAAAATAACATCCTTCAGAGTGTCCGGCCATGGTGGAAGCAACACATGCTACGTACCGAAACAGCTAGCTAATTTGGAGAAGATCACTTGAGTGGAACCAATAGCAGCTGGCACGTTGAGTTTACCAAATTTTATTTTGTCCTTATTAAGAGCAAATTGCTCATAATTATTCATTGTTAGATTAAGAGGCTAGGGCTTAGAAGAAAATAAATAGACTAAACTAAACGTTTACTTTCTCTCTGATCATTCTTTATATATCATCCTTCACATGCACGTCCGCGCCGGCCATGATGTATCACCGATCATTAGTCTCAAAAGAAAATAAATAGCCAAGTTGGCACGTTGAGTTTACTATATATGATGCTGGTGTGCCATATATATCGAGTATAAGAACAACTTCAACGATATAAAGATACTATAGCTCGACGCATGCAGTACAAAAGAAAATAAGAACAAAATTCTATGTAGAACAAAGTCTCCCTAAACAATAATTAAGCTTTGTATTAGCACATCAAATATGATAATGGAATTAATATCTAGTAGCAAACAATCAACCATCATGAATTATGAGATTGAAAAAGACCTCCATAGATCAAAAAAATAGATTAATACACAAAAAAATAACCCTTACCTAAACCTTTCTGTCAAGTCAATTCAACCATCTTGGCAGAGGTAGGACAAATAACCCTCTGATTTGGAAGCAAGCAATAAATCACCGATGGATGGGTCAAAGAAATAAGGTTTAACACCGGATAGAAGGCGAGCGAAAAAGTACCGTCCGACCTTTCATTATCAACAAGTCTATTGAGCCATATCTAAGGTTCTCGACTAAATTGACGGAAGGTGATTTAAAAAATATCCTGCATAATAATTTTCACCTTTAGATTTTCTATGGCACCAAGTACTTTCATAATTAATTTATTATTCCGACTTTCGTTTTATTCTCATTCTTAGAAGATTTTCACCTTTTGTAGCTTTAAGCCGGGTTTTACCATCTATAAATTTGGATGAGTTATATTAAAATAATTAGTTTTTGCCATCAATAATATTATTAATTTTCTTTATCAACGTTTATATTGAAAACACAATGTTTCTTTCATATTTATGGCTTTCCCTACTTGCATGGTCATAAGTTGGGAAATCCGTTTTATATATATGGTCCTAACCAAGGCCAAGCTAATGATTACATGTAGTTGAACCAAAGGTCAAAAACCAGCCGATCACAAAATTGTCTACCTCGTGCAGTTGGTGAGGCACACCAAAAAGGTTCGAGCTTTCACCTCTTTGCCTTGTATATTCTCTGGAACTTTGGAACCTCGGTCGTGCATGGCTCCCTGCGTTGCTTTTGTTTTTAAATATATTTATATAGAAAAAAATAGAGGAAGAGGAAACCTAAAACCCCTTGAGCATACTACACCACGAACATAGTATACATGGGCTTTCTGTATTCTAATTCTTTTTCCAGTTCATGCCCATAATAGAAACACCCAGTTGCATCAATATAAGACAATCGCATTCAAACAATCAGATATTCAACCAATCACATTCACAAAAACAATACCCATCAAACCCAAAGATAATAGATTAGCTTAACCAATTCAGTAGATTCACATAATCTCCATCTCATAAAGCAAAATTAAAACAAAATGGTTGAGACGACTGGTAGAAAGTGTGAGGAAGAGAGGATTTAACTAAACCTCAAATATCCACATTTCAAAAGACTAACACACCAAAATAGAAAATCAATCTCAGACACACACACACACAAACTTTCAATGGCTTCTCTGGTCGGCTGAGGCTGCTCATGACAGTATGGTGGTTAGGTCGTCGGATTCGTCGAGCTGAACCCAAGATGGAGAAACCACAGTGACTTTTGGCTGGAGATCTGGAGATGGAACTGGATGTACCGGAGGCGGGCTTGTGGGTGGTCGACGATAGCGGGCTCGCGTGGTTGATTTTACGGTGGAGTTGAGGGAGGGAAAGATTTGGGGGCAAAATGTTTGGGGAAGAAAATGGCTAGGTTTTTTGGATTTCAACTCTGGTTTTCAAATTCATTTTTTTTTAAATGAGGGCTGACATGGCTTGGTGCCACGTTAGCAATAATGGACGAATGCTAAACGGATGGAATTACTTCCCTCAAAGTCACTGTATGCCTTTCATTGAAGATTTTCTATATATATATATATATATATTATCTACAGTACCCCACAACTCTCATAATGTGTATGGCCTCATATTGAGAATCATGAAGACAGTTATATGGACATGACTTAATTAAGAGCAGAATCAGCCATGGGTGAAGGCGTGAAGCTATTTAACTCTTTTGGAGTTGGTTGATTGACGTGCCCAACTGATTATGCATTAATATAAGTTGGATTAAGAGTAATCGGTCTATTGTTTAAAATGTGGTGTAATTTTTAAAATTATTATTTGATTAAAATTTAATAATAATTATTTTAAATTTAATTAATTATTGAAATTTTAAAAAACATATAATATATTTTTAAAAAAAATATAAAAAATACTCTAATTCTTTTTATAGCATTGTTGGTACAAAGATTCTCTCCGCATACTACAATTACCAACCTTAGCTTAAAAACAATAATAATAATAAATGCCATACAACGAAAATGACATTACTCCTAATAACATGCATGAATGAACTGATCACCATTTTCTTCTGAGAAATGAATCCTGCACTACCATTAACACAACTCAAACACAATTGCCTTCGATCTAAAAAATAAAAATAAAATGTTTTACATTAAAGCCAATTGTGTTGGAATTGTGTTAGTGGTAGTGCATGAATCATTTCTCTTTTCTTATTAGTTCTCACCCGTAGGTAAGAGATCACTTCCTAGTTTCAAAAAATATTACATTCTAACTATTGAGTAATGTTATATATCACTCTTGTGTCCCATCAAAATTGATGTAGCTCTTAAAATTACCATTGAATTTATGATAAATCACTATTGAATTTTGATACAATGATAATTTTAATAGTCACATCAATTATAAAATGACAAAAGGTGGACACAAATGTGATATAGCATTACTCTTAACTATTTGTTTATTATTATTATTATTGTTGTTGTTATTAATTATTTTTGTTCGAAAACTGTGAAGAAAAGTAAAAGAAGGAAAGATTGTTTGCCTGAATTGAATTTCATTGATTTATGATACATAGCTTTACACAAGAAAATTCCTACAATCACGGTTAGTCTACTCTAGGTGGCATAAGTACAAAAGGAAACTAAATAACTAATATATATATTATTCTGTGAATTGAGTACCCAAATATTCTGTCCAAGTATTAAGCAATATTCTGTCCGGATATTATGTTCGGATATCAAGCCCTTCTCAACACTCCTCCTCAAGTTGGAGAGTACTGAATGTCAAGAACTCCCAACTTGCGTATCACAATTGAGAATTTTTTATTATTTTTTTTCTTTCCCAATGGCTTATAAACACATCCGCCAGTTGATTTGTTGAAGCAATATGTTTGGTTTCAATTGAGCCATCTTATATTTTGTCAAAAATATATAAAATGACAATTCATCTCTTTATGTCTGGTTCTTTCATAGAAAATAGGATTGGCTGCTATATATATGTAAGGCAGCTGTGTTATCACAATACAACAAGGCTGGCTTCAAATACAATACTCTCAAAAAAAAAATAAAAAAAATTAGAGACTTTGCGGAGAAGGATCCAATGAAATGGAGAGAATCCAGTTAACTGAAAAAAAAAAAAATGTTAAAAATGAGATGTGATATAAAAATTAAAATGTTTTGAAATTCACTTTAAAAATATATATATATATCAAACATACCTTTCAATATCTTTTTGAATCCATGTTTGGATGCCAATAGGCTAATTCACATTTTGTTCAACCCAATCCAACCCGATTGGGTGACCCGAGTTGGAAAAAAGTAACCTAATTTTAAACCAAAAATGCGTGGATATTTGGAATATATTAAAAAAAAAAAAAAAAAAGAGGCAAATTTGTTTGAGGTGATAGTGTGTAACTTTGATTCACCAAATTTTTGTGAAACTTGGAATAATGACCATCGGATAACCGAGTGTGCTCGTTATTCAGGACATCAAATTAAATCTTAAGACACCACCGTTGCGTGCAGTATATACTGTGAAGTAGAGAATGGAGTTTTGCCGCTCGTGCCCACGTGAAAAAGTTAAAAACTATTCTAGATAACTAAAAGCCACTTTTTGTTAGTTTAGCTAACCACTTTTAAAATTATCTTCCAACCGATTATCTAAATTTCTATCTATTTTATTAAAATAATCATTGTTAATATATATATATATATATATATATATATTTTTTTGTTAAAACCTCATATCAACTCCTCTCTACAAACCCGAAATAATCTCTCACAAGCATTTCATCAAACAAATGATTGCACTTTCAAGTTCTCAACCACTTTCAACCCAATCAACCTTCACCAGCTGATCGATCAAGCCTCAAAACCCGAGAACGTCAAACACAGAAAATGCAAAATTATCATATAGACACCATAATCAACCGGTCCAACCGGTGAATCAAAATCATAATTAATGAAGCTCCTATATTTATCTGGACAGTCCCCATTCAATTGAAGTGTTGAGACAATAACTTGAGCATCTCCCTCCATCCAAACATCCACCAGATAAGGGGGGGGGGGGGGGGGGGGGGGGGGGGTTGGGGTGGGGGAGATAAGGAAAAAAAAATGGGGTTGATTATTTACCTGTGGTGCCTCCATAGGGTAATGCTCAGGTGTTATGGTTGCATGAAGGACCAACTAAGGAAGTGGCACATGGTCTGGACGTGTTGAAGGAAGGCCAAGCTAAGAGCATGCAAGGGCTGATCGGGTGCCAGCTGGAGCTAGGAAGATTCAAGAAGTCTTCTTCAAGGCAAGTGGCTGAATTTGGCAAGGAAGAAGAACGTGAGGAATAAGGAAGTAATCTTCCAATTAAGGGGTGATTTCCCTTGGCTAAATAAGGCAATAATTAATTAAATGATTTTGGCTAATAATATGGACGTGTTGTCCAAGTATGGGGAAATATGCTATGTACTCTATAAATAAGAATTGTGCTCATGAATAAAAGGTATGCCAAGATTATATTTTTCAACTTAATTGTTGATTGGGAGGTTGGGGTTCCTCGAAAACCCTAATCTATTTTCACCATAGGTAAACTTAGGAAGATTGATCCAGCCGCCTTACCCATTCATTGACCCCAAACACGTTCCCAAACACATTTCCAAACACAAGACTGTAACATCAGGAAAATCAACCTGAAGCTGGCAAGAAAAAAAGGTGAAAGAAAAAGGCGAGAGACGCAAAGACGAGAGAAGGAAGTGGGAGAGAAGAAAATGGAAATGAAAAAGGTGGAGGAAAGGACCAAAACCACCGGAACAACCCGCGACCATTGGGACAGCCCATGACCACCGAACCAGAACCACCGAACAACATCGAGATTCGCCACAAGTTGCTCTACTGGTACTGGGTCGAGAAAATCAAAACCGCAACCTCAACCCCAAAACCATCAGGGGAAATGAAAAGGAAAAACAAAGAAGAAGGAGGGAGAGAGAGAGAGAGAGAGAGAGAGAGAGAGAGAGAGAGAGAGAGAGGAAGACAACTGAAAGAAAGTGAAAGAAAAAACAATAAAATAAAAGTAGATTTGTGTACAGTGCAACGCCACACGGTGTTGCACTGTTCATCTGTATACAAATCTTAACCAACGCCATTTTAGCTCTGCTTTACATAAGCCGAATGTGAGTTTTAAGCAAAAGTAAAGATATTCTAGCCAAATGGAAAAAGTAGCTAATTCGCTAGGATTGCTCTAAGGCTCTCAATCATGGTAAAAGTAATTACAAATTGAAAGTCTCATTATTCACATTTAGAAAAACATCTATAAATTTTGAAAAAAGTCCAATTTATTTACTGTTTTTAAAAGCCCCATTTTTATATTCATGAAATTAGTCCAATGTGCATAATTTTTTCTCCAACATTTATTTGAATTGAATATTTAAAAAAATATGAAAAAGTCTTCAAAGTATATAAATTCTCATTATTTGCATGCGCACGCGTGCATATATATATATATATAGCCCAAAGCGGACTTTCCATCCGAATCTTTGCATATTGTGATTGAAGCAATTAGGATTTGTTTTCGAGTGGCCTAGGAGTGATATTCACGTTCTACATTTGAAAACGCATTCAATATTAAAATAGAATATGTTGGAAATATAGATGCGGAACTAATGTTCTATTTGTTTCGACGTAAAATGGTTTCCGTTATAAAATGATTTTAGGGAAGTCATTTTTCAAGAAAATCTTTTTTGCCAAAAGCATTTTCTGGAGTTTGGCGCATACGAAAAATCACAAATATTTTTTATATTTTCATTCAATCCTATTAACTTATAAAAAATCAATTTTTATTCATAACATATAAATATTTATGTAAAATAATATAAAAATCATCGGTGATGAGATTTTGTCACTGACCAGTAGGATTCCGGTTACTATTTTTGGAGTCCAGGATAAAGACAAGAATCCGGATAGTTTCGTCAGAATCAGGGTTCGTCAAATTCTGGTGAAAGTGGCCGAAATTCAGAAATGCCCGGTCGCCGTCGTCAAAATTTGGCCTAATATGGCTAGATTTCAGTTGTACAAACCAGAATTCGGCCAGATTGGCATGATTCTTGCCCAAATTTGGCCTAATACAACCGGACTCCGGCTGTACTGTCTGGAATCTAACCTGTTTAGCCAGATTCTGCCGGACTCTGGCTGTATTGGCCGGAATTAGGTTTGCCAAAATTCGACGACAGTAGTCGGACGTCGTCAGATTCCTGTAGAAATTTCTAGACTCCGGCACCAACCGATGTTAGAATCTAGCTTGTCTGAATCCGACGATAGTTGTCGGATTCTGGTGATGATCGACTGGAGCGTGAAAGTCAATTGCGTCATTTAAAAGATGGTTGATTACGCCTGTCGTGTGGAAAAAATGATTTATGCTTTTAAAAAGCGTAAATCATTTTTCGAAATTAACTAAGCATTTTTGGTCAAACGGAAATCATTTTCTAGTTGACTATTATTTTCGCCCCCACCAAACACCGAAAAATGCTGAAATCATTTTCCAGAAACAATTTTACGTCGAAACAAACAGAACATAAGTGAAATGGGAGGTAGAGAGAGGGTTCGAAATTAATATATTCTATTTCAGTTAGATATTCAACGTGTTGGGTCTCACCTATTAAAATGTAGTACTCTAAGCCCACACGTGAAAGAGAGTGTTAAAAAATTGATTATGTGATTAAATTTACCTCTTCCAACCAGTTTAAGCTTTTGAGATATTTGATGATTTAATATGAAGTTTCTCCTAATTAATATGTAGCTTCTTCAATATTAATTGTGAGGACTTGAAGAATAAATCCTTGTATTTTTCTTCTTCCATACAGCATAAATGAAAGAAGTTAAGCTTAATAATAATAATAATGGCTAGAGTTCTTCTACCTTTAGTGTGTGAAATACCTATTGAAACCCGAACGATAGCATTATCGTAATTAAGAATCAATGAAAAAAGCACCAGATGTTTTGAAAAATAGAATTCTTAAAACTGAAAGAAAAGGAAGTGCAAGTGAGAAGTGAATCCACCTAAATGTAGTAAAAAGAAAGAAATGCATCCGAACTAAAAGGCTAAAGCAATATTGGGAAGGGTGCTCGTATTTCCTTAATGACTGCAACATTTGCATTTGCAATATTTATTCACGTTAATTTGGTTTACACAAGAAAGACTCTAAAATTACTCTTCTTACACATACACCAAAGCAAACAATGGCCCTTAATTTCTTTTCATAATTGACATTGGAAAGGACATTATAGAGAGACCAATCATAGAACAAGTTTTTTTTATAAGGATAGTAAGTAATATTATTTTTTCACGGCGTATACAGTTTGTACCAAGGTGAGGATCAAAAGGATAACAGCGGCCAATGTGGAAAGAATAGCCCATGGAGTGTTGAAATAATTTCGCACAAGCGCTCTGCGCCATCTAGGCCATCTACGTTGGCAAAAACTATTCACTTGCCTGCTAAGGTCTGTGTAGCGGTAGTACACATAAGCGTCAAGGTAAAGCTTGTTGAAGAGCTGGGCCGCATCGTCAGGATTTAACCAGTTATCAATTATCTTATTATCACACAGAATATCCACATCCTTGGCAGTATTAATGAGGCTGGCTAGAAGTATGGCATAGGAAGTGATCCTATCACAACGGTAGCTGTGACATTGTTCATAGCTTATGAGATTTCGAAACACTGTTTCTGTTACTTCGTGAATTTGAAATGGAGGAATTTCAAGAACGCCATCATTAAATTTTACATCCAATATGCTTTGGGACGTACTCCTTTTGAATTTGACCCCACTCTCCACGAGGCTGGTAGCAGAAGGCACGAATTCCCATCCACATGGTGTTTCCTGACTTTCTTCAATAGTTGATATCCCTAGCAGAATATTTGATGAAGTTTTCACTTTCCTAAACAGAGTACTTGATAAAGTTGACAACTTCCTGAACAGATCAACGAAATGCTTGATGCATTCGAAATTGATACTTTGAACCGGATGGGAATCAGTGCTTGATAAAGTTGATAATTTCCTGAACAGATCAACAAAATGCTCGATGTCTTCGATGTTGATAACCTGATTCGAGGGAGGCATTCTATATGATAAATAGGTGTCATCAAAGAAATTCATGGCAAGTATAATTAGGGGATTTTCGTCGTAAGAATCCTTTGTCAAGTCGAACAAAATCTCAAGTACCATCCAAGGTAATTGGTTTTCTAGCAATATTAAGTCATGGCTTAGAAATTGTCTCATATATGACTTGCTGAAAATAGGGTCATGTTCCTCTCTAAGTGACAAATAAGTTTTCTTTAGGAACAACTCAATCAGAAAGCAACCGTCAATTACCAAAATTTTCACAAGTTCTTCCGGACTGTAATCAATTGCATCAGCATAACACTCACGAGCGTCTTTCTCCACCTCCATGATAGAACTGATGAGAGTTTTTAGGATTGTATCCAGAGAGCCTGATCGAGAGATAAGGCCTTGCAAATATTTGGCTTTAATTTTTTCTGTGGCTTTCAAGTTTGGACAGCCATGATGAAGAGGCCCAATAGAAAATGCATTGGGGATAAAAGCTTTTTCATTATGCCTGTAGAGAATGGCAGGGGTTTTGAAGATGCAACACTTAGGCGAAGTGAGCGAATCATGGGACATCATATCTTTTATTGAAGACTCCAAGCGCTCGATATCAATTCTAACACTATCTCGTTCTTCGTTCACAGCCATGCATATGTTGGATTTGTAATTTCTTCTCAGTTTTTGCCTCCTAAAGCTGTTTCTAATTTTGGAGTGACAAAAAATAAAGTAAAAACAAAACAATGAATATTTAGGCACAATTCTCTTCAAATAGAGTTGACGAAAACAAAAATATTACCCATGCGCTTGTGAGCATAGCATGCATTCAAAGAAGAGCTAGATTAGTGTAACACTAACAGCTGAAAGAAGATGTTCTAAGTTCATAATAGCCCGTGGAACAGAGTCTGTTTTGCCCTTAATGTGAGTGAGAAGAATGTGTAGGTCATTATATATATATATCCTTGCTTTTGAAAGAAAAAATTAATTTGACTTCGTTAATTATGAAAAAAAGACAGCATAACAAGTGTTCCAAATGGAACCAAATTAAGGCAACAATAGGTAGCATACAAGATAAGAATGCAACTACTTGCTGGTTCCACCACTCTTTGAATTTGGTTTTTGGTTCCGATAACGAAGTTCCAGTCTACCTCGAGGTTCCTGCCAAAAAAAAGTTCATATAGGTACATACCCATCAAAGAAATTTAAATGAAATTCTAAGAATATTTTTAAGATTGTGTATAGTTCTACTCAAGAAATCCAAAAGAAACAAAATTATGATCAGTAGCTCTTATTTATCCCAAAAGGAAAAAAGAAATAAATAACCAACAAAAAAAAAATGAATAGCTCTTAGTGAACATGACAATTCTTCCAAGAACAAATCTCTTTGGAGAAGTTAAAACTCAAGGGGAAACCACACTTAACCTATTGAACTTTCATCCCTTTTGTAATGTCCTTGCAAAGTTCAAAAACTCTGAATTTAGTGTATCGAACTTTCAATTTTTTGCAATGCATGCCACCTCTCTCGTTAGGATTTGGGGTTAAGTTGACCCGCAAAAAGGGTAGAAAGACCTTTATAGCCTTAGAATTTATTAAAATCCAAATTTACCCTTAATTATAAATTTAATTTATTTTCTTTTAGAAAAAAAAAAAAGAAGAAAGAAATCAAACTTGACCCATGGGTTTCTATGACCCACGGCCAAGTTGGTTGTGAGACAGTGGTGACTTTGCAAAAAATTAAAAATTCAATACATTAAATTCAAAGTTTTTGAACATTGAGGAGGCCGGATATTGCAAAAATGATGAAAATTGAGAAGAATTAAATGAAGTTTCCCATAAACTCCTCTTACTCCTTTCCTACCATTCACTCCTTTTCATAGACACAAAGCCAAGATATGGAATATACATTTTGCATGCTTCTTTGCAATATACGTTTTAAAAAACTAAGATTTGATATTAATAGGAGTTGAAGTAACCCATTACGATAAATTGGATCAGATTTTGCAATGAAAGATCTTACTCTTAATTCACAGGATAATTAATTTAATTTGTATAATAAACAGCGAGATATATAGATGCGCGCTTAAACTAATGCAAAACAGACTTTACTATTTCTATAGAAACAGGTTTAGCATAAAGAAAACTCCATATATAGGCCGGGTTCATCATTTTCAGAGCACAAATGAGTGAGCTTTCATACTAGCACATTGAAGATGATAAAAGAAAATAGATTTATGAGTAGCAAAAGTGACGAGCTTAGAGAAAAACTCTAAAGCCATGAAATTAAATAGATAAGGGGAAGGAGATAAAAGGATCCCCACCTCAATCTTTGTTCCCAGCAAAATATTATGGATGTTTGAAGCTAGCTAGTGCATACTCCCTTTCCCCGCGGTCACTTGCAATATTATTGATGGAAACCAGGAAATGGAAGTAGTGCCCACTACGTACCACATATATCATTTTATAATTGGTAAAATAATTATGAGTGTATCATAGACAAATCAACCACTTATAATTGAGAAATGTTATTTATTTATTTATTTTTCTCATTTCTATTTCCCGTTCAATTTCATCCATATTTTTCCAAATCTACCATTAATGGAAACCACTTTTACTTCTTTAGAAGTATGGTACAACTTTTGATTTTTTTAGTGTTTCATTAATTTATGGAACAATAAAGGAATATGATTCAAATGATTTTTAAATTTTTTTTCCTGCATATATATATATTATAATAAAAAATAAAAAATAAAAATAAATGAGATTTAAGAAAGCCGGTACTAATGTTCTAATCAGAACAATTATAGTTGTCAATTGTTAATTAACTTCATTAATCTTGGTCGAAGTGAGGGCTTGTAATGTATGCATGTTTATGGTCTTGACCGACCGATGACACAATTATTGATCACGTGTAGACTTCTTGTTGGACCAAAACCAACGGATCAAGAAATTGTGTAGCTCGTGCAGCTTGTGTTTATGGTCTTGACCGACCGATGACACAATTATTGATCGTGTGTAGACTTGTTGTTTGGACCAAAACCAACGGATCAAGAAATTGTGTAGCTCGTGCAGCTTGTGAGGCACAGCTGTCTTGACCGCGTCTTCGATCATATCACGAAAACATTTTATAAGAAGTTTAACGATGTAAAGATATTGTAGGTGGTGTAGCGGCCGGATCCAATAATGTTATGAAAAGATTAACAAAATTCTTTTCATAACAAAAAAAAATACAAAACAGTACTTTTCATAAACACAAAAGTCTTTTAAAAACAATTTTCATTTTTATATTACATTAAAATATTTTCTTCAAAAACTAAAAATAAAAAACAGGAAAAAAAAAAACTTAAAAAAAGAAAAAGAACATGCTGAACTGCATCGGTGGCTTGTTTTGAGAGTCAGAGAGATTAGGTTAAAATAAGAGAGCTAAAAAAAAAAAGAAGAAGAAGAAGAAGAAGAAGAAGAAAAAGTGTGATTTTAAAATTGCGATTTTGTAGACGAAAAGTGTGATTTTAAATCAATTCGTAGAAAATAAATCGTTTGAAAATTGCGTTTATAAAACCACAAAAAACCGCTTTTCAATTCGCAGATAATGGGTATTTTTTCAAAAACACAAAATTTTAAAGACTAATATGCTATTTTAAATGTCAAACTGTAATTTTACCAAACGTTTAACTACGTTTTTAAATTTTTTTTTTTTATTACACATTTTAAAATCACAAACTCAAATCAACTCTTAAACTCCGTTAAAAATCACAAGTACATGCCTCTCGCATTTGTATATCCAAGTAAAATAAGGTAGAATTTTAGCAATGATTAGTATATGATGTTGGCTTAAGCTGACGTTGGCCATCAAACGTAAGCCTAGAAACTATTGATAGAAAATTATTCACATGCAGTTTTAGCTAGAATAGGAATCGGTGTAAGCTCATGACGGGCAGAAGTCTTCTAAAAATAGGGATTTGGATCCGCTGCAACTATCTAAGCCGTTCGTTATAGTAAACTATTTCCCATTGATTTCGTAGCAGCAGAATAAGGCACATGCTTTCATTGGATTGACCCGACCAAATCTGCACCTCTTCCCATTGGACGGTTCAGATAAGGTAGGGTGAATCAATGGTGCCCGACAAGGTTCACATATTCCTCAGATAAAATTTTTTTTTGAGATAACTTCACAAAAAGTTATCTAATTATACATTCTTTTGAGATAAATGTATTAAACTAACAAACGTATCAGATTGGGGTATGCACGTTTCTAAACGTCTCACTTAAGGGTACTTCGTTAGGATTTGCTGTTAAATTCTGTCAAAATTCTCAAAATACCATTTTTTTTTTTTTTTTAAAAAAAAAAAAAATTATCAAAATTTTCAAAGATTCAGACATGGATATTTTTGTAAATTTAGTTAAATTCTGACCAACACCTAAATCTGTAAGGGTGATTTCTGGAGACAATGAAGAAATTGAGATGTAATATGGTTTTCTGGTTACTACTGAATATTACTACAAGCGCTTCTGAGAGGCCCAAGCTCTCAAGGATCACAAGGATCAATTACAATGATTTTCCAGTCTACCTCTCCTTACCTCCCTTCTCTGCTAAATAGGCGATTCGGTTAGAATAGATCTAACCGAATTCAACCTTACTCTCTCTCCCAACAATTAACTAACAATTGAAATGCAAGATAAAAGATGCTTCTAAGCGCATCTAGATCTAAAGGATACAACAGTAAATTAACATAAGTTGGAAAACTCTTCTAGAATCTTCCTAAAGAGTCCCCCTAAGCTACCTGATTCCTTCCTCACTTGTCGGTAAGGTCAGTTGGGAAGATGGTTGAAGGACTTGCTAGACAGGAGAATGTTCGGATTGACCCCACGTTTGTTGACGTCCAAAAGAGTATGAAGTCGTGGCCGAGCGTATAGGGCATTTGAACCTTAGAATGTATTCCTCTTGCAGCATTGCAAGGCCAAAGGCTGCCACCAAGGTCGTCGGATTTAACAATCCACACCGGCAGGCGGATGTCATCTTTCAAGCCATTTAGAAAATAGCTTAGGCGGTTCTTCTCCGAAATACCCCTCAAGCAATTCGAGAGAGCCTCGAATTGGGTGGTATACTCAGCTATGGTAGAGGATTGATGGAGTCGCATCAAGGCCTCCATTGTATCATCATAGGCCGGTCCGAAACACGTAAGCAGAACATGTAAGAAGGCCTCCCACGTTGGAAGTTGTCCTGATTCTTCCGCATCTTGGAACCATATGAGGGCCTCCCCTTCCATGTGGAAGGAAGTCATTCGGATGCGCTGGTAGAGAGGTGTTTGATAGTAATCAAAAAAATTGATTCACCTTATAGGAGGGGTTCTCACCATCAAATCGTGGAAAGTCCAGTCATAAGGGACGGGCATGAACATTCGATCGTCTTGGTTAGGATCCGGATAATCATTATCGTATCGGAGTCGGCGGTCATCATGATACTCCCATCGATCATGGCCCAATGGTTGATTGTTGTCACGGTTCATGCAGCGATCATCCCATCCGTCACGTCCATCACGTCCTTCATGTGCATGGAATCTGCGTTCATCACGACCCTGAACAAAAGGAAGTGGAAGTGGAAATGGGGGGGGGGTTCATCCAAGGGAGGGTGTTGAATGGCCACCATGGGAGATCGCTCTAGTGGTGGCCTGGCTTGAGTTGCCATGAAGTTCCGAACGTCTCATTAAGTTCGATTAATTGCTGCTGGATGGAGGTGTTAGTGGTTTCTTAACGGGCAATATGGTCTTCGCATGTTTTCGAGGATTTAGTGAGGAGGGCGATACGGGTATTGTCTGTTATATATTTTTGTTAGATTGTTATATTATAATTGTAATTTGGTGGCTTAGTGGTTTAACAGTTTCTTACAAACTTAAAGAGCAGTGGTTCGAGTCTTCTCCTCGGCAAAGTAACGGTTTTTTGATATTTTTATTGTCTAAAAGAATTAAAAGTTAAAACCGTAAAAACTCAGTTACGAAGACTCAAACCTATGCATTGGATGACATGAAAAGGCACCTTATCCATCAGACCAACTGCTATATTGGGTGTTGTGAAACGGTTAATAATATAAATATTGTAACTGTTCCTCATCAATTTTACTGTTCAGATTTTCATTCTCAATTTTAGAAATTCACAAGTGAAATTGTAGGAATTCTCTAGAATTGCTATCTGTAGAATTTATAGCTTTGTTGTATCCTAGAGGCGATTTGCTAGCAACCTATTAGCAAACTCATTCCGAGTGGGGGCAAATATCGTCTTAAAGATAGCGATTCATCGTGCCTCAAAGCTATCTTTTATTTCAGATTTTTGTTCTTTCTCACAAAATATTTTCCTAACAATTTCAGTGTTTTTGTTTTGATTCTTCTTTTTATAACATTATTTTCTAACACTGTCAGCCATGAGAAAAAATTTTGGTGAGAAAATGGAGTATATGGAAGCAATGGGTGAGAACGAAAGGCTTTGGATACCACTTATAAGGGTGATTTATGGAGACAATGAGGAAATGGAGAGGGAATATGATTTTTTGGTTACTACTGAATATTACTACGAGCACTTCTAAGAGGCCCAAGCTCGCAAGAATCAATTACAATGATTTTCCAATCTACCTCTCCTTTCCTCCCTTCTTTGCTAAATAATCGAATTAAGCCTTTTTTTCTCTCTCCCAATGATTAACTAACAATTAAAATGCAGGATAAAAGATACTTCTAAGCGCATTTGGATCTAAAGGATACAAGGGTAAATTGACATAACTTGGAGAACTCTTCTAGAATCTTCCTAAAGAGTCCCCCTAAGCTACTCGATTCCTTCCCCAATCGCAGGTATTATCCCTAACTGGATATAAGGCCGATCCATCTTGTAGGCCCTTAACAAAATCCTAGCATTTTTTTTTCCTTAAAAAATGAGGGGTATTTTAGGTACTCTGTTATGATTTAACAGCAAATCTTAATGGAGTACCCTTAAGTGAGACGTTTGGAAACATGAATATTCCAGTTTGAGACGTTTATTAACTCAGTACATTTACTTCAAAACGTCGTATAATTTGATATCCTTTTGTAAAGTTATCCCAAAATCTTTTCAGAGCTTATCTCACTTTCTATTGAGCGATGTTGGGGGTGTGGCCGTGTGGGTGTGTTGATAACAACATTTATTTTCTCCTAATATTTCTATTTTGCCGTTTTGCCTTTTTTTTTTTGAAAATTATCATTGGATCTGTGGATTTATGTCAGTCTTTTATATGAGCTCTACATATCTAATGGTGATTTTCAAAAGTGAGAGGATAGAAAAAAGATAGGAAGGGAATAAGAACCTCTCCATTTCAAATGAAATGGATATTAACTCATTTTATGGTCAGGATTTAAAGTTAATATATTTTACTGTGTATATGATGTCACATTATTTAAATTTTTAAAAGACGTACCAATGTTGACTTTATATACATCATTAGTTATATCAACTTTAAATCCTGACATTTCATTTGAAATAGACAATATTCATTTCATTAAATGAAATTGAGATAATCTTATTTCCCACGTGAGGAAGATGTATAAATTTTTTTTTTTCAAAGAGGTTTTTATTTTTATTTTTTTAAGTTTTGATGCGACAAAATTTTGTTATTAATGTTTTGGTGCTGTGTTGAAAGTTGTTGTCAACATTTTAACTTTTTTAATAGAAAGGAAAGAGAAAAAGAGAGAAAGGGATTATCCAAAGCAACTACTATTATTTATAATTATTTATTACACTCATGTCACACTAATTATAATGAGTTAATTATTCATTGTTTTTTATGTTAGTTATTTGGTTCTACTATTTAAATTAATATTTTTTTTTTCACTTTCACTACTTACTTTTTGTATTAATTTATTTGTTTATCCGGAGGGCCAAATCGAGAGATAAAGACTTGCAAATACTTGGCTTTAATTTTTTCTGTGGCTTTCAAGTTTGGATTCTCATGATGGAGAGGCCCAATAGAAAATGCATCCGGGATATAAGCTCTTTCATTATGCCTTTTGAGAATGACAGGAGTTTTGAAGATGCAACAATACTTAGGCGGCACGAGCAAATCATGGGGCATCATATCTTTTATTAAAGACTCCAAGTGGTCGATATCAATTCTATCACTAGCATCTCCTTTTTCGTTCACAGCCATATATGTTGGATCTGTAATTTCTTCTCAATTTTTGCCTCCTAAAGTTGTTTCTTTCGGAGTGACAAAATTTTTTATAAAAAGAGAGTAAAAACAAAACAAAAGAGATTTGAAAATTTAGGCACAATTCGATCTTGAAATAGTGCAGAGAAAAAAAATTACCCATGCACTTAATTATGAGTATAACATCCATTCAAAAAAGAGTATTAGCGTAAGAGTCTGAGAGATGTTCAGAGTTAATAATAATAATAATAATAATAATAATAATAATAATAATAATAAGATGTTTTGAGTTTTTAATAACCCGTAAGTGGCAGAGGATCTGATTTGCCCCTTAATGTGAGTGAGAAGAAAGTGTATGTAATTATTTATTTCGTTGCTTTTAGAAAGAAAAAAAACAATAATAATAATTTGAGTTTGTTAAGAAAAAAGGAAGTATAAGTATTTCAAATGGAACAAAATTAAGGCAAAAAGAGGTAGCATTGAATTCACATACAAGATAAAAATGCGACTACTTGTCGTTTCCACCACTCTTAAAATTTGGTTACTAGAATGAAGAAGTTCCAGACTACTTGAGGATCCTGCAAGAAAAGATCATATATATAGACCCATCAAATAAATTTAAGATTATTTTTCAGGTAATGTATATATATATAGTTCTACTCAAGAAGTCCAAGCTTTAGACAGCAAAATGATCAGTATCACTTACTTATCCCAAAAGGAAAAAAAAAAAATATATTAAGAGGAGTTGAAGTAACCCATTACGATAAATTGGATAGGATTTTGAAGTGAATAAAGATCATCTTACTCTTCACAGAATTAATTAGTATAATAAACAGCCAGCTAGATATATAGATGCTTCCATTCAAAAAAAAAGAAAAAAAAAAAAAAAAAAAAAAAAAAAAAAAAAAAAAAGATAAAGATATATAGATGCATAAACTAATGCAAAATAGATTTTAGTATTTAAATAGAAACAGCCAAACAGGTTTAGCATAAAGAAAACTCCATATATTGGGTTTCCTAAAATGATCCTAAATTTTTTTTCAGTAAGGTAAAAATATCCTTAGAAATTCGAAAAAGAAAAACTAAAACTAAAAAAATTGAAAAAAATTTGGAAATTATATATAAAAAAACTGAAAATTATATAAATAATAATTTGTTTAAAAAAAATGAAAAACCGTTTTTTTTTTTAATTTTTTTGATTTATTTTTAAATCATTATAAGAATTTTCATAATTTTATTAAGGGTATTTTTGTCATTATGGGGGATATTGATTTTTTTTTTTTATAGTTTAGGAAGGGACATTGACACAATTTGTAGTTTTGGGAGATATTGAAAATAAAGTAGTAGTTTGAGGGGAATATGTGTACTTTTTCCTATATTTTTAATTAGTTTCAAAAAAATGTACCCAAATTTTAAAAAGTATCAATTTAGGGTATATATCTTTTAATTTATTTTTTTTCAATTTCAACACTCCGTTAGAATTTTCCATTAATTCCTATCAAAATTTATAAAATACACGTGTATTTTTTTAAAAAGAATAAAAAAAAAATTTCAAAGATTCAGGCATGTGTATTTTTGTAAATTCTGTTAAATTCTTACCAACATCTAAATTCTAGCAATTTTTTCCTAAAAAAAAAGATGGGTATTTTGGAAATTTTGACAAGATTTAACAAAAAATTATAATGGAGAGTTGAAATTGAAAACAATTGAAAAATGGAAACCCTAAATTGACACTTTTTAAAGTTTGGGTACTTTTTTTCAAAAGTGATGAAAGATCAGGGGTTATTAGTGAATTTCTCCCAAAAAATTATTAAAATTTTCAAAGATTTAAGCATGAATATTTTTGCAAATTAAATCCGTTGAATTCTGACCGACATCTAAATCCTTGCAAATTTTTAATTTTATTTTTTAAAAAAAATGAAGGGCATTTTTGAAATTTTGACAGGATTTAACAGAATAATTTAACGGAAAGTTGAAATTAAAAAAATTAAAAAAAAAATAAAAAAAATTTAAAAAAAAAAATTGAAAGGTTGATACTCTAAGTTTAAGTATTTAATTGCAAAAGTAATGAAAGATCATGAGTTATAAGTGAAGTTTTTTTTATTTTATTTTTCAAAAAAAATGAAGGGCATTTTTAAAATTTTGACAAGATTTAACAGAATAATTTAACGGAAAGTTGAAAGTAAAAAAAATAAAAAATAAAAAAAAAAAATAATAATAATAATAATAATAATAATAAATAAATAAATAAATAAATAAATAAATAAATAAATAAATTGAAAGGTTGATACTCTAAGTTTAAGTATCTAATTGCAAAAGTAATGAAAAATCATGAGTTATAAGTGAAGTTTTTTTTTTTTTTTTTGTTAATTTAACTTTATTTATTAAAAGAAAAAAAGGCAATGTAAATATGTATTTCAAATGGAACCAAATTAAATTAAGACAAAAATAGGTAGCATTAAATTACATACAGGATAAGAGTGCAACAGCTTGCCGGTTCCACCATCTTAGATTAAATTTGGTTTTCTTCTGGACTACCTTGAGGATCCTGCCAAAAAAAAAAAAAAAAGTTTTAGACCCATCAAAGAAAATTAAATAAAATTATAAGAATATTTTTCAAATAATGTATATATAGTTGTACTCATGAAGAAATCCAAGCTTTAGACAACAAAATGATATATAGCTCTTAATTGTCTCCCCCCCCCCCCCCCCCCCCACAAAAAAAAAAAAAAGAAAAAAAAAAACTCAGATTGAGTAGCAACAGTGACGAGCTTAGAGAAAATTAAACTCTACTGCTAGCTAGCCATGAAAATAGATAAGGATATAAAAAGGATACTCATTCCTCACCTCAATCTTTGTTGGACAGCTAAACTACCATAGTCATGAGTACTGCTTGAGGTCCGTTTTGCAGAACAAGTTTGGAGAATTGGAGCTACTACTGCTCCCTTTTTATGGATGCAAATAGCTACACAAATTCATGATCCGTTGGTTTTTGGCTCGACATTGTTTTGGTCCAACTACTGGTCGTCTACATGTAATGCAATCAATTATTGGGCTGGTCGGTCAAGATCATATATAATATATTAACTTTTTTGTTGGGAGATAAGAGGTTAATAAAAATTACTCATTTCGCAGGCATTCTCGTTTGGCTTATATAGTAATTAAAGATTATTTTTGTTAACTCTATAGTAAAAATTAGCATAATTTCTCTCAATCCGACTAATCAATTTAACCAAAAGGAAGGCTAATTGCTATAGTGCTACTCAATCAACAATACATAAATAAATAAATCAACAATCCCCTTTTTCTCTTTTTCTCTTTCCTTTCTATTAAAAAAAAAAAAAAAAGTTAAAACACTGACAAACAATTTTCAACACAACACCCAAACATTTACAACAAAATTTTGTCACATCAATTTTTTTTTTAAAAAAAAACTCTTTGAAATAAAAAATGAGATACACTATATATCATCTTTTTGTCAATTTCTTATTCTCTTATTTTTAAAAATTTCTATTAAATTAGTAGGGTTGATATGAAGAATCGATATGAACCTATAGATTCAATGATAATTTTTTTTTAAAATAGAATCGTAGAAAAAAGAATAAAATAAATCATTTATCAATAAGTTGTTAAGTAGTTACTTTTGAGTGTATTAATAAAATGATTATATTTTTTTTAAAAAATTAAATAAATAAAAATAAAAACCCCCACACCCAGGCAACTAGAAAGTGACATAAGCTTTGAAAAGATTTTTCAACTAAGTTTGTAAACCTTGTCAGGCACCATTGATTCACCCAAGTTGACCAGACCTTTATCTGAACCGTCCAATGGGAAGAGGTACAGATGTGGTCGGCTTAATGCAATGAAATTATGAGTTTGAGTATTGAATTTTGAGAATTAGAATTGAATTCTAATTCTATTTATAAATATCGAGGTAAAAAATTGTGTTTGGATGTTGAATTTTGAGATTGAAAAATATTATATTTTAATGGTAAAAAATGATTGAAAGTTTAAAAAATTGTGTATAATGATTGGTATTTTGAAAAGTTGTGTAAAATAATAATTTAAATAATAATAATTTATTATATATTGATTATTTAATTAATAAATAAATAAATAATTTTTTTTTTTTAAAAAAAATTAAAATTAAAAAAAAATGATGCAGGGGTGGCTGCCGGTTGGCAGCCACCCCCAGTGGCCGGGGGAGGCCGCGCGGCCACCCCCCGTGGTCGGGGGAGGCCGCGCGGCCACCCCCAAGGGTCGGGGGAGGCCGCGCGGCCACCCCCGCTGGCCAGGGAGGCCCCGCGGCCACCCCCGCTGTTCAGGGGAGGCCGCGCGGCCACCCCCGCTGTTCGAGGGTGGCCGCGCGGCCACCCCTTGTGTTTTTAATTAAGTTTTTTTAATTTTTGTTTTATTTAAATTTGTATTATTTTATTATTTATATGTGGGACCCACGCGCTTTTTGGGAGACAGTTTGTTCTGCGCGTGGGGCCCAGCCAGTACTCAAATTATCAGCTTAAAATTCAAACAAAATTCAGGTCAAATTTGGGTATTCGGGCAGGTGGGCGGATTTTAGGAAAAATCTGAGTAGAATATTTATTCCACTCGGTTGCCAAACACATCAAAAAGCATCAGCTTTATCAGCTTTATTCTGCTGCTATGAAGTCAATGGGAAGTAGTTTACTAGAACGAACGGCTTAGATTGTTGCAGAGGATCTGAATCCCTATTTATAGAAGACTTCTACCCATCATGAGCTTACACCGAATCCTATTCTAAAACCGCATGTGAATAATTTGCTGTCAATAGTTTCTAGGCTTACGTTAGATGGCCAACGTCAGATACTAATCATTGCTAAAAATCTACCTCTTCTTTTTTTTTTTTCTTTTTCTTTGATGGCCAGATTGGCAGATTCTCATAGAAAATATCTTTAGAATATTCTTAGTAAGATATTCAAATTTTCTATAAATTTTAGCTAAATAATTTACTTGTTATTTTATTTATCACTTTTAATAAACTCCATATACTAAACTCTTCAAATATTTCTCTATTTCAACTAAATATTAATTTTTTATTCGTTTTAAGCAATCACTCCTAACAAATGTTGAGAGAAAAAAGTGAAAAAGTGAAGTGAATTGAAATGAGAGAAAAATAATAAAATATTCAATAGCTCGTGAAATTTGTGAACTAAATTTGGAGTAAAATTCTGATATGAGACAACAAAATAGAGAAATTATAGAGATTTTGTTGAAGTGAACTTTTTTTAGTTTTTCACCAAATTTTGGTGAAAATTTTGAAATAGAGAGCTCACTAAGGATGCTAACATGTTCACTAAGATGCCATCTTTCCTTTACTAAATTCCAATGTCATTTTGGTCTTTACTCAACTATCTTTTTTTAGAATGAGTAATGCTACACACACTTCCACTTCTTCACACTCATTTCTCTATACCATTATGTGACTCTTAAAATTATCATTAATTTTGATATGAATCTTTATTAGATTTTAATCCAATTGTAGTTTTAAAAGTCACACAAGAGTGTGGAGAAATGAGTGTAAAGAAATAAGTGCGGATAAGTGAAAGTGTGTGTAACATTACTATTTTAAAAATCAGTCGACCATAAAATAAAAATAAAAATTATTCTTTAGCTTCAAATAGGACCATTCAAAACTTTTTATGGCCATACCTGAAAAAAAGAACTTTTATTGGCCTCATAATTTTTTTTCTTGAACCTTTCTAATACTTATAGAATCATTCTTGAAAATTAAAAGCCTAATCAGAATCATTGATCAACTATTTGCCTTTGCAATTAAATTAAAAATCCTTAATCCTTAACATTGGATCCAGAATTATTTTATTTATTTAAATACAATTTGCGACCACAACCTTTAAAATGTGCTTGCTCCTTAAAAAGCGAGAGTCACAAGTCCCACTTATTTAACCAAAAGTTATTAGTTCTACTTTACCAAAATTTTTTTTTTCATAATTTAAAGAATAATTTTTTAAAAACTCCATAGGGTTTCTTTGCAAATCACAAATGAGTGAGCTCATGCACATTAATATTGAAGATGATAATAGAAATTAGATTTAGTAGCAACAGTGACGAGCTTAGAGAAAAAGCGGCTCTAAATCAAATAGAGCCGATTTTATAAAAACAGCTCTAATTAGAGCCTTTTTAACTAAAACGGCTCTAATTAGAGCTGTTTTTTTTAAAACAACTCTAAATGGAGCAATTTTTGTTAAAAATGGCTCAAATTAGAGCCATTTTATTAAAACGGCTTTAATAGAAACGGCTCAAAATGCCTTTTTTTTGTAGTGACTGCGGCCAGTGGAAAGAACAGCCCATATATAGAGTGTTGCAATAAATGTGCACAAGTACTGTACGCCATCTAGGCCACCTGCGTTGGCAAAATCTATTTACTTGCTTGCAAAGGTTCGTGAAGTAGTAGCAATTCGAATAAGTTCACAGCTATGTCTTTGGGCTCTGTTTTCTTGCCATTGGGCATTGAAGTTGTATTTGATGCTCTTGTTCTTATATTATTTCTCTGGTTGTGTAACTCCTTTGGGGATTATTTCTCTAAAGAAGAAAGCACTATGTTCAAAAACAAAAGAAAAAATATTATAATGCTAAAAGCCCAATGCAAAAAGGCAAATCCCGTAAAACTTTATTCTTTTGCGATTTAGAATGAAAACCCAATAAATTGTCCAATCCAAAAAGTAAATGAAGTAAGATTTAGAATCTCTAACAATTTTCATGCATGGATTGCAAGCTCGAGCTCGTTTTTGTAACAATGAAGCTCGAGTTTGACACGAGCCTAAAATTTATGTGTGAGTTTGGCTCGCTTAAAAAAATTTATTGACCAAGCTCGAGCTCGAACTTAGTCATTTTGGTCGATCCCGAGCTCAAGTACTCGTCTCGAGCTCGGCCCATATCATACAATTCAAATTATTTATTTTAGCATGCAATAAAAAATAATTAAACCACATTTATGATCATATAATATAAGTATTATCGTATGAATGCATAATCAAATGATCCATACAATCTAACAATTCATATGATCTTAGATCTTTGATTACGTGATGACGGTAATGTAATGATTCATAAGTATCGAATAATAATATTTATAAGTTATAACTTCGATATAGTGGATCAGTGATTACATCTCATATACCACAATATTATATTATTATATGATTATATAGTCCTATTATATTACATGAATAATATAATATGAATCATATGATTAAGTAATTAACAATTCAGTATTGATATTGTTCACTTTTATTATTTTTATATACATATTTATATAACCAAACAAGTATAACCAATTAATATTTACTGGCAATTTTTATTTATTATTTAATTTATGTTTACATATAGTATATTGTTTATTAATATACTATATTATAAAAATAAATTATATATATATACACACGAGTCGATCCTTATACGAGCGGGTTCACGAGTTTTAATCGAGTCGAGCTGAGTTTATACGATTTTGCATTGTTTAATAATCGAGTTTGATTTTGTGTTCACAAGTAACTCATTTAATAATCGATTCGAGCACGAGTAAACTCTAAAGTAGCTTAACTCGTTTACACCCCTACTCATTTGCACGCAAACAAATGCAAAAGATTTCCAATTGTAGAGAATTTCAATCCATTGACGTTGGCCTAACATGCAAATTTTTTTTTTTTTTTTAATCTTATAATCTGAAACACATTGGACAGCAATGAGAATTTCCTTTTAACTCTTTTTAGATTTTACGGTATAAAGTTAACATATAAGGGCCATTTGTATCGATTTGTTGGTATGTAACCAGATCTACGTATATCTATATATAATGAGGCTTTATATTATCTAATGGAATTTACATCTAGTAGCAAACAATCAACCATCATGAATTATGAGATTGAAAAAGACCTCCATCCACAAAAAAAAAAAAAAAAGAAAAGAAAAAAGAAAAAAAGAAGAAGATTAAGACATAAATAAAATCCTTTTTTTCTGGACCTACTGCTCAGGCAATGACCCCCCCCCCCCCCCCCCCCCCCCCCACTCCTTTGAATTTCTGTTTTTAAAACATTAAATATTATTTGAAGCCCAGCTGGTCCCTACCCAAATTTATTTTTGCCCTATCCCCATCACCTTCCAAAATTTTTTCTCTCTGTCGATTTTTTTTCCACTTCTAGTTGTCAGTTTTTGTCTATGTGTTTAGGGTTAAGGAGTAAGTCAAAAGAAAGGTAGAAAAATGAAGAAGATGACTATTTTAATTTTTTGTCAAAACTCAGGAAAAAGCGTTAGCCACATCTACACTATCACCTCAAAAAGACCAGTTAATTTGGAGATTTCCCTAAAATCACTTATAAAGCCCAGTTTTACCTAGTAACTAGGCAATGTGAGACTTAGCACTCATCTATCTGTTATAAACCACAACCTTATGTGAGTTATTTATCTTTTCACAATATGAGATCGGAGTGTTACAAACTCCCCCCCTTAAACCTCTGACGTCCCCGTCAGGGCCACGTCATGCAGTGCTTCAGTACTAAATGACCTGACATTATTAAATGGTTCTGATACCATTTGTAACGACTTAGGAAAAAGCGCTAGTCAGATCTATTCTATCACCCCAAAAGGACTAGTCAATTTAGAGCTTTTCAAGAATCCATTATAAAGCCTAGTTTCACCTAATAACTAGGCAATGTGGAACTTAACACCCATGAATATCTTTGTAACGACCCAGGGAAAAGCGTTAGCTAGATATACGCTATTACCTCAAAATGACTAGTTAATTTGGAACTTTCCTAAAATTCATTATAAAGCCCAGTTTCACTTAGTAACTAGGCAATGTAGGACTTAGCACCCATGAGTATCTTTATAAATCACTCACTCTATGTGAGTTATTTATCTCTTTCCAATATGAGACCAGGGTGTTACAAACTTCACCCCTTAAACCCCTAACGTCTTTGTCAGGGCCACATCATGCAGTGCTTCAGTACCACATAACCTGGCGTTACTAGGTGGCTCTGATATTATTTGTAATAACCTAAGAAAAAGAGCTAGCCAGATCTACGTTATCACCCTAAAAGGACTAGTCAATTTGAAGATTTCCTAGAATTCATTATAAAACCCAGTTTCACCTAGTAAGTAGGCAATGCGGGACTTGTGCAGTGCTTCAGTATCACATAACCTGGCGTTACTAGATGGCTCTGATATTATTTGTAATGACCTAAGAAAAAGAGCTAGCCAGATCTACGTTATCACTCTAAAAGGACTAGTCAATTTGGAGATTTCTTAGAATTCATTATAAAACCCAGTTTCACCTAGTAAGTAGGCAATGTGGGACTTACCACTCATGAATATCTCTATAAACCACTCACTCTATGTGAATTATTTATCTCTTCCCAATATGGGATCGGGGTGTTACAAATTCTCCCCTTAAACCCCTGACGTCCCCGCCAGGGCCACATCATGTAGTGCTTCAGTACCACATGACCTGGCGTTACTAGGTGGCTCTAATACCATTTGTAACGACCCAGGGAAAAGTGCTAGTCAGATTTACACTATCACCTCAAAAAGACTAGTCAATTTGGAGCTTTCCTATAATCTATTATAAAGCTCAGTTTCACCTAGTAACTAGGCAATGTGGGACTTAGTACTCATGAGTATCTTTATAAACTACTTACTCTATGTGAGCTATTTATCTCTTCCCAATATGGGACCGGGGTGTTACACACAGTTTTAATAAAGCTCAAAACATATCGTTTTTGAAATTTGAAAAATACAGTTTATTTTTTAAAGTTAAAAAAAGGCTTAAAAAGAGACAGTTAAATGATGCAGCGCAGACTGAAAAGGCTTCTTAAAAAAAAAAAAAAAAAAAAGGAAATAGAGAGAAGTTTGCATCATAGTGAATTATATACATCTTCATCCAGACTTCATGTGTCTTTATTTTCCCAATCAAGTAGGCATGTGAGAAATGATTTTAGTATTTTGACTTTCATTTGCCAAACAAGTATTTGGGTACGCATATTCTATCATTGTTAAAACTGTTCAAACATTAATTAAATAATTATTATTATTATTATTTTGGTTTAAGCTTTTTGAATAAACAATAATTTAATATGAAATTAGAGCATATATCATAAATTCAAACCATCGCTCTAAAATTCTCATTTTGATTAAATATTTTACATAAAGTGAGTGTAAAATATTAAATAAATGTGTGATTTAACAAGAACAACACATCTAAGTGGTTTCTAACTTAAAAAGTATTTGAGTTTTGATTTATTCTTCATTGTAAGTTAAGTGAGTAGAAACCTAAAGCCTCAGCTTATGAGAACAAATATATAAAATTTAAATCTTTATATATTAATTTAATAGTTAAATATAATATGTTTTTCATTTATACTTTGATCCCCTTATTTAAAAATAAAAAATAAAATAAAAAAAAAAAAAAAAAAAAAAAAGAAGAAGAAGAAGAAGAAAAATATGGTCCATCCCCTTAACATTAATGGCTGGCTCCGTCCCTGGCTCGGGGTCCACTGGATTTTATTATTGTTTGACAATCGAGCCACTATGTGCATGTGACCAGGTTGCTAGTGCCAACTATCATGCGACAAACAAACCTTTATCCCGCTTGGACCCCAATACATTTATTTGGCTTATGAATTTGTGATACGTGGAACTAATTAACCAGAGCTCCACTCGATCATTATGGACCAATCCTCCCACTGGACGTGTAGTGGCTATTGCTTCAATGGTGGCTGTCAAGGTTTAATTAAATGGGCCTTTGCCAAAATCGAGGTTGTAATATGTATGTACAACGACAACTGAAAATGTATGAATGTTTTATGGGCCTGGCCAAGGCCCACCATTATTTTTTTTTTCCTTTTTCTTTTATGGTTTATTTATTTGATTTTTATGTGATCAAGAGATATATGTAAATTTAAAAAGTTTAAATATATCGATTATAATAACAACTTTTACTGTATCTTGATGCAGCACAAAGGAAAGATCATGCAAGAAAAGATCACCCATCAAAGAAATTTAAGAATATTTTTCAGATAATGTATAGTTATACTCAAGAAATCCAAGCTTTAGACAACAATTTTTTTTTTAGCAAAAATTGAAAGAAAATTGGTTGACCCAGATTTGAAAGGTACCTACCGGCACAAAACTGCCAGTCAACTTTGAGTAATACTTAATTGGATTCCCGCCAAGAATATCTATATATATTCCAGCAGACCCAAAGCAATATATTCATCCAATTGCATGTATATAGGTGCTTGGAGAATCCTAATTGATCATATAGTGTCCGTTGTCCAACAAAAGGAGCACCAAACCAGAATTACTGTGTCCCTTTAGTTGACTAAAGCTGCTGTTTTACTGGGAAGAAAGGTTAGAGGTTTATCTACTTATGATCTATTTTTCATGGCTATAGAGGTTTTCTGCATGCTCGTCACTGTTGCTACATAGACTAATTTTCTTTTATCATCTTCGATGTAATCCAGAAAAATATTCTTATGATTTTATTTTAAAAAATGCTAAAAAAACACATTTTTAACTCACTTCTATCCCACTAGGTTGACGCATGACCAGCTCTATATATTTTGGAATCTTAGGCGAGAAGTTTAAGTGATGCATTTTATTTAAAATTAATTCTTCTCGCTTTTTGGGATGTAAAATTACTTATTAAGTTTTTACATTCAATTTTTTTTAACATTTCTTTTTCAATTGATAATATGGCTAATCCATTTAATCTTTCTTGTGACATTGTTAATCTTAGGTAGGGTTTTTTTAATTTTAATTTTGAAAAACTTTTTTCTACAGAAGCAACTGTAATAGGTATTGTCAATAAAATTTTATAAGCGATACTCGCATTAGGAAAAGAATTAAGTCTTTCTATATACTTTAATGTGTCAATTGGAGCACTTTCTTCTATTTGTAAAATTTTTGTTAAAACTTTTAATTCTGAAAATAAAAATTTCTGGAATGATTTTAAGGAATTGAATAGTAAGTTATTTGGAAAAAATAATGAAAATGGAGAAAAAGATAGAAATTCAAATTCGAATAAGACTTGAATATGGAACTTGAGATAAAAAATGGAAACTTATAAAGAGTAGGATTTGAAATGGAAACTTAGAGTCATTCCATCTTTTTAGCGCCTTTTTTATTATTATTGTATTTTGTCTTTGAACGTTAAACTTAATTTAAGGCTTTCAATTTTGATAATTAAAGCCTTTATGACTTTTGAGACTTTCCATATCTAGCTTCTTAGCATTTATTTCTTTTTTTTTTTTTCTTTCTCTTTTTTTCATTCTATTTTGTCTTTGAAGGTTGGACTTAACTTAAGGCCTTCAATTTTGGTAATTAAGGCATTCATGACTTTTAAAACTTTTCATATCTTCTTAGCATTTTTTTAATTTTAATGACTTTCTTAATTTTATTTTACCATAATTTAGGGCTTTATTAAAGTGAATTGATGGTAATTAAAGCCTTTTTTTTTTTGTTAGAAATATATATTTGTTTTTAATTAGGGGCCTTAGGCGGCCGCCTAATTTGGCTTAAGGCTCTAGCCGGCACTGGATTGATGCGGTAATACTCATTAGCTATTGATTTTTTTTTTTAACAAAGGCCACTGCATGTCATGATCACATCAGTCGAGGAAAATATTCTTATGCATAAGATATTAATATATGATTTTTTTAAACATATGATTTTTTTTCGTTATTGTTTTTGAAGTGAATTGTGTCTAATTAAGATATTAATATGTTTTGTTTTGTGGGTCATTCTTGAAGAAACGATTTTAGGAAGCAAAAAGAGAAGAAATATGACTCTGAACAGAGGATGTAGAGGTGTTACAATTGATGTCGAAGCCTTGGCGTCCTCAATAGAACGTAAGATGCCACACTGTTTGTTCATGTCCCCTAAGTGTTGCATCTTCAAAACCCCCACTATTCTCTCTAGGCATAACAAACAAGCTTATATCTCTGATGCATTTTCTATTGGACCTCTCCATCATGGCCGTCAAAACTTGAAAGCCATGGAAAAGATTAAAGCCAAATATTTACAAGATCTTATTGATCGATCACCGATTCCGTCCATGAAGTTGAGAGAGCTCATCAATTCTATCCAGGCTGTGGAGAATGAGGCCAGTGAGTGTTATGCTGATCAAATTCCTTACACGCCATATGAATTTACAGAAATTTTGGTAATTGATGGCTGCTTTATTCTTGAGTTGTTCTACAGGGATGCCTACCGCGATATTAAAGACAGATATAAAATAGATGACCCTGTTTTCACCAAGCCTTGTATGCTCCAATTTCTACAGCATGACTTGATATTGCTTGAAAACCAAGTACCTTGGATGGTATTGGAGCTTTTGTTCCACAAGACCAGGGATCCTGGACACCAAATGACCCTGATTGAACTTGCCACTTCATTTTTTACTGACATGTTTTCATCCAAAATGCCTTCTCCAAATGACTCTGTTCGAGACGTGAAGCATATTCCAGACTTGCTGAGAAAATGGTTGATTTCAACATCTAGAGGAGAGGAAGAAAGTGGGTTAGAATGGAAACTAATGCCAAAATGGTTGGTTTCAACAAATACAGAACAAGATCAGGAAGAAGGCGGGTTAGATTTGAAACTCGTGCCTTCTGCTACGAGTCTCGTAGAGGCTGGAATCAAATTAAAAAGGGACCGTCTGATAAATGCATCTTAGATATAAAATTTACAGATGGTTTCCTGGAAATCCCTCCGATACGGATTCATCAGACAACAGAAACCGCTTTTCGAAATCTCATCAGCTATGAACAATGTCAGCCCAAATGTGAAGCTAGGATCACTTCCTATGCCATATTCCTAGACAACCTCATCAATACTCCCGACGACATGGAGAAGCTCTGCGAGAGAAAGATCGTGCATAACTCGTTGAATCCTGAGGACGCGACCAAGTTCTTCAACAAGTTTACCATGATACTTACGTGGTTAAGTACCATTATGAAAATCTTGGTTTAGAAGTGAATGGATACTACCAAAACAGTTGGCCCAAATGGCGTGCGATGCTTGTGCGCAATTATTTCAGCACTCCATGGGTTATTCTTTCAACGTTGGGTGCTGTTATCATACTCATCCTCACTTTCGTACAAACTATTTACAGCGTAGAATAGTATTAATATTGCATCCTTATCAAACTTGTATAATTGGTCTCTCTAATGTCCTTCTTGTTAGAGAATATATTCCCTATTAATATAAGAAATATATTATATTGATATTGTACATTTTATATTGATATTGTACGGTACTTTCCTTTATAAGGTTGATTGTAATTAGATTTGATGGTAATCAAATCAATCAAATTTGATTACTATCCTTACCTATCTCAATTTTCTTATAAATAGGAGTATTCTGTATTATAAATGTTAGAGGATAAACCTCTGCAGGAAAACATCAAAGTTTAGCGAGAGCAGCAAGTCACCCATGGCAGCAACACATCAGCAAATCAGAAGACATGTAGTCCCATACAGGCCATTCCTGGCCACTCCTCTCATCAGGCACCATACCCACAATCTTCAACCCTTACCTCCAATCAGTAATCACCCTTTAGTTTCTCTCATTATACTCAAGTTTTTACCCTTTCTTAAGTCTATATATTGATGTAACTTGTAACCAAAAGATGTAAGGAAATCAGTAAAGCTGTAGTCCTTGGCTTACCTGTGTTCCTATCTTCATCCTCTTCCCTTCTCCGTTTTCTACTCTTCTTAATTTCTATCATGGTATCAGAGCCTCCAAGGCCAACGCCAAGTCTCTCTCGATCCTTCCCAAAGCAACCTTAAACCCCTCATCTTCAAACACTTAACCACATAATCCACGCCCAGCCTCTTGTTAAAACCTTATCTGTAGATACTAAACTCAGTCTCAGGCCACACAACAATTTTCCACCCAATCGGCCCTCCACAAAAAAACAAATAAATAAATAAATGTCACCCAAGCTTCAACCCAATTGGCCACATCAACCCAAGAAATCAAATTTGGACTTCATCCTATTCGGCCATCTTCACAACAAACAACTAAAATCAAAACTCTTAGCTAATACCATAAATCTTACAAGCCCCCCAAACAAAGCTTCGTCAGACACCCTTTGTTCCTTCGGACCTTTCATCAAACACATCATTCTTCAACAAGAACAAGAACCCATCTGTTAGCTCCTATCACATGCTCGTATTTCAACACCACCACCTAAGATTCAGACAACCCATTGCTAGAAACCCTCGTGAAAATAAAGTATGACTTCTAATTAACCACGTGTGTAAACAATGTGTAACAAAATATTAAATGCGAAATTTAAAAGAGACAAATATTTTGTTGACGAAGTGGAAACTCAGTTAAGAGAAAAACCATTCCGAGGCAGCCAAACCCATGATTTCCATAATTCAGAAGACAAAGCTAGTTACAAAGCAGTAGCACTCACATACCCCTGATGCAATGGTTGTACCTTGAACTCTGACGTGTACCTATACACGAACGCCTCCCAACCAGGTCTCCTACCTGAAAGGGTCTTCAATGGAATCTTTTACCTTAGGGCTCCTCCCTAAGATAGACTTCACAGTTGATCAAATCACACACTAGTAACAACTAGAAAGCTAGCAGATCTTCAAATCTCCCTAAACACCTTTTCTAAGTTATAAAGAATTCAATACCGAATTCTGTACATAATACATGCCTAGAGACCTTTATTTATAGGCTACAAAAGACCTAAATCGATTCTGATTTGGTTTTCTCTAGGTGGTGTCTGGACGCAAGCTGAGGTCGTTCGGACAATGAATTGTGCAACCGGCTTTCCAAAAAGCGTTGATTTTCTTTCCTGAATAAGTACGCGTCCGGACGGTGTTGCCCTAGAGTTCGAACGGTTGCACCTCTGTTACACGCAATTGCCATAATAAGGTATGGTGTCCAGATAGTGTTGTCCTGACATTCGAACGGTTGCAATTCTTTTCCACATCTTGCCTTATCAAGGATGGTGTCCGGATGGTATAAACCTGTCGTCCTGACGTATGCAGCTATCTTCCCATATCTGTGTCTGCGAAGGAAAACCTAATTCTTTTCGAACTCTGAGTCGCGTCCGAACGGTATAGTCACATCATCTGAACGAATGCACTGGAACACTTTAATCTCCTCGAACTCTGAATAGCATCCAGACGTGTTGCCATGACATCCGGACGGATGCAACCTTGAACTGTTCGAAGCTTCTTGACACTGATGGGCGTCTGAACGGTATTGTCACTTCGTCCGGACGAATGTTGCTAGGTTGATGAGTGTCCGGACATTTTACTTGGCCGTCTGGACGGAATTAAAGGATCCAACTTTTCTGAGTTGGAATCTACCGAGAATCTTCCTAGAATTTTTGAAATAGCCTTCTTGAAGTTTGTGACACTGCAACTTGTCATAATAAGGCTCGTTCCTTATTAGAAAAATAAACACTGAATATCTAATGACTCTGAAATATACGGCATCCCTATAAAAATAGTTACATTACATAATAGTAATTTTGTCAACAAAAGCAGCCAATCAAAAACTAACAAACTCTCCATTTGACCATTCTGGGACAAAAATAATTTGACCGATTAAAAATACATTCTCGGTCCAAAAACTAACACCTCGCAAACCTCTTCCCATCCACTAAAGAAACAGTTGTTCTCTGCCTTTCACTGAACTGACCTGGGAGCTGAGTAGGTAACAAATACCATTGTTTATACAATGCTAAAAATCCCAAAGCAAAAAGGCAAATCCCATAAGACTTTATTCTTTGCTTCATGGATTTAGAATGAAAACCCAATAAATTGTCCAATACAAAAGGCAATTGAAGTAAGATTTAGAATCTCTAACAATTTCCATGCATGGATTGCAAAAAATTTCCTGTAATTGTGAGAGGCCTGAGCAGGCAAATCTCTACTTGCACAGGTCTAGCTCTCACAATTGCTTACTCAATTGCGCGCAAGAACAGAAAAATGCAAAAGATTCCCAATTGTAGAGAATTTCAATCCATTGAAGTTGGCCTAACCGAGGCAAATATTTATTTATTTATTTATTTTCTAATCTTATAATGTGAAACATATTGGACAGTAAGGGGAATTTCCTTTTAACTCTTTTTAGATTTTACAACATAAAGTTAACATATAAGCGCCATTTGTATCGATTTGTTGTTACTTCATACACGCAACATCCCACATAATATTCCATTCTTATGTGCAACGATTTCCATGTGCAACACGAGTCCTGGAGCTTGAAATTGACTTCAATTTTAAGGTGATGTTAGTTAGTCCACCTTTGTTATGTGTTAGTGTTTTGTTGTTATTTGAGGTCTCTTTTAGAATAAGTGGATGGCCATTTAAAATGCCATGTACTCACGAAACAATTATTATTTGAAGAAAATTTATTATCAGTTAAATTGTGGGAAAGTGATACTCTTGGTGTTCTTCTGGTGTGACGCCAGTTCTTTATTCTTTCCCCCTTAATTTATGCTTCATTATTAATTTATTTCACCAAATTAACCTTTGGCTAACCGAAATGGTTAGCACGGTGACAAATTTTAGATATATTGAAATTCAAGCAACACAAACTGCCTGTTCAATATAGTTGCATTCTTGTTCTTTTTGCTCTAATTTGGTACCATTTGAAGTACATGTACCTTGGGGGTTTGGCCCCCTTGGGGGTGGCCGAACCACCCCATGGACCATGGGAGTGGTTTGGCCACCCCAAAGCAGCCATAGAGGATGGTCGAAACCACCCCCAGGCTTTACAAGGGTGGCTGTGCCACCCACTACAAAAAAACTCATATTTATTGACAAAACCGTCTAGAAAAAAAAATTTACTGACGGTTTTTTGAAAACCGTCTGTAAAATCATAAATTACGACGGCTTTAATTAAACCGTCTGTAAATTTTCAGATGATTTGGAAAAACCGTCTGTAAATTTACAGATGGTTTAAAAAAAACCGTTTGAATTTTTTTTCTTTGTTTTTTTTTTTTCTAACGGTTTTCTGAAACCGTTTGTAAATTTACAGATGGTTTAAAACAAAAACCATTTTTTCCAGACGGTTTTAGGAAAACCGTCTCTAAATTTAATCAAATGCTTACGTTTGAACTTCTTCTTCTTTTTTTTTTTTTTTTTTCTTTTCTTTTCAAAGAAAGACCCAGATCGATCGATCTCTCTCCCTTCATAAGAAAAAATCTCTCTCTCTCTCTCTCTCTCTCTCTCTCTCTCGAGTCCGACCTCATCTCTCCCTCTCCCTCTCGTTCTTTTTCTTCTCTCTCCGACCGGCGACTGAGACATGCGATGGGAACTGGATCTGGACACGGCCGATGTCGGTGACGTTGCTGAGATCGAATCTAAAGCGGAAGGTCAGATATCCGGCCGGATCCAGCCGAAACCCACGCCCAGCCGGATCTCTATCCAGATACAAAGACAGATCCGGCCGGAATACGTGGATTTCCGGCCGGTTCTCTCTTCCTCTCTCTTTCTCTCCCCCCCTCCGGCCTCCTCGACACCACTCTTTTCCAAACCACCAGATGGATCTTTGATTTTTTTTTTTTTTTTTTTTTTTTTTTGGGGTAAGTGAAATTCTTAGGTTAGGTTAGAATTTTGTTTTTGTATTGGTTTGGATTGTGATTCTTGGGTTTCGATTGTGAAGGATTGTTTGATTTGTGAAGGATTTTTCCTCTGTTTTGGGTTTGGATTGTGATTCTTGGGTTTGATTTGTGAAGGATTTTTTGAATCTTGGTGACCAGATCTACCGTTGATTTCAGGTGGAACCCGAAGGAGACCGGCAGTGACAGAAGAAACCCGTCTCTCCGATGGATTTCCAGTAGAACCGGAGCTGATTTACGCTGGTAGACAAAGCTCGATCTGACCACCGGACATAAAAATAAGAACCATAATTATAATTATAATTTTTTTAAAAAAAAAACAGTCCAGAACCAATTCTGGACAGTTTGGCTCAAACTGTCTGGAATTGCAGATGGTTTGACCCAAACCGTCTATAACCCGGATTAGTGACTCATTTTCCTGGACAGTTTGAAACCGTCCAGAAAAAACCATCTTAAACGTTTTCCAGACGATTTTTTCCAATATCTGGACGGTTTCAAACCGTCCAGAATTCCTGATTTTTTTGTAGTGACCCCCACTTACGTTCTGTTTGTTTCTGCGTAAAATATGAAAAAAGATTTTTCATATTTTTCAGTGTTTGGTGCAACTGAAAATAATAGTCGAACCAAAAAATAATTCCAGTTTGACCAAAAAAACTTTTTTAGTTTCAGACAATGATTTACATTTTTAAATTTCGTTAATCATTTTCTGAGTTTGAGTTTCTCCTTCTCAAACCTCTGGACCATCATTGGACCACCACCAAGATGGACCAAGGCCACCGCCAGACCACTATCGAGTCACCCTCGGACCACCATCAAGCCACCCCCGGACTACCGTCGAGCCACCCACAAACTATCACCGAGCCATCCCTGGCCCACCATCGAGCCACGCCGAACCATCACCAAGCCACCACCAAGATATCACTGGTCACTCTTAGATAACCACCAATCAATTATTTTATATTAATATTTTATGTTGTGAATAAAAATTGATTTTTATAAGTTAATATAATTGAATGAAAATATAAAAAATACTTGTAATTTTTCGTACGCGCCAAACGGCAGAAAATGCTTTCTGCGAAAAACATTTTCCTAAAAAATAATTTCCTTGAAATTAATATTTTATGACAAAATATTTTACGCCGAAACAAATGAAGCATTAATAAAAAATAATTTTTAGAAATGAATTGTTGTGATAAAAGCAAAAATGATAGCATTACTGTAGGTGATACTTAATTTTTTTTTAAAAAAAAAAAAAGAAAAAAAGAAAGAAAAGGAATTCTATGCCGACAGGAAAAGAAGCGCGACTGGTAGTTTATCTATC
The DNA here is from genome assembly GCF_958979055.1 of Alnus glutinosa. Taxonomy (NCBI): domain Eukaryota; kingdom Viridiplantae; phylum Streptophyta; class Magnoliopsida; order Fagales; family Betulaceae; genus Alnus; species Alnus glutinosa. Next base: position 37,939,547 of record NC_084887.1, on the reverse strand, counting down.
TAGATATATTAAAACGATTTGCACCCGAACCAATTTTTTTTCTAAGCAATATATATAGGAAAAGGGAAACTACAATCTACAGACAAACTGAAAGAAAAGAAAAGAACCAAAAAGGTAAAAGCAACGGATGGTGCTCCCATTTCTTTACTACGATTTTTACAATTTAAATAAATTTATGACATAATTTTTTACAAATTAATTTGTTTACAATCCACAATCTCAGTAATTTGAACCAACATATTAAAATACAGACTCCAAAGCCAACAACACTCGTTTCTTTTCATAATTGACATTGAAAGGGACATTTATTGAGAGGGACCAATTATATAACAAGTTTTAATTTATGGGGGTTGTAAATTGCAATTCTAACTTTTTATGGTGTACAAAGTTTGGAAGAAGGAGAGGACCGGCAGATTTTTAGTTTTGGGTGTGTTTTTTCTTTTTCTGATGATGATTGGTGCGAGAAATGGGAATGTTATTGTTTATGGCTGATCAGAACTTTTGATTTAATGATTTTCTCATGGCAACATTCTATTGAATGCATTGGCGATTTCATAGAATTTTTTCTCCATTCTCTCCCATGACATGCCATATATTGAATGGACATTAATTTGTAGCTCCAATTGCATAATCTTTAACTCCAAACAATCAATTCGGAAGTCTACCTCTTCCTAATTAATTTGCTGAAAAGAGATAAAAATAGTAAGATATTAGAGGATCTAGGCCTCAGTCAAACACAATGTACGTGGGGGATAAAACTTTGCATGCTTTTTTTATTAATCAATTGTCATCACTTCAATAGAAATACGAGCGTACAATATTCTAGAGTAGTAACTGAAATGAAACGATAATAAAGATAACAAGTCTTAGCTAAACTAGGAGATATAACACTTATCAATGACATGTGGAGATAAGAATCTCCAGCTAGCTCTAGCATGCAAATTCTAAATATTGTAATACTAACTTGTGATGGAATCCCAAGATTGTACGAAGTTGAGGATCAAAAGGATAACAGCAGCCAATGACGAAAGACCAGCCCATGGAGTGTTGAAATACTTGCCCACAAGCACTGCACGACATTTATTCCATGTCTTTTCACAATATTTATTCACTTCCCTGCAAAGTTTTTCGTAATAGTATGTCTCGACACATGTGTCATTGTAAAGTTCGTTGAAGAATTTGGCGGCATCCTCTGGATTCAACCAGTTATCAATGATCTTATTTTCAGAGAGTATCTCGACATCCTTAGCAGTGGTAATGAGGTTGTCCAGGAGTATGGCATAGGAAGTGATCCTTTTATCACTGTTGGGGTAGCATTGCTCAAAGCTGATGAGATTCCTCAAAAATGTTTCTGTGATCTCATGAATCTTTATTTGAGGAATTTCGAGGACACCATTTGTAAATCTTATGTCAAACATATTTTTGGACTCACTCATTCTGAATTTGATTCCAGCTTCCATCAGACGCTTAGCAGTAGGTACGTGCTGTCCCGATTCTAGTCGCGAATTCTCTTCTTCATCTCCTTCAATTGATGAGTATTCGTTTTCGCCCATGTCGAGAAGCGTAGCATAAGGCATATGATCTTGGTCTACTTTAATTGATGAAACCAACAATTTTTTAAACAAGTCAGGAATATGTTGGATGTCTCGAACAAGATCAGGTCTATCAGGCGGCGGTAATATGAAAATGCTATCAAAGAATTCAATGGCAAGATCAATTAGGGTCTTAGCGGTTTTACGGCCGTCCGGGCTCATGTTGAACAAATGATCAGGATCCATTAAAGGTAGTTGGTTTTCTAGCTTTTTGAACAAATGATCAAGAACCATCCAAGGTAGTTGGTTTTCTAGCAATATCAAGTCATGGGCTAGAAATTCAATCATAGCAGACATGCCAAAAATAGGGTCCTTTTCTTCTCTAAGCTTCATGGAAGCATTCCTGCATAATAGCTCAATCATAAAGCAACCATCAATTACCAAAATTTTCACGAATTCTTCTCGGCTATAATCGATCGGTCCAGCATAATATTCACGAGCCTCTCTCTCTAAAGCACTGACGGAATTGATTAAATCTTTCAGTATTGGATTTTGAAAGCGAGAGATAAAGCCTTGTAAATACTTGGCTTTAATTGTTTCTGTAGCTTCAAAGTTTGGACAATTTGGACGGCCATGGTGGAGAGGCCCAATTGAAAATGCATCAGGGATATAAGCTTTATTATTATGCCTGTAGAGTGCAATGGGAGTTTTGAAGATGCAACGCTTAGGTGGCATGAACAAACCATATTGGGACATCGTAACTTGTATCGAAGATGCCAAGTTTTCCACATCAATTGTATCAGTATCACCATTGTTTACAGCCATATTTTGGTTTTGTTCCCTGTTCTTTCTTGACCTCCTATACTTGTTTCTTCAGGAGTGACCAAAAAAAAGGAGGAAAACAAAAAACAAAAAAAAAAAAAACAATGGAAAGGCTTTAGGCACAATACTCTTCGAAAGTATTAACTGATCATAAGAAAACTAGAGTAACATGCATTTGCCCAAACAAGAGTACGAGTGTGGCACTGACAAAAAGAAGGTTTTCTAAGCTTATAGTAGCCTATATATGGCACGGGGCATATTTTGCCCTTAATATGAGTGACAAGAATGTAGATATTGGTAATTATTTTCCTTCCTTTTGAAAGCGAAAATTGATTTGATTTTGTTAATAAAAAATAGGGTACGACTACTTCAAGGAAAAAGAAAATTAAACAAAATAGATTAATATCTTTAGACAGTACTATTCAGTGTTTACTCCAAAAAGAATAACGAAAAAAATCTAATTTAATAAGAACATGAGTGCAACATTCATCCAAAAACAGTTGAAGTGTAACATGCAGTACTAAGAAAAAGAAGGTTCTGTAATTAAGCTCATGATGGCACATGATTTGTTTTGCCCTTAGATTTAGGTAATTATTCTTCCTTGCCTTTTAGAGGGAAAATTGCTCTGATTTTGTTAAAAGCCTGTTGCTAGCCAACTAAGTAGTATAAGTCCCTCGTAAACAAATTTGGCGGTTCACATAATATTTATTACCTCAAACACGTACTAATCTACTAAACAATTAAATTTGATTGTTTGCGTGATAGTATCAAGCAAACTATCATGCTAATTTATAAGTTCACGTGACACTTACTATTTCAGACACTATAAATAATTAAATTCGATTATAACTAGCATGGACTCCCACTTTAGTTGGTAAGGTATATATCTGGTAAAACTGTAATAACCCAATCATTTTCCTAGTTAAAAATAAGAGAAGAACAAGCACTTCAAATAGAACCAAATTAAGGCAAAAATAACAAGAATGCAACTTCTTTCTGGATGTTCCAGCTTGCCTTCAGCATCCGGTAAGAACAGTTCGTATAGACATCAAAGAAACTAAAATGAACGAGTAACGCCATAAATCACACCCCCATTTCAAAGAGTTGATCAATTCTTGTTATATATATATATATATATCTCGAGGACTGATAGACACTCAAGTCAGCTCAATATATATATATAGGATATATGGGACTCATAGGAGTGGGACGTACGTGGTTTTTTAGTATTTCTCAAAATAAAATCATAAAAAGAATATTTTCCGGATAACATAATTGTATAAAAACAAGAAATCCAAGCTTACTCCTCTTCTTGGGATTCACTTCTTTTCATACGTGTATATATATACACGTACCGAAGACATCCCAAGATATTGAACATGCGGTTTGTATTCCTTGAATTTCAATATATAGCCCTGTGTCGTGTTCCTTGTGTTCTCAAAACACAGGGGTATATTAGAAATTTTGATAAAATTTAACGAAAAATTATAATGAACGGTTGAAATTGAAAAGAAAAAAAAATGAAAGATGGCCGGATACCCTAAATTGACACTTTTTAAAGTTTGAATACTTTTTTTTAAAAGTGATGAAAAATTAGAGGTTATAAGTAAATTTCTCCCAAAAAATTATAAAAAATTTCAAAGATTCATTCTTACAAATTTTTTTTCTTTTTCTAAACAAATGAGGGGTATTTTAAAATTTTTGACAGGATTTAATAAAAAATTCTAACGGAGAGTTGAAATTGAAAAAAAAAATGAAAAGATAAATACTCTAAATTGACACTTTTTAAAATTTAAGTATTTAATTGCAAAAGTGATAAAAGACCTAATGGAACAAAATGAAGGCATAAATAGGTAGCATTAAATTCACATACAGGATAAGAGTGCAACAGCTTGCCGGTTCCACCACTCTTAGATTAAAGTTGGTTTTCTTTCGGACTACCTTGAGGATCCTGCAAAAAAAAAAATTAATATAGACCCATCAAAGAAATTTAAATAAAATTATAAGAATATTTTTCAAAAATGTATAGTTGTACTCATGAAGAAATCCAAGCTTTAGACAACAAAATGATATATATATATATATATATAGCTCTTAATTGTCCCCCAATAAAAAAAAAAATAGATTTGATATTAAAAAAACTTAGACTTTATATCTAAGTTTTAGATCAGATCTTGCTCTCTTATCTTTTCATAATAAAACTTATTTTAAAAGAGATCTATTTTTATGTGTCCTTTTACTAAAGCAGCTGTCTTCCAAGTCAGGAATTAGTCATATACACTTAAAACTAATGCAAAGCAGATTTTAGTATTTCTATAGAAACAGCCAAACAGGTTTATCATAAAGAAAACTCCATGTATATAGGGTTTGTTTGCAAAGCACAAATGAGTAGCTAGCACATTAATATAATATTGAAGGTGATAATTAATAGAAATTAGAATGAGTAGCAACGTACGACAGTGACGATCGAGCTTAGAGAAAAACTCTAGAGCTAGCTGCCTAGCTAGCCATGAAAATAGATAAGGATATAAAAAGGATCCTCATTCCTCACCTCAATCTTTGTTGGTCAGCTAAACTACCATAGTCATGAATACTTGAGGGTCCGTTTTGTTGTACAAGTTTGGAGCTACTTACTGCTCCCTTTTTATAGATGCAAATGGAAGTAGTGCCAACTACAAGCTAGCTGCACGAGCTACACAAATTCATGATCCGTTGGTTTTTGGTTCAACATTGTTTTGGTCCAACTACTAGTCGTCTACATGTAATGCAATCAATGATTGGGCTGGTCGGTCAAGACCATGTAATGCAATCAATGATTGGGCTGGTCGGTCAAGACCATATATAATACGTACATGCATATATTAACTTTTTTGTTGGGAGATAAGAGGTTAATAAAAATTACTCATTTCGCAAGCATTCTCATTCGGCTTATATAGTAATTAAAGATTATTTTTGTTAACTCTATAGTAAAAATTAGCATAATTTCTCTCAATCCGACTAATCAACTTAACCAAAAAGAAGGCTAATTGCTATAGTGCTACTCAATCGACAATACATAAATAAATAAATCAACAATCCCCTTTTTCTCTTTTTCTCTTTTCCATTTTATTAAAAAAAAAATGTTAAAACAATGACAAATAATTTTCAACACAACACCCAAACATTTATGTTGGTGAAATAATCAGCTCCAAAGACATGTGGGCCTATGGTAGTATCGAGGGCCGAGCCCATCGGGTTGGCCTGGCCAAATCAAACCTAAGTACAAGAGCATTCGTTATCTCCAAAAAGACGTATATCCCGAGTATATCAAGATAAGACTTTTATCCCATCAAATATGGGATAAGATATCTAATAGTAGGCAATCAGACGAATAGGTAATGTCCTACCCAGCTTGGACTCTACTACCCAATTTGAATTCTATGAATATAAGATTAAAGATTATGTGATCTAGGGCTCAGACTCCTAATCAGATTATGCTCCAAGTATTACAGCAGTTTTATAACTATGAACTGTGAGTCTATAAATAAGACCACTACGCCAGGTATTTTTTTATACGCAGATTCTCTAAGTTCTGAGATTGATATTTTCCAGAAAATAAATAGTTTGAACTGACTTAGGCATGAACATGTCACCGTACCGGAAACTGTACCAACAATTTACAACAAAATTTTATCACATTAATTTTTTTTAAAAAAAACTCTTTGAAATAAAAAAATGAGATACACTATACATCATCTTCTTGTCAATTTCTTATTCTTTCATTTTTTAAAATTTTTATTAAATTTGTAGGGTCTATATGAAGAATCGACATGAACTCGTATATTTAAAGATAATTAAAAAAAAAAAAAAAAAAAAAAAAAAAAAAAAAAAACTGTAGAAAATAAAGTAAATCATTTGTCAATAAGTTGTCAACTTGTTATCAACACACCCACGCCCAGGCGACTAGAAAGTGAGAATGTGAGATGAGCTTTGAAAAGATTTTTCAACTGAGTACGCGCGTGAACCTTGTAAGGCACCATTGATTACCTTTATCTGAACCGTCCAATGGGAAGAGGTACAGATGTGGTCGGCTCAATGCAATGAAAATGAAAGCATCAGCTTTATTATTCTGCTGCTATGAAGTCATTGGGAAGTAGTTTACTAGAACGAACGGCTTAGATTGTTGCAGAGGATCCGAATCCCTATTTTTAGAAGACTTCTACCCGCCATGACCTAAAAGCATTTAGGGCTTGTTTGCCGAGCACTAACTAGAGCATAACAGAGTAATGTTGTTATATGTATTTATTTATTTTACTTTTTTATATTTTTTATTATCAATCAACATTAAAATATTCTCATTTTTTTTTATTTTTTATATCACATTAATAAATTTTTATTACTATTCAAATAAAAAAGTTCACTACAATACAAATTTCTTTTACGTTTCTATATAAATTCTTTTTATTTTATATCACATCATCACTTTTTACTAATTTTGAAATTAATAATTTACTATTCTGTTCTGTACATATTTTTATCAAACAAATCCTTACCGCATGTTACGTAAAATTCGCTGTCAATCTATAATAAATAGAAAAATGTTATACGTATATCACTAATTTTTTTTTTTTATAAAATTAATTATAATATGTATAAGATTTACAAGTAAATTTTTATAAGTATTGAAAATTTATTAATTAATTTTAAAAAATAATATACAAATATATACGAGTGGTATGCAAAAATCATTCTATAAAAGATACAACCGAATCATATTCTAAAACCGCATGTGAATAATTTGCTGTCAACAGTTTCTAGGCTTACGTTATTAGATGGCTGACGTCAGAAACTAATCAATGCTTCTTTTTTTTAATGATGGCCAGATTCACTGAAGGCTTTTCAAATTTTTTTTTTCTTAAAAAAATATTTGTAATTTACAGATCTACCCTGATATATTTTTTTATTTTCCAAATTGCCCCTCAAAGTTGTTTTTGGCCTTTACTAAATTCCGAAAATGTCATTTTGGTCTTACCCGACTGTCCCTTTTTAAAAATCAGTCGACTATAAAAATTTTTTTAAGGAGAACTTCACTTAAGATTATCAATTTTTTACTCTTTTTTAAAGAAGGTACTTGAATTTTAAAATGTCTCAATATAAGGTATTTATTTTTCAGAAAGTCTCAATTAGGGGTCCTTTGTTAGGATTTTTCATTAATTCTTACCAAAATTCTCAAAATACCATTATATTTTAAAAAAAAAAATTATAAAAATTTACAAAGATTCAGGCATTTGTATTTTTGAAAATTCCGTTAAATTCTAACAAACACCTAAATCTTAACAATTTTTTTTCTTTTTTTTTTCCTTCCCAAAAAAAAAAAAAAAAAGAGATGAGTATTTTGAAAATCTTGAGAAGATTTAACAGAAAATTCTAACGGAGGACCCCTAATTGAAACTTTTCAAAAAATTGATACCCTAAATTGAGATGTTTTAAAGTTAAGGTACCTTCTTTTAAAAAAATATGAAAATTCATCACCCTTAAGTAAAGTTATCCCAAAATTTTATTCTTTGGCTTCAAATAGGACCATTCGAAACTTTTTATGGCAATACCTGTAAAAAAAAAAAAAAAAAAAAAAAAAAAAAAACCACTTTTATTGGCCTCATAATTTACCCGTTGTTAAGGAAAAGGTGTCCTTTCGCTCGAGGGAAGGCTGAAAGCGTTCCTGTTTAAGAGTCGAAGCCAAGTTTGAAGAATATGTTCTAGATCCATATGATTGGGATCCAAAGCCAGCACCTTGTACAGATGGAGATCTAGTGTCGGGCGACCACCCCTTATCAATCTCTCATTGAGAAGTCGATGAAAGGGTTGCATTTTATGCTAGACCTGTAGATAATCCAGCGTGCACAGGAGCCTCTTTAGTAGGGGCAAAGGAATCAATAGTAGTTAATCCAACCTTTTTTATTATTATTTTTTTTTCTCTCTATTCGCTATTTTCTTTTTTCTCATGATTTTCTTTTTTTAATTTCTTCTGTTATCACACGCTATCAGAACAAATTTAATTTTGGCATCAGTTCGTATCAAAACTTATCTTCTTCTTAGAATGAATTGTTTCATCAATTTTTATGACTGCTGGTAGTGGTGGTGTCAGCATTAGCAAATTTCAAATGAAGAAATTGCATACCATAAATGTAGTGTACGAGACGTGATTGTTTAAGATTTATAAAGGAAAGTTGCGAAGTTAACTCAGTGTTTAACGATGCAAAACTTTAAAATGTATCACGATATTGACAATTACAATTCAAAATTCAAATTTGAAAATTCCTATCATAATTCTATTGCGTTGGAGAACAGCGTAGTTAGGACATGCGGCAAGAAGACTTTAGATTTCTGAATTCAACTTTCTGAATTTTCTGATAGTCTCGTCGCCTTCACTTTTGTTACAAAATAAAATTTTAATTTATACCGAATTCATCATATGTAAAGAAGTAGGACGAATTTGTTGAGAAATATTTATTGAATAAAATAATGACTATAATGTATTTGATAAAAGTCCGCAGAACGAACTGTGATGTCATTTTATGCATGGAGGGGCTTTTGCCGATGAATTGAGGTGGCCGTGTACGAATGAAAGTGGCAAGTGAAGGAATGGTCATTATTTCAGGTAATCTGCTTACTGTTCTACAAATCTTGTTTGTCCGCTAAGGATCAGGACAATTCACGAGACGCTTGTGACCCAACAGTGCTAAGGATCAGGACAATTCACGAGGATCAGGACAATTCACGAGACGCTTGTGACCCAACAGTCTTGCCAGTCTGCCTCATGTTTCGTCTTTTCAGCCCCTTCAGTCTCTTTTCTCTTTCGTACGTACATGCAGGCTGCAGCTGACATTTTCTGATTTTTTTACGATTCTCTGCATCAGAGACAAGTGTTTTCCCTTTCTTATTTATTTAGTATTTATTTAAAATAATATTTAAATAATATTTTTTTTCTCATTTTTTCCTAACAGATATAATTTTTTTTTTAAAAAAAGGCAAATTGGTTTCAGGTGATAGTGTATAACTTTGATTCAGCAAATTTTTGTGAAACTTGGAATAATGACCGTTGGATGACCGTGTCTTCTCGTGATTCGCGACATCAGATTAAATCTTAGACACCACAGTTGCGTGCAATATATACTGCAAAGTAGGGAATGGAATTTTTGCCGCCCACGTGAAAAAGTTAAAAACTGCCAAAAACTTGATGGAGGCAAGACATGTTTGATGTTTCAGCGTACATCGGCCGGTTAAAAGTAGGACACTGGGTAAGAGAAGGACACGAATGCTGTCTGACAAGGTTTGAGCCATGGATTCCGATGGTAGCTGGCAAGGTTTAAATGGAGGCCCACTGGGCACAACATTCAAAAAATATACGTATCCCCTCAAAGTTCAAAAAATATATACTCCCCTGTTTGATATCTCCTTTCCCTTCCCTTCCCTCCTTTCCTTTCCCAGACATGAGCTGACAGGATCAGCTTTTCGCAGGAGGCTGAACAAATTCAGCCACTTTCTAAGATGGGACGGTTTTCTTTTTCCTATTTTACCCCTGACATAAAAAAAATTCAGCAACTTCAACTGTCATATACAGGGGTAGTATGGGTAAAAAAAAGCCTATTTTGTTTTACCCATTCTACCCCTGACAGGAAAAAAAATTCTGCAATATAAACGTAATATATAGGGGTAAAACAGGAAAAAAAATTGTCCTCTCATGAAAAAGTTGTCCTCCAGTCAGTACGCATCTTGGAAAAACTTGTCCTTTGCTGAAATTTTTTTTCAGCATTTCTGCTAAAAGTTTCTCCTGTTAGTACGCGTCAGAAAGGGAGGGAGAGAAGGGAAAGGAAAAGGAGATATCAAACAGGGTATCATCAAATTATTGACGTCTTTCAAACTATTAATGTCTTTTTAGGTTATATAAAAAAAAAAATGTCAATTCCTCCTCAAAGTTAGCAAAAAGAAAAATAAAGATCCTAATTTTTTTTAAAAAAATAAAATAAAATAAAACAAAATATCCTTATAAAATTTGAGGAAAAACAATAAAAAAAAAAAAGGGAGCACCCCCTTGGTTTTTTTTTTTTTTTTTTTTTTTTTTTTTAAAAAAAAAAAAAAAATAGTTTTAACATATTTTAAGAATTTTTTAATTTTATAAAGGATCATTTTGTCATGGGGAACATTGATACAAGAGAAATGCTAGGCATCTAAACACTTTTTATTTTTTCAAAATTTAGTTTCAACCTGATGTGTCACAATTCCATGAAATTCATCATTTTGAAAAGTGTGCCATAATTTCAGAGGATTGTAACACATCAGGTTAGAACTAAATTCTGACTAAAAAAAAAATAAAAATGTTAGGATACCTAACATTTCTCAATATAATATATTATGTGATTTATTTCAAAGATATGATTGGAAAATGGTTATAATTTCCTATAATCATTTTTTTTCTTCTAATTATATAATCATATTTGAATTAATTCAAATCTGGTTTGATTTAATCTTCCCTTATCATTTTGTATTCTCTCCCCCTTTTTTCTTTTCTTTTTCTTTTTTCTTTTTTTATTTTTTTATTTTTTTATTTTTTTTAAAATAAGGACCTTTGTATTATAAATTTTATTAAGAATAAGAACAAAATATAGCCCTCAAAGCTTTAACCTATGAACATAAATTATAGACTAAACTACATTGAGTACATTCTACCTTTGAAAACGCGTGCAATATTAACAACGAATAGAGGTCTTTTGAAAACTACTAATAACAATTGCCCAATGCTGAGTTTATAGACTCTTCTAGTTTAGATCGAAGTCTTTTAACATTTTACAATAAGTGAGTTTATAAATTTATAATTTCATTTTATATTTTGTGTGAACTGCTGGAATTTGTGTAAAGAATGAAAGCAATTGCAGGTTTGCTTACATAGACTTCAACAATGGTGATAATTTGAGCCATGCCAATATGATTTATTATTTAATTCTAAAAAATAAAGACTCCAACAATTGTGTGTGTGATTAATAATTCACCAAAATATAAATGCGTAAAATAAATAAGATATATATTTTGATGACGAAGTGGAAACTCTTTGTACCAAAGAGAAAAATTACTCCGGAACATGCAAACACAGGAAATCTACTATTCAGAAAAAAGAAAAAAAGAGAGTTAATTACAAAACAGTCGTACTCATATATCTCTGATGCAATAGTCGTACATTTAACTCTAACATGTACCTACATGTGAACGTCTCTCAACTAAACCTCTTGTCTGAAAGGTTCTTTAATGGACTCCTTTAGTTTAGAGCTTCTCCCTAGGTTAGATTTAAAAAATTGATCAAATCACACAAATAAAACTCTAAGAAAGCTAGCAAATATTACAATCTTTAACTAAACACCATCTCTTAGCACACAGGAATTCAGTACGGAATTCTTACAAAAACAATGCCCGGAAGCCTTTTTAAATAGGCTTAAGAAATCCTAAATCTACACAGACACGGATTTCTCTAGACAGCGTCCAAACTGGGTAAGTTGGCGTCCGGATGTCAAGCAGCAACCAATTTCAAAATAAGCGTTTCTTCATAAATCTTCAGAAGGCGCGCCCAGACGGCTTTGCCCCAGCGTCCGGGTGGTTGTATGCTATCTTCACTGTTCCCAGCCTCTAGTTTGGTGTTCGGACTCCTCATCGAACAGGAGCTCTAGGGAATTGGTGTCCACTAGGCTATCCGGACATCCGTGCGAACATGTGCTCTCTGTGATTGGTGTCTGCTGATGTCTTCAGATACTTCTTCGAACACTGGTGGGCGTCCGAACGCTTCATCAGGTCGTCTGAACGATCATAATGGAAACCGCCTTTGCTGAGCTGTAACTGCGTTAGAATCTTCCTTGTCTTCAGGAAATTGCCTTCTTGATGAATTGTGACACAGAATTTGTCAAATTAGGCAATCTCCTTGTTTTGAGAAAATATTATATATTACTCTGAAAAATTCTCTAAAATACAGCGTTCCTGTTTCAGCAATACCCTGATATAGCAGTGATTTTGTCAACAGAATGCAGCTAATATACTAACAAATTTGTTTTATTTTTTTCTTCTCTTGTAGAATTTTGGTATTATTCAAAAAATCCCTTTCATGTTATATGGAAAATATGAGGTTGAACTTGCAAGCCGTGGTTTGTTTCCAGTATGCACAAGATTCAAACTACAAGCTCTTTCTTACCCCTTCTTTTGTGCTCCTCATTGCCTATTGTTGTGTACCTCATGATAGATTTCAATGTCCTAATTATTTCTATATTTAATTATTTAATTAATATTTTAACACTTTTTTTTTTTTTTTTTTTTTTATGTGTGGGCCAAATTTCTTTATAATAACTGAGGCCTATTATATGAAATATTTAATTAAAATAAGGGTAAATTGTTGAGTCAGAATTCAAACTTGTAACATTTGACTTTGATACCATGTTAAATTATTACTTATTCTAAAAGCTTAAAATAATAATAAAAAAATGATGAATTTAATTATTTAATTATATTCTAACATTATCAATTAACAACAACATTGTCGTCGGTGATAACTTATCATCAGCGATGACATGATGTCAATTTAGGTTTTTACACGACTTTAGTGTTGTTGCTGATAATCTTTTTCGACGGAGCAACTACGATAAGTTATCGATGACGACATGTTGTCATGAAAGACCAAAATTAAAATCAACTATTGAAAGGCTCTCTTTCGTATCCTTCACTTTTTTATTGGTCAAAAAATACACGCAATCTCACATAAATATGTTTTTTAATCAATTGTATTGCTCTGTTTTCAGTTATGTCGACGGTGCACTCTTTTCTTTCTTCATAAACTTCTTAAAACTAATTAAGCGACACCATTGCTTTCCTTTTTCTTCCCTCCCCCGATCTGCCAAACATATAATAATATTGGTCGAGTACTTCAACAAATTTTTGGGAATTGTGGCGATGCTGCCCTGCCCCTGGTCCGTCACTGTAGACAGGGTTGCCAATTGCCATGATGATTGGCGAAAGTATTGGAGTGATATTTCGTTTATTATTTATTTCCAGTCCTGACAATGAAGTTGCAGAATCGATCGATCTTACGTTATTCTTATCCCCCTTCCTTTGTTCCCTTTTAATTTCATTCATTTTCATTTTTCCCTGCATTAGCTTTTGGATGGTGGAAGGGCGATAAAATTGTAGGTTTTGTGAAGTTTTCCCTTACTAATATGCAGCTTCTTCAATATTAATTGTGAGGACTTGAAGTGTAAATATATTGTTTTGAAAAATAGATTTCTTAACTGAAAGGAAAGGAAGTGCAACTATGAGAAGTGAATCCACCTAAATGTAATGTAGTAAAAAGAAAGAAATGCACCTGAAGCAATATTGGGAAGGGTGCTCGTATTTCCTTACTTCATCATTTGCATTTGCAATATTTATTCACATTAATTTGGTTTGTACAAGAAAAACACGAGAAAGACTTCTAAAATTATTCTTCGTACGCATACACCAGAGCAAACAACTGCCCTTAATTTCTTTTCGTAATTGACATTGGAAAGGACATTATAGAGATACCAATCATAGAACAAGTTTTATATGAATCGTAAGTAATGCTATTTTTTCATGGCGTATACAGTTTGTATCAAGGTGAGGATCAAAAGGATAATAGCGGCCAATGTAGAAAGAATAGCCCATGGAGTGTTGAAATAATTGCGCACAAGCACTCCACGCCATCTAGGCCATCTGCATCGGCAATAACTATTCACTCGCCTGCAAAGACCTGTGTAGTAGTAGGCCACACAAGTGTCAATGTAAAGCTTGTTGAAGAGCTGGGCTGCATCCTCAGGATTCAACTAGTTATCAATTATCTTATGCTCACAGAGAATATCTATATCCTTTTCAGTATTAATGAGGCTGTCTAGAAGTATGGCATAGGAAGTGATCCTATGATCATAGTAGCTGTGACATTGTTCATAGCTGATAAGATTTCGAAACACTGTTTCTGTTACGTCGTGAATTTCAAATGAAGGAATTTCTAGAACTCCATCATTAAATTTTACATCCAATATGCTTTCAGACGTACCCCTTTTGAATTTGATTCCAGACTCCACAAGTCTCGTAGCAGAAGGCAGGAATTCCCATCCTCGTCGTCGTTCTTTCTTTCTTTTAACACTTGATATCCAGAACAGAGAAGTTGATAAAGTTGAAAATTTCCTTATCAGACTAGTTGATGAAGACAATTTCTTGAACAGAGTTCTTGATTTAGTTGACAATTTTTCTGAACAGATCAACAAAATGCTTGATGCATTGGATATTCACACACTCATCCTGCTGGGGATCGGTGCTTGATAAAGTTGAAATTTTCTTGAATAGATCAGCAAAATGCTTGATGTCTTCGATATTTACAATTTGATTCAAGGGAGGCATTCTATTTGAGAAATAGATGCTACGGAAGAATCCCTTGGCAAATAGAATCAGGGGCAAGATGAAGTCAGAATCCTTTGTCAAGTTGAAGAACAAAATCTCAAGTACCATCCAAGGTACTTGGTTTTCTAGCAATATCAAGTCATGGCTTAGAAATTGTCTCATACATGACTTGGTGAAAATAGGGTCATCTTTTTCTCTAAGCTCCGCATAAGTGTTCCTGAGGAACAACCAATCAGAAAGCAACCGTCAATTACCAAAATTTTCACAAGTTCTTCTGGGCTGTAATCAATTGCTTCAGCATAACACTCACGAGCCTCTTTCTCCACCTCCATGATGGACTTGATGAGAGTTTTTAACATTGTATCCGGAGAGGGTGATCGAGAAATAAGAACTTACAAGTATTTGGCTTTAATTTTTTCTGTGGCTTTTAAGTTTGGACAACCATGATGAAGAGGCCCAATAGAAAATGCATCGGGGATATAAGCTTTTTCATTATGCCTGTAGAGAATGACTGGGGTTTTGAAGATGCAACACTTGGGTGGCCTAAGCGAATAATGGGGCATCATATCTTTTACTGAAGACTCCAAGCGGCCGATATCAATTCTAACACCATCTCCTTCTTCGTTCACAGCCATATATATATGTTGGATCTGTAATTTCTTTTCAGTTTTTGCCTCCTAAAGTTGTTTCTTTCGGAGTGACAATTTTTTTTTTTTTTAAAAAAAAAGAAGAAGAATAAAGTAAAAACAAAACAAAAGAGATTTGAATATTCAGGTGACAATGTATACTAACTGCAAAATATGTTCATAATAATTTGTATATGTTCATGACAAATTTATTTATTTTTTTATAATGACAATGTAAACAAAAGAGATCACAAAATATGTTCATAGCCATATTTTAGTTTTGTTTTTGTCCCTTTTGGGCCTTTTAAAATTCTTTCTTCATGAATTGAATGATCAAAAGATAAAAAATTAAAAAAAAAGGAAAACAAAACAAAATAAAAGGGATTTATATATATATCTTTACCCACAATTCTCTTAAAACTTTGTTTTGGTTCGTAAACTGAAGTTCTAGCCCGCTTGCTTCAACATTCTGCAAGAAAAGTTCGATCGTATAAGTCTAGAAACTAAGTTTATGTTCCGTTTGTTTCGGTGTAAAATGATTTCGACATTTTACGATGTTTGGTAGGGGCGAAAATAATGGTCAACGGAAATCATTTTCAATTTGACCATAAAAGTTTCTTTAATTTTTTTTAAAAAACTGTAAATCGCTTTTAAAAATTAAACTCTTCGTCCTTATACGCACGATATCTAGTTGCTGAAATTCGGCAATATATAGTTGGTCGTCGGAATCCAGCCAGCCCTGGAATTCAGCAATATCCGGCTACCGGAATTCGGTCACCGTCGCCGGAGTCAGCTGACCAGATTCTGGCCGAAATCCGGCCATGGTCAGAAGCCAACCGGATCTGGCCAAAATGGCTGGGATCTGGACGAATTTGACCGGATCGGGCCATTTATCCGGTAGGATTTAGCCAAAATGGCCAAGATCCGACCAGATTTGGACTGATCCGGAGGAGTCTAGCCGGAATTCGGCAACGTTGTCGGATTCCGGAGGCTGCAGCTGTCAGACTTTGATTTTCGCCTTTCGTAATTTTTTCATGCGAGCCAAATACTTAAAAATATTTTCGAGAAAATTATTTTTTTTGGAAATAATTTCGCCGAAAATATTTTACGACAAAAATCATTTTACGTCCAAACAAACGGGACAATAAATGAAATTATAAGTGGTTACTCAGTTAAAGTAAGTTGTACAAATCTCTTTGGATGAATTGGATTTTGCAGGGAAAGATCTAACTCTTCACAGGATTAATTAGTATAATAAACCTAAGAGCGATCGATATATATATATAGATCAATCGATGCTTAAACTAATGCAAAAAAATTTTAGTATTTCTATAGAAACAGGTTTAATTAGCTTAAAGCTAGAAAACTCCATATATATATATAGGGTTTCTTTACAAAGCACAAATGAGTGAGCTTCATACTAACTAGCACATTAATATATATTGAAGATGAGATAATAGAAATTAGATTTGAGTGGCAACAGTAGTGACGAGCTTAGCCATGAAAATAGATAAAGGATATTCCTCACCTCAATGAACTCGATCATGAATCTTTGTTCCCAGGAAAATGGTCAGCTAGACTACCATAGTCATGAGTTGAGGTCCGATCCGTTTTGCAGAACAAGTTTGGAGCTACCATAGTCAATAGCATGCTCCCTTTCCCGGTCACTAGCTTATTTACTGATGTAAATTATTGAAGTAGCGCCAACTACCAGTCTACCATGCATGTGCGAAACATGGAAACAGTTCAGAAAATTTGAAAAAGGAAAAAAAAGAAGAAAAAAAAAATGCTTTTATTACAATTTTCATAGAAACTGAAGTAACAATTTATAACGGTTAAATAATTAAGAATGTATGATTAACAAATCAATCACTTATAATTATATCGATAAGTCAATTTTTTTTATTTAATTATTTTACCAATGATAAATTGTCATATATATAAGTTTTTAGAAAGACTTGTAATAAAAGTTGTATTCTATCAGTAAAGCATTCACGCACGGCTATCCGATTCAAAGATTATTTTGCCTAGTCAGAATACAAATTTAGGTGACAATGTATACTAATTGAGGTGAGTGGTTAGTTGGTTTTCTAGCAATATCAACTATCAAGTCGACCATGGGCTGGAACTTCAACCATACTACACATGCCAAAAATAGAGTCATTTTCTTTTATAGGCTGACCAGAAGCTTTCCTGTAGAATAGCTGATCAACAATATTTGGCGGAATTCGACTAGTCGTGCCGAAAAATGGCAAGTTCTGTCGGATTTTTTGGCCATCGTCATCGGAATCTTGTCTCCGTTACTGATTTTTTTCGTACAAGCAAAATACTGAAAAATATTTTCATTGTGAAAAAATAATTTATTTGAAAATATTTTTTGATAGAAAATGTTTTATATCGAAACAAATAGAGCATTAGCAAATCAAAATATATAATTTTCTATTTTATCTACTACTTTTACAATACAAACTCTAGCAAGTTCTCTCGATCCAACTGTACTTTCTTTAAATATTATTTTTCAATGTATTTTTTGTTATGAAAGTTGAGGGAAAGAGGAGAGAAGGGAGAGAGAGAGGGAATTAAGATATGCAAAAGAATAAAAAACTAATACTAGAAAGTGCAACAATGAACTTCCAATATATGAAAGTTGATCACCTTTTCAATATATATATATATATATATATATATAAGAGCTGTGTTACTTACACAACAGGTTGTGCACAACAAGTGCACAACCTACTCACATGGGTGGGTCCCACCACAACCTGTTGTGTAACAAGCATTTTTCTATATATAATTCACTGAAGCAAAATGAATATATATGTTCTATTTTGAAGCATATGTTGGAAAGATAAAGTGGCTAATAATATCTAAAGATAACTATTATAATTAGCCATACGAATGGGTTTGCTAGAAATGCTCTAAGCTAATTCAAGTGTTATAATATATGTATACTCTAAAACTAATACTATTTTATTTCATGTTTTTCCATTAATAAATAAATTTCATCATTTTTCTCTAAAAGAAGAAAGAAAAAATTCAAACTATTTTTCACCTTTATATCATATTCCATGCACTTTTTTAAGCAAAACACATTAAAAAAAAAAAAAAAAAAAGGTCTCTTTAAAAGACTTATCAAACACCACGATTTTTACTCTTTAGGATTAAAATCATTTTAATTTAGAGGATTTATAAAATTTCAGGAATAAAGCAGATGGAAGTTTTTAAAGAATTATTCTTTAAATTATGAAATTTTTTTGGTAAAGTAGAACTAATAACTTATGGTTAAATAAGTGGGACTTGTGACTATTTTTTTCAGGTATGGCCATAAAAAGTTTCTAATGGTCCTATTTGAAGCTAAAGAATAAAATTTTTTTTATGGTCGACTGATTTCTAAAAAGGGGCAGTTGAGTAAAAGACTAAAATGGTATTTTGGGAATTTAGTAAAGGAAAGATGGCATCTTATTAAGTAATGAACATGATAAGAAAGATATCTTGAGGGGTAATCTAGTAAATAAAAAAAAATAAGGGTAGATCTGTAAATTAAAAAAATATATTATTTTTAGAAAAAAAAAAAAAATTGAAAAGCCTTCAGTGAATCTGGCCATCATTTGAGGAAAAAAAGAAAGAAAGAAATAAGATGAGGTTGATTTTCAGCAAAATGATTAGTATCTGACGTTGCTAAGGCTGACGTTGGCCATCTAACGTAAGCCTAGAATCTATTATATGTGGGTTTTCAGGGCATGGGTCATTGTTGGGCATGAAAAATGATTTTCGCACAATTTATATCCACAATTATTACACAACTTAAGATTTATTGCTGGGACCCCCAATAAGTTTTGAATTGTGTAATAATTCATAATTGTGCATATGGGTTCTTCAAGAATTACATTCCGTTCTGGCATACAGTTGTAAGGTATTTCATTTCGTACAGCGCGCTCTTGACCAATAGAATCTTATGCCTGCCTCGCTCCGGGAGGTCCTACTACATCCACAGGGGCATAGCTAGGTAGAATCTTGGGAGGTCCATGGCCCCAAGCTCCAACCTTTTCTCCAAAAAGTTTTAAAAAAAATCTTAAAAAAAAAAATTAAAAAAAAATTAAAATTTACACTTTTTTATTTTTAATTTTTTTTATATTTTTAATTTTGACACTCCCAATTTTTTTTTTTTTTTTTTTTTAATTTGGCTTTTCCAAAGTCTAAAAGCTGATGACTCACTGGCCACAAGTGCTGCAAGGCCAGAACACCGGTGAACCCTTACACACTAGAGGCTGCTCTAGGATTGCTCGCTACAGGAGATGAGAGTGGTCGATTTGGGTTTCAAATGCTTATTTATTCGATTTATGTTAATGGGTATGTGTAAGTTTTGTTGGGTGTGGGCTGAGAGTGTTAAGCCATCTGGGTGGTGTGAGTTTTGGGTATTACTTAGTCGGTATTATTATCCATTTATGTAGACAATGTGCTTAGACGCTAGCTTGCATCTGTATGGAAATTTGGCCTGGTTTTTGGTTATTTCCTTTCATCTGTAGCATTTGCTCAATCCTTGTGTAGGCTTATCACCATCTATACGTCAATTGGGAATTATATGCATATTTCTATATACTAGATAGCATCTATGTCTGGATTGATGGGCATATGGTGCAGTGAAGCGCTTTGCTCATTGACCTGCTTTGTTGGGCAAGAGTAATTTTTTCTCTACTAAAAGAATGCTCTCACGAAACAAAATCTTCACTCAAATTTGAGCCTAATACATATATAGGCCCAATGGGCTACTTCTCCCCTGTTTGGAAAATCTTAAACAGTCATAAAGCCCACTTTTAGTAAAGGAGATTCACAAGCGACAGTGGCATCCCCGTAGTTTACCTGCAAGACAATGGCAATTTCACAAAATCCCCCACTTCCTCTCTCTAAACCCTAAACATTTCCTCTGCCATCTAAACCCCTCTTTCGTTCTCTCTCTGTCTCCAAAACGCCCTTCGCGCCGCCACCATGTCCGGGCTCAGCAGGCTGCGACCTCTCGCGCCGCGGCTGCTAAGTCTCCGTTGCCTCGCGAGCCGAGCGTACGGATCGGCGGCGGCTCAGCTCCAGTACGACTCCGACTATTACGACGAGGAGGAGCCGGAGCTGCAACAACACGGCGTGGTGGGGACGGAAGGGTGGGTCCCAGGGAGAGGGGTCCAGTGGGTTCTGATAGGGAACCGAGGACTCCAACGACGCATGTACGCCGAGCGGCTCTCGAAGCTACTGGAAGTCCCTCACATTTCCATGGGCAGCCTCGTCCGCCAAGAACTCCACCCTCGCTCCTCTCTCTACAAGCAGGTTACTCTTCTTTCTTTTGTTTCTTTTCGATTGTGCGTTCCGTTTGGTTAATGGGTAATGAATTATAAGCTCCCTTTTTTAGTATGGGTGTTTCACGAAGACAAATTTGATGAGATTTTGTAACTTTTTTTGCGTGGTTTTGAATTCATTACTATTTTGATGGTCTCTACCTTTTGTTTTTCAACGAATTCAGATTGCGAATGCAGTGAATGAAGGGAAGCTTGTTCCGGAGGAGATAATTTTTACCCTGTTGTCAAGGAGGCTGGAAGAAGGATACTGCAGAGGCGAAACCGGGTTTATTCTTGATGGGATTCCTCGAACAAGGATGCAAGCTGTAGGTTCAATTTTCAAATTACTTACAGCATTTACATTTCTTTTTCACTGTCTGTGTGTTTCTGTTGTTTACATTGATTCGAGCTACATGTGAACTGTATGCACTTGTGCTTGTGTGTCTGTGGTTTACGTTGATTCCAGATACAAGTGAACTGTATGCATTGTTGTGTGAATTGGGATACATGTGAACTGTATGCATTTTGTGTGCGCGTGTGCATACAGGGTTTACATTGATTTGGGATACATCTGAACCGTATGCATTTTCATGTATAGTTCTGTTATGTGTAATTAGTACTTTTTGGGACTTTCAAATGCTTGATTGCTTATGTTTTCTTTGAATGCTGGAATTTATTTTGTTTTGTTTTTCTTCTTCCTTCATGTGCATGTGTGGTTTACAGTGATTTGGGTTATATGTGAACTGTATGCATTTGTATGTGTACCATGTTAAATCACCAATTATCTCAATAGCTTAAACTGTAGAAAATTGTGAATTTAATTAATTAATTTGTATCTTAACATTCTTCCTCGTATTTGGGTTCAAACTTTCTCTTAGTAAGTGAGACTTAACACATAGAATATTTAATTTAAATTAGAGGTGAATTGAAGAGACAATGTTCGAATTCAGAACCTCTCATCTAATGCTATATTAAATAATCAGTTATCTAAAAGCTTAAGCTAATAAAAAATAATGAATTTAATCAGTTAATTAATATTCTAACATAACAGAGCCTATATTCATTTCTATAGTTCTATTATGTGTAATTAGCTATTTATCTGATTTTCAAATGCTTGATTGCTGGAATTATTTTTTTTTTTTTACAGGAGATTCTTGACCAAATTGCTGATATCGATTTAGTCGTGAATTTCAAATGCACAGAAGACCACATGGTGAAAAATAATCTAGGAGCTGGAAACTTTTCTCCTTGTCTTGAATATCTTAGCATGAGAAATGCCGGGTGTAATCTAAATCTGCAGTTTCAGAACAAACAACTAAAGAGCTCTTGTGCTGATACAGGAGGTCCCTGGAAGGAAAAGTTTCATATTTTTTCAGAGCAGGTACCACCCAGCATTCTTTTAAAGCGTAATTTTTGCAATCAGTTTCACAATTTTAAGTTGGCTCCATCTGTGAATCTCTATTTCATGTCTAGAAAGAAAGTGGAAGATTTTGATGGCCTCTAATTGGACACTGTTTTTTCTTTTCCACTCAGAGTAAGCCATTGGAAGATTACTATAGAAAACAGCAGAAACTTCTTGATTTTCATGTGGCAAGTGCACCGGGAGAAACCTGGCAAGGGCTGTTGGCTGCATTGCACCTCCAGCATATAAATGCTGTTAGTTCTTCACAGAAGCTGACTGCGTGATCGGTTTTGTCAAGTCTTTTGACTGCCCTATTATTTTCATTTCGGTATACTAGTAAATACGAGTGTAAGAACCACAGTGAGTATTGAAGCTTTTGAATGCGGAATAATATTCCATTCAGTTTTGAAATTTTGGCGTTTTTGTCTCTTGTTTTGCCAAGTTCCCTGCAATGTTTGTACGTGTGTGATCTAGTTCTGGTGAGAGATGAGAAGCAGAGAAGAACACTGGCCTGTACGACCATTATATTATACAAATTAAAAATGTGCTTTATTCATTCCTTGCTTAATAACAATTTGCCTTTATTATCTGCTTTAAATTTTCATTTTAATGTATTGTTTTTTCGTTTTTTGATCCATTGCACTTGCACCACAAGTTTGGTTTCTTGGTTTCCCCTGCTCTTTCCCTACGTGGCTATGTTTTAGCTCTTATTATATTACCCAAGGATTTTTTTAGGTTTGCTTGAAATTAAATAGTGTAAGGAGAGCCAAAATTTAAGTTGATAATAAATGGTAAAAATTGAATTAATATTTTAATTTTTATTAGGATCATTGTGAATGATACAATCATACAAACACAAAAGACTGGGCGATATTCGAACTGCTGATTTTCAGCGTAATATCTTACTTTTTCGAACATGATCGGCCATGGCTTTATTAAATTCGTAATTTTGGTGAAAAAAAAAATTAGGTTGTAATTTCTCAAAAGATTATTCCAACGTTGTCGACCGTTGATGTGACGGTTAGTGCTAACTAGTAACTGCTAAACTTGAAAAAATACCCAAGTTGTGTGACGGTTAGTGTTAATTAGTAATTGCTAAACTTGAAAAAATATCCAGAGTTGTGGTGCATGACATACGAAATAATGGTTGATTAAGATGATCATAAGACTCTTAAACCCCCCCTATGTACGAAAATACGTCTAACTTTCAGTGGAAAATACCCAGTAAACGCGGAAATAACCTATATAAAGTAATGTTATATATTACACTTTTATTTCATTATAAATGTCCGTGTGAAGAAACCATCCATATGTATGATTAAAGTTAACTAGGATGCAGCTGTTGATAAATTTCATGGACGCATTAGGATAGGTATCGTGGTACGAGATCATGGGGGCGTTGTTATGGCTGCTAGTAGCACTACAAGACCAATTTTAGCATAAGCAAATGTAGCCGAAGCCTTGACAGCTATCCATGCTATGAAATTTTGTAGGGAAATGAATTTCTTTGGTATTATTCTTGAGGGAGATGCCTTACAAGTTGTCAATACAGTTAATTCAGGAGGCCACAATAGAAGCCACATGGGTCATATTATAGATCGCATCAAAGCAGGTTTGGGAACACTAAGATCGTGGTGTATATCGTGGTGTATAAGTACATCGCACGTGGGTTTTTAGGAGATGAAAAGTTCAAAATGCTCTAATTTTTCCTGGGAGAAAAAAGAAAAAGGTGGATACAACCACTTCCATTTGGCCGGAATGGCCTCCAATAAGCCAAATGGGTGTAGCCGAAACTACCACAAAGGCTTAGGGTGACCCATTTGGCTAATGGGGCGAACCACCCCAACCCCAATCAATTTTGTTTTGTTTTTTTTTGTTTTTTTTTTTGAAAAATGGGGACATTTTGAGAAAAGCACGAGTCAAGTTGAGGGTAATTAATTTGGGGATCGACATTTGTCCCTAAAAACTTAAGTGTAGCGCACATGGGTTTTCTTTTGTAAAAAAGACGAAAATTATTAACGGATGGGTTATATCACTATATATATATATATTAAAAAAAAAAAAAAAAAAAAAAGGACTTTTTGAGCCGTTTTTGTTAGTCGTTTTCGTTAAAACAGGTCAAATTAGTTTAAGCCATTTTAACAAAAGCGGCTCAAATTAGCCATTTTTAAAGCGGCTATAATTTAAGTTGTTTTAACAAAAATGGTTCGAAATGGAGTCGTTTTTATCAAAACGGCTCTAATTGCAGCTGTTTAAACAAAAAAAAAAAATGTTTCAAATTAAAGCCGTTTAAACAAAAAAAAAAAGGTTTCACATTGATCGTACCACGATCGATCACATGATTGTACCACATTCCATCACTTAGATCCTACCACGATCGATCAAGGATCGTATCACTATCGATCATAGATAGTACCACAATCGATCACATTGATCGTATTACGTTTGATCACATAGATCGTACCACGAACGATCACATAGATCGTACCACGTTCGATCACATAGATCGTATCACGACCGATTACATTGATCGTATCACGATCGATCACATAGATCGTACCACAATTGAACACATAGATCGTAGTACGATTGATCACATATGATTGTACCATGATCCATCACATAGATCATACCACGATCCATCATTCTGATCGTACCACGATCGATCACATTTAATTTTTTTTTTTTTTTTTCGTTTGTTTATTTATTTATTTATTATAATTTTCAGTTTTTTTAAAAAAAAATTTTTGTTTTTTTATTTTGTTTTAATTTTGTTTTCCTTTTTTCTTTAAATTTTTTTAATTTTTTTTTAAAAAAATATTTTTATGTGTATTTTTCCCTATAATTAATATGTAATATTGTATTTAATTAGCTAATATACTATATGCTTAGTTATCAAAAAATTAATTAAAAATAAAAATAAGTGATTTGAGCCGTTACAAAACGGCTCCAGTTGGAACTGTTTTGGAAGAAAACGACTCCAATCCAAAACGGTTCTAAATTTTGGGCAGGACACGAAATTTTCGTGTCCCGCGCGCACAGCAAAAAAAAATCAACTTTTTGAATTTTAATTTTGTTTTTTCCTTTCACTCATCCATAAAATATCTAGATCTCTCTCTCTCTCTCTCTCTCTGATCGTCACTCTCATCTCTCCATAACTCGCCATCATCTTCCTTTCTCCCTTTCTTTCTTCTTTCATTTTCTTCTTCTCCCTCTCTCTCTTGACGACCACTGTCAACGTGGGTCTCTTGAGTTTTGATATTTTGATTTTGAAAAAAATGCATGTTGCTTATTTCTAATGGTTTTCCCATTTTTTGACTAGGTAACTCATAGATCTCCTGCTGATTGTGCTGGATCTGTCCAGGTGATATTGTGATTGAATTTGATGGAAGCATGTTGAAAGCATCAAGGAGGTATTTGCTGTTTTGTTTAGTTTTCTATTTTTGCTGCTTTGTTGTTGCGGTATTAGGTGTTTCTGTTGTAAAGATTTTGGTGTTTTGTGTTGTTTACTGTTTTGTTGTTGCAGTAATGTGATATAATATTTTTTCTCCTGATTGTGATTCATCTAACCATGGTTGCAGCAGACCATATTCATTTATAAAAAAAATAAAAGAAAAATATTTATTTCTTTCTGTTTTCTTTAGGCCGTGAATTGTGTTTAGGAAATTAGAGGTTCTAATTTGTTTGGTTGTTCGAAAAATGGGGAAAAGAAAAGAATAAATTGTGAATTTTAGTTTTCTAGGTAACCTAACGCTGTTATGCAAGTCCATTTTGTTTTCTTTTCATTTTTTTTTTTTTAATTTATTTAGATTCGTTTTAGGGTCCTTAAAACGGCTCTAATTTTTTAATCATTTTCTAAAGCGGCTCAATTTAGAGCCGTTTTAGGTAAAAACGGCTCAATTCGGGTCTTTAATACTTGATGTGTTGACCCGTTATCAACACGGTTAAAAAAAAACGGCGCAAATTGTTTAGAGCCGTTTTAAGCCTTTAAAACGGCTCTAAAAAAAAAAAGGCTCTAAAAACATGTTTTTTTGTAGTGTATTGACAATTTCGAAAATTTAGTGGGGGACATTGCCAATTTTTAACCATTGGAGGCAAAATCAAAAAAGCAATGCAACTTCGGGGTTTAAAATGTGTTTTTTCCTTTACTATGTTTTTAATAAAGGTTGATTCAAACGGCACTGCTACACCGAAATAGTAGTAAAATAAAAGTATAATTTACAGCATTACTCTAACATATATTTAAGAACATATTCCTCGATGAGGAGTATTTGTTATTGTAAATAGTAGCAACTTCTTGCCCTTTGTCTTGGCCCATTTCGATATTGAGTAATATTATTTAATAGATTGTCATACAACTGGTATGATGTGGTTGTGAAAATTAACCCTTGATTTTTTTATTTTTTTAATACAAATACTGATCCAATAGTTGATTTTCATTGCGACATTATCAAGTTGTATGACAATCGTATAACAATCTACTAAATAACATTAGAAATGCCGTGTGTTAAGGAAGTCAAATTAAGATGGAAAACAAGAGAAGTTATCCCCCCAAAAAAAAAAATGAAGTATATAATTTGCCATTAGGGAAAAAAGAAATATTAGTCATGTTGCTTCGCATTCACCAACTATATTAACTATATTAATTATGAATTGAAAAAAAAAAAAAAAAAAAAAAAACTATATTAATTATGAAGTTAACAAATTGGCCAATTGGCTCTTTCCATCCCTCTTCTCTTTGTTAATATTGTATGCGTTTTCAAATCAGATAGAACGCGCACATCACATGCCCCCCACTCGTAATTTCGTAAACAAATCCAAATTGCTTCAATCAAGATGCTTTGGCTATTATCTTAACATATTGGCTTATTGGGCCAATAAAATGTATTACTTAAAGTTGGACTTACTGTTTTATTTGGTCCCATGATATATATATATATATACACACACGTTTTCCTGAGCTGTTTCGCACATGGTACGTAGTTGGCACTACAATTTCCATCAATAATATTTTAATTCGGAAAAATAAAACAGAAAGAGAAATGCTCTAGAGGAACGCTCTCAAAATTTAATTAACTGATAATTAAGTTTGACTTTTCAAACTTCTCCTTAATAAATAAAATAATTGTGTTATTTGTACAAACTCATTTTGTAAGTGTGTATAGAATATGTGCATAATATATATGTGTATAAATATTATTTTCCTCGATAAAATTCTGTTACGATTCTCTCTTAATTTGAAAAAATAAATATCTACTGGGGTAGTAATTATTTAATGTAACCAGCCAATCTCTTTATTTTCTTATTAGTCGTTATTTTCACAATAAGTAGTATAAGTCAATTTTAGTCATATTAAGTACGTAATATTATATATAAGAGTATTTCCGTAGGGGTTGCTTGATTGATGACTCGGCCCTAATTTTTTTTAGGACCTAAATTTCTTACAAACCGGTTTCTAGAAAAAAATTTACAACCTACATATAATATTGATATGTGTCTTTTGACATGTGAGAAGCACATGTTTTAATAGCATGTACTTCTCACATGTTTTTTTAATAGCTTTAATAAAAAAAATAATTAAAAAAAAAAAAACATGTGCTTTTCACATGTTTTAAAAGACACGTGTCATTTTTTGAAAATTGAAATTGACTTCTAAAATAAACAAGTGTGTGCACAAAGTGTCAACAAAAATAATAATACGGAAATTAAATTCGTACATTGCTCTCTAACGTGTAACTCAACACGAACGCTTCTCAACCAGGTCTCTTACCTGAAGGGGTCTTCAATGGAATCATTTACCTTATGGCCAACCCCTAAGATAGACTTCAGTTGTAGCATAGCAACAACACACTTGTAATAGCTTCAGAGGAAATTAAATCAGCTCAACAATCTTCAAAATAACTTCTCTGAGCACTTGTGGAATTCAATACCGAATTCATGCAGTTCTCAATGCCCAAGGGCCTCTATTTATAGGCTGAGGTGCAGAATGGGCGACTGCTGTAATATGTACGGACGCCATCTGAACGGTGAACCTGGGCCGTCCGGACGAACAACAGTGCGACAGAATTTTTTGAGATTTTCGCTGAAAATCTTTCCTGTTTAAGAGCCGCGTCCGGACGGTGAGACATTGTCGTTCGAACGGTCGCACGTCCGCTGCAAGTAACTTCCATATAAGGCTTCGCGCTTCCGGACCATAGGAGATGAGCGTTCGGACGGCTGAACTTCAACACGCAATTTTCATATCTGCTATGCGCGCGTTCGGACCATGATAGGCAGTCTTCAGGACGGTTGAAGTCGAATAAGCAATTTCCTTAACTGATGAATGCGCGTCCGGACCAAGGCTGACTGTCGTCCGGACGGTGATATTTGAATTGCGATTCTTGCCTTATGTATGAGCGCGTCCAGACGGGAATCCACGTCGTCCGGACGGTTGAAGTAATCTTCCTTTAAATTGAACTTAGAAAGAATCTGAAGCTGATCGATCACTGAGAGGCGTTCAGACGGGCTGTTGAGACGTCCGGACGGATGCAAGCTGGAACAGTAACTTCTCGAAACAGTGAAGGTTCGGACGGTATGGCACGTCGTCCGGACGGATGATGTTTGGTCTGTCGGGCGTCCGGACGGATGGAATAGTAGATAGATGGGCGTCCGGAGAGGATGGCACGATTGTCCGGACGGCTGATAGGGACTCTGAAAACTTCTGTCTTGAAAGCAGTGCAGAATCTTTTGACATCACTCTGAATAGTGGAATCCCTGATAAAAGCATTTTTACAAATAAGTGATTTTGTCCAAATACAAAATGAGGCCAATCACAAACTAACATTTTTATATGTGGGCTGTATGGAATTTTCTACAAACCGATTTGTAGGAAATTTCTGTCATTTTTTTTAGGGACATTGTAATAGCTCCTCTATTTAAAGGTTGTTATATTATGATTAAAGGAAGAGAAGAATTAATTAAAATTAACCTTGTTTTGTGAGGTCTAAGTTTTCTCTAAGAACCTAAATTATCATGTTAGGGTCATTACGAACTCAAGTTCGTAACAGATTCAGCAAATGAAATATTTAATAGAAATGAGAGGTGAATGACAAAGACAATATTCGAGACCTTTTGTTCTGATACCATATTAAATCATCAATTATTATAAAAATTTAAGTCAATAAAAAATAATTAATTTAATTATTTAATTAATAATATATCTAACCTCCGTGACATGTTTGTCCAAGAATATTAGAATAATCGTGTAATAATTAACCTTCCTACTCGCGAAAGTAGCAAGCAATTTCAGTGGAGAATACCCCGCGCGTGGATCGATCTCCAACTTAGCAAGTCAACCTCTAAACGCGGCATCGATCATAACATATATTTAAGCAAGGATTGCTCACGACGACACAGGTACAGTTTCATCGATCTTTCAAACAAGTCCTTAATTTGTCGACGTATTGTTATTGTAAGTAGCAGCAACTTCTTGCTCAATCATAGTTTACTAGCTCTGTGTTTGCCATGCATGGACATATATACACACACGTACAGTATGAGCGCGTGTTCAATGGTTAATTAGTTTGATCACAGCAGCCATCTTCGCATTAAAGTTGTAGAGGGGTTGGATTTCTTGAGTAGAAGTCGCAAGTGCAAGTAAATTTCTCTGATGGGTTTAATTATATATATCAACTTTTCTTGCAGGATATTGTTGATCGAGCGCGCGCAAGCAGCAAACTACTGTAGGAACCAAAAACCAAATTCTGAGAGCTACTGAGCTAGTGGTGGAGCCGGATAAATAGTTACTGGTATATATGTTAATTTAATGCTTACATACTTTCGCCTTTATTTGAGTCCGTTTGAACTACTTTATATATACTACCTCTTTCGGAATATATGTCATCAGCTTTGGACAATGCTACATCTGTTACCATGCATGAACTTTGAAAACCTTATTTTAACAGTTACAGTATTACTCTTTCTTGAACGAATGTAACGCTCCTATTCTTATCAATGTGACTTTTTCTTTTCTATCTATTCTGTTTGAAGAGAATTGCACGTGCCTAAAGATACAAATCTCTTACCTTCTTTCTTCCTTTCTTAATTTTTGATTTTATTTCTGAATAAACATTATCAGGATCAGGCAAAAAAGGAACAAGAAAAAGAATCAAATATGACTGATCATGTGAACAGAGAAGATAGTGTTACTCTTGAAATCAAATCCTTGGAATCTTCGATATGGGATGCAATGACCGACGATAATTTATTCATGTCGTCGCCTCATGAGGCTTGTATCTTCAGAACTCCCGCAACACTTAGAAGTCAAAATGAAAAAGCTTATATCCCTCGTGCATTTTCTTTTGGGCCTTTCCACCACGGCAATCCAAATTTGAAAGCCATGGAAAAGATTAAAGCTAACTATTTGCGAGATCTTTTGCCTCGTGTTTGTTTAACAACAGGTCTTGGAGAAATTATCAAATCCATCAAGGCCGTGGAAAAAAAGGCTCGTGCATGTTATGCTGAACCAATTAGTTACAGCTCAGATGAATTTGTAAAAATTTTGGTGATCGATGGTTGTTTCCTTATTGAGCTGTTCCGCAAGTTTAATTGCGACGAGCTTAAAGAAAAAAATGACCCTGTTATCGCCATGGCTTGTGTATCTTCATTTCTAAGCCATGACTTGGCCTTGCTAGAAAACCAAGTACCCTGGATCGTACTTGAGCAGTTGTTCAAAGTCACCTTTGGCCGCCACGACAGGAAGCCCCTAATTCAACTTGTCATGGAATTTTTTGGTCACAATTTCTTGTCCTCCTTGCCGCCTCTTACGGTCCACTCTAGCCAAGACATCAAGCATATTCTTGACCTGCTTAGAAAATGGTTGGTTTCATCGGTTGGGGAAGATCTGAAAGAAAGCACATCTACCCAGAAACACATCCCTTCTGTCATCCAAAAAAAAAAAAAAGAGAAACACATCACTTCTGCTATACATCTCATAGAAGCTGGAATCAAATTCAGAAGGAGTCCATCTCTAAGCATGGTAGAGATAAAATTTAATGGGGAAGAAAGCACAAATATTCCATGGGAACTCATGCCTTCGGCTACACGTCTCAAAGAAGCTGGAATCAAATTCAGGAGTGGTACGTCTAAAAGCATCCTGGACATAAAATTTGTTGACGGTGTTCTGGAAATCCCTTCATTGCTAATTCATGATACGACAGAAACCTTATTCCGAAATCTGATTAGTTATGAGCAGTGTTACCCAGGTTGCGAAACCAGATTCACTTCCTATGCCGTACTTTTAGACAACCTCATAAATACCACAAAGGATTTGGAGATACTTTGCGATAAGGGGATCATCCGTAATTGGATGGATCCAGAGGCTGCCACGATCTTCTTCAACAAGCTTTACAATAATACTGTCGTCGGGGAATTCTGTTATGCAAACCTTTGTGAGCAAGTGCATAGTCATTGCCGACGCCAATGGCCTAGATGGCGTGCAGTGCTTGTGCACAATTATTTTAACACTCCATGGTCTGTTCTTTCGACATTGGCCGCTCTCGTCCTATTGATCCTTACCTTCTTACAAACTTTCTACACCATAAAAAAATAGTTTTTTTTTTTTTTTATCAAGAAAGTGTTCTATATATGTAATATAAATGTGGCAAAAAGTTTTAAGTTTTTTTTTGGAACTATTGTTAGTCCTCATCTTTATCCATTGCTGATTTTGGCTTGGTTTCAACTTCATGTAGGCTTGGGTTCAATAATGTGAAATCAGTCACTTCACCTTTCATTTTTTTTTTTCTTTCTCCCGAGCACATCCTTGGGTTCTATCAGCATTGTCTTAATAGCTCACATAACCAAAAAAACAACCCACTAATCTGGGTTAGCCAAACAGTTGAAACAAAGGATTCTCTCTCGTTCTCACGCCACTTGGCCCTTTTCGTGCCACCTGAGCAGTCTTTATAATTGCTTCACGAGCCCCAAATCTCAAATATAAGGCACGAGAGAATGTGAAGAACCGTTTGATAAATCACCCTAAAAATCATCATCGTGGAGAAACCGACAGTGAAAAGTTGAGGGCAGACTATTATAAAAGTTAACCCAAAGCCATGTAAAAGAGAGTTTTGGTCTCTTCCCAAAACTCTGCTCTATTTCTTATTTCAAATTATTTCTTAAATACATATTGTTTCAAGCATAAGAACCATTCCCTACAGGCCTACACCGAAAAGCTAGCTCATTTGCTTACTTTTATTCTCTTTTATAAACCCTTCCTATTGATATTCCGACCCAAGAAAATATATATATTCTAACAACATTGACATGTATATATCATGTCTGGTATTTGGTCGTACAATAATTTATGCCCGTTTAGGTCACAGAATAGGCCCATGAAATGGAATAATTATTCTATAGGAATCGCTATTCTTTAATTAATTTGGTAGGAATCTATTCCATGGAATAATTATTTCCATTGGAATAACTATTTCCTTACGAAGATGAATAGCTATTCCTTGAAGTAAAGACTGCATTTTTCAAAAAAGAAAAAGAACTAAACCTCAAAATGGTTGGTCGACCAGCCATTGTGGAGGGCCAGGAATAGTCGCACCACTCTCGAAACGCCTTGGGGGGACCCCCGAGGAGTTCTAGGAGTGGCTGCGGCCACCTCCGGTTCAATGGCACTGGTTGGGTCAGCCACCCACCAGTTTAGGCAACAGAGGGTTTCCCACCATCTCCCCTCCGGTGAGTCACCCCGGTTCTTTCTTTCTGGTTGTTAATTTATGCAGGTGTAGCAGACCGGGCTTAATTTAATGATGCAATTAACTGTATGAACGTGTATATTTGGACCAATAAAATGAGTTGATTAAAAGTACGAAGGACTCGAAGACAACCTTTCAACCGTTGATCTTTTTCTATAAGAATTTTAGTTTTTAGCGATGACTTTATTACAAATTTTTTCATGGAATCTTTGCATGCATTCCGAGCGTTCATTCCAATCGGTCAGCACGTACGTACAACAATCCTTTCATTTGCACTAGATAGTACATATATATATATAGCACAATGACATGATTATCCTGAAGAAAGCAACGAGGAAAAGTCCCATTCTCAATTCTACTTTGAATGCTGCAGTTTGAGGGAATGGGTGGGGTAATGGCTGTAGCTAGGGTTCTAGAAAGGACGCACAACCATCGGGGTTTTTGAGCCATCTGTCTTTTTCTCCTAAACTAGCTATATGTCAACACACGTGATCCTGGTCAGTAGGGGTGTGCAAAACCCGCAGCACCCGCCCCACCCCGCCCCGCAGAAGACCGGATTTTTGAAATTTTTTGCGGGTTAGAATCCTAATTTGAGAAATT
The DNA here is from genome assembly GCF_958979055.1 of Alnus glutinosa. Classification (NCBI taxonomy): domain Eukaryota; kingdom Viridiplantae; phylum Streptophyta; class Magnoliopsida; order Fagales; family Betulaceae; genus Alnus; species Alnus glutinosa. Next base: position 37,906,079 of record NC_084887.1, on the reverse strand, counting down.
TATGCGGGGCGGGTTGCGGGTTGCGGGTTTAGACTTTTAAAAAACGCGGGTCCCCGCCCCGCCCCGCCCCGCCCCCCAAAAAGGATAAAAAAAAAAAAAAAAAAAAAAGGGAAAGAAAGAAAACCTTATCGTCTATTCATTCACTCATTCCTTTTGTTTTAAATTGTTTTGGTTCACTTTTATATTTTTGCATGTTTACTAACTAATTGACTGTTATATTTTTTCATGTTTAGTTGTTTATTAACTAGTGGACTCATTTCATTGTGTGAAAAATACAATTTTTATGGTTCAATTTTATGGGATGTTAAAGTGTACACATTTTTATTGTATTGTTATTTGAAATAATCGTTTCATTACTTCTGGAAAAGACAAGAAAATTGATGACATAGAATAGTAAAATATTATAACTTTTTATTCTTGTCATTTTTCATTATGCTTTGTTGATGGGAGAAAATAAAAATCATGTTTCTTAGAATTTTATCTTATAATTAATAGGGCTTTTAGTTTAAAAGGCTAATCCATGGAAAATATTCTTGAATGGAAATATGAATTTAATTTTTTATTTAAAAAACTAGTATTTTTTTTGAATTTTTTATTTTTTACAAAATAAAATCAAAATTACGTAAATGCCACTCAAAATACCCGCCCCGCCCCGCCCCGCAATCCCCGCCCCGCACAAACCCACCCCGCAGTGAACCGCACCGCACGGTTCCTCTTTATTAAGTGTGGTTTGCGGGTTGGAAATTTCCAACCCGCAAAGGTGCGGGGCGGGGCCAAAAAATGCCGAAACCCGCCCCACCCCGCCCCATGCCCACCCCTACTGGTCAGTATAGGCTTGGGCCGTAAATGAGCTTGGCCGAATTGAGTTTTGGTTGTTTGGGCTCGGCTAGTTTGGCAAAATCAATACCTTGCTTGAACATGAGCAGAGTTTTCAATCGAGGCTTGTCCGAGCTCGGCTCAAGACCCGATAGGTACCCGAGTCGACTACTTAGCTCGAGTAAGCTTTTTTGGTTTTCTGATTTTAAGAAAATAAAAATTTAAATAAACCAAAATAACAAATTTTAGTAATTTATTATTCAAAATTATACAATCAATTAATCAAATATGAACAAGTTTATACAAATAACGCTTAACGACCCAGTATTAGGTAGGGCAATACACTTGACGACCTGGCCAATGTCAGGTGGGAGAATAAGTTTAACAACCAAATATCAAGTGAGAGAGTACGCGCTTGACGAGCTAGGTTTGGGGCTTATTTGTTACATCCTTTTTGGATTGTAAGGGTAATAGTAGCTTAAAGATCAATCAAATGTGCTTAATGTTTATAAACAACTGTTTAATTCATAGTTCATGACGATTTTAAATTTGTGGTTTCAAAAAATTATGCGTGTCAATTTCTACTGCAATATTTAAGGTAACAATATATGGTAGCATCACGTGATTTATTCGACTTATCTCATTTCTATTTGGCAAGCCGTTATGTACATTTTTAGGAATGGTTGGGAGGGGGGGGAGGGGGGGGAGTGTTTCTTAAGCTTTACATTTTTTGCGAGTATTGAAGCTTTTGAATGCGGAATAATATTCCATTCAGTTTTAAAATTTTGGCGTTTTAGTCTCTTGTTTTGCCAAGTTCCCTGCAATGTTTGTATGTGTGTGATCTAGTTCTGGTGAGAGATGAGAAACAGAGAAAGAGCACTGGTCTGTATGTCCATTATATTATACAAATTAAAAATGTCTTCTTCTTTTTTTTCATTCCTTTGCTTAATAACAATTTGCCTTTTAAGAAACCGAAAAACCCTTGGGTAATATAATAAGGCTAAAACATAGCCACATAGGGAAGGAGCAGGGGAAACCGAGAAACCAAACTTGTGCAATGGATCAAAACGAAGAAATGGTATATTTAATTAATATCTTAATTTTTATTAGGATCATTGTGAATGAGACAATTACACAAAAGATTGCCCAATATTCGAGGTGCTGATTTTCAGGGTAATATCTGATTTTTTTTTTCGAATATGATGGCTTTATTAAATTCATGATTTTGGTGAAAAAAATTAGGTTGTAATTTCTCAAAAGATTATTCGGGTTAATGAATATATTTCTTACATTGAAAAAAATATATTAAAATAATATTGTATGTTATTTACTTTTTATAAGAAAATTAAGATAAATAAGAATGATAAAAAAAAAAATTGCATAAGAAATATAAATATGCGTGTAAAAACAAAGAGTTTCATTTCGAAAAACGATTTACGGTTTAAAAAATCGTAAATCGTTTTCCAAAAATTAAAGAAGCTTTTATGGTCAAATTGAAAATTATTTTCGTTGACCATTATTTTCGTCCCTATCAAACACCGAAAAATGCCAAAATTATTTTCCAGAAATCATTTTACGCCGAAACAAATGAAAAAAAAAAATTTACATAAGTAAATTATGTTTTTACCTCAAATTTAGAATTTGAAGAACATCTCGCAAATCTCTTTCTAGTCATTATCCTCTGCAGGACCACCATTTGGGGGTAAAAAATCGCTTCCTCCTTATCTTTGAATTTCTTAAAATACTTGTTGTGTAAGTAGCAACGATGACGACAATATGACTTTGCCATGAGGTCTTCAACAATTTGAAAATATTAAACACAAGTAAAATATTTTATAGAATATTTTTTTTTTTTTTTTTTTTTTTTTTTTTTTTTGTAATCCTCTAAAATTAAAGTGACTTTTAAAATTACTAGTAGATTTGAGATGAACCACTATTAAATTTTGATCTAATAATGATTTTAAAAGTCATGTCAATTTTAAGAAGATAAAAAGATAGTCTCTAAAATTACTCTTACCCAAAAGAAAAATGCTACAATTCCCTAAAATTTTCTCTCAAATGACATATCATTGGAGAGCAAATATGAATTTTTCTTTTTCTTTTTCTTTTTTTTTTCTTTTTTAAGTGTAGCATTTCTCGACTGACAAATACACAGTTAAGTTACACTTACCAAAATGAGGTTCTTAATACATTCCGTAAGGTCATCGAAGACCTTTCTTTCGCCAACCATAAAAAACGGCAAAGGAAGCATAATTGCGAGTATGTATTCCCTAGACACAAATTTCTTATATAAACCAATCTCTAAAATCGACATGTGTTATTTAAATTATTAAAAAAATATGTGAAAAGTATATGCAATTAAAACAAAAATATGTGTTTCTTACATATAAGGGATACATGTCACTATTAAAAGCTGATTTATATAAAATTTCTTACAAACAGTTTGTAAGAAATTTCTGTCTATATTCTCTGTCATTGTAGCAAGCCACCAAGTTGCATTTCCTATAACAAATGTTGTCCCACCAGGTATATGAATGGTGAACATCAATTTATCCGTCAACTCGAACCTTTTCAAAGGATATATAATTAATATTGTGGACTCGATCTGTTATGAGCAACAAAAAAAAAAAAAACTATTTTTACTACTTATATGAATTCGCATTATAATAAATACCGAAAAGAAGAAGAAGAAAAAGAAGACATCAATAATAACTGTTTTATACTATACTACTATTTAGGGGTGTAAGATGAGTTCAGCCATTCGTGAACTTGGCTCAATTCAGTTCAATTAAACTCGATTCGATCTCGGTTCAAATAATAAATGAGTCGTTCGTGAACACAATAATATATTCGAATATTAAACGAGGCATACTCGTATAATCTCAGCTCGGCTCGGATAAGTTTGTATAAAATAACTTTATTTTTACAAAAAAAAAAAAAAAAAAATTGTATTATTTTAATTTTGTAATAATTAAGAACGTCTTAAGTAAAAATTAATTATCTTCCTACTATGATAGATATAACTTGAATTATTGTTGTGAATTTAATTTTATAGATTTGTATATACATAAGTATGTTTGTGAGTATGTGTGGTTATATGTGTGTATATGCACGCGCGTAATTTGTATATGTGCATAATGAATTTATATACATACATATAAACTCGAGATTATATTATTTAAGAATTAAGTTAATTTATTTAATGAATTCAAATGATAAAATTTTAACAATACTTAATTAATTAATTGATTACTATAGATTTACGGAAATGTAAACAATCATGATATTTACTTTATATAAGAAATGAATAAGTTAATTGAACAGCTTGTGATAAGATCGAGTTCAACTTGTGTTCAAAATAAAATTAAACGAGCCAAGCTTGAACAAGATATCTAGCTTGGTGATAAGTTCGAGCTCGGCTTGTGATTGAAATAAAATTAAATGAGTCAAATTTAAACATTCAATACTTAATCCGACTCGGTTCAAATACAATCCTACTATTTTAGATTGGTTCTTCCGCCATTAATGATACATGTGATGGACGAATCGGAGTCCAAGATCTTGAGAGAGAAGATCAGCCCTCTGATCCTTGCCAGATTTGGCACAGCTGCCATATGGGAGATAGCTCTATAAAAAGGAGGTAAAGTAAAACTAACCCTAAGTATAAGGTACTATGCAATCAATTAATACACCCTTAACTCTCTTAGCTTCACTCCCAAAAAAAAAAAAAAAACTCTCTTAGCTTATTGTCTTCACAACAAAATTACCCTAGCTACTGATATAGCTAGGCATAAGAGGTTTCCCACCATCTCCCCTCCGGTGAGTCACCCGTATCTTTCTTTTCTAGTTGTTTATGCAGGTGTAGCAGACCGGGCTTTAATGGTGCAATTAACTGTATCAACGTGTATATTTGGACCAATAAAAAGAGTCGATTAAAAGTGAAGGATTCGAAAGACAACCTTTCAACCGTTGATCGATCTTAGTTTTTAGCGATGTCTTTATTAAAATTTTTTACATGGAATCTTTGCATGCATTCCGAGCGTTAATTCCAATCGGTCAGCACACCAATCCTTTCATGTGCACTAGATATATAGTACATATATATATATATATATATATATATATATATATATATAGCACAATGACATGATCATGACCTTATTCTGAAGAAAGCAACGAGGAAAAGTCCCATTCTCTTTTCTTTTTTTTTTAAGTGAAAAGTCTCATTCTCAATTCTACTTTGAATGCTGCAGTTTCAGTTTGAGGCCACACAACCATCAGGGTTAAAGACCTCCAAAGCTGTCTTTTTCTCCTAAACTATGTCAACATGAGTCATGAGCCCAACACACGTGTGACTCATGATCTGGTCAGTATAGGCTAGAGCCGTAAATGAGCTTAGCCGAGTTGAGTTTTAGTTGTTCGGGCTCGGCTCGGCGAAATCAATATTTTGCTTGAACACGATTTGAGTTTTCGAAGCTCGTATGATTGAGCTCGGCTCAAGACTTTATAGGTATCCAAGTCGACTACTCGGCTCGATTAAGCTTTTTTGGTTTTCTGATTTTAAGAAAATAAAAATTTAAATAAACCAAAATAACAAATTTTATTAATTTATTATTCAAAATTATACAATCAATTAATAAAATATGAACAAGTTTATACATATAACGCTTAATTAGGGCTGTCAATTTTTTACACGGCCCGAGAACCCAACACAAAATTAAATGGTTAGGGTTAAACTTCAAAGGATTCGGGTCATAAAATGGTTGACCCGTTAGACCCGTTTAATAAAAGCTAGGGTCATTACAGGGTCAACCTGTTTGACCCGTATACTTAAACCTTTTTTTTCAACATTAAAAATTAAATCTAAATAATCATGTTACCTCTCTTTTTCTCTCACTACCTAAAGAGTAAAGATTAAACTAAAAAAATCTCACAAAAAACAAAACAAGTCTTTTTCTTTTATTGAGTTAGAGCTTAAACAAAAAATGCAAAGACTAAAAAAAATTAGCGGAGTTTTTTCTTTATTTCAAGTTTTCGAACTTAGAAGTTGAACCAGAACAAGTAAACAATAAAACAACTCAATGTTTCATATTTCAACTGTGAAATAATATGATTTTTTTTTTAGTTTAAATTTGTGTTTTTATTTTTATTTTTATAGATTTTATTATATAATGGGTCAAACGGTTCGTGCCGTCGTGTCAATCCGACATGACCCGTTTGACCCATTTAATAAACAGGTCAAACGGATAGTGTCGTGTCAACCCATTATTTAAGTAGGTCGAAAGGTCTGGCCCTTTTATCTAAACGGGTTGTATCAACCCTTTTTGACATCCCTACACTTAATTAACGACCCAGAATTAGGTACGGCAATATGCTTGACGACCCAGTGTTAAGTGAAGGAATATGTTTAACAACCAAATGTCAAGCGGGAAAGTACGCTCTTGACTAGCTAGGTTTGGGGCTTATTTGTTACATCCTTTTTGAATCGTAAGAGTAGTAGTAGCTTAAAGATCAATCAAATGTCCTCAATGTTTATAAACAACCTTTCAAAAAAAAAAAATGTTTATAAACAAGTGTTTAATTCAGAGTTTATGACAATTTTAAATTTGTGGTTTCAAAAAATTATACGTGTCAATTCCTACTGCATTATTTAAGGTAACAATAGTAGCATCATGTGATTTATTCGACTTATCGCATTTCTACTTGGCAAGCCGTTCTGTACATTTTTAGGGAATGGTTTTTTTTTCTTTCTTTTGGGGGGGGGGGGGGGGGGGGGGGGGGGGAATCGAGAGAGGAATAATCTATATATCAAAATATTAATTAAATAATTAAATTCTCATATTTTTATTCACTTAAACTTTTAAGATAAGTAATAATTTATAATTTTTTTTTTTTAAAAAAAAAAAAGAAGAGAAAGAAAGTGCAAGGAGAGAGAAAATGAATTTTTAGATATTAATTTCTTTAGGATCATTATGATTTATGAACCATACTTTGTGAGAATGGAATTGATATATTCCTGTATTATGAACCCTGCATAATGGATTCATTAAATTCATAATTCTGGGGAAAACGAAATATTTGGTTGAAATTTTCTCAAAAGACAAATTAATCCAACATTGCTGACCTTGGTTAATTAATTGTCAATGACTCAGTGTCGTTAGGGCTACGTACACTTGACTCAGTGTTAGGGCTGCAGTTGAAGACCCAGTCTCACAAGTTAGCAATTAATAGCCCCTCTAAACGCGGCATCATAACATATATTTAAGCACGTACTACTCACGAGTCACGACGACACATGCAGCTAGCTAGCTACTACAGTTTCAACTTTCAACCAAGGCCCTAATTTGTCCTTAACTTGTAATTTGTAAGTATTACCAACTTCTTTTCTTTTCTTTTTTTTCTTTCAAAAGCAAGGAAATCTCTTACAATATTGTCTCTTTCTTCATTTTTGATTATTTAGGAATCAAATATGGGTGTGGTCAACAGAGAAGAAGACAGTGTTACTATTGAAATCAAATCCTTGGAATCTTCGATAAGAGATGCAATGTCCGACGATGATTTATTCATGTCACTTGAGGCTTGTATCTTCAGAACTCCCATCGATCACACTCAAAAGTCAAAATGAAAAAGCTTATATTCCTCGTGCATTTTCTTTTGGGCATTTCCACCATGGCAATCCAAACTTGAAAGCCATGGAAAAGATTAAAGCCACTTATTTGAGAGTTCTTTTGTCTCGTTATTCAGAGACAAAGCTTGGAGACATTATCAAATCCATCGAGGCCGTGGAAGAAGAGGCTCGTGCATGTTATGCCGAACCAATCAGTTACAGCTCAGATGAATTTGTAAAAATTTTGGTGATCGATGGTTGTTTCCTTATTGAGCTGTTCCGCAAGTTTGACTGCGAGAAGCCTGTACAAAAAGATGATCCTGTTACCACCATGGCTTGTATCTCCTCATTTCTAAGCCATGACTTGGCATTGCTAGAAAACCAAGTACCCTGGATCGTACTTGAGCAGTTGTTCAACGTGACCAAGCGTCCCTACGACGCGAAACCCCTAGTTCAACTTGTCATCGAATTTTTTGGTTACAATTTCTTGTCCTCCATGCCTCCTCTTACGGAGCACTGTAGCCAAAGACATCAAGCATATTCTTGACCTGATTAGAAAATGGTTGGTTTCATCCATTGGGAAAGATCAGAAAGAAAGCACATCAACCCAGAAACACATCCCTTCTGCTACACAAGCTGGAATCAAATTCAGAAAGAGTGGTACGTCTAAAAGCATCTTGGACAGAAAATTTAGTACTGGGGAAGAAAGCACAATTCCATGGGAACTCATGCCTTCGGCTACACATCTCAAAGAAGCTGGAATCATATTCAGAAGGAGTGGTACGTCTAAAAGCATCCTGGACATAAAATTTGCTGACGGTGTTCTGGAAATTAGTTTTGAGCAGTGTTACCCAGGTTGCAAAACCAGATTCACTTCCGGCCTATGCCGTACTTTTAGACAACCTCATAAATACTACAAAGGACTTGGAGATACTTTGCGATGAGGAGATCATCCGTAATTGGATTGATCCAGAGGCTGCCACTATCTTCTTCAACAAGCTTTACAATAATACTGCCGTCGGGGAATTCTGTTATGCAAACCTTTGCGAGCAAGTGCATAGTCATTGCCAACGCCACTGGCCCGGATGGCGTGCCATGCTTGTGCACAAATATTTCAACACCCCGTGGTCTGTTCTTTCGACATTGGCAGCTGTTATCCTTTTGATCCTTACTTTCTTACAAACTCTGGCTCTCTTTGTTAAGGAATTTTAGGCGGGGACTGAGCGAGAAAGTATATATTATGGGAGAAACTATATATTATGGGTATGCAGGGATTAAGGGTCAAAAAATTTTGTTGTTTTGATCAATAAGCTATTTTTTTTTTTTTAACCTTATAATTTTTATTTTTTATTTTTACCTTAAAAATTCTTTATTCTTAGAAATGGGGCATGGCCTATACCCGCCCTCTCTTCCGTCCCTGATTTTAGAGGTGTTTTTTGTATTTAGTTTGAAATAGCATTCTAATGTGATATATACATATATATATATATATATATATATTCTTAAGAGTTTTGGGTTTGAGTTGTTGTATAATATTGGTCTCTCTAATATCATTTCCAATGTCAATTATGAAAAAGAAAGGGCTGTTATTTGCTTTGGAGTATGTGTTCTAATGTTTTTTTTTGTTTTAGATGATCGAATAACATTTTTCATTCCACAGAAAGAATTACACAGTTCTCTCCAGAAAGTGTAAAACTCCAGTAGATCGACCACAAGTTGCTCAGCAACTTTACAACAACTGCAAATAATCGAAACAAACTACTAATGCTCCGTTTGTTTAGACATAAAATTATTTTCGTCGTAAAATATTTTTGATGAAATCAATTTTCACGAAAAATATTTTCCGGCATTTGGCGCGTACGGAAAAATGTCCTATGGCGAAAAACGATATCCGGCAACCACCGCCAGAATCCGGCAATGTCTGGTCGCCGTCATGGGATTCCGACAAGCTAGATTTCGGCCAAATACAATCAGATTCCTACTGTATTGGCCGGACATCGGCCGGATTTTGCCAGATCTAGCCAAATTCTGGCCGGAATCTGGCCCTTCGGAATCCGGCGATGGCGGTCGGATGTTGCCGGATTCCGACATTGGCAGGATTCCGGCACCAACAAGTTTTCGGTGATAGTCGACTGCTTGAGTGTGAAGGTCGACTGCATCATTTAAAGAGGGTTGAATGTGTCTGTCGTCTGGAGAAAATGGTTTACGCTTTTAAAAAGCGTAAACCATTTTACAAAATTTACTAAGCATTTTTGGTCAAATGAAAATCATTTTACGGTTAATTGTTATTTTCGCCCCCACCAAACATCGAAAAATATCGAAATCATTTTTTGAAAATCATTTTACGCCGAAATAAACGGAGCATAAGAAAGCACAACGTCAAAAGCAACCTTCAGCAAACTAAACAAAGATTAATCCTCAGAAAACTTTACAAAAAATTTCTATGTAGCAACCTATATATACAGAGAATTAAACTAAAATATCCAAAAACAAAAGCCATAGGGAAAGTAGCACCAAGTTTATAAGCAAGTTAGCATAAAATCACAATTTGAAAAAAATTTAAAGAGAAATACTTTTTTTGTTTACATCTTTGGTCCATATGTTGTCTGTAACGGCCGGTACAATTTTTTTTACAAATAACCATTAGATTTGTGAGACTCACATGCGAGTCCTACAAATTCGATGATTGATTTGTAAAAGAGATGAACCAAAGAATGCAAGGGAGCATATCTCAAATCTAAAAGTGATACATCTTAAATTTAAGGGTTAAATACGTTTTTAGTACTTGAGTTTTGGAAATTTTATTTTTTAGTACCTGAGTTTCAATTCACTTCACATATGGTACCTCCGTTTTGGAAAAAGATTAAATTGGTACCTCAGTCAAATTTTTCGTCCAAAAACTAACGGTTTGCCACGTGTCAACTCCTAGAGGTTGACACATGTCACAATATAAAAAATTACAAAAATAAATTGAAACTCAGGTACTAAAAAATAAGTTTTCAAAACTCAGATACTTTAAACATATTTAACCCTAAATTTAGTGATGACTTTAAAAAAAATATACGTAAAAAAAAAAATGGAAGTGAGAGTGTATTTTTTTAACTTTAAGATAGCTGAACCACGACCGGTGCACAGTGATGTATATGCGGTGTGTTTCAGAATGCTACCTTCTTAATTCCTTGAGTTCTGTTATAACAAGGTTGCTTTAGTAACTCAAAAAATGTGTTACTGTAGAGTTGAATGATGTCAGGTGAGGTTGCAAAGCTTTAGAAAAATCAATTAATTCAGGCGAGGCTTTGAAGCTACATAAAAAAGCACGTTTTGGGACTCACGGTAAAAAACACTCATGCACGCAGGTACACCCCAAATGTAACAGTACCATTAGCTGGAGGACGGGCTTAGTTTTAGTAGTGGTCTGGAATATTCTCCTAAAATTTGAAATTCCTAAAAACTCTCTCTAGCTCTTTTCTCTCTTGCTGTCTAGCTCTCTGATTCTCTCTCTCTCTCTCTCTCTCTCTCGCCGGATCCCGATCTCTCTCTCTCGGTCAGTCGACTTTACTTGTTACAGTTTTTTTTTTTTTTTTTTTAAACGGACATGTTAACTCCGATCCAATGTGTGGGTCTCGTATGAAGCCAGCGTGCTAACATCAAAAGAGTTGGAAGAAATTCTATTAAAAAAATATGTGATTTTCTTTAATGCTAAATGATACATGATAATTTTTAAAACTTAAGTTTAAAAAAAATAAAAAATAAAAAAATTCTCTAGTGTAGTTGGAGTAAAACTTTGTTTGTTTCCGCTCCCAAAAGCCCAAGACCATGGACTAATTAACCGGCTTCCTCCGATAGCGACATTCATCTAGTTCTGGTAATTGTTAAGAGAAACCTTCATATATCTTAATGAGTAATGTTAGAAACTACACTTTTATCTCATAATGCTAATGCAGTCTCAACCAACTTTTGGATTAGTCTTTGTTAAAATTATAAAAAATTAAAAAAAAAAAAAAATAGAGATGTTAGTTGAGACTGTCACATCAACATTGTAAGATAGAAATGTGGTATATAACATTTCTCTACCTGAATAAAAATTTGCTTTGATATTATTGCAATAATATATATATATGATGCAGGAGGAAATCAGACGCAACTATAGAATTAATTGGTCTATGATGTGGCGATGTGATTGGCTTGATTTAAGCAAGAAAGGAAATGGTCAACTACTCAAGAAGGAAAGAAGAGACCTTTAGCAAGTTGTGATTTAGAAGATATTCTCTACCAATTGTCAACATCCATCAAGGGAAAGACCAAGAAGGAAAGAAGAGACTATCACAAATCTCTTGATTCATCTTTTAAAGAATTCCCATAATTATATTTACGTAGTCGTTAAGTAATATTATAGTTATTATAGTTTCCCTAATATGGTAATTCTTTGGCACCAAATATTTTCATAATATGCTTATTTGTATTTATTTCAAGTCTTAGGAGATTTTATTAGGGTTTTGCTATTTTTGGTAAAATCCTAAAGGTCGAATTTTCAGCTATATTAGCCCGGCTTGTGGGCCTTTTTCCGACAGTTCATTATTATTGATGAATTATCAAATTTCAGAGTTTTTATCTCTGTTTTGGGGTGAATTTCTTGTTTCTTCCTTGCAAATTACTTACTGATTAGCCTACAGAATAATCGCTATTCTGTTCCGGCGTCAATATATATATATACCCAAAAGCATTTCTTCAATAACATTTCTTCAATGCTTCTTGAGTTTGTTTGTCTTGGAGACATCGGCCATGTTTGTTTTGTCTTTATTTTATGTCTTTTGTTTTGTGATCTACAAATATATTAACAACTCAAAAACTCAAAACACAAACAATTTTACATTTATATCACATCAATTCCAATCCATCCGATTTAAAACACTCCTTTTTGTCTTTTTCCCCCTTCCCCTCAGGAAGATAGGGAAGCAAAGCCCTTGTTCAAAAAGCATTTTGGTTCCAGCAAAAGAAAAAGAAACAATAACGTAATGATGTATTTACCCATACCCAATACCTTATTAGATTCAATCACTGATATCAAAGGTACACTTCTACAGTTTAAAAGTTTGAGTTGTTTTAGTAACATTGCCTTTTTTGTACAGAGAAGTAAAGAAGACTGAAACCAAAACCGGAGTAAGAACTAAGAACTCCACATTTAAAAAAAAAAAAAAAGAAAAAAAAAAAGAGAGACATATTGTACATATATACCTGAGATATATATATTGAGCTACTCCACGCTATTCATCCATACATTGCGAAGGAGTTCATATCTCACAGCATTTTGATTGCCATTTTCCTTTGATTTCCAGCTGGGCCTAGTTGGAACTGCTGAAGAATGGGAACCGTCGGTAAATATCGAAGCCAAGGGCGAATTCAATTCATCAAGCTCATCATCACTGGTGTACGATTTCCTAAGGACAGAGGACCCACTTCTTCTCAGGTGAGGTTGGCTTCCACCCTCTCCAATAATATTTGCAACTGAAGCTGCCAAAGGTGGTGAATAGACTATAGGAGCTGCAGTGCATGGGAAGTTCGTCAGGGACTCCTCCCCAGCCTCAAGATCCTACATAAAGCAATAGCAAGAATATAGGCTCATCAGGCTAATTCTTGTACGCAATAGTAATGCAAGAATGCCGTATAACACCATGGTAGAGATTTTTGGTCCAGACTGTGCCAGACCTATTTCCCAAAAGGTAAAACTAGCAAGCATGTATCAATTATTCTCATCATCAACACACAAGGGGCTAAAAAAATGCAGATTCAATTAATTGACCTCAGAGTTCAGCGCTTCAAGCACAACATCTGGAATTGGGTCCGGACAAAACTCGTCTGGAACAAAATAGTCGAGAATCCTCTTGATCATTGGTGCACCAAATGCAGGGCATACCTTCAAAAGTGGAAGTAAGATACCATAAAATAACAACTACAAATATTAACCATGCAGATCAGAGACTAAATGTATGGTTTAAGTTCCAGCATTGAACCTCTTTCCTGATGGATTTACTCAAAAGCATGTCCTTTGGAAGCATCATGAGATCACTCAATGCATTAAGGAGATGGAAAGACTTGAATGATGTATCATCTCTCTCATCATTGTCGGCATGGTTATTTACATCTTCAAGTGGGTCATCATCGTCCATACCAAATAAGTCAGTCAGCCATCTAGACCAGTTTCCAATCTGAGATTCACAAAACACAAATGGAGAAAAATGTGGATTAGGGCAACAAGAACTATATTCGCTTAGAACGTAGCATTAGAAAACTTCACATTGCCATTACAATTCAACAAAATTTTAGGGTGCATTCTAAGATATCAGGCGTTATTTAGGAATACTGCAGGTTCAATATAATCAGAATCCAATTTTCATGCATCTCGAACTGCAAATAATCATCTGATTTGGTATGATGTTGACCGATATTAGAAAGAATCAGAAATAGTCCAGTCTATATCCTCTCATACAAAAAACACGCAATGCATGGGTCAATGTCATGCCTAAAAGACTTCATCTTTCGGATAAGATGTTGGCATTCACCATTTAAAGACAAGCCAAATGTAACACATTTTCAGAATATATAGATGAACATCTTTAAATCAATATACTAAAATCCCACGTGCTTCCCAATTCGGTATTCGACCCCAGGACCCTACCACCCACCAAAACACTTGGGACAAACCAAGTGCCACTAGACCATCACCCTCGGTGGTAAAAGAGAAAAACCACCGAGTAGGTGTCCATTAGTGCCTTTGGTAAAGCTGGATCAGGCTATGGCTGAACAGACTTGAGGGAACGCTTGCAGTCTCCCCATCTAGGCCCCTCCTGTCATTGTTCCCAGCGGGTAGGTACTATTATGGTCACGCGCAAGTAGGGAAGCCACTCCAGTCACCCTCTCCTACCCTTTTACTTAGGAAAAAAAATCAATATACTAAAAGAAAAAAAAAAACATGAAAGGTGATCCTACAATTCCAGGAAATAGTAGTAACTTGGCAGACTTAATTGAGAGGATCAAGAACATCTATCATTATGATCTGCTCTACATTAGCCTCAGAAAGTACAATTTCCAAGGTTTACCGCATTTTTCAGTTGTGCACCAGCCCCAAAGCTTGATTTCCCAGCTGGAATTGGAAGAACCTTTGAATCACTGATGGGGTCAGATACAGGATCTGTAGGGATCTCATCAGCAGATTCACGAAGAATAGCATTGAGCATAGCCACATCTAATCTAGCCAAGCATTGCTCCATTATCTAGACCATAAAGATGCATTGTAATGTCAGATTTTTTTAAAAGAAAAAGAAAATTAAAATTAAAATTTTCCAAGGAAAACATAATCAGAAATTCAAAGGGACAGATCAATGTATTGACCTTTTATTTGTTTCTTTTGGCTGTGTTATATAAGGAATATTTCATATTCACTAAAACATGTCATTTAATTTAGACCAAAACTTATGTGCAGCAGTATACCAAGCTTTGCTAGAGAGAGGTAGGAAATGCATTTAAAAGTAGTACATACATAATTAATTCAGGTTGCCTACGTGCATTAGGAACTTTAAAGCAGCTATCTTGCAATCTCATCAACAGACTTTAAAACAGCCATTTTCTGTTCATTGATATCAAATTTCAATTTGCCGCACAGAGATTTATAGCATCAGCATCTATTGAAAATAAATCACTCAGTTACTATTGTCTACACTGATATTTTCTTTCTTTCTTTCTTTCTTTTAATTTTAAATTGTTTTTTATGAAATTCACAAAATTATACAGTGTCGGCTTCTTTACATGTTAAGACACAGGCACCTGCCGAAAAATAAAGTTGATCTTACTATGGGAAAGTCAAGTGTAAAGATTTACCAATCTAGCCAGCATAGGCAAGCAGCCACACTCATGCCCTCCGGCTCGGACTGGACAAAGTCTTTCGCCCGCATCCCTGAAAGCCTTCTTCCAAAGGTCTAACGAAACACTCCCTTGTTCTTGATCATCAGAACAAGATAACCTTCCGTAGTTTTTCTTTGAGCTGGAACCCATACCTTTGTTAAATGCTGTTGCAGCAGCAGACTGCATATGTGGAGTCAGAGTCTGGAAATAAAACAGTAAACTAAATCAGGTCAGGCAACTATGAAAATTGATGCCCTAGAACCTAGTTTTGCCATAAAACACTTACAGGGAAATTCAAAAATTGAAGACAAAAGGAAGAACAAGAATTGAGGAGTGACCTGCCACCAGATAGACTCTACAATGCGGGAGAAGATCCAACCTTCTAAATTTTCTAATGCAGATGTAAACACATGTGGGTTCTCCCAACCTCCATACAATGCCTCTTTTCGGCCAGGAGAAGATGCTTTCCATTTTAATGAAGTTGATACCTTGTTATTTACCTTTCCCCCACCATTCCTTTCTATACAATTTCCAGCAGAGAGTGGTAGCTTCAGGTCCCCATTGGCTTGGCTTACAATTGTTCTCAAGACAACAGAATTTGACAACCAAAACGTCAACCTGTAATCAGAGGATAGGAAAAGAAAATGAGTTCATATGAGAACCACACAAAACTTACTTCAACACATAATAGATAAAATAAAATTTCATACACAAGATGTGTGCACAAGTTGAGTCTCTCAAGCAAATATCTGACGCTTCTGCTATGTCATCTTTTGCTTGCTACTATTATATTTTTATTGCATCAATAGTACAATGCATCCAGCTTCAATTTAGATCTCGTGGATAAGACCATCTATGGGTGGTTCCCACCCCTAAAGTCTATGGTTTATCAAGGTGCTTGCAATGAACTAGTTCTCTTCATAAAGTAGGTAGTTCCGATATCCTTAATCAGCTAACCATTAAAGAAAATCATAAAATAATGTGGTTTACATATACCTTGGAACGTCATTTCCACATGCTTTCGCTACCAAAACTAGTCCTGAAACCGCACTTCTAGCTGCAGATGCCCTCCTTGATAGAGAACTTTCTCGACAAGCATGAAGATACAGCCTCAAAAGGCGCCGAGCTGGAGCATGGACCTTACCCATGGAACTTCCATGCTCAGCGACTACTGAATAAAGAGCAGCCTCAACAGCAGCAGCTTCTCTCAACTCTCCCTCAAGCATCTTTATTCTGTTTTCCAAGTGCTGGATTTTGCTGTCTAAAAGGGCACTTCTGGTATCCTTCGGAAAAACTTTAGCTTCTTTTCTTTCACTGCTTCTGAGGTTTCGGGCAACATACTGTGCATCTCCCAGAACACCAGCTTCCTTTATTTCTGTTTGCTGATTACCACTGAGCAATCCATTGGTCCTAGCTAAGTCTGTTGATGACCTAACAGACTTCACATTCTTTAATCTGTCACTTTTAAGGATATTGCTCTTCATTCCAAGATTTCCCCAGCTTAAAGAAAATGTATCGCTTTCCAAAGATGCTTGTACTCTTGTAGCATCTAGGATACCTAATGCTTTATCTTCTGTAGAATGCCTTTTCTCATCCAAGTTTTGTCTTTCATCCCCGTTTTCTTGTGGATCCTTTCCATCTTTGTCTTCCATAGAACTATCATAGATATTATCACTGGTTTCAGTCTCCTCCTGCTCATCACTGCCGATTTCCCAACCTTTCCCATCATTTTTTCCCTTAACTTGAGAACCGCTGGGCTTACTGGAGTCCCGTTTCTCAACCACCCCGGAATGATTGTCTGGGGATGCTACAAGACTGTTGGATATTTCCTTGATGTTCTGCTGACCATCGCCTGAAACTGCAGTTGTGCTATTCGTAACCTTTTTATGAACTTCCTGAAACTGCAGTTGATCATTGCTTCTAATGCTGGCATCAGAATCTTCCTCTGGATTTTCAAACGCCAAGGATGAGGAGGAAGAGTGAACACCATGGGAAGCAATATTTTGTAAGGTTGACATTGAACTAGAGTTAGGAAAGTTCAATGTAGAATTAGGACCATTTACGGGGCTTCCCAGATCAGAGGATAAGTCTATCGATGATGAGCAAGATGAGCTTCTCTTTAGACTCTCATGTGATCCAATATGTGGCATCGTATTTGGTTTTTCAAGCTTTGGTTTCGAAGCTAAGGCGTGTTCCTTGTTACCTCCTCTAATGCTAAGAGTCACCATGTCAGGTCCATTCTGGAATTCAGTTCCAATTATTATATTACATGCAACATCATTAGTAATTTATCACCAAAAAAGAGTATGTGTGTGAGTATATATGTATATATAAATATATAGTTTCACCTATGATGCTGACCATAGTATCAAGCCCTTGACCAACAGCATGGTGATCTACAGGCAGATGTGTAAAAATATTAAATTAGAAACAAAAAACTGATCTATACACGTATGTTCTTCGTGTTCGGCCCCCCAATACAAGCTGTGTAAACACAGGCAAATTACTGAGTCTGTCCTATAGCATTTTTCCTAAACCTTGTGCCATAATTCTTATAAAAAAAAATAAAAATAAAAAATCAATCTACCTAACTAATGATGTATCAAACAATTTAAAATCAGATGCTGTGTATGCCTTTTTCCCAAAGGCATGTTCAAACCACCTATCTAACATATAGCATATTATACATGCTATCTGCGTATAAGGCTAAAGAATATGAATCTCTTTAGTAGCAGAACACCTTTTCCCAAAGGCATGTTCAAAGCACGTATGTAATATATAGCAAATTAGACATACTATCCACGAACAAGGCAAGAGAATATGAATCTCTCCAGCAATAGAAGAATGTAGATACAGACTAGCAATCAAAAGAGAACAGAAGAAAAAAAAAAAAAAAAAGCAAAGAGTACCTCTTCATGTTGAGGAGGTAAACCCCCGTTAGAGTCAGGAGAAGTAAAAGAAACCGTCTGAGATGAGTGCGATGAAACATCATCATCTGTTAAAGATGCAATCTCAGCTTCCTCAGCATACTCTTCATTCATCAAGGCAGAAACAGATCCACCACCATTATCATCCAGCAACTCCCCTTTTGCTTGGTTGTCCCTTGATGAGGAACTAGTGCGGCCCTTAGCAAAAGGCTGAATTTCGATAAACAAAACCGGTTGATTCGTGTTCCCATAGCTCCTCTTGCAGTTCATTGGAGCACTAATGCTTAAGGCCTCTTTCACAACACCATAATCCGCCAAATCTATGATGGCACTAGCCAACACCTGGCCCTTCACAGTCTTGTCCCTCCTAGTCTCATACAAGTTAAACTCTAAGCAATTCTTCTGGAATGCATCGGCATCCCCACCTTTGACAGACGTGTCCCTCAACAAAGTCACCGGTAGCCTAAAAGACTCATTGAACTCAATCTTTCCCTCACCAACAACTGACCCAAGTGACGGTACGACAAGGTTGGTAGACCCAGATTTCCGTTCGCCATTTTCCCATTGAATCAACACAGAACGGAGGGATCTAAGTGACTGTGATGGGGGCCAAGGCTTAATCTCCTGAACATGGATTAAATAATTGATTTGGACAGAGGCACTTTGCCTGTTCTTTGCTCTCAATCCTAGAACCATGCTTGCAGAAAGTGGATTAATTCCTAGTTATAGTTCCACTCCAATGGGCTTAGCTATGTATAGCCACAAGCACCTAAGAGTCCTACACTTCACAAGCAAAACATAGAAAACCATAAGTATTTTACTCAGAAGAGTTAGTAACGAAAAACACTGCATTCTACACATTAATAGCAGAATATGAATAAAAACAAGCTCTCTTCACGAGTTGTTCTTCCAATTGCTTAACTATTAAAAAAACAAAAACCCATTCTTGGTTTTCATTCTATTAAGCCACGTAATTATAAAGATTTTGATCCAATGAACTTCAAAATGAAGAAGCGGAGCATAGAAGCTAAATAAATAAAAAATAAATAAAAATAAAAATGTCCTCTAAACTTTCAGCTCAGTAAATGAAACACAAATTAAACAAAAATGAGCTCAAAAATCACAAATTCATAAGCACAAAGCTTAGCAATAACAGCATTGGAGTCAGAGCAAAATGATCAGCCACTGAGCAATTTTCAGGAATTGCTTTACAAGCATCAGATCCAGATAATACATCAACCAAAATTAATTGAAGCCAAAAGTAGTTCACACCATTTCACCATGACATAGAAAAGTTACCAGTAAAGCTAGTAGCCGAAAAATCGGAGAAGTGTGTATGAGAGAGAAAACGACTCGTTTTGTATCGGATGGTTCAGCATTGTTGATTGAGAAAGAGAGAGAGAGATTCTGAGAGGCAAAGGAGCTGTGAGTGAAGAGAATCGAGAATGCCTTTGATTATAAAAATAGAAAAGAGAAGCAAAAATATGGTTAAAAAAAAAAGTGGAGATGATTCTGCCAGGGCAATGGATGACGCCGACAAGTCAAAACGGCGTCGTGAATGGTTGGTCCATGTCGTTTGTGACGTTGGATGGTGGAGATGCCTTGGCGGAAATGCTTTTCACTTGATCAAGTTATATAGAAAAAGCTATTGAAGGCTTGAGGCGAGGATTTTTCGCACGCGCGATTACGGGTTGTGTTGACCACTGTCCCGGTAACCGTCGGTTGTTGACCAACTGAGGGTCGAACCACTGAGTTGGTGCTCTCACCAAACCCAATGGGCCTCTCACTATCACACACAAGAAATAACACAAAGGTCTTAAAGCCTATTTACTATATAGTGCTTTTTCTTTGGCAAGCAAGGCTATGACGAGGAATGCTTGTATATCACCATAACAACAAGGAGAGGATTATGTAAATTGGAAAACAAAAAAAAAATTATTAAAATAATATCCGAATGTTTGTTAATGTGTTTTAGAGGATACTTTTTATTTTGCGTAATGTTATATATCACGTTTTTATTTTACATTTATTTCACAAAGATGATATAACTAACCATTTGATCGGTCTTTGTATTTTTTAAACAAAATTTAAGGGTTGGTTGGAACTCACATGCTATTTTTGTGGAATACTTTTGTAGGATAAAAATGAGATGTATAGCATTACTCTTTTGTGTTTGGTTGAAAAACGTGATCTTATGTGACATAAATGTGAAAAAATAGTTTTAAGTGTTAAGTGTTTTGTGTTTGTTAAAACAATTTTTCAAATGACCGGACTAGCAACGGGGCTCTTGCAAGATGGAGAAAATAGTCATCGAAATACATCGGTCCCTCAAGGAACTGGGTTACAAATATTTTGTGAGTTTTCAATGAATGAATTTTTTTTATTAAATTATAATTGGAAAATACTTATTTTTATCGATCAATTTTTGACATTCTTAATATTAAAATGAATTGTGATTTAAAACTGACGTAACACTCCCGACTAATACTTAGATTAAAAAAGTAAAGTAACATATGATACTACATTTATTGATCCAAAGGCTGAGAAAAAGCACTGGTTCACAAACAATTTCTTTTTCGATGAATGCTTTTGGTTTTGCTTGACTCGAACCATCTCCGTGGAGCCTCTTTAAAGGCGCTTGCTTACGTATTCTTTTCACTAGCCACAACTTAATTGACCTAACATTTTGATCCATGTTTGACTATGATATCACTTGTCACGACTCACGACGCTAAGGCCTTCAAGCAACAAACTGCAGGACCCTGCTACCTCTATAAACTTTGATTAACTTGTATGGGGCAATTTTAGGTATCATAGGCTTAAATTTCTTTACCAAGATCAACGGACAACCGAGTAAAATGAAGAATTTGTTATGAAAGTGTGGAAAAGTAAAACTCAAGAAGGGTAGCCATTACTCATCAATGACTCGGACCCTTTGAGAGCGCGTGGGGATTAGACTACAGAGTCTAGTGGGTCCCTTGCAAGTCCCTTTCTTGCTTGGCTAGCTGGCTAGCTGTATTTGAACCGACACAACTCCACGCCCCGCCGCCCCGGGATAGTCTAGCCCACGCCATTCATTCGTTTTTTATTTTTTATTTTTCAGCCCACGCTATTCATTCAACGTTCATCAAGATCCTACAAAAATGTTTTACAATAATTTTTTCAAAAAAAAAAAAAAAAATTGTTATTATTTTTAATAAATTTGTTCATATTTTATTATTTCAGTATTCACTAACATAGAATTATCTGAATTAAGAATATATACAAACTCTTGCAAGAGTATAAAAATGAAATTAATGATCCATGTTTGATCAAATAATGATAAAAATTGACATTTATCCTTATATAAATATCAATTTAATAGACTGAAGTGATAAAATTTCCTTCAGCGGCACCCTAATTCTATGTTGATAGATTTTAAGGTAAATTAATTTTCAAGTAATACACGCTTAGCATAACCGGAAAGTTAATCAGAACCATTCACCTAACTGCTTAGGTCCTAGGTGCACCAGCCGTCACAAAAGTGCTTTGTATTTAATCATGAACTTAGCTGATATATGAGCTTAAACTCTAAGCATATAAAATAGCTCACAAGAGGAAAGCAGGAAGGATCTGGGTAGGTTGAAATGTCCCCTTCTAGTTCTAGATGATGAAAGCTAGTCTTGTTGATTAACAGAAAAAATAGTGCTTGCCATTTTCCAATGCTGTTGGTGGAGCTTGGAGAATATGATAAAATAATGTAATATGATTCTAGGGGAAGACCTTGGACAAACTCCTGAATAATAAAGTAATTACTTGTTATATGTCTTAACCTCCCCGACACTCAAAAAAAAATTTGTTCTATATTAATGATTCGTTTGTAGGTCAGCTTCGAGACCCCTCATTAAAGTTTGTGTTTGCCCCGGACTGGATTAGATGCAATTAGCTGCTCGTATTGCATGCAATACAGTTGGCTAATATGAGAAAGTAGATGGGCACACACCTGATCGGCTGGCCGAGCAAGTGTGGGGGCACCTATCCTCTAACATTAGCTGCCCCTGTTGCACCAGATCCAAATCTGTTTTGCCCCAATCAATCATGAGAATTCCTTCTTCCTCATATTATCTCAACAGCCCCATTAAAAATATTCTATTGTTTGCAATCTTCATGATTCAAGCCCCCATCATTAAATAAAGGGACAAATATTTGAACGAAACACTTGGCAGCTATTATTCTACTTCAGGGCTCTACATCATTCAATCAATGCCCAAACTCAAATGTAACCAAACAACTTCTTTTCTACCAAAATTCAGCAGTATAAGGTCAAGCAAAAGAAAATGACATTTACAACTTTACATTTCACATTGCAATGGGGAAAGGCAGCCCAAATGCAGGCGTACCTGGTGCATTACAAATTTCAGGAGGCTTCTATACTGTTGCACTACCTCTAAACTTATAACGACGTAGAATCTGATTTCTGATCAGCATCAGCAGTGGCCTGGACTTGAGCTGCATATTGTAAGTTCCAAAGGACGTCTTCGAAAGAGGGACGAGACGATGGTTCGGGGGATATGCATTTGCTTGTGATGGCTATCACAATCGATAACGACTCTTGTGAGCAAGTGGTCAACACAATTGGATCTACAATCCGTCTTCGACCATCCTGACTGCCAAAGGATGCCTGTGATTCATGACTCCAGGACTTAGCAACATACCATCTCAAACAAAATGAATAAAGGAAATATTTGAAAAAACATCATAAAGAAAACGAAAATTTTCACTATATCTAATCCAAGTCATTTTGATCTTATGCCATTTTAAAAATATGACTAACTGCAGTTGTTTTGTTTTCTAGAGCAAAATTATAGCAGCTAAGTCTAAAGAATTGAGATCTCATTTCATTATTATATGAAGAAAAAAATTGATCTTGAGACCAGCATTTGTAGCCTCAACAAAAATTTATGTGAAAAAAGCATTAAGAAAGTTCGAGTTTACGCTTATTCATTTTTCAGAAGGAAACAAATGGATAAATGAGAAGACTTGGAAAATTTTATATAGTAGTTTCAAAATTCCCATTCACCTGAATTGGAAAATGTCTTGAGAAAAGAATGTTTAGGATAAAATTGCCTCGGAGCTGTACAATTAAATTTATGGAATTCATTTCATAAAAGCTTTGGCATACCATTTCATTTAGGAGAAATGTTTCTCCTTTTCCAGTCACTATAGGCCCAACCAGTGATTCAAGCAATATAAATCCAAAGTTGTAAACATCATCCTCTGAGTTTGTTCGATGGCTGCAAGAAAGGAAGTAATTAGTATCATTTATTTCTAAATAAGTACTAAAATGTAGTTACAGCATCACACCAGGCAGGTAAGGAGAAATTCGAACAAATCATCAGATTAGGTATCCAACTTTTCTTCTATGATCCCCAATTTGTATAATTTTAATGACTCCACCAGTTATCATGAAACAAAATCATATGTTAATCAACTAAATATGTATGATAGAAGTAGTGGCACTGGGTAGTTTCACTGACACAGCATGACAGCAGTGGTAATGGGGGCAGTGAGACAATAATTATAGCAACAGTAGTGGTGGTACTGGTGTTGAGGGGGTCAGCATGTAAATAATGGCAGTGTTCATGGTGGTGGAAACTTTGCGGATGGTAGCAAAGATGGTGCTACAGAATGGTGATGATGAAGGGAGTGGTGACAATGAGGGAAGTGCTGCTAAAGAAGCAAAGGTGGATCTGATGGGGGTCTACAATGGGAATGACAAGTGTCAGTGGGAGACATCCCTATGCAGCAGCAGTCTAAATGGCACCAATGATGGTGATCTTACATGTAGCAGCAGGAGTAATAAGAGTACGAAGGTAGTGGGTAGACGGGAGGAATGCTGAATATACCAAGAATTTGATACTTCAACTCGGTGTCACTTAAGCAGCAAAGTAAAAAGGCCTCATAAACCATTCTCATTATGGATCCATAATAAGATATATTTACATATCCCAAGATTGCATCCTTGGGCTTATTAATCAAAGAAAATCTTCCGCAAGAATGCGTTATCGGTTATAATTTTTCTTAATTCAGCATAAAAAAGCTTAGAATCTGACTCCGGTTGATGAAATCAAGCAGCCATTTCAAAGCTACAGTTTGTATCATCCGCTTAAAAATTCAAGCTATAGTTCATATCATACCATGATTTCGGGTCTTCTTCCTTTTCCTACAGAACAAACAGAATGTATCAGAATGACTGCCCAAGATAAGACTGCACACTCGAGAGCTTGAAAAGGCAAGGTATTATACCTCAGATTTTTCAATGTCTCCTGCGATGATTGACATCCCATAGTCACTGAGCTTTGCAACTTGATGCTCATCAAGCAATATATTGTTCGTTTTTAGTCGGTTATTGAAACAACCAGGAATTACACCAGTATGTAAAAAATGCACAGCCTTGGCAACTCCAATTAAAATTCTCAGCCTCTCTGACCATTTAAGAACCTTCTCTGGAGAATTTTCTGCATGTATGTAAATATGTAGTTGGATTAGAGGTTGCCTGCCCCAACACATAAAGCAATATATTATGTTAAAAATTGTAGCTTTTAAAGGTCTGATAGTAAAAAAAATTCTAAACTGATTTCGGCCATCTTATGACAAGTCAAAGTTGAATGCAGTCAAATGGATAGGATGACTCAGATAAGAGATAAAGTTAGAAGCACCAAACCTGCATACCACAAACAACCCCTCCCAAAACAAAAAAAAAAAAAAAGGAAAATCCCTATGCCGGTGCACACAGGGAGGGATGCCACTTGCATACTGAACTCAAGAAAAAGGTCTGAACTAGTTATAAGCATTATGCATGTATATATCAGACTGTGCGAATAGTAAACACTATATCATCGAAGACAGATGAGCAGGCACACACACATTTTCATACACTAACCTGACAGATGGGTATGGTAATTCCCATTAGGAACATATTCATATATAAGAAAAACTTTGTTGCCACTGGAATCATCTTTTCCACTACCATCAATGCAATGACCCAAGAGGCCAACTAAATGTGGATGGTGAAGCTTTGGGAGCAGATCAAGCCGAACTTTAAGGTTTTGAATTGAAAATTTCTTTACTAAAGATAAAGATCGTACGGCGACATAGGTCCCATTCTCCAATCGCCCTCTGTAAAGCTGAAATAAAAAAAGAAAAAGAAAAAAGAAGAAGTTAGAAGAGGCAGTTGGCAATGGACAAATATAATGTGTTGGACTTAATGAATGCCACACATATTCTTCTCATTGACACCACAACAATCAATATAAATGCATTTTTTAGTTTGTACATATCGATTGTGGCATCATGACAACCCATTTCAAGAGTTTGCAAATCATACACATGAATAAGTAAAATAATAGTAAATATCAAAATACTAGCCAGACAGTAAAAGAGTGTAGGATCTTCAAAAGAATTTGGGCTCAACCGTTTTTCTTAGAATTAAATTCCTAGTTTGTATAATATGCCCCTAAACAATGTGAATGTAAAGCTCAAAAGTTAGTAGATTTATCTAAAAGAATCACCATTTCGGAAGAATCCAGTGAATCATCTATATTTCCGCTGCATATTTCAGTTTTTGAGAGTTACCTTCCCCATAGAGCCTTCACCAAGAAACGTAGATGAATCAAAGTCGTTTGTCACTTCCTTCAACTCTTCAAAAGAAAACAATCTACACACTTGGGCACCTTGTGTCCCTAGCTTTGCTGCTTGAGAAATGAACCCTTGAAAAAAAAAAAAAAAAAAAAAAAGAGGCAAGGTTATCACTTTAAGCTCTCATATGCACCTAAAACCATGCTCAACCCAATCATGATTAGTCTCTATTCATATATCCTAAACTATGAAATTGACATTGTAAGTAGGCAAAAAATGTTTTCGATTTTGAACAAATGAAGATGATAGTAACAAAATAAACTGACCACCATAGAACTTACTGGCATTTGCAAGGAATTCAGAGGAAACCCCAGTTGATGCATTATCTTGCGCAATCTTTGGCAATATATGCTGCTCGTGTGTTCTTCTTGAACGGTATTTTCTAAACAAGAATAGAGCCCCAAATGCCAAAATCACCCCAAGAAGAACAGCTCCGGTAACGAGAGCAACTATTACCGCTATATCTCTTCCTCTGGACTGTTTACCCCTCATAATGGCTTTTTTGCAATATGATCCTGGATGCTGATGTTGGGAATCAATGGACAAACAATTTCCGTTAAATTTAACAGCTCTCTCGTCTGAAGTACTGTTCAAGCAAGAAGGAAGTCCACCTATCAACTTGTTATCAGATAAATCAACAAACCCAAGTTTGTCACCACAACTTAACTCATTTGGAAGTGACCCGCCGAGCTTATTGGATGCTAGATTCAAATAACTGATGTTTGGTAAAGAGAACAATGCAGAGGGAGGAGTTCCACTCAGATCGTTGGATGATATATCAAGGTGTTGAAGCTGGCCCAATTCACCAAATTGCTCAGGAATCTTGCCTGAGAACGAGTTCTTGCTCAGTAGTGCTGTAACCAACCCTTCGGGCATGACTGGTAGTTCAGAATTCAAATGATTTTCTATTAAATCCAATAAATGTAGACTGGTTAAAGCACTCAAATCAGGTAATTTGCCAGAAAGCTCATTGTGGGACAGGGCAAGATCAGTGAGTGTCTGGATTTTGCATACTGATAAAGGAATCTGACCCTTCAATTCATTACTCTTCAAACTCAAAATGGTGAGATTCGAAAATGAGTTCAACCAACCAGGGATAGTATCATTGAAATAATTGCTATCCAGTGCTAAAGTATGAAGCTTAACTAATCTTGATACTTCAGATGGAATCGAACCATACAAAAAGTTTGAGCTCAAGTCCAGAAGTTCAAGTGAAGATAACCTATGAATCTTATCAGGAAGTGGTCCCCAGATCCCCAAAGACACTAAGCTAAGAACCCTTAAGCTGGGTAGCCTTGTCAATGTGGTAACGAAGGAATCAATAGAGAAACTTCCAGATAGAGTCTTATTGGGAATTGCAAATCCATTGAACTCACTGACCTTGACACGCTTATCTCCCATAATTTTGAGCTCAGTTAAAAGATTGCCCTGGCATGAGATGCTCATATGTGCAGATGAAGAGAGGCTACAGAAATCGCCACCGTAATATTCCCAAATTTGCAATGAAGATGGGTACTCCAATTGCTTTCTTAGCTGCAGTAAGACTTGTGTCTGAGAAGTTGGTAACCCATAAGTGCTTGGAATGAACAAAACCCAAGGAAGAACCACTAGTAACAAGAAGCACAAATATCCCATTGTACAAATTTGAAGCACTAGACACTAGAAACACAAAAGGTGACAGAAACCCTAAAAATTAAGCTGCACTATCAAGTTTAAGAAAAACCTTAACAGACCCATCAAAGATTCTTAAGCAGAACAACGAAAAAGAGCTCCTTCAGAAAATTCGCGTGGAACAAAACGTACTTCCAAGTGAACTCGGACCAGCCCAGGAAGAAAATTCATGAAATATAAACCTCAAATGCGCCTAGAGGCTCTGCTTAACCAAGTTCGAGAAAGCCAGAAGTCGAAGCTGAAATCCAAGATAATGACAGCGAAGGAAAGAAAAACCTATTGGGAAACTCAACGGGGCGCGCTTTCACGGAAAATCCTTGAATGCTCGTACAAGTTGCTCAAAAACCCAGGTAGAAAAACAAGGGAGCATGAGAAAAAGAAGGAGAAGCAAAGTTCGTGACCCAAAGAATGTCTCAAATTAGTTCCAGACAGTTTCTAGGAAAATACAGATAGACCCACGAAGGAAAGCTTGGAGACAAATGTAAAGGAGGCAGGAGACCAACCTTGGGAAGAGGAATAGAATAGAAACTTTATAGCGCTAGTACTACTGTTCTCAGTTCTTCAGTGAATGCGTGTGGAATTCAAAGAAAAGTTTACCATAATGGAGTTAGTTGAAGAGGTCCGTACAAGACACTGGCATTGCATTTAGTGCCCCTGAGACGTTCTCTCCCCCCCTCTCTCTCTTTCAATGACGGGTCAGTTTTTGCCAGGACAAGGACAAAGCAAGTGGGGGCCGAGGGGAAGGGAAGGCACTGTGTCTGTGCGGCGTGTGAGACTGAAAATGTGCAACTAAATACTGGTTTTTGTTGACTGATTCTCGTGAATGTCCCTCGGATTCCACCGCTATTCGCAGGGATATGCCATCACATGGATTTTTTTCCCTCTCTGTTTGATACTTTGATTGGTTTCACGATCACCGTTATGACCCTGCTTCTATTATCTCAATTCTCAACTGAATCCCATTGATCTGCCCATTCATTTACTTTTTTTTTTTTTTTTTGCAGCCCATTCATTTCCAATTAGTAAAAGCAAAGTTAGCTTTTGATTCTTCCTAAACGCAACAACAACGACATCTTATAAAATAAAGACTAACCCGGTTCAACAAACCAAGAAGACAACAATTAGAACCTTTTATTTATGAGGTCAATCATTGTGAATCGGAATCCATCTAATTAGTTGTCTGAATTCTGTGCACTCATCTGTTCGGAACAAATGAGCCCTGCACTTTAAGTTATTCAAAAAGGTAAGTCTCGTAACCTCCCTCTATGTGAGACTGTTTGATTCAAGTAGTCCATTGCAACAGATTTTACTAAATAGTTGTAGATGTATAATTATGGCATCAACCGTCTACTATTTGATGCTACCAAATTTTATGCGGCCAGACTAGAAAGCGGGTCGCTACAAAACCCGCATGAGGTTAACGGCGGAGCCTCCCATGCTTAGATTGGAAAAATGGGATAGAGGGAAATTTTTGTGGAAAAAGACGTAACCATAATTTTGGGAATATTGGGGTCTCCTATCCACATCATTAAGAAGGCCATAGTGATGGGTGTTCTTAGAAGAAAGAACGACAGGAAGAGCAATTGCTTTCGCAATTAATGGAGGTTTGGTACGTGGATGCAAAAGTGGCATCTCTTCTCTTCGTTCCAACGGTATTTCCCAGCTGGTTCTTTGACAGTTTGACAGTTTCTCTCTGAAAATAAAAAATACTATTTCCCAGGTAAAATGGAAACAAATACTATTTCTGAAAATAAACTTGTATGGTAGGCAGTCCAGCAATACCTTTTGGCTTACAATTTTACTTATATTCCGGAGTTAGGCTGCAAAATATCCACACACAAAAAGATTACTAAGCATATTCGTTAGTGTGAAATGCAATGCATGTCAATACAATATGACAAAAGCATTATATTTTATCGAGTAGTTATGAAAACGTATGGGGACAAAGTTTTCCTACATATACGTGAGAATCGTATATTTTAAAATATATATTAATTTAATAGATTAAATTTGAGAATTTTCCTTCAATTTAATTTTTTTTTTTTTAAAAAAAAAAAAAACTTTAATACATAGGATATATGTGATAGCTTGGCCGTAAAAATAAGAAAAAACGCTAGTCGCATCTGTACTACAACTAAAACAAGTACATTATCACTTTAAAGAGAGTAGTCAAGTTAAAATTTCTTTAGAATTACTTATACAGCTAAGTCTCCCTTAGTAAATAATCAATGAGAGACTTTTTAATATTTATGAATGTCTTTATAAACCACTAACTCTATATAAACTACTCATATTTTTAATTGAGACCGAGATGTTACAATTTTTCCTCTTAAATCTCGAACGTCCTCATCAAAGATACGTCATGAGGTGCTCCTGCACCCCATATCATTACTAGATAATTCTAATATCATTTGTAACGATTTATGAAAAACAATAACTATGTTTATACTGTTACTTCGAAAAAAAAAAAAAAAAAAAGTCAAATTACAATTATAGCTCCACTGTTACTCGAGTAGCTAGCTTTTGAGTCCAAAAACCAGATTGTATAAGGAATCTTTTTCATTGATTGAGTAATTAACGTCTATTAAGGAAAGTTAAATGGAAAGCATATGATTGGAACTTGGGGATTTGCTAATTGCTCTAAAAGTCCTAAATAGAGGGGCCAGGTGTCCCTTGGCCAGCCTGTTTTGAATGCGAAACCACGAGCTCGAAAGGCCTGGAGACCAAAGAATCCCATGAAAGTAGTGATTAGAACCGTAACCACGCGCACCCATGTGACGTGAAATGAGCATTGCCATTTGCCACCACGTTCAGCATTCCGGTGGGTTTTTCGACTCACGCTCCTTAAAAGGCATGTGGAAGTTTGGTGCGGTTCTTTCCCAAGACAAAGAGGCATGTTGGTTTGGGGGCCAATATGAATCAGTCTGCTTGGAATTTTCTGTTCTTTTTTATTTGGATTGGGCATCTGACAAAGTAAATCCAAACTTTTTTTTTTTTCTTTCTCTTTTTTCTTTTTTCTTAAGTACATTGAAAACAAATCAAGCAAGAAACAAGCTTAAAGCAGAATTAAACTATAAGTAGCTAATAACTTAATATTATAAAAGGAGGTGGGTCTTTCACACCGACAATTGGGAATTTGGGATAGAGGGAGGGGGTGGAGGAGCAGTAGGAATATGGTCGGAAAAAAAAAATCTAGCTACGGCTCAATGTACTATTGAATGGATACAAAAATTTACATTTTTATTGATTTTTTTAGCACTTCAAGAGATAGAGACCGAAAGAGAGTCAATGATATCCTGAATAATAAATGTAATGCGCAAATCAAACTTCTTGAGGTATACTGAAAAGTCCTTCATACAGATTTTGATTGTATATGATTAAGTGGGGGACACAATTTTGGTAGCCAAATTCTTTCGATTTCGCCTATTAAACCGACATTTGTCTTTACATTGAGATAGTGCATGTTATAAGCCTAACCACGACGTATAAGAATTTGAACGGAATAAAATGTGACATCTTAAAAGGTTATCTCACCTTGTTTGGTTTGAACTTAATTTTCATATGGATGTAAATTTTTTACAAATTAAATTCGTTTAATCCAGTTTATAAAATTACCATATGTCTTTTATCGTATAAAAAAATATATATATATAATTTATATGAACGAAATCCTATAAACTCTTGTTGACAAATGATTAACGTGACCCATGTAAGTGAATTCATATATAATGATATATTAGTGAAAGTGACCTAGTTCCAGTCCCATCATGGGCACCAAAAGACAAACACAATGATATAAAGTAAAACTTGGTGCTTTCCAGTGTAAGATAACGGTTAATTCCAGGGAAAATCAAAAGCAAAAATCTAATGAGAAAATGATGAATAGCTACAAGTACAAAAAGATAAGGACAATCATTTGAGTGTGGGACCATTTTCATTTTTGGGAGCCCCTCCTGTCTCCTCCCTGATCAACAATCACTATTCATTCATTCAACTCGCTCCCACCGACAATCAAAGGCACCAACCTATCTCACAAATTTGCCTCTACATAAACTGCAACCCCGCCGTTATCAAATTGAAGTCCTTTATTATTGTTCATCAAGTTCTTAATAATGTTCCACTCCATTTCACTTAGAAATGAAGAGATTATTTTATGGTCCAATGTTAGATTTTATAATATTTAATAATGGTGATGTATATCTTATCTACTTTACAATATTATTTAAAATTGAAAAAACTTTCTTTATAACTCACGATTTTTTATTATTTTTACAATGAGTAAAAGCACATATGAGGGTGGTCGGAACCATCAGATTTGACGTAAAACAAATTAATGGCTCTATTTTGGTGTAGATCAGATTTGAAACAGTTTGTTCTACACCACATTAGAATGGTCGCAACTAAAGGCGAACCTACATTATCGTTTGGGGAAGTCTGCCCTAAAGCTACCATGTTTTTCTCAATTTTTTTTTAAAAATATTATAATAATTTTGTTGTAAATTTAAATTTTACCTCCACCTCCTCCTTTTTTTCTTTTTTCAAATTTCAAATACTAGCTCCACCCCTAGTCACAACCATTAGATATATTGTTTATGGGAGATAGTTGCAACCACACGATGACTTCGAAAATGATGCAGCCACTCCTACAGGTTCAATAGGGTTGATCAACCATCTCCTTACCTCCAAAGGAGTGGTCGGACGCCCATGAAAGTGGTTTTGAGTGATTAACCGCCACCTCAAAGTGTAATTTTATGTTTTTTTTTTTTTCCTTTCGTTTTTTAATGCTTGCGTAATTCACTAGCTACTACATCAACTCGTAAGACCTTGTGATAAAATAATAAATACGTCAAGCATTTATGTAAAGAAAATGTGGCCAAATTGCCTTGGGCTACTAGTGAATTTGCGTGTTTGGTAGTGTTAGTGTTATCAAAGTTTGAAGGGTGCGAATATGTGATAAACATTCATTAAAATGGAGCACTTTAGCGTTTAAAGTACTTTTCGGACGGAAAGTGCGTTTGATAAATGATAATGCCAATCAAAGTGAGTTTTATCTCCATCAATGAAATTGGTGTTACCTATAAAACTGATACAAAAAACAAAACCCAAGAACAAAAAAAAAGAAAAAAAAAAAAAAAAAAAAAGTGTTGTACTTGGAGTAAATACGTACTAGTAATGACGAAGTTTCCAAGGAGGCCTCTCCATGTGCTGCTCTCAGTTCACACATTCAAAAGACAAGACCCAAAAATCTCTTCAAATTGTTCTCTTTTTAACTTTTAAGACAAATTGAGCAAGTACAGTATTGGCCCGAGGGAAAAAACTCGCAAAAAATTGATAATCCACTCTGTTTTTCTTTCTATTATCTGCTATTACCCTTCGCCTCTCATTCTGATTTTTTTTTTTTTTTATTCTTTTTGTAGGTGCTGTTCTTTGACTAGATTAACAATTTTGACATCTCTACTATGTATCCGTCTATATACTTTCATGCGGTGCTGCTCATCTCCTCCATGACCGCTGCAGTTATTTGGTGATTATGTTTTTGTTTTGAATAAGAATTTTATTCTCTATAAATCTGACATCATAAATGATTTATGAGATAAATGTTAGTCAAGTATAAGGTATTATCTTTCACGTCTTGGATGGTTCGGTGTGAGGGACTATCTCTCACGGCCGGTTTAAATAATTTTTTTTAAAATATTTGATTGCTCTTGTTTTAAATCTAGTCTAATAAAAGCAAACCTCAATGCAAATTCTCCGTTTGACTAGTAACCGGAGCCTTTTATCTCCGACTTTTGAACCTCATTCCAGTCGAATCATTTTACAAAGTTCATGTCAAGACTGATGTGTGTACAATTTCACTCGACGAGCTGCCTCTATTCTTTAAAGTAAATGCATTCCCATTACGTCTCTTCCTCTGTCCGTTGTATTAGCCCCCACAGCTTCTTCTTTTTGTTTTCCTTTCTTTTTGTCTTTTGGTTTTTGTTGTTTTTCCTCCGTTGCTTTGTATTTGCTCAAAAAAAAAAAAAAAAAGTATATGTATATATATATATAAGACCAGTAAAACCTGCAAAGCAACACAAAACAACCAACAAAAGCCAAAAAAAAAAAAAAAAAAATTGACAACAAAAGAGTAAACGAGTCAAAAAGTTATGAACATCTTTATGTCTAAAATAGAATCTTAACAGGCTTCAGTTACAATCAGTTAGGGAATCAAAATATATCCGATGAATAAACAATACCCATTTTGTGAGTTCAATCATGCCATGATTCCACTATCTCTAGGCTTTGTGATGTAGGGTCATTAATCGGAGAGGGAGAAAATAGAGAGCAAACATAATGACGTACGCTGAATTAATCAATATTTTTTGTTCATTATAAACTGTCTATTACAATAAAATATTATGCTTAAATAGACTTATAGACTAAATCTTAACCATAACCCTAATGTGACTAAGGGCTAAGCCCATTATTGGATTACACATAAATTAAATTAATATGACTAACTTTAGGCCAATCCCATTCTTAAATTACAACTAACTTAAACTTTGGATCAAGCCTATAATTAAATAAAATAAAACTAATACTTTAAATAAAACTAAAGGTCCAATGTATTCCACATCATTCTTCCCTTCATCGAAAAACTCGTCATCGAGTTTAGATGACGATGCTTTGGCCTAAGCCCAATCTATCAACTCTGAACGGGCTTTCCCTTTTATTCTTGAACTTGCAGTTGAATATGGGCTGAGAAAATAAATATGGTTGAAAGAGGCCCAATAGGAATTTTGTCTTGTAGTTCTTGCTTTTGTGAAACCTGCAAACAACCTGCAACTCAAACTCTCAAAGCATGTGAAACAATTCTCTGACCGATTGACCATGTCTTTTCTTTTCTTTTATTTTTTTATTTGTTTTTTTTATATATATATTTTTTTATTTTGTTTTTTTAGCCCAATCATATCCCTTCTAGGGTTTAATTAGGGTTGTTATTTTTCTATTTAAACATTGTTAACAGGAGATTAAGGTAGTTTTTGGATGAAATATTTTGTTTAATCGAAGGGTGCCGCCCGTTTTCTTTCTCTCTATTTTCTCTCCCGAGCTTCTTCCCCTCTTTCTTTGGTTTCATTCTCTTCTCTTTTCCGGATTCTCCCCCCTCATTCTCAAAGCTTTCTTCTCAAAAGCATTTGTGCTACATCACTTTTTCTTTTTTCTTTTTTTTGAAGATTGTGCTACATCACTTTGCGCAACAATAACTAAACCCAAAAGTTAAAATGACTTGATGACACCGAGAGTCTTTTTGGCCTTGCTTTTTTGAAGGTTAAAAATACGTTTTTTACAAAATTGCTAAAATCAGCTCATTTAGATGTGCATTTTTAAAAAAGTTGTAATTTGAAAACATAGAAAGACGCACACTGTCAAGTCACACGCAAGGGAATGTGTTTTTAAAAATGCGTAATTTTAAATGTTAAACTGCGATTTTACCAAATGCTTAATTATATTTTCAAAAATTGTGTTTTCAAATATCACGTTTTGAAATTACAAAATCAAACGTACTCTAAATTCTCATATAAATAAATAAAAAATAGCAATACCCATGGGAGAGCAAGATGATACATACACATTTAATCCTAAACTAAAAACAATCAGCTGAAGCTGCTGAACTCTATCCTGTAAATGGGTCAAATAATTAAAAAAAAAAGGTTCATCCCAGAAAGAAACAACTGTGCAAAAGAAATTATAATGTGACTTTATAACAGGTAAATCATCATCATCACATTCAAAATCAATCACAAAAGCCTAACATGTATGATCATTCTCATCCTCACACTGAACACACCACATTCGCTTTCCTCAAAATGCATCTGCCATCAATGCTGTCTGTAGAGACACACAAGCCTTAATTCTTGGAAAGCTAAACCGCTCTGGTCTCACCAAATTGTGGAAATCAAAATAGAAAACACAAGGAGACTCTGGAAAGTTCAATGATTCCTCCATCAGATTCAAGTCTCACAGTCAATTACTGAATCCCTGAAATACCATCTTACCCTGGTATGCCTTAATCACTTCAGGGGCATCTTCCATAAACCGAGTCACATACTTCTTCTCAAAGTACCGCTTATTTGAACTCAATGCCCAAACTATATCTAAATTTTTCCCAACCATAGCTTTAGACATCAAAACTTGCAGAACTGCACATCTGGGAATCAATCTCCTCTCAATACTAGTCAGAAATAAATTTGGGCATCTAGCAATATGTGATTGCTTCAGACCGGCCTTGTTCATCAAGAAATCCATCACATCCCTAATCTTCTTCTCTGAACAAATCATTAGCATTGGCTGCACTCTAAATGCCAAAAGAAATTCATTTTCGGACCAACCAAAGCTCGTTAGAACCTCCTTTTTCTTTTCCCACTTCACTTTGCTTATTATTGACATACATCGAACAGCCAAAATGAACGAAGGTCTCATCGGTTCAAACCCCATTTCTTTAATTGCACAAACCACCTCTTTGAACAAATCAGACCTCAACAAAAGTGATCTAGGCTGCATGATTATAAGCTTTGCAACATGTTCTTCTGGCACTCCATGAGCCCTCAAAGTGGATATATTTGGCACCAAAACTTTCTTAATGTTGCATCGAACCAATTGGGCTGATTGCTTCAATGCATTAACAAGGTTCTCATTGGTCTCAAGAAAACCTTTAAGAAAATCAATGTTGGGTATTATCTGTTTCTTCAAACTAGACATTAAAATGGATGTGTCTGAAAAGATAATCCTAGGTACGTCGGGTCCTCTAATACCCAAGGACTCAAAATACTCAATCTTGGGCCTTATAGTTTTCTCCGGATGAGCTAAAAGCAGAGGTGGAAGTTTAGAAATCAAGCTTGAAATGTGAGTTTTTGAAAACCCATAAGTGGCTAACATCTTTAGAATCGAGTCTGGTTTCTCAGTGTTTTCTATTCTAACCACCTTTGAAGCTGAAATAGCTTGTTCTAAAGACAACCCACATGAGTTAATGAGGTAAGAGACTGTTAAAGATTGTTGCTCTGTGGGGTTTGAAACTGAATTGAACAAGGGTGTTGTTTGGATATAACGAACGTAACTGGTTTTCGAACTTACTTTTCGATTTTGTACGAGTGTTCTGCATATGAAATGATACATTCCTTTGAGAAAAAGATTGACCGAGTGGTAACAGAAACTCACCAGGAATTGAGAGGCTGAATTGGTATCTGGGTTCGATCTTTGAAACTCAGAGACCGAGAGGACAAAAAACAAACCCTAAAAAGAAGCGATTCGTTGGCTCACCGAGTCATTGTGATCTTAAGGAGCTATACTGGTTCGTAATTTCGCATCCAGGACAATATCCGGGCCAACCCATTAGTCAGGCCCAACCCACATAGCTATGTGCCTACAAAAATACTATTGCTCCAATTTAGAAAATCGTGCGAGGAAAGTTAGTTGGATTGGTATATTTT
The DNA here is from genome assembly GCF_958979055.1 of Alnus glutinosa. Classification (NCBI taxonomy): domain Eukaryota; kingdom Viridiplantae; phylum Streptophyta; class Magnoliopsida; order Fagales; family Betulaceae; genus Alnus; species Alnus glutinosa. The sequence goes on along the minus strand of NC_084887.1, from coordinate 37,869,015 downwards.
GGACACAAAATCAGAACCTCATACTACTTTTTAGTCTTTGTTTGGTTTATCCGTTCGAAAATGTAATGTTTGAAAAAATAACGAATTTATAACGTAGTTAATTCCAATGCGATTTTTAAAAATATAATTAAGTGTTTGATAAATTTTTTAAAACATTGTTAGTGATGTTCAGCCTTTAAAATCGTACATTTGTTAAAAATGCACCACCTTGCTTACGGCACAAAAATGTAGATTTTTCAAGTTTTCACGCTGCTTTTTTTTTCAAACGCACTAAAAAAAAGAGAAAAAGAAAAAAAAAGAAGTAACCCTAAAAACTACTCTTTTATCCTGTTATTGTCCTATCTCTTACTACATTAAGCTATAGCATGTAGATAGTGTCATGCGGCCACCAGAATAGTAGGCGTGGCCGCGTAATTATCTTTCTTCTCCGTTGATAATCGTCTCCTAGTCACTCTTAACTTTTTTAAATAAATAGTTAACTCCTACTCAAGTAGTGTACATAATAAGTTAACTTATCTTCTTGCAAAAGTTAAATATTTGTTTTGTTAAAACATTTTTTCTCCTGAAAAGTTTTATAAAGAAGTATTTTATATTTTGAATTGTTTATTAATATATTTGAGAAAAGTGTTTTTCAAAATAATAATATTAATAATAAATGTGTATTCGAGTTCAGACATGCGAGAAGTTTTGGTAAACTGCTTACAAAAGTAAACGACTTTGTAAAAAAAAAAAAAAAATACATCAGTAAAGTAAAGACCATCAAAATTAAAGAACTTGGCTTTAATCAAAAGTAAAAGTAGCATTCTTTAAAGATGATATCATGTACAATAAATTATATTTATAAAAAGTAAAGATTCTCTTTCGTTATTCCTCTATAAAAGATCAACCAACTCTTTTGTGAGAATCAGACGCAAAATAGTTTGAGTTCATATACAAAGAGTTCTCTTGAGAGTCTTGAGTGTTTTCTGTAACTACTTCAGTTCATGTCTATTTCCTTGGTTCTTATTCTAGTTGGAGATTAGCTTGAAGACATAGCAACAAGAAAAAATCTTGCTAAATATTGACTCTCAAAGACATCTTAACTTTTTGCCCAATCATAGATCAAGTTTGGTTAGAAGAAATTCCGAATTGTGTCTATGATATTGTATCTAGGAAGCAATTTGCTCTCTGCTGATGTTTATCTATTAATATTGAAAGTTATTTTTATTTAAAAAAAAAAAATCTCTCCCAGTGTTCTCTTTAATGCATTTTATGCATGAAAGTGTAATCTTGGACTAACTATTTATCCCACAAAAAAGGAAAAACTAGGAAATCTTAATAAACAGAAATATATCGGTTAGGTAAGCTGAGAAAGAAACTCATGTCATGTACAAGAAAACAAAGTTCATTGTTGATGACCATTCAAAAGTAGGGGATGGCATACAGTTTGCAAGCGATGATCTATCCTTTCATGTTCAAAGAAGAGGGAGGATAGATAATAGTACTTAGAGCAGCAAGGATAGACTTATTTATATAATGATGGTTCTTCCCTAAGGGCCTTGTCATCTGAAGAAGACTCCAGATAGGATATAACAAGATCAGCTGCTTTGCACCCAGAGGCTATTGCTTTGCCAACAGATAAACCACCCTTATGGTTCCCTAACATGTTCATAGTCCAGACCACAAGAGAAGAAATTTTAAAATGTTAATGTCATTAGTTGATCATCTCATAATATGGCAGACAGAAACCATTCTTGTAAGTGCGGCTTTAAAAAATAAATAAAAATTAAGGTAAAAATCCAGTTATTGGATTCATTAGCAGCAGGATCCCTTTTCGCACTCAATATCATCCTCATTGTCTCATCTCAAAATGGTAGGAAAAGAAGGTTTCATTAGGTTTAGAGGCATTTACATAAAAGCTAAAAGGTGTATATTGGCAAAATAGGATTTCTGTACCCAACACCATATACTCCAGTAGGATAAGGCTATGAGGGCATGAGTTCACTTATACTTAGAGCTATACGTACTTCTATCATTTCATGAACAAACCTTAGGACAAGGTATTATCAAATATCTTGCAATTTTCTTGCAATATCTTTAACTAGCATGCTAACACAGCATACATATTCACAACTTGTAGTTATATGATGGCTGGATGTGCTGTTCTTTTCTCTCACAAATGTCTATAAAAGCCTAATGGGAGTCACGGTTTGACAACTCTCGAACCTGAGACATCATTAAGATGTGAATTTGGAAAGTTATAAACTCCCTAGAAACTTATGATTGAAAAGGATTTTCGTATTGGTCTAAGCCTAAGACAATGGAGGATCTGCCACCCCTTTATCCAACTGGATTGAAAATGATTGCTTATCTGAACTTCAAGTTGATAAGTGAGTACCTGCATAGAAGATTCCAGGAAGATTTTTCTCCATCGTTTCAATTGCTTCTAGAACTGAGCCATAGTTACGCTCATACAAGGGAAATGCTTTACTCCAGTAGAAATGACTGTCATTAAGTATACTTCAAAATATCAGAACTTAAAACAAAGAAAAATGGTAATTTACTATATATCATTTCCAACCTAACCACCTGAAGAAAAAGGAAAACGAAAAACAAGAAATTATTGGTTTCTATACTTTACAAATGTGGGTTCTCCCTCTGCTCCCAGCAACTGCCTAAGATCGGAAGAAACAATCTGCTTCAACTCATCTCTGGAAATACAATTAACAGGAGAAAAATGTTAGTTGCAGGAAATATATAATTAGAACAATAAAAGGAGTGAACTAAAAATTGATGAAAAATATATAAAAGTGAAGGATACGTTGCATAATTGATTTATTAAATCAAAAGCATGGAAGGTTCCCATACGTTGAAGCTTTTGCTAGATCACTGTTTCGACTTCCACCAACAAACGTTGTATAGAGATATAGGTCATTAGGTGCACGATCTGGAAACATCATAGAAGAAAAGAGTGTACCTGTACACCAGAATACATACAGTGACATAGAAGAATGATATAAGATATTCACTTGTACTGAGCAATGACAAAGCATTACCAAGGGTTTTTAGACCATTTTGTTGCTCCTTAGAAGGAACAAGAACTCCAAATCCCTCAAGAGGTCTCTGGACATTCTCCTTCTTAAAGGTGGTGATTATGACTGATAATGGCATGTAAGTCACCTGCAATATGACCAGAAAATACGAAATACTTGCTACAACTTGAACTGATAGAAAGCACCAAGAATGAACAGAGCTTTTTTCAAGTGCCAAAGTTATTTGTCAAGGACAATGACTTGTCTAGTTATATTGTTTACAGGTATAAAGTTAATTGAACATAATGGGGAGGTATTTAGAGGAATGTTTTCCATCCGTTTAGATGCTCAAGTTGAAGGAAAAACATCTGCTACTCCATTCCCACCCAACTGAAAATGTCTCAAAGAGAAACGTCAAAATGCAGACATATTTTATGTTACTTTATTCATTATTGTTAATGTCATCTAGCAGAAAATTTCATGCATGCTACGCATTTTGCTTTTTTCAATTTGATTATCTAAAGGATGCACATATTCCCGGGTTCTTACCAGCTTAAGTAACTAAGACAAAACTGTAATGTAGTCCCTAAAGACATTGATAAGCATGTACATGATTATTCAAGTCAAACTATAGGAATACATACCTCAGGAAGAATGTCAAGTGGAAAGAGCGTTCCACTCTTGGTGATCTTCATTTCTTTGACATTACTTAATGGAGCCTATCATAAACAAGTTCCTTGTCAGAAAACAATGATGTTCCTTTCTTAGTAGCAAATATATTTATAGTGTGGCAAGTGTGAGTAGGTGCACTCCCATTCATGCCAAGGATAGAGCAAGAAGATTCCAACATACAGAAGCAGATTCTGTGTATGTCATGTGACTAAGGTGCAAGTATATGCGATGTGTCCCATGGCAAGGGGTTTCGGTCCTTGAGAAACCTTACATCAATCCAACTAAGTCATGGAGTTGGCAGGAGTCCAACAACTGCCATGAGGAATAGATATCTTTTTTCTCTTTCTTTATTTCATTTATTCTTGTTTTATTTCTTTCTAAGCAACTCAGGCAATGAAATGCATAAGTTTCAGACACATAAATCATACACTATGAAGAAAGTCAAAAACAAATACCCTGAATGAAGTTTGACAGAAAGAAAGCACATAAATGTCGAAAAACACCTTGACAAAAGATACGTACTGACCGTCATGATTACAGCATCAACAGATAAGGTTTGTGAATGCTTATCACGGTCGGAAGCACAAGTAACTGACCAATTTTCTAAGGCAGAATTCCCATCACAGCTGTAAGATAATGACAAAACCTTTGAGTTCAGTTTAAGATCATCTTTGCCAATCTCTTTGCACAACATATCAGTAAGCATCTGCAAAAGACCACGATCAGAAAATAAGGACCAAGTACATATTTTAAAAACTAGCAGTGTGCAACAAAGATGAATATAAGCATTTCATTCCTACATCTACAAATGTGAGAAGCATGCTACACATAAGTGATGTCAGGTAAGACATGCAAACTACATCAATTCTTAAGAGGTAACCATACCTGCATTCCACCATGAAACGAAAATGAACCACGTTGGCGTTTCTTTTTTTCTGAAGTACCCTTCGTATCTCCACGTTTTTCTCTTTTGGTGGATAACTTAGATTGAACCATCCCAGCTATAATAGAGCCAAACCTGATGGAATAGAAAATTGGCCAATTATAGGCATAGATCATGAAGGAAGCATCAATAGATAGAATATCATTAGGTACATGTTATTTATAATTGGAGAACTACAACAGTTCATTCTGTCAATACTAAAATCAACTACACCAAAACAAAAAAAATAAAAATTGTAATGGGACTACTGCTTTGAAGTTAAATTATGTCCAAACCAATGGTTGTGAACAGTCAATAAGGAACGAAACTATAGAGATTCAACATTATTTGCTAATAAGTATGACTTCAAGTATCACCAAACCTAGACTGAAATTTAAAGTGCTCACAGGATTGTTAAGCCCTGTAATATTCGGACAAATATACAGACCCTACTCACTGTGGAGATCTAATTGTGCAACATAAAGAGACAAATATATCAGGGTCAGCTTAAGCATGACTCACATATAAAACTTTTGGTGCTTTGATAAAGCAATAATATATCTATTTTTCCCATAATCTCTCCTAAAAGTAGGATTGGCGAAGGTATGGTTGTTATTGAATGACCCAACCAACTGCCAATCCAAATTCAAACAGAAACCAGAGAAAACTGGTAAAAAAAACTACGTCAAAAAATCTTCAGCAAAGAACAAATCTATAAGGTGGAAGTTGCAAAAGGACATAATACCTTTTTTCTAGATTCCATAGCTCCGGGAAAGAATGCTGCATCTATTTGAAACGATAAGGAGGTAAAGAAAAGGGGATATTGAACAAATGAAAATGAATAAGCATCAAAACTCAAAGTCATAACTAAAAAGATACCATAGCTTATAAAAGCAACTCCCTAAAACTAAAACTTGTAGATTGGAAAAAAAGAATAAAAACAAACAGCTCAAGTGTTTCTTATGTCAACCCAAACCAGATCATTTTAGGACAATAAATCGCATGTCAGGGTAGGCATTTTCTTTAGTTGGTAAAATAATTGATCAATCAGAAAACAATATCATTCTTATGCTTCTTAGCAATGATAAGTGCATTACTCACAGAAAGAGATTCAGGATCCCCAGCACTTGTGCCCGCAACGAAAGGGTCAATGAGATAATCAACAACCTTACAAGTGAAAATAAGTGATTAGAAATGCATTAAATATTTCATATATCAATTCCAAAGCTATTGAGTATTTCACTATATTGTGTGCAAAATCAATTTTGTCAGGAAAATTGTAAAACATTATGCTATATAAGCTTTATTTGATGATCGGAAAGGTTAGCATCATGGACTAATGAAGCAACAGTACAATGAATACCTCTTTCCCAAAATGACGCTGAAAGAACCCACCCACACTACAAGAAAAACAAATAGCAAATAAGAATACTAAGGAACTACTCCTCAAATAATAACAAACAAATAAGACTTAAAGTGCAGAGAACTTAAAATTGCCTATTATTGAAGTCATCACCTTTCCTGTGAATCATCATCAAAAACTTTTGAGGAGTTACTTTTCTTCCACAAAAATGGCTCCAAAATTATCTGAAACTGCAAATACATTAACATACCCCATAAGGGTATACTCACAGAGAGAGTTCTTAAAAAATAAAACATGTCATCACTGTTGTCAATGGGCCCAAAAACACTGCAAAATAATTCTTTAAAAAATAGAAACTTTCTAACGTTTAATTGCTTTCTGACCATGTTCTAGAAACAAACCTTTGATTGTGCAGAAAGAATGTTGCTTGTGATCAGTGCAATGGGATTAGTGGGTATCTGGTGAGAAAAATTGAGATGCTATGGTCAGGGTTAGACACAAATGCATATATGACAATAACAAAACAGCAAAATAAAAAATATTCCAACCACATGTGATACTACAAAAAAAAAGAAAACGCAATTAGTACAGACGTAAAACGCAGGACATACCAATACTGGCATCCCATTTCGTACAATATACCGCTTATTCTGTGAAATTGGCTGTAACGGTAGACAACAATTAATTTAGTCAGCAGAGTACCATGACAGATTCCGAGAACGGCTACAATAAACTTCAAAATTTTATTTCCGCAGCAATGAAACATCACTTCAAATTCCAAGAATCAAAGTCTAGCAGTCACAAGTCTAGACAACAAATTAAAGACAAAGATCCCCACACTGGTATGAAAATGCACAAGTTACAGGTCCACAATTGGATATAATGCAGAAACACTTACAAATTGTTGCTTTTCTCGAAGTCCAAGATCATCAAGTAAACTTCTGACCTCCATTTCACTTTCAGTCTGAACAGAACAAAACCTCCATTACTATTGCTTTCAAATTCTAGATTGGACTCATGGTCATTCCAATCTGCAGCCACAAATTTTACCATTGTATTTGCTCCCTCGTCCCAAATTAAGCCATCATGTGAAACACTTCTTAACTTCCCTCCAGCTCTTCCTTCAGCTTCAAATACCGTGACATTCAAACCATGTGATTTCAACTTGTACGCCGCAGCAAGCCCACTTGACCATCAAAATAAAGTCAAAGTCAACTTGCGGAAAGGAGAAAGAAAATGATATATCTAGCATTCATAAACTAGTTTGCAAATATAAATGTATGAGAATCATGAAACAATTAGACATATCAGTAAGAAAGTTTAATGTGGCCCCATCTATGAAGCACATAACAAGTGCTGGACTAATGGGCTTATTTCAAGAGAGTTCAACACTCCAGACATTTCTTAAGGGAACATAATTAGTAGATTGAGATTTCGCGTAGTCTACTCTAGCTTAACCTGTAACAACTCAGGTAAAGAGCTAATTACATATGTGCTATCACTCCAAAAGAACTAATCAAGTTGCAATTGAAGCTCCCTAGATTCACTTATAAGCCTGGTCTTACTTAGTAAAGAACCAATGCGGGACTTCGCATTCTCGAGCAAAATTTTATAATCTATCCACCTAATGTGGGCAATCCACCCACTCAATGTGGGACTAAGTTTATGAGGTATCCCATAGTCTCCTTAATTAGCCTTGCCAGCACAATATGCAACTTTTTCACCCAAAAATCAAATTAAACAAAACAAACAGCCCTATATCCACAAGACCACAGCGTTAACTAGAGCTGTCAAAACGGGTTAACACGGCCCGTTTCACCCGCCAACCCGTTAAGGGTCAACCATGACACGACCCGTTTATATAAAATGCTCAAACCCTTAAACCCTAACACGATCCTGTTAAATAACGGATTGACACGACACAAACCGTTTGACCCGTTTATTAATAAAGTATAAAAATAAAAATAAAAACACAAATTTAAACTAAAAAAAATCATATTATTTCACAGTTGAAATATAAAACATTGAATTGTTTTATTGTTTACTTGTTTTGGTTTAACTTCTAAGATCGAAAACTTGAAAGAAAGAAAAAAACTACGCTAATTTTTTTTAGTCTTTGCCTTTTTTGTTCAAGTTCTAACTCAATAAAATAAAAAGACTTGTTTTGTTTTTTGTAAGATTTTTTTTTCTTTAGTCTTTACTCTTTAGATAGTGAGAGAAATAGAGAGGTAAAATGATTGTTTATATTTAATTTTTAGTGTTGAAAAAAAAAAAAAAAAAAAAAAAAAAAAAAAAAAGGTTTAAGTATACGGGTCAACCCGCAGGTCAAACGGGTTGACCCTGTAACGACACTTTTATTAAACGGGTCAACCTTTTATGACCCGAACCATTTTAAACGTAGGAAAATGTTAGATTTACAACACCAATACAACAACTGTACAACAACTGTACAACAATCCCTCACATGAGGGTGGGTCCCACATGCTGGGGCCCACCCTCATGTGAGGGGTTGTTGTGCAGTTGTTGTATTGGTGTTGTACAAGAATCAAATCCCTTAAGCTTAACCCTAACCCCTTAATTTCGTGTCGGATTCATGAACAGTGTAAAAATTGCCGGCCCTAGAGTTAACCATTAACCGAGATTAATAGCTAAAGCAATTGGCCTTGCTTTTGTGATTCTGATAAACAACCCCCACACTAAATTCAAAGAGATTAATGGAAGTGTAGCTGAAATCAAGAGATAAAGCCTACTCAGCCTGTCTCTAAGAAAGCACTTTTTAAGGATTTACTAACAAGCAGTATATTGTAGAACTAATTAATGACTCAAAATCAGCCAAAACCTCAAATATTAATTAACAACAGTACCTAACACCAGCACCAATAACAGCTACTCTTTTAGCCGAACCTGAAAAGTACACAAAACCATTATTATTGCTATTAATAATAAATTCAAAAAAATAAAAAAATAAAGAGATATCCTAAACCTATCCAACCTAATAAACCTAATCGTAAAATGATATTAGGAAGAGAGAGAGTTACTCCGCTTATCTTCTTTGGAAGCTGAGGCCATTTCTGCGGACGTAGTCCTGTTGATAGGTGGTGCTCTGGGGAGTGAACGTTGTTGCAGAATTCAAACGTTGCACAGATGGACCACAGAGAGATAATGAATAGTAGTAATAATAGAACTACCACTAGTACCGGGCTGTAAAATGATTTGGGCCTTGGCCCACAATTTTCAGTATGAGACTTTGTTAACCAGACCCAACAGGCCTGGAGCGGTCCAAATTGAATTGAGTAATGAGGTTTCGAGTGTTTTGATATGAGGACATTTTTCACACCCCGTGAGGAAAAGGGAAAATACATAAATTTATTTCTCGAGTAATCGCGCAATTTAATCTTAGGTTACATTTGGTACACAAAATGGATAAAATTTTTTATATTAAAATAATGTTAAGGAAGCCGCTTTTATTTCTCTAAATCTAGGGTATAACTTTTGGCTCACTTAATGTTTTCTTAGGTTATAGGACAATACGAAAATCTAATTCAAAAGGTTTTTCTTTTTTAAGTTTTCCCTACGTCTATGGAAACAATATGAGATTTTTTAGGAAGATGTTGTTAGTGCTCTTAAGAATAAAAGAATGTAAAATATAATAGCATTAGTGTTAGATCATATGATAAGCATCTAACATTTAAAATAATCATTCTTATTGTTTATGAAGAAATGACTAATATTTCTCAAAATTGTGGAACATAAGTCATTTTCTCATGATCAATGAGACTGACTATTCCAGAGCTATTTCATTCCATTTTATTATATTTTCAATAAAAACTATTAATTTTTCTAATGAATAGTCATTTCACATACTAAACATAACCTTAATTTTTAAATTTGACTTTTAATTCCTTAAGTTTTTTGTGCTATCAGCCTATCATGCATAGGTTGCCCACGAGAGCATGTCAATTTTTGCCTATTTATGATATTATAAACAAGCTTAGGGTCAAAGTTTTGAGCTTAATTAACATAAATGCTTTTTTGCTAGAAGCCTAGAAAGGATAAAAAAAAAAAAATCTTAGAAGTCTATCGCATTCATCTTACTAGTACACAATCAAAGGCCTCTTAAGTGACATTTAAACAATGAGTCTGGCATAAATGAGGGTGGTCATTCCAAATAAGATAAGAGTCTCTTCTACTCTAAAACTCTTTTTTCTTTTCTTTTTCTTTTTTTTTTCAATAAATTTAATGACTTAAGCATCGGAAATATCCAACCAGTTGCTGACTGGCGCCACTCCAGTTATTTTTTCTTGCCTTGTAAGCGGCCCGGCAAAAATATGCTTTTGCACTCATATGATTCGGATAATTAAGAATCCTGGCTCTCCTTCAATCATTTCTTGATAATATATGTCAGATAACATCGAGGGGAAAAGAAACCTATTGAATGATTATCAATAAATTGCTTGCTTTTTTCTATTTTACTTAAAGGGAAGCCATGGCTTAAAAGGTTGGTTGCCATCTTATCAAAAGAAAAAGAGATGTCCCCCCCCCCCCCCCCCACGAAAGATTTAAAGCCAAATGAGTAGATTAAAATCATATTTGCTTAAGTTTGGGAACCTTGAGGCACAAGCAACTTGTTTGAATTGGGGTTAGGTGGTGTCTAGCTTGGAGACAAATCTGTCTCCAAAAGAACCTTCCTTCCATGGCGATCGACCTATCACGGAATGCCACTAGGATTTCCAATATGATTAGTGGCGTTGTCATATTTAAATTTGGTGTCGCCTTCACGCTTGACCATAATTTTGCCAAAAGATTAATCTAAGGCAATTGGAGACCAGAAAAAAAAGGCGCAAAAGCTTCAAGATGGTCGCTTGTGTCTGTTGACAAAGGGAATTTATGAAATTGGCCACTTCCGTTTTAAATTATAATGATTGGTTTTTGATTTGTCTGTTTTTAGTACTACTTATCTTAAGAATGATTTGCTTACGCCTTTCTTAATTATTCTTAAGAGTGTGTTTAGATTTTGCGGGCCAAATTTGCAATTTTAACCGAATTTTATATGGTTTGAAAACAAGGATAAATGGGTGTATTTTAAAAAAGATTCAAACCTAGCTATTTAAAAAAATTTATGATTTTAACTCAATAGGTAGTTCAATCAGTTGGAGACTACGCCTCTTGAAACAGAAATTACTAGTTCGAATCCTCTTCTCCTCTGATGTGGACATATCAAAAAGAAAAACTTATGATCTTATCGAATACTTAATTATGTTTTTATTAATTATGTTTTAAAATTACTACTTTTTAAAACCTTATATTTGAAAAGTGGTAAAGCAAACGGATACCAAATTAATTGCGAGGGAAGTGACAAGAGTGTTCAAAAAGGAAGATCTCATGATGGGATGGAAACTTTGGAAAAGAATGTGGGGGCCGAGATGTAAGGTTTGAGATCGGACGATTATAGTTCAAAATTTAAATTCGTAATACAGCATAGGGGCCCTCATAACCTACTCACAAGCATGAATTTCATCCGTGCGTTCATGGCACAGCTGTAGAGGTCGAAATGCGTCATTTTAACGTCAGAGTTGACGAAGCCAACTTGATCCAAATAAAGAAAAAAATAAGTGTACTTTCAGTTATAACACGTAGTTAAATATTGCATTAATTACGTACGGTAATGGGGAAACGGATCCTCTTAATTTAGCTACAAAATAAGGGATAAAATTATTATTTAATATTTTAAATCATTTTACTTATTGTTTTATAATTAATTGGATGCTCTTGATGTTATTTGAAATAGAGAGAATTTTATTACGGGTAAAATTGGGGTTCGACCTTTTTGTTTTTAATAAAAAATAGAATGAGACAATTAACTGCTACTGTTTTATCTTAACATAATCATAGTAACACTTATTCGTTTAAAAGTTTATTGCACAAGAAGTCTATTGGATTTATGCATACGGGCGGGAGTACTCCATCTTTTCCTTAAAACATTTTCCTCTTGATGTTGATAAAATTTAACCTAAATCCATTGTTTAACAAAAAGAGATTTTATTAATTAAATAAATTAATATATGTTTGTACATTTGGCCGGTGGTCCAGTTAATGAGACGTGATAAGACATGAAAAAAATAAGGGCGAGTTATCAGAAGTACCGTTAGAGATCACTCCGATACTTAAGCTAATAAGTTATTTAAGAGAAAACTCAATAGAACTATTGAGTGGGGAGGAAAAAATGTGCATACTTCAAAATAGGAATCATCACCTTCATTTATAGTACTGCTGTTGATATGGTAAGTGGGCTTTACTATGACAAGTGCCAAAGATCAATGAACCAATATGAAATGTGGCATATTCTCATTAATAGTTTTTCTTTCGAAAATGCCCTTCTTTTTATGATCACCTTACTACGTGCTCATTGGACAGGTGACTATTGGTCTGAGGACAAATAAATCTTCTTGAGTCCGAAGGAAATAAAAACATGTGTTATTAGGTTGAGTGAGCCTCTTTTGAGTCTAAGGGAGCCTTTAGTAAATGGTATCACCAATATCCATAATAAAAACTTACCTTTAAGCATACAAATTTGATTACACCCCAAACTTATAATGATTCTCATTAACAAAATGCCCTATTTAGTTTTTGGAGCTAGATTTGAAGTGAAGAGGAACGGTTCTTTATATTTGAAGGCATTTTTTTTTTTTGGAGTATAAAGAATCAGTTATTCTCCGCTTCAAATAAGATCTGAATTCCCTTATTTTATCTGAGTACACGGTCAAAAAAAAAAAAAAAAAAAAAAAAAAAAAGAGAGGTAGTTTTGAGAATATGGAAAACTTGAGATTGACATTTCAGAGGTTTGAGAAAGAAGCAAAAGAAAAAAGGGGGCACTTCTCACTTCTCAGCATTTTTCACGCTGGGGAAACTAAAAGAAGGGGGACATTTTCGATTTTTCACACTGGTAGGAGGCAAAAGTAAAATGAAAGCTTTTGGAGGGGACCAAAAAAAAAAAAAATTTGGAGGGTCTCTTCATAAAAAAAAAAAAATACGTACTCTAGAGAAAAATTTCAAATTTTTGAGGAGCACTCTATAATAAAAGTAATACTAGCTAGTACCCTAATAATGGATATAGATTTTCAATAATTTTGATCATAAAGCAAATAGAATTAATTGAGTACCTGTCCGTGCCTTCGTAGAGACTGATGCGGACTATTACTCCTACGTACAGTCCTACTGCTTCATTTTTCTCAAGGGCCCTTAAAGAGGGTCACATGAGCGGGTGACGGGTGGTAATGCTAGCTGCTTCCCCCCTCGTGCACGGCGACAACCAATTAACAAATGAAAACTCCTCCATTCCCATCACGTGCGGGGTCGTCACACCTGCTTTTACTCTTGTTTGTTTATATTCAGCCACTCCCTCCCTACATATATTTCTTGCATTGATTGATTTGTTGATAGCGTTCTTTAATGTCGGTGACAACTTGAGTTAATTTAAGCTTTATGTATAAGGACAAGAGAGGAATCAGAAAGGAGTGAAATGAAAGAGGGTGGGAGATATCATTTCTTTTATTTGTTCCATCAGCTGGAGGGAAAGAGGGTAACAAAAAAAGAATAAGAAAAAAAAAACAGAAGAAGAAGAGGTGGGAGGAGAGCCTATCTCTAGAATCCACACTGTTCTGATTATTTTATTTTCGTCAAATTTGAACAGAAAAGGTTATAGTCTATAGGATTTATACTTTGTGTATAATTAATCAATCACCGCCAAGCTAATACTTCGGTATGGTTATAAAGGGGTACAACAAACAAACTGCGCGCCCTTTATTGATAAAATAATAATTTAAATAATTTAACTTCACTATCTTTTATTAATTAAGTTTTTAAAAATATTTAGTAATTTATAATGTTGTATTGGAATTGAATTCGTGAATTTGGACATTTAAGTCTTCGTCTCACAAATGAATAGGGAAATATTATCTGTGATTGAGAAATGTTATATGTATTTTTAACTACACATTTTATCTGATTACTAATAAAAATCACTATTAGATCAAAAAAATTCAATAATAATTTTTATATAATATTTTTCTTAATGAGTATACACTTAAGAATGCAACTTAACTGAGAGTTATGTAATATTTCTCTTTGTAGTTCAACAATATCCTTACTCAAAACCAAGGGAGAAATGAATTCTTTCTTCTTCTTTTTTTTTCTTTCTTTTTTTTTTTTTCGGGGTGTTGTTAAAAAATTCAATGGTCCAAATTTTATTTTATATACTCTATTTTTCATGAAAAATGTAAAATTAAATCTAGACTATGAAAAACACTACAAAAATCTCGTGTAACTTTTTTACACCACCCAAATCAAATCTCTCTTTTTTCTCTTCCTTCCTTTTTGCTTCCCTTCTTCGCCCCTTATTCAATCCATCAATCCAACATTATGGATAGCTTCAACACTAAATAGACATCATATTTTATTATTATTATAGCTTCAACACTAAATAGACATCATATCCAATCCAACGACACTGAAAAAGTGAATCTTTCCTGGCAATGCAACGCGTTCATTCCACGCGAGGGATTGGTTTTGCTGCACTTGGAAAAAGAGATGCGCTTAGCAGCATCTCTTTGTCTTAAGCCGGATATCATGATATCAATTAAGACTAAAAACACACGTTGACAGCCACGTCAGTGTTGCTTTCTCCGACAAAACACACGTGTCTACTGTGCGGCCAGGCTTTGATAGCTCTTACTTCACCCGGAGTTGTCACTAGTCTATCTCTGCATTCTCTTGGCCGTCTAAGCACTGCAGGTGCAGGCTAAGCTCACTCAAATTCGGCAATTAACACTGACTATGCTCTGCCACGTGTCAATGCATTAGCATCGTCCAAGAACTCCCATCACTCTGCCACGTGACAATGAATGAGCATCCTCCAAGAATTCCAATCAAAATCTCACTTAATATTATAATTAAGAAAAATTCTTGGTTATATATTTTTATTTCACGCTTATTTATATGAATCAATAATATTGTTAAAAAAATTAAGGTCGTATTATATTTTTTTTTACTATCTCTCATATTATTAGTTTATATATTCAAAGATGATATATTATTAGTCTATATATACAGAGATAGAATAAAAATTAAATGAGAGTGTATAGTCAAATATTTTTTTATAATTAATTAATAACTGGCTTTGATAATAACCTGACGTCTTTCAGTCTTTGTCTACGGACAAATAGGAGACAACGTGATCTTGCGTCGGGGAGATCTTCTAAGATCCGAGATGGGGCGGGAATTTGGTAGAACCAGCTGTACCGTGACGACCATGATTTCTGCATTCTTTGTGGGCTCCATCAGTTTGGGGCTCGCAAAGCCAATGAAATCAGCGCTGATGTACGGTATAGTCCACTGTACTAAAGATTTTTCCCCTAAATCTGTAGGATGGGCCCATATCATACTGGTGATTTTGCCAGATATTCTTCATCCTGAAAGGGCCCCAAGTTAGGCGACGCCGACGCGTCTCCTAGTACGACATGGCCATATGGCAATGAATAGTACACGAAACGTTGAGCCGACCTGCATTATCTGATGGTTTCAACTTTCAAGGGTATTCGATGCTGTAAGGGTAGTTTTTGCTACTCGTATTGTAACGTATTATTTTGTCTTTTATGCATGTAATATGGATTAAGATTCTTTCAATTTTAGAATAAAATAAAATGGAGAGAAGTTATTTTATAATTAATAATTTAATTTATTTTATTTAATAGTATACATCAAGTTATCAAGTAGAACGAGACTTCGTCTCCTTGCTAATTTGCACAATACATCTATTTTTTTTTTTAAGATCAATTCATTTGATTTATATATATCAACCTACTCCAAGCAAATTCTTTTGCTAAATTATTCTCCTTTCGCAATATACTTTTGATGACTACCTCGTCAACTTCAAGTGGTCTAACTGTACGTTCTAAGTTCTAACATCTATCTTAATTATTGCGTCGATAATATCAGATCAATGCACATGGGTTTGTTCTCTGTATTTAGCAGATAAAGTGCTGCATGTGTGGGGTGAACCGGGAGGAGAGTGAGGACATGCGCTGACAAAGTGCAAATATTGTAGGTCAAAAAAGACTTGACTGAGCTACGTACTGGAGCTTGGACTGGGTCACCGTAGCCCTTAACTCAAATGGAGCGATTGCTTCTCCGGTACTCAAACTGACTACGGAGTATACAGGATGACTACTACAGCTTTATGCCTATCTTCTCAGTTTTTACTTTTTACCCTTTTTGACCCTCAAAAGATAGAGGAAGTGTGAAGAAAAAAGCGTAGAACAGAACAGGACTCTTCTTGACCTTGACATCAACTTGGATTTTTTTATTTTTTATTTTTGATATATTTGGATAAAGGAACAGTTAAGAGAGTTCTTTAAATTATATTAGGGTCTGTATATATTATGATTTTGCATGTATCCACTTTTAAAATCTTAATTGTTATTTTTTAGTTACGATTTTATAGATTTATTTTTATCCATGTTAAGGATCTTAAAACCATAGATGATCTTTTCGATTGATTAGAGTAATTTTATTGGATAAGTTTTAAATAAATGATTATTTTGCAGGTTGGAAGAATACAAAATAACATTTTTCATCTTTATTACTTTTAAAAGATCGAGATGTGCTATACATTATCACGTGATCCTTTTTCTATCTCTTTACTTTTTAAAATCATTTATTTGGAAGATCTTAATTTTTCTCAATTCAATGTATTTTATTTAATGTTGAAATTTGAAAGTATGATGAATTTACCATAGGAAATCTAGAAACTTTCAATTCAAATTGGACTGTTGCCACAATAAATATAAATTTTTTTAAAAACATTATTGGTGTTTTTTTTTGCTTTAACAAAAAAAAAAAAGAAAAGAAAAGGACTTACTAGACGGAGTGAATTGAACATGAAATAACATTACAGTCTTATTTATTAAAATGTAAACAAAATAAATATTTTTTAAAAAATGAATTTTTCAAATACTCATTAATCGAGTGCAAACTGTAAACTCATGCTTGGTCTACGATAAAAGATAAGAAAAAAAAAATCGCATTCTAAATTTCAAAATCATGGTTAATTATTATCCATTATAATAAATTTATCCAAAACTTTACCGTTATCTAATATATTAACTTTGAATCAAATATTTGGGTTAAATTTTTTTTTTTTCCAAATTTTAAGGGGTAAAGAGATTATTATTATTATTTTTTTTAATTTTTTTTTAAGACTAAATATAATATTTTCAAGTATTTGTAATAGGCTAAAGTCCAAAGAGGTTCAGAAAATCTTTACTTTTTTTTTTTGCTCATTTGATAAAAAAGTTGATTATCCACATTTAGTTGAAATGAAGAGAGTCCTTATCCTAACTAATCATACTTTTTTAGAAATATTACCAATTCACATTTGACTATATATATATATAGGATGCAAATATTTTTTTGTAAGTAACAAATATCGAGATTATGATATAAATAGTTTTTTAATTAATAAATATTGAGATTATAAAATCGGAATTATTTAATTACTAACAACAGAAAATCCTAATCAATCAACGGTTTCGATTTGACATCCCACAGACACGACTGTTACACGATATTCTCTCCGGGATTGAAGCCGAGCCGAGAGTTCAGGCCCAGGACCAATCTTGTCAAGCCAAGGCAATATTTAGCCGCTCATCCACTATTCTAGCCAGTCACCAGTCCCGGCCGAGCTCAAAGGCTAAAAAAACCACACTGACACTGGACCCCACAACCCAATTTTTTAAACCCTCCCACCAATTTTTTCAACCGTGGTTAAGTCCCAGTTAAACCATCCCAATAAATTCGCACCCGTCTCCACTTCCCTCTCTCTGTGTCTCTGGCGCTCACTGCTTTCAAAGTTTCTATTGAGCCTCGCGTTTCGTGGAGAGAGAGAGAGAAAGAGAGCGCATGCGAGCCTTCGCCTGAAGTTGCAGCGAGAGTTTGGTACTACTGAATCTCGTGCTCCGCCACGTGTCTCAATGACGGTGTTCTCCGGGAGGCAGCAGGTGTTTCCGGTGGACTACGAGGCAGAGGTCTCACAGCGGCTTCTCGAAGCTTCGCTCTCCGGCGATCTGAGGTCGGCGATGGAGTGCATCGCCGATCCGTTCGTGGACGTGAACTTCGTTGGCGCTGTGTGCCTGAAGAGCAGGAAGACCGAGCTGGTCCTCCGTGACGAATCGGCGAGCGAGGTCCGCGTGGTGTACGAGGAGTTCAAGACGGACGTCACGGCCTTGTTTCTCGCCGTACACACCGGGAATGTGGGCCTCGTGAAGAAATTGCTGGTAAATGCTCAGATCACTGTCACCGAAGCTGAGATTCGTCACTGTTTCATTCGCATTGTTGATTTTTGCAGATTTTGAAGCATGTCGAAAATGACGTGTCTATTCTTTTGCTTTGAAATTGTTGAAAGCGTTATGCGTTTGTTCTCTTACTCGTTTGTCTCTCTACATTTTGGTGATCAAATTTGTGATTCTCACTGGTCTCAAACCGTTTTATATTTGCTTGGGAAACATTTGAAACTGTTTTATCTATTTTCTTTGCACTTTGGTGATTGAGATTGAGATTTACGTTTTTGTATTCACATTGTTGGTTTTTCACTAGTTTTAGATTATTTAAGCGCTTTTTATCTTTAAATCATTATTTTAAAATAATTTGAACTGATTTTGAAGCACGTTATGCGTATTTTGTTTTCCTTAGTTTGTGATTCTCAATTCTAAAAGCTTTTAACAAATCTCCTGTTAAAAGCTTTTAAAGCTTGAAAAGAGTTCTGTCTCCTACTCTGTTTGGTTGCTTCAGAAAAGGAAAGGAAATTAAATCTCTCTTGCTCTTTATGCTTAATGTTCTGCTTCTAAATAAAAAGGGAATCCAAATCTCGGTAACTTTTACTGTTCGAAGAAGTGCTTTTTAAGTACTTGATTTTTTTATTTTATTTTAAACAAATTATCCATTGTTAATGTGAAAGAGTCTATATAAAATTTATCCGTCCAAATAAATTTGAACTGATTTTGAAGCACGTTATGCGTATTTTGTTTTCATTAGTTTGTGATTCTCAATTCTAAAAGCTTTTAACAAATCTCCTGTTAGAAGCTTTTAAAGCTTGAAAAGAGTTCTGTCTCCTACTCTGTTTGGTTGCTTCAGAAAAGGAAAGGAAATTAAATCTCTCTTGCTCTTTATGCTTACTGTTCTGCTCCTAAATAAAAAGGGAATCCAAATCTCGGTAACTTTTACTGTTCGAAGAAGTGCTTTTTAAGTACTTGATTTTTTTTCCCTCTAAAATAGTCAGCATATCTGTCTTTTTTTTTTCTTTTTTTTTTTTTAAAAAAATTTTATTATTATTATTTATTTTTTTTTCTGCTTATTTACTCAGAATTGAGAATATTAGGACGTTTTGATGCGTTTTAAGCTTTTAGTTTAAAAGAATGCTTTTGGAAGCTTATGTCTCGATTTCCGCAGGCATTATCACTCTTCGGGGTGTTTATTCCTTTTAGTTTCTTTAAGATTCATTGTCTTTAATGCTTTTACCTCATTGGGTCCATTATGTAATTGTATAAGTGCCTCATTATCTCTCATTAATGGAGATATGGTAGCCCTTAACTAATTTATTCACTTTTGATTTCCAAATGGTTTTTTTTTCTTTTTTTTTTTTCAGCTAAATCCACTTATCTTGTTCTATAATCCAAAATTAATGTTCTTATATTTTCTTATCATGTGCCATATTGTTTTCTTTCTTATTATTTAGTTGGTGTGGGACTCTGTCTCTGTATCTCATTGTTCACGTAAACTAATAACACTCAGTTCATCTGCTCTGTGATCAATTTAGCTGCTTGCTTCAAAGTATTGAGATTCGGTATTCTGTACTTGATGTAGCCTTCTCTTGATTGGGTTGAAATTGAAGAAGTAATAAAACAATCGGTCTCAACCATCAGATCAGAGTCATGGACTTCTCTCATTGTTGTCACACATAGCATACCATCTTTTTAAATATTTTTCTGAATGATTTTTCATTATTGAAGGTTATTGATGAATTTTGATCCTTGGGTCTTTTATGGTCCGTTCTATTTTTTTTAATTGTTGTGCGTTTTACAAACGAGAAGTGGTGGTAGTCCTCTCTGTAAAGCAGTAGATTGGCAGTTTTTTTTTTTTAATCTACTATGTCCCTTTGCTTTTGCTAGTGCCTCTTTTGTAGTTTATAATGGCTCTTTATATTGAATGGGAAATGCTTTTTTTTTTTTTTCCTTGTTTGAGAGGAATAGTATTATTTTTGTAGAATAGTGCCCCTCTAAATTGTTTGCTTATGTTGCCTTGCTGTCGACTATACTCCACAAACTTTGTACGAATTACTGTTAGATTGCTATGCACACTTCAGCACCACAAAAATGTGATGATCTTTATTCAACTTCCTTGTCAAGTTTATCCTGCTGTTGAATTTTGTTATGAAACTTGTAGTTGGGTTGTCACTGTGGATGATGATAGTTTTCTAATCCCGTAGAATTATTCATTCAATACTTGATGTTGTTTTCTTCTATTGGTTTGATGTAATAAAATGCTTGTAATGTGATGAAAGCAGAGATATTAAACGTAACCTTTTTGATTTGATCAGTCTTGATCATTCCCCAATGCCTTTTAGTTGTCTTTGACCTTTGGCCAGAGCAGGCTAAGTACATAGTTGTTTGTATGCATGATACATCGCCCTTCTTATCAATGGCCTTCATGTATTGCCAAATGAAAGTTCTGTGCTTTTTAGCCTATTACATCAGATTTGTTCCCCGTTTTTGTCTTCGTGTGGCCTTACCTTTTGCATCAATAAAGAATCCAAGATGCTTAGTATGGCACTGGTTTGGTTTTCTTCTTCTTAACCTTTGAGATTTTGGGCAAATTGAAAGGAAAAAGAAAGAGACACGAGTGTAATGTCTTCTTGTGGAGTCTTGTCAAGGGCTTGGCAATGTACTAAGGGTTGGCGCTTATTACATGACAGAGCACTGGAGCTGATGTAAACCAGAAACTCTTCAGGGGCTTCGCGACAACAGCAGCAGTGAGGGAGGGCCACCTTGAGATTCTTCAGATCTTACTTAAAGCTGGGGCGTCACAGCCAGCCTGTGAGGAGGCTCTGCTGGAGGTGAGCTGTCATGGCCGTGCAAGGCTTGCAGAGCTGCTTATGGGATCTGATATGATCCGGCCCCATATTGCTGTGCGCGCTCTTGTCACGGCATGCTGCAGGGGTTTCGTGGATGTAGTTGATACACTCATGAAGGTAAACATTGCAATCCTATGGGCTATCAATCATCGACTTTTTTTAGATACTACTATAGGGACTGTTGTAGTAAAACAGAAATGAGTGCTCTGTGGTCGCTGTTAATCTCCTTTTATATTACTAAGTTAATTGCTCCTCACCAATATGAACATTATACAGTTACTGTGGCTATTTTCTCTAAGCTGCAGTACAGTTGTGTGCTATTTGGGCTGTGTGGTTTATTTTGGCTCTCATTACAAAAATATCCTATGCCTTTTCTGTAATATCTCCTCTCTCTGACCGTTGTGGAAGGATATTACCAGATAGTAACTGAATTCACAGCCATGTGTTTAACAGTATGTCTTCCAGGGCAGCCAATTAATGTCTTAGTTCATTCTCTTCTATTTTTTATTGATTGATTGTTTGGGTATACATTGACTTTATTGCTTAATTGCAGTGTGGTGTGGATGCAAGTGCAGCTGATCGGGTCTTGCTTCAGTCATCTAAGCCCTCTGTTCACATGAATGTTGATTGTACTGCACTTGCTGCTGCTGTGGTTGGCAGGCAGGTTTCCGTCGTCCATTTGCTGCTCCAGGTGATTATTTTACGTCTCAGTATTAATTGTTGGAATGATTAGGGTGGAACATATGGAGACCAAGTTTGAGTGGGCTTACTTCTTTTGCAGTAAATTTGCGTACTTCTAAGCTTTGCAACTTCTATAATATGTCTACCGGTCAAGTGAAATTGATCTTTAGTGTCAGACAAAATAATAGAATAAGCAGTCACATATGACCCTAAAAAGGATGCTTTTTTAATTTTTTTTGTCTTTATTTTTTGGGAAACAGGGGGGGAATAACAAGTACTTCATTATTAGTCTGAAACTTATAAGTCTGCTTGACCAATTCAACGGGTGGGTCCCTCTGTGATGTTGGTGTAATTGCTATCACAGCTGGATCTCTACCTGATGACAAGCCAATGGTGCAGGTTTCTGGAATTGTGTTAGAATCTTCACTGTAAATGAATTATATTCGCAGTATGTGATAGGATGATGCGTACTGCAGGTTCAGTATTGGATAAGATAGTGACAGAATCATTACTGTTTTATCTTTTCATGATTTTCGTTTTTTTCCCCTCACTGTGGGCTTTTCCTCCTAAAATGGAAAAACAGGCTGGTGCCAGGACGGACATCAAAGTGAAGTTGGGAGCTTGGTCTTGGGACATGGCTACAGGGGAAGAATTTCGAGTGGGTGCAGGGTTGGCAGAGCCTTATGCCATCACCTGGTGTGCGGTGGAGTATTTTGAAGAGAGTGGTGGAATCTTGTGCATGCTCCTTCAACACCTCTCTCCCAATATCCTTCATCACGGAAGAACTCTCCTTCACCATGCCATACTATGTGGCAATGCAGGCGCTGTCAAGGTGCTCTTGAATTGTGGTGTGGACGTGGAATGCCCTGTTAAGACAACCAAGAAAACTGAGTTCCGTCCCATACACATGGCCGCCCGTCTTGGATTGTCAAAAATTCTTCAATGCCTAATTGACTCTGGTTGTGATCTAAACTCAATTTCAGATTGTGGTGACACGGCCTTGATGATTTGTGCAAAATATAAGCATGAAGAGTGTCTCAAGGTATTGGCCATGGCTGGTGCTGATTTTGGCTTGGTGAATGTTGCTGGTCAGTCTGCAAGTTCAATTGCTGGTTCAAACCGGTGGTCCCTTGGTTTTCAACAAGCAGTGTTAAATGCAATCAAAGCTATAAAGATACCTAGATCCAGCAGTATGTCTGTTTTCTCTCCATTAATGTTTGCAGCCGAAGCTGGTGACGTTCAGGCTTTAAAAATTATTATTGGCCGGGGAGGATTTAATCTTGATTATCAGGACGAAAATGGTTTCTCGGCAGTCATGGTCACTGCTCTGAAGGGTCATGTTGAAGCATTCAGGTTGCTGGTTTATGCAGGGGCTGATGTAAAACTGCACAACAAATCTGGGGAAACTGCAATCAGCTTATCTGAGTTGCATCAGAGTCGTGACTTATTTGAGAAGGTAATGCTTGAATTTGCCCTTGAAAAGGGCAACCGCAATGCTGGAGGGTTTTGTGCTTTACATTGTGCTGCTCGCCGCGGTGACTTGGATGCGGTTAAATTGCTGACTAGTAGAGGTTATGATGTAAATGTCCCTGATGGGGACGGCTACACTCCACTCATGTTGGCTGCAAAGGAAGGCCATGGGTCCATGTGTGAGCTCTTGATCTCACATGGGGCCAATTGTGAGATTAAGAATGCTAGAGGTGAAACGGCACTCTCACTTGCAAGGAAAACTGTTGGCAGGAAAAACGACGCAGAGCGTGTGATACTCGACGAGCTTTCTCGCAAGCTAGTTTTAGGCGGTGCTTACCTGCAGAAGCACACCAAGCAAGGGAAAGGAACTCCACACGGGAAGGAAATTAGAATGGTGGGGTCTGCAGGGGTGCTGCGATGGGGGAAGTCTGGCCGGAGAAATGTGATATGCCGGCACGCTGAGGTGGGGCCCAGCCCAGCCTTTCGGAAGAATAGGAAGAATAAGGGTGGTGCTGATGAAGCTGGACTGTTTAGGGTGGTGACTACGAAGAACAGGGAAGTGCATTTTGTATGCGAGGGTGGGTTTGAAAGGGCTGAGCTTTGGGTGAGGGGTATAAAGCTTGTGACGAAAGAGGCTATTTTTAGAGAAACATAAAATGGTGAGGATTTGAAGTAGGCAATATGTATAGATGTTTGGGAGAGTACTTCGTCTTGAAGTATTTTTCACAGCTGCTATTTCATTGTAAAGGTTTTGGTAGCCCGTAGTTGTAAATTGTGTAGCTTTTGTTGTAAAGGCTAATCACTGTTGAGCCCGATGAAGAACATTTTCAGCCGAATCTCAAACCCAAGCCCGACCTCTTTTGATCGAGACTAACTTTCCTCCCGTGCCCCTAACGTTGGGAACAACCGAACAAGATCTTCACCATCTCACTTGAAAAATGGAGAAATTATTTTATGGCTCAAATTAAATTTTAAATATTCTAACCATGTATTTATTGTCTATGTTAAATGATGTAGCCCATATATATTATTAATTCTGTAAAATTCAATCTTAACCATAAAATGATTTCTCTATTTTATTTGAAATGGAGTATGTGTGTTGACACTCCTCCCAAGAGGGGTCAACAACTTCTTAAAAAAAAAAAAAATTAATTTTTTAATTTTTATTTATTTTTGATTAAAAAAAAAACATGAATTGAATGAGTTAATGTGACATGTTTTTAATTAATTAGACGAACGAATCTTTTTAAAATTAGAGAAAAACTTAAAAGGCCTAATTGTCAAAATTAATAACTGAAAAATTAAATAAAATTAAAATAATAGAAAACTTTAGTGATTAAATTTGATATTTTCATTAAAAAAAAATGGTACATGACATGTTAAACACATTAATTGATTGCTCAAATCAAATGTAAACAGTAGGTTGAAAGAAAGATCCATTGGGAATCAAAGAAAAACTTTGAGATTAAAATAAAATATAAATTTGATTTTTTCCTAAAATTTTCTAATCATGAAAAAAAAACTATTAAAGACCTTTTTTTTTTTTTTTTTTTTTTTTTGCAACCTCGTTTGAAATAAAAGTCCCAGCCGCACCACAAAGGCTTAGAATAATTTTGGAATCTCCCGAACCTAGGAGGCTTATGCGTGTAAATTATCTCGCCTATGCCTACAGAAAAATTACTAATGTCTAGAAAAAATTATAAACGGAATATTCATTCACATTATAAATGTGTTTCTACATGATTTTCTATTGGAACTGCCATCGAGCTGCAAACAGAATGGACCCTTTTGGCAGAGGTTAAATCTCATAGCAATAAAAGTAAAACATGGCAAAATCTCACTTTATCATTGATTGATCACCAAATATTTGATATTCTAAGGACTTTTTACTGATTTGGGATCTTCAAAAACTGTGTACTCATGCAAAAGAAGAAATCCGGAACTCAGCCTCCAGTGATCTCCTTCTCCTTCGCCTTGCACATATCCTCTGCGGACTTGACAAATTTTTTGGTCAACTCGTCAACCTGAGAAAAGGAACGAGGGTCAGAAAACACCAAAAACAATGTAAAACTCATCAATTTATTTAGCTGTGATTAGCTAAGAACTCACTCCCTTCTCCAATTTCTTTATATCATCCTTCGGGGCATGTGAATACAATTTCTTTACTGTATCCATTGCCTGTAAAACCAACCAACAATCTGCTTAGGCACAATAAAGATTAAGAACATGGGGGAGGCATTTCACAGCAATGCGTAGAATACATTTGTATTCCCTATCTATAATAATGACACTCCCATATTTAGACTCGTTGCCACACAAACTGCCCAACATTCTTTTGGACAATCTTCTTGAATCTCTAGGAAACTGCCTAACATTGTTTTGGACGATCTTCTTGAGGCCCCAGTCGAGCGAATCTGTGTATTTTAAAACTTTTAATGTTCCTTCTTCCTCTCTGCTCTTGCTCTGGCCTGGGAGTAGGAGCTCAGGTCGGGCATGCCCTTGATTCTTTTCCTTCTCATCCACGAACACTTGTCACAGGTACATTTCATTGTGAGCTCACCACAATAGACAACTAAAAATAAGGGGCTAGACATTTTGATAATTTTTGTTTATAGTAAACTAATGAATATATATAGTTTGTCTTGAGTTGTGTATCAATACTATAGTTTGGTCCTCCCGACCAAAATTCCTACTCCTGACCCTGCTTGAAGATTATTTGATTGCGATCAAATTTACCCGAAGAAAAATTTATATTTCTCTAATAATACCCACGAAATATAAACATAGATAAGATTAGTAAAAAGAACAAAGATACTGTTATACCTTCTGGCGAGCCCTTCTAATACTTTGTCGAGCATCTTCACAAGACTTGGCAACCACCTTACACACAGCCTTGTAAAAATGTCCAATGATATAAAACGCTAGCCATCACGGTGCAGAGACAAAGAGGTAAAAGATGAAAAAAGTTAATGAAGGGAAAAGGCAATGATTGCTTACCTGTATATGCTCTTTCGTCAACCTGGTCATTGGAGAGTATAAAAAATGTAAATGGGTCAAGCAATATTTATATAGATAGATTAAGATTTAACGTGGCAAATAATTAAACAAAATTCTTGAAATCCAACAGTAACTAAAACTATGATTATCACAAGTACAACACTTTTAAAATAGACATTACTAGCAAATGGGCTTCTTTTTGGACAAGGAAAGTGGCAGTATGAGATTAAACATAATCACTTACGCTGGAATAACTGCAATCAACCGCTCACCATCCACTTTGGGGGCTAAGCCTAATGGAGATGCAACAATGGCGCTCTCTAATTTTTTTAAGGTCTGCATAAAACAAGCACCACCACTGGAATGATTCTTTCAACTGGAATGTTTAGATTAAGTAACGATCAGCATGTAGAAAAAAGGAAGTTTAAATGCCCATCTTTTGCAAACCATATAAAAGCAAATGAACTTAAGTTTCAAAAAATATTGACTTAATGCAACTGATACATAAAAATTCCATCATAATAGATCTACAGATTTGAAGACCTAATCACAGACACATGTTAATAAGAAACAGTTACACATGCCAATGAAAAAGAAAAGACAAGTATGGAAACCAATAGTAATAAACTCAATAAGCAGAAGTTTAGTTCATTACATTTGGGTCATAAGGATTTACGGATAATGTTTTGGAATCCATGACTGAAACAACAGCTAAGTGACTCAAGGGCATCTTTACACCATCAATTTCTACAATAATGTGGTCAAGCATCCCTGTAGAGACATTCCACCGATAATCGTGTTAATAAATCAGACAACCAGAACGAGAAAATAAACAGTAACAAATAGCGATGGCATGGAGTAATGTACCTGGAGATGCCCTTCCTGTTCTTAGTTTGGTCAACTCTCCTGATAATGCAACTATTGCCGCCTCCATCTGTGAGGCAGCATTTGCCTTAATAGTGGGTCCAATATCGGGTGAAACTTCAATAGTGCTTGTAGCATCATCATCCTCTAAAAGGTGTAACCAAATAGAAAAGGAAGATTCAAATGTAAAGGGATAATGATGATAAATTCGCAAAAAGATAGCATGCGGGTTGTGAAAAGTTAAACAATTTGCAGTTATTCTAGCAAAAAGAATCACTTCGACCAAGCTCAATAGGGTATTTCAATCAACAAAAAATTACATCTAAAATACCTAAAACTCTCTCAACCAGCATACCGGCAATGGATCTCTATCTCATGGATTCCCTTTTAATTTTCGCATTCATTTTTTTATAGCAGTTAAACGAAAATGAAAGTGCGCAATACAGAGAAAAATCATAGGGATCTTCCAAGGCTACACAAGTAGAAATTTCTCTATAAGAATGGAACCCAACAATTTATTAACAAAGCATGATCTGCAAAACGATTGAAACTCTCAGAAAGCCAAGAGATTCATTCAAAAGAGGACCTGTGAAACTAACTCATAATGGATTTAAACATCCCCATTAAGCAATTAAACATGTAGAATTATAATAAGCAAATGCCAACGCTCCGCAAAAAAAGTTCATGCTTTATGAAATAGAAATGAAAGACCATATAACCCTTTACTCTCAGAGTCAAAAATCAAATCTTAAAGCATAAAAATTGGCTTATGTTGGGCATCAAAATCAACAAAAACAATACTACTTACTAGATTTGCGTCCTTTGGCGAAGCCTCGGCGAGATTCTCTGGGAAAACCAACGGCCGGAAGAGTGAGAGTCCTGTGATGAGTCTCGGAGTTCATGTCATTGTTAGCAGAGCAGCTGATCACTTGACGGAGCTCGCCGCCATGGAGGGCCGAGGATCTTCGGAGGAGAAGGAGGTTTCGGTTTGAGAATGCGCGTCTCAGAAAAATCGCCATGGATCTAGCCTCTAGGGTTTCATCCTCCTCTTCTTCTTCTTCTTCTTCTTCCCTGAGTCTGATTCTAGGGTTTTAGATTTTTGATAAACCCTGGGCTGGTTTTCTTCTTTGCTATAAACGACGACGTGTCGTGTGACAAGGAAAAGGCGTAGGAATTCTTATGTGAAAGGAAAATGATTTTTGCATCCAAATGCACAACTCTTTTCACACGACTCAAAATACATCGGTAATATATAAGATTCACATGCATAAATTTGATTAATGTATCTTAAATTGTATAAAAATTGTACAATAAACATATTCCTATGTTAAATGAGAGGCCTAATTGTGATTCATGGTATGTATCCGAAAACAAATTCTGATTTGCATCCATAATATATATATACATGGATGGATATTAGACATCATTCTTCATCTCATATTCCAACCAATTTTTTGGTATATTCATTATTGAATTTATGAGATCCATATAATAGATTACACGCATTTAATGATAGATTAACCCATTCTGTATAGAGATCGGTGAAAGATGTAACAGAAAATGATTATCATTTATCATACGTGGTTAAATGGACTGAAGTCCATTATCTGTCTAGAAACTAGAATCTAGGAGGGCAGAAGAAGTGGGCCTTGCACTCTAGGATGATAGGATGAAGACCTTGGGCCAGTGCTTTTTTATTTTCATGAGGACCCCTTCCTTCGAATGGGCTTTGCTTGGTATCCTTCCTTGGTTGGGCAATTCATGGGTTGGACACGACGTTTGGTTACCGGCTTTGACAATGAGTGTCGCAAAGTTACCGGCGTGCACGATTCAGTGGCATCTAAAGCCACCTGTTATTGTGGCCTGGTGAGTTTTTTTTTTTATTTTTTATTTTTAACATGTCCACATAAGATCGGAAGAAAAGATTTAAACTAGTAACTTCTGTTTGGTGAATAAGACATGTCGCTTTTATATTGTTTCTAGTATGATGTTGCCGGATGTTACACCAAAAATTTGGCAAAGGTAAAAAGGCAGATTTGACCAACCCATATGTGTTTCTTAGTAAGGCAAATAGATTGGTTTCTTGTGTTGGCATTATTATAATTGGTAAACCTAGGCATTTGTTAGAGTGTGACCTTTCGATCCAAACTTGATTCAGCGGGTTATTGGTAAATTTGGATCTTTTTTATTTGAAATGGAGAAAATCTTTTATATTTAGTGTAAAATTGAGGGTATAGTTGTCTTTTCATATTTTAAAAAAATGTGAGAAAACAATTATGCATGCCCTCACTGTTACACTAAATGGAGAGTGGTATTTCCTTATTAATAATGGGATTAGGAATTATAGAATTAAGACAAAAAATAAAACTGAAAAGAGTTGTTCTTTTTCCAATGGAATTAGGAATTTTAGGATTAAGACAAAAACTTAAGCTTACATTCTGTAAACAGGATATAATAAACAAAGTTTTTTTAAAATTGAGTTTTTTTTTTTAATTCAATTTATTAAATTGATATTTATTTTCAGAGCACGTATTTATCACATATATTTTTAACATGTACATAATTTGAAAATCATATTAAAAAAAATGTAAAAATTACATATTTTAAAGATAAATATCAGACCGAATTATAAAATGATTAGAGGGAAAACTTTGTCTGTATGTTTGTACCACACAGTTACAAGACCAATTTCAACGGCACATTAAACGACGTCACTTCCCAATCCACAGGCGAGAAAAAGACCTGCCCTTTCCCACTCCCTCTTGGTTCTCACTCTGCCCTGCAAACCCTGTTTTTTCCAGTATTTTTTTTAATAGAAAATGAGAGCTTTCTGTGCTATCAGCTCTGCCGAGCAGCTCTCATTTCTGTCCAAAGGAATTTTCACTTCAGCAAGGTACTTCTCCCATGACCATTTCTCTGTTTTTAGAGGGAAAGTTTTTTTTACGTGATTTCTCGATTAGAATATTCATATTTGTGTACCTGTTGCGTGGTTGGCTTATGTACATGTAAAATATGAGTTATTTGAGTGACATTAAGAGGAAAGTTGATTGTTTTAATATGTATTTATTCTCGTTTTCTTCACCATCGGCTTGTGAATCGTTTCAATTGTTATAAAATGTAATTGTTTTGAAGCCAAATGAGTTACGGGTTTGATGGGGTGTGCCAATTGTGATGAATAATAAACCGATTAAGAGTATTATGATGTATGGCTTAAGAAGCCCGCGTGTTAAATTGATGAATATAATGCTAAATAAAGAATGATTTTGAGATGGGATGTGTAGATATGCTTTAGGAGACGAATGGAAGTGAGTGATTTTGTGATATACGATGGTATTTCTAAGAGGCCATTCGACTTTTAGACACGTTCTAGTATGAGTCATACTGATGAAGTACTGCAATGGTGGTGAGGCGTGTATGCATTTGGATGGCAAAGAGATGGATTAAATATTTATGGGAGCTCTGAGTTGAAGCACCCCCAAGTTAATCCAAATGGGTTTCGATAGGTAGGAAGTAGTAAGTAGGCGTAGCTATTCTTATTAATGTATTTTTAACTTTTTGGTATTTAAGCAGTTGGGCAGGATGGTTGCTCCCATATTTCCTTTAGTTGAGTGACTAAATGTTTTAAATGATTGTAGTAGTTGTAGCAGCTGAAGCTGCATTCTCTCACCCTTCCACAGCTCTCTCCCTTTGTATTTGTTTATTTTTTTTTTCTTTTCTCTTACCCTGTTTAGTATGGAAATACTGATTCTTCTTTTATCATATTCAGGACTCAACTTTCGTTTCCTGCAAAACAATTTTCTTGTCAAGCAAATTTCAGTAAGCAATTAATCTTGCATTTTCTTTCATGTGACTTTTGCAGTGCTATTTCAACCTCCACATAAGATTCAAAAAAACTTAGACATTTGAACTATCCTTTTCTCATTTATGATGTTAACGTCATTTTTCTTGATATTATGGCAAGCTGATTCTGGGACAGATGGGTCTTTCAACTTGAAAGTGGTGCCTCCAGCCCTGTTAGCAGCAGAAAAAGAAGAAGCCAAGGCTGTTTTGACCTTGTTCTTAAAGAAACAAGGATTGAGCAATGCAGTTGCTTCAAGGACCATCAACAAGTCAGACCCTTTCATTGACCACCTCGTCTCAAGGCTTCATTCTGTTCATAAATCTCGATACCTAGTAGGTTCGATTTCAACATATTATTACTTCTTTTGAGCCACAGTTAACTTACTTTATTTTATTCTAAAATGGATCCTTGCTAATCCAGTTCCCCTTGACATGGCAGGACGTGAGCTTACAACCCTTGAGATCAGGGATGCTCTTAATCCTTACCTTGAATCCCTTCTCGAAGAGCATGGGAACTTTATGGTTGACGTGGCAGAAAACTTTCCAAACCCACCTGTTAAAGAAAAAACAATTCTGCCAGTTTCACAGCCCAATCCAACCCTTGACTCTAAGAAGCTAAAGGCCATGTCGCGAGTGAGTGAGACTGACTCAGCTGGGAAGCTCCGCCCTCATGTTCTCTATCTCATAGAGCTTGGTATGGATCTTGAGCAGATCAAGGGAATTACGCAAAGATTCCCATCTTTTGCCTACTATAGCTTGGAGGGGAAAATCAAGCCAGTTGTTGAGTTTCTTCTTGATCTTGGGGTACCAAAATCAGATATTCCCACCATCCTCATGAAAAGGCCTCAGTTGTGTGGAATTAGTCTCTCTGAAAATCTTATACCCACCATGGCCTTCTTAGAGAATTTGGGTGTGGACAAGAAACAATGGGCAAAAGTGATATATCGCTTGCCACATCTCCTAACATATAGCCAGCAGAAGGTTAAGACCACTGTGGAATTTCTTAATGAGATGGGCCTTTCAGCAGAGAGCATTGGTAAGATTCTGACACGCAGCCCAACCATTATTAGCTACAGTGTTGAGGACAAGTTACGGCCGACTGCTGAGTATTTCCGTTCTTTGGGAGTTGATATTGCTACTCTTCTCTATCGATCTCCACAGACTTTTGGTCTTAGCATTGAAGCAAATCTGAAGCCCATGACAGAATTTTTCTTGGAGAGGGGATATAGTATTGAGGAAATTGGGACCATGATTTCGAGATATGGGGCCTTATATACTTTTAGCTTGTCAGGGAATTTGATTACAAAATGGGAGTTCTTTTTGACCATGGATTATCCAAAATCAGAGCTGGTGAAATTCCCTCAATATTTTGGCTATAGTTTGGAAGAGAGGATTAAACCAAGGTATGCACAAATGAAGGAGTGTGGAGTTTCATTGCTGCTGAACCAGCTGCTTTCACTGTCATATAGTGACTTTAAGAAGGCTTTGGAAAAGAAAATGAAGAAAATGGAGAAAATGCTCCCTGACAAGGATAAGAGTAGCAACAGTGATGACCTTTGATCAGACAGTGTACGATGAGACTTGTGTGCAGATTTATAACAGTACTCAATGCCTAATTTCAGGGATTATCGTGGGGGTGCAAGTGCCAAGTCAGAAGCCGTTGGTGCTCCTATGTGGGCATTAGAATCGTATTGTGTCGGGGAAATTGGATCGTGTAAACGAATTTACAGCTGCATTTGAAAACTATGGACATTTCAGTGCTGTTGTGAGCTTTAATCAAGTTTCAGAGTGCATGTCGGAGCATAACGCCGTGCACCAAAGGGACAAAGACACATCTACCATCCTGTTCAGCTTGTTTTCTCCAAAAGGGTTACCTGCTCAGTGATCCTGTATATTGACAAAGCTTTCTCCTTGCCATACTCGATGACGAGGCGTCGGGGAAGTTTGTTTGGACGCAGAATGATTGTCATTGAAAGCAATCTGTTCTCAATTGCATAGCATGGTTATTCCATTGCTTATTTCATTGAAAGTATTTAGTCCCCATATTTTGTTATATCTTTAATGTTGTCCTTGTCTATGCTTTTACTTCCATTTCCAATTTGGCATCTACACTCTTCCAGGGAGGTAGCCTAGTTCTGCATCTCTAGTCATTGTATAATTGTATTGCTAAAATGCCTTTTTTTGTTGCTCAAAAAATGATACGCCTTATTCTCTGATAATACCATTATTCAGTTGCATGCAGATGATTGGTGTAATAAGTATAGCAAAGTAGACTTGATTGATATTTATTTTCCTGTTTCTATTCTGTTGAAGATAATATTGTTTGGGAAGCTAATTTTCAAGTAGGGTGGCAATTTTTGACAATGTTAGAATGCGCATCTCAGAAAAATCGCCATGGATCTAGCCTCTAGGTTTCATGCTCGTCTTGTTCTTCTTCTTCTTCTTCTCTGAGTCTGATTCTTAGGGTTTTAGATTTTTGATAAACCCTGGGCCGGTTTCCTTCTTGGCTATGAAACGACGACGTGTGACAAGGAAAAGGCCGGAAAGCCCACACGGATTTCACAGGTGAAATGAGGCCTATCAAGAGTTGAATGTTATGGATGAATTTATTGAGCCCAGCCCACTACGTATGTATAATTCATGGTTTCATACAGTACAGCGTCGACATTTTAACCATAGATTTCTTTTCAGATCTGATTTTTTTTTTTTTTTTTTTCACCATATTCAGATTTGTTTGTTTGAAGAAACGCTTTGTGATTTATACTTCATAGTATGTCATGCCATCCTGAAACAAATTCCATTTATTTTCATCAACAATATATATACATGGATGAATCGACTGGAATCTCTTGGAATTTTCATTTTGGAATCTAGAAAGTTTGTGGAATGGGATTAAGAATTCTAGAGTTATGACAAAAATTCAAACTTAATAGAGTTTTCCTTTCCTAATGGAATTAAAAATTTTAGGATCAAGACAAAAACTCAAGATTACATTTTGTATATTGGACATAATTAGACAAAAAAAATTTCTTCAAATTGGGTTAAAGAATCTTGAATTTAGTCGATTAAATTAATATCTGTCTTCAGAGCACACGATTGTTACATAAATTTTTAAATTGTATGTGAACTTTTTATTATAATAAAATACATATAAAATTATATATTTCAAAAATAAATATTAATTTAATAGACTTCATTAAAAAAAATAAAAATAAATAAATCCTCTAAGTTGAAGGAAAACTATTAGAGGGAAACACTATCCTATGTATATTTGTACCATACAAGATAGGTCAGCCGATGGCCTAAAACTCAAAAGTTCGTTCAATTTCAACGGCCCATTATACAGCCTAAACAAAACGGTGTTTCGAAGACCCACTAAATGGCATCAAGATCCTCTCCAGTTGCTTTCAACTGGAGGAGCCGGTCCTGGTCCCACCAAACGTGCCCTTGTTAAATGACGTCACTGCGAAATCCATAGCCGAGAAAAAGACCAGCCCTTTCCTACTCTTTCTCGGTTCTCACTCTGCCCTACAAATCCTAATTTTTCCAATTTTTGATAGAAAATGAGAGTTTTTTGTGCTATCAACTCTGCTGAGCATCCTTCATTTCTGTCAAAAGGAATTTTCACTTCCGCAAGGTACTTCTCCTATGAACATTTTTTTTTTTTTTTTTTTTTTCTGTTTTTATAGAGAAAGTTGTATTTAGTTGTTATCTTAACCGTTTTATTACGTGATTTGTATAGTTTATGATTTCTTGACTATAATATTCATATTTGTGTACCTGTGGCGTGGTTGGCTTATATATGTATATGTGAAATGTGAGTTATTTGAGTGACGTTAAGAGGAAAGTAAAAAGTTGATTGTTTTAATGTCTTTATTCTTGTTTTGTTCACCATCGGCTTGTGTATTGTTTCAATTGTTATAAATGTTCTTGTTTTGAAGCTAAATAAATTACGGGTTAAATAATAAATGGGGTTGTGCCAATTGTGATGAAAAATAAACCGATCAAGAGTATTATGCTCTATGGCTTAAGAAGCCCGTGTGTTAAGTTGATGAATATTATGCTAAGAGTGCGTTTGACATTGCGATTTGCTGACCAAAAATGCGATTTTAAGTTGATGAATAAGTGCTGGAAGCTTGCACGATCTGAGATGTTAGTTGATATACAGAGTAGGTTACCTGAAGTGCCTATTGGTGAGATTGATAAGCCTGTGTGGTCCATATCTCGTTCTGGTTCCTATGATTGTTCTGATACTTGGAATTATCTTCAACAGAAAAAGGCCATTGTCAATTGGTGGCCGCTGGTTTGGCATCAGCATGCTATTCCAAAACAAGCATTTATCCTTTGGTTAGCAGTCAATAATAGGCTCACCACTGGCGATCGATTGCTGGCTTGGGGTTATGAGGAGATACAAATTGTGTCTTCTGCAGAAATGGAACTGAGAGTCGTGACCACTTATTCTTTTCATGTGGGTTTAGTTCCCGAATTTAGAAAACCTGTTTACAACGTTGTGATGTCTTAAATCCTCCTACTAGTTGGGATGGTTTGATAGAAGAAGGGTGTAGAACTTGGAAGACTAAGTCCTTGATGGGGTCAATATGTAAACTGATATTGAGCTCTGCTGTATACGGTCTTTGGAGAACAAGAAATGAGATAAAGTTTGGAAGTCAACCTAGAAATGAAGAGCAGATATTGAAGTTAATTTTCTGGGAGGTGAGGTTCCGGGTTTCTGGGAAAGGGAAGTTCAAGAAGACTCTGGAAAACATCAACTTGTGTCACAAATGGAATATTGATGTTAACATACTGAATTAGTGTTAGTTTGTTATGTGTTTTGGTATTTTGTTGGTTTCTTTGTACAGTTGATTCATTTGTTAATAATAGTTCTACTTATTCATCAAAAAAAAAAAAATGCGATTTTAAACCAGATGCAAAAAATAAAGGATGATTTTGAGATGGGATGTATAGATATGCTTTAGGAGAGGAATGGAATTGATTGATTTTGTGATGTATGATGGTATTCCTAAGAGGTGATTCGACTTTTAGACACGTTCAAGTATGAGTCATACTGATGAAGTACTGCAATTAATGGTGGTGAGGCATAAGGAAAACCAACGATGATATAGTCCAACATATGAAGTTCACGAATGTGCGTATGCAAATGGATGGCAAAGAGATGGATTATATCTCTGAGTTGAAGCCCCCAAAGTTAATGCAAATGGGTTTCGATAGATAAGAAGTAGTAAGTAGGCGTGGTTTTTCCTATTAATTTATTTTTTGAACTTTTTGGTATTTAAGCAGGTGGGAAGGATGGTTGCTGCCATATTTCCTTTAGTTGAATGACTATAAATGTTTTTAAATGATTGTAGTAGTTGTAGCAGCTGAAGCTGCATTCCACAGCTCTCTTCTCCCCTTGTATTTGTTTAGTTTTTTTTCTTTTCTCTTACGGAAATTCTGATTTTATTTTTTTATTTTTTAATTTATTTATTTTATCACATTCAGGACTCAACTTTCTTTAACTGCAAATCTCTTCTCTTGCCAAGAAAAGTTGGGTAAGCAATTAATCTTAGATTTTCTTTCATGTGGCTTTTGCAGTGCTATTTCAACCTCCGCATAAAATTGAAAGAAACATAGACATTTGAACTGTCATTTTCTCTTTCACGATGTTAACATAATTTTTCTTGATATTATGGCAAGCTGATTCTGGGGCTGATGGGTCATTCAACTTGAAAGTGGTGCCTCCAGCCCTGTTATTAGCAGCAGAAAAAGAAGAAGCCAAGGCTGTTTTGACCTTTTTCTTAAAGAAACAAGGACTGAGCAATTCAGTTGCTGCAAGGACCATCAACAAGTCAGACCTTTTCATTGACCACCTTGTCTCAGGGCTTCATTCTGTTCGTAAATCTCGATATCTAGTAGTTATTTATTGCTTCTCTTGAGAGCCACAATAATCGTATTGTGTCGGGGAAATTGGATCACGTAAACGAATTTACAGCTGCATTTGCAAACTTTGGCCATTTCAGTTCTGTTGTGAGCTTTAATCAAGTTTGAGAGTGCATTTTGTAAGTTTATGGGCTTACTCACTTTCAAAAGACGCTTTAAGAGAGGAGGGGTGTCAATGACTTATAAAGTCTACAAGACAAGGATCTCTTAGCAATGTAGGACACTTTAACACATTTTGGCGCATAACGCCGTGCACCGAACGGACGCGGACGCATCTACTATCATGTTCAGCTCTTTTCTCCAAAAGGATTACCTGCTCAGTAGTCCTTGCCATACTCGATGATGCATCGGGAAAGTGTGTTTGGAAGCAGAATCTACAAATTTGAGGCGAATTAAATAAGACATTAACGAGTTAGGATT
Source organism: Alnus glutinosa (assembly GCF_958979055.1). Taxonomy (NCBI): domain Eukaryota; kingdom Viridiplantae; phylum Streptophyta; class Magnoliopsida; order Fagales; family Betulaceae; genus Alnus; species Alnus glutinosa. The sequence continues at coordinate 37,831,657 of NC_084887.1, read as the reverse complement.
GTTGGGTTTAACTCGTTTAATTAAATAGATTGGGTTAGAGTTGATCTATATAATTTTATATTTATATATCAACTCAAATTCGATACGCGGCATTTAAGATTTGCAATTAAACTTGACACGATCTCAACATAAACGTTGCAGATTAAGGTTGAACAGTCTAATTTGCTTATTTAAACAGATTGAGTTAAAATTAATGTATATATAATGCGACTCAAATTTGACTTGCGAATACAAATGAGATGATGTTCTTTTGATGATATTGATTGTACTGGCCGGCCCTACTGGGTGAGTGGGGGTGGGATTTTTGCCATCCTTGGTCCTTGGGTGAAGTTGTTAGGGTCAAAATTCTGGATAATTCTTGTCGTTCGACTTGAAAGATATGGAGGATTGACACATTGCTTGGGCAACACACGAGTCAGCAGCCAAGTAATGGATTGAGATTTTTTACCGTTGCCTCACTGTGTACCGTGCACCCACACCAAGGACATTATCCAAAACACCAATTCTTACGCTGTCATTTTTCTGTCGGTTAATCTCAATATCAAATGATAGATACTGTCGGTTAGCAAAATTATATATAGTAATATAGAGTAAATACTGTAATTAGGTATGAGAATACTGTAATTAGGTATGAGATCACATCTTTGCCTCAAAAGAGTAATTTTAATAGCATTACTCTTGCCTCAAATGGTAATATATTAACTGTGTTTTTTTTTTTATAAATAAAATAAAGTAATATAACTCTCAACCGTTTTTTTTCTTTCTTTTCTTTAGAAACTCTCAACCTATTTGAGGCAAGTTAGGTTTCGCTTTTCAGGAGAGAACTGCCAACTGCAAAAATAAAAATAAAAATAATTAAAAGAGGTCAAGTGTTACAAATAATAGTTTGTAATAAAATAAGACAAATAAGTACACAAATGAGGAGCAGGTCAAGGATAAATGTCTTTTTTCTTTTTTTCTTTTTTTAAAATAAAATAAATAAATCATCAATATGAATTCACAATTATTTCCTTTCTGCTTTTGGGTCCGAGGCTTGCTGGGCACTGCATTCGACCGTTTCTTATAAGCACCCCCTCGCATTCTCAACCAGCAGGAGAATTTTCAGAAATGTGTTGAATTTCAGAATCATAACCGAAGGGAAAGATAAGAGAGAGCGTGACGAAGGAGAAAGGAACATGTTCTACTCGCAGTGCCTTCTTTCAAGCAAAGGGCCTTTAGGCGCCATATGGGTTGCTGCTTACTTCTTCAAAAAGCTCAAGAAGGCTCAGGTTACTGAGACTGACATCTCTTCCTCCGTTGGTTCGTCTTCTTTTCTCTTCAGCTTTACTATATGCTTGTGCCTATATACGTATATACATACATACTGCCTTTTATTTTCCATATTGGGCTTGCCTTTTTTTTTTTTTTGGTGGGGGGGAGAGAGAGTAATTGCAGCATATTCATTCGTATTTAAAAGTTAGCTTTTTCTAAAAATAAAATAAAGAACTCTGTCGTTCTCTCTCATTTGTGCTAGCTGCTGTATCTTTTCTTTCTTATATTTGAACAAGAATGTGCATGTTGTTCGGATGCAACAGGCTTTTCTTCCTCCTCCTTTTTGGGGTTTGGTTCATCTGGATGCTTGAGTTGTATGAAAAATAGCTTGAAATACTGTTTGTCTACATGGATATATTAAATAATGGCTGAATTAGCTTAAACCCATTTGGGGGGTTCTAAAAATTTGATTTTTTTTTTTTCTTAAAAAAAAACTTTTTTCTCTTGCTATAAAGTGCAACCATTGTGTGACCTAGTTTGAGGTTTTGTTCCTTGTTGACTACAATAAAAAAATCAGCTATCCGTGGATATCGTTCTGAGTGGCAGCAGTGCAATTTTGTAAGTTGCTGGTATTCATTGGCGGTAGGTATTAGATAATCTGGCCATTGAGAATTTAAGCTGGACAGTGGCTTTTGTCTTGATTCTTTCCCACATTCTTTTCTAGGGTAATAATTTAATCGCAATTTTCGTAGCCAAGAATTTCTTGTTAGGTTCTTTGTCCTGTTCCTTGTAATTGGTTATAATAAATTTAGTTCAGACAGAGGAAGACAGTTCACTTTAAGCATCAATAAAAATTTAAGGTTTGGCATTTGTTCAAATTAAAGTGTCGAATTGGAGAGTGGACATGGGAAACTAGAACTTTATAGTTCCAGCTGGAGGAGTGGAAATGGAAAATCTATGGGAACATGAAATATGAGAGTTTCCTTCCAAATATTGCAACAAATTTTCGGTGAACCTATTAGAGACCACCAATTTGGCCATCATATCATTGGAACAAAGTTCAACCTAATTAACTAGTGAACCCAAATTCTTGGACCCAGGCTCCGCATGTTGCTAAACCTTAAAATTTTTAGGGTTAAATGCTATTTTGGTACCTATGCTTTGAACCTTTATCAAATAATCACTTTGGTTTCAAAAATTATCACAAGTTTACATGGCGTTATCTAATTATCAGAGTTAGTCCCTCCTAACGTTTGCCTACCTTTCGTGGTCCATAGCCAAGTATGGAGTTGGAAAATATTTGGCTGTGATCAACCAAAAGGGAAACTAAATTTATCAAAAAATTCAAGGTAAAAAACTTATAGTGGAGCTAATGAGACTCCATCTGCAGCCTCAGTAAAATAAGGTAAATAGTCATGAAGTCATAAAAAACTATTGCAGAAATTGTCTGGAATTATATAGATCACTAACATTAGAGAGAACTATAGGTCCACATCTTGTCCATGCGACAAGCATATAATCTACATACTGAAGACTAGGACACCTTAGGCATGCTGGAGCATCATTTTGGGAAACATAGAAGCCAATTTGATTGGCAATTCAGTCAAGTGAAACAATGTAAGATGCTCTTGAAGTGCCGGAAAACACAAAATACCATCAAAGCCAAATGGCTTCACTTTGAATTTGTTTAGTTTGGGGTCTAAACCACAGTGTCAGATCTAAATGATAGTGGGACTAGTTCAACTGGTAAATTTTGTGTCCGAATTACAAAGACATGTTATAAAATATTAGAAGGTGATTCATTGGGAGTGGAAAAGAAAATATGTATTTTTTTTTTAATTTACTTTCTGCTGCTGAGCAAAAGGCTTAAATTATCATCTATGATGAAAAATGGTATTTGACTGGAATTATAGGATTGGTGTTGACAAAGATGGTGATAGCTATGGTAGTTTTGATGGCAGAATAGGTGGTGGCATGGCAGGTGGTGAATTTGATGATGGCAGAATAAGAACTAAATGGCTTATGATAATGGTGTCTGTGGAGATCATAGTGGAATATTCAAAAGATAAAATTTTCGATACTGTGGTGACATTTCAGAGGTGATGCTGTTTGCAGTATAGTGGTGACTGTAGCCGTGGTGTAATGGTAATGATGATGGTAATCAGCATGAGTTAAAGTCAGGATAACGGCTTTTGGAAATTCAATATCTGAAAAAGTGTTTGAAAGGTGAATTTACAATTTTGTTTCTTATTTGTCTGATTTCAAGGTTAAGAAAAGTACTTTTATGACTTTTTCATGGAATGGCAGTTTGCCAAAAATGAGAAGTGAGAGTCTTATTCACGGGAGATCATTACTGTCAGAATTATAAGCATTGAATTTCCTTACATTTCAAGTTAATCTAACATCTAAAAATAGTCGTCTTTTTGTTTTGGAAGTAATGGTTACTGTCTTTTTGTATCTGCTAATGTTGGATTTCTGATCACCCTGTCCCATTATTTCCTCCTCTTTTTTTTTTTTTGGTTTCACGCAGATAAAATTTTGCAAGATGAGCTGAATGTTGTTACATATAGAGTGCTGGCCTACCTCCTTCTAGGTGTTGTGAGAGTATACTCAAAAAAAGTTGAATATTTGTTTGATGACTGCCACAAGGTGCTAGTAAAGATCAATGACTTTGTGGTTAGTACAAAAGATAAAGCACAAGTGGAAACCTTGCGCGCACCTTATTACTCTATTACTCTACCGGAAAGGTTTGAACTTGATGCTTTTGATCTAGAGATCCTTGATGATGTTAGTGGGTAAGCTATCCGGTTAAAAAATTGATTGGTTGAGGTTATCTGTCTTTGTTTTGATCAACTTATAATATATTCTGTTTTTCCTACTTCCCAGAGGTAATGTGGTGCCACATGAAGAGATCACACTGAAAGGTTCTACATCTCCTTCAAATTTCAAGTGCTTTTTACTTTGCTTGTATTGTTTATATATTTTTTGTGATATGGAACAGATGGTGCATGGAAAAATGAGGGAATAGGGCAGTACTCTTTGGACAAGGTATGTCACATAGTCATGTTCATGCATAAAATGCTACGGTGGTCCTTTATAACGCCTCACCAGATACGTCCACTAATACGTCCATGTATAAGTTTATGGGTGAAATTTTGTTTTCTGTTATTAAATTTTTAAGTGTATATATATATACTTCCAATGTACTTAGGGGCGCCTTACGCTTTCAATAAAACTTATTTTACTTATATATATATATATATATATATATATATATATATATATATATATATATATATATTTTTTTTTTTTTCTGGAGCATGATATGCTTCCCTGGCTAACAAGGACTTACGGTCTTATCCTTTACAAACATCAATAGAAAAGAACATTGCTAATCAATATGATATGACAGCATCGCTTATGCAGCAATTCCCATATACTGGAAGGCGTGCTGCATCTAGTTTTGTCCTCTATGAACCTGAATCATTAATCCACAACCTGATTAGTTTGACACTGTTATAATGATCTAGACCCAGGGTGGGTGGAAGCCTATAGATCAAAGTGTTTATCAGGTTAAAGAATTACTCCATCTTGGGACTTAGATTATGTTCATAGTTATCCCCCCTCCCCCCCCCCCCCCCCCCCCCCCCCCCAAATAAATAAATAAAACCCCAAAATTGTCACATCGAGTAGTACATTTTTTTTAAAAAAAAAGCATACAGTCTTAATGACCTATAAGCAGTTATAATGACTTTGCTATCTTTGTTTCATCAGAGATATGTACTGAAAATGCTAGCCTTTTGTGGTTTTGCAGTATCATTATGAGGAGATTGCTGTCTTTGACAGTACCTACGGCACTGATTTCACTTTGGCTGACAAGTATGTAAATCATACCCCATCTTTTTTCTTTTTCTTTTTCTTTTTTTTCTCGGGAATTTCATGTGTATGCATGTCTGTTCATATATAAGGGTGGCTCAAGTTTTATAAACTTCTTGCTTTATATTCTTTTTGCGGCACTCTCTCTCTCTCTCTCTCTCTCTCTCTCTCTCTCTCTCTAAATAATAAAGTTACTCTTGTTGCAGTCTTCTATCGTCCGACCCAATGGACATTGATGTGGAAGTAAGTGCATTTCATAATGTAACCAACTTAGAAGCACGAACAGAGAACCTTCAACACAAAAGGTTCTCCAAAGCAGAATGTGTTGATCTTGAAATGTTCTGTGAAGTTGAGGAAGAACCTGCAGATCCTTTTAAATCAATAGGTGAAGATCATCAGACTAAGAGAGAGCAGATAAACGTTCCATTAACGGCACCATTTGAAGACAAAATACCTGGAGAAGCAAGCACAGGGAAGCATCAAGACAGTAGGCTATCTGAAGAAGGATGTGTGAACCCTGCGACATTTTGTGGCACTGGCGGAGAACCTGTAGATAATGCTAATATATCTGGTGAAGGTCATCAAATTGATGGAGAGCGAATAAAGACTCTAGAATTGGGACAATCAGAAAACAAAATGCACCAGGTCATTACGAAAACTTATGATCTGTGCGACTTAGAAACAAGCATGGAGAAGCTTCGAGTTGATAAATTTTCTCAAGGAGAATGTATGGACCTTGATACGTTTTGTGGGGCCAAGGAGGAACCTCCAAAACTTGTTAGACAATATAATGCAGGGCATGATAATGGTTCAGAGTCAATAAAGTTTCCAAATCTGACATCATCAGAAAATAGGAAGTGTCAGAGTAATATTAAAGAGCGTCCACCGTCCATTATGCTTGATGGGACTCCTCCATCCAAGTTCCCAGATGCATCAGGTGCAAAATACCCAAGATAGGGTTTTAGATTATGTTTCTCTCGTCACCTCTTGAAAATAGACCTTGGTAGAATTGTTTATCAACTATCTCCTTAATGATTCGTACTTTTGTCATTATTTCTTTATCAGAAAGCCAAATTTGTTATTGCTTAATAAGACAGTAAGGGACTTCCCATTTTATGTGTTGCAGAACTTGCAGTTCAAAGTTGCAATTGTATATTATTAAATGGGTCCTTGTCCTTAGTAAGGTTGTCCTTACTTACAATTCTTCCCTCAATGCAGTTGTTACTACACCAGAGTTTATTCCTACACCAGCTGCTAGGGAGCGAGCTCGGATTTCAAGGAAAAGAAAATGTTTAATTGATGAGACCACAGTGTTGCCCAATGTGTAAGTACTGCTACGTCAAGTTTAACTCAATATGGGTTCATATTTGCTATTGTCCATACATAAAAGCATGGCCTATATTTAATTGTCTATTTCTGTCATTTTGTTTCTGATATGGCTGTTAATTTATGACCCTATTAAGAGCTATATTGTGGATGATAGAACTCCTGAACAATATAGCCATCAATATCATTAAACAGCTGTTCTTTGTGAATTTATCTAATGTCAATATCATGCTAATTTTATGGTAATGTTAATTATTTTTACCCGAAAGTATGAGGTATAACGCTTGCTGAGTCGAGCTTAAATCTCTTTCCTCATCAAGTTATATATATCAATCGTTAAAGGTTGAAAATAAGATAGGGAGCTCTGTATGTGTGAATACACATAATTTTGAACATACAATTTTAATTAAAATGGACAGAAGTGTAGCAATTTTGAGGAAATTAAATAAATAAATAAATAACTTATAGCACGTGCTATGTCATTTTAAACTTTTACAGGGTACTTAGGCAGAGCATATATGATGCAAGTGATTTAGTTTCTAAACGAAAAAAGAACTCCTCATGATGCTCTAGCTGCTGTGTGAAAACACATAATTTTGAACATTCAATTTTAATTAAAATGGACAGAAGTGTAGCAATTTTGAGGAAATTAAAAAAAGAAAGAAATAAATAAATGACTTATAGCGTGCGCCATGTCATTTTAAACTTTTACAGGGTACTTAGGCAGAGCATATATGATGCAAGTGATTTAGTTTCTAAACGAAAAAAACCTCCTCATAATGCTCTAGCTGTGTGGAAAGCTTCTCGAATTTCCATTCTCCACCAGGGCTTCTTAGAGCCTTTGATCCCTTGTAAGTTTTCTATGACCATTTTCTCTGTGGTTCAATTGCTGTACTATCTATTTCATTTTTAAATGAATAATTGCTGTGCTATCTTTACTCAACATACATCGTTAGGTATTTCATCAGAGCTTAGATCTCTCTTTTACACAAAGAAATTGAAGATTCTAGAATCTGCTGAAACTATGGACAAGCCTAAGAAGTTAGATTTGCCAGAATCTCCAACTGTGGGTGGATCAGAGCAAATTGCAGAATCTTCTACTGTGGACAGATCAGAGCAAATTGCTATTGCTCCAGAAACACCTGTTAAGCATCCAACATCAATAAGATCATTTGAAAGTCCAAACGATGCCAAAAATCCTAACTCAGAGGGAGTAAGTCCTTCAAGTTCATTTGGAATTGTTGAGGAACAAGAGCCATCTCCACGCAAGGATCAAGAACTTGATCTGTGTCTAATGAATGAGGTGAAATAATGATCATTACAGAGTAGCCTTAAAATTACATGAATAATTATCTTGATATGAGTGGTTTGAACTCTACCAAGTCTAGAGATCCCAATAAGGGTGGATTTTTTTTTTTTTTAATAGCATGTTTTCTATGCCTGGAGTGGAATATGCATGTTTGATAACTGACTGATATTTCGTTTTTTATACGTCTGTTTTGTCTCAGGAGATATATTCATGTGGAGCAGATAACACGGAACTCTGTGAGAACTATCCCAAATTTATTCCAACATACTGTGCTAATCTATCTTGCATTCTCATATGGATCTTATTTTTATTGTAGATGGATGGTCAGGCAGAACCAGGTAAGCTGGATTGCACTCGTCCAATTTTCTCTCTTGGTGAATATAAGCTCTCTATGGTTCTTTGTAAAATTTGGTTTCAACTTGTTATGCTTGTGATCTACAGAATAGCAGCAAGGTACTTGCACAAAAATTTCCTAAATCGGAAAAAGGGAAGAGAGGAGGAAGTAATGAGCTTATTGAGGGTTTTGGAAGGAAGAACCAAGAAAGAAAGTGCAAAGCTATTCTATGAGATACTGGTATGTCCTACATGTCTTTGAGAATCATTTTCTGACTAATTCTGAGGGCCTGTGCCAGCAATAAACTGCTATTCAATTGTTATTTCATTTTTTAATGGAAATTTGAAATTGCCCCTGCCTGAAATCTTTACTTCAGTTGGTTGCTTACTTAAACAGTCCTTATTAGGATTTGGCCTTAGAAGAGCCCTATATACATGTCCCCCCCCCCCCCCCCCCCCCCCCCCCCCTCCCAACTCCCATCTATATACTCAGAGAGAGAGAAGTTACACACAATTTCAGCAAGATATTTTTGTAGAATCCGCTGCTTTTTGTCATTATATGCAGATATATATCCAGGTCACCCCCCATAATTTTAACCCTAAAACACAACAAAGTTAGGGATAAGGTGATACAAAATCTGAAAGTGTTGTATGTCAAACAACTTTGCAGGTGTTGGGGACTACAGGGTATGTGGATGTAAAGCAGGATAATGCTTATGGTGATATTCAAGTCCAGAAACTCCTGAAATGGGACCAAATTTGTGAAGCTGATTTTCTATGAAACACTGCAGTATCTGTATATATTCATTGCAGAGAAATAGAATTATGGAGTATATGATACTCGACCGTGTTAGATGAGTAAGGTGTTGTCTCCTTTGTACAGTAGGCACTAACTAGTTAGAATTAAGGTTGAGTTGAATCAAGTCTCTTTTGTACATGAGTACATCGGTTGCCATAAACTGGCCTAGGTTTTTATTCGACCACTGTAGGAAAAATCCTGTAACGATCGGATTGAGATCCATTGTACGGGATGCAATACCTTTTTTGTGGGTTGTTTACTTTAAATGAATGGCCCAAATTATGACAACGAAACCCAAAAAAAAAAAAGGGGTCGGTTTTTTGGTGGGTAGTTCGGCAACCCAGAAAGGGACAGCCACCAAGCACTCTTTCTTTGATTTCCTCTTTGATCACTTAAAGTGTGTTTTTTTTTTTTTTTTTACTGTAATTATAAAGCAATGCTCATAATTGTAGTGATTATATGAATCAACTTCTATGTTGAAGCAAATTTTTTAAACAGCCGGGCCAGTGACGGGGCTCTTGCAAAACGAAAGAAAGAGTCATTCAAAAGTACTGTAGGTTTAGGGGGATTTAGGGAGCCTCTTATGCTTAAAGCAATAAGGTATTTTAGAGAGAAAACTGAATGGAAAGTGTTAGAGATAGGGTGTTACCTGACTTTTGGGGATGCGTGTCCTTTATAAAAAAAAAAAAGGCTCTAAATATGGTCCTGAATGTTTGCCATGTGATAGGCTGCTAGCCCTAATGATTATTTTTCATGTAGTCGAAATATCTAACTGGACTTATAGACTTATAGTAAAATCCCAAAGTGCTTGTTCCCCTCCCTATATTTGATGTTTTTGGTGGAGATGGTTTTTAACGAAAATGAAAAAGAAAAAAGAAAAAAAAGAAAAAAAGGTATTATTTTAATAAAATAGAGAAGAAGTTTTATATAAACGGATAGATGTAGGTTTTGAAAAGTGGTTAGTTAAGTTAAAATAAAGTAAGTTTTGGTTAGTTATGTTGTCTAAAAATTTACATAAATTATTGGGAATACCCTAACGTGCACCATTTTGATTGGATAGCACCGGTAGTCTCTATATTGAGTTGGGAAAGTGTGTATTTTTTTAGATGAGTTGGGAAAGTTGATGTCAACATTTGGCAACTACTACAACATATTTTAAGGATTTTTCATGTAACATTTTAATTGAATTTTTATGTAGTTTTGATAAATGCATGATGCAAAATTGCAAATTGAAAGACTTCCTTTGAATGTTCATCTACAATATCCTTAGTCTTGATCGATTTATTGGGTACAACTTTAAGGGGGAAAAAAAAAAAATTGTCCCTTGGTTTTAACTCGTTTAAAACTTACAATTTATGTTAAAAAAAAAAAAAAAAAAAAAATGACTCACTAGATTTTAACACATTTAAAAATCACTCTTTCCATAAGACTTTCCCTCCAAATTGGTTATGGTTGAAATTTTTCTCGGTATGGTCTGTCTAGTTTATACATGGATGCGGATGACTAACCTTAATTGCAAAAAATTTCCGAATAATTTAGACAGAAAAATATTGATAAAAGAAGTGATTTTTAATTGTGTTAAAACCAAAAGAGTGATTATTCCTTTTTAAAATCTAGCTAGGGAGTTACTTTTTGTGAGTCGTGACAGATGGTGGCATGACAGTCAGACTGTGTAGCGATAGATTTCGGTAGTAGTTGAAGGTGGTGATATCTCATAATGGAAGAGGAAGTTAAAACTCTTGATGGTGGTGTCCTGGTATCCCAAACTTTCTATTTTTATTCATTTATTTTTATTTTTTTTTTTAAAAAAAAAGTAGGCATTGACGTGTGATATTGTTAAAATATGAGCATAAACATCATTTTCACCATTAAAAACCATTTTCATTATAAATATATACAGTTAACTTGATGGACGTGTATATAATTTTTTTTTTTCTTTTTTTGATGAATGAGACGTATAGAAGGTTGATGCATGTGATGTGATAAAATGGGGAGAATTCGGTCTTTTTGGGCGAATAAAATATCATATCTTGCTACTTGCTAGCTAGATTATTGGAGATGCATTTTGACTTGGTCGAAGGGCCACAGCTAGCCTTGGCATTTCTGATGCATTGGAACTCTCATTTCTGCATATCATGTTGGATTCCATGACTGCACCCTGAGCTCATGTGATCTGCAGCTTCTCCATCCAGTAAGATTTATATGCTTCACTACTTCTCATATTGATAATTTGATCGATTGAGGTTCATTGAAAACATATATTAACATGAATATTATTACGTAAAATATATTTAGTTTCTTTTCTCTCTTTTATTTGATATATAATTAATCTTGTTTTTCTTTTTTTCTTTTTTGATAATATTGAGAAGCCGACAGTTGTTTTAATTTGCTTGTATTTGTCCACTTAAGTTATGCTATAGAATTTTGATCCAGTCAATCATTCATAAACACAGTTACATAAAGCATCCAATTTCTCCGTTAATCTATTTCAGAGATTGTTTCCTTACTATCAAGCCGGTTCTTCAACTAGACGAGTTAATTAGGAAGTCACCTAATTAAGGCAAACAAAGGAATAAAGCCTCCAAATAATAGTAGTACTGGTCGTATTGATAAAATAAATAATATGGTTAATCTAAAAAAAAATGACAGATTTGTGAGAAAATGATTAAAACCCCTTCCATAACTTTAAAATTTTGAAGCATGCTTGAGATTATAATACTACCATTATGACATCAATTTTTTCGGGAAAATCCGCTATGAGTGTACGATTAAAAAAGATTAGCTAGTGTGGCCCCTGCGCAAGGATAAGACGTAGCAAAAAGTTTTAAATTTTTCGCCGTTCTAGCTATGTAAATTGATTGATTGATTTGGGATTGGGGGTCGGGCCGGGCCGGGCACGACAAGGCTGTATCACTGAAATGTTATTATATGCAGGTCTGCAAGTTGTGATAGCTAATAAATGGGAATCCTCCGCACATTTTGGAACAGTCCTATCGGTCCTAAAACAACTCACTTCTGGGGTCCTGTTGTGAACTGGAGCATTCCCATTGCAGTATGCTTCAGTACTTCTCTGCTGATGCAAATTAACGTTAATTGTTGTTTCCATTGGGTAACTTTGAGATAATATTCCATTAATGCTGGTTCTGACAGGCAATGACAGACACAAAAAAGCCCCCAGAGTTGATATCTGGCAATATGACAAAAGGTTTAATTCTATATATGTGTTTGAGGCTTTGGAGTAAAGGCGTATAACATTAAAGTTTGACTTCTTTTTTTCATTTATTTCTTCCAGACTTTGTTATATATATGAACTGAGAATTGTAGTTTAATTCTGATGGGTGTTGCAGTAATGTGTGTTTATTCGGCATTGTTCATGAGGTTTGCATATATGGTACAGCCAAGGAACTACCATCTTCTCGTATGCCATGCAGCAAATGAGACTGTACAGCTCTATCAGCTCTCCCGTTGGATGAAGGCTCAGGGGTAAGCATCTAAGCAAGCACGTACCCATGGCTTCTGGCTTTGTTTTATGATCATTTGTTCTTCCAATCTGAATTTCATGGTTCTGGGTTCTACTTAATCAAAAGCAGCAGTGAGTCAGTGATCAAAGAAAAGTTAATCTATGCAGCAAATCAAATTCCAATATCCTATCCATATTATAGCAAGCAACTTGGCCTAGAATTCTATTATTCCTTTCATTTTCCCAGCAATCAAAGATGCAGACAGAAGTTTTTTTATGAATGTTCTTTGTTACAGGCACTTGCAGGAGGAGAAAAAGGACGCTGAAACATAGTGATTCAAAGATGATATGACGTTGTATACATCATGGACCATTTGCTTCCTTGCCTAGCTAGGCGGTTGCCTAGCTGCGGCCTCACTGGATGTTGTCATTGTTGTGTAATAAAGCTAGCAAGAAAAAACTCATTGCATTGGGCTTTCAAAGGAATAGAAACAACACAAAGCAACAGTATCCCTGAAAATGTTAGTGAAACAAGCTCTTCTAACCTGTTCAATTAGACAATTATCAACCATATATATATATTGGAGCACTCGAATTTCTTATGTTTTAAAAAAACAAAAAACAAAATCATGGTGAGCTTGACAATTTCTTTCTCTTTTTATTGTACTATAGGGTGGATCGGGAATTGCACGCGATGTATTTGTCTAATTTGAATTGTCATTTTAAACGAACAGTTCAAATTGCGACAACGTATAGGATAAAGAAGAGATGTGTGGTTTGCACTGCGTGCAAGTTATAGGGGTATCTGTTAGGGTAGCCAAATCACTCTAGTTGTTATAATGTGGTGGCGACCCCTACTACTTGGGTTGGAGGTGGTCAACCCACTCCTATGACCATAGGAAGTGGTTCGGCCACTTTCAGACTAGCCTTCGGAATGGCCGAACCACCATTTTGGCCACAGAAGGTAGTTCAACAACTTTTATAACTTGCACGTGGTGCAAATCACTCATTTCATCTTTCTTTTATGAGTTGTAATTTAAACCATTCATTTAATCTTTGCGGGATATCCCCAAAGTATGGTGCATATTTTGATCAAATACAGCTTAACCAAGGGCTAGATGGGCAAGTTCGTCTTGTTTAATTGCGTTTTTTGTATCTAGATAAGCGGTGGTTGAAATATGCTAAGTAGCAACTTTTGGCAGAATAATTTTCTCCACAACTACAAGTTCCTATAGCAACTTGTTTGCAAAGGTTGCAAATAGAATAAATTGTACCATAAAAATAGACTAAAACATACTTAAAAAGCTCTTTGAATAAACTGTTGATCTAATCACCTGGAGAGTAGGAGGGTCTTAGTGCATCCCAACACTGAACACACTAGATCAGGTCTTTGACAAGGCCCATTATAAATCAACAAAATTCAAGTGTCCCAGCCCACTCCAGTAGCTTCAACTTTCAAATTTTAAATTTCTTTTTAACCTTTAAATCTGTATAATTGATTTAAGTTACTTATTGTAGTATCAAAATACAGAATGGAAAATTCTTAAGAGTTAGAGAGCTACAATTTTGGACATAAATTTCCTCCAAATTAGGTTGGGAGAATTTTTTTTCAACCCAGTCTATAAATTTGTCATGTGTTCCTTAGCATGTGAGAAATACAAAATTTTGTAATTAGCATATAAGAAACACATAATTTTTTTTATTTTTTTTTAAAAAAAAACATGTGTTTTTCACATGCTCAAGAGACACGTAATAATTTTTTTATGGACTGGGTTAGAGAAATTTTTAATCTTAAAACAAGTTCCTTACAAATTTATGTGGCAATACATTTTATGAAAATGAGTGTCACACATATATGACAGTTTATATTTTAGTAATTGATGTGGTAAGTGTCATGCGAAGTACTATATTAGTTTGTAAACGGGATAAATATCATTTATATTTTAATAATTAATGTAGTAAATATCATATAAATTGTCATGTCAATTTTAAAAAACTTATAATAAAAATTATATTACCCTTAACACTGTTCATCCAGAATCAAATCTAACCTTGGCCGACTCTAATCGGTCCATTTTAATCACGACTTATTACCTGAAGATCCAACGGCCTCAAGTCCTCCGAAAAGAAGAAAGAAAAGAAAACAATAGCAGTGGATCAGAGCCGAATTCACTTCAGGACTTTCTCTTTCTTTGCCCAAACCCTAAGCTCTCTCTGTTCAGGGTTTTACAGGTCCAATTGTTTCCCTTTCCCTTTTTATATTTTAAATTTAATTTAACAACATTTTTTTTTTTGAAGATTTATTTAGCTTTAATCTTTGATTGGATTTTCTCAGCTGGATGATTTGGGCGTGAAGAAGGAGATTCAAAGAAAGAGAAATGGCAACCCAAGCAGCTCAATCTTTCAGTGGCAACATGAAGGCAATATTTCCCTTTTATTGTATCTCTATGTTTCAAAGCTCGTAGATTTCATTCGTTGTGGAGCTCAAGTTATAATTATTATTTCTGCTTAAAACCAAACCCGTTTCATAGTCACTGAAGCACGCCACACGCTTGTGAAATGTATTGAATGACTCATTCTCTATGTTATGTGGTTTTATCGCGAAGTCTTGAAGTTTTCCTGTTGTATTGTCACTACCCATTTCTTCTTTACTGTTGAATTTGCTGTCAGGTTGCAGGTATCATGGAATTCGTGAAAAAATCCCATTACATATTTCTCTACTACTCTCTAAGTGTTGAAAAAATGCCATGGTTAAGCCGTTATTTATGCCCCTCATACTTGATGTACTTTGAGAATGGGAAACGATAATCTTTTTCATCGAATTCGAAATTTATATTGGACGCCATGCCCCTTGGTGTCTTATTTGCTGATTAATGTTTAACTAAGATGACCAAATCAATAACGGAACTTATCACTCAATATTATTGCAGAAAGCACTTGCTGGGCTGAGACGTATAAATCTGGAAGGTCTGCGCTGGAGGGTATTTGATGCCAAAGGCCAGGTTTGCATATACCATCATTTTCCCCCATATGCCTTTAATTATGGCAAATTAAATATCTAGTAGATACAGGCATGGATGAAAAATTCTGTCCTTAGAATTTTGCTAATGATGCTGGTCTTTCTACTCCTTTCGGGAACAGAAGTACCTGAGTTTGATCAGCAAATTATTATGAAATGAGGCAGATTTAAGATCTTTTAAACTTGGCTTCTTAATGTATTTCTATTGAATTTTTCAAATCTCCAATTTATCTGTTCGAAGTGATAAGGTTTGCAAATATTTATGATAATACGATTTTTCCCTAGGTCCTTGGCAGATTAGCATCCCAAATATCTACTGTGATTCAAGGAAAGGATAAGCCAACATATGCTCCAAATCGTGATGATGGGGATATGTGCATTGTGCTTAATGCAAAGGATGTCTGCGTCACAGGGAGAAAACTCACAGACAAGATTTATCATTGGCATACTGGGCAAGTTCTACTCCTTCACTTATTGCTTGTGAACTGTAGCAGTGATAAAAAATTCGGGGGAGTGCAGGAAAATAAAATGATTTAATTCTTGTCTTGTTTTTATATAAGCTGAGGTGCACAAGTTTGTGATCACTATGCGCCATAACTTAATTTCAACAGCGCAATTGGAATTTAAAGATCTTGCATATTTGTTCAATGTAACCTAAAGAAAATATTTGAAGATTTGTCTCTAACGACATATTAAAAGATCTTGTTGGTGATCAGTGGTGAGAACCAAAAGTTTACTTGCTTTAAGTGCCACTTGAAACAAAGTGGACTCATATTCAAATTACATCTCTGCAGGAAGAAAAAAAATGTAATTATTCGTGTAGCTTCCAAATTCCACCTAATTGCTGTCGTTTTATGCATTTTGATATTGACATTGAACTATATGTACCCTGTAGATATGTGGGCCACCTCAAGGAAAGGAGTTTAAAGGACCAGATGGCTAAAGATCCTACAGAAGTCATACGGAAAGCTGTATTACGCATGCTTCCAAGAAACAAATTGCGTGATGTGAGTGTTAGAATTTTAGGATTCTCCCTCCCTCCCTCCCTCCCTCTCTCTCTCTCTCAAATGCTCTATTATTAAACTAGCTAAAAACAATAAAGTGCACCTCTTTTGCTTTGTTCTAGTTTAGATTAATTAGTAGCAGAAGTTTCGTGTGCTAGTTTGAATTTTTTTTTTTTTAAAAAAAAAAAAATGCATCACCTATGTACATAAACATGGGATTCACCTTGGTGATCCTCATCTTTATCTGAACAAGCTTTTTGAACCTTTGAAGTGAGGTGCCTGACCAACACATCATCAGTTATTAGCTGTCTCTCAGTAAACTTTATTCACCTTACATGGGTACATGATCCAGGCCGAGAAACTGTGTCCTGCATAATGAATATCAATATCAAAATGCTTGGGAACTTCCCTTGGCTTGCTTGCGTATTCAAATTGGCATCATTTTGTTTCTTGAATTTTTGAGTAGGATGGCATTCATTCAAGGACAGAAGTCGTGTAACCAGTTTTGTGGCTCTCAGTTACGTTATATGAGTAATAGCCTAATTGATTTCAAGGCACGATTTAATTTGTCCTTGGAAAATTGACAGTTGGCTGTCGGGGGTAGACCCACCAGGATTAATATCCGCAGTTGAGATTAGTTGCTTGTTACTACTTTTTGGTTATACAATCACACCAATTTGTTTGCTTCGATTATTTTGAGGGGACAAGGGGAATGAAGAACAAAATATTGGTATAACTCGTGTAAACATGTAATTACATGCGCCTTTCTTCCATACAGTTGGTCTATTGGAACAATCATTCCAAAGTTTTTTGTCTTACATTTTAGGGCCTTTTGGATGCAGGATAGAGATCGAAAATTGAGGATATTTGCTGGAAGTGAGCACCCCTTCGGTGACAGACCCATTGAACCATACATAACGCCTCCTAGAAGAGTACGCGAAATGCGGCCCCGTGCAAGGCGAGCAATGATTCGAGCTGAGAAGAAAGCTGAGCTGCAACAACAGAGTGCCAATGAGACAATAAAAGGCAAAAGGGCGAAAAAAGTTAAAGCAGACGTGAGTTCATAAATAGCAGTTGGAGCGTGTTCTCGTATTTGATAGAGGGCAATTTCTTATCGTTTGTATGTAACCACCATGAATGTGGGGCCATAAATCAGCTCTTACTTTGGAGGATAGTCAACGTTCGGGTTGTGAAATTCTTTTGTGGTTATCAGAATTCTATTCAAATGTTTGTTTTGCGGTGTCAAAACCTTGAGCATACGAGGAGATGGTGACTAATTGGCCTTGATTTTGCCCATTAAACTGCTCCTACCTTGGGAATTTGCACTTTTTTTTAGTTTAAAGTTTAAACCATGGAAGAAATTATGTTGGAAGGAATCATTTGGTACAAATAGATTGAGAAAAAGGAGGGAACAAAAAAATGAAGCTAAAAGGGCAACCGCTACCCTCTAACCTATTTTGAGGTAGTTGTCGGACTACTTCTAAATCAGGTTTTGCCCCCAAAGCTATTTCAAGAGTGGCCGACCACCCCCAATAGTCTAACCGCCTTATAAAAGGCTTAAAAGATGATTAACCTAGCACAGTTCTGTTATGGGGCGATCGACTCGACTTTTTAAGGGATTTTTATTTTTATTTAATTTTGCTTTTTATTTGAGGCTTCAGTATAATTCAGGCCGCTCATTGTTGATTGAAGGAATTGCAGGCTCCTACATTTCTAGATAATTGTAAGGGGCCTCAATGCAGTACAATTGGAGCTAACCAATGCTTTAAGGCTCTTTGTAAGGCATGTTACAATTCCACATTAACTTATCACCGCTCACTGCTGAATAAGGCTGCTGTAAGGCATGTTACAATATTCAATCACAAAACTTCAGAATCTAGGAAATGAACCTTCACCTCAAAAAATAGTACATCATCCCATGAGAAGTATTCAAACTTGAGTTGGGGTCTACATAAAAACAAGGTCATACCTCAGGAACAAACATCTTAGTATCACAGATGACGAGAAAAACAGAAAAAGGTGTACAAGCAGCAAGAAAAACCAGAGGTGTGCAGGCAGAAGGAAAGCAAGTGAGCATTCCTTTATCTTCAATGAACACTTGTCCTTTCCTGCTAAAAAAAACCTGAAAGAAATTACAAAGATTTTAATCACTCGAAGATCCATCATCATCTTCATGCTCTTTCACTACTTTCTCTATGAGCCTCTTGCGAACTCCTTCTATCACAGCTTTTCTTGACGGATCACTCCCACTCTGGCCATCATCAAGTACGGGATCTGAGTGGCAGAGAACTAATGCAACACCTAGTTTCAGGGGAACACAAATATTTAATATGAATATGTTAAGAGTTTAAGCGGAATAATTGTAAGTAGAAAGATATCAGGTTGACAACAATACATAATGAGCCAAAGAGCCAAGTAATCGGGTATCATGACATAATGTTGAAAAAAGAACAGGTTCAGGAAAAGTATCCTCCACATGGAATCATTCCAAATTGTCTTATATTGCCGAGAAATCCAGGGGAATGCCACCACCTGATACGTATAGGAAATCTCACCACAGCCACTGTGCCTTGTCTCAGATGTTCTAGGTTCAAATCTTTTTTTTTATAAGTAATTGGCCGAAGGGGAGATTCAAATCTTCCCTTATTATAAAAAATAATAATAATAAAAAAAAAAAAAAAAAAAAAAAAAAAATCAAGGTCCAGGGCTTGACATGAGATACTCTCAAACAAAACATCCAATAATATTGCCTGAAATTTTTAAGTACCGACTTTTCCTACTAAATACAGACTTCAATTGACAAAGTTAATATGACAGTTTCCTGGGCATAGTTCACAAAACTTTTCTTTTCGGTGATGCATGGTTCAAGAACAAGAAACTAAGATGGGTGACGCAAACTAATCCGAGATGCTATACATGAAATTGTTTCAAATAATCCACATCCAATAATACTGCCTGAAATTTTTAAGTAGCAACTTTTCCTACTAAATACAGACTTCAACTGACAAAGTTAATATGACAGCTTCCTGGGCATGGTTCACAAAACTTTTCTTTTCCGTGATACATGGTTCAAGAACAAGAAACTAAGATGGGTGATACAAACTAATCCGAGATGCTATACATGAAATTGTTTCAAATAATCCACAATTTGAAGTTGCAGAAAACAAGTTCAAGCTCCAATATTATACGGCTGCTCTTGTGCACAGCAAAACTACTCCCAGAGGTCATACTGAAAATGATCATACAAGAAGCTTAAAGTCTAATTTACCTTAGTAACTACACACTAATATCATGTCTACGATAACTTAAATCTCATTTCAGTTCGCCATCCCAAAAGTATCAGTCGTCATTCATTTGTGTTTAATTTCTTTCAACAATGCATTTTACATATTCATAATTGAGAAGCTGGAGATCAATCACTCTGTTGAGAGGCATACAAAAAATGAGATCCATAAATTTCAAAAAGCTCCCAAAAAAATTAAAATTTGTTACAAAACATGACTGACAATTTGTTTGAGACTCATTCAAAAATGATTATTCACATAGAGAAGAAAAGATCTCGTATATAGAATAATAACTGATTAAGATAAGTGCTAAGGTCATAAATTAATGGAAAAAATGAGCCGTGCTTAAAATGTAAGGTACCTTCAGGTGTGCATCTCCGGCCAAAACTATGCAAGCCAACGTAATTTGCTTTCACTGCACCATTGTTGTACACTAACAGAGTAGGAATATTACGGTCCGGGTAGTTGGGGATGCAGTCGGTAGATATTATCTTAACAAATTTCGTGGCCGGGTATTTTGTCGCCAATTCTTCCAAACATTGCATTAGCAGTGCACATTCTGGGATTCTATCAGAAATTCCAACAAACATCAACATAACAAACATAGCAACAAATCCTTAAAAAGAAAATAACAAGTGTATTTTTTACATCTCTCATAAAGTACCCTTCTTTGTAGAGGATCACAACAACCCAAACATCAGGTGGAGCTTGCGAAACCTCTCGCACGAAGTCTGATCCTGTAATCGATATCACGGATCCAAACTTCGCAACCTTAGCTGCTTCCCTCATCTCCACCAACCTCTTTTTCCTATTTTAGCATAGACATTTTAGCGTAAGAAAACATCAATACAGACACTGATTTTAACAATATCTAATACAATGGTTTGTTGCTCAAAGATTTGATTGAAATGAGCGGCATAACATATAGCTAGGCCTCGCAATTTTTGTTGTGAGTTTCTTAATCAATTCAAAAGGTAAGTTCAACTTCTTTGAACCAAATCATTTCCAAATTACCCATTTGACTCTATTTATCTCTGCCTTAACAACCAAAACAATGTCACAATAGGTTTCATTTAGTTTCACAGTAAGAATATTTCCAAGTAAACTCATTCCTAATCCTTCGATACTAACAAATTAAATAAAAAATAAGCGTGGAAATGAGAAGTTTTAGAATTTTCCATCCCATTTAATTTTCCTACACTTTCTCGGTAACCAAACGGAACGAATACAGATAACCGACTCATAACAAAATAGGAGACCTGTACTCTTCGAGGAAGCGATCGTCGTCGAGATCGGGGTCGTCCTGGAGGTCCTCGAGCTCCTCTTCGGTTTTCTCATCGATCCAAGACTTGTCCTTGGGTATAGAGGACTCGCCCGGGGCGGGCGTGAAGGGTGGGGGCTTGAACGCTGGGGGTTTCGGCGGCAAATTCCCGAACTTTCGTTGTAAGTCGTCCCACTGCGTCGACGCGCCCTCCACGTCCTTGTACACGAAGTGGTAGTCCGCCATTGTTGTTTCGTTGCTCGAGCTTTTAGAGCTTTCGCTAAAGCTTGCACTCGATTTTTTTCTTTTTCGTTTACACTGCTGTCTCTCTCTCTCTCTCTCTCTCTCTGGTCTCCTCTTTTCTTTTTAATAGATTTCTCTCTTGGTAATAATTCTTATTGTTCCGGTCTTCCAGAAGAAGATAGATCTCTCTTGGTAATTCTTAAATAATCATATTTTTTTAAAAAAAAAAAAAAAATTTATTTATTCTATCTCAATGATCTCATTAAATTATATCTTATAATGATAACATTCGGATCATATTAAAAAAATAAGATTAAAATTTTATAATTCCACTAAAAAAATTACTTTAAAAAGAATATTCTAATCCTCTTCTTTCATCTTCCAGTTCTTTTATTTTCATTTACCCAAATTTCTAATTAATTTCTCCCATTCATGGATGCCACATGCCCTTTAATAAGGAGAAAAAGAAAATTCATGGCATGATTATGAGATTTTTCTTTCTTACGCCTAAACGAGTTCATTGAAAGATTTAAATTTTAGTATTTTAGCAGTGAGTGCTACTAAGAGCACTACAAGTTCTTTACAAGTTAACGAGGTAATATGTGTGGCCTGTTCTATGTTAGTTACTAAACAATTAAATTTGATTGTGGTTGGTGTAATAGTGACACATGAAATGTCATGTAAGTTTATAAGACTACGTGACACTTACCACGTCAACCACTAAATAATTAAATTTAATCTATGGTTGACGGACCAGTGTCACGTGAATTATTGGTACGACCATAAACTTGTGAAATTTGGTAAAGCACTTGAGCCCATGTGAATCACAGCTAGACAAAATAAAAGCAAGGCAGCAAGCAATGACAATTGACACAGAATGTGCAACAAAGGGTTTACATTTTATGTGGCATAAAATAAGAAAAAATTTTCAACTACCATCTATCGACCGCTTACCGAATTGTAATTGAACAGACATTAATCGGTTATCGACTCTACCGATAAAGTTGACTTAACCGAACCGACTTTATTGCCTATTGAATGTTTTGTAGGCAAATTATCAGACTATTGCTTACCGAATTGCAACTGAACCGACACCGACCGCCTACCTATTTTACCGACAAAGTTGACTTAAGCGAACCGACTTAACTGCCTACCGAACCGACACCCACCCCTGCTCTTGGAGTTTTATGGAGAGTGATATATAGGAAGAATTGGGCGGGCCGAGTTCGGGCTTAAACATAGGCCCGATCTAAAAGCACCGCCTATCAGAATCGCAATGGCGAGGCAACCCAGGCCTTTGTTCTCCGGTCCAATCGTAACCCGAGTCAGCTCAACGATTTATACGAGACATCTCCGAGTCGAATCATACTCTTTTATAAAATACAAGCGAAACTCAGGGCTAAAGAAGTTTTTTTTTTTTTTTTCCTCTCTCTCTCTCTCTCTGAGACTGAGTTGGTATCACCGAGTTCGACAACCCGGAAACATGGGGTCATTGGAAGCTCTGGCTGCCCAAATCCAAGGGCTGTCGAGCAGCGCCGGAGACATCTCACGCCTCCATGTCATTCTGAAGCAAGCGGAGGACTCGCTCCGCTCCGAGTCGACTCGGTTGTCTCCGATTCTCAACCAGCTCGACCCCTCCATACACTCTCTCGGATACGTCTACATCCTGTAAGCTCTGCTTCATTCTGCTAAATACTATTCCTTTTTTTTTTTCGTTTTTTCTTTTGCTTGTTTATTATTTTCGTAACTGTAAATAATTAGTGTTAGGGTTTAGATATTTAGTGTAGCCTAACCTGTTGTTCGGTTGAGAAGAAAGTGGAAGAAAATAGAATGGAAAATTTTAAATTTCATGTTTGTTACGTTCTTTTTGTATTCTCTTTTGGATAGGATAAAAATGAGGGAGTAGAACTTAGTATAAGAAGCAGTTGCATTACGTTCAATTGGGTGTGATTTAATTGAGAAAAAATAGGATTTTATTTATATTTTTTCGGCTATCAAACTAGGGTAAAGTACTAAGGTGTGGAGAACATTGTTACGTAACTTATATGAGACATGAATTTTGGCGTAATGTATGATATTGAGTTTGATGACAATGGAAATTCGTATATCTTTGGTATTATTGTTCTTATGTAGTCAGCTTTTTGTTCGATTTTTGAGTGTTGGAAGAAATTTCGTGTGTTTGTGGTGACAGAGAAGCGTGCACATCTATCCCAATCTCGAAAGAGCAAGCTGCTACACTGGTTCCTTACATTGCCAGATTTATTAGCTTTTGTGTTCCAGAGCAGGTTCGTTTGGCACCCGATAAATGTATGTATCCTCTCTTTTTTTAACCTTTAGATGGAATTGTATTTGATGGGAGGAATGTCATCAAATCACCTGTACTACACTCGTTGACGTTATTAATTGCTGGGGTTGCAGTTGTATCTGTTTGTAAGAGGTTCAAGGAACAGGTTGTGCTGCTTGAGGCACCAATTCGGGGGGTGGCTCCGATGTTGGCAGCTGTTCAGAAACTTCAGAGTTCCTCAGAACATTTGACTAGTTTGCATCCGGAGTTTCTTCTTCTTTGTTTGTTGGCGAAGTGCTACAAAACCGGCCTGTCCATTTTGGAGGATGATATATTTGAAGTTGATCAGCCAAGGGACTTTTTCCTCTACTGTTATTATGGGTAGGTTGCTTTTGCTTCTTAGCATTCTTCTGCTCTTATAGATGAGAATTTACACTTCTGTTGTGGTGATTTGCTTTTAAACTCTGATTGTTTCATTTGACACCTGTAATCATGTTCCTTTTTAGCTTCTTGGTAACCTTCCTATCTCATTTGTCATTTTGCTTTCTTTATGGACATATACCGTAGGTTCTTGGGGGAACTCTCTCGCTTTATTGGATGCTCACTTGATCTACTGGTGCACCTAGGATTTGAAGTGTTGTTATGGATGTTTTTGTTTGATAAGTGTAATTTATCCTATGAAATAAATCTTTCATTGGGAACTGCTTAGTCACCTAAGTAAGAATACCAAAAATTTCATAGCTATTTCATAATTTATGGTACTTCTTAACAGTGGAAAAAAACAATGGAAAAAATTGAGTGCGATAAACTATTAATAACAAGCTTTTTTTTTATTCAATAATGAAGGATCGATTTGGTAATGTTAGATTATCTACATGGAAGCTCAGAATGATCTTATGAGAAGCCTTGAACTTTTAAAAGCCCAAAAAAAAAAAAATCTTATTTTATTTAGAAAGCATGAAGGGAAACAAATGAAAAATCTTGTGTTACTTGAAGATTGAATTTTTGCCAACCGTTAGGATTAGTTATGTTTCATGCTTTGAGTACTTTGATAGCAGTAAGGAAGTTTGCTGACAGTTTTTCACATTTGTGATCATTACAGTGGGATGATATGCATTGGACAGAAGCGTTTTCGCAAAGCACTGGAGCTTCTGCACAATGTGTGTTATCTATGTAGAGCTCATTACTGAAAATAATTCGTTGACATCCTGACATTTTGATGCACATTACTGTCCTGACTGTGCTTATGGCTTATTTTTCAGGCCGTTACTGCCCCAATGTCCAATATAAATGCTATAGCTATTGAAGCGTACAAAAAATACATAATGGTTTCTCTCATTCACCATGGACAGGTATGCCCTCATTTCCTTCTTACCCTTGTGTTGATGTGAAGACTGAAGAGAAGAAAGTTATTCTCGAAAATATTGTCACATGATTCGCAATTGGGAAGCGATTTTTGAGCAAGTATGTCTGTCACTCTCTTATAGACTAATCACATCATCTTTTATATGTTGGGATGCAGTTCTCTACAAATCTTCCTAAGTACACTTCTTCAGCTGCTCAGAGACATCTAAAGAACTTCTGTCAGGTATTGTCTTAAATTAAGCTAGGCATGGCTCTTAATTCTGGGAGCCCTTGGGTTGATTCTGTGGCTATTAGACATAGATTTTGGGTTGGACTATGTTTTATAAGATTGCTACCAAGTTTTAAGATATGCCTTGTCAGCTAAATTATTGTATTAATGTCATGGAAAGACAATTTTCTGATTTGCATTGTGGCATTCTCATTCTAACATAGTCTTTGCTTGTGAGCTACCTCTATGATAATTGTCCTCAATGGGGGGTTTAGATTGATTAGTAAATAGATTACTTTCAAATCTTGGGTTCATTATGTAATTTACCTTTTATGATAGGGAGGCCATTCCCATTCTTACCAAACAGAGATCAAGCACTAATATCTCTTGCACGGAAAGAGATATTTTTAGCTATCCTCTTTTTTCTTTTTCTTTTTGATAAGTAATTGTGAAAGCATGAAAGTCATGTTCTCATAGTGCAGCATTGTGGAAGATGATTTTCAGCTATCTTATTTGAAATTTGGGCAGCATTATGGCTAGAATATTATGAATGACTAAAACCACATATTTATTAGACTAGGAGATGGATGGCACTTGGCGTGCTTTTTTTCTATGGAAGAAAAAATGACTTTGGGGCTTCCAAATTAAGGTCCTAATGACATTATATATATATTTATATGATTATTGGATATGGAGTATAGGCTCTCTCTCTCTCCCTCCCTCCCTCCCTCCCTCTCGTATTTTACCTGCTTCAGTGTATCTGGCTTTTTCCATGTAGTGGTTGAGCCTCTGATATATGTTTTTTACTACTAAAATTGTAATGTCCTTGGTATAAAGTTGGGTTTGTTCTCTCTCTCTCTCTCTCTCTCTCTCTCTCTCTCTCTCTCTCTCCCTCCCTCCCTCCCTCTCTCTCTCCCTCCCTCCCTCTCTCCCTCCCTCCCTCCCTCCCTCCCTCCCTCCATGTAGTGGTTGAGCCTCTGATATATGTTTTTTACTACTAAAATTGTAATGTCCTTGGTATAAAGTTGGGTTTGTTCTCTCTCTCTCTCTCTCTCTCTCTCTCTCTCTCTCTCGTATTTTACCTGCTTCAGTGTATCTGGCTTTTTCCATGTAGTGGTTGAGCCTCTGATATATGTTTTTTACTACTAAAATTGTAATGTCCTTGGTATAAAGTTGGGTTTGTTGACTCTGTATTATGTCTTGAAGGAAAGCTCAGCAGTTGTCCACCTGCTCTCATTCTTGGTCTTGTATCTGTGAATCATATAGTAACAAATAGAGTACCCAAAATTCCTGCTCTCCATTAATAGCCAATGTATTTTTCCTCGTGCAAATCTGGACCATTATTCATGGTATTCCAATTTGGAGCTTTGAGAACATTTTCCAATAATATGTTTTTTTTTTTTTTTTTTTTTTGGCTTTGTGCAGCCCTACATTGACCTTGCAAATAGTTATAGCACTGGGAAAATTGCAGAATTAGAGGCATACATCCAGACAAACAGGGAGCATTTTGAAAATGTGAGTTTATCATACATAATTGACTTTTCAGTGTCTCGGCTAGCCTAAGATAATGCCGAGTCAATTTGTATGCAACATTATACTTTGGCTTTTATTGTTGCTTGATGAAGCTTTTACCCAAATGCTTTGGTTATCTAAAGGTGGCTAAAAATATTTTATTTCCAGGACAACAATCTTGGACTGGTGAAGCAGGTTGTATCATCTATGTATAAGCGAAATATCCAGAGATTGACCCAGACATACCTGACCCTCTCCCTCCAAGATATTGCCAATACAGTACAACTGAATAGCCCTAAGGAGGCAGAAATGCATGTCCTGCAAATGGTAGTTTCAGAGGGCAAAATTTTGTATTATGATATCATTTGTATTGTGCCATTAACAATTTATATGCCAAATTTTAGATCCAAGATGGGGAGATATTTGCAACAATCAACCAGAAGGATGGAATGGTTAGATTCCTAGAGGATCCTGAACAATATAAGACCTGTGAGATGATTGAGCATATCGATTCATCTATCCAGAGGTAAGTTGCTGCAAACTTATTAATTTTAGCATTTATTCCATAGGAGAACGGTACTTGAGATATCTTCCAGAAGTCCATGAGTTTGAGGTCCTAGTTCTTCCTGTGCTGTCCAAGATCTTAATTTTCAGTTAGATGTCAGTGAATGAATTTTGGCAGTCTTTTATGTAGAGTGATTCTCATAGATTATATGAAGCCTCATGATATGTGTGAAGAGCTCAATGAAAAATATCAAAATAAGAATGTCAAATCATTGTTTATGGCCATTAACAGAAGGGATTGCCGTGTGTCTCCTTTTTTATTCTTCTTCTTTTCTTTTCCGCACCAGAATGTAACAATTTCAACCTTCTACTGTTATTTGTACAACAGCTGACATTTTTCATGGGAAAATAATCTCTAATTCTATACTCCCCCGCTTTTTGTTCCAGGATAATGGCCTTGTCAAGGAAGCTGACTGCTATAGATGAACAGATCTCATGTGATCCTTTATACCTAGCAAAGGTGAACCCTGTCACATTTGTTTACATGTTAACAGACTTATTTATTAGTTATTGATCACTGATAAGGAAATTCATGTATATGTTCAGGCTGGGAGAGAAAGACAGAGATTTGACTTCGATGACTTTGATACTGTTCCTCAGAAATTTAACATATGAAGTATAAGCTTGACTAGTCATCCATGAAGTGGTTCATGATTACGAGAATGATGTTACATCCCCAATTAATTTGCTCTATCGGCTCTTCATTGTTCAAAGGAATGCAAATTTTCTTTTGTAGCCCAAATGAGAGAAAATTGGATATATGTGATTAAAACCCTGTTTTAGTTGTGAGGATTTTCTATATTGAAGTATCTTGTCAATTAGTCAAGATTATTATTATTTTTTTTTTTCCCAGCACTCATTCTTAGGAGGATGGTCCTGCAGAATTTTGAAAATCAAAAAGAAATTCTGAAAGGCTAGACAGCTTGAGGCCTTCTGGTCTTTGTGAGGAAAACTAGTATTTGTAAGATTTATAGCATTGTGAGATGCTGCGTAGAAAAAATCGGGAACTAGCATTGTAAAATTAAGATACAAGACGGTCCTGTTGCACAATAAGTTTTTATCAAAGAAAAAGAAAGAGCGAGTGTTGTTCTAAATTCAGTAAAGAGTAATGCTATACATCATCTTTTTGTCCTCCTAAAATTGATGTGGTTCTTAAAATCACCATTGGATCAAAATTCAATAGTGATATATTAAAAATTCAATAGTGATTTTAAGAGCCACATCAATTTTGGGAGACAAAAGGAGGACAAGGGGATGATGTATAGCATTACTCTTCAGTAAATTGTGCTGTGATTTTTTGTTGCAAGCATCAAAGTTTACATGGTAAATGAAATTAGATGTTTTCCAATTGAAACATTCGAATTGGTTTACTGCAAGGGCACATGAAGAGTCATTTGTCCGCTCTTTAGGAGGGAATCTCTTCTATTAGAAACATTTTTTTAAAAAAAAAAAGAGAAACATTATATGATAGTTTTATACTACTCTTTAAATATGAGGTCAAGGTTCAAGCTCAATTGTTCTACTGTTCCTAATCAGATTGGGAACTCCGTTCCATCTAGTCTGAAGAAGCAAATGAAGTAATGAGAACCGGCGGTCCAATGAGAACTTTTTCAACTCTTTCTATTATCTGACATGTATCTAAATCGCATGCGAGGAAGCAAGAAATAAATACTATGTCACAAAACATATTTCTAGGAATTACATTCTCAAGGTGAACAAAAGACCAATGAACAGCCGGTATAAGATGTACAAGGGACTTCCCCGATTACAAATTAAGTACAAAAAGAAAAACCAAAAACCCAAAAGAGCACTCTGCCGTCAAATTTTCAACTACCACCTAATTCATATATCATAAAAAGAATACGAGTGCAAAGAATATATTTTTGTCCTTAAGAAAAGAAAAGAAAAAATAAAAATTGTAAGTTAACTTTGATTCCTCTCTTTACACAACATGTGCCATTCCTGGAGCACTGCGGCTTGAAGAGCCCGATGCTCAACCTCCTCTGCAGTTAACTTTGACAGGGTTGAAGGTCCCTTTGTTTTTTCATCTTCTTCTTCGCCGTCTTTCTTCTCTTCCTTCTTTTTCTTCTTATTGTCGTCGTCGTCGTCGTCATCCTCATCTTCCTGTTCAACCTCCTCTTCATCATCTTCAGATTTTGGAGTCTTTTTTGGTTGGGCTGCCTTCAATAAAGCAATCCGTTCCATTGAGATCCTAAGTCTCTCGGCAGCAGCCACCTTCACTTCATCTTCTGGCATGTACTCCACACCCCCATCAGTAAGGTCATCTAACCATCCCTGTAGATCCGATCCAATCTCCTTCGTAATTGATGCATCAGAAGCTCGAACCACAAATTTGCACATCATGGTGGTTGTCTCATCTCCCAAATCCACGTTTCTGCTCACTTCACTGGCTCCAAAGATCATCATGCCCAAGAAGCCTCCATACCAAGTTTTTGCAGCAAAACAAAGCTGTTCCGAGACATTAAATTAATGGCTAATTTTGTTTCAAGTAAAGTTTCAAAGAAAACAACATGTAGGTAGAATGCCACTGCTCTAATTCTACAAAAGTATCTATTTTACAAGCCATTTCAACTCCAAATTACTCTAGACATTTCAACCATTTCAGATCCTAGTCAACAAGAGAAAATCAATTACTTCACCAAGTTCCTCTAAATGTCAGAAATTCTTCTATTCCAACAAGGACATATCAGAGAATCTGCCACTGACAGAGGCGAGGTCCCTTCAAAACTAAAATTGAAAATAAACCCAAGTATACCAGAGGAGTTTTCACAGAAGAAACACCACTTAAATAGTTGCACAAACTAGCATAAGAAACTGAACTGCAAAAGAGATTGTCAACTCAAACATCAAGAAAGAGTAGTAGACTATATACCTGAAACCCTGCCACAGTTCGAATAATATGTGAACAAACTCTGTGGAATGGCTTAGCTGACAAAGATTTCAGTCCACTTAAGAAAGGTGATTCCCCATACTGCTGTGCAGCAGTAGCCTTGAAGCCACTTCCTTCATATGTATATGTCCCAGTGTACTCCACTATAGCTGGCAAACTGGGCCATAGGCGGAAAAATTCCACAGGAGAGATTTTATGTGGCAAAAGAAGCTCAGTCAGTGGAATTTTGTAAGGCTGACATCTCAAAATCACAGGCTCTCCTAGTTCTGGCCTTAAGCTTCTCTTCTGTCTCATGATTTGTGGATCCTCCTCAGCATAGTCACCTTCATAATCTCCCACAGCACCACTGCCATAGAATGGGTAGTATAATACTTGAACCCAAAGGGCACATCTCTCAAAATGGGATACACCCACTGTCACACTGCAGGGTACTGGATCCTACGAATAACATCATCAAGAGAATGGATCACAAAATCTCAAAGTGAAAAGAAGAGAGGGAGGGAGGGGGACAAGAAGATGACTAGAATGAATTACCATATCAAAAAGGTCTTGTCAAGCTGTAGACTTCAAGGCAATTTAATATTCACACAAATGCAAAATGTAACTTGCCCACCAAAATTATCATCACAATAAAAAAGTAACAATAAAGGGGAGAGAGCAAAGTTCCCCAGCAACAACCATTCATATAGGTTTCTATTGAGTTCAAGTAAATAAAGGCAAGATCATCATCAGCAGAAAAGTAGACAAAGAGGACTTTAAAAGCTGTCGATACAGGAGCCGTGAAAGAGAAATATAATGAAAAACTGAATATGACAAATTCTATTAGAAGATGGCATCCATTGAGGAAGGAATGCTAAAATATTATAGGCAGATAATATTTAGGAACTCCACCAAAAGGATTGATTGAGACACATTCTAATCCTTAAAGCCTGTTACAACGTGGTAACTGACACTATTTTCTAAACTATAGACCACCAGAGTTAATTTGTGGTTAGAGAATGTACTGGTCGGGAAGAACAATTTTTTATTTACTAAAAGATTATCAGTAAAAGAAAAGAAAAACTTGACGGGAAAAAACAGTAAGATGCACCACAAAGGTAAAAGTGAAAAACCAAGAAGCACTGCAAAGGTGGGGAAGAAAACCTGCGAAACTAGATTACGCAGTTGCCGAATTGCTTGAGGAGATCCATCCATAAAATATAATGCACCAGATAATCCAACCCGAATGTCCACCCGATTCAGTTCAAGGTCAGTTAAATTTAAGACCTGCAACATATTCACCAATTGTCAAAATTTTATTTTAATCAAGCACAAAATAAGAGCATTATCTGCCATAGCTCGTATCCTACAAAGGAATAAAGTAATTCTTTTCATCCCTTTAGTTCATGGAAGTTCAGAGAAAGTAGTCTCATTGAATGAATTTAAACATAATCCCACTGTTTCTTTCAAGTAACCTCTACTATTCAGAATATGAACCATGAAAATATG
The DNA here is from genome assembly GCF_958979055.1 of Alnus glutinosa. NCBI lineage: Eukaryota > Viridiplantae > Streptophyta > Magnoliopsida > Fagales > Betulaceae > Alnus > Alnus glutinosa. The sequence continues at coordinate 37,800,160 of NC_084887.1, read as the reverse complement.
ATTATATATGTGTGCCAGGGAATGAGTCATGACAGCATGATGCATTGGCATCTCAGTTAAGCTCCCACAGAAACTAACAGGAAAGACATACAAATCCCTACCCACTTCAAATTTGCATGAAAATCCTACAAATTCACAAAATAATCAGTTGCTCTAAAAAGTGGGTTCTCAAAAGGTGGAGGGTAAAAACTTCTTGAATATTAGCAATTGAGAGTCATGAGTTCAGACAAAGTGCTTTCTAGCTACCGTCCAACGACAACGAAACACCTATCCATTCCACATGATCATTATTTCCCTCCTCAATGAAAGCAGAACAATGGTGCCAAGTGCCATGTTATATAAGTATCTTACTTAAAATTTTGAATTAAGAAAATTTTTATAGCCTACTACATAACAATAACAATCATTAATAAAAGGGCTTACAGAGTTAATTGTAATAGTTACAACTAGAAGAATTCAACCTTTAAATGCAGAGTGATCCTTCCGTCACTTGAGTCCACTAAATGGTATGCTTCAACATAGCATGGATCACTGCTACCAGTCAAAGTAATTGCAGTTGGAGGCACCTTCAGTAAAGTAGAGTCAATTCCTTTTGTCAGCAAAAGAGTTAACTCACTAGGGTCTGGCCTCCAAAGCTCTAAAATAGCCTTGTGAACCAATCCTTCCAACTTTCTATCCTGAGCTGCAGATGCTTCATAAAATTGAACAGTTAGTTTGTGGTGGCTAAATGGGTAATCTCCTCTGGCTTCACTAACCCCTGACCACCTGAAAAAGAAACATAACCATCCGACTTTTCAACATTCTCCACATTATACACATATTGAATTGCTTGTCGAGAAACTAGTAAAATATGGTTGAGGAAATGAACAAAGGGAAAGCAACAGTACAATGGCTGAAGTTTAGCAATCATTATTGTCCACCAATTTGACATACTCCATTAAATGGGCACAAAACTAAATTCAGATAGAACATTTCTGTGCAACATCTTGATCCACATTGGGTTTGGGAACTCCTAGGGGAGAGAATTTAACATGGAAAAATTGGGATGCAAATTTGGCAAATTTAGGGCGTACAATCAAATGATATCTTTTGATCCACACTTATTCAGATTATAAAGATATAAATTATGCTCACCGGCTCTCTGGATGACTTGATGCATATTTGATTCTCTGCAATATTAAGCGGCATTGATGCTTATTCACAGAATCAGCCAAACCATTGTTTCTGAACTCTTCGAGTTCTTTAGTCAGTAACTGCCCTGCCCTAGGGTGTCGTGACCCCAACCGCTGAGCACATAAAAGAACCGCCTGAACATCTAGCAGCCTATTTGTTGTATCTGCAGAAGAATCTATGTTGAACAAAACTTTGTGAATATTTGATACAATGATATTAAGCGGATCATCAGGGTCATCAGCTAGAAGTGGATCCAATCCTTCTAGATCTATGTGTTCTGCAATAGCCCAAATAAGGCGGGCACATATTCTTGAGGTATTCACCTGCCAAATGGACAAAGGTTTGGGAATGACACGCAAAAAATAGATAAAAGCTATTCAATATACACTGCACAAAAAATAACAAAGATGATAGGACTTAAAACACCTTGGAATTCGGTAGATAATCGAGAAAACAGTGTGGAGAGAGAAAGAAACAACTAAAGAAAGAACAAATATCTGAGGAATACAATATTGTAAAGAAATAGCAACCGTCTTTAGTTTTGAAGGTAATAACAACCACTTTACTTCGAATGAGCATTTTTACAATTCCTAAGAAATCAGATAACAGTTGCAGAAAGCAAAAAAACAATACATGACTCCTGCTCCCAGTCAGAAACCTGACTCAAGACTAAGACACTTTTGACTACAATAAATAGAAGTACATGGCTATTCTATAGCTTGATACTTTAGCACCACATTTGTTGATTAATGGCCTGTGGAATCACTCATCAGCATCAAGCAAAAGATCAGTTTATTGATTAAAAACAAAACATAAAAGTATAAATGAACTACTGAAGGCATGCAGGGCAGCACACATGAGGACATAGCTTCGCAGCATCACTAATCACGGTTTGACTCCTTCATTTCTGATTTATTATAATACAATTTCAAGAACAACATAGTTTTATATTACAAGAAAGGTATTATGCGAAACAAACTACTAAACATGTTTGTATCTAACAACAATAAAAGTAATTTCTTTGAAGCATTAACTACAGATAAAATGAATAAGGAAGTGCAACAGCCCACATATGCATTGCCACAATGTTAAGTCATAGCAAGTGCAATTATAGTTAGTCAAGCGGAGTTCACATACCTCACGTAGATCTTTCACAAGTTCACGTTGTAAGTTTTGCAACCTTGTCTCATTTAAAATTTGATCCTGAGAAGCACCATCTTTTACTCTTTTTACACCTCCCCTTGTATCATAGATATGGCACAACCTAACAAGCAACTTTAGGTAACAATCGATTGCATAGGTCCGGCCATCACAATCCCATTTGACGCAAGGCCTACAAACTTCCACCACTTCCAAAGCAGGCTCGGTCCAATTTAGTGCACCATAACCAGTTCCATATGCTAAAGCTCCAATGACCCTGCTCTCCATACCTGAGTTCTTTTGTTCAGGCAAAGGTAGAGACAACTGAAAGCAACTTTCCATTAGTGATGCTACTAACTCCTCCCTAAATAAGCTTTTACTCGTGACACTATTAAGATCATCTCTTATTCTTGCATCCTCAAAAAGAGAAGCAATATCGGTTCCTGCAAGAGGTTTCTGACCTCTTCGAACACTTTCCTTTGCAAACAGATCAACACAGAGAGCTGTCCTACAAACACATGCCAAAGCATGCATGCGGTCTGATTCTGCCCTCAAGTTTCTCACCATAAGAAGAAGCCTCTTAAACAATGAAACCTACAAACAAAAGATCTACATGTCAGATCATGTTTAAAACTCAACCCTCATACATAGATACTAGCATTACTCACAGCATAAACACATTTGAATCACTTTTACATGCTGTGTCCTTTTATTCCCCTTTCTTAAGTAGAAGCTGAGCCTTGAAAAAGACCATCATTATAACACTTCATCAGCTCACAGGAAAACAATACAGGGTTGACAAAGAGAAACAGAACCGCAGCTACATTCTCATCCATATCTTATCTACTGGAAATTCTTCAATTACAAAGCTTATTAAGCTCATAACGCTACTCAACGGCTAACCATGAACAGAATTCCCTTCCAGGTTTCATTTTCACCAAAGCCAGCCAAACCCAACTTGCCTTCCATGCGATCTCTCCAAGTTATCAATATACAGACAGTTTTAGGTTCTAATGTTCAAAGCGGTAAATTAAACAAACTAAAAAACCCAACTGAACAGGTAAATAACACTAGCAAATGAGCACGCTATACCTGCATATGAAGATCGAGGAGGTGTAGATTCGTAACTACAGCCCTGACGATACTCTCTCTCGCAGACGAAAATTCCTGTCGATCCCAAAGCGTGAGAATCGCAATAATCGACTGCGAAGCCCACTCGGGCTTCCCTCCAGGCACATCGGCCAAATACAACATATTAATCCCCACTTCGAAAATCAAAGCCGGGTCCAACGAGGACGCCAAGAACGGCGCCAGGTGCGAAACCATGTCCGAAACTCCGACGAACCGTTCCGCATTCGAATCCGAAACACTCCTCCCAATGGCAGAAGAAGATTTCGATAGCTTCCGAATCACCTCGACGGCCTCAGAAGCCACTGCCTTCACGGCGTAAACGATCGGAAACACCGTGGCCCTGAAGCTCTCGACTGGCAAGACCAACGACCTCGCCATCAACGCGTTGCGCCTCTTCCACACGAAGTCCACCATCGACGAAACCCAATTTGACCGAATCGCGAGCGAGTTCTCACTGTCGATGAGCTTATCGCCCGCGAGTCTGCTCATTCGCTTCGAATCGAACTCCTGGAACAGCCTGCCCACGGACTCGAACGCGACCTTCGAAACGGAGTCTGATTTGTCGAGCATGTTCTGGCCGATACGTGTCCACCAGTTGGAAACCCTATCCAGAAGGTTCACGCTGTTCTCGCAGAGCGTGACGACGTCGTCGCGAGCCATGACGCAGCCTAGGGTTTCGGTGATGGAGAATCGGAGATTGTCGCTCTGCGAGCCGAAACAGGCCTCGATCTCCTTGCTCGAATCGGCGATGAGCTTTCCGAGGCGGTGGGAGGGGAGGGCGGCGAGGATGGAGACGGCAGCGGCAGTGACGTCGGGGTCCGGGAAGTCGAGATCGTTACGGACGCCTATGCAGACTGTGTCCCAGAGATCGGCGGTGAGGCGCGTGGAGCGGATGAGGTCAAAGGCGAGCTTCTTGGACACGGCGGATGCCGGAGCGGCCACGATCTCCTCCACGGCGGACTTGGCCAGGACCGAGATGTCTCGCCCCGCTGCGGACTGCTGTAGCGCTTGGAGGAGAGCGCCGGTCTGGCGGAGCGCATCGTTCGAACGGAGGTCCGCGTGGATCTGGGCGAAGAGAATGTCCATCTTCAAGTCCCCACCTCCACCAGATCCAAATATCTTCCTCTTTTTGCTTTTGTGTTTGGTTTTGGTTAGGGGGTGTGATTGGCAATGGAAATGTTGGACATGTTAGGAATTGAGGAATTTATTTTCGTTTCAATTATTTGATTTTCAGAGGAAAATGGGGAAGATGGCGGAGTGTGAGTGTGAAGTTGGGGGAGTTGGGAGGACCTGCCACGGCTGAGAGCCTGAGAGTGGTGTAGACTTTGGATGATTTTTGCGGTGGTGGGCTTAGAGAAAACGGCCCAGAATTGGGGCTCTGTCTTACCTTAGCTTTTTGTCGCCCACATCTGGATTTCAGCAATTTTCTTACCTGAATTGCTAGCCATTTTATCGGGCCTAGCCTATGTAGGCGTAATATATTTTTCATCGTAAAATATTTTTAACAAATTATTTTTAAAAAAATATAATTATTTTTTAAATATTTTTTAACATTTGGTTCATACAAAAAAATCACCAATAAAAAAAAACCTATCGGCGTCGAGATTCCGGTAATGGTAGCTGAAATTCAGCAGTAGCACTAGTTGGATTCCGTCACCGACCAGCCGGATTCTGGCCATATTCACCATAATCTGGCACAATACAATCGGATTCCGGCAAAATTGGCAGGAGTTCGACTGTATTTGTCATATTTCGGTCAGTTTTGTTAGAATTTAAGTCACCAAAATTCGAGAACAATGGCCAAATTTCAGCAGTGGCAGCTGAATTCCTACAAATGTGGGTGCAAGAATGAAGAGTTTAAATTCAAAAAATGATTTAAATCATTTTTCAAAAATTTAAGAAGTTTTTTCGGTGAAATTGAAAATGATTTTCATTAACTATATTTTTTGTTGCACAAAATACAGAAAAATATAGAAAATATTTTATGCTTAAAATGGAGCATTACAACATAAACTGCTGATTATATATATATATATATATTGTTGGAATCTCAAATTCATTTAAAGTTAGATTTTGTTAACTACTAAAAATTAAAATTTAAAAGTGAAGGTTGGCCTAGCAGGCGTGAGATTTGGTTGGGCCGAAAATAGTAAAACCGCAGTCCACCAATAAAATTGCGCTTAGGGGCGACACTCACCTCAGTCGAAGCAGCTTGAAGCGTTGAACTACACATATTGGGATTTGGGAGAGAACTTGGATAGGTAATGAATAGAGAGAAGAATACAAAGCGCATAAACGATTGAGATCTTATTTTGATAAGATTCATGATTTGATAATTTACTTCCCTATAAGACGGGTTATAATCATTTATAATTATTTGTTTAAATTTAAGAAACTTTGCAGGTAATTGTGAGAGACTACTTATAAGATTCACTTGATCAAATAAAAATTAAGTTGCCTAACCACTAATCCGATCAAGTGAGTCTCATAAGTGGTCTGTTACGACCACCTGTTTAAATTTTCTCAAACTCGAACAAATAATTATAAATAATTTAATTCTTTTAATTTAAGTCTTCCGTAAAGTGAAGAAGTTTTTGTTGGGCCAATGTAGGCTAAAATTATGGATTACGATCCTTCAAATTTTTTAAATATTTGGAATTTTTAAATTGTTAGATCTTAGTTATGTTTTACATCTAAGAGCACTAGCAGCAGATTCCAATCATTTTCCCTATATTTAAGGAACAAAATTACTTTTTGCTTCCCTATAAAAAAATACCCCATAATAGATTCCCTTACTTTTCCCTATATCAATTAAATATTATTTTTTTACTCTTATTTTATTCTTTTTCTCTCTTTCCTACTTTTTATCACTTCACTATATCAATTAATTATTCTTCTTTTATATTAAAATAATACATGGGAATGAATAGTAGACATGTATACATTAGGAATCACTATTCATTTCCAACCCCCTCATCTAAATATAGGGCATCTGCTGTGGGAAGTTTTTTGATGTTTTTCATGAAATTTTTCCTAAATATAGGGAAGGGAACCAATATAGGGTAACTGCTACTAGTGCTCTAATGGTTCACAATGTATCAATTGTCCACATAGAATAAATGTTATCAACAAAAAGTAATATTAATAAATATTTTTACATTTATTTCAAGTGAACAATTGACATATTGTGAACCGTGAAATATAAAGTATAGCTAAAATTTAACAATTTAAAAATTTAAAATATTTAAAAAATTTGAAGGCATCTGATCCAAAATTATAAACAAGGCATGAACGCCCATATCACGGTTATCACCTGTTCCTAAAGTCAGTTAGGTACGGCCTATGGGAACTCCCACTCAGATAGCATCCTTTCATCGGTTGCCGAGCATATAGGCAGGAGAGAGACGAAAAAAAGAAAATAAAAGGTGATTAGATTTATAAGATTCACGTGGGAATGATGGTGTGAATCATGCAAATTTAATGGCTGATTTTATAAAAATAAAAAAGCATACAAAATGGTATTTCTTTTTTTTTTTTAAAAAAAAAAAAAAAAAAAAACCAACTAACCTATTAGTGGCATCCATGTAAGGGAAATGATCATCACTGCAACATTTATTATAAAACCTATTTGTCCGAATAATTACTCCCTGGTCGGACAACGGGACAACGGATTGTCACGCTAGATAATTGTCGCAGGGCTGGCTGTCTATACTGCTAATTGGCCCATGCTCGTGGCAAGTATTCAAAAGCTGAACTCGACCCAGCTCGCCAAAAGAAAAAATTTATGCTAGTTAGAGCTTGAGCTCGCCTATTAACAACTCGATAAAGCACTCGGCTCACAAGCACTTTCTACAGCGAGCTAACCGTCCAAGACTGCATGGCGCTGCAACCTATGACGTGATTAAGGAGTACTACTACCGCCCCAAGGAGAAAAAGAGGTCGTGGTCAGGAAAGAAGAGTGCATGCTATGCAACTGGTCAGACCCTATCGTTCTTCTCCGACATGAACACGATCATCCTGGTATTAACTCACCGAATAGATCGACGCAATAACGTTTCTGATCTAGATCTAGATTGCTTGATGGAGTTGTGAAGTTGAAGAAATATTTAAAAATTATTTACACGTCAGCTTTTAAGAAGCATTTATCTTTGTCTGAAGCTTTATAGAATCGGTTGACGGGGTTTAATATAATATTATCAACTGTCAATTCATTTCACATTGCGTACGCGACAGAAAACCACCATAAGTAGCGGTCTCGATGATTGTTTTTTTTTTTTTTTTTTTTTGAAACTTCTTGATGATTGTTGAAAATAAAGACTACTTTGGCAAACGATTTTTGTAATTTGTTTTTTTAGAAAGTCAAACTTCTTTTTAAGAACAAAATATATTTTTTTCTCTTAAAAAAGTTCAAAATTTCATCTTATTTTATTAATTGCATGCTTTTTTTTTTTCTTAAAGTTTTTTTATCAAACACACCTCAAAACTATAAATAGCATAATATATATTATATATATTAATAAATATATACACAAACAAGCGTAGTGTTATACAAATTTGTTCACAAACGTTAATAACGTGAAGCCAAGTTTTTAGTAATAAAATGGAGCTCAAATCAAACTTTTTTACGGAATTCGAGGAGTCCATGAATAGCTTTGTTTATTTACTATTCTTAGCTGTCAGTGCAAAGAGCTGAACGAAGCACCATGTGTTTAATTAAAAAAAAAACTGGACAGCTGGCTAACCAAAATGACTCGTTTGAGTGATGGATTTTTAAAAATATTGTGGATATAAAAAAAAAAAATATATATATATATATATATATATATATATATATATATATATATATATATATATATATATATATATATATATATATATATATATAAAATATGTTCAAATGGTTTAAAAAATTTGAAACAAAATTAAAAAAAAAATTACAATTTACCCAAACTTCATGAAACATGCCATTCATCAACCCCACCGAAAGGGTAACTATATATAATTATATATATATATAGAAATATCTGTTGTAAAAACGAAACAAGAACTGGTAGACACCACGCAAAAGTCCTTGTGAGTTGCGATCACAGTCAATTGTCTTGCAGAGCTCTTTTCACTGTTTCTCATGGACCAAGCGAAGTCTTTCGTTGATCCAAGGAGCGGTTTCAACTCAGTAACAATGACCTTCCACAGCCTTAGACCCCCGATTGATCTTCCTCCAGAAGACACTCCTATATCAGCCGCTGCGTACGCTTTCTCGCTCCGACTCAACTCGCCTTGCCCAGACTCGGTCGCTCTGATAAACTCCGCCACGGGTCAGCGCGTCTCTTACTCCGAGTTCACTCGCAAAACCGAATGCCTAACCTCATATCTCCGCTCCGTTATCGGACTCTCCAAAGGCGACACCGCATTCATTCTCTCTCCGAACCTCGTTCAAGTTCCGATCCTCTACTTCTCGCTGCTCACGCTCGGAGTGGTCATCTCGCCGGCGAACCCAATCAGCACCGAGTTGGAGATTTCCGGGCTGGTCCAGCTGTGCAATCCGGTGATCGCCTTTGCTACGTCGTCCACCGCTCACAAGCTCCCCACTCTCCGATTCAAAACCATCCGTCTCGACTCGCCCGAGTTTGACTCAATGATGATAAGTCCGGTACAAAGGCTAGACAGAGTCGCAGTGAGCCAATCCGATTTGGCGGCGATCATGTACTCGTCCGGGACCACCGGGAAGGTCAAGGGAGCGACGTTGACTCACCGGAATCTGATGGCAGTGGTTGCCGTTTCTTGCGCGAACCGGTTGGAGAGAGAATCCCCCGACTTGCTCCTCTACACGGTGCCGTACTTCCACGTGTTCGGGTTATCCTACTGCTTGAAGTCGGTGGCTCTGAGCGAGGCCCAGGTGGTGATGGAGAGGTTTGATCTGAGGAAGATGCTGAGAGCGGTGGAGGAGTTTAGGGTGACCCACGTGGCGCTTAGCCCGCCGGTAGTGGTGCCCATGGCCAAGAGTGATGTTATAGACGGCTACGATTTGAGCTCGTTGGGGGGAGTCACTTCCGGCGGAGCTCCGCTCGGGAAGGATGTCATTGCGGCTTTCGTGGCCAGGTTTCCAAGCGTTGTCTTTGTGCAGGTATTATATATAATAATATACTTTTAATTTAATGACTTGGGATTTGGAAAGGGAAATGCTAGCTAACGTGATTTAATTGGTCGTTCAGGGCTATGGGCTGACTGAAATAGCGGGAGGATCGTTCATAACCGCTGGTCACGAGGAGAGTCTTCATTGGGGATCTGCAGGGAGGCTCGCCGGAGGTTTTGAAGTAAAAATAGTAGACCCGGTGACAGGTGATAGTTTGCCTCCGGGAAAGCAAGGGGAGCTCTGGATTAAAGGACCCTCAGTCATGAAAGGTAAAATGAAGAAAAAACTGGTTGTTATCTTGAATTTTTACAACAGTAAAGTTAGACTACGTACGTTTGTTACATTGAAATGTCGATTTTTTGGAAATAGGAAATCTTTCTTATTCCTTCATTTGGTGAAAACAAATGAATTACCAAATTTTATAATTGAAATTGAATCATATTTTGCCTAAATTTCTTAAAAGTTGTTTCTCATATAGCGTTAAGACTTTTTATATGTAGTGTAAATTAATCTCCATGTGCTTATATATGGGATCGGTACGTACGTAGTTTTAGTGATGTTTTACTGCAGGTTATGTTGGTGATCCCGAAGCAACTTGTGCAACCATAGTAGCAGATGGGTGGTTGAGAACGGGTGATCTTTGTTATATTGATAAAGAGGGTTTCCTCTTTGTTACAGATAGGCTCAAGGAATTGATCAAATACAAGGGATACCAGGTATATATATATATACATATATACATATATGTTACGTCCTTAAAGCACTACCTTATAGATATGTAGGAGTACTTCATGCATTCCTATATATATACATTGTGCAGGTACCCCCTGCAGAGCTGGAGCAATTGCTTCAGTCCCACCCGGAGATAGCTGATGCTGCTGTGATACCGTAAGTTTCAACTTAATTCCTTGGATAACTTTTCCTTTGAATATCCCCACTGGGATGATATATATAGCATTTTTCTATGATTATTTAGAAGTGCTATATATATATATATATATATATATATATATATATATATATATATATATATATATATATATATTGCTTGTATGTACGTATTAAGATGTCATGCAATAAACTGGCAGATGCCCAGATGAAGAAGCTGGAGAGGTGCCAATGGCTTTTGTCGTAAGACAGCCTCAAAGCAGGCTTGGTGGACCAGAAATAATGGATTTCGTCGCAAAGCAGGTGCCTTCAAGTTCTCTGAAAATTAGCAATCTATATACGGACCATATGTGGAGGCAGTGGAGCCATAGGAGGGCCTCCTAAATTATAACTTGCCATTTTTTTATTTTTTTTTTGAAGGGATAACTTGCCATTTTAGTTCTTATTGCATACCTAGCTACCCTAAACAAAAGAAAAACTGTCCCTAAACAGAATCCTCGACAAACTTATCAAAGAGTCAAAAAGCAATTATAGGTACTTATAAAAAAGAAAAAAAAAGAGAAGCAATTATAGGTGTGGTGGTCGATTCCCTTTATGGAAGAAAATCAATTATATTTGACGGAAACCTATAAAGGTCCAATCAAAATATATATATAGCCCCACGAATTGAATTGACTGAAAAACCTCAACTAAATATGTTACTGGGACGGAAACCTGTGCGTGCTTTGGAGGGTGGGTGATGTGGCTTGGAGTAATGTTTTTATAATTTTTATATAACTTTAATTTTTTTTTAATGATTAGTTATTAGATTTGTTTTCTTATACGAAGTCTTAAATATTCAATAGATTTGTATGAAAATTGTGCAAAAAAACATTATTTAGGTGACTTGTGATGTTTTTTTCTTTTTTCTTTTCCACTCACCAAGTAACCCACTGTCCCGTGCTAGATAGTATTTTCAGCTCTCAACTTCGCTGTTTCGCACAATCTAATAACAAACATCACCTTATTGCAAATAATTTATTTTTTAAAAAAAAAAAAAAAAAAATCAGGTATGTAATCAAATATTTGAATTAATTTATTTTTAAATTTACTATTAAGTAATAAATTTATTTATGTAAAGTTTTAAATTAATTGTTGATAAGTATATTTATTCTTTACATAATTTAATTGTACGAAATATATAATTGTTGTTACTTGATATTTTGGAGAACAATGACCCTATCCCAATTGACTTGTAGACAAGCTTGTGTTGATGTTATGATGTAGATTTTGCGAATTTGCTAGTAAACCCTTGTTTTATAATCATTCTAATCGAAGAGCATATTTGTAAAAATAATATTGTCAACCAGCTAACAATAATTTTTTTACAAAGATAACTTTTTAAAAATATATATATGGCATTGTTTAAATTTAGCAATGAAAAATTTATGCAGCAATTTCAAAATATGAAAACTTGTCAATAACAAATAAATAAATTAATGATAGACATGAACAAATAAATTACAAGTTGCATTATGCATTAAACTATAATTAAACTTTTTTGAATTATTTATTTACTTTGTAAATACTATTTTTAATCAATTTTTGTTCAATTATATCTTTTAGTTTTGCCCCCTCCCCTGTGAACCAAAGCCACCGTGTTACGTGTATGATTGGAATCCTTGCCTGCCCGAATTACAGCTAATTTTTTACAAGCAATTGAGAGAGACCCCGATGGATCCAGATCCACATGCAAGTGTTGGTCACGTACGCTATAATTTGTCCAACGAATTTGATATCCTAATTTATACAGCTTCCTAGGTTATTGGATTTTGGAATAAACCAACATTAAAAAAATAAATAAATAAATAGAAGATAGAAACTAATTGAAAAAATAGTCAATATTTTTGTTTGTAAATTGGACCGTCTTCGTTTCCTCTTGATTGCAGGTTGCACCGTACAAGAAAATAAGGCGCGTAGCGTTTGTCACTTCCATACCCAAGTCCGCAGCTGGCAAAATACTGAGAAAGGATTTAAGGAAGCTTCTTCCCTCAAGCTCTTCTAGGTTGTGATCATTTTTCGCCGGCGCAATATAGAACATTAGAAGCTCAATAATGGCGGTGGTTTTCCGTTTAGATTGCTGGCCGGAATTCAAGTTTGATGATAAATAATAGCTAGAAGATCTTAATTTGTGTAATTGCTGAAACAATAATTTCGTTTTTAGTTTTAATTTAATTTAATTTAATTTAATTTTTTCTATTTCTCCATACTTCCCGGTTCAGGCATTTCCTTAACCCAACTCAATTTATGCCATGTATTTTACATCCAAAATGCAGCAGTATATGTTGGCCTCTTTTCAGTTGAATATATGGAAAGGAATTGCTGTTACTGCAAACTAAAGGCTAGAATTTCTACACACTAGATGAATATGGACACTTATCTTAAAAATTTAAATTAATAAAAAATGATTTAATTAATATTCTAATACCATAATAAAATAAAATAAAAATCATATGTTTTTTTTTTTTTTTTTTTTATAGATAAAATCATATGTTTTTAAATTGCAATCTTTTGAAACTGTACTCTCAAACAAAACATTTTTTTCAATTTTTGTTTAAAAATATATATTTTTACAAAATATTTTTATATTTTTTAGGTTACCCATCACAGTTTCGTCTGTTTAAGATAAGATTTTACATCCTCAACTAAGGTTGCGTTTGAGATTGCGATTTCACAGAAAAAAAATACAATTTTAAACGAAATCGCAAAAAATGAACTGTTTAAAAACTGCGTTTTTAAAAATTGCAATTTAAAAATATAAAAAAATGTTTATTCAAATCGCAAGCAATGAAATGTTTTTTTGAAAACGCAATATTTAAAAAAGTTAATCTGCGATTTTAAAGATCAAACTGAAATTTTACCAAACGTTTAATTACGTTTTTAAAAATTACTTTTTAAAATAGCAAACACAAAATATCTAAAACTCAGCCAACTGCAAGTCCAGAAGATATTTTTGTTTCCCTCCGAATCCGCTCTCACAAAGAACCAAACGCCATTTCCCTTTCTTATCCACAGCAAAACTGTAATTCCACGTTCCAAAAGAAAATAATACCTAAAACATTCGAAACCACACTTCCTCTGCTTCCTAAACCCTGTACATTCTTCAACGTCAAACCCTAACCCTAATAGCCCTAATGGAAGTTAGTCCTTTACACGGTAGTTGCATTTCATCTCCAATTTGCTCTTCTCCTTCTTCTTCTTCTTCTTCGGATCGTCCTCTCTCGGTTCTCTCTAGGGTTTCAATCTCAGCTCGGAGGAACCCTAGGCTCGTGTCTTCCTTCAGATCGGCTCGCCGGAGAAATTTGTGCTCGGCGCAGAGCTCCGAGACGTTATTAGCCGGAAAAGATGGGAAGCCGAAGCATCGGGAAGTTGTGAGCAAGAAAGATGAGGAGGTGGAGCTTAGGGACTTGAAATCTTGGATGCACAAGAATGGGCTCCCTCCTTGCAAGGTTGAGCTCAAGGAGAGGCCCTCTCACGATGCGAAGCACAGGCCGATACATTATGTCGCAGCGAGCGAAGATCTTCAGGTGGGATTTTTATCGCGCTTTGACTGGGTTTGGTTTCTGATCATTGGTGTATTTAGTTAGTTTGTTGATATTGCAGGTGGGTGATGTTGCATTCTCTGTTCCGGATTCGCTGGTCGTGACGCTTGAGAGGGTTTTGGGGAACGAGACCATTGGTAAGGTGCAGTTTCTTGTTTTGGGCCATTTGTTCTTAGTTTTCAATTTTGGAAGCGATATATTCGTGTTATTGGGGTTTGAAGTGTTTTAGCTGGTTGAGATGGGTGCACATTTTTATGAACTTGAAAGAGTAATAGAAGTGACTCTAGCTGGGGCACTCTTGCACTTTCATACCTGATCTGCAGTTTAGTAGTTTCTTACAGTGAAATGCAGATGGGATTCTACAGAGAGTATATGTTAGCCATGATGCTGAGAAATCTTCAAATAGATTTAGGTCTAAGGTGCATTTTCGTATGCATGTTAGTGTAATACGGGTCTATACTTGTGTACCAGTGATTCAATTTATTGTCAGCATTTTAAAAAAAGAGCAAAGGAAAAAGAAAGTTTTATGATGAGATGAGTGGTTATGTATAAGTGGCTTTTGATAAGGGAGTCTTGCTATATGTAACTCAGGATAAACCTCTTACATCTTTTGTGGTGGAGTTGTACGATAGACATTGAGGTGAATAGGCAAGATGTGGGGTGAGTACAGGAAGATCTTGTTGGCTCATTGCTCTGAATCTTTTTGGAGTGAGAATTGGAGACTGATTTGATTTCCTATCCATGAAATCTTATTTTGCAGACTGAGAACAGTGATGTTTCTTAATTTAGGAGGATAAAAGTTCAATGAATAGGTATTATGGGCACATCTATGTGTCCATGCATCTGTTCCTCTGGTTGACAAAGCCAATGAGGTTTGCATATCATGATTAATTGTGGTGTTCACATTCTTCTTTAAAGCTCAAGAATCTTGGATAAATGAAGGCTTCATTCATCAATTTAACTTGAATCGGCCACTTGATCCTTCATGCAGCGGAATTATTAACTACAAACAAGTTGTCAGAATTGGCATGCTTGGCATTGTATCTGATGTATGAGAAGAAGCAGGGAAAGAAGTCTTTCTGGTACCCATACATTAGAGAGCTTGATCGTCAGCGAGGGAGGGGACAGCTTGCAGTGGAATCTCCCCTTCTATGGTCAGAAGCTGAACTGGCATACCTGACAGGCAGCCCCACAAAGGTATTTTATGCTCTTCATTTAGCTGTTGATGAATGCTACTAATATCCAATAAAGTTGGCCGAATGCTTAATGGTTAATATAGCTTACTGCATTCTGGCTGTGATGAGTTAGGCTGAAGTTCTTGAAAGGGCTGAAGGAATTAAAAGGGAGTACAGTGAGCTTGACACTGTCTGGTTTATGGCTGGGTCTCTGTTTCAGGTTATCTTCTTGTACATATTTGTCAGGAACTAGAAAATAACACGTTCTTGTGATTTTGATTTATGATGTGATATCATTGTGAACACTTCTTCTTCCTTTTTTTTTTTTTTTGCAGCAATACCCATATGATATTCCTACTGAGGCCTTTCCATTTGAGATATTTAAACAAGCATTTGTTGCGGTTCAGTCCTGTGTCGTACATTTACAGGTAAGTTTCAACATGTTTGGAATGTTTCACCCCATTGCCTTGGAAGCATCAGCTTCTATTCTAATTTTTTTTTTTTTCGTTTTAGGATTACCCAAATTGATAATTGACTCCATTTTGAATTCAGAAAGTTAGTTTGGCGCGGAGATTTGCTTTGGTTCCTCTCGGACCACCGCTACTGGCTTACAGAAGCAAAAGCAAGGCAATGTTAACTGCTGTTGATGGTGCTGTTGAACTAGTGGTTGACCGCCCATACAAGGCTGGGGACTCCATTGTTGTTTGGTATGATATTTCTTCACTTAAGATCGTGCACCTTCTTTTGCTGCTTTGGTATCTTCTTTAAAAAAATTGAAGTCTGTATTATTCCCAGGTGTGGACCACAGCCTAACTCAAAATTGCTTTTAAACTATGGTTTTGTTGATGAAGATAATTCTTATGATCGATTGGTAGTTAAGGTAAAATCTGGATATTTGCTATTTGTAGTTTCGATTTTACTATTCAATAGTGTTGATATACTTTACATGATGTATGCTCCAGGCTGCCTTGAATACTGAGGATCCTCAATACCAGAATAAAAGGATGGTTGCACAAAGAAATGGAAAACTATCAATTCAAGTCTTTCATGTATGGACTCAAAGATTCATAGGTTTATCTATGTATTATGAAGGGGACAGGAGTGGGAAGGCCATCTTTGATAGTCTATGAGTTATTTAATGTGTTCCTTCTGCAGGTGTATGTGGGGAAGGAAAAAGAAGCTGTCTCAGATATGCTTCCTTATTTGCGTTTGGGCTATGTTTCAGATTCTTCTGAGATGCAATCTGTTATTTCTTCTCAAGGTCCTATTTGTCCAGTAAGTTTGTTTCATCAAATTCACTTTTAG
This sequence comes from Alnus glutinosa, assembly GCF_958979055.1. NCBI lineage: Eukaryota > Viridiplantae > Streptophyta > Magnoliopsida > Fagales > Betulaceae > Alnus > Alnus glutinosa. The sequence goes on along the minus strand of NC_084887.1, from coordinate 37,783,634 downwards.
GATGAGTTCACTGTTTGTCATGTGATGGATTTCAAGTTTTAACTTCATTACATAACTTTGAGGACCATTAGCCAGTGCTGGTCTGGCCAATTTATTTTGAGCCTGCTTTGTGCAGAGATATATGAATTTTAAGATGGATGATCAAAGCAACATTAATTTCTTCATGTAATAACCCTATTAGCTATGTTTCATGCATGCAGTAAAGTCTTCTGTGTTATCCTTTTCTTAATTTTTTTAATGGTTTTCATGAGTATGTAGGGCAATGATATGGTATTGTGATTGCATAGCTATGCCTTTGTATTTATGAATCATCAGAGTTATGTTATTATCAGTGGCCTATATTTTAGTGATGCAGAATGGATCTTCTTGTCTCAGATTCTTATGGTGACATTTTCTGAATGTTACAGGTGAGCCCTTGTATGGAACGAGCAGTGTTAGACCAACTTGTTGATTATTTTATTGCACGGCTTGCTGCTTACCCTACTACATTGGACGAAGACGAGTCGTGGGTAATCTTGGCTTTAAATTTGTGGTTGAATGGTGATAGATATTGTTTGCTTAGTTTTTGTTGATATTTTGTCTATTCATTAGTTGGCAGACAGTAATCTGGACCCAAAGAAGCGGGTTGCTACTCGGCTTGTTAGGTTGGAAAAGAAAATGCTTCATGCATGCCTGCAGGCGACAGTTGATTTGATAAACCAGTTACCAGATCACACTGTATCTCCATGCCCAGCTCCTTATGCCCCTTTATTGAAATAAAAGGTCTCTCTCTCTCTCTCTCTGTGCGCGCGCGCGCATGTTGTGCATGCACACGTGCATGTGTATTGCCTCAATCTTGTTTGTCGCAATTGTGTTGATCTATATTAATGTTTTACAGAAATCCAATATCCTTTGTATGGAACTTTGCAGTACTTGGGTATATCAGTTCAAATGGAAGAACATAATCCAGGTCAGTCAATTAAAATTTCATGAATCTAATAGGCTGTGAGGAACCAAGTCAAGGCATAGCATTTATACACCTATAGGACAAAAATCCTAACAAATCACCTAAAGACATGAACAAAATTAAACTGATGAACCCCTTGATCGTGAACTACAAGTTTCAATGTTCTGAATTCTAAAGCAATTTAATGAATTTAACCAAGAATTTGGAACATCAATGAAGCAATTCCTGGAAATTACATAAGATTAGAACATCAAAAAGAACTTTTTGAAGTGACCTAAAGTCCTCTTAGAAGATGCAAGATTTTGTTGTAAATCTCAAAAATGAACAGTATAAAACCAAAATTTTGGTTTTCAGATGCCTGTAGTGCGAGAAGGCCAATTAATGGCGTGTTACTTAATGTTCTATGGCTTTTAATTTATCTGTATTAAAGATTTTACTGGATATTAGCAAAGAATCTGCTGTATAATCTGTATATTGGACACATTATATATTTTTTTATCTTGTAAAAGAACGTTGAAATAGCAGACTGGCATTGTGATTTTCCAAGACCCTAATGCATAAGTTAAATAAAATGCCAAAACTACTAATTAGGAACACTAAACTGTTCTGAAGTGATTTTATTTGTCTGATAAAATTGATCAAATGTCGAGATTTTCTCTTTCAATGATCAGTACTTGTACCCTAATTAATTTCCATTTCTTATTTTGCAGCTGCATTTAAGAGGCTTGTAGCACTTAGAGCAACCTACAAATGGCTCTAGTGGCTGTTAAAGAGAGATAATCATGCATTGTCAAGCAAGCTCAGAACTCCATGTTTTATTGGTTCTTCGGCATATTATTCCAGTACCTTTCCCTTCACCTTCCCTTTGCTCTCACCACTTCTCCTTTCCTCAAAAGGTGTAACTGTATCTGTAAATGGCCGTGTGGGATCGCCTCTGTGAATGAAGAGAATAGAAAAAAAAGAATACATTGATTTTGGGGATGCATAGATATTTTTAGTTCATGTTTCTTTGTAAATGCAGTTATGAATGATAAAATCTAATTCAATCATGTTTGCAACTTCTTGTTTACAAAGGATACTTGTCACGCGATATTTTGCCGTTCTTTGTACAATTATAATCGATCAGGTAGAGAGCTATTCAGCACTTCAAGTTAACCAATTGGTGGCCTAAAATGGATCTCTTGCAATTGTGAAAAGCTCTCAATGGGGCTCATTGTTTAAGCAAGTATTTTGACAGCGGACCCACCTATCTAAGCAAGTGCTCAGATTGAGCAACCTCAGCACCCGCTCGGGTAGGTCAGCCCCATTGGGTCCTCTTATAATTGTAGGGAGTCCTAGTCGATTTTGACCTCAAATGGCCATTTAGAGATTATAGAATATCGTAACGGAGTGTGTTTGTTAACATGATTGGTAACATACAGAGCCAAATGCAACACAAATTTTAATGTTTGTACCATTTATAGCATTGTGTACATTAAGTCCTGCATAATTAAAAGCCTACCTAGTTTGGAACAGAATTCTCTCCATTCCGAGAGAAATGGAAGAAAACCATTTCATGGTCTATATCAAGTTTCACAGCATCTGATAGTATACATGTTTAAATTGTCATGTCATTTAAAATTTTTAAAATATTATATATTACCTACGTTGCAACATCATTTAAATTTTCTAAATAATATGGCATCATGTATACAGTTAAATGTTATAAAATCTAATCTAGACCATGAAATAGAAAAGATCCTATTCCACCTGGGTTTTGGCAAAGCAAAATTCTAAAAACAAAAACCATAAAGGGGTTGAAAGCTCACACTAACCCAACCTAATAATTGTAACCCAAAAAATATGAAATCTACAATAAAGTAAAAAATGGTTTGGTGAGACAAGTTGGATCACAATCTTAATTTAGTTCTCCACATATCTCTGATGACCTTCCTTGGCTGTGGATTATCTGGTCCTCTGTCCCGCTGCCCAGACGTAAAATATAGCCATCCATCCCAGAAACCAGCTAATGTGGTTTTTACACGAAAAGGAAGCTTCCCAATCACTGACCATGTCTGTTATTGGTACAAAAGCATAAATTTTCAAATGATCAAAATGAGAGTTACCATCATAGATAAGATACAAGCTCTCTCTTGTACACTTCTTGTGTATTTGAGTTGCGTCTTTACCCTTTTTATTGAATTTGCGATTACTTAATATATTAAAAAAAAGAACGTCATATACAAGCTAGGTGGACAAATTATAATTGATTTGTTTTCATGCTTAGAGGACGACAAATATGTAACACAAACCCAAGATCTTGGGTTTTTTTTAAAAGCTTCTCCCAAAATTTTTTTACAACTTCTTTATTTGTGGCCCAAAAACTAATTCCTCATGAAGTCCTTTAACAAAGTATTTTCCTATGAAATGGCCACCCAAAAGTAATTTCTAGCCCCCCAAACAATTCCTTTTGAGTTTTGGCCCTACACACAAAAAATCCTTGTTCTGCCCCTATTCCCAATCACTGATTATTCTATGTGACTGGTGATATAAAGATAGAGAAATGATTAAGGATGTGTATTGGATGTTTCCCCAAAGTACTTACCATCAGCAATAGTATAAGCAACTTGAGTACAGTGATGGAGGAATGAAGAAAATGAGTATCTGACAAAAGATAACTGCTTTTTTTTTTTTTTTTTTTTTTTCTGGTTAGGGGACACCAAAATAAATCTTGTCTGGATTCTCGTGGACGTGTAAGAAGATAAGATAATGATATCTTGCATCACAAGAAAGGATGGAACAAGAAGTGACTATAATTTTCAGAAGCTACGAATTGACAACAAGAGGAAAGGTCGGCCAAGATGGTTCCAACATGCGAAACAAAGATTGGTAACTTCACCAGTATGGAATGGTTTGATTAAAAGTAAATGTTCCACTGGAACACGAGGATAATAATGAAGATATCAGGCAGGAACTATGTGAAAAAATATGACAAGTTTAAAAAAAGTAACGTCTCTATGTAACCTTAATGGCAGACAATGCTTCATGCAACTGATTGCTGACCCCAAAAAGTTTGTAAAATCTTTCTTGACATGGTTTGTGCTGTATCTATAAATGATTAATTATCAGTTGGAATTAAAAACTTAGTCCATATCATCCAACTGGATTTTTTCTTTAATTTTATCAAGGAGGCTCAAAAAGAGAAACAGAATGTACATAATGATGCATATATCCTTATTTAAAGTCTTCTAATGATGGGACAAGGTCATACCAGTGAGTCTAAATGAAATTGAAACACCTCCCCGACTAGGATCATCCTTTTGTTCACTGGATGCTTTTCTGTTGTACCTCCGGTGATGATAATTGAATTGTTGACGATTACCCAAGCACACTCTATATGGGAGTTGGGTTTTGGCATAGGTGGCAACACTCTCCATTTCTTTTCATCATCCAGCATATAAACATCAGCATAAACTACCTGAGACAGGGAAGAATATAAGGCTATAAAAAGCAAAATAACAACAATACTCAAAATATGGAACAATATTCAGAAAGTTCTATAGATACGTGGATATCAGAGATTATGCAAACAAATGCCGTATTTCCTGTTCGACATGCCAAAATAACTACAGCTAACGAATGTATCCATGCGAAGTATGTAAGTGCATAAATCAACATTACAATCTGCTACTAACCAATTCAACCACAATAACTTAACCAAAACACTATAATACCTCGTGCCTGCGTGAGCATTTGAAAATAGGTGACCCAGGTTTGGCCATAAAATCACCCTCTTGACCACCAATAAGGAAGAGCTGATCATTGACCACAACACAAGCCCTGTTAGAAAATTGACTTTTGTTATTAGATGAAAAATTAAAGAAAAATCCACATTTCTTTAGTCAGCAAAATAGACGTTTTTATTATGCTACTTCCACTATAGTGTGTCCCATGTATACCTCCCATGTGATGTACTAGGTAAAGACCTCTTTTTATGTTTCCCCTTTAATAAGTTATTGCTGCCAATTAAAGAAAAGATTAAAAAAAAAGAAGACATTTTCCCTTTTATGAAACTTGAATGGAATGAATGTTTTCAATGTCCAAACAGAAAAATATAAACCCGGGCAGTCACCAGACCTATGTGGTCCACCACGAGGAATGGGAATTTCAGTCCTCCATTGTTTCTCCAATGCTTTTCCATCCTTCACTGCAATACTCCAGTGCTCCAACCCAGGCGTATGGCGATTCTCCTTGCTGCCACCCATCACATGGAGTCTCCCTCTCCATAACTGAGTTGCTGGAGCATACCTGAAAATTTCACCTGTTAAACCCTTTCAATTAAGGTGTCAATTAAATGGATTAATTCACGTCATACTCGGCTACTATAGAATTCTGCGGCGAGCTCAATCAATTGCCAGTGTCAAGGTCAGATGGAAAAACAATTGCATAGTAATTTCACTGAGTGTGTAATTTCATAAAACTACCAAATCCTTTATTTCCGGTTATACTTGTTAAAGTGTCCCACATCGACAAGATTAACTTGACCTGGGCACTTTATAAGTCATGGACACCCCTCCTCTTTCAAGGCGTCTTTTGAGCGTGAGTAAGATCCATTGGATTTTTACATGGTATCAAAGCGGGTCTCTTGCGATAATGAGTCTTCTCTCTCCCGTATGTTGAATATGTGTTTGGCCAAAGTTGTCACACGTGAGGGGACGTATTAAAGCGTCCCACATCAACAAGATTAACTTGACCTGGGCACTTTATAAGCCATGGACACCCCTCCTCTCTCAAGGCGTCTTCTGAAAGTGTGTTAGGCACATGGACTTTTACAATGCTAGTATGGGAATTTTGCTCTTCTCAAAAATTACTCATATGCAGACTGCATTGAAAAGTAATTCCAATATGCTAATTGTAACTTCTGCTGCTACTATGACTGCAATCATATGTTAGTACATTTGGAAGCTAGTGCAGCAATTGCTTTTTCCAGCACTGCAGTGCTGCAGGACAAGCTAAAGAATAAGGAAGCTAGACTCAGAAAACAATGAAACATATTCCAAATTGTGGAATTTTTAAAGCGTTATTATAGTGATGAAAAAAGTTTCTTTTTTGGGATAATTACACTTAACCCCCCTGATTTATCCACGGTGTGGCGATTTACCCTCCAATGTACCAAAATTGGTACATGACCCCCCCGAACTTGCCAACGTATGGCAAAATCAACCTTTCGTCTAATCGACCGTTCGTTTGGACGGAAAGTCGGTCACGTGCAAGTCACGTGACTTGGGGAGGATCTCTGTCTTAAACGGTCACGTGACTTGCACGTGACCGATTTTCCGTCCAAACGAACGGTCGATTGGACGGAAGGTTGATTTTGCTACACGTTGGCAAGTTCGGGAGGGTCATGTACCAATTTTGGTACATTGGGAGGTAAATCGCCACACCGTGGATAAATCAGGGGGGTTAAGTGTAATTATCCCTTCTTTTTTAAAAAAAAAAATCACACTATCTTGACAGAGACTTGGTTTAGAAAATAAGGCCAGATTGACAACAGGATAACAAAAAGAAGAAATCTGTACTACGATAAGCACAAGCCAAAAAAATGAGCAGCTTAAATGAATGTTTAGAAGGAAGCGATCAATATAGGATATAATTTCAACTGAAACACTTCCTAAAACAGAGTGCAACTAGAGTGGACTTGCACTACTATCAGTGGTGGAGCTATGTTCTGCATGTCTCTGGAAACTCTTATTCATATACATGCTCACATATGACAGAGACATGTAAACACTAGCACTCATACTTTTTACTTATGGCTGACAACAGCATATACAACAGAAAGCAACTTAATCAGAAAACAGAGTTGAAACCCAGCATGTGAACATTTATTTTTAGATCATACAAACAAACAAGTTCATTTTGCATGAAGCAAGAGCAAATTACATTTCTAGAGGGAAATGTAGCTTGGTTAATGCATAACCTAATCAATTCACCTACCTTGGGGCTGGTAATGGCGGCATGCTCCTCCATTTCTTTGTCTCAGTGTCCAGCACAAATGTGCGAGGAGTAGGCCCTCTGCATTGTGGGCCATACTGTCCTGAGACCACATATATGTATCTCCCATCAGTTGCCACTCCTAGATGTGAATGCCCCATATCTTTTGGCATATCAAACCTCCCTCCCCATGTATTACTAGTAAAATTGTATATGTCAACATGCGAGTGCACCTACAAGACATAAAAATATGCATAAACAAAGATCATCAATATAAGTGACTTGAAATCATCTAAATTATATCCAACTAATCGGTGAAAAAAGTTTGATCAAAACTTCCAATATCTCACCAAGTTACATTCTATACAAGCTTGATGAACTCTAAAAGGAGTGAAAGAAGTACAATCATAGCCCAAAAACAATGATGCTTATTGAAACATCAACTAGCATTGAACTTGAACATTGAACAAGCAAAAACTTAGTACCGAATAGAACATTGTACAAGCAAAAGGTTCATCAGATATGACAGATTCTCACATAGTCAAGTGTGCCATATCCTGCAAACACATATAAAAGGTTTTTAATCTGTATTGCTGCTCCATCAAGTCGAGGTACAGGTGCTGGTGGCATCTCCTCCCATTTTAACTCAGGTGCAGGTAAATCAGCATAAGTTGCAGGTAAGAATCTCTCAGGAACGCGTTCTTTTCTATCTTTGACATCTTCTCTCTACAAATATAAGTTGGGTCATAGTCAATTACAACAAAATTCATTCAAGTAGAACAATAAGGGCATCCACTAATTAAGTGGGTATATGATCAGAACGAGACAAGTACCCAAACGGAGTCTAAAATTTTGGATTAGCTTTTTTTTTTTGTTGGGTTCTAAACTCCAAGTCAACTTACATCAATTACTCCATAGTACATTTTAATTTTATATTATTTCATTTAGCTTGGTTTCCTCAATAATCAAAGCAATAGTGAAGAAAAAGATAAATGAGTCCGTGGTAGAGAAAATGATTCGTAACCTTACCTTAAGACAATTACAATTGAAAACCATAAATATTTTTTTTAAAATGTGATATATAGCATCAAATGGACAAACAAAACCATCCTAAATCGAATAAATATCCGTTTGATTTGTCTGGATGCTGTAGAAGAAAAAGTAAATTAAAATCAGGAACTTTGACTCTTAACGCATGAACCTCAACTAAAATGGGACTAACACAACAATGTGGCAAGTGCCATAGCTTAGAGAGAGTTTTTCTTTAATGATATGAGAAGAAACAAAACACTATAAATCCAAGTTTCAATTTTATTTTATTTTTTCACTTTTCCCAGCAAACCAATGTGCAAAAATAAACAATTTCACAACCCCAGTTTAAAATTCACAGAAACAGGTAGGAAAAGAAATAGATTTGGAACTGAAAACGAGTATATACATACCCACAAGATGGGACATTTCGTTACAGTGCTCACCTTGTGATGAGCTATGTTGGTTGTGACATTCTGTACAACTACAATCCTAGATTTCTCGAGCGCCCAGCTCGATGCAATAGACAGATAAGCAGGAGCAGCAGAAGAGGAAGAAGCCCAAAGAAAATCTGCAATGAGAGCCGCTCCTAAAAGACCTGCGCACGAAATCAGAAATACGAGCTTTGCAGTTGAAGAATGGTGCTTATTATGATTAAACCTGGCCATTTTTCAATAAAAACCCCATAAAACCATGCATGAGCCATTTATAGGGAACGAGAACAAAAAAAGCACAAAAAAAGATTGAGAAAGTGAGTGCTTGAAGGAGAAGAAACTTTGTTCTGAGGTGCAAAAGACTTGGGCGCCAATGGTTTCGCTCTTGCACGGTATTCTTTTTATATATATTTTTGGTTATTTCCAATTTTTTTATTTTTTATTTTTAATGAGAATGCGCGTGGTATGAGGCAAAAACTGGGGTAAGCAAAAACGTCGGGTAGTTCTGGTTTGGGGAAACTTATAAACGGCGGTAATTATCTCGTCGTTTGCATTTTACAAACAGCTTTAAAATTTAAAATTCTAACAATTATTTTTATAAGTAAGAATATTTTAAAAAATTTGGTTGAAATTTGATTTTATTTGGGTTAGAAATTTTGATACATTTATGTGTTGTCACCAAATGAATGAATAAGAAGTCTAATTTCTTGTATTTTTTTTGTAATATTCATTCCTATTTTCAAGTAATTACTATTTCAATATACCAAGTGTATCATTATCTTTTAATTATAAATAATATAAAAATTAAAAATTCCACGTGAATGTAAATTTTTTAATATTCTTGATTGTTTTCGATAAATGATAAACTTGTCCTTTTATCCACATGGAATTTTCATCTAAATTACTTGACAAGAATTACTATGAACCAAGCTAAATCTATACGAATAAAGATGGTCTCCTAAAATGGATATGAAAAATTCATTGGGACCAATGTAAATGAAGCACGTGTAAAAGGAGCCACATAGGTCATGAAAGACCTATGGTTATTTTTCAATGGTGATTTTTTTTTTTTTTTTTGAAAAAATATTTTGATGTAACGTAAAAGCCAAAATAGTCTTGATTATTTTGTAAATATTTTAGGTTTGAAAAGAGAAAAAAAAAATTAAACCAAAAATAATCGCATAATATTATTTTTCTGTAAGAAATCGTATAATCTTTGAGCAGTCAATATGTCATTTATATTTCTTATACATATTTTGTACATTTATATATGATCAAATTTTAAACCCACCATTAAATTTGTGATGTCCAATATGAATTCCATTAATTCAAATGTAAATTTAAAAATAAGATATATATATATATATATATATATATATATATATATATATATATATATATATATATATATATATATATATATATATATATATATATAAAAGATGTAAAAATATAATTTTTCATTAATATAAGATTTTGGGCCTGTGAAACAGCTTGCAAGTAGGCCCAAATAACCTCTGGTAAGAGATTGTCCAATGCAATCTGACAACCTTAATACACAATCCCTATCCACGAGGTTTCAAGCAATTAATCTTTTGAAAGGTATTGTGCCCTCAAGGCTCAAATCGACCGTGGGTCAGTGATATCCACAGATGTTATAGGTTGAAACTCTGCCACCAAAACAAACAAAGGTCGGATTATTGAGGGCCATTCCATTTTAAATCAGAATATATAGAATAGTTTTTCATTATAATACAACCTCCATCCACTACTTGTACTAAAAATGAAAAAAAAAAAAAAAAGGAAAGAGGAAGAGGAAGACCATTTATAATATATATATATATATCTTTTATTTTTTATATATATATATATATATATATATATATATATATATATCTTTTATTTTTTATGGTGCTAAAAAATGAATACAGTTATCAATTGCGAGATTATTATTATTATTTTCTTAATTTTTTATTTACGAAATGATTACCAATAATAGATTTATTTAAAAAAAAAAAAAATTAATCTTTGGAGCCGATGGGGACTTGATGTTTTGATGAAATTATAAGTTACATAATTTCCTTTTGTTATTAATATTTAATCCAAAGACCAAACACTTTTTTTGTTGTTTTAATTGGATTTAAATCTTAAATCACATTCAAACTATTTATATTTACTAGCATTACATCTCTAATCTACATTTGAAGGAAGAAAAAAAAAATTTAGATCGAAGATTTAATTTATAAAGTTATTTTTTCTAAAGTAGTATTTTTAGTGAATAATATAAAATTAAAAATCAGGATACTCTTAATATTTTATATTTCTAATTAAATACATCATATTTGATTATCTTATTTTAAAACTTAATGAGATATAACGAATTAAGAAAAAATAAACATCTTTTAATTGTGATCAATTTTGAATAGAGAATTAATTAATTAAAAAAATGATTTAGGATTTTCTTATTGTCAAGAGAGAAAAGAACAAGATTTTGTTGTTGTTGTTATTTTATTTTATTTTTTAATAAGTGTTGTTGTTATTGTTATTAGTCTATAAAATCAACTAATCTAATTAACCTACCCTCGTCTGTCAATGGGCCGGACCCAAAGCCCACAGGCCCAGAACTCCACAATCGCGGGAGGAGATAGTAGAAGGGATAGTAGCGTTCCTCACCCATTTCCTCTCGTAGCGCTTGTTCTTCGTCGTTGGATCTCGGAGCTGCTTCTTTGACAGCCGATACCATCGCCTCCGCCAACCCGTTAGTCCCTTTCTACCCCTTGTGGTTCCTCTCTTCCTTCGTTAAGCTCGCAACTCTTCTTCGATCTATGCGCTTCTTTCAAATCTAGGGTATCTGTGCGCACTTGTTATCCATCAATTAAGTAGGCAAAACGACTGCTGATTTGATTTTTTGTTTTTTCTTTTTCAGAAAATGAGGTGTGAAGAAAGTTATCACTGCGTTTGATTTTTTTTAATGGATGTGAATGTTAGAGTGCAGGGGGTTAAACTGTATCAGATTTTTTAATTAAGTTCTATATGATCTTTATCTCTCTTTCTTTGTGCGTCTTTTGGTGTGTATAACTATATTGTGGATTGTGTAATATTTTGAGAAATGAAATGAAATCAAATATGCGTGTTTTTTTTTTTTTATTATTATTTTTTTTTTTGTGAGAAATGAATTCTACAATTTAGCTGTGTAGAGGCTTCATCCATGGCTTGAATTCGGTTACACATCCGATATTAAAAATAAAAAATAAAAAATCACTGAAACGATTTTGTTGAGACGAAATAGAGCATAGGGTTTAGACTTCATCCATGGCTTGAATTCGGTTACACATCTGATATTTCAGAGAAAAAAAATTGTTCACTGAAACATTTTTGTTGAAACAAAAGGGAGCATAGGGGTAAGTGCGAAAGAGGTCTCGATTGATGGGGATAAGTGCATTTTCCCCTATGGTTTAGACTTTATAAGGTTTTTGATTTAGTTGTATATGATTTTATCTATCTCTTTCTTTGTGCGTCTTTCGTCTGTGTTTGCTGTATATCATGGATTGTGCAATGTTTCAGAAAGGGAATGAAATGAAATGAATCATGTGTTTTTTCTTTTGAGAAATGAATGCTACAACTTAGCAGTGTAGAGGTTTTAATCCATGTATTGAATTCAATTAGGCATCGGATACTAAAAAAAAAAAAAGAGAGAGAAACTCTTTTTTTTCTCTGAAGCATTTTTGTTGAAACAAAATGTAGTGGTAGTATGATTTAAGCCCACAATCTATTTATTTATTTTTATTGGTTGCGTTGATTAATTTGGTGAATGCATTTTGGGGTCAACTTGCAGAGAGTAGTGTGGTTTACTTTTGAAATGTTTCCTTCAACTTTAGTTAGATTTGATGAGAATGACTTCCTTATATAGAATGTTTTCACTATCTGAAAATGTTTGGAATAAGCTTCATGTACAGATTGCTGGTATTGCGGTTCCAGAAATGCTGTATTTCTTGACTCACTACTGTTCTATTTTTAATGAGTTAAATGTGCTCCTTGAAATCATCCAATACTTGCGAGGAGCATATATAAACAATCAAAGAAAAAGAATGATGTCTTTGATCAATACATGGAGTACCCTTCAATTTGATATACCCATGTGGGAGTTGTGCATGCTTGTGTTTACTTGTTTTTGGTTTTTTTTTTTTTTTTTTTTTTTTTTTTTTTTTTTTTAATCTATTTAAAACTAGAATCAATTGGTATGTGTACTCAAAGGAAGTCAATGACCTGTTTTCTTGGTACTTAATAATCAAAATCTTTTCTATTTCTACCATCATTTTCTTGCAACACTTTATGTAACAGGTCTTGTTCTTGTTGTTTCTCCTTCTGAGGAGATGTGTTGAATGATTTGTGATTTTATTTGTTTTGCATGTTAACTCTGTTTTCTGCTGCTGTCCTACCCAGTCCGGCGATAGTACTTACGAATATGTGAAGCTTACGTTTCTTTTTCTTTTATAACTCCTTGCTGTTTTTCTTATTCTTTTTTTTTTTTTCTTTTTTTTTTCTTTTTTTGGTAGGGTGAGTGGATTGAAATAAACGTCTACTGCAATGGCTGGACGAGTGATCCACCGGTTACTGAGAAGGAAACTTGAATCTCACTCAACGGTAAGATTCCTGCCATCCCTGCAGCTCCCTCCTTCCTCCTCATCCTCTCTCCTCATATTAGTTTGATGTTACTTCAGAAGTATTAGCCTAAATGACCCAAATTGGTGTTGATAACAAAATTCATAAAATATAGGTTTATATGAATACCATATTCAGTTTCGTATTCTTCTTCATGAGAGTCGTATGTTATAAATTTATTAGGACACGTCAATATTGTTCTCTTTTAAGGGTTTTTTTTTTTTTTTTTTAAATATTTTACCAGCATCTGTTTACTTCAGCTTCGGTGGTAATCTTATTACTTGTTATCCTATTTGAGCTAGATACCAGCATATTTTTTTGTTTGTAAAGTAAATTGTGCTCTCTATTTTTTAGAGAGAGAAACTCTCCACCCTTTTTCCAAATCCTCTGTCCCCCCCCCCCCCTTTTTTCTCCTCCCTTTTGTGGCTGTTCTAGGGGAGGAGGGAAGAGCTTTGTCTCTTCCCCTCTTCCCCTCCTCCCTTCCTCTTCTCTTCTTTCCTCACGTCTTCTTCTCTTTCCCTATGCCTCTCTGGATTCTTAGGGTTTATCTTTTTCTTGGGTGTAGTTCTCGGTGGCTGGGTCTTCTCCAGCTCGTTCCGGTCTCTTCCGTCGACGCCGTTTCCGTGGTTGGCCCCTGCGCAATCGTGCGTGGGTTTTGGTCCTTTTGCATCTTGGGTTGTAGATCTATTGTATTTGGGTCCTCCTAACAGTGCACATGCTTCACTGGAGGTTTCGCCGTCATGGTCCGGCATTCCCCGCCGTTGGCGCTGCTACCGGTGGACGCCACACGCCGTCTCAGCGCATGTGGCCAAGGGAGTTTTTTGAAGTTTGGGAGTTAGATCTACGGTGTTGGGGACCTCTTCGCCGTGCACGCGCCCCTCCGGCGGCTTTTCCAGCAAATTCCACGACGTCCGACAGTTTTTCCGACTGGTTTAGCACTGCGCCGGCGACAGTAGCGCCACGCGCCTGCGCGCGTGACTTCACACGCCGTCGACTATAATTTTTTTCTTTTTCTTGTCTTTAGCTATGACTTTTCTTTTGTATTTGGGGTTTCATCTGTATTTTGGGTTTGCTTTTCAGATGTAATTCGGGCTTTTTGTATTTTTGGGTTTGTATTTCTGTTGGGTTTTGGGTGCTTTTGGGCAGATTTGGATGAATATTGGGGGGCTTTTTTGGGCTTTGGGTTTCTTGTGGTTCTGGGTGTCGTGGGTGCTACATGCGGGTTTTAGGGTTGGTCCTTATGGGTTTGTTTGGGTTTTTCTTTTTATGGGTTAGCTTTGGCTGTTCCTGTCTATACTTCTAGTGTACTTAGGGGCACCTTACGCTTATATATAAAGTTTTCTTATAAAAAAAAAACCAGCATATTTTTTTATTGTTTAATTTTTTATGGTCACATTTTTGTGTCCTAGTTTTGATGTATTCATTGTTCTTAGAATAAAATCTTACTGTGGAGAATGGCTGAACCTGGTGTGGGTAGATTTTTGGAATTTTGTGACCAGCTTATAAAATCTTACTTTGCATCCTAGAAGTCAAATTTACCATTTTATTTGATAAACTAATACTCTATATCAATTTGCAGGCACCTCCTTTATTGTCATCTCTCATCTCAAAGAAATATGATGTTGAGTCTACTGGCATGAAGTCCCTAAGAGCACTTGCTCTCCTTGGAGCAGGGGTTTCAGGGCTCTTGTGTTTTGGAACATTAGCAGCTTCAGCTGATGAGGCTGAACATGGCTTAGATTGTCCTAATTATCCCTGGCCTCACCAGGGCATTCTCAGTTCATATGATCATGCTTCGTGAGTTCCAACTGAACCAATGATTTTTTTTCTTCTTCTTTTGGACTCTAGCAATATGGCGCTATTAATTGTATAATATGACTTATAAAAGTTCTATCTAAATTGTTTGCTTTTTCATTACTTCTACATATCCATGGTTTATATTCAGTAATTCATAGACGGTGATCATTCCTCTTGACCTTGGTGGCGTTGTTTTCAGCCTTGCCTTTGTAGTGCCTTGAACTTGAACAACATTACACATTGTCTAAACATTACCTTGGAAAATGTTTTGGAACTTTTTTTTTTTGGTGTGGGGTACATAAAGATGTTGGTTTTGCATATTAAATGCAGTTTCCTGGTCTTGATGTTTTGATGTCAATTTTGCCTGAGCAGGATTCGTCGTGGTCATCAGGTTTATCAACAAGTCTGTGCATCTTGCCATTCTATGTCACTTATATCATACCGTGATTTGGTGGGTGTTGCATATACGGAAGAGGAGGTAAAGGCTATGGCAGCCGAGATTGAAGTGGTTGATGGGCCTAATGATGAGGGTGAGATGTTTACACGCCCCGGTAAACTTAGTGATCGTTTTCCTCAGCCATATCCGAACGAACAAGCGGCTAGGTTTGCTAATGGAGGGGCCTATCCTCCAGATCTAAGTCTTGTTACCAAAGTAATTCCTGTCTTTTGCTTAAGAATTGTGTATAATCTATATTATTTATCCCAGAGTTTTCTTACCCTTGTTCCTTTCAGGCTCGTCACAACGGTCAGAACTATGTATTTGCCCTCTTAACTGGTTATCGTGATCCCCCTGCTGGTGTTTCGGTAATTCTTATTCCTTATCTATTAAACACCTTTCCTATGGTAAATATGAAAAACTGGTAGTTGAGGTGACCAATATGTACTCTTAGTTGAAAATAACAAGCTTGATATCTTGAAATAGGAACACTAACACATCAACATGAGGAAAAAGAAAAAGAAAAAGAAAAAAAAAGGTTCTAAAGAACTTCATGATTTGTGCCCTACCTTCATGATTCTTAATTGGAATTGTAGATTCGGGACGGGTTGTATTATAATCCTTATTTTCCTGGGGGAGCGATTGCAATGCCTCAAATGCTTAATGATGGCGCCATTGAGTATGAAGATGGTACACCTGCAACAGAAGCTCAGGTTGGTTTACCTCTTAAAATATCCCCATGAAACAATAAGAAGCTTTCTTGCTGCATGTTATCACATGTTCTCTTGATAATAAAGCTCAAACTCTTCTCTGATGCTGTGGTGCAGATGGGAAAAGATGTGGTGTCATTTTTGACATGGGCTGCGGAGCCCGAAATGGAGGAGAGGAAACTGGTACATTTGCTTCTAACTTGTGTTTCTATCATGTGAAGAATATTGAAAAACCACATTTTGTTTATGACATTGTCTGTGTCTCTTTTTTGTAATGACATTTTGTACGTTCAAATGCAGATGGGATTTAAATGGATATTCGTACTGTCACTAGCACTACTTCAGGCTGGTTACTACCGTCGCTTGAAGTGGTCAATTTTTAAGTCTCGCAAGCTGGTTCTTGATGTTGTTAACTAGCTTCCATCTGGTTCCCTTTCTACTTTTGCGTATGGGGTGAGTCGAAGCGACAATAATTATTTATCAGATCTAGTTTTTCTTGCCATGTCAAATTTGCACCAATTGGTAAATTGTTAATGGAGTAACCTGAAGACCGTTCTTTTCTGGGTTTGAGATGAAAATAAGCAAGTCCATATACATGATCCGATGTTTGTCTATGGATTTATTTTTTACTGAGCTTCTGTATTATTTCCAAGTTCTTCAGGGTGGACTTTAGTCTTCAATATTTGTTCAAAATTGTCATTTTGTTGGCGTTTTGCAAATGGCAATCGGTGACATTGAAAAAATGAGAGGCAATGGCCAATATGCCCTATTGGAAACAAGCTTTGCTTCTGCCAGTTTTCATTTCATGAATCGGTGTTTCACGAGCATGATGTATGGTCACTTTATAAGGTGATACACTGTATACAATAACGTGCTTTAGAATCATGAAAGTTAGGGCTGGTTTATTGATACATCTTTATGCAAAGCCTAGATTTACAAGATCTGCTGGGTACTGTTTCTGTCCATGCGGATTGAGACTTCCGAGGTTGAGTGGTATCATTACTTATTTTACTTAACGAGGGTTTCCTGAGAAACAAGTGTTTGTTTGTCCATGACTTTTATGGTGGTTTTGGCTGCTGCTTTATTTTTTTGCCTCCCTTACTCAAGAAACATGTTTGATGTACGGTTCTTAGTTACTGTATGGGACCTTTTTATTTGCCTCTTCTAGAGACATTGATTGTGATTTGCAACATTGATTCAGGGAAAGGGAAATTTTGGCTTGTCTAATAATCCTCCTCTCTTGAAGGGAGGGACTTGCAGTAGGATCCACCCTCTGAGAGGAGAACGTGGAAGCGGCCTAATTTGTCTTCCCTCCGGGGCTAGACTTATGGAATCTGGATAGGAATTTCTTAAAGTATAGCATTTTCCATTTCTTAAAATTGGTTGTCCGAATTGCGCGCAGATTGGATAGCCTTAAAGAAGGGTTGCGAAACTTGTTTTGGGTGAGTGGGTTTTCCATTCTAGGCTGTTCGGCGCAGGTGGGCTTTGCAGTTCTCTTCTTGTTGTAGGGCTGTTCAAATTATGTGCAATTTGGACTATCCTAGACTTCAAAACCTACTCAGATTTTGTTCCAACTGACGAGGTCTGTTTTAAGGCCTCCGGGTGGGTTCTTTGGGAAATGAAGGCCCAATTATGTCCGTTAATATAGGCCAGCAGGTACGCAATTGCGCTTTCTACATAGCACAAAAGCCAAAAAAAAAAAAAAAAAAAAGGCCCAATCTGATCAGCGATGACGTGGCTTGCCATTGTCCAAACCAATTCCAGAAGAACAGAAAATAGAAAAATGTCGACCTACTCAGATTTTGTTCCAACTGACGAGGTCTGTTTTAAGGCCTCCGGGTGGGTTCTTTGGGAAATGAAGGCCCAATTATGTCCGTTAATATAGGCCAGCAGGTACGCAATTGCGCTTTCTACATAGCACAAAAGCCAAAAAAAAAAAAAAAAAAAGGCCCAATCTGATCAGCGATGACGTGGCTTGCCATTGTCCAAACCAATTCCAGAAGAACAGAAAATAGAAAAATGTCGAAACTAGTGTCCTAATTCCTTAATATGAGCTCATGAAGGTTTTGTACTGCACGAAAAAATAAATAAATTAAGGGCAATGGAACTGTTTATATAATAATAATTAAAAAAATAAAAATAAAAATATAGACCTACACGTGGCTTGTGAATTGAAGGGTGTTAACTTCTTTTTTTTTTTTTTTTTAAGGGGCTAGTGAGTCTCCAATGACCATATTGATTCAGAGCGGTAGGTTTATTATTACTCTTATGCTCCGTTTGTTTCGACGTAAAATGATTTCCATCGTAAAATGATTTCGGCGAAATTATTTTCAGAAAAAATGATTTTCTTGAAAATATTTTTCGGTGTTTTGGTTCGCACGAAAAAATTACGAAATGCAAAAATCAGAGTTTGGCAAATGTCGCCAGAATCCGGCAACATCCGGTAGTCGTCGCCGGATTCCGGCGAAAAAGTTTGACCGGATCCGACCAAAATGGCCGGATTCCGGCCGGAATCTTCTGGATCCGGTCATATCCGGCCGGATTCCGGCCATTTTGGCCAAATCCGGCCGGATCCGGTCATATCCGGCCGGATCCGTCCAGATCCGGCCGGCTTGGCCGGAAACCGGTAAATTCCAGCCGGAATTTGGTCATCCCGTGGCCGGATTCCGGCGCCGGTACAATTCCAGTGACCTGATTTTGGCGCCGGCAGGATTCCGGCGACCGGATGTTCTTGGACTCCGGCGCCGACTGGATGTTGTCGGACTCCGACGCTGACTGAATTCCGACGATCGATAATTGTTAAATTCTGATGATCGGATATCAAACATGCGTGTAAGGACGAAGAGTTTCATTTCGGAAAACGATTTACGGTTTTAAAAATCGTAAATCGTTTTCCAAAAATTAAAGAAGTTTTTACGGTCAAACTGAAAATGATTTTCGTTGACCATTATTTTCGCCCCTACCAAACACCGGAAAATGCCGAAATCGTTTTCTAGAAATCATTTTACGCCGAAACAAACGGAGCATTATATAATTAGCAACAAAGGTTAAATTCATACGAAGCACAATTGCCTAGGGTTAGGAAAAATAGTAACGCTACACTTATATTTCTTTTACAACTCTTTTACATCTTGTTGACACTTATCGGTATATAATTGAAGGGTGTAAATTTTTTTTTTTTTTTTTTTTAAATAGCTGGCGTTGTTTTTATCATTTGCTGACATGTATCAGCAAGTTATAAAAAAATTGTAAGAACATTTACATATCTTAACAAATTTGCTCTCAATTTTAACTAAAAAAAAAATAAAAAAATCTATTTTAGCTACCCACTTTTTCAAAGTACCTACATCTCACTCTATATTTTAGTTATCCACTTATACTATTCCACTTTACATATTATTTCTCAATAATTTTTTTATTCTTTTATTGAGATAAGAGAGGATGCTAGAGATTAAAAAAATGCTTTGTTTTTACATTTGGTGAGTGAATAGTGATGTAGCAAGCTAGCAACTTACCATTTTTTTTTTTAAATTGCTTAGCTGGATACAGCTATTTTTGCTCTCATTTTAACATCCAGGTTAACTAAATGAGATTTAGCTATCCGGAAAAGAATGCTTTAAATAATATAAGCCTAACATTTTTTTTTTTAGGGAAAAAAGAGATAAAAAGACAAAAGAAAGTTGTTATCCATCTCTCTTGGGGTGATTGCTATAATAATAGATTAATAGGGGCCAATGAGATTGGCACGAGAAACATAGGAGATCGACAAAGAACATGTCATAGTTGGATGTGGATGCTCCAGCAAATCTAGGCAACCATATAGTGATCCTACATTATGCGCCACTAAAAAGGAATGAAATACCGATAACAAAGGCAACAAGAGGCTGGTCCATGCACCCTATCAAACAACAGAGTGAGATGGGTGCAGATTATGGATAACCTTACATAAAAGTAATTGTCATCAAATTTGATCCAAAAAAAGGTGCACTTTTATATGCTTTGGTTCTCTATGGAGCCGAGAGGCTGTCCCCTCTCCACTAACCAAATGGCCACTGCCCTTAATTCTCTTTTCTTTCTTTAATTCATTTCTTGTTACTTAATTAGGACAAATCCAGCCCTACTTTAACCGTTAATCATCGGAACATGACTTTTTGTGAGTATCATCTTGAGTTAGATGATATCATATTTGCATGGTCCAAACTGTGGGAGAGAGGTTTGTGAATTATAAAAATGTGGTATTAACAACAGCAAACACAAAAATAAAAATAGTTGGTAAAGAAAGGAGTCCAATTTTCTATGGGTATGACCAAATCATGTGTTAGATACCCTAATCGATACATCAAAAGCTTTGAAGATGATTGGACACAAAAAGCTAGGCCCTAAAACCTAATTATATAATAAGTTAGCTCAATCTAATGTTTATTCTCCAAATTGGACTCCACAAAAATCGTAACAATATAGATCCAAAGAGGTACATAGGATGACAGGACGCAAAAAGCTAGGCTCCTTAATCCTAATCATATAATAACTTAGCTCAATCTAATGTTCATGCTCCAAATTGAGCTCCACAAAAATCGTAACAATACGGGCAACTACTAGAAGCTTGTTGGATTATATTTAGTTTTAGGTAATGTCGTTTATTGCTACAGAAATAGTCACTCACATCATCTCTCCCTTACTTCCTTCTCTATTCATTTCATATGCATACATTATACCTGCTCCCTTACAATTGATAATGTAATTGTAGGTGTGGTCTATGTTGTTATAGAAAAGTCAATTGTTACTCTTGAAATTGCTTTGTTATTGAATATTATAATTAGGTAACTGCGTTCACGTAGGCCTTCTTACCTTGTGGAATTTTAGGTTTAAGTTTTTTTGGATGGCCATAGTGTTTCGGTGGCAGTCAAATTTCTTAATTACTGTAATTTTGAAGCTTGACTCTTTTTTCTTTGAGTAATAATGCAAGATATTATATTTTTATAGTACAATTATTCAATAATGTTGATGTGAGACTCAAAACCAATCATTTGATTTTTTATTATTTAAAAATAATTAATTCAAAAATTAGTTAAAATATCACATAAACCATAAATATTAGATAGAATTATAGCATTTCTCCTTTTATCTCTATCAAACAAAACGAAAGAATTGTCTAACAAATTTTTGTCACGTGTACGACAACAAAGAAAAAAGTCCCCACAATATATATGATATTATTTTATATATATATATATATATATATATATATATATATATATATATATATATATATAAAAGTCGTAGCTGTGATAAAATTCAGGACTGGACCAGTTATAAAAATAAAAAATAAAATAAATAAAAACCTTAGTGGCACGTCACATGACAAGATTCAAATGGAATTATCAATAAAAAAACTTACTCAGTTACGAACAAAGCGCACACTCGCGCATAACACGTGGTCTACACCTCCCAATGAAACTAGCCTGTTAAAAAATTACCAGGAAGTGCATCTCACGCTCCGAAGGTCAATTGCGAGAATTATATTAATCAGCAGTTTAAACCGAATTTACTGTTCCGAGCTAATCATGTATAAAACACGTGTTCACATTCTGTAAGCTTTTCCAAAAGGACTTCCACTTAAACTGGAAAAAGAAAAGAAAATTATGCTGTGCAACCTGGGCAATCCCCACGTGTCCTCTCCTTCTCAAAAGTGCCGAACACGCTCCCCACTGTGATTGGCTAGAATCGTGGGACCTAATCACAGACCAATATTTGCCCCCCCAGATACGCAACTTTTCAATCGGACCCACCGCAATTGGAAACTAACCAATCACGAAACGATACTGTTTCAATGTTGCCCTAGACACGTGGTGGTTGGTAACCCAGCCACCGGTGCTCACCAGTCACCGCTATCATTATCGATTTCATCTCCGAGAGAGAGTGAGAGAGAGAGAGAGCGAGAAAGGTTAGGAACAGAGGTAGACGAGGGTGATGGACGGTGGAGATAGATGGCACGTGTCAAGCCTCGGCGGTGGGTCCCAGGATAAGATGTTAATTAACCGAGTGATGCCCAGATTCCGACCGATCGCACCGAAACCGGACACCAGCGGATCAAGTTTGCCGACGGAGAACAAGAACAGGCCTTCTGTTTCACAAGCAAGAACGAAGAGAAAGTACGTTAGGGGTTGCAAGAATAATAATGGATATAAGAGAGAGAAAATGAATTCTGAGGAAGAAAGTAAAGATGAGTTGGAGAAGACGGTTCTGACTCTGCAACTGTTGCCTGAGAGAGCTCAAAAGAAAGATCTGGATGCTGGAGACTCGCGGTCTAAGGTTGATCACACGGCTGATAAAAAAGCGATCGAGGATAATCATAATCAGGGCCCACAAATGTGGTTGAGTGACAAGAAATGGGTGTTCGGTGACGTTGACCCCGGTGCCGGGTCAGATCGGACGGCGGTGATGGCTCAGACGAGGGTGGTGGAGTCATGGGTGACGGTGGAGAGCGTGACAGACACGTGCATGGATGTACGAGGAATAGGATGTACGGATGAGGAGAAAATTAAGAATCTCGAGAGGGACACGTGCCCGGGGTTCGTATCGGACGGTTCCGACAGGGTGCAGTGGGTTAACGAAGCGTATAAGAGGATGGTGAGCCAGGAGGATGAAGGACAGTTACCGGAGTGTACAGTGAGGTTGGTGGTGAAGGAGAGGTTGTTGCCCTGCTTGTATCCGGCGTTTACGGCTCGAGTGAGACTGCAGCACACGTGGCGGAACCAGAAGTACTGTACTTCGTCAAAGGTGGTGCCTTGTGATGTGTGGTGGATGGACTGCGGAGGATTTGCATGGAGGTTGGACGTCAAAGCTGCGCTCAGTCTCGGCCTTTGAAACAAAGATCAAGGGATTGAGAGAAGCCACCTTAATTATCAGGTATTCATGCTTTGCCTAGCAGTTTCTTAAAGCACTAAGGAGAAAAAAGGTCAACGAGGGAGAAAAAAGTTCTACCAAAAAAAAAAAAAAAATCAACATTAAGCATGAAACATTCTCACCCAGGCCCCTTGAAGGAAAATTCGACGGGGCGGGGCCACCTTTTGAATAGTAAATCAAGCAGGCCAGGCCCCAATAAATTATTATCCTATTGCGTCGGAGCTAAAATCCATGTGCATATATAGTAACGCACAAGAATCTCATATATATACATATGATTTTGTATGCTAGCTTGTTTTACACTGTTCATATTCATATTCACTATTCAGTGTGGATTTCTAATTAATCTGTGTTTGGAACAAGTGTGGAACAGTGCCACCAGACTCCTTCCTATACATGAAGTGTAATTAACTCCGAGCTAGAGACTTGAACTTTTTCTTTCCTAAGCAATTAAAATACATCAAAAGAAAAAGGGAGGGAAAATAATATCTATTAATTGTGTTAATGTTGCTTCTAAATTACCAAAAAAGTCAATGTCTAATTGAATGACAAAAATATCCTTCATATATATATATATATAATGTGAATTTCAATTTTTTTCATAAAATGAAATATTTTTTTTTTTTTTTAGTTTTTATTTCTTTTTTTCAAGTCGAGTTGAGCTTAATTTTTAATTTTTAAAACTCGTCATATAAGCTTGAACTCGACTTAAGCTCGTGATAAATTGAGAGTTCGAGAGCTACTCAAGCTTGACTCGAGCTCATTATAAAAAAATTTAAGCTCGTAATAAATTTAAATGAGTCAAATTTAGGCATATACTACTCATCCAAAGTCGGCTTATTTACATTCCTAGCAGGAGATCGGGAGAGCACCACTTGTACCAGTTGGATTTTAGCTGCTGGATCCTAATCGGAAATGGACTGTTTTGGCATCCCAAAATTTTTTAGTCTTAATATATGCATAAGCCGGTCAAAGCTAAAAGCCCTGTTTTGGTATGTTACATAAATTGGGCAAGTAAAGGGAGCGCACTTCCCTAGTTTGGCGTAGCTGTCATGAACACGTAGAAAAATCATAAAATGAAATTTTTCTTTAAATGAAGTGCGCGCATTTCATACAAAAACTATAAATAACTCTTTTCGATTTGTTATAATCACTTAATATGTTCTAATTAGATTTCTTTTTTTTTTTTTTTTTTTTTTTGATAAAGTTTAATTAAAGGTATTATTATAAGAGAAATGTTGAAATTCCTTCTACTGTCTATCTGAAAGGATATAAATGTGATAAAAAAAAATTATCTATATCTTTCTAGATGACATGATGTAATTTTTTAATTATATTTATATCATTTCAAATGAACACAAAAAAAACACTAGAAAAAACTCTAGCATTCCTCTAACTTTTATTCACAAATTTAATGGAATAGTTCATAATTAATGGAATAATTAAGCATTTTTACTCTTTGTATTCACGTGAGGATGAGAGTTTATTTACTTTACTAATTATAAATTATCTCATCAGGTTTGTTAATGAATTGTAATAAAAACTTTTACTACAAACATTTTCCTTTGAATAAGATTATAAGAGCGGTGTTAACGTAGGTATTACAATTTTTACTATAAGTATATTTTCTTTTTAAAAAATAAGAATGCAGCTAAGAGAGCTACAGTAAATATAATATTTTGTTAGTATTTGACTGTGTGTAGATAGATAAAATATTTCTTGTTAACTTATCATAAGAATATGGTTTTTTTTTTTTTAAAAAAAAAAAAAAAAAAATTATTTTTTGCTTTACCTGCCTGAAAAAGGAATTTACTTAATCACATTGATTACTTTATTTACTTATTTTAGTATGTGACCATGTGAACCAATCCACCAGGATTGATACTTAATGGGTAAGTCGAGAGTAGTCATTGTCAATCACAGTAATACCAGCACGTGGCAGTGGGTCAGAAGCCAATCCAATCCAATCCAATTAACCCTCATAATTTCATAAAACCCAATGACGTCCAAGATCTACCACTAGATCCGCAGTGTTCGGACCATCCACGCGTCCTCGCCGTACAGCGATCAAAATAGAACCTAACCACACTCGTTACGGGCACGTTTTCCCCGCTTCCAAAAGATCCAATCCCATCTGTCGGCCTATATATGAGAGAGTGCTCCTCACGCTCCTCCGAAGCGATTGGAGTAGTTAAGGGCCCAACTGTTCCAACTGAATTTAGTTGGACATGGCAAATGAAAGACGACCAAGTGTGCACTTTCTCGAACCGCCCAAAAGTCTTTTTCTCTTCAGTGAAGATTACTCCAAGCCATAGGCTGAGCCCACGTCCACCACTCCTTTCGGCAGTGCTGGACACTCTCTCGTCTCTTATTGGCTCCCTTGTGGGGCCACACTCCAGCGCTTAATTACACCGGATACGCTGCTTTTTCTGCGGGGCCCAGCCAAAAAATTAACCAATCAGAGGCCGTTTCTGTTCAGGGGCAGCCATAGACACGTGTTCTTTCACGCTAGGTTACTGTACTTGTGCTGTGATTATCGCTCTGAGCTTAAACAGAGAGAGTAAGGGAGAGAGAGAGAGAGAGAGAGATGGTGGGATTGATGGAGGGCTAGGGGGGATGGAGAGTGGAGACCAGAGGGGCATGTTAAGATGCGGTGAGGGTGTGCAGGATAAAGCGATAATGAATCGGATGATGCTCAGATTCCGGCCGATTGCGCCGAAACCGGCCGTTGGAGGGTCCGTTTCAGGTGGGTCAGCGGTGGATAGCAAGAACGTGTTTGTTACGAAAGGAAGAAGGAAGAGGAAGTACGTTAGGATTCGGAAGAATAGTGGGTATAAGCGAAAGAAAAGGATAGCTGAGGAGGAAACGAAAGAAATGATAGAAAAGAAGGATGGGTTGGAGAAGAGGGTGGTGACTCTGCAACTTTTGCCTGAGAAAAGTGAACGAAATGAGTCGCCGGAGAGTGGATCTCGGTGTAACTTTGACCATACGGTGCCAAGAAAGGATAGCCAGGAAAATGGGGACCGACCCATCTGGTTGAACTTCGATAAGGGTGTGTGCAAGGACAGGGATCGGACGGTGGTGACGCGTCAGATGGTTATGGCAGTGGAGTCGTGGGTGACAGTGGTGAGCGTGACAGACAGATGCATGGCTGTGCCAGGGCTAGGGAGTACGGACGTGGAGAGGATGAAGAATCTGGAGCATGACACGTGTCCAGGGTTCGTATCGGACGGCTTGAACAGGGTGTTCTGGGTGAACGGGGCTTTTAAGAGGATGGTGAGCCAGCAAAATGACGGCCAGTCACAGGAGCTAATAACGGTGTGGTTGGTGGCAAAAGAGAAGTTGCCGTACTCGTACGCGACCTTTACTTGCAAAGTAAAGCTGCAGTACACGTGGGGAAAGGATAAGTCCTCGCAGATAGTAGTGCCATGTGATGTGTGGAGGATGGACGGTGGAGGATTTGCATGGAGGCTAGATGTTGAAGCTGCCCTCAGTTTGGGACGTTGATTTAGATCGAAAACACAGAAAAGTGTGAAGCAACAAGTCAAGATCCCAGGTATTACGAACCAACGTATTATATATTGAGACATGAACCAACGTATTATATATATTGCCGCAATAAATTTTTCTTTGACAGTAGTAAAGTAAAAATAACTGGAGTTGTGTCTTTTAGGCAGTAGTAAAGAGTATTTAGGTTAGGAGAGCAGTGAGAAGCGCATTTGCTTCATCTTCTTTAGCGCTATTTTATCGGCAGGGGGGGACAAGCTAGGAGGCAAAAACAAAACGAAACACGATAATGACAGCTGCTGTTACAAAGAACAACCAAATATTATTCAACCAAGAAATACTAGTTAGAACTACATATTCTAGAGATTCAACTAAGCTGATTTGAAGGGAATGACAGAAGTCAACCTTGTAGTATTTCTGCATTGTGCCTGTGCTTGATGATCACTAACTGCATGTTCTCTTCTGTTCTTCCCAGGTAGGAATATATATAGAGGGAAGTCCAGTTGGCCAAATGGAAGCATTGGCTTGTTGCCTGGATGGCATCGTGCCTGTACGTGCTTAATTCACTTGGTTCTTCATATATATGTACCCATTTACATTTTCTCTATTGGGTGAGGCTTTTCAGATATATTTTACCCTGGCCTCCACTAAGAATCCCCCGATTTGTCCATCAATATTAAGCTTTTGAACCCTAAAGGGTTTTTCCTTCGTATTCAATTAATTAGCAGCTTCATTCTCCTGAAATATTGGTTCTACTTTCTTAAATGCAGCTGAAGGAAGAGTAACTCCTTGTTATTTCCCAAAGTTTGTGCTCTAGTTAATTAGTTGAGAAGTTAATTTAGAGAAAGGGCTAAGACAAAGGAGAGACATTTGTCTCTAGCTACAACCATTAGATTTAAGGATTTTAAAGCAAGGAAGACTGGACCGAAGGACAAATGGAGTAAATTCTTCAATGGTTGTATAATAAAAAAAGCTAACACTAAGGCCTAAGCTAATTAACGGTAACTGTTTCGAAAACACGTTTTCCTTTCAAAAACCATATATAAACATACTTTTCAAAATACAAAACCCAAAATAATTCTCAAAAACTAAAAAATAAAATATTTTTCGAAAAACAAGATACTTTTTGAAAAACCTTTCACACATTCTTATAAGAATATTTTGAGAAAACAAGTGCTTCATTTTTCAAGTGCAGAGACTAATTTATTATTTATAAAAATATTTTACAAAATAGAATAGTGGGTGCACAACCACCCCAACAGAGAAGAGGGATGGTAGGACAGACACTTAACATGCTAGGGGTGGCCAACCGAACCAAATAGGTGGCTGCCTGACCTAATGGAGGATTGAGACCGGGAATGAAATTTTTCATATATATATATATATTTTTTTGGTTGGTGGGGGAAAGAGGGCGAGGGCTTGCAATAGAGTGGAGGCATTGCGATGTGGAGAGGGGGAAGGGAGTCGTAGCGTATAAGGAGTTATTGGGGACTGCGACACACGAGGAATAGGGGCAATCATGTAGGTTGTTAGAACTTAGAAGGGCGGGACACGGGGATGGCACGAGTGATTGATAGGCGAAGAAGGGTTGAATCTAGCTTTAAGGTAAGGCCGTAATCGAGCGGAGCTGAGCTGATTTTTAAGATTTTGAGACTACCTCGTTTATGAGTCAAGCTTAAATAGTCGAGCTCGAACTCGAGCCGAGCTATGAAATGTATGTTCAAGCTCAACTTATTTAAAACTCGAGCTAGCTTGAACTCAAGCTCGAACTCGTTGAGAATGTCATACGAGCCGAGCTGAGTTACTCAACAAACTCGGCTCAACTAGAACTCGAACTAGGCTATTAAATTTTTCAATGTGATAAAAAAGCGGAGTTCAAGCCCGAGTTTGTGAACAATCTCTATACATTTATTAATAGGATAAATATATAATATTTAACTGTATAAGGCATATTATAAAATATAGCACATAATTATAGTCTATAAATAATAAATTAGCAATATATGTTATTATATATAACTAGAGTATATAAACTATATTATATATATAATGTGAGCAAATAGTAAGTTTAATATATATTCTATATAACAAAGTAACTATAATATATATATATATATATATATATATATATATATATATATATATATATATATATATATATATATATATATATATATATATATATATATATATATACATATACATACACACACACGCACTAACTATTCAATATAATTATATCGTTATATACTAACGGTTAGTTTGACGTACTAAATACGAATATCAAAGTATTATAAGTAATATGTAATACTATATTTACTTATCTAGTATACTACAGGTTTATTTAGTTTGTGTGTGTGTGTGTGTGTGTCTATATATAGAATATCGAGAACAAATAGTTAATTATATTTACTTAGTATATGTTAATTAACTAGATAATATGTTAGTTTATGAACTAACTAATTAGTATGTTAACTAATACACACATATAAATATTAAGTAACATATATAACATATTTTACTTAATTACTAATATACATGCTTAAATTTATATAACTCATTTTTAGTAATATATATACACACACACACATACATTCAAGAGAAATAAACGAGTTGAACTAACGAGCCAGACGAGCAATCCGGTCGAACTTTAAATGAGCTAAGCTCACGAGTTTTTATCGAGTTTTGTCGAGTATGTATCACTTACTAATCGAACAAATTTTTTACAGTATCAAGCTAAACCAAACGGGTATCGAGTGAATTATCGAATGAACTGATTTATTTACAACCCAAAAGTGGAATTGTAGTAGGGGGGGGGGGGGGGGGGGGGGGGAATGGGTCAGAGAGCTAGGGCTAGGGAGATAAGCTCTATCTGAAAACAGCTTACATTAGGAGCATAAGTCATTTTCTCCCTACAGTGTCAAATTTGTTTTTGATTTAACAATTTTTATTTTTATTTTTATTTTTATTTTTTTTATGCAGTACGTAATCCCTAAAAAAATAGAATAAACTAACATTTTATCTGTAGTGCATGTATAGACAAAACTATTGATGTTTTTAGGATTTTGCTGTATAAACACCACGTTCTTAGAATATGGAAACTTAAAACAGTAAAGCTAGCTAGCCTCATGTTCCAATTATTTAGAATTAGCTTATCAAATTCTCCGTGTCTCTACTCTATTGTCTGTATGTCATGTTGCGCTCTCTTTTTATTAAGTTATAGTCAATGATATTAAAGATTGCATATATATATATATATATATATATATTCTCTGGAACTTGGAATGTCGATGATCGTGAGTAATCAAAAGAAAAGAAAAGAAAGGAAAACGAATACCATAATTGAATATATATGTATGGCGAAAGTGTACGTGCAAATATATAATACTATCCCCATTTGCCATCTGGAGCTGCTACACCAGAATAATCTTTTGTTAATTAGTTTCCTGTATCAATAGAGTAATATATAGACAAATCTATTGATGTTTTTGGAATTTTATTCTATCAATTACCGCACTCTTAGAATATGGAACCTAAAAACAGTAAAGCCTTATGTTCCAATTATTTAAAAGGACTGACTGATCAATTTCTCTCTCTGTCTCTCGCTCGATCAGTACTATTTTGTGCAGTGTCATATGCCTGCTTTATTTATTAATTAGTTATATATAGGCAATGATGAAAAAGAAAGAAAAAGAATATTGCCAATGAGTATGTATGGTGAAAAAAGTATCGACGATTTTATGGAGTATATATATTGTACGTTTTAAGGAATTGCTCTATAAAATACTCTAATCTCAGAATATAGAACCTAAAAACAGCAGTACAGCACAGCCTTATTGTTTTGATGATTGGCTTATACTTTGCTGTTCCAACCTAGAAACAGCAAAGTATCAAGTGTTATGCTTTGTTTATTTAGTTATAGGCAATATTCGTGTTGAGGTGGATCCAATATTCGTTACGCTAGAACTTGGAATGTCAAAGAGTGATCGAGCAAAGGAAAAAGAAATAAAAGCATTCATAACACATGCATCACCCATATATCTTTGCACGAATTGGTTGGCTTTCTTATCAATACAAACTCCAAAGTGTATATATATAAATGAGAATTAAATGATTCTAACTATAATGAAGGGATTGGATTATGATTAGATTACATTTGAATAAATTCATAAGCTCTATAAACAAAGTGCATCTTGTATACGATTATATTAATCAATAAAAGCACAATGATGCTATCCCTATATGACTATTTTCTAGCGGTGGATGTAGGTGTCTAACACTAAACCATCCGTAAATCTTTTGTCACAATTTTTGTTATTTTCTATTTTATTATAATTAAGTGTTTTTTTAGTGTACATGCATGTTGTAGGTAGTGGATCAAGCCTTGTTTCCTATAGCAAGCAAGCAGTTGATGATTAAGACGGGGGACAAACCTCAATATATAAATTATACCAACTAAAAGCAACTGATCTGAGATGCTAAATTTGTATGAACGAGAAGGCACATGCCTTCCCAGAGCAAGCAGTACTGATCAGTGGTCGGTCTTCCCAGTGGAGCGCGCGGTTCAGGATTGATTAACGCATGGGAGACTGCAAATCTTGTCACAAAACTGTTGACAATATGTAGCAGTACACATGATTGGTATGTTGTGAATGGTTTTGATTCCTTCTTATCTCTTTTTGGGAATCATTTGCATGCGTTTGAATGTAGGTCTGTAGGTCTGTACGTTTGCCTGTAGTGGGATTGGATCATTGGCCTCCATAACTTTTCCATATTGAAGTAGTGGGAAATTAGGGATGTGGAACAAATAGTGGATACTTATTGAATAGTTCAAAATGCCCAAAGAGCTTTCACACGACCAGAATCAGAAAATTAGTAAGACCATAAATTACACTTTTATCTAATAATTTTTTCATTCCGTTGATGTAGTAGTTTCAATTAGCTCTTGGAAGTTTGTTTTTTTTTTTTTTAAGGGAAGTTAATCTAAAGGCTGATTGACACTGTTACGTCAGCATGATGAGATAGTGGCAGGATATATAAGAGTGTGGTTCTAGCTAGCATTTATGAGTAATGTTAAATACTACACTCGATCCTGTCCCACTCCAATTCCACCGAGCTGATGTAGTAGCGTCTATCAGCCATCGAAGATTTAGTGTCGTTTGAATAATGTCGCTTAGGGGATTGAAGATATATCACTTCAGCCATTCGGAATCTATATAAGCTTTTCTGAATGGTGCCCAATATCAAAATTAAGCTCTAAGGGAGGCACAACGTGGTATCGAAAATCAAAACAAAGTTTTATTTCAAATTGAGTTAAAAGAAATTCTTCTAATTCGATCTATTAAATTGACATTTGTAGTAAAAATTTGTGAGTCTCGCATGAATTTTTCATAAGATTAAAAGAGCATATGATAAACCAATTCTTAATGGTACCCAATATCCAAATTAAGCTCTAAGAGAGGGCACAACATGATATCGAAAATCAAAACAAAGTTTTCTTTCAAATTGAGTTGGAATAAATTACTTCAATTCAGTCTATTAAACTATGTTTGTTGTTAGAATATATAATTCCCACATGCATTTTTAATAGAATTAACAAATCATATGATTCTTACATATGTTTCAGAGATATAGTTCTAACTCAAAATTTCTATTATGATACCATGTTAAATCATTGAGTAATAGAGTAGTGATTAGGGGGGGACCCCTAACCGTCCCCCCTCCCCCTTTTCAATAAACAAATCAATTTTATTAAAAAAGAAACTTTTTTAATAAAATTGATTTGTTTATTGAAAAGGGGGGGACGGTTAGGGTCCCCCCCAATCACTACTCTTGAGTAATACTACATCCCACACAAATATCTTACAAAGTTGACAGCCATTGTTTATATATATATAACATTGCTTTTGCTGTAAATCACTAATTATCCAAACACTTAAACTAATAAAAAAAAAAAAAAAATTAATTATTTAATTAATATTTTAACACATTTTTTATATTATTGCTTTCTTTTATATTTATAACTGTAACTATAAATCCCATTTGTCAGAAAAGAACAGGGCAAGCATAACTTGAAAGGCTAGTTGGGTTTAATTTGGAAAACTAAGGGAAAAGTGAAAGAATCAGCGTGAGCCTTACGATTTTTGTTTCCACGATTAAAAGCTATGCTTGATCACCAGATCATTCTTGTTCATTTCTTCCATGTCTAATGTATTTGGTTCTTCTCATTGCATAGTTGAGATCTTAGTTTTCCTATCTAGATACCAAAATATTAATTTTTTTTTCTTAACCTATCAACTTTAGACACCGTCCATAGCATATCATTTAACTAGTCTTGCACTCCCTAATGAGTTCACTCTCCAGTCCAATTAAAGTTTGAGTAATGGCAAGGATTTTTTCAATTTCAAATGAAAATTGATAGTATATATTTTACGATCAAGATTTAAAATTGGTGTATTTAACGGTGCATATATATATGATTCAACATTATCTAAATTTTTTTAAAGACGTACCAACATTAACTTTATATACATTGTTAAATGCACAATTTTTAAATCTTGACCATATTTAAAATGGAGACAATCTTATTCTAGCATTTATGATTCCCCCTTATGCGCTGACATGGCATTGCCACATCATAAAAAATAAAATAAAATTTGCATACTCTTTTTTGGTTCGCACTAGCCCTAACCATCGCGCGGGAATGGTCGTGACCATCAGATCTCCCTCGCCAGGGGTGATCGTGACCATCGTTGGAGGTTTGGTGGGGTGATTGACAACCTCCTTACACATAAGGAGTGGTCAGCCACTCATGAGAGTGATTGAGTAATTTTCTTTAGAGGTCTGAAGTGATAATATAATGCTACACTACCACGTCGACGCATAAGCATTCTTAACCTTTTTTTTATTTTTTATGAGTGAGTAACTTTTTATTATCAACAACATACGTATCTAATTATAAGGAAATCTTAGCAGAGCTAGAGGGAATCAACAAGCAACAAAATCAAACTAATACCCTATCTGGACCCCAATACTTACAAAGGATAACATTTTCTTTATTGGCCTTAAACCTACTTTTAGAGAGTATTATAGTTCTAACTTTCTATACAATCCGTTTGAATAATTGTTTTCTAGTTTTGGGATGATTAGCATAAAGAACAACATTTTGGTTTCTACATAGGTCGTAAACAATAAAACAAAGCACTAGCCAGCAAAGATAATCTGTTACGTCTGTCGCACACCAAGGCTAGAATGAAGGAAAGTGAAAGTCGTGGGAAGGAAAGTCTGCATATATAGCAAGAAAAGTCAAGGGTGCACGACATGGCCAAGAAAGGAAAGATATTGCATGGAGAAGGCGGTGGTTGAATTAGGCAAGACGGTCCTTTGTAATCGTGGGATGCATGCTCATAAAGCAAGAATCTTACTAGGAGAATAAAAGCAGGATTTTAAAGAGAAAAATAAAGAATTTGTTTCCATTAGAGTTAGAAGCAATATTTTATTTAAGTAATTCTTCGTATGTAATCATTTCTATATAAACCTAATGGGGTGATCAATAAAATTATCAACAGTTTATTCTTCAACTCTTGAAGTTGATTTTGGGAGGCAGGGTACATACCTCGAATGCCCATTATCCATCACCATAGATAAACCAAGAAAGCTTTATTCCGAAGCTTTGTCCATGTCCAAACCACAAACATGTTATCAAACACAAGCACACAACATAATCCTTCGTCTTAGTACTCCTCCAACATTGCATCCCCAAAGCAACAGCATCATCCCAATTTGTGTTAGAATTCAAAACATTACAAAGTTTCATAAAATGCTTCCACACTCTCGAAATCACACAATAAAAATAAATGATTATTGTCTTCAATACTATACTGACAAAACACAAACTTCACCTCACCCCCTATATCCACAGTTTAAAAGCTCTACACCAATGGGCAAAGCATCCATCATCACCAACCAAGTCACAAAAGCTTGCTTTGGGATGAATAAAGAATATCAAACCAAATCCCGCTACTCTACTAGGCTGTGTTTAATACAGATTGCATTTAAAGTATCCAAGTAAAAAAACTTACCAGATTTTGAAACAGTCAAGTGAGGAATAACTCAATTGACTTTGAAGCTCAAGAAGCATATCAAACCGAGTAGGCATTTACATCAACTGCCCATCCTTGATGATCGTAGAAAGCTGAGCATTAAGTTTGCTTTGGCAATCATAAATCACACGAGGCCCATATTTAGCATGAAGAACTCTATTCGGATGCCAACCATCAAATCAAATGTGAATCTAAGATTCATCTCCAATAGAAAACTTAATGAAATGTCGAGCTTCAGCTCTCAATTTCAATAGTTTATGCCAACTCCATGTGTATACTTGGAGAATGCTCTCCCGCCAAAAGCTTCATTAAATAGACTCCATGCAATTAAAGATTAATCCACATGATGTCTTTTTTGCCATTATCGACTTTGCTTGCGAGCCCAAGAGCTGAGTCCATTCTGTGGTGCTGGAGTTGGGCTTGGTTATCAAATGGCCCGAGCGGCCTCAATTTTGGTGCAGCTAGATTTATCTTTAGTGGTTTTTATTTTATTTTAGGACAAATTATAATTTACTTACGTGGGAAGGGGATAGAGGGTGAATTCGATATATTTATTAATGATTTTGAAAATAAATTTTTTCTTACTTTAAATTTTATTCTGCTAATGATGATTATAATTTATTACTAAATATGATCGTGCAATTAAGAGATATAAATACCATAGATAAATAACGTATAGTTTATTGAATAATCGATGGATAAAAACATAATCACTAATGAATAAAATATCATGTTTACTTAAAATACATGAATTCAGACGTCGGTGAGTAAAACGAACAGTTTTGAATCACATGGTTCTAAATCAAACTTCTCTCATATCGCATAAGGGCAAACTATATAATTTTCTCTCAATTTATTTATTTATTCCATTAGATTG
The DNA here is from genome assembly GCF_958979055.1 of Alnus glutinosa. Classification (NCBI taxonomy): domain Eukaryota; kingdom Viridiplantae; phylum Streptophyta; class Magnoliopsida; order Fagales; family Betulaceae; genus Alnus; species Alnus glutinosa. Next base: position 37,748,255 of record NC_084887.1, on the reverse strand, counting down.
TTCCCGATGGCTTCAAAGAAAAATGAATGATGTTAGAAACATTACAATTTTTATTACAAATTTTTTATTACGTTAGTCACTAAATAATTAAATTTACCTCTTAATTTTTAATTTTTTAATTTTTCATTCATATTATGCCATATGGTCTTTATGTAAAACGCTACATCAATTTGTAAAAGAATTGTAATTAAAGTTGTAATACTCCAACATTTTTCAAGAAAAAGTATAATTACAGAGGAATGCTAGAACTTCTTTTACCGTTCTTCTGGTATCCATCTGAAAGGATATAAATGTAATAAAAAAATTAAAAAATTGCATTCATGTCATCCAAAAAGATATAAATGTAATTTTTTTATTATATTTATGTCCTTCTAGATGGACACTAGAAAAACATTAGAAAGAACTCTAACATTTCTTATAATTACATGCATGCCCACTGCACACATTTATTGAAATTATAAATGTAAAAATCTAAAATAGAATAGTAAAAGTGGAAACAATAGAGAGAAAATAACACAATGAGTTACGAGTGATTTAGTGTTAAACACATACGTCCACCATTACGAATTAGCCTTAAGGGATTACATTGTATTCATTGACTTATTTGTCTACAATTCAAAGATCCATATTTATAAGGTTTCGAATAAATACAAAATATGATTATCAAATCTCCATAATTTAATTACAATTAACCCGTAAATATAAAATATTACAATATCAACAAAATATGGAATATACGGATATATTCCAACAATAACAATGTAATCAAAATCTCATTGCCTTTTTAAAATAGAAAAAAAAAAATAAAAAACCTCAAATCTCACGGTTCACTTTTATATTGATACTTTCATCACTGCCCCCTTAAAAAAACTCCTATTAAAAGAAAAAAAAAAAATTGTTAGTCGACCTGAGTAGGACAAATATGAAGCTCTATTTAAGACAATTAAAGTACACAAAAACACTAAACTAATTCAGACATAAATCCAACGGTCCATATTGCTTCAAGGGATTCGTAAAGAAGACTAGACAGCGTATCTCTCTTTCTCTCTCTTGTGCGTCTTTCTCAGACACTCCCTCGAAGCTCGTCTCCTGCGAAGTCTACTTCTTAGGCTGGTTTCTTTCATACAGTGTTTCGAATTCATTACCATACTTGATGTTGAGCTCCTTTCGGTGAAAGATTTCGGTAATTGGATTTCATGGAGAGGCAGCGACAACTATTATGGTAATTGCTTTTAGGGTTTGGGTCGTTCTGATTTTTTAATTTATTTTTCAGTTCATAATTTGACAAGCTATTTAGAGCTCGATATTAGGGTTTTTTTTGGGGTCAATTTTTGTTGTTTTAGAATGCTTTCCAGTGTAAAGCTTGAGTTTTTGAGCTTAAAAGAGAGTGAATGTTATTATGTGTACTTGAAGTCTCGAACCCTCCTGTTAATCTAGTTAGCTTGCTTTTCTTTTTCAATAATCTAGCTGACTTGCAACGATTGTGATTTGTGAAATCAAGAAATTTCAGATTTGCTTTAGTTTATCGTTCATCGTCTGTTTGGTGGCTGAGAAAAAAAATTGAAAATTAGAATAATTTCTTTTTCTGAGTGGAATTCTCTTTTCTTTTTTCTTATTTTTGGGGAAATTTGACATGTTTTTCATTTCTTTTTCTTTTGGTTTTATTTATTTATTTATTTTTTAATCTACATTTCTCAGCAACCAAACAATGCCTTATTGTCTGCTTGCTGAGATGGAAGTGTAGTTTAAGGTTAGCAGAACAACCAGAAGTGGTCAATTTACTTCCATGATTGATACATGCAGAGTAGTTGATCAAACCGTAAGGTGGCAACTGCTGCTTTAGGGCAGAGTGGGTAAAAGGAACAAAACGTAGTGCTTGGTTAGACTATTGGATATGACGGTAGGGAAGAATGCTAAGTACCCTGGTGGGTACTATGGTAATGCCTTTGAGACGGCGGGTGAATCAGAGGGTTCCGGTTGCTCAGGGCGAATTGACACTGAGCTTACTGCTTCAGAGGATTCGAGTGCCCCAATGAGGAAATGTATTAGTTTAAATTCCAATAATCGTGACACATTTGGTGTTTCCAGGCAAGCTCTTCCCTTGTCAAACATGTCGCCATCTGAAAGAAAGGAGTTAGTGCATAGGTTGAAATCGGAACTTGAACAGATTCAGGTTCTTCAGAAGAAATTTGAATTGCAAAGGACTAATGCTGTAACTGTGTCATCATCTAGTGATATTCTTAGCTGCAGTAATGGACAAATTGGGCCACGGGTAGAAAATGTCAAAAAATCATCAGCATTGACTTCCGGGCTGGTAAAGAAATCAAATCCTCCGGGTCATGGGCCAGGAAAGAAATTGAATCCTACAAATCAGAAGCAACGTGGGTGGAATCGTGGTACTTCTGGTAGGTTTGAGTCCACACCAAGTACTGCAAATGCAATTTTGATGAAACAGTGTGAGAGTCTGTTGAAACGATTGATGTCCCATCAGTATGCTTGGGTTTTCAACACCCCTGTTGATGTGCAGAAGTTGAATATTCCTGATTATTACACTATCATTAAGAATCCTATGGATTTGGGGACAATAAAGACCAAGTTAGCCTCAGGAGCTTGCTACAGCCCGTTGAATTTTCTTGGTGATGTGAGGATTACCTTTGCCAATGCAATGACCTATAATCCACCTGGAAATGATGTCTACATCATGGCTGATACTCTTAGTAAATATTTTGAAGTGAGATGGAAAGCTATTGAGAAGAAACTGCTCAAGACTGATGCCCAACCATTACCGGCAAAATTTGGTTCTCATGAAGACATGGAAATTGCTAAAAAAGTGATGCCTCCCTCAAAAAAGAGGAAAATCACTTCACTGCCCCATGAAGTTATGCCAAAGCCTGTTAAGCGTGTAATGACAGCTGAGGAGAAGCACAATTTAGGCAGAGAATTGGAGTCTTTGCTTGGAGAAATGCCTCTTCATATCATTGATTTCTTGAGGAAGCATAGTTCTAATGGAAGGGAATGTGGAGAGGACGAGATTGAGATTGATATTGATGATCTCAGTGATGATACCTTGTTCACTTTGCGAAAGCTTTTGGATGACTATTTGCAGGAGAAGCAAAAGAACCATCCAAGAGCTGAACCTTGTGAAATAGAGGTATTATTCCAGCCTTCCTCTAATTCCAAATTATTGAAGTTATAGTTTTGTGTGCTTCTTTTCCATATACTTGAGAAATACATGTTCCTATACTTTCTTTTGCAGCTTTTAAATGAATCAGGGCCGAGCAATTCATCCATGCAACCCTGCAAAGGTCACATTCTCCTTCATTTGGTTGCATATGTTAAGTGATGCTCCTGGAATGCCCATTAGTACTTTATATGACTTGTTTCTTCTCCTCTGTTGTGCATTTGTAGGGAACGACCCGGGTGATGAGGATGTTGACATTGGTGGAAATGAGCCTCCTATCTCAAGCTACCCTTCTGTGGAGATAGAAAAGGATGCAGCCCATAGAAGCAGCCGATGTTTCAGCTCAGGCAACTCCAGTGGTAAGTTGAGTTTGTCATACTGTCATCTATGTTTGATTAGGTCATTTCTAAAAATTCATCCTTTAGAAAGATAAATCATTATATGGAATCTGGTTTGTAGAGCAAAGATAATAATCCCCTTTACGCTTATAGGAGAACATATGTACAAGTTTTTGTGATGAATTAGGAATTGTCTATACTGCATTTATTGACACTTAATACTTTTCATGTGAAGGAAAAAAATATTCCTATCATAGTTCTCAGTTCTCATTGACATATTCTAGAATGACATGAACATGGAAATTTTACCAGATCCTAAGCATTCGGTCTTCCTATAATAGAATTATTTGCTTATTTGGTGATCTTTGCTGTTTTGTTGAACTCTAGGTGGTCTAGACAATTTTTCTAAGAGTAATTCAAACTATGAAATCCATTTTTTTTTTTTCATTTTATTTATGCTTTTCTTGTTAGTTGATGCTGTATTTATTCATAGCCCTATCTTGCGTTGTTTGTAGATTCAGACTCTAGCAGTTCTTCTGAAAGTGAATCTAATGGTGATAAAGCTTCAAGTCCAGCAAATAGATCAAAGGTATTTGATCGTTAAATCCGGTTTTTGTTGATAATACGTTGACAAAAACTGCTTTTTCTTTATTATACGTTGAATTGTTTTTTTTTTGGTAAATTACACTTTGCCCCATTAAACTACCATTCTATTCTCAAATTGACCCCTAAACTACAACTCATTATAACTCGGACCCATAAACTACCACATTGTTTTGAGTTGCCCCTTGTGTTGAAATTGACTGTTATTTGGAATGGAAAACATTTGCACATGCCTTGTACGTGCGCATGAATTACCAAATTGCTCTTAAAAAATTGACACATAAAATGGGGGTGGCCACATGGCCACCTCCTTTGAACAAGTGGGGGTGGCCTCGCAACCATTCCTTCTGAATACATGAGAGGTGACTGCATGACAATCGTTTGAATAGATGGCGGCTACCTCCTTTGTTATGTTGGGGGTGGCTGCGCAGCCACCTCTTTGAACAGCATGTGGCCACCCCCTAAACACAAGTAGGGGTGGCTGTGTGACCACATCCTTTGAATAGGCAAGGGTGGTAGCGGGACCACTCCCTCTGAACGCATAGGGGTAACCCCGCGACCACCCCCTCTAAACAGGCCACTACCCCTTTGAACAGATGCAGCCACCCCTCTGAACACCTCTTAATAGGATGGGTATTGGCCACACGACCACCCCTCTCAGCTGATGTAGTGTCAATTTTTTATTTATTATTTTTTTAAGTGAGAGCAATTTGGTAACTGAGATGCCCGTTCAAGGCACTTGCTAATGTTTTTCATCCTAAATAACGGTCAATTTTGACACGGGGGCAACTTGAAACATTGTGGTAGTTTATAACTCCAAGTTGTAGTGAGATGTAGTTTAGAGGTCAACATATTGGGGTGGTAGTTTGGAATGATAAATTGTAAGAGTAATGATTCAACACCACCCAAAGATACAACTTTTCACCACCTTGCCACATTGGCAAGGTGATCCCTCACCTTAATTTATTTTTAAAAAATAAAAAAAACTTAAAAAGTAGTGGGGGACCACCTTGCCACATAGACAAGGTGGTGAAAAGTTGTATCTTTGAGTGGTGGTGAATCATTATTCAAATTGTAATTTACTCTCTTTTTTTTTCTTTTTTGTGAGCCCCTTGCACTTTTTTAACAAATGATTACCTTATAATAAAAGAATTAATTGAATTGGTACCAATCATAGGGATGGTTGACTAACTATATGGTGCTTTACTTGCTGCTTTGGTTCATGTTGTATGGATTGATGTTCAACCTGCATGCTGATTCTTTATTGTTCTGCAGATGCCAGAAACCGTAGATTCTGGGGCTCAATTAGACGAAAAGACTAGTGTTGCCGATCCTGTTGAAGGAAATCGTGAGTGTATTTTCCAAATCTTTCTTCTCTCTTGCATATCTAATTTTTGTGTAAAGAAAAGATATGATTCCTGGTACCTATCACACGAAAAACCCATAAAAGTAGGAATTGGCTGGAACATTTAAGTTCGTACAAATTTGAGTTTACCTCTTTGAAATGTAAAGAAAAGATATGATTTCTGGTACCTATCACATGAAAACCCGTAAAAGTAGGAAGTGTTGGCTGGAACATTTAAGTTCGTACAAATTTGAGTTTACCTGTTTGAAATCTGTTGTGCTGGTTGGATACATGCTATTAGTATTGCTTTTTTGTACATACTATTGCTATTTATTATTGTATAATATTTGAATAGTTAGCTGGGAATTTTATCCTTAATTTGTTTGCTAGAGTCAAACATGATTGTCATAGAGTTGGACATTAATTTTCTGCTTTATTTAAAATATCAGACTATATATTCTGTAATTTCCTTGGACATCAGTGTTGAAAGTGAATCCTGGGAGAACTGGTATTCTAGCTTTTTCTGAGAGTTTCGAACGCTGCTTATTGAATGCCATAGAGATATTATTTTGTGGAATTGCATTTTCTGTCACTATATTGCGAATATTATTTCAAAAGAAATTCCTTCAGATATGGAATCAAGATATGTAACATTTGCAGTTATATCTTTCATGATTCAGATTGCTTGTTTATTCAGAACTATCAATTACTTTGGGAAGAGTAAAAAAAGTTTTGAGCTGTGAAGCATTGACATTTCACAGACTCACTGCATCTGTGTCTGACATCTGCCAGACACTTCTCTGACACCTCCAATTTAAAAAAAATAAAAAAATTGAAGCTGGAAATGAGTCGGACACAATAAGATGCCTTAGATGTGGTCTAAATACACTCCACACATCAATTAAGCCACATAACTGGTTCTTTAAGTGAACGTTTTTGTCATGCATTTTAATTTGTGGTGTCTAATTTTGAAAATGATGAATATCAAACAATTTACATAAAATGTCAATAGATAAATTATTAACAGAGTTGCATACATATTTCATTGCTTTGCTTGATATATAATACATATGTGTGTGTCTATATATTTAGATTTACTTTGTCTCCACCGTATTGTATCTTATTTTTCTGGGTTTTGCCATCTCGCTCTGTCCATATTGTATTGTGTTCATATCACCAGCCTGTGTCTAGGCTTCATAGGTTTTTAACATTGCAAGAGAGAAGAAATTGATTTTGGAGGAACACTGTTCTGAAGAAATTATTTATATGTCCATTAGAAGTCATTATCTGCTCCTGAACTCTTCAAATATCTCTAAAATACTATGAATTGTGATGCACTTGAGTGTTCCATTAAGAATAATGTTGTCAGCAGGTTAGGAAGTGCAGTGTCCTGAGAACAACCCAGCTAAAAAGGGGAAAAAGAAACTGGCTATAGGGTGTCATACTTTGCATTTCCTAATACATATATAATTTATCTGCTGTCTGGCTTCTCATCTATAACGGAAATAAACCTAAGCTGCTGCATCCCAGTCCTCTGTGATCTTTTACAGCTTTACAACTTACTATTTGTTTAATTGCTGGCCAGTGTCGAGGATGATTGAAACTATCATCTACATGCTTCAAAGTTGACATGGTTTGGACTGTTTGGTTGCCCTTTCAAGCGGGACTGTGGCTATAAAATTTACATCACTACTTTAGTATGCTAATACATTACTGCTTTAAATTGCTAATGTATGGTTTCATACAGAATCTATTAGTGGATTGGATCAAGTTGAACAGACTTCCCAGCAAAAGCCAAGTTCTGTTGAATCAGATTGCCATCAAGATGGTAAGCTTAAGAGTGCTGGCAACTGCCCTGTTAATCCTGGAATGGCTTCTAACTGATCATCCCTTAAAAATTGTAGGGGACAGTGGTCCAACTGAGAGGCAGGTCTCCCCTGAGAAGCTTTATCGAGCTGCTCTTTTAAAGAACAGATTTGCTGATACAATCTTAAAAGCTCGAGAAAAGACACTTCCACAGGTTGGTTATGGATTTAGTTTCCCCTGTTTCTGTATCTCTATTTTGCGAGCATTACCCAATTTGGATGTGACTGGTACAATTTGATCTGGCTGAGATCAGGGTGAGAATTGGGATCATGAGAAAGTGCGACGAAAAAGGGAGGAGCTGGAACTGGAGAAGTCTAAAGGTTGTGACTTTATGCTTTGACATGTTTTGTGCTTATATTTATCAGCTTTTGTTTCTAGACAAGGTTGAACTGAGGTACAAAATACATCTGCTAATAAAACATTTTTTCATGATGGACCCAGAAAAGGCACGGTTACAAGCAGAAGCAAAGGCTGCTGAAGATGCTCGAATGCGAGCAGAAGCAGAAGCTGCTGCTGAGATAAGACGGAAGAGGGAGCTTGAGCGAGAAGCAGCACGGCAGGCATTGCTTCAGGCAAGCGAGCACATTATATATTGCATGTGTATACAGCACTGTTCGTCCTTGGTTTTATCATAACATATTCTGGCACTCTTGCAGATGGAAAAGACTGTTGAAATCAATGATAATTCTCGGTTTCTTGAAGACTTAGAAATGCTTCGGACTGCCCCTGCGGATCAATTACCTAGTTCTGTAGATGAGACAAGCCCAGATCACTCACAGGATGGCTTGGGTAGTTTCAAGTTTGGGGGCTCTAACCCCTTGGAACAACTTGGTTTGTTCATGAAAGAGGATGAAGAGGAGGAAGTTGAGCCACCAAGTAATCCTGTAAATGATGTAGAGGAGGGAGAGATTGATTAAAATACTTCACCTTTTGTGTTCATTAATGACTTTAGTAAATAATGGAAATGAAGTTCATATGTCGTAGGTCTAATTGGATATGCGGTTTCAAGTCGTGCGATTTAAAAAAATCGATTTTAGAACATGTTATTTGAAACACGTTTTTTATAGAACATAAGCGTTTGGTAAAATTGTATTTTGGCTTTTAAAATCATAATTTAGTCTTTAAAATCGTGTATTTTTAAAAATATACTTTTTGTGTGTTATTTGAAAAAAACAGAATTTTGTACTTTCATATTGCGACTTTTTAAAATCAAGCTCTCAAACGATATATTTTTGAAATTTTGTTTAAATCTGTATTTTTGGTCTACCAAATCGTAGAGTTCGCTGTATGCAGAATTGATCAAGACTTGTGATTTTTGGAGCAGGACAAACTTTAAACTGAAGCAACAAAAGAAGAGAGAGCAAATAGAGAAAACTAACAAAAGCTAGGCACAATGGAAGTTCTTCCCAGCTAAAATGTTAGATCGAGAGGATTTGACGCATGGGTTGATGAAGAAACTAGAACTGATCCCATTGCAAGTCATTAGAATTACTAATTCTATTGCAAGTCATTTGAATTAGATTTACGAATGTAAGAGTTGGTGGCCAAACAATGACCAGATTCTGGTTGTTGAGGGCCCGTTCTTAACTAATTCTATTGCCACTCAAATTTCCTTAGAAAAAGCTAATATCCCCAAAAGTAACATAAAATCATTCTTTCTGATTACCTCAAAAGCAAAGATGAAAAGAAAGAAAGGAAAATCCATAACTAAAATACTCACTCTGTCTCATAATAAATAAATCAAAGTTTTCAAACCCACCAAAAAAAAAGAAGAAAGTATTTTAATAGTACAAATATTTTTATTAAATATCTTCAAATATAAAAGTGATCTTGAATTTCAACCAATTAGGGGGGATATGTGGAGTCCCTGAGAGGTCTTCGATAAGTACGACACCGTCAGAGATTAACTACCACAGTCAAGTGGTTGCCTCACAAGTCACAACTTCCAAAATCCGACCTTGGGTTTTTCTCACCAAACCCAACTGTCCCTTTCTATCTCTCTTCAAAAGAAACCCTAAATTCTTGATCCTTTTCATTTCAAACATGGAATTCTCACTTTCCCGTAATTTCAATTCCATCCAAAGGGGTTGGTTATCAATCGAAACCCTAGCCATCCCTCTATTCTTCTCCATTTTCGTCGCGATCTACCTCATCGCCTACTTCATCGTCTTCCAGAAATGGAGCCCCAAGCTCCGACCCGAAGCCTCCAGCTGCTTAATCTCACTCGCCCACGGCACGCCCGCGGTTCTCTTAGCCACGTACTCCATACTCGCCGACTCAACCCGCGGATTCGCCTCGCCTAACACAAAAGCCGAGAACTTGGTCCTCGACTTCAGCATTTCCTACTTCTCAACCGACCTCCTCCACTACACCGTCTTCTACCCGCGCGACCTCCTCTTCATCGGCCACCACTTGGCTACGCTCTTCGTCTTCGTCACGTGCCGGTACGTGGCGTCCCACGGCGCGTGCGCAATACTCGCTCTCCTCATCCTCGCCGAGGTCACTAGCGCGTGCCAGAACGCGTGGACACTCGCGGGCGCTCGCAGGAACGACGTCGTATTCGCCGCGAAGCTGTACGGTCTTCTGTCCCCACCCTTTTACACCTTGTATTCGATCTCTCGGGGCTTCCTGGGGCCCTACTTCGTGTACGAGATGTGTGTATTCTATGCGAGTGGGGCAGCGAACAGTTTGATCCCGACGTGGGTCTGGGTTTCTTGGATTGTGGTAGTTGTTGCTGCCATTTGTGTCAGCATATTGTGGATTTCGAATCTCTGGGTTGAGTTCTACAGAGAAAGAGTGGGCAAATTGGAAAAGAAAATTAAATAGATTGAATTGAAAGAATTTTCTTCCTTAATGTTTCTCATCAGAATTCAGAAGAACTGGGTTTGCAGATATTTGTATCACTTTTTTAAATGTAGCTTTGTTTTTTTCCGTTTATTCAACGCTTTAACTTTTGGATTATTCGTTGACTTTTCATCCAATTGGCATTCAAAGTGTCAATCTCAACTGTATGATGCATTATGTATAAAATATAAATCAGCTATTCTCTCTCTCTCCAAATTGTGGTTTTCTATTCTGTTTGTGAATTTCTCAAAATACTGTAAATATGATAAATATGGAAAATGTTACTTCCACTACAAGCCCACAACATAGGCACAATAACCCTTTACATGAGGGTGAGTTCTATATACTGGACTACACCCTTATGTGAGGGGTTGTTGTGCCCATGTTGTGGGCTTGTAATGCAACAATCAAACCTCGATAAATATTACGTGTATTGTTACACAATCGTGACAATTTTATTTTAGTTGATGACTCGGTAAATGTTTGAAGTATTACCGCTCTTATTATAACTTTTTTATAAGTTAACGTAGCATTCACATTCTAAGAAAATAATGCCAAGGGATAGTTAACATTGTAATGAATGATGTGGTAAATATCACGTCAATTTGTAAATATAATAAATGTTATTTGTATTGTCATGTCGCTATCCTATTTTAATAGCTGGTTTGATAAGTGTTATGCATACGGACGGACACGTCAATTTATAAGAAAGTACTTGTAGTAGTAAAAATTGTAGACTCCTAACGTTATTCAATTTTATAACTTTTTTACCATATCTTTTTACCAGATTTAAAAGTTAATAACCTTTCTCAATTGCTTTATTTGAGCTTATATATTAAGGAGTTTAGTTTTGGCCGCTTATTACATCTTTTTATTTGAAAAGTTCATTAAAGACAGCTTAGAAAATCCAGTATATTTATTATTTTTCATAAACAATTATGTTGTCTAGAATCTTTAGCGCGGTTAGTGATATTAACGCCTTTATTAGAAATTTCTTACAAATTGACATAGTAATTCACGTGTCACTTTATCATGTTAGTTATAAAAATATAGAGTGTGCTATGTAGCAATTCCCGTCTACATTACACTTATCACATTTATAAATTGATGTGAGAGCTCACATTACATTTATTACATCAACCACAAAAATGTGAATTATTACGTGATACTAATTTCAATAAAATATAGACGGACACAGTTTGGATGGAAATTACAGTGAAAACTGTAGTAAACACTACACAGAGTATTCTCCAGCAATACATTCATTTGAAAACACCAGCAACCAAGAGCAATATTTTCATTTGAACCCAAGAGCCACGCACCGGCACGCCCAACCTCTTTATTGTTGAGGCTTTATTCGAAGTTGCAGTACATACCCAGTAGGTACACACCTAGATAAGCTTAACTTCCTTGGTTTGTATGTGGCAAGCCACATGATGCAGGGGAGCTGAAGAATGATACAGGAAAGGCTAAAGCTTTTGGGTTCTTGAATAAGAACCTTGTTAATTGATACAGATTTCCGGTAGGTAAAGTGTCAACACGTGGTTCGTCTGAGTTTTCCTTCTTCTTGGGATCTATAAAATAAAAACTGCATTGGGGGATGCCGACAATCCCGCTCCGATGCCTAAGTTAGTCGGCAATTTAAGAGATAGAATGCAGAGTAATTTTGAGGAGACAATGTGTTAAACAATACTAGGGAAACCTCTATATTTATAGAGTTTTTTGGTGTAACCAAGTGGCTATGCAAATCCTGGATATCTAGAGATCTACAGTTGAAGGCGATGTGGGCTCGGATGTACAGATCTTTTGGGATTCGCAGCTGTATGACTCGAGCATACGGATTCCTCGAGATCCGTTAACTCTTTGGTGCGATTCCGGTTGCACATCTTGAAGTGGAATATCTTTGATCTATATTCCTTGAATCTCGGGTGGTTTCGAGATACCCGAGATTTCAGGTGGTTTCGAGATGCCCGGAATCTCGGGTGATGCACTGTGCTTGAGTAGGTTGGCCCGGTCGAGTGGACCGAATGGGCCCAAGTGGTTTGGTTGAGCCTGATATAGGAGACCGATATTTTCCCTAACAAACCTCTTATTTATAATATTTTATTTTGGAAAATGTTAGAAACATTCTCATTTTACTCGACATAACAGTGCGACGTGGTACTGCCATGTCAGTTCACCAATGAATTTATTGACGTGCCAATTGGACATGACATTGCCATGTTAGTCCCCTCAAAAAAATTGCCCAGCCTCTCTCATGGGTGGCCAACCACCCCCTTGGAGTCCTCAACAAAATTTTTGGGAGTGGTTGCCATCACCCAGATGTGCGATCTAGTGGCCGCGACCACTAAATCTCCATTCAGCCATGAATGCTTAGCGGGGATCTTCGTACATGGTGAATAACCAAATTCTAATTGAAATGAAATCTTTAGGATGAATCAATGCAATTTAGGGAGACTCAATGAAAGGACATCAATTCAAATTCTGGATTTTCGAATTTAGAGAGAGATTGAGAGATCAAGAATTCGCACTATTACTTAGATTCATGGACCCAATTCAATTTAGTGTGATCTTTTATCCACATTTTTTTTTTCATTAAGAACGTTTTATAAAACTCTTGGTCTCCCGAATTTGGAGTATCTTACATTCACACAATTCACAGGGTTCAACAAGCAATCGATAAAGTTTCTTCACCATCACAGTCTGGATCATGTCAAACACAGGCATTGCATATATCTAAATTACAAAATAAAAGCAAAATCTTGATAAGCTCAAACTCATTCTTATATATAATTGCATTTAATAAAAATGTAACACCTATACCCACTTCACAAAAGCATAAACAGTCACAACAAGAAGGGTGATACATGTATCCATACAAAGCAAAATCACAAAGAAAACAGTGAGAGCCTATAATAATTTCTCTTTGAGTCATCGAGCCAAATTTCCTTCTCCACAGACAAAGCAGTGTATGAATGCTCTACTTTCTAAAGAGATCAGCAGCAGCATCAATGGCTTCCCTTTCATCCATATGATTGCAGTTGCAGTGACTCAATGCACTTGTTTGGCATAGGAGGATCATGCATGACTTAATTGTAAAATTTATAAGTCTTGGCATTAATTATGATACTCCTCAATCCTCCAATAGGTGATAAAACCATCAACAGAACACCAAGTACGATGCATATCTGAAATTGTTGAACCCAAATAAAGATCAACTAAACTTAAGTTCCTAAGCAAATTAATCAAAAGACTGAGACATGAAAAAAGTTGCACATACCCAGTTAGTCCACCAAGAAAAGCCGAACTTCCTTGGTTTGCAGATGGCAAGCCACATGATGCAAGGGAGCTGCAGAGGAATTAAAAGAACGAGAGACTGCGATTATTAGAAGTCTATTTTATAGGATGGCGGCGTAAGTATCAAGGAAGGATGTGGCTTACGAAGTATGTAGTTGGGGCAAAAGCCAATCCTCCAAAAAATCCAAGAAGAGCACCAAAGAAAGGGAAGGTAATGGCAACGAACATAGTGAATGCTGCAACAGAAAAAAAACATGTTTTATCAACTTACGTTCAACCCAACCAGTGGTTTGTCATCCCACAACCTTGGCAGATGGAAAGCAGGAGTTTTACTTACCCACATATATATTGCGTGAAATGAAACGAAGAGCCATACTCGGCTTGAAACGTAATTTCTTTACCAATAGAGTTTCTATCATGTCAAACACTGGCATTGCATATATCTGCATTAACATATGAAAGCAAAACTTGATAAATCCTAGTAAATATCTGACAGACCAAAAAGTACATATTGGACTTTGGAGTTTGAACATCACCTGATAGCTTCCAATAACATGGATGACAACAAACATGTTAGCCATTGCGATAAGCCACCTAGGCTTCTCCAATGAGATGAGAATATTATCTTGTACTGAATTTCCAAACACCCAATAACCGATCAGAGCAACAGGGAAGTAGCACAAAGCCACAACTATATAGGCAACCAAAACTCCTTTCCACATCGGACCTTTAGATGGCTTTTCGGGTGTAGATGGGATTGTTGCCTGGATCTCTAACACCACATTGTGCCCAGCATAGGCAAAAGCCACATCCCCCAAGGCACTAAGGAAGTTGAAGAATGTTCCGGAAGTAGACTTGGCTTTGTAGCCGAATTCAACATTTGGCTGAACACCTTTGTCAACAGAAGCTCCCCAGGCGATGGTAGAGTAACTTAAGGACATGACTGCTGCGGCCAAAGAGACGCCAGAGATGGAGTTGAAGTTAGGGAGGTGGGAGAGCACAAAGTGAACGGAGGCAAAGATCATAATGAAATATGTTAATTTGATGCTTTTACAATCTGGACAGACAGTATCATGGAACTTCTGCAGTGATTTTCCTCCGGTGACCATATACACAATGTCCACGCCTACTTCGCAAATGAGCTGTTGGGGTACCACAATCCAAAGGCCGAGCTTTTCACCAAAGGCTTGCTGACCCAGCTCATGGTACCTATCAAACCGTTTTCCAGGAACCATTTCATGCATTTCAACCATTTGCCATAGAGTGTACAAAGTGATTACCCATGACAGTATCAGAATGACTACACCAGGACCCCTGAAATCAAAGATGGAAAATGAAGAAACTTAAAATGAAATGGAAATTAATTAGAAAAGCAAAAGAAAGAGAGAAAACAGGTTTTGTGTTAGACACCTATGTCCACCACTAGAGAAGAGCCAAAAGGGCTACATCTTGCTCTTATTCTATGATGATATTCACAGTACAAAAAGTACTCATATTTATAGGAGAATTTGGGTAGGTAAAAATAAAGATAAGTATGGTAATCAAACCAGATTACAATCAATTTTAAAGGTAAATATCTTATAAGGAATATATACCATATCATATATTCTATATTCTAGCAGAAAAAATAGTGGGAGCATCAAGGTACTGTTTTAAGAGCAAAGAAACTAATGGGGTCTGAATTGCAAGTATCCTCAGTCGATTTTCTATTCCAAGTAGTTCATAGCATTCTATGCATAATGAAATTCTACTGAAATTGGGATAGCCGCCTGATTGCTATGGTGTACACTAGGAATATATATAAGAATCAGTAAGGCAGTTTTAGAATATGATAAGAACTAGGCATTATTGAGATTGTTGCTTTGTTTTGGGTATACCAGCCTAGATTCGCCATGGCATATGGAAGGCTTAAGACACCTGCTCCAACCATGGCAGTGACATTGTGGAAAGCTGAGTACCACCATTTTGCGTTCCTCGAAGATGTAATTGGAAGCCAATCGTCGATCTCCTTCTGCTCTTTTGTATATCCATCTGTCTGTAATTAATGACAGCAAATCTCTTCAGCAACGTCCAAAAGCCAAAACAACCCCAATCACCCTTCCACCCCATCAACAAGAAGAATAAAATAAGATTATTTATAATGACACATCTTTGTTTCTGCATATTAAAGCATGGATATTGGTGGAGTTTCGTGGAAAAATTTCACAAAGCAGGATCGCAGGCAGTGGTCCTCTATGGCTTATTAATATTGTCCAGTCCACACACACACACAGGGGCTTACATTGTTGGCGGTATTCAAATTGTCATCAACAGTAGCTTCCACGCCCATTGTAGCACATAGAACACTTCACAGTTCTGTAGAAGAAGATGAAACATGAAACAGAAAAGGAAAAAAAAAACTATATATATAAGCAATTTGAACACTGCAAAGACCAAGAGTTTCTATGAATGTCAAGAAAACTCCGCCCTGCCCCCTGGATGCCATAGAAAGAAGCGAGAGAGAGCTGTTGAAGGTGACATTTTTGTTTGACACATTTATTTAATTAAGTTCACGTAGAGTAATTATTGTCCAATGGCTAAAGCATGACATTAGAACAAGCTCACTAGACTAACTTTGGTCTTAATTTCCAATGTTGTTTGGTTTAATTCGATGAGTTGCGTCCAACATTTTGTGCATGTGCCGTCCCAACATTTGTTGGCTCAATTTGCGAGGAAAGAGATTCTAACAATTTTACTGTCTTGATTACTAGTAATTTAGACAGTAAATGAAATAGCTTCTACAGAGTCTACATAGTTAAACAAATTTCGAGCAGATAGACTTTTTAAAGGTTTTCTCACATTTACTGCCAAGATAGCAAATTGCTGAAGATTTGAATTCATCTAACCAAGGCTAATTATGTGCAATTTTTTCCATTATTCTAAGACCTTCAATCTTTCACATGAGTGGCTTCTAATTAAGCAGTCGGCCGTACATGGGCGTGAAATTTTTGTAGCATTAAATGGGCAAAGTTTTCTTCCAAACTCATCCAACTCAAATTATTAAATTGATGTGTTTAGAATGTAGGTAATTTCTCACATGTATTTTTTTAAAAAAATACATGCATTTTTAAACCCATGTCAATTTAATAGGCTGAAATTTGGAGTTCCGTACCTTCCTGCCAAGGGTAAATCTTTTGGGAAATTGTTGGAGGCCTTGAAATAGTCATGTCTTTACAAGATATGCAGAGTGATCAGTTATTGGTGCTCATTACCTAGACTAATCATTATTTGTTTTCCTGTAATTATTACCGTGAGAGCAAATAGGAGATGGTCTGCTTGTTGGTGGCAAGGTGGGAGTTCATGTTTCATAGCCTAACTGCACCAAGAAAAAATGTAGAAAAAATAAAAAATAATAGAATAATAAAAAATACAGCACTGCAAATGATGAAATCGTAAGGAAAATTGTGGCCGGCAGTGAAACAGTCAAACTTTATTTGTTATTTATCATTGAAGAGGTATCTGTTTGCAATTATATTAAGGGTTAAAGGGTTAAACATCTTATTGCTATTGGTACGTGTAATTTGGAAATTTTATTTTTTATTCCTATACTTTTACTCGTATCGCAAATGGTTTATGCATGTGGTTTGGAAAAAGAAAGAATTGATACCTCTGTTAGTTTTTCCGTCTAAAAATTAATGGTTGGACATGTGTCAACTCCTGAGAGTAGAAACGTGTCGTAATGTAAAAAAATTAAAAATAAAAACATTAAAAATTTAATAAAAAAAAATTGAAAAGTTGAGAATAATAAAACTTTTAAAAAAAATAAAAGTACTAAAAACTTTTAAAAAATTTGAAAAAAAAAAAAGAAAAAGAAGAGGAAGAGAGGTTGTCCATGGCCCTTGGAGCCAACCCCAAGAGCCAAAAGAAAAAATAAAAATGGGGTGTTTGGCCTTCGGGAGTGGCCGAACCACTCTCATGGGCCACAGGGATGGTTCGGTCACCCTTCTTCTTTTATTTATTTTCAAAGTTTTTAATACTTTTTTATTAAAAAAAAAAGTTTTATTTTTTTCAATTTTTATTAATTTTTGAAGTTTCTTACTTTTTGTTTTTTGCTTTTTTTTTTTTTTTAATTTTTTTACATTATGACACGTGTCTACTCTCAAGAGTTGACACGTGTTCAACTGTTAGTTTTTGGACGGAAAAACTAACGGAGGTATTAATTCCATCTTTTTCCAAACCATAGGTACCATCTGCAATACTAATGAAAGCACATGGGTAAAAAATAAAGTTTCTAAATCACATGTACTAATAAAGATTTTTAATCTTTGTATTAAAACAAAAACCATAACGTTAAGAGGGATTGAAAGGAGATGAAATATCGAACACACACATTGCAACTTTTGATAGTTTAAAGACGACATTTCAAAAGTCATAACAGTTTGAGGGGGTAACTAAAATTTCCGCAAAAATTTATGAGCCAAATCATAAAAAATAACGAAATGTATTGCAAAAGAAGGTGATACGGAACGCAATAGTAAGATTTTTAATTTTTATTTAAGTTTTAGTTTGGTGTATTAGTTTATGTTTTAGTTAATTTTTATGAGTTCCTTATTGTTGACTTGTTGTCATTCAATAAAAAATGAAAAAAGTCAGTGTCTCAGGTTATGTTAGGTAAGTGAATAAAATTATGTTAGGCAATTAAGTTATTAAATGGCCACTGTGCTAGGGTTAGGGTTTAGTCTCTTTAAGCATAATTTTCTGTTGTAATTAGGAGTTTTTGATGAATAATCTTTTAGAAATGGATTTGTCTTCTTCTCCCCCCTAATTCTCTCTCTTTCCCTCTCTTTCCCGAGCTTCTCTCTTCTCTCCTTGACTTCTCTTCTCTGCTTCTTCTCTCTTTCACTCTCTTCTCACTTTATGGGTTTGTCCTGCATCAGAAGGTAACACCACACTACAAATGCCAGACTGCTGCAACAAAGCATTCAGCCGAAGAGAGCAAGAAGGCTGGACTAAAGGCACATGAGCTCCAAGAACAATATTATGCTCAAATTCGTTCTTATATATAGTTGCATTTAATAAACATGTAACACCTATACCCACTTCACAAAAGCAAAAACAATCACAGCAAGAAGGGTGATACGTATACCCATACAAAGCAAAATCACAAAGAAAATAGTGAGAGCCTATAAGAATTTCTCTTTGAGTCTGGTTCCATCGAGCCAAATTTCCTTCTCCACAGAAAAAGCAGTGTATCAATGCTCCACTTTCTAAAGATGACAGCAGCAGCATCAATGGCTACCCTTGTATCCATAAGATCGTAGTTGCAGTGACTCAGTGTACTTGTTTGGCATACGAAGATGCATGACTTAATTGTAAAATTTGTAAGTCTTGGCTTGGACTATGATACTCCTCAATCCCCCAATAGGTGATAAAATCATCAACAGAACACCGAGTACGATGCATATCTGAAATTGTTGAACACAAATAAGAACAACGGAATGTTAGAATATTAATTGAATGATTAAATTCATTATTTCTTATCAACTTAAGCTTTTAGGACAAGCGGTGATTTAACATTAAACTTAAGTTCCTAAGCAAATCAAAAGACAATGAAACATGAAAAAAGCTGCACATACCCAGTTAGTCCACCAAGATAAGCCGAACTTCCTTGGTTTGTAGATGGAAAGCCACATGATGCAAGGGAGCTGCAGAGGAATTCAAAGAACGAGAGACAGCGATGATTAGAAGTCTATTTTCTAGGATGGCAATTAAGAATGGCGTAAGCCGCGTAAGTATCAAAGGAAGGATGTGGCTTACGAAGTATGTAGTTGGGGCAAAAGCCAATCCTCCAAAAAATCCAAGAAGAGCACCAAAGAAAGGGAAGGTAATGGCAACGAACATAGTGAATGCTGCAACAGAAAAAAAACATGTTTTATCGACTTATGTTCAAACCAACCAGTGGTTTGTCATCTCACAACCTTGGCAGATGGAAAGCAGGAGTTTTACTTACCCACATAGACATTGCGTGAAATGAAACGAAGAGCCATACTCGGCTTGAAATGTAATTTCTTTACCAATAGAGTTTCTATCATGTCAAACACTGGCATTGCATATATCTGCATTAAAAGATGAAAGCAAAATTTTATCAATCTCAGTAAATATGTGACAGACCAAAAAGTATATATTGGACTTCGGAGTTTGAACATCACCTGATAGCTTCCAATAACATGGACGACAACAAACATGTTAGCCATTGCGATAAGCCACCTAGGCTTCTCCAATGAGATGAGAATATTATCTTGTACTGAATTTCCAAACACCCAATAACCGATCAGAGCAACAGGGAAGTAGCACAAAGCCACAACTATATAGGCAACCAAAACTCCTTTCCACATCGGACCTTTAGACGGCTTTTCGGGTGTAGATGGGATTGTTGCCTGGATCTCTAACACCACATTGTGCCCAGCATAGGCAAAAGCCACATCCCCCAAGGCACTAAGGAAGTTGAAGACTGTTCCGGAAGTAGACTTGGCTTTGTAGCCGTATTCAACATTTGGCTGAACACCTTTGTCAACAGAAGCTCCCCAAGCGATGGTAGAGTAACTTAAGGACATGACTGCTGCGGCCAAAGAGACGCCGGAGATGGAGTTGAAGTTGGGGAGGTGGGAGAGCACAAAGTGAACGGAGGCAAAGATCATAATGAAATATGTTAATTTGATGTTTTTACAATCTGGACAGACACTATTATGAAACTTCTGCAGCGATTTCCCACCCGTGACCATATACACAATGTCCACGCCTACTTCACAAATGAGCTGCTGGGGTACCACAATCCAAAGGCCGAGCTTTTTACCAAAGGCATGCTGACCCAGCTCATGGTACCTATCAAACCGTTTTCCAGGAACCATTTCATGCATTTCAACCATTTGCCATAGAGTGTACAGAGTGATTATCCATGACAATATCAGAATGACCACACCAGGACCCCTGAAATCAAAGATGGAGAAACATGCGTAAGTTCATGTCCAATTCTATACAGAAATATCAATGCATATTGGCGAGTTTCCATTTGGAAAAAAAAAAAAAAAAAAAAAAAAAAACAGAGATGTCTTTGTGTTGATCTCCTAGAATACATTTTATGAAGCAATTTTATATCCTATGAAATTATGATGTAAACATACCATCCGAGCTCTGACATGGCGTAAGGGAGACTGAGGACACCAGCTCCAACCATGGCTGTGACATTGTGGAAAGCTGAATACCACCATTTTGCATTCCTGGACGAAGTAATCGGAAGCCAATCGTCGATTGCCTTTTGCTTCGCTAATTGCTCATCATACTGCAATTGATAATTTAACAATTTTTCTTCAGTATCAATGACAATGTAAACACAATTCCAGTAATGAAATAAAAAAAAACAAGCAATTTTGAACTAGAAAAACCTAGAAAAAATGACAGCTTTTTATAATAGCTAGATAACTGAGTCCAATAGAACTGAAATTGGTGAACATCAATCAATAATCAAAAGGAAACGTTGGTGAACTTCATCAATGCTTGCCTTTTGTTTCCTTTCAAATTGGAACTCATTCTTACACGATCTTCCTTTGTGCTGGAGGGGTCTATAAGGTAAATTATCATCAAAGTCCTAGGTTATTTTGGTATGTCATTTTAATGAATGGTGATAGTGGGTATTTCCCAAATCTTTCGAGAAACAAAAAAGACCATTACAAATTGTCAACTTGTTTGAGGGCAGAGGTATACCGCCGCATAGTTTATTTCCAAAGTGTCCTAATATTCAAAAAGTGGCATCTTATTTGGGACCTATCCAAGCCAACCAAACCATTGGCTTGTTCAAACTCATTCAACACTCATTTTGGCAGGTCCATGGTGTTCTGAGTCTCCATTGGCTGCTTATGCATGAACCCCCACATCCTCAATTTATGGGCCCAGCTCCTTAAAGATTGTAGATCACTGGCCTCCAATCACATTTCCACTCAACCAACCTAGTAACTGTCCCCGGAGTATTTTGGTGCACCTCTTCTTCAAGTTTCTTTTACTAGAAGTCTCTTACAAAATAATATGACACTTCATGCGATACTTATTACGTCAGCCACTAAATAAATAAATTTACCATTCAAATTTTGTTATTTAATATTTTCTCCCATTAAGATACTGTCACGTGAATTTGAAAAAGAATTATTGGTCTATTCATGTTGACCTGAGGAGTTCAAGACTTATCAACTCAAGGCACACGGAGTTAAGTATATCCACCGTGAGAGAAACCGAGTTTTTCCAAAATCACGGGCTTATTAAAATTTAAAATCCGGCAGGCCTAACTGAATGACCCGGTTTTAAAACATAATTAACAGAGTCTAAAGCCATTGCTAGGATACGACAAAGAACATTCTCTGTATACTATAATCAAATAGAGTTTTTTTAGCACATGGGGGATCCGCACATCACGTCGGCACACGTGGGGTCCACGCGTGAACCCATAGCGTAGTAGTTTCCGATTTTATTAGTAGGGGGTTGTGACAAAAATCAAAACGTTGAAATTAAGGTGCCGTAAGGAAAAGGTTTGAATCTAGATCACAACTTGTGGTTGTGGATCCTCCTCTATCCGAGTGTACTCTTTTGGCCATTTGTTTAGAGCATTTCTAACGATAATTAATCAATATAGTTGTTGAAAAAGTATAATTATCTACTTTATGACATATTTGGATAAATTGTAATTTTTTAAATAATGTTTTTTAAATAAAGAATTATTTAAAAAACAATAAAGAATAAAGAATTATTTGTAGTGTGAATATTTAATACACTTCTGTCTATTCTGCTCGAGATGAAAAATGACCAATAATATTAAAATTTGATTATTACGAACATTTAGTTATTTTGTTAGTGATGCTCTAAACCAGATTCATTACCCCCACAATCACAAAGGAAAAGAGGAGGAGGAAAAAGAAATCCTTTTGTTCTAAATATCATTTCAGATACTCGGAAAATTAATGACCAGGAAAAGAGACATTATCTAATTACAAAGCAAGAACAAAGGAGAAATTAAATTTGTTAATTTAAATAATAGCTCGCATTTTCATCGTAGCGGGATTTTCTAATTATTGGACAAAAATTACGATCCCTATATTTTCATTCTATTTCCTTTGTGTTATAAGTAAAACAAATGGACCATATATGTAAATCAAATGGAATACTCGGGACAAAAACGTAAAGAGAAATTTTAAAAAGATAATAGAAAGAAAAAGCTAAATATATACAAAACTCCAACAACTTTTCGAAAATTTAAGAACCTTTCACAGAGAGAGAGAGAGAGAGAGAGAGAGAGAGAGACTGACATCAGGGCGGTCATATGACTTCTGGTCGGTCGGAGCTTGAGTTCCCATGGCTGCCTGCAGGAACAGAATTTCAGAAACCCAGACGAAGGAGAAACTGCAAAAGGGAGGAGGATAAAGCTAATGCAGGAATTTGAACTTGAAAAATATCGAAATGGGGGGTTTTGTATTTAAGGAGGGTTGTGTTTCGTGAGAGAGAGAGAGAGAGAGAGAGAGAGAAACAGAGTGGCCAAGGGTCTTCTTGGTTCGTTGAAGGCGATGTGCGTGTTTTTGTTTGACCCGGCAAAGTCCTCCGAAAAAAGCAAAACAGCTAGTCCCGAATTATTATTATTATATTTAATTTCCTTTTTTCTGAGAAGCTATTGGTCATGACAGCAAGACTCACGACCTTTCAGATAATTAATTATTAAGCAGAGTCTTTTCCTTCCTGAACTCGGGCAAACATGCGGAAATTCCCTGGAGTGCGCCGGCCAAGCAGTAACATTTTACAGCGTGGAACTTAGAGGTAACATTTACGAAAAATGATAAAATGTGATTTGCTGGATTTATTTATTTATTGTCGTTTTGAAAAAAAATGTCGAGTAGCGTTTTTTGTTTTGAGTTATTTATTAATGTATTTGTCTTTGAGTGCGATGTATTTATCCTAAATATTATTATTTGATTTTTATAATATTTGATGAAGATTATTTCTTTATGAGAAGTTATCATGAAATTGTCGTTAACAATATCTATTTCAATGCAATTGACATTTTTTGTGACGTTTTTATGTCAAAGAAAATGACCTAGCATTTTTTTTTTCTACTTTTTGAGAAAACAAATGAAAAAATAAAATACCACGTAAGCAAAGATCAACAATAATTTCTTAACTAATATATGCCAAATTAAGATATTTTATTCTATAAATAAATACATGTGAAAAGCCCCTGATTGTTAGAAGAAAAATGCTTGGTTCACGTAGGCAAGAGTGGGTTGGAAGTAGGACACTAAGCATTTCTTTAATTAGAAATGAGTAAATAATATTTAGTAAAGAGTAATGGTACGGCGTACACTCTTGTACACCTCTCATCTCACTCTTAAATGCGTTTTTAGTTTTTAAACAAATAAAATAGATAAACACAAGTAAAGGTGGGATAAGGCTGTACACCCTAACATTTCTCTTTAGTAAATCCTTCAATAACTATCAAATTTACCCTTGCCAAACGTGACTAATTATTTGTTTAGATGCAAATTTATTTTTGATATTGAAGATCAACATAAGAAGTATTTGAAAACAAGGTTAGTAAGTTTTTTTTTTCCTTTCTAAATTTAAGATTCTCTTTTCATATAATAAGATAATTTTATCATTTCATATGTTTTTTTTCATACAATTTAACAATTGATTTGAACGGATGAAACAAATTAACACCAAAACTTCAAATTAATTTTTTTTTAAGACGTATTAAGTTAAATTTTATAGATTGAATGATAGTTTTATGGAGGATAAAATATTAATTATTCAAAATTAAATATATATATATATAAAAATTCTCACATATTTTTTAATTGAATAAATAAAATTATTTCTCATATGCTTAAAGACAAATGTTACTTTCAGAGATTGAATGAGAGGAAATTCATTCAATCCGATTTGAATAAAGTTTGATGTCCTTCCACGATTAAAGAAGATATCTTGGAATAATCAATGCTTAATTCATGTTTTAAATTACTCGACATTATCAAATATATAGCCCTAAAAATTTCCCAAAAGATAAAAATACTCCTAAAATCATATATATATATTAAAACAAAGGCAAAAGAAAGAAAAAAAAATTGAAAATGGCCATGAGTTATCTTTTTTTCTCAATTATTTAATGCATTTTTGCCTTTTATTTTTATTTTTATTTTTATGGGCCTTTCTATCTTTTTAAAGGCAAGATGGGACATTGTAATTATTCCTAATGCTAAAATGGTAAGACACATAACTAAATTAAAAGATTTAGAGAAACCTTTTTTATTATTATTTTGGAAGATAGTAAATGTAATTTCCCTAAAACAAAAATTATATTCACGTCAATACCCACTTGCATCGAGTAGATTCATAGAATCATAGGCCCCAAAGGCCAGCTGCACGCCAATACAGTTCTAAAATAAATATCGCGTGGGCTTAAAAAACTTTTATGGCAAACTCGTAATTTAGTCGTACTTTCTTACGTGACGGATCTGACTTTAGACTACAGCTTTAGCTTGCTATAGTTATACTTTAGAATAACATGAGATTTGTAACAGTTTTATTTCAGCTTTAGCATTATGGCTTTAGCTTTTGTATGTTTTCAACGCATTAAAAAATACAAAATTTACATCACTTCTGCTGTAGAAAAAATAAAAGGCTCAGACCTAACCACATGTTTTTTTTAACTGAGTAACACAACCAATATTTTTTTATTTATTTTTTTTTTTTCTTTGAGTTGACACTGTTTGACTTGGTTTGAGAAAGAGAGAACATCTCTCCCTAGCTCACTACGCATACTCCCTT
Organism: Alnus glutinosa; assembly: GCF_958979055.1. Classification (NCBI taxonomy): domain Eukaryota; kingdom Viridiplantae; phylum Streptophyta; class Magnoliopsida; order Fagales; family Betulaceae; genus Alnus; species Alnus glutinosa. The sequence goes on along the minus strand of NC_084887.1, from coordinate 37,722,943 downwards.
CGTTTGAATTTAAACCAACGATATCAACAAAAACAGTGAGCTTGTGTGTTGTCATCGTCTTTGCTGGAAGTTGTTTATGAATCTGAAAGAGGTGCATGCAGCTCCTTAGCACTACTAATCTCAATCTTCAAAAACAAGTAGTGACAACAAATCTACACAGGGAGAGAGAGAGAGAGAGAAAATGGCCGTGTAAGTTCATCTCTAAAAAAATTTATACTGGTTTTCCTTGAATTGGGTCTCCAATTTTTTTTTCCTTTTCTTATTTCCATGTTTGGCAGTTGAGAAAGAGTGAGAGCCTCCAAACAGAGTCTTTGAAGCTCTGAAACCCCACGTTCTTAGAGTCTCACATATTTGTGCCACAACAACCTTCGTCACCACTTGCCCAAAGCCATAGCTCTGAGTCTGCTTCCAGGCCTTGGTTTTGAATAAATTAAACAAAAATTATTGCTACAGTCATCATATTAGTGAGAAAACAAAACTGGGTTAACAATGAATTAAAGAGAAACATCGGTTAAAAATGGAACTGGGTTAAATCTCTCTCCTCTCTCTCTCTCTCTCTCTCTCTGCCTTGGCCATTAATTTTCACGATGGCGTTTTAGGATTTTGAATACATAACGGAACGCCTAAGAGCTGAGAAGCAACGCAAGGTCAGGAAGAGGATTGCCATTGCCGCAGTTTCGGCCTTTGTGCTAGAGATGTTCACCCTTTCTCAAACAGCGTCAATGCAAAGAACAGCAAAAAAAAGTCCGTTGTGCTACCCTGTTAAAAAATTGTACAATTGCACCACTAATTTTTGGAGTATGTAATAATTACGAATCACTCTATATAGTTTAAAAAGTTAATGGGAGGTCCTTGTGGTAAACTATAATTATAAATCGATCCCTGGAGTCAAATTCAGTTAAAAATTTTGACAGATTATATTAAATGCCACGTTAGCGCCACATCAAACCAATAAGATGGCGACATGTGTTCATCTGAATAAAAAAAATATAAATTTATTAAAAAAAAAATAAATAAATAAACTTATTTTTTTATTCAGATAGACATGTGTCGCCGTCTTATTGGTTTGATGTGGCGCTGGCGTGACATTTAACAGAATCTGTCAAAAATTTTAATAGAATTTGACTCCAGTGATCAATTTGTAATTATAGTTTACCACAAGGGCCTCCCATGAACTTTTTAAACCATATGGAGTAATTCGTAATTATGACACACTCCAAAAACGAATAGTGCAATTATCTCATCTTTTTAAATATCTTAATTCACATTACATAGTTAAATAATACTAAAAAATATTAGAAAATAAAGTCATATCATATGAGTCGATCTCAATCTGATTTTAATATTTTTTTATATTAAAGGGCATAATTATATTTTTACAATTATTTATTCGGCTGAGCTCTGGTAGGGTCGTAGTGTCTGAATTAAGACCAACAAATCCATAGAAAAGTGTAGACTTTTTGCAACCATGCATTAAAAGTAATGTTCTCTATCATGGATACATCAGTTCTAACTTCAAACTTTCTATGAAGCTTCCATGTAAATTCTTCTTTTTATATAACACCACCATTTCCGTGCAATTGTCTACATTCTCTTGAAAATGATGGAGATATTTCCACCATATACCAGAGCATCATAATTCATAGTCTTAATAAATAAATAAATAAAAATTGATTTCCCACCGCTTGAGCATATATACTTTTGCAATTGAGGTCCCAGGAAATAAATGGAATATTCACTTTCTTTATTATTTTTTGGAGCCAAAATGACTTTTATGTTTTGTGTTTTTTCTACCTCTAGTGTCATGGTGACTATAGCATGCCTGGAGCCTAATACTTTACTTTAACATTTTCAGCATATGATGTCATTAGGTTTGAAACATTTGAAAGTTGGAAAAAGAAATTGAAAATTACATTTATTTCTTTCAAATTATCACTCTTGACTTGCAATTTGCAATGTTTCCTTCAAATTTCAAAAAGTTACAATGTCCTCGACCGGTCTTTTTATTTACCTTTTACATCAATTTTTTTTTTTTGTTAAATCCTAACCGAAGAGTAATAACATGACATTTTTTTAACACAAACGGACCATTATACCCTCTTGAGATGGGTGAACCATGGCCTGGCCGTGGGTGTCCACCCTTTCTTTTTTTATTAAAAATAAAAAATAAAAAATAAAAAATAAAAATTGTGAGCATATGATACATATATTAAGTTATTCGAAGTTAAACATCTTCAGGGTAGATCCAAGCACAAACTTCCAGAGAGTCTAGTCAAATATATTGACATTTTTGTAGTTATAAGGAAAGGCACATATATATATTTCCTTCTTTCCGGATAACTCCAACTACAATAAATTCAATAATTGTACTAACCGTGTCAGTTGACACAAAACTTCGAATAGAAAAATCCAATGGTTTTCACGGAAGGTGTCGAATAAATTCCACGAACGGTTTCGATTATTTAGCCGTGTGTTTCTATTTTTTTAATGGATTAAGACCGGAGAGAGGGTACCGACCTGCACTATTATTCAATGCAAACCAGATTTGGAGGTTAATTTGCAGGATCTTTCTTTGGGGACGTGGATATGGACTTTGGCATCCCATGCTGATAAGCCGGCTGGCTTTGGCGTTCAAACAACCTAAAATATGCTAATAAGCCGGTTAGCTTTGGCGTGCAAACAACTTAAAATTAGGGAAGACACGAATACGAGGTTATATAGATTAATTTTAATCCAATTCATTTAATTAAACGGGTTAACTTTTCTAATTATTACTCGTTAATTTTGTGTTGGATTCATGTAAATCATACCTAAAAAACAAAACGCATGCAATTAACTGTTTTTACTTTTATATCACATACATAATAATACTTTTTCAAATTTCAAAACAAAAAATACTTCTTAAAACTCATTAACAAACATAATTTAACTAACCGGATCACAAATAGGGTGTTATTTGGTTTGAGTTGGTTCAATTTTAGAGGATATATGAATTGAACCTATTTAATTTGATTTAAAAAATTAAATTTATAACCTAATCAAATTACATGAAACTTGGGTTTTTTTTTTTTCTTCCTCCCTTTAGTCTTAATAATCCAAATTGGTAAGTAATTTGATTCACCGATTTTTGTTGGTTTATTTGCTTTATTTATTTGTTTTTATGTTTTCACATTAGACTTAATTGGAGATTTCTTGATCGAAAATAAAAAATAAAAAATGGTCCTAAATTTATTTAAAAAGTTGCCGTGCTCCCTTTTCTCTTGATTGAGGTGCGTATGAATCCCGTTTTAAAAAAATAATAAAATAACATCCATAATAATAATATTGAATAAAGATGTGGGCGAAGTATGGAGCCGGGCGTAGGAGGCTTGACAAATGGCAGCCGTAAAGCATGCCCGAAGGTCAATATTTGCAAAACCTGGTGAGCGATCGTCGCTTTATATGGTCGACCGAAAAAATCAAAAGGCGGGGGGGTGGGCAGCGAATCGCAATCCAAAACGGCATTTTGTGTTGACTACAGCTCCTTTTAGTCCAAGTCTTCGCGCAAGTTTTCTGAATCTTCCAAGTTGTGATGCTATTGTATTGTGCCAGGGGCCACTATTTCTTCTCTTCTGACTTTACTTGTGAAAGGGAAAGCCGCGGGTGGGTGGGTGGGTGTGGACACTGTGGAGAAGACCCCACTTGGTGCAAGTGACTCTGCACATTTCTGCGACAATCATGTGTTAATAAGATAAGAGCCCCGCACTCAAAACTATTTTGGAGTGTTATTACAGTATGAACAAGGGTCAAGTCTACACTTCAAATAACTACTAAGCAAATTTCAATGTTTATCCTAAACTTTAAAAATTTCCAATTTGGTGTTCAAATCTTTCACTCCCTTTCAATTATTCCTACCATTTATTATTATTATTTTAAAAAAAATAATAATAATAAAAATACTGAAACATATAGCATGTAATATGTCTGTTTTACCCTTAAAAAATTTCTAAAAATACATCTATGCTCTTACCTTACAAAATTAACTCTTTTTTTTTTTTTAAAAAAAAGGGGTAATTATCTTTTCCCCCCATGAACTACCGGCCAATGTCATTTTGCCCCCACGAACTACCACTTCGACCAAAAGAGAGCATCAAACTACCATTTTTATACACGTTGCCCCCTTCCGTCAGGAATTCCGTTAATTTTGGATGGAATATGCCATTTTTTACCGTTAATTTTGACTTAAAGACCAAAATACCCTCTACAGTAATTAATAAAAAATATTAAAATTAATATATTTTTTTTTTAAAAAAAAAAAAAAAAAAAAAAAAACCAAAAATCTGAAAGTAAAGGGGTGGCGGCAGCCACCCCTTTAGGTGGCCGGGTGGCCTGCGAGCCACCCCCAGAGGTGGCTCCGGCCACCTCTGGGTGGCTCCGGCCACCTCTGGGTGGCTCGCGGCCCACCCCGGCCTAAGGGGTGGCCGCACGGCCTCCCCAGAACCTGGGGGGGGCCGCGCGGCCACCCTAGGTCATTTCTAGGGTGGTCGCGCGGCCACCCAGCTTTCGGGGTGGGCCGCGAGCCACCCCAGAGGTGGCCGGAGCCACCTCTGGGGTGGCTCGCGGCCCACCCCGACCTAAGGGGTGGCCGCACGACCTCCCCAGAACCTGGGGGGGGCTGCACGGCCACCCTAGGTCATTTCTAGGGTGGCCGCGCGGCCACCCAGCTTCTGGGGTGGCCGCAAGCCACCCCAGAGGTGGCCGGAGCCACCTCTGGGGGTGGCTCGCAGGCCACCCGGCCACCTCAGGGGTGGCGGCAGCCACCCCTTTCATTCAGTCTTTTTTTTTTTTTTTTTTTTTTTTAAATGAGGGTATTTCAGTCATTTTCAAAATTGAGTTAGGGCATTTACGTCTTTGCATGAATTAGACTGACAGAAGGGGGCAAAGTGTGTAAAAATGGTAGTTTGATGCTCTCTTTTGGTCGAAGTGGTAGTTCGTGGGGGCAAAATGACATTGGCCGGTAGTTCATGGGGGGAAAAGGTAATTACCCCTAAAAAAAAGGAACCATATCATTTCTTCCTCTCTCTTTTTTTCACTTTTTTATTTAATAAATGGGTATTTTGGTCATTTTATTTCTTCCGTTAGAAATTAACGAAAAATCCTAATAGATGGCAGAGCTGTCAATTTTTAACACGATCTACAAACCCAACACTAAGTTAAAGGGTTAGGGTTGAGGAGTCTAACTCGTTTAATTAAATGAGTCGGGTTATGGTTGACCTATATAGTCTTATACCCATGTTTCGACACTATCCGAACTCGATACGAGACATAATGACAAGCAATTTTTGACATGACTTGTAAACAACACGAACCCAATATTAAATTAGAGTGTTAGGGTTGAGGGATATGGCCATTTTAATTAAATTAGTTGGACTAATATTGACTTATATAGTCTTATACTCATGTCTCAACACAATCCGAAACAAACACGTGAACATGAATCACCACCCTTAATAAATAGATGTTTAAAAGGAACCCAAGGAACCCAAGTTACAAAATTTATAAAGTTTAAAAAATTAAAAAATTAAAACCAGAAAAGTCATGAGACTCTGGCCCTTTATAGTTCCGTCCCGGCACCGGATTCGGAAGGAAGGTTCAGTATGAACGCAAAGTTTTTGGTCATGTGTGCCCATTGACCATTCACATATAAACCTTTAATTAAAAGTATTATATTAGAATGAATATCGGCTCCGTTGACCGCCAACCATATACTTACAAATTAAACTAAATTCTTTCCAAGGAAGTGAGATCCTAAAGTGGATTTTGCTTAAAGTGGGGGATTTGGAGAAGTCAACGTCCTCATCGAATCAAACTTGGCAGCTAGAGGATAAAAAAAAAACATGGGATTAAGATGCAGACGAAATTATTATCAGGTTACAGATTTAAGTGCCACACATTCGAGATGGCTGATTGTACACTTTTCGCCTTTTAAAATTCTCATTGGTTCAACGTGAAAGAGGTCCTGGAGACATCATCATTTGATTCGTGTACGGTGTACTGATCCTATCCCATTTGGAAACTTAGTCCAAATAATAATGTGGGAAATTGATATTCTGCGTAATCGAGTTGAATTAGAGGCTGCTTGATGTGTGCATATGACTTCATTCTTTGAAGAGATTCAGATCCGATGCGATGAGTCTGTTCAGTATACTTGCAATCCCACCTAGCAAAGTAATGATTAATGGGATGTAAACGAGTGGAGTTTGGACGAGTAATGCATGTTTAAGTTTAACTCATTTAAATTTATCGTGAATTTAAACCGAATACTTAATTAACTTGCAGGTTCAAAGGACAACATCATTGTATTCATCCCCTCCCAAGATTTTTTGAGATACAAAGTGGGTTCCGCATTACATTTACTTATTATTGAAAAATGCTAAAGTTTTTAGAATTTTCTTTTAAAATTTAGACCTTAAATAATGTGTTATAATCTTATGAAATAATAACGTATTTTTTAAAATGATTGATCACATCATATTGTAACATATTATTTAAAGACTAAATTTTAAAAAAATAATAATAATTGAGAAGCGTAACATATTTCTCCTTACCGTCGTATTCACTGCTAAAACACGCCATGACTTTTATGCGAGAAATTTCACTTACCATTGCACTTAGCGTTGAAAATAGCGAAAAAGCTGATGGTTATTGCTATGACGTGAAATGAAACGAAGGCTTGCCGTTAACGGTACCTTGTACGGATTAAATCCTGTAATTTTTTAATTTTTATTTTATTTGTTGTTATTATCTACACGTGTGGACCTGAGTCCTGAGTTTGCTTCATTTCTCAGCTCACGACTTTTATTTATATAATCATTATGGCTAAAGTAAATTGTACCAAAAGGTCCAAAACCCTTCCCTTTCACGTTCCGTGCTATTTAAGTAAATGAATATCACTTTCAGAACATAATTTTTTTTTAAAAAAAAATTTACTCTATTAAATTAATATATATTTTTAAAACATACGATTCTCACAAACATGAAGCATTTTTTCGCTGAGAATTGAAAAATTCTTGTACATTAGACGATTGTCCAAATAACAACTTGAGACTAGGAAATTTATTATTGTGTTTCACGCAACGCACGACTCACGGCATGAGTACAATATATTGTTGACCAAATTTTTGGACGGAAGGAAAAAAGAAGAAAGAAAAAAAGAAAGAAGTTTGGATTATATAATGGATAAAGTTTTTATCAAATTTGGTTAAAGGAAATTACTTTAATTTAGTCTATTAAATTGATGTTAGTGTAAAAATCACATTCATTTTTAATAGAACAATATGTAATTTACATGCATTTTTGAGGCATGCCAATCTAAAATATAATAAACTAAATTTGAGGATTTCCCTCAGCCAAACTTGTAAGAAAGCCTTTTCCGTTGAAAAAATATATGCAACAATTATATGCTTAAAAAACAAAAACCAATTTCCTCTCCAGGTGGTGGTGGCTCCTAGCTTAGGGCTTTGGAGCGTTTTTGTTCCCCTCGGTTTTTTGTTTCGGTGGGGGTTGATGTTTCACCTAGCTTTTGGGCTATGGTGAGTTTTTTCTTTGGCTCAGGCAGATAATTCTACGCTCGTCTAGTCTGGTTGGGGGAGTGGCTGGATTGTGTCGTTGGAGGAGTGTTGTTTTTTGGCCGGTTTTTATTTTTTTTTTTCAGATGTTTGACGCCAGATCTACGCTCGTTCGTTGATTTCCGCTGGACACGCGCCCTTTGGTCGGAATCTCTGTCGCCGTCCGCTCCTGCTGCCGGTCGCACAAGTCACGTCGGTCGCCGGAGTTCGAAGCGTGGGCTGCACGCGCCAGAGGGATTTTCGCTCTTTCGTGTGCGTGACAGTCACGTTTCGCCATTTTCTGGTCTTACACGGTGGGGAGGGGGCTTCCGGCGGTGTTTCTTCGGCTGGGTGGTATTGGGGTCGGCACGTGTTTCCCACGCGCCGCCAGTAATGGCGAAATCCGCCTGTCCTTCTGCCGGCTCTGGGTTGTAGTCTCTGTTTTGTGTCTTCTGTTTCAGTCTACCTTTGTAATTTTTGGACATTTTGGGATTGTTTGATGGCTTTTTGCTAGATCTGTCTCTCTTTTATGTGCTAAGTTATGCTTTATTGTTTAGATGGACTTCAAGTATGATCTTTATAATGTTTATTTATTATTTGGGTAGATGTTGTTTTTGTATATTCTAGATCTTTTCACAGTTTACCTTTGGTAACTGCTTTTAAGTCGGGTTTTTCCTGACTTAGTGGGTGGAGTTTCTTTATTTCCGGTCACAAATGGCCTTCGGGCAGTGGTGTTTGCCTTAGGGCATGTATGAACTTCTCTTGTCTTGTTATTGACCTTTTGGTCAAGTGTAATTCTCTCTAGAGCTTATATTCAATAATGAAGTTCTCTGTATGTTTAAAAACTTGTAAGAAATTTCTTGATTATATAATTAGAATTTGTAAATCAACATGTGAATTTGCGTAAAGAAGCATATATGTGTCATGTCTCATCCCACATGCTGCCAATGTCATATTATCAATTAATTGAACAAGAAGATAATTCATTGCATGAAATTCTCTTAAATGGTTGAAATAATATAGTCACATTTTAATTTTATTATTATTTTATTGTTTGTATAAGAGTTTGTTTGGAATTATGTTAAGAAATTTAAAAAATATTTTTAATACATAGGAAATTGTGCAAAGGAAAAATAGGTCAATTTGATTGGTTAAAAAACTCAATAAGTACCTATTTTATTGTTTTTATTTTTTTCTAAAAAGTCAAAACGCATTTTTAGAAAAAGCTTGAAAATGAAACTTTTTATTTTTTTAATCAAAAGCTCTTTTTAGATATAAAGACTCAAGGCTCGTTTGTATATGGGATTTTTTTTTTTTTTTGTATTATATTCTACTATTTTTTATTATATTCAAAATTATGAATACCGAGAAAATTTATTTTTTAAAATTATGTTTGGATGGTTTAGAGAACGTGAGGCAAATTTTTTTTTTTTTAAAAAAAGAAAGAATAAAACTTGATAGAATTTTAATTAAAAAAAAAAAAACAATCCAAACATGTTTTTCAAAAATAATAAAATATAATAAAAAAAACATGTGTTACCCAAACATGCTCTCAATTTTTCAACAAAATTTCAAACAAGCACTAAAAGTCATATTTTCTTTAACTACATTTTTAAAAAAAAAATAAAATAAAATAAAATAAACGGCACTCCATTGTGTTAAGCATTCTAAATATCAATGATTGGAAATCGACCCAAGGAAACTGAGCGGCAAATACCTCGTTAATATAGTGCGTTATGATACACGATTTTACTTATAAAAACAAATTACGAAAATTGGGCACGAGAAAGGCTAATCCCAACATCATAATGGGATTAGAAGTCAGAAAAAGTGAGCACTTTGTGGGCACCTTGGAAAAATTGGTCACTTCTGGCATATATTATGCCTTTCTTATAACCTAATTAGCCGAAGGCAGCTGAGACATAAAACGTAATTATGCATTTGGGTTGTGGGCAGAGAGGTGTTATCACCGACATGTAGAAATGGAAGGCAAAGACAATAATTAGGGTAGGGAAAATCATCGTATATAGAGATAAATCAGATCCCTCTCGTGGGTTTGAAATTTGTGCATAATTTGAGACATAAATCATATAATTAAAAAAATACGGACTCAGGGCCGGCTAGAGCCTTAGGCGGATTAGGCAACTTATTTCTAAAAAAAAAAGAATGCCTTAAATATGATCAATACACTTAAATAAGGCCCCAAATCTTGGTAAAAATAAAATTATAAAAGGCAATAATATAATGCAGGGCCCAATTTAATAAGGCCCAATTAATGAAGATTTATTTTAAGAAAAAAGTGCTTACAAAAAGACGAATCATCAAAGTATTGTTTCCGGTAATGCCCCCAGTCAATGCCTTAAAATATGCTACCTAGGGGCCTTCTACTGTAAAAAAACTGCAGGTTAAAAAATAAAAAAATAAAAATTGCAGGCCTTAATTAATTACCAACGACTTGTGAGATATGGAAAGTCTAAATTGAAGGCCTTTAATTTTTTGTACGTCTAATTACCAATGACTTGTAACTTGTGAGATACGGAAAGTCTCTACATTAAAGGCTTTCAATTTCTTTGAACGTTGAAGTTCAAAATAAAATTAATGAGATATGAAAGCTTCTAAATTGAAGGCCTTAATTATTCACATTAAAAATTGAAGGTCTTAAGTCCAACGTTCAAGAATTAAAATAAAATGAAAAAATAAAAAATAAATGCTAAGAAAATGAAAAGTCTCTAGGTTTCTATTTTAAATCCTACTCTTTATAAGTTTTTATTTTTTTATCTCAATTTCCCTATTCAAGTCTTATTTGAATTTGAATTTCTCTCTTCGCAATTTTCATTATTTTCCAATAGCTTATCATTCAAGTCCTTAAAATCATTCCATATCTGATTAGTGATTAAAAAAAAAATTAATTACCAAAAACTCAATTAATCAATTGCATTAGTTTTTTTTATTCGGTTTTAGGAAATATTCTAACATTAATTTGTCTTTCCTTTGACAAATCAAGTTTTACCATTCTATTTTTAAATTAATTAATATTTATTTATTTATTTAGAAAAAAATGCATCATTTAAACTTTTCGCCTAAAGCCCCAAAATATATCGAGCCGGCTCTGTACGGACTCATAGTTGCGCCCCGTTCCATCTCTAAGTATATATTTGCCAATTAATGGTATATTTTTCAAGTGTTCTGTAAAAATATCTCCAACAATAATATGCAACTTAACTATTTAAAAAAAAGTGCAATTTTCTACTTTTGACTATCACTTTTTAATATACACTTTAATATATCCTCTATTCCCTTACCTACTTTTTTGAAATATTATTTCTCATTATTATTATTTTTTTTTTATTTTCTTGCCAATACCCAAAATTCAATATACCTCAATATCAACGACAAACCAATAAATACAGAGCAACAACAATAAATTTTACGCTACCTAATAGTGAAAACAGTCCAATAATTCAAGTTTTATCCAAACGAAATGAAAAGGACAGAAAAAAAAAAAAAAAAAAAAAAAATTGGAAGCCTCATATATTGAACGGAGGAATGCTAGAGCTCGTTCTAGTATTCTTCTGGTCCTTCTATGCTGAAATGACACCTTATATTTTTTAATAAAAATAAAGCTGTAATTTTATTTATTTTTTTATTTTTTTATTAAAAATAAAATGCTATGTCAGCATAAAATGACCCCATAAAGACATTATAAGGAGCTTTAACATTTTTCTATTGAATATTACTTAGTACCAACTACCAAATTAGAAGACATGAACAAATCAGCAACACGAAAACTCTCGAGCACGCAATGGAAGCCTTTGAAAATAGTGTCAATTGACAAGCAATTAAAATTGGTGAGAAAAAGCGTAGGCGGCCGTGGTAAAAAAAGATTTAAGTAGTTATACATGTTCTAGAATGAGAGTTCGACTCCTCAAATTTAAATTCTCAATTTTGTTAATATTAGCTGCCTTGGGTCTCATTGATACCATAGTGGGACTGAGTGAAGCTATCACTCAGTAAGACTTGAAAGAGCGTATGCGATCTTTATTGTCTAGACTTCTCCTTTGTAGCTCTCAGAACATATATGCTATAACGGTCACGCTCAAATAAAATAACACAAGGCATAATTCAACACCAAAATATCTTGCCGGCATATAGTCAGAGCTTCTAGTGATGATCGAGATGAGAACATTAAGGCCATTTTAAGTGCCTTGTAGAATTGAAATATTCCATTATGCTCTGATGAATTGAATTCTTCTAGTGTACGTTAGGACATCTTTACAAGTCAGTGCCAAAGTTAATGGACATGTGAGAATAATACTTGGTTCAAGTTGGTTGTCATCTAGAAAACAAAAGAATAACTACAGTTGAAGAAAAAGATGGATCATGATCAACATTTTGATGTTAATGGATGCGTTGGGTATAATTATAAAGTTACACTAATCTTTTATGTTCAACCTTATAATAATTATAAGATTTCCACTTCACTTTTTTTATTAGAATTTTGTTAAGATCTATCTGTATGTGGGAATTGTCATTTTAGTAGGATTGACGTAATAAGTGCCATGCAGACTGTCCTGTCAATTTATAAGAAACTAATATTTATTGTAAAAGTTGTAGTATCCTTAGCATTACTATAACCTTTTAAAAAAGATTTGGGAGTACTGCAATTTTTATTACAACCACTTAGAGACTCACATGAGATTTTATATTTTATGCGAATGACTATCACATAGACTGTCACGTAACATATTATATTTTAGTGGCTAACATAATAAGTACTGCTTAGATTTTTATGTCAGTTTGTAAATGTGATAAGAGTCATATAAAATGTCACGTGTCAATTTATATTTTAATAATTGACGTGATAAATGACAAGTAAACTGTTACGTCAATTTGTGAAAAACTTATAATAAAACTATAATATTTCTATCAGCCTTTTATCATTTTTTATGCTTGATTTCCATATTTATAACTCCAATATTCTAACAATTAATTATTCCTTTTTAATCCGTATCTTCGTAATGTCGGTTTTATACTGAGAAGAAACCAAAAAAAGGAAAAGGTTCTTTTTTATCATCACGTAAGGAAGTACGACTAAACTATGAGTTTGCCATAAAGTATTTGAAGCCTCGCGATATTTATTTGAGGAGAAATGCTACACTTATATCCATTCTTCACTTCTATCTTTTTATACTCTGATGTGGCACATCACATTAACCAGAAGAAAAAAGCAAAAAAAATAAGAAAAAGAAAACAAGAATCACAATTGGTACAAAATTCCCTTTACGACCCTCTCCTCCCTCGGGTATACCTCAAACCGAACCTCCTTGCCAGCCCGAACCGGCTCCCTGCTCCGAAACACCACCTCGCCCTCCCTCGTTCGAGACTTCATGACCCGGTACAGGGTCACGAACGCGGGCGAGTCGGGCCGGATGCTCGACCCAGCCACATCAAGCGCTTGCTCGTTGATGCGAGGGAGGTATAGGAGAGTTGCCGAGTCGGGTAAGGGCATCCGCTCGAATTCTTAGGCGGTGATCTCTGTCGTTAAACTGAAATTCGTGATAATGGAGAGAGAGAGACGACCGACTAGAGCGAGAGATGGATGACCGGCAACTGGAGCTCGGGAGAGATGGATGGCCGGCAAATGGAGCTCCGAGAGATATGGACGGCCTGCTAGAGAGAGAGAGAGAGAGAGAGAGATGGGTTGTAGATGTTTCATGTTTGGGGCTGTAGATTCGAGGAAGAAAACGAAAAAATAAAATAAAATAAAATAAAAATGATATGGTAATGCTATGTCAGGGTGTAGGCCATTATTTGGGTGTGGGAAGTTGGGTATAAGCATAGTATTTCTCTTATTTTAGAGTTGTATCTGGCGTGCAGCTGGTACAATTTTATTTAATTTTAGGGTTAACTTCACAGAAGGGTACCGCACTATCCGACGTTTTGACGGAAGGGTACCGAACTATCATTTCTCTCGAACCGGGGTATTAAACTATCAAAAACCCTTATATAAGGGTATTTCGTCAGCTTTGGGCGTTAAATCATGTCAAAATTCTCAAAATACCCATGTATTTATTTTTAAAATTTTTTTCAATAATTTAGACATGTATTTTTGTAAATTTTGTTAAATTCTGACTAATATCTTACACATAAATTCTAGCATTTTTTTTTTTAAAAAAATAATAGGGATATTTTGAGTATTCCGTCAAGATTTAACTCCCAAAGCTGACGGAATATCCTTATTTGAGGGTTTTTGATAGTTTAATACATTGATTTGAGATAAATGATAGTTCGATACCCTTCCATCAAAACGTTGAATAGTTTAATACATTTTTGTAAAGTTAACCCTTAATTTTATTTTTGTAAATAGCAGGCACAATTTGATTCTGGCCCGTGTGGCCTATGATTCTATGAATCAACTCGATGCAAGTGGGTATTGACGTGAATAGATTTTTTTTTTCTTATCTTCCAAAAAAAAAAAAAACAAAAAGTTTCTTTCAATCTTTTAATTTAGTTGATGAGTGATTGGTGCACAACAGTTGAAACATGGGATGGGTCCCACGTGTGGTAGAACCCACCAGATGGGATTCATCTCATATCTTTAAGACCTTGCACAAAAGTTACACAACTGTTGTGCAAGAGTCATTTTCAATGGGATTTGATTCTTACACTACATCATCACAACAACTGCACAACAACCCCTCACATGAGGGTGGGCCCCAGTGTATAGGACCCACCCTCATGTGCGGGGTTGTTGTGCAATTGTTCTATTGGTGTTCTAAATCTAACATTTTTCTTTTCCAATTTAGTTATGGGAAAAAACTTAGTGCACAACTACTCACATGGGTGAGACCCACCAGTGAGACCCACTTGAGTAGGTGGGTCTCACCCATGTGAATAGGTTGTGTACTTGTTGTGCAAGTAACAAATCTCTTAGCTACATGTCTTACCATTTTACCATTAGGAATAAGAATAGGGATTTGATTCATACACAACACCATCACAACAACCACACAACAACCCCTCACATGAGGGTGAGCCCCAGTGTGTGGGGTCCACCTTTATGTGAGGGGTTGGTGTTGTAAATTTAACATTTTCCATAAGAATAATGATTCAATGCTACCTAAATATACAACTTTTCACCACATTGCCTATGTGGCAAGGTGGTCCCCCACTACTTTTTGAGTTTTTTTATTTTTTAAAAATAAATTAAAGTGGGGGACCACCTTGCCACATAGACAAGGTGGTGGAAAGTTGTATATTTAGGTGGTAGTGAATCATTACTCTATGAATAATTACAATGTCCTATCTTGCCTTTACAAAGATAGAAAGGCCTATAAATTAAAAAAAAAAAAAAAAAAAAGAAAAAAAAAAAAGAAGGGTAATTACTTTTTCCCCCCATGAACTACCGGTCTATGTTATTTTGCCCCAACGAACTACCACTTCGACCAAAAGAGAGCATCAAACTACCATTTTTACACACTTTGCCCCATTCCGTCAGTCTAATTCATGCAAAGACTTAAATGCCCTAACTCAATTTCAAAAATGACCTAAATACCCTCGTCTTAATAAAATATATATATTAAAAAAAAAAAAAAACTGAAGGAAAAGGGGTGGCTGCCGCCACCCCTAAGGTGGCCGGGTGGCTCGTGGTCCACCCCGGCCTAAGGGGTGGCCGCACGGCCACCCTAGGTCTTTTTTAGGGTGGCCGCGCGGCCACCCCAGAAGGTCGTGACTAGCCCGCGAGCCACCCCTAAAGGTAGCTCCGGCCACCCCTTAGGCCGGGGTGGGCTGCGAGGCACCCTAGAGGTGGCCGGAGCCACCTCTGGGGGTGGCTCGCAGGCCACCCGGCCACCTACCGCCACCCCTTTTCCTTCAGGGGTTTTTTTTTTTTTAAAAAAAAAAAAATATATTAATTTTAATATTTTTTTATTAATTACTGTATATGGCATTTTGGTCTTTAAATCAAAATTAACGGAAAAAAATAGCATTTCCATCCAAGTTAACGAGATTCCTGACGGAAAGGGGCAAGGTGTGTAAAAATGATAGTTTGATGCTCTCTTTTGGTCGAAGTGGTAGTTCGTGGGGGCAAAATGACATAGGCCGGTAGTTCATGGGGGAAAAGGTAATTACCCAAAAAAAAAATAAAGAAGATAACTCACGGCCATTTTCAATTTTTCTTTCTTTCTTTTGCCTTTGTTTTAATATATATATTTATCTTTTGGAGAATTTTTAGGGCTATATTTAATAATGTCAGAGTAATTTAAAAAATGAATTAAGCATTGATTATTCCAAGATATCTTCTTTAATCGTGAAAGGACATAAAACTTTCTTTAAATTGGATGGAATGAATTTCTTTCAATTCAGACTCTAAAAATGTTATTTGTCTTGAAGTATGTGAGAAACATTTAAAAAAAAAAATTATTTATTCTATTAAAAAAATATGTGAGAATTTTTTAATATTTAGTTTTTGATAAATAATATTTTATCCCCCATAAACTAGAACATAAATTTCCTACAAACCGGTTTGTAGGAAATTTTATACAACTCCCATATAAGAGTGACATGTGTCCTTTAAACATGTGAGAATCACATGTTTTTTTTTTTTTTTTTTTATTAATGCTATTAAAAAAGTATGTGAGATGTACATACTATTAAAACCACATGAATTTTTCACATGCCAATGGACACTTATCAATTTTATATGTGGGTTGTATGAAGTTCATTACAAACTAATTTGTAAGAAATTTCTGTCCCATAAACTATCAATCACTCTATAAAATTTAACTTAATACGTCTTAAAAAAATCTTAATTTGAAGTTTTGGTGTTAATTTGTTTTTTTGAAAAATAAGTAGGTTTCATTAATCATGTAGAAGAGCCCTGATCGGCAAGTACAAGATGGTAAATTGATGACGGACATTCATCAATCCAAACATGATCAACAGAGTGCGATACAGCCAGTTTAGCCAAGGCATGGGCTACCTTATTCGCTTCCCGACTCGCATACTGGACTCCATGAAAGAGGAAGCCTTGTAGAGCGGTACGAACATCATCCAACAACTGAGCATATCGCCCCCACGGCTGTTCTTGGTTCATGGACTGCACCACATGCAAAGCATCCCCCTCGAAGATCACTCGTGTATAGCCCAAATCCAGACACAAGTTTACTGTCTTCCACAACGCCATAGCCTCAGCCAGAGTAGGGTCACTTACGTTGGGAAAGACCGTTGCCATAGCCACCCGTGCTCTCCCTTGATCATCTCTCAGCACCGCCCCTGCTCCCATCCTCGTCGGAGAAGATCCCAACGCTGCATCCCAATTAAGCTTGAACAATCCTTGCTCCAGAGCCATCCACCTTTTAACTATCCCATCACTGGTTTTTGATAATCTAGATTCTCCTGCAATAGCCACCTTGTAGCTAGCCATCATCGCCTGCGCGGATTGCACAACTTGGTTGGGGGCAGAGACCTTCCTCCCAAATACACATGCATTTCGACGCAACCACAGGAGCCTCACAATGGTCACTGCTTCAACCAGCTCTTCCCCTTCAAGCCTCTCCCTAATCAGTAAGAACCACCCCAACCCATCATCCTCTTGCAGGGAAAGTTTTTGCACACGCCGAGAACACTCCTGCCATACTGCCACTGAGGCAGGGCACGTCCAGACCATGTGCCACAAAGTTTCCTCCGCGTTAGAGCACATCGGGCATACTGGATCCTGCACTATGTGCCGTCTGAATAGCTGGTCTTTTATGGAGAGAATATTCGAGCATAGCTTCCAGACAAAGTTTCGAACCACACCAGGGGCAAGAAGCTTCCAAATCTATTTCCAGACCTCCGTAGCATTCATAGCCATTGAGCTTTCCCCATGGTCCCTTGATCGAGCTGCCATCTCTTGGTGGTAGGCACTCCGAACGGAGAAACAGTCAGTAGCAGTTCCCTGCCAAATTAGCTTATCCGGGTTCTTAACAGGGCTGAGCGCCATATTGCAGATTGCCTCCGCATCTGCACTAATGAACATATCTTGGATCATACTCACCTTCCACCAGCTCATTTGGGGGTCAATTAACTTGCTGACCTTCATGTTAGGATTTCCTACCGAAACAGGAGTTTGTACCTTGCGAGCAGAATTGCCCAAAATCCATTGATCACCCCACACTTGAATGCTCTCCCCATTTCCCACCCGCCAAACCAGACCCCTCTCCAAAACTCCCTAAGCCTTCATGATACTTCTCCATGCATAAAAAGGGTTGTTCCCTACTGAGGCAGTCAGGAACGTAGCTTCACGGAAATATTTCTCCTTCAGGATCGTTGCCAGCAAAGAATCGGGCTGCTGAAGGATCCTCCATCCCTGTTTCGCCAAAAGGGCCAGGTTGAAGAGCTCAAAGTCACGAAATCCCATTCCCCCCACCGACTTGGACCTGCCCAGTTTGTCCCAGCTCATCCCTACAGCCCATTGGGTTGGGGACTGCAGCCCCCACCAGAATCTACTACACATTGAGTTGAGTTTTTTGCAGAGGGTTTTAGGTAGAAAAAAGACAGAAATATTGTAAGCTGGAATGGATTGTATTATTGCTTTGAGAGGTATCTCCCTTCCTGCCTGTGACAACAGCCTTTCCTTCCACCCATCCAATCGAGCTTGCACTCTTCCCAGAATACCTGCAAAAGTAGCAAGCTTGGCCTGTCCAACCATAGCTGGTAAGCCAAGATATCGTTCATAACCATGTGTTGCTGTCTCCCCCACTGCACTCCTTATCAGATCTCAAAAATCCCTACCCGTGTTCTTGCTAAAAAAAAAATGGAGGTTTTGGCTGTGTTGAGTTGTTGGCCTGAGGCTAACTCATAACGCTTCACTAGATTAAGCATCTGTCCCCATTCTAGAAAATTTGCCCTACAAAAGAGTAAACTGTCATCTGCAAAGAATAAATGACTCACTCTAACCCCATTGGCCGCAATAGGGATCCCCGAAATCCTCCCTGCCTGTTCTGCAATAACCAGCATTGAGTTGAGACATTCAGCGCATAAGCGGAATAGGTAAAGGGACAAAGGGTGCCCTTGCCGGATACCTCTTGTAGGTTTGAAAGATTCAGTGGGTACCCCATTTACCAAGATAGAATAGGAGACAGTTTTTATACATCTCATCACCAAAGAGACCCACTTCTCGGCAAAACCCAACTGGTTCATCATTCCTTCCAAAAAAACTCCATTCCACTCGGTCATATGCTTTACTCATATCAACCTTTATTGCCATATAACCTTTTCTCCCTTTCATACGTGTTGCCATGGTGTGAAGGGCTTCATATGCTACCAAGATGTTATCGGTGATAAGTCTTCCAGGCACAAAAGCACTCTGGTATTTGGAAATGACCTTGGGCAGAACCACTTTTAAACGGTTTGCCAACACCTTGGATATCAGTTTGTAGATCACATTGCATAGGCTAATTGGCCGAAAGTCATGCACTGAGATAGCAGGGGATACCTTTGGAATCAAAGCTAAGTAAGTTGCATTGGTAGCCGGGTCAAAGATGCCATTGTTGAGAAAATTCAATACTGCTCCCCTGACTGTATCTCCAGTAGTATCCCAGTGCTGATTGAAGAAACTCACTCCAAATCCATCCGGACTGGGGGCCTTTAAGGCTGGCATTTGAGCAAGAGCTATATCCACTTCATCGGGTGTAAATAGCTTGGTTAGTCCCGAATTCATCTTCTGTGTGATCCTCGGCTGGATCTCTGCAAAACATTCATGTTGCCCCATTGTAGTCCCCAAGTTATACACCTGTTTGAAGTGATCAACAAAAGCCCCAAATATCTCACCTGGTTGAGTACAGAGATTGCCAACCGAATCGGTAATGTGCTCTATAAAGTTCCTCTTTCGTCTCTGCGAAGCCCAGGCATGATAGAATTTAGTGTTTTTGTCATCGCTTGAAAGCCAATTCAACTTTGCTCTCTGCTTCCACTTTAGATCCTCCATCTCTAGCAGTGCACTGATTTCCACTTGGATTTGTTCAATCTGCTGTGCCGTGGCTTCGGATTCCCTTCGCTGAAGCCTCTCCAATCTGTCAGTAAGGGCCCTAATTCGCTTGCTTACATCTCCGAATTTTGCAGAGCTCCAGTCCGTTAACTCTTTTTGGCATTGGGAGAGTAGCATGCTCGTTGACCCTAAAGAAGGCACATTCTCCCCCCTACGCATTCAAAATCCAAGTTCCAATGGGCCTCAAACTGGAATAACCTTGTTCCCCTTTTGCTCGATAGGTTTGGTTTAAATCGGACCCAAAGAGGATTATGGTCTGATGTTCTATTTGGAAGGACTTCCACTAGGGCATGTGGGAACTTTCTGCACCAATCACCAGTAGCTGTGGCCCTGTCCAACCGCTCCTTAATGAAGGTACTTGTTTCCTGCTTATTTCTCCAAGTGAACTTGGATCCTTTGTAGCCCAAATCCCTTAGCTGGCATTTGTCCAACGTTTCCTGGAAAGCTTCCATCTGTGCCTCGTTGCGGATTGCTCCCCCTACCTTCTTGGACAAATTTGATATCTCATTGAAGTCACCTAGGCAGAGCCACTTATCCAGACCTGCCAAGCTCAACTGGGCAAGTAGATTCCATAATTCTGCTCGGTATTGCCTTTTTGGATGGCCATAGAAGCATGTAAGTTTTCATGGTTCAATAGTCCCTGACAAAGTTATTGTTGCATTGATATGTCGGAGGGAATAGTTAACAATATCCACCTCCCTGGAGTCCACCCAGAACAGAGCCAAACCGCCACTCTTCCCCACTGGTTCCACTGTGAATAGTCCTTCAAACCCCATCTTGCTTCTCATCCTTTGTAACCGTTCCTTCTTCATTTTTGTCTCCAACAGAAACAAAAAAGTTGGGCGCTTATCCTTTACGAAATGGTATAGGTCTCGAACTGTTCGAAGGTTCCCAAGCCCTCGACAATTCCATGCTAGGCAACTCATTGGGTTCGGTGGTGCTACATGGCAGCCACCACCGATGATCCCACATCAGTAAATTCCTCTGTACCAGTCTTTTAGTTTCGTCTTTTCTGGGCAAATCCATCCTCGTCCTAGCCCAGCACCTCATATCCTCGCTTCTCCAGAAGCTTCCGATTGGTCAGCTCCCCCGACAGGCGAGACGATCCCTCCCTCGCAAGTTTCTTCCATTGTCGAAGGCTCCCCTTCGGGCTTTGATCAAAACTACTTCCATTCGGAGCCACATATTGCGATTTTTCTCGAGGTTCCTTAGGGAAACCCTTACCAGACGACGTACTGCTTGCATGAACAGTAGAAGGGACGTGGCCCTCCTTTGATACCTCCTTTTGGGTTGGGTTTTGTGCTTTGGGCCGAAAAACTGGACTCTTGCTAACTGGCGCCCAATCCAAATCAGCCTGCCTGTTTTTTTTTTTTTTCCTTCGGTTCCCCCTTTCTCGCCTCTTTTCGAAAACGGTCCTTTGTCTTTAAAAGGGAAGGATCCCCCTTAGCCGTTAACACCGCCTTCCTCCGAGGATCAGGGATCTGTTGCTCCTGGCCTCCCATTTTCCTTTTAGAACTCTTTCCTTTCTGGCCATAACGGTCCCCCGGAGAGTAAGGCTCCACAAAATCCGGGGTTGAATTTTCTTCCTTTGATATGTTACCAAAATGGGAATGGTTTCTGATAATAGCTTAAAAGTGCATATTTTCTCTATTAAAATAAGCATTATCATACTACGTTTAATCATAATTCTTGCATTTTATATTTAATTGGGGAATATTGTTTAATTATTAAAGTTGAGCTTAAATTGGTATTAATGCAATGAATTGTTATTTTGTAGAAGACTAAAAGGAGAAAGACGCGTGGAGGACCAAGGAAATAAAGAATAAATTCGTGGGGTCCACGTAGAAGAAAACAAAACATGGAAAATAAGAAAAACATCTCTTTCCATAAAAAAAATGTTTGTTTATTTGTCTTTTTCGCTTTAAATTTTTTTTTTTCCAAAAAAATAAAAAAAAACATTTTGCTAGGTTGTTGTTTGAGCATGATTACATCGTAACTG
Source organism: Alnus glutinosa (assembly GCF_958979055.1). NCBI lineage: Eukaryota > Viridiplantae > Streptophyta > Magnoliopsida > Fagales > Betulaceae > Alnus > Alnus glutinosa. Next base: position 37,701,330 of record NC_084887.1, on the reverse strand, counting down.
TGGTTTATATGTCATTGGTTTGTTTAACATGTTGAACACTGCATGCCATTAATAATCTGAATCTTTTGACTCATTTGTTGGATTAGAGAGACTTTACTTGTTTGAATCATTTATCACAAGCACATTAGTATTGGTTCTATGAGGTTTGAGCTTTGAATTGAGGAATGTGTGTCTTAAGATTTGTAGGATGATTTGTTGATGAAATCTGGGCTTAAGTTAAAAAAGAAAAAAGAAAAAAAAAGAAAAAAGAAAAGAATAAAATCATCAGTTTGAGTTCTCATTGAGTAACCGGGCCTCTTGCCTCACTAAGCTTTGAGTGTTCGAGTCAAAAGATTTGTAATTCAATTTGGTTGATTGTATGGCTAGTTTGACTTCGTAGCCCTTTTGACTCGAGTAATTAAACCCTTAGGGATGTTTCTACATCTAGTGCCCTAAAACCATCTGGTTTGGGTGTCACTAGCCCAACACTCGCTACATGGGTCAACTAGAAAGCTTAAGAAAGTTAGACATTGCACAGCCTACAAAAAAAAAAAAAAAAAAAAATCCTTTTTGATTTAAGCCTTGGTTGTTTCATCTAACAGAATTCCTACAAATTTTGGGATACACAAACTTTGAGAAAAATTGAAACCTCACAAGTCTATGTTAATTTCACTTTGCACTTAGTAGAGCATGTGTTGTCTTAATTTTCCAACTATGAGTTGAATAATTTTTGACGACCTGATGATGTGATTATGATGTTCACCTTGTTAAACTTACTCATGATGTCTGAACCATGTGTTTGTGTGGATTCTTGTTTTTCAACAACATAGTGTTTTAAAATGTTTGTGGGTATCATTCTTGGCAAACCCTCACGAAACTTAACTCGTCCACTAGGGAGTCCTAGGGGTTTAAAAGGCTTGTTGCATACGCTAAATGCAATCGTCTCTCCCACGACAGCAGATTTATGTTTTATGCTTTTATTTTATTTTTTATTTTGTTTTGCTAAGGGACTAGCAAAAATGTAAGTTTGGGGGTATTTGATGAGTGCAAAATATTGTATAATTGGGCCCCTTAATTTATATTTGTTAAATCCTTAGTTTTGTTATTTTCTAATACTTTTTGTTAGTTTTGGTATTTTAGTGTTTTGCAGGTCTTTGAGAAATAATGTCGTTATTTTTAATTTATTGTGTCATGTTTATGAAATCAAATTCTCAATCAACCCATGTTTGATCTATTTTATATTATGTCTCAAGGATATGTAATAAATTGCTAGGTGGATCCCTGAAGCCTTAGTGTTTTCTTTTAATTTTTCTTTTTATTAATTTAGTTTAGTTAATTTTATTTTAGTTTATCATCTATCAATTGCTCCATTTTTTAGTGGAAAAATCCATTCAATTTACTTTTTTGCACAATTATAGGAATTTTACTTGGTATCTACCATTCCCTGTGGATCGACCTTATACTTACCGAGAATTTATTACTTGCGAAAACCTACACTTGAGTTTGCACCCTTTGTGGTCCAACAGTTTCCTTTTTTGGACTCCCACTCATCCCACCGGCCATCTCCCTCCGTTGTCGGAACCTCTTGACGGAACTCCGTCTTGCTACTTTCCTGCTTTTCAGAGCCTCTGGAAAGATCGTTCGCCCTAATCCAGGATCCCCATCCCCATGCTCCCTCCTTGTGGTTGGCTCTCTTGGACGATTGTATAGGACATCCCACCTGCTCACGAAAAATTCTACCACATTTGAAGCAGAAGGCTGGTAACTTTTCATACTTGAAAGACACCCAACATGATTCCCCTTCAACCACCAGAGCTCGACCACGCTCCAGTGGTTTGTACAAGTGTAGAACCACCCAGACTCTCAAATATCGACCCCAGCCTACGTCATCGTCCGCCACTGCCACTTCCTGAACCGGGCCGAGGGATTCTCCTATCTTCCTCCCAACTCCTCTATTCATGCACTCCAGTGGCATATCATGTATTTGTATCCAGATCGGGCTATGGTGTAGTTTCATCTGGGAAGGGGGCTTCTTGCCTTCGATTGCCTCGATGATGAGAACTGTTCTGTCATAGGACCACAGCCTACCCTCAGGAACTCTGTTACGGTCTTTCTCGTCATCAAACTCGAACAACCAGAGGTTTTCGTTAATCTCTTTGAAAAATATTTCTCCCTCTGTCCGCCAGATACGAGTAAGAAGGGATTTGAAAGCCTCCCTATTGACTCGTTTCGAAACCCCCAATCTACCAACCAAACATTTCGTTGCCTTCGCCCGTAGATCCGCTACATCCTCCAAGCCAATCTGGATTCCCTGCGTCTCTCCTCCGATAAGAGGGAACTTGCCGAACTTTTCCCCGTAGTCTTCAACCATGGCGAATTCTTTACGAAAAATAAGGCCTTGGTTGAAAGATCGGGACGTGAAAACCTCCTTCACCGTTTTACCGGAGGAGACATTTTTCATAACAGTGATTTTAAATCTCACTAAAGATCATTTGGGGTGGTTGTGTGAGACAAATTGGGCGTTAATTTGTTTTGTCCGTTCAAATCAATTGTTAAATTGTATGAAAAAAAAAAACATATGAAATGATCAAATTATCTTATTATATGAAAAGAGAATCTTAAATTCAGAAAAGGGAAAAATAAAATAAAATTACTAACCTTGTTTTCAAATGCTTCTTATGTCGATCTTCAATATTAAAAATAAATTTGCACCTAAACAAATAATTAGACACGTTTGGCAAGGGTAAATTTGATAGTTATTGAAGGATTTACTAAATATTATTTACTCATTTCTAATAATCAGGGGTTTCACATGTATTTAAAGAATAAGATATCTTAATTTAACATATACTAACTAAGAAATTATTGTTGTACAATTCTTGTCAAACTTTGTTAAGGTGGTATTTTTATTTTTTATTTTTTTTCATTTGGTTTTTCAAAAAGTAAAAAAAAAAATGGTAGGTCATTTTCTTGACATAAAAACTTCACAAAAAATGTCAATTGCATTGAAATAGATATTGTTAAAGGCAATTTCATGATAACTTCTCATAAAAAAGTAAATTAAAAAAAAAAAATAATAATAATAATAATTCGACTATATAGCTTGTTTTGCGGAAGACTTTTAATTTCCGGGTCAAACAAAAACATGCACGTGACACGTCGCCTTCAACGAATCAAGAAGAGTCAGAAGACCCTTGGCGTCTCAGTCTCTCCATCTCTCTCTCTCTCACACACACACACAACCCTCCTTAAATACAGACCCCCATTTCGATATTTTGCAAGTTCAAATACTTGCATTAGCTTCATCCTCCTCCCTTTTGCCGTTTCTCCTTCGTCTGGGTTTCCGAAATTCCGTGCCTGCAGGCAGCCATGGCAACTCAAGCTCCGACTGACCAGAACTCATACGACCGCGCTGATGTCAGTCTCTATCTCTCTCTCTCTCTCTCTCTCTCTCTCTCTCTCTGTGTGTGTCTGTGAAAGGTTCTTAAACTTTCCAAAGTTGTTGGAGTTTTGTATATATTTGCTTTTTCTTTCTTTTATCTTTTTTAAATATTTTCTCTGTACCTTTTTGTCCCGCGCGCATATTACATTAATTGGATTACATGCATAGGTGATGGCATGGGTTCATTTGTTTTACTTAGAACACAAAAGAAATAGAATGAAAATATCGGGATCGTAATTAAAAATCCCTCTACCATGAAAATGTGAGCTATTATTTTTAAGAAAGCTTTTCACTCAAAATAGATTCGCAATAGACTCAAACCTTTTCCTTAACGTACGGCACCTTAATTTCAACGTTTTGATTTTTTCACAACCCCTACTAATAAAATCGGAAACTACTTTGCTATGGGTTCACGCCTGGACCCCACGTACTGACGTGATTTGCTGTCCACATGTGTTAAAACAACTTTACCTGACCAGGGCATAATAGATAAATAGTTCATAATAATTAAATTTGATTTTTATGGATTATTTTTTCAACAAAATGAGTAAAATAGATTTTTTTCTTTTAGCGTGAATAGTGAATAAACAGAAGTGTTTATTCACTCTTTAGACTACAAAGAGTTTTTTATTATTTGCTCTCTCCCTTTCTTTTTCTCTCTTCCAATTTTTTTTCACACTTTTTTCCACAAAATAATATTTAAATGTAAAAGTATAATATAGAATCTGTTAAAGAGAATATAGAAAAAACAGTATATTATTCAATAAAGAATTGTACTTTTTCAAAAGCTATTTTAGCTATAATTGCTGCATAAGCTTAATTTATAGTATACAAAATGTTCTTTGTCGTATACTAGCAATGGCTTGACTATGTTAATTATGTTTTAAAGTTATTAAAACCAGGTCATTCTAAGGTCTGCCGGCTTTTAAACCGGTGATTTTGGTAAAACTCGGTTTCTCTCATGGTGGATATACTCAACTCCATGTGCCTTAAGTTGATAAGTCTTGAACTCCTCTGGTGAACATGAATAGACCAATTAGAGAACAAAATTTGCACGTCCTGCTTGGCACACTACAGTTTTTAATATAATTCTTTTTCAAATTCACGTGCTAGTATCTTAATGGGGGAAAATATTAAACAACAAAATTTCAACGGTAAATTTATTTGTTTAGTGGCTGACGTAATAAGTGTCGCATTAACCGTCATATTATTTTGTAAGGGATTTTTAGTAAAAAAAAACTTGAAGAAGAGGTGCACCAAAATACTCCGGGTACGGTTACTAGGTTGGTTGAGTGGAAATGTGATGGGAGGCCGGTGATCTACAATCTTTAAGGAGCTGGACCCACACTAGGGTGATTGAGGATGTGGGGGTTCGTGCATAAGCAGCCGATGGAGACTCAGAACACCATGCACCTGCCAAAATGAGTGTTGAATGAGTTTGAACAAGCCAATGGTTTGGTTGGCTTGGATAGGTCCCAAATAAGATGCCACTTTTCGAATATTAGGACACTTTGGAAATAAACTATGCGGCGGTATACCTCTGCCCACAAACAAGTTGACAATTTGTAATGGCCTTTATTGTTTCTCCAAAGATTTGGGAAATACCAACTATCATCATTCATTAAAATGACATAGGAAGATTGTTCAAAAAAAAAAAAAAATGGCATACGAAGGGGTATACCAAAATAACCTAGGACTTTGATGATAATTTACCTTATAGACCCCTCCAGCACAAAGGAAGATCATGTAAGAATGAGTTCCAATTTGAAAGGAAACAAAAGGCAAGCATTGATGAAGTTCACCAACGTTTCCTTTTGATGATTGGTTGATGTTCACCAATTTCAGTTCTATTGGACTCAGTTATCTAGCTATTAATATAAAAAGCTGTCATTTTTTCTAGGTTTTTCTAGTTCAAAATTGCTTGTTTATTTATTTATTTCATTACTGGAATTGTGTGTACATTGTCATTGATACTGAAGAAAAATTGTGAAATTATCAATTGCAGAATGATGAGAAATTAGCGAAGCAGAAGGCAATCGACGATTGGCTTCCGATTACTTCTTCCAGGAATGCAAAATGGTGGTATTCAGCTTTCCACAATGTCACAGCCATGGTTGGAGCTGGTGTCCTCAGTCTCCCTTACGCCATGTCAGAGCTCGGATGGTATGTCTACATCATAATTTCATAGGATATAAAATTGCTTCATAAAATGTATTCTAGGAGATCAACACAAAGACATCTCTTTTTTTTCTTTTTCAAATGGAAATTCACCAATATGCATTGATGTTTCTGTATAGAATTGGACATGAACTTGTGCATGTTTCTCCATCTTTGATTTCAGGGGGCCTGGTATAGCCATTATGATATTGTCATGGATAATCACTCTGTACACTCTATGGCAAATGGTTCAAATGCATGAAATGGTTCCTGGAAAACGGTTCGATAGGTACCATGAGCTGGGTCAGCATGCCTTTGGTGAAAAGCTCGGCCTTTGGATTGTGGTACCCCAGCAGCTCATTTGCGAAGTAGGCGTGGACATTGTGTATATGGTCACGGGTGGGAAATCACTGCAGAAGGTTCATGATACTGTCTGTACAGATTGTAAAAGAATCAAATTAACATATTTCATTATGATCTTTGCCTCCGTTCACTTTGTGCTCTCCCATCTCCCCAACTTCCACTCCATCTCCGGTGTCTCTTTGGCTGCCGCAGTCATGTCCTTAAGTTACTCTACCATCGCTTGGGGAGCTTCTGTTGACAAAGGTGTTCAGCCAAATGTTGAATACGGCTACAAAGCCAAGTCTCCTTCCGGAACAGTCTTCAACTTCCTTGGTGCCTTGGGGGAAGTGGCTTTTGCCTATGCTGGGCACAATGTGGTGTTAGAGATCCAGGCAACAGTCCCATCTACACCCGAAAAGCCGTCTAAAGGTCCGATGTGGAAAGGAGTTTTGGTTGCCTATATAGTTGTGGCTTTGTGCTACTTCCCTGTTGCTCTGATCGGTTATTGGGTGTTTGGAAATTCAGTAGAAGATAATATTCTCATCTCATTGGAGAAGCCTAGGTGGCTTATCGCAATGGCTAACATGTTTGTTGTCATCCATGTTATTGGAAGCTATCAGGTGATGTTCAAACTCCAAAGTCCAATATATACTTTTTGGTCTGTCACGTATTTACCGAGATTGATCAAATGTTGCTTTCATCTTTTAATGCAGGTATATGCAATGCCAGTGTTTGACATGATAGAAACTCTATTGGTAAAGAAATTACATTTCAAGCCGAGTACGGCTCTTCGTTTCATTTCACGCAATATCTATGTGGGTAAGTTAAACAACTGCTTCCCATCTGCCAAGGTTGTGAGATGACAAACCACTGGTTGGTTTGAACATAAGTTGATAAAACATGTTTTTTTTTTCTGTTGCAGCATTCACTATGTTCGTTGCCATTACCTTTCCTTTCTTCAGTGCTCTTCTTTCATTTTTTGGAGGTTTGGCTTTTGCCCCAACTACATACTTCGTAAGCCACATCCTTCCTTTGATATTTACGCCATTCTTAATTGCCATCCTATAAAATAGACTTCTAATCATCGCAGTCTTTCGTTCTTTGAATTCCTCTGCAGCTCCCTTGCATCATGTGGCTTTCCATCTACAAACCAAGGAAGTTCGGCTTATCTTGGTGGACTAACTGGGTATGTGCAACCTTTTTCATGTTTCATTGTCTTTTGATTTGCTTAGGAACTTAAGTTTAGTGTTAAATCACCACTTGTCCTAAAAGCTTAAGTTGATAAGAAATGATAAATTTAGTCATTCAATTAATATTCTAACATTCCATTGTTCTTATTTGTGTTCAACAATTTCAGATATGCATCGTACTCGGTGTTCTGTTGATGATTTTATCACCTATTGGGGGATTGAGGAATATCATAGTCAAAGCCAAGACTTATAAATTTTACGATTAAGTCATGCATCTTCCTATGGCAAACAAGTACACTTGAGTCACTGCAACTGCGATCTTATGGATATACAAGGGTAGCCATTGATGCTGTTGCTGATCTCTTTAGAAAGTAGTGGAGCATTGATACACTGCTTTTTCTGTGGAGAAGGAAATTTGGCTCGATGGAACCAGACTCAAAGAGAAATTCTTCTGGGCTCTCACTGTTTTCTTTGTGATTTTGCTTTGTTTGGGTATATGTATCACCCTTCTTGTTGTGATTGTCTTTGCTTTTGTGAAGTTGGTATAGGTGTTACATGTTTATTAAATGCAATTATATATAAGAACGAATTTGAGCATAATATTGTTCTTGGAGGACAAACCCATAAAGTGAGAAGAGAGTGAAAGAGAGAGAAGTAGCAGAGAAGAGAAGTCAAGGAGAGAAGAGAGAAGCTCGGGAAAGAGAGAATTAGGGGGGAGAAGAAGACAAATCCATATGTAAAAGAATACTCATCAAAAACTCCCAATTACAACAGAAAATTATGCTTAAAGAGACTAAACCCTAATCCTAACCCCTAGTGCAACGCCCATTTAATAACTTGCCTAACATAACCTAAGACAGACTATTTCCATTTTTTTTATTGAATGACAAGAAGTCAACAATAACGAACTCATAAAAATTAACTAAAACATAAACTAATACACCAAACTAAAACTTAAATAAGAATTAAAAATCTTACTATTGAGTTCTATATCACCTTCTTTTATAATACATTTCGTTATTTTTTATGATTTGGCTCGTAAATTTTTGTGGAAATTTTACTTATCCCCTTGAATTGTCATGGCTTTTACAATGTCGCCCTTAAACTATCAAAAGTTGCAACGTGTGTTCGATATTTCATCTCCTTTCAATCTCCCTTATCATTATGGTTTTTGTTTTAATATAAGAGTTAAACACATTTTTAGTACATGTGGTTTGGAAACTTTATTTTTTGCCTATGTTCTTTTTTTAGTATCAAAAATGGTACATATGGTTTAGGAAAAGACGGAATTGGTACATCCATTAGTTTTTGCGTCCAAAAACTAACGGTTTGACACGTGTCATAATGTAAAAAAATTAAAATACAAAAAATAAAAAAAATTTAAAAATTAATAAAAATTGAAAATAATAAAACTAAAAAAAAAAGTATTAAAAACTTAAAAAAATAAAAATTGAAAAAAAAGAAGAAGAGGGGTGGCCGAACCATCTCCGTGGCCCATGGAGGTGGTTTGGCCACCCCCAAGGGCTAAACACCCCAATTTTTATTTATTTATTTTTTCTCTTTGGCCCTTGGGAGTGGCCTAGCCATCCCTCTTCTTTTTCTATTTTTTTTCAAATTTTTATTTTAAAGTTTTTAATACTTTTTTTTTTTTTTTAAGTTCTATTATTTTTTAAATTTTAATTTTTTTATTAAATTTTAAATTTTTTTATTTTCTGTTTTTTAATTTTTTTACATTATGACATGTGTCTACTCTCAAGAGTTGACATGTGTCCAACCGTTAGTTTTTTGATTAAAAAACTAATGGAGGTAACAATTTCGTCTTTTTCCCGACCACAAGAACCATCTATAATTCAAATTAAAGTATAGGGACAAAAAATAAAACATTCAAACCACATGTACTAATAGCCAATAGAGTGTTTAATCCTTAATATAATTGCAAACAGATACATCTTCAATGATAAATAAGTTAAATAACAAATAAAGTCTGACTGTTTCGCTGCCGGCCACAATTTTCCTTACGATTTCATCATTTGCAGTGCTGTATTTTTTATTATTTTTTCTACTTTTTTTCTTGGTGCAATTAGGCTATGAAACATGAACTCCCAGTGTAATAATTACAGGAAAACAAATAATGATTAGTCTAGCTAATAAGCACCAATATGTTACGTCCTTACTTAACTTAGGATATAAGAACTCAACAAAAATGATAAATATGGCAGGATTTTTTAGAAGAATCCTAAACCTTTTTGATTGAATAATTAGAGATGCTAGGAACTCACAATCATAAAGTTTAAATAATTTTTTTTTTTCTTCTTCTTCTTCTTTATTCCATAGCAATGCCTTATATCGAAATTATATTGCACTATAGGAGTCTCACGAGAAACAACTCTCAAGGTGAACCCCAACTCTACTACCAACAAAAGATATTTACTACCGCCAGAAGATATTAAATAGAAAACAAACACTCACTCCTACTAGCAATTGATAACTACTATTAGATGATAGCTAACAACCCGTCTAACAATTGAAAACTACATAAAAATGATAACTACTAAAAGATAATAACATAGTAACTATATCTGCATTGCTGTAATTGACTTCTAGCCTTCTAGCACTTCCAGCCACGTAACACAATAACCCACTTTGCATATCTTGTAAAGACATGACTATTTCAAGGCATGCAACAATTTCTCTAGAGATTTACCCTAGCCTTCGCAGGTAGGTACGGAACTCCAAATTTCAGCCTATTAAATTGACACGAGTTTAAAATGTACGTGATTATCACATGCATTTTTTAAAAAATACATATAAGAATTACATGCATTTTGAACACACTTCAGTTTAATAATTTGAATTGGATGAGTTTAAAGGAAAATTTTATCCATTTAATACTACAAAAATTTCACGCTATGTATGGCCGACTGCTTAATTAGAAGCCACTCATGCGAAATGGAAGGTAAAGACAATAGAGAAATGATCCCTACACTCATTTCTCACAACAGCCCCATAACAAGCTGACGTGGCTAGTAGTATTTTATTATTTTTTTTACAAAAAGAAAACAAAACAAAACAAAAAAAGTAATAAAATATTACCAACCACATCAGCTTGTTGTGGGGCTGTTGTGAGAAATGAGTGTAGGGATCATTTCTCAAGACAATAATGGGTAGGGAAAATCATCATATATAGAGATAAATCACATCCTCTTGAGGTTTTGAAATTTGTGCATAATTTGAAACAAAAATTATATAATTAAAAAAATACGGACTCATAGCTGGGCCCGTTCCATCTCTAAATATATATTTGCCAATTAATGGTATATTTTTCAAGTGTTTTGTAAAAATATCTCCAACAATAATATGTAATTTAACTATTATTCAAAAAAGTACAATTTTCTAGCGGCCTCCCCAGAGATCGATGGCCACCCCTTCCCTTTTTTTTGTTTTTCGTTTTTTGTTTAAATAAGTTTATTTATTTATTTTTTAATAAACTTATATTTTTTTATTCAGATGGATACGTGTCGCCATTTTATTAATTTGATGTGGCGCTGATGTGGCATTTAACAGAATTTGTCAAATTTTTTAACAGAATTTGATTTCAAAGATCGATTTGTAATTATAGTTTACCACAAAGACCTTCCATGAATTTTTTAAACCATAGGAAGTGATTCATAATTATGGCATACCTTAGGGACCAGCGGTGCAATTATCCTTAAAAAGATAAAAGAAATTCTCTTTCTAACGTAATAGATATAGTTTGAATTATTGTGATTGTGAGTCTTGATACAGATATATGTGTGTTGATGTGTAGATGAGTGTGTTTATGTGTGTATAATAAATTTATATATATGCTATAAAATATATATATTAACTCGAGATTCGATTGTTTAAGATTTGAGTTAATTTATTTAATTAACTCAATTAATAAAATCTTAACAAGAATTAATCAACTAATGATTAGTATAAATTTATGAAAAAAAAAAACATTAATTGAGTTACTCGTGAACAAGCTCAAGTTCGTTCGAAAAATAAATAAATCGAACTCAAAAGGACTATTTAGCTCAGTGATGAGTTCGAACTCGGCTCGTGTTCGAATTAAAATAAAATAAACCAAACTTTTAGTGACATTGATTTTGAGTTAAGAGCATTTGTGGTTTCACAAAATGCTCTTATTGGGTTTGAATAATCAAGATTGAAATACTTATTTTTTTTCGCTTTCGATGACAGACATCTCAACAGCATGAAACATTGAAAACCTTTGAGAATTCTTCTCTGTAGTACCTTTTTTATGAAAAAAGTTTCTCCTATTTTCATGTAAAACCTTTTCTAAAAAATATTTTTTCTATTTTTCGGTGTTTGTTAGACGAGAAATACAAGAGTTATAACCTAATTTCCTTACAAAACAAATAGAAGTTTTTTTTTTTTTTTTTTTTTGGGAGAGAAATGAGTGGAAAGGACACAGACAATCCCACCAAGCTGACCCATTAGAGCCCCTGAGTCCAACCCACGAGCTTGGAAGTGGGTTCAGGGCCTTGTGTTGGTTGTTCATTAAAAAATAGAAATTGCTGCATAGAAGGTGGGTGATTTCTCGGTGATTGATGCTTGGGCTAATTGTACGGAACCATCCATTAACTCCTTTGGGCTCTTAAACGATGAGCATCAGCCTTGATGATGCTGGCAATTGTGTCAGTTGAATTAGTCCCAAGCAAGCTTTATTCCCAACAGTGTGGTATCCTTGCATTTAGATTGATCCCCATCATGAAATTAACCTCATTGTAATTTCCTGTGATAAGCTTTAGAGAGAACCAAAGGCAAATTAAAGATGTATGCTCTCTGTAAATTTTCTTTTTCTTCTTTCAATTCTATACGTTGTTTTATTTCTGAGGACATATATGTATCCTTATACTATTTTCTTAGCTGTCCAACCATATTGAAGGAGTTCGATCAATAGCTCGATCACTAAAGGCTGATGCAAATGCAACCTATGATTATTCAATTTTAATAAGGTGGGGGTTAAGGTTGTTTATTTACATCGATCCTAAAGTTTTTTAATCATTTTAATTCATGATCTGGTTTTTCTTCGACCGGGTCCATTTGTCCAACGCAAACCACAAAAACAGACAAATTAACGGTCATATGAAACCAAAAACCATGAAAAGATTTTCATGCATGCACGATGAACATGAACTAGTTATATATATTTCATTCAACCAGAGAAATAAAAATTAATAGAATTACTAGAAGAAAACTCATAAGATATCACAGGGCATGATTTCATTCTAAAATATAAAGAATTCATGGCGCCGGCCACTACAGTAAAGAACACACTCATAAGTTAGTCTAGTACTGTACATGTGCTTCAGTTAATCCCACCAAACTTGCGACAATATTGATTGATCACAGTCATGTAAGGATGCTTCTGGGAGGAAACCCAGGAGGAGGAGGCATAATTTTTTGAAGCAATGGGGGTTTCTTTGAAATTGATTCAAACCCAAGAGGAGGACGCAACTTCTTTGATGCGTACAGAAGAACCAAGCAGGCCGGTTCGATCTTGTAGATGATGGCGGGCCTTCAGTCTCAAGGAGAAAAGGATGATGCAGTAGCATCTCAACCGTCCATCTGTCTCTTGGGTCCCTTTCAAAACACCTCCGCAAGAAGTCCTTCCCAGTCTGAGACATATTTTCAGGTATCTTGGGTGACTCCGTAGCAATTTCAATCGCCAATTCCTCCCTGCCACCTGTGCAGTCCCACGCCCACTTTCCGCTAATCATCTCAACCACTACGCAACCCAGAGACCAGATATCTAAACAAGCTTGAATTTCACCTTGTAGTAAAGATTCAGGGGACAGATAAACAGGTGTTCCTCGGAAGCCAAAGCTTTTTGTCATGAGCTCATCCAAATCCCCAGGAATCTTGGATAGCCCAAAGTCGGTGATCTTTAGGCTGCTTCCACCGTCTGGAGAAGAAAAAACAAGAATGTTCTCAGGTCTTCATTTTTGTATATTTCTGAACGTCATGTTCGGCTAACTTTCCTCCACTTTTCTTTATTAAATTCATCAAGAGTCCCTCATGACGCATACTCCATAAATAAATTATAGAGCAATAAGCCATGTTCAAAGGTGAGCTCAAATCCCAAACCACGAACAATTTTGGGACAGTTAATAAATTCTTTGAGAATCTCTATCTCCTTCATAAGTGAATCAAAGTGCTCAACAACAGCTGACTTCACTGCGAAAAACCCAGAAGAAGAAGAACCAGTAGTGCTTGTGGATATCGCCAAGTGCACGGTTCCATACGATCCTCTCCCAAGAACTTTGACTTTGAACCACGACATGGGCGAGCCAGGGACTAATGGTAGAGAATGGTGTTGAATTGACGAAAAATCATAAGATGGAAGACAATATGAAAAGTTGAGATGATCAGCCGCATCCATCTTACATGAAAAAACTGGAGGTGATCGAACCAGAAGAAAATTGGAACTGGGAAAATTGGAAGCTGATGGTCCGATAGAGAATGTTTGTGATATGAGTAGTTTAAGTAATGTATTTGATTTCGGTTTATAAACACAAATCGGTCTGCTATGGGTTTCCATAAGTGAGTTGGCAACATGGGTTTCCGAATCCAACCTCTATTCGGATTATCTCTTGCCGGAAATTTGAGGCTGTTGAGTTATATATAGTGCTCTAAAATCTCCTGAATAAATAACAAAATAATAAAAAATCCATTTTAGCCTTTTTGAATTCTGTTGTGTCGTTTTATTTAACGATGAAAATAATCACATGTCATGGCTGAAAATAACCACGTTGTTCCCAACTCTGTTTACGTTAATATCACACATGGCAGCAATTTACTTTGGGCATACGAACACACGCACGTTGCTTTGTATAGGGTCGATAATTTTTTTACACGATTCGCAAATTTAACACGAATTCAAAAAGAAATTAGCGAGTTATAATTTAGTAAAACATAATTTGGGTCAAATCAAGGTCGACATAGTTAGATACGATTAAAAACAAATAAATTTAAAGTCAACCCGTTTAACTCAAACTCTCAAGGTGACTGACATAGCTCGTATAAATTAAAATATACGGTCACGCTGAAAAGTTGGGCTATTGAATATTAATTTTTATGGTTATGGTAAATTGGATATTGATTGTCATGAATTTAGTTGTGAATGTGTATAATGGATACAATTTATGCTTATAAGATATAAAATTGTATTAATCAGGTCATGCCAAGTATTTGGGTCAATTTAATCCATTTATATTAAACATGCCAAAACGGGTTAAAATGAGTTAATGTTTTGGTCAACCGTACATATATGATCCATATAGTAATATATCTATGACTTGACGCGATACAAACCTGACCCATAAACTCGAATTATCACCCCTAGCTTCAGCCTTGTTGGTATGCTGACAAATATTGTATAAGTTTGGATTTCGACACACAATGTGGTATGACCATTCTCTAAAGTTAGGTTGTCCGAATAAACTATGATATGATTGATGTCTTCAACATTTTGTTGTAGAGAAATGATTATTACACAACCGTAGACACAATTTCCGTGCAACTTTACCTACATGACAGTTTAATTTTTTCAAAAAAAAATGACCTAGCATTTTTTCCCACAGTGGTTTCATTGTTTTTTGAAAAAAATAAAATAAAAAAATAAACTGCCACGTAGGCAAAGTTGGATAGAATTGTGTCTGCAGTTGTACAACAATCATTTCTCTTTGCCGTAAAAGTAGGCTGAATTTTGCACACCACTCTTTCTAATGTATAAAAGTAAATTCGTATTATCATCACTTTGTTGTAGAAGTAGAAAAGTTTTAAGTGGAAATACATTCTCTAAACCCAATACATTATGTCCTAAGTTTACAAACTTGTTTTCCTAGATTTTGTTTTAAGCTGAAGCACAGGGAACTTTTCTCTATCTACTGCATCAGTAAGTCATTACATACTTTGAAAGCATAATTCATTGCTCCGTTCTCCCCCTGCTTCCCTTTTCCATTTATTTTTTGCTGGACTAAAAGATATGAACGATAGCAGATAAAACATAGAGTATTGCATATTTCATCCCACTAATCGGCTCTCAGTACAGCATGAAACATAATTAAGAAGCCAGGATTGAAGAACAAGTACATAACTTACACATATTAAACAAGCAAACATGCTACAAGGATATAAATATAGGAAACATGCTGTAAAGTTCTAAAGTTCAGTAACCAGCTAGAGGACTGATCTGATTCTTATTCTAAGTTAGTGCCTTTTCTGTTGGCATGGTTTCATGACAATTAATTATTGTCTGCCGTTTGAGGCCTGCATCATTACCATACCCAAGTCTTTTCGTCAAGTGAATCAAGCCACTGAAACAACGGGGCACTTGTAACTCTGGCCTTGCTGCTGCTGCGTGCTTGCTGGGGCTTTCACAGATACGCCTGCTGTACCACAACAGAAATACTGGCTCCTCAAACTCTTACTAGTGGAGCCTTGTTTAATCGAATTTGGAGCTCCATCAGTAAATAGCTGATTTGAGCAAGATGGTCCTGCCACATCATCTTCAATAAGAATACCTTTCTGTTTATCCAACGAATTAGGTGAAGAAAGTGATGATTTTGAAAATGAACTCGAACGAGATCGGCGTGGCACGGAAATATGTGGCATGGCCTGTACAACACCATGCAGTAGCCCCGAAGCAAATCTTTTCTTGGCAGATGGGCTTGATTGATTACTCCTCACAGAAAGTGTCCGTTTGTGGTTAGGAAGTGATGAAGGCTTCAAAAATCTCACTCTAAGTGGGGTTGGAGTTTCATCTGAACTGTTGCATTTCTTGTATGATTCCACTGAACCTTCATTAACTGATTTTTTGAAAATCTTAGGTTTCTTTGCTTTCATCCGGGGCCATAGGACAGATTTCAATCGTTGTCCTGTAGTATTCACAGAACTAGGTTTCTTGTTAGTTAGTGAGCTGTTGTTCTCATTGGTTGACTCGTATGGACTTAAATCCATAGATGATGAACTCATTCCTGCACTACCCTGTTCAGCAATTGCATCTGATGCATTCTCAATGCCTGTGTACAAGAATATTTCTGTGTCAGAGATTCTAAACGAAGTTCCAGGACTGCTACCATTACCTTGCATTTTTATGCGGGAAGCCATGGCTCTTCTTGCACTGTAATCCTGACTGCTAAATATTCCTCCAGCTGAAATCAACTGTCGAATTAGTATGTCTGATGACGCAGAATGCGGCCGTTGCCTCAGGTAATCAAGTGGCGTTAGGCCTTCTACATCATGGGCATTCACATTGATTGATGGAGCAGTCATCATAAGTTTCACAAGATCAGGGTGAACGTTTCCAATGATGGCCATGTGAAGAGCAGTCCTTCCATCATTATTTTTGGCATTGATGACATCTTCCATGGTGAAAAGGTTCCCCCATACCAACTGCTTCATAAGCTCAATTTGTCGATCTAGCCTCCGGAAAGCAGAAGTCTGGAAACCGGACACAGCCTTATGGAGAAAAGTTTCTCCCAAATTGTTTTTCAGAGAGATGGATGAAGGAGATGCAGAAATTAGAGCTTCAGCTGCAGATAATTGCCCCCTGTTGGCAGCCACATGCAATGCTGTATTGCCCTGATGATCAGTGGCATTGATAATATCAAAGGATGATATTAGATACTTAACTACCTGCATTAATAACAAGATAGTAAGATTATATTTTTTTTAGTGAATTGACGAAAGCGTTGCAGTAGTTGAATTTGAGAGAGAGAGAGAGAGAGAGGCAAAACAAAGAAATATTCTAAGCTTAAATCTGATGTTTGCAGATATCAGTAAGTTTACAGAATTATTTCATACCGCAAGCAAACTTAATATGCATCTGCCACCATCTGAGGGTCCTTTGTGTGGTAAACTCCTATCTAAGAGTTGAAAAGCAGGATTTTGGAACCACTAGTTCATAAGAGCCTTTTGATAAGAAATATCTATGTTTGCAAGTTTACTCTTATCTGATTCATTTTCAACCTAGGACACAACTCTATGGAGAGAAATGAAATTTAAGATGAAATAGTCCATGCAGAACAGTCTATAATTGGTATTGTATTAATGCCTATTTTCTTTCAAGTTAACTGATTCGTGCAGCCTTTCTTATCCAATAGAAGGAACATGAGCTGAGCCACTAAAAGGCCAAAACCGACATTTATAGCATTCAAGAGACAAGGGCTTAAACTTATTAGCAATTCATATGTAAATGATTGGTGACCAACTGGATTTACAATATTTGGATGAGCAAAAGCCTGGGAAAGGAGAGAGGTGGGTTGGATTTCAATAAGCATACTTGTATTTTGCTGATAATTGAGATTGAAGCTATTTCCTGGTGGGCTTCCAGGTCCTAGAAAAGGCTCAAAAGTTTCTGTGATTATTTCAAGCATTTCATATCCTGTTGCTTAAGCTTCACTTCCATTATCACATATCATTAAGTGCGTATGGTAAAAGAACAATCAGTAATTTAAGGTGACTGAATCACTCAAAGCAAGACAAATAAATGAAAGGATTTTGCAGTAGAAATATGATTCATTTTATCACCGCCCACATGGTAGTTAGAGCCTCACCTCAACCTGCCCTTTGCCAGCTGCTGCATGTAGGATAGTTGAGCCTTGAATATCTCTGTAAGCCAAAATATCAGAGCAATCAGCAAGAAGGTCCTGTAAAACCTTCAAATTTCCTCCTCTTGCAGCAGCATGAAGAGCCCTGTTCATCATCTCCCACTTGTAAACAGAAGGGATCTCCACAATGTGCTCCTCCAATTCTCCACCTTTCCCTGTCAAAAACTTGGGGGAGACTGCAAAACCAAAAAGAAGCTTGAAAACCTCAGAACTCTTACTCCTGGCTCCTGCATAAAGTATATCAGTAACACCATATTCTCCTTCCCCAAAAACAAGCAGAGGGTTCCTTTCAAGAAGTTCTTGAACAAAACCCAAGTCTCCAGCTGAAGCAGAAGTGTACATAAGCCATCCACCATAGCCAGCGCGGATGAGAGAATTTTTCCCTCTCTTGGATTCACACTCCACAAACAGCTTCCTTGCAACCCGAGAACGACACTTGGCAACATCATCAAACTGTTCTTCATCATCCCAGACAGTCTCAAGTCTTCGAATTCGTCGTAAAGAGGTGAGCTTGATAAGGTGATTGCTGTCAATGCGAAGCAGCTCTCGTACCAAGTCGTAGTGACCATTAGCAGCTGCCCAATCAATTGGAGAAGCATACCACCACTGATCTCCAGTGCTCTCCCACCGAAGGGGAAAATATGTTGGAGGCATGGAGAAGATGAGCAACTAGAAACCAAAGGAATGTGATAATAAAGATCAATAACTTATATCTGAGATTAATAAAAACCCTTTTGAGAAACAACTCAAATCAATTAACCAAGCATAATGCAAACTTAGAGATTGCCAACAAAGAGTCAATTGAGCAGAGTAGAGCTAGACAGAAGGAAAAGAAAGAGTTACTCAGAAAGCAATATAAGAGCAGGCCAGGAATAAGGTTGAAACAAACACAATGAGAAGTATGCTCACCAGGAAAATATAACAACCAGAAAGATACCCAAGATGAGTGAGAGCTAAACCTAAGAAACTAAGAGAACCACATGAAGAAATAAAGAACTTTACTTTGCTTACACAAGGAGACAACAGAAGAGGACCCTTTTAATGTAAGCAGTTGAACCCCCAATTAGTACAGTGGCAAACGAAATGAAGGACAACAGAAGTAAAGTATGTGAAAATAAAGAAGTGTTGATGCCAATTTAGATGATTAGAATTAAAAATAGCAAATAGATTATATGAGAAGGGAAACAGCCATCATTGCTAACACAAAGCGACCACAGAAAAAGGAAAACAGACCCTTCAAGAAAGTTGGATAATAACAACCTAGTTACAATGTCAAAAGAAACAGATTCTTTTTTGGAAGATAGCAAGGCAGAAATAAATATTTGTTATAAAAAAAATTTGGGCTTTTTCCTGGTGGAGGACAAATACCTAAACATAGAATAAAAATAAAAAATAAAAATAAAAAATAAAAAAAGAAAAAAGAAAAAAAGAGAAAACTATATAGATATTATCACATGGTGAGATTCCTCTTGAACAGTAAAAAGTTCAGTTAGAGAAGCACAGAAAATGATCGTCTGTCATATCTGGTCTAAGAAAGAGAGAGAATCAACCATAAGGAAAATAATAATAAAATGAAGCAACTAAGCATATCTATGTGCGAGAGAGAGAGAGAGAGAGAGAGAGAGAGAGAGAGAGAGAGAGAGAGAGAGAGAGAGAGATTTTCACTTATGGGTTGGAATGATGATAGAGGTGGCAAAGTTGAACCAGTTGATGGAAGCTTTCACTATGTAATTATGTATAAAGATGTTGGAGTAATTATAGGAAAGCTTTGCTTATTGGTTTGGAGTTTTGACTGAGCTTTTGACACGATCAAATGGTAAATGGCCCTTGTAATATTCTTAATTACATTAGTCTTTGGATAATTAAACCCGCGTGGTAAAAGTGATGATGGTTTAACTGCCAAGTCCACATGCTTGTGCCTGTGTTTGTCCCAGTCAAGTACTCAACCAATAGAGTGCTTTCTCTTTCAAGAATTTAATTGATATGAACGTATATTTTTATTTTATTTTTCTCATATTTCTTTATCCTCGGACCAGAAATTCCATGTTTCTAATCAGCAAAAAAAAGTATAGGGTTGATCAAATAGTTTTAAAGTCCGGATTTAGATCGGGTGCAATTGTATGCAAATCGGCAGTTCATGAGAGATGGCTCAATGAAGCATACTCGGGCTCTTTCACATGAACTGCCCATTTTGCATGTTGATGAAATTCAGAGGAGGAAGACAATGATGAAGAGAATGAAATAATGGAAAGAACAGTATAATTTTCTTCATGCTTTGATCGAGTACATGGTTGGATATTTATACAAGAAATTGGGAGAGATAATCCCGTAGTTTACATGATGCGTACTAACTCTGATCATTCTAAACGTGAAAGTCAAAACCGTAAATGAAAAATCAACATTTTTCCTCATGCTCGGTAGGTAATCGACAGATTTCATGGTTGGAGTTTCATTTCTCAGTTGATCTGCAGTAGGCGAGTGGATGACGCCCTTACTTTCCTCCTTTGCTCGTATTCTCTTCCTTAGCATATACAATACGGACAATTCATTGCGCTCAATCTAGAGTTCACAATTGTAACCGTGATTCTTGGTGGCTTGTGCAACCCTTCAATCCGCTGTCCAAAATCTTTTTCCACCCATTGAACACATAAAGGGATGCTTTATCAACACAACCTTACCAAACTTTTGATGTTAACGTAGCTGTGGTGATGCGAGATCATGGCATAGAGGGAGTGGTTGGTGGTGCTAACCACCTTCAAGCTGTTTCATAGTCGTCAATTAGATTTTCATCTGGAGGTTGGTTTATTTCATCATAGATATTTATCTGGACAAATTAGGGTCATATAAAGAGAAAAGAATCGCCCAACAATAACTGGATTGGGATTAACTGTAATTTGGCTGACTGAATTACAGTCAATCTAGACAACTAATGAAAGAAGTTCCGACGAAATCCACTTGTCTAAATAACCTGAGGTGTAGGACTCACTTGTTTGGACAAGTGGACTCCATCGAAGCCCTCTCTTGTTAGCTGCTCGGTCACAATGACCCTTAATCTTTCTATCCTTAGCAAATCCTTTCCCCAACAGCCAAAACAACATTAAAAAAGAAAAAAAGAAAAAAAAGAGGACGATACAGCTTGCATGATGTAATGTTTTGTATGATGGTGCTTTAAATCTTAATAAAAGGAAGCCATGTGGTCATATGAGTTTTTCAAGGACAACCAAACCAAGGATTTGATTGTTACACCAAATCTTCTCGAACATTAATTAAACAGTTTTGCTATGAATTCTGACTCAAATAACACTTTCTTTATTTCACAAACAACAATCTAGTCTGCTTGCTCTGATTATTCTTAAATGTTGCTTATATTTGATTGTTATTTACTCTGCAGTAGTTAAAATGGGGGTTGAGGTCCAACTAGAAGAAATAATCCGATTAGTTCACCCATCTACCCCTTACGGAAACTACAGACATTATTAACTATATTTGCCTCTGTTTAGAATATGCAGTTTTCTCTTGTATACTTCTTATGTATACGGGTAGCACCTTTCACTTTTAATGATATTTCAATTACTTTATATATATATATATATATGAAGAATGTGCCGTCCACATGTGCTTCAAAGCCTCTGCAAATCAAATATTACATAATCAGAGGAGCCTAGTTGGGGTTGTTAATCCCTTCGAGCTTTTATATTGGGGCGTGTACCTTGCCTGCAAAGTTGGCTAGCGGTGTTATGCTGCTGGTTTGGCTCTTTAAAAGCTCTAAAACTACACAACTAAAAATAAAGGCAGGCATGTGAGCCCAGCTTTACTTTTTGAGGTACTGCATCAAAAGTCATAAAAAAGGTTGGGTTCCCTGCTTTAACACCAATAATGCATGTGCTGGTTCCCTCTTCCATCATTTTCTTGCTTCCTTTTCTTTCTTCTGCTTCCACTAGTCTCTTTCCCACTTCGATGAGAGTCATGAAGCCTCATCTTCACATGGCACAAAGAAAGGCATGACAATCTCCATTGTAGCACATAGGTCACTCCCGACACCATTGTAGTGGGCCTCAAGTTGTAAGCCATGCTGTATTATAATAGTTCATCTCTACGGATATACATTCTAATTGTTGGGAGCACCAGGAAATCTGGTCCACCTATTTATATACTTTATAAGATGATAATGATCAATTTACATTATATCAATGTGTTCCATTTCACAGTCCAAGCAATAAGAGAAGTTGGGCTCATCAAGGTCACTTGGTACGAAATCAGAAGCCCTTTCATGAGAAGGGGTGGGCCACCAAGTCATTGATAAGAGGAAAAGGGAAAAAGAGATGTACATTTCACTATTTCAGTGACTCTCTAACCATAAACTCTGCTCCCCACCATTGTTAAGTTGGGTAGGGAACAAGAGGATGTGGCTTCCACCTATGAAGTTTGATGGCTGTACCAAATCTCTGGTCCCAACTCAATAATGCAATGAAGAACATGGAATAGTCTGTATGAACCTGATATCTTACATGTTTAATCCAAAGAAACACTCACAAGATGCAATATGGATTGAAAAGTAGTAATCCACATCCTTGCCCTTCAATCAGATGGGAACCCAACATCTAATGGACCCGATAGAAAATCTGTCTTAATTTTCAAAACAAACACTCACAAGATGCAATATGGATTGAAAAGTAGTAATCCACATCCTTGCCCTTCAATCAGATGGGAACCCAACATCTAAATGGACCCGATAGAAAATCTGTCTTAATTTTCAAAACAAACACTCACAAGATGCAATATGGACTGAAAAGAAGTATAGCTAGATGGTTAAGCAGAAGAAATTTTTGAAAGAGACGTTTAGAGTGTTAAAATCAGCTAGATTTTACACAGTGAAACCTGTAATATTTAAGAATCACCTGTGTAAAAGAATATTGGTCTAGCAGACTAGCACCACAACCGGCATAAATAGCATGCGTAATGGTGAAGAAATAAAATATCATGCCGGAGGTCCAAGATTTAGAAATGATTCAAGACATTACCAACTATATTGCATATCTAGAAGACTGTTACCAATGTTCTGTCAAACACTCAAAGCAGCAATCAAGAACAAATCCCTTTCATAAAGAAAGAAACTAAAAGAAAATCAAGACCAATAAAATAAGTACAAAGAGACTGTAAAACCTGTTTTCCTCATAGTGTTGAGCAAAAGACAATACCATGGTGGGGTTCTGTCACAATGCTTGCAATAACATATCAAATCTTTTCGTATCATTACACATGGTAAATCTAAAAAGTGAACAAAAAAGTGTTGGAAGCTACAGAGAAATGCTAAATCATTTCTTCTCTGTTCCAAGCCCATTTGATCATTTCCCTACATGCAAGTCAATCACTCAAAGGAATCCGAGAAGATGAAAATGGTTTACAATTGACAAAGAAATAATGCCTCTAACACATTTTGTTTATCAGTTCTTGGCCTTAATGGAGTTATTTTCCTTGATCCTCGCTCGGTTGTCCAGCTTAACAAAGCGTTTGAGATCTTCGTAAGGGAGAGTTTCAATGTTCTTCCTCCTTAATTCACTCAATGCTGTGCGTTTATCGATCAAATGCCACAGCCACTCAGGGTATTCAGAATCAGGCAGGATCTGGGGATCTGCTCCATCCTTGAGGATATTGGCACCAACCACTGTTGTAGACTTGACTTCTTTGCTAAGAATTGATGCTTTTGGTGCATCACTGGCTGCGCTCCCTTTAGAGCCTTTCTTTGCTTTACCACTAGAATATGTTCGTCGGCATACCACCCCAATTGCCTCCTTGCTAATAGTAATGCTTCTAATCAATCTAAAATGGTTCATTGCCATAACTTTATCCCTGCAACATTAATGTTAATGCATATAGGAAGGAATCAGGTCCAAACAGGAAGACTCAGGCGAATACTCTTAATACAATCAAGTTTACATTAACTGACTAGTATCCAAGTTCCTCGGCCTCCTGCATGAATGTTTGCAGATTCCAAAGATAATTTTCACGGGGAAGCGGAACACTGACCTGGAATGCCTACATTCCAAAGTACTGCATTCGACCAAAGGGACAGACAAACAGCCTTTGACCAATAACTTCTAAATTTTCTCCCACAGGGCTATATCTAAATGTTAAAAGTCCTGCACCCATTCAAGAAACATAAGCCTATGGACTACCAAATGAACATGGGATAGAGCTGCTTTGTACTTTTTTCATTCAGAACAGAGCAAATATATTTCCGCCAACATGTATTTGTTAGGTCTTTGAGATCATTACTGATCATTTTTTTTTCTCCCAATTTCCTAGCAGATTCCAGAACATCATCCTCTCAAGGAAGAGAAAATCAGGCTACAGTCATATGCTCCATAAATCCCACCATGAAAGTCCTAACATCAAGTCTTAGGTATTACAAATTGTGTGACTTCATTGCCAAAAACTAAACATAAAATGTCAGCAGCAGAAAGCGACACCCACTGATGGGCATGAAATCAAGAACATGAAACGGCTTCGCATTGCTGTTCTCACATATCTAGAAGACTCCCTTTCAATAAATAACCTAACTATTCAAGTACACACAATCTCGTCAAGCATTAAACCCTCATTTCAACACGCCCAAACAGCTCAAGCACAACTTTACCCTTGTGTATTGCTATAAGATAGTGACCCCAAACTAAAACTTCATGGCAGTTCATTGTATTAAAATCATCGAACAGCTAGAGTGCAGTATAAGTTGTTCAAAAAGAAGGTAGAAATTAGCAAACAACTTCTAATAGCCTAGAATGCCTGTATATCTCCTACTCTTATCAGATGAAATTTAACAACATCAGCTTCTAATAGCCTAGAATGCCGAATTTCCCAATTTTTACAAATCAGACTAACACACAAACTCTCGAACCCGCATACAAATAAACAAGAGCCCCCCCCAAAAAACCAAGTGTTTAAATTACTAGGAAATGGACATTCTTTCTGCCTTATTAAAAATGATGAAGACAGTAAAAAGAAAAAGAAAAAGAAAAAGAAGTAGCTAGAAAAAGAAAACGCAGCGTTTGGTTGCCGAGAGAAATCAGAGAAAATTTCTAGGGCGAATACCTGGCTCGAGATTTGCAGGTTCGATCTCTTCGCTCCTCTTTTGATCAGAATAGGGCTTCTGAAGCAAAAACCACAACGTGTTGGCGTTTTTTTGTCGAGGGAAAAGAAACAAATACCTGATCTTTTTTTGGGCCTAAAACCAACCGCTGTTTGGCCCAAATGAATTTATGAAACCATTACGACAGGCCCAAACACTCAGCCCATACGTCCATTTGGAGCGGAATCCATGTTCAGTACTCCACGTCTCCACCTCTTCCAAGCAAAAAAGTGTTCACCAAAACATTAACAATGGGTGGTTTAAAAAAAGAATGGATGAAAAATGGATTCCAGATGGAGAAATAATAGGTCTCTTATTTTTATTATATTCATTTCATATCATTCGACGTTACATATTTTAAGTAGCTTCTCATGTCATCTATTTAAAAAAAAAAAAAACAACTTAAAACACATCACATTAATCAATATAAAATTAATATGACCCATGATTTCATATCGTCCGACATGACATATTTTAAGTGGCTTCTCATATTAACTACCTAAAAAAAAAAAAAACTTAAAACACGTCACATTAATCAATATAAAATTGATATGACCCATGAATATAAAGAGTAACACTACTCTTTGCTTTAATATTCATTTATCAACTAACCGAAATATATAAATATATATATATATATATTCATTTATCAACTAACCGAAATATATATATATATATATATATAGTATTAGTGATTCTAGTTGGAAAAATAGGCCACTATGGAGTTAAAAACAATACTCCATAAAATACTAGTAGCAACTTTCTTAAATCTCATCTTAGAGTGCTGTAAAGACATAAATAAAAATTTATTTTGGAGGGACCATACTTTTTAAAAGAAAAATAAAAAATTAGGGGTCAGAGTAAGAAAAAGATAATACCTAAAATGTTTCTTTTTAACAAATTTAATGGCTTTTTTTTTTAACAAAAATTTTTTGGTAGAGGGGTAGGTTCATCCCTGATTACAGGTACTTAATAGTATTTGCTTTTATCTTCTCTTTTCTTTTTCCTTTTTATGTATTTCTATATTTTTGTTATTATAGAAGACACGTGACTAATTGTGATTGGGGATTACGTGGACATGTGGACAGTTTTCGTCATTTTGAAATGCCAATTGCCACGTCAACTTATTTATCACTTATGCTTATCCTAAAGTCTTAAACTATTTTTTAGACCTTAAGAATATTATTGCAAATGAGTGCAAGAGTGCAACCACGTGAACATGTTTTGTGTATTTATTATTATTATTATTTTTTTTGTAACATCATTGTTGATGGATTGGTGAGAGTCTTAGGCCTTGCTTGGTTTGTAAAATAGACCTATGAAATAGAATAAAATGATTATTTATATAGAATAATTATTCTTTTATTAGGTAGGAGTGATTCGTTTATTTCAATAGGAATAACTATTCTTTTACTAATAGGAATACTTATTCCTCTAAAAAAAATTAGAGGATTAGTTAGCGGCCACCCCCAAGCGTTGCCAAGGGTGGCTAGGTCACCCCAAAACGCCTAGGGGTCATCACAAGGCTTTACGGGGGTGATGCGATCATTCCTGCTCCAGATGTGGTTGGCCAACCACTCATTTGCCACAAGTATGCTAGTTCTTCATTTAAAAAAATAAAAATAG
The DNA here is from genome assembly GCF_958979055.1 of Alnus glutinosa. Classification (NCBI taxonomy): domain Eukaryota; kingdom Viridiplantae; phylum Streptophyta; class Magnoliopsida; order Fagales; family Betulaceae; genus Alnus; species Alnus glutinosa. Next base: position 37,674,807 of record NC_084887.1, on the reverse strand, counting down.
AAAATAATATGAAAATTTTTTAGTAATTTTGATTCGATTCCAATTAAAATATATATGTTGTCACCAAACTAAATAAATATTCCTACACATAAATAAATAAGGCCATTTGAAAAATATTAAACTCTATTTCCAATTATGAAAAAGATTGCAGCGATTTAGAAGTTTGAGAGAGGTTCTTCTCACAAAAAAAAAAAAAAATAGGTTTGAGAGAGATTATAAATGGAGTAAAAATATGATTTATCCATTAATAAGACAATTACAAAAACACCCACGTCCTTACTCCGAACATCTAGTTGGGCCAAATCCAGGCCCAACTCCAACTCTTCCAAGTAAACAAGGGTTCGATGAAAGCCCCCTAAAACCCTCGAATCCCTCCCTAAAACCCTGCTCTCAATCATTTTCACTCGCACAGACGCGACCGTACTCAATGGGTAGCAGCCAAGCAGCCGTCTCTTTCCTCACCAACATCGCACGCGCCGCGCTTGGCCTCGGCGCCACCGCCACCTTACTCAACTCCTCGCTCTACACCGTAGACGGAGGCCAACGCGCCGTCATCTTCGACCGGCTCCGGGGGATTCTGGACGAGACCGTCGGCGAGGGCACACACTTCCTCGTCCCATGGCTCCAAAAGCCGTTCATCTTCGACATCCGAACCAAGCCCCACACCTTCTCGTCAGTATCCGGCACCAAGGACCTCCAGATGGTGAACCTGACCCTGCGTGTGCTCTCACGCCCCGAGGTCACGCGCCTCCCCGAGATCGTCCAAACCCTAGGGCTCGAATATGACGAGAAGGTCCTCCCGTCAATCGGAAACGAGGTGCTCAAGGCCGTGGTGGCTCAGTTCAACGCTGATCAGCTCTTGACGGAGCGGCCTCAGGTCTCAGCGCTGGTCCGCAACGGCTTGACCGAGCGGGCCAGGAATTTCAACATCGTGCTGGACGACGTTGCAATCACGCACCTGTCGTACGGGGCCGAGTTCTCGCGCGCCGTGGAGCAGAAGCAGGTGGCGCAGCAGGAGGCGGAGCGGTCGAAGTTCGTGGTGGCAAAGGCGGAGCAGGAGCGGCGTGCGGCGATCATTAGGGCCGAGGGTGAGAGCGAGTCAGCTAAGCTGATATCGGATGCGACCGCGCAGGCCGGGATGGGCCTGATCGAGCTGAGGAAGATCGAGGCCCTGAGAGAGAACGCTAACACGCTGGCTAAGTCGCCCAATGTGGCGTATTTGCCTGGTGGCCAGCAGTTGCTCATGGCTCTCAATGCCTCACGTTGAGTCGGTATAATGATACTGGTGTTTTTGGTTTTAAATAAAATTTGCTAATGCTAATAGTAATGTAATCGATTTGGATTGTATTCTTGCAAGAGATTATATTGGTGCTTTTTATTGCTAAATGTTTTAGTACTTTTGTATTGCTTTATTGTAATGAGGGTATTACATCGTAATCTATACAATTATGTTGTGTTTGGGTATTTTGTTGGATGTTGCTGTTTTCTTTTGTGTTTTTTGTAGTAATGACCAAGTTTAATGGAAGGTGTTGATCAACTCTAGGTTTCTGTTTGGTTAACATAGGACTTTGCGCTATTCCCCTAGAATTATGGTGAGCAGGAACTTTAGCTCTTGCTTGAAAGATATGAAGAAACGTTTAAACTTATTTATGATGCAGGTAGTTTTTGAGGTGAAGCGGTTTTGTGTAAACTTAACGTAGTGATTTGAAGGCAGCGGTCATTTCATTTTTCAGATATGTAGATTATCTGTTTTTGTATCATTTATATAGGCATTTTGTGTTAAACATGGTTTCGAATAGAATTAAGGAGATATCGTTTTATTAAAAGAAGAAGAGTTAGATGATGTTGATATAAAGAAAAAAAAAGATGGGTCATTTTTAGTGACTGATATCTGGAACCATGGAATGCTTTTGGTAATTGATAACTAAGTTGCATTTTTTCTGTTATTTGAAGGCAGCGGTCATTTCATTTTTCAGATATGTAGATTATCTGTTTTTGTATCATTTATATAGGCATTTTGTGTTAAACATGGTTTCGAATAGAATTAAGGAGATATCATTTTATTAAAAGAAGAAGAGTTAGATGATGTTGATATAAAGAAAAAAAAAAGGGGGGTCATTTTTAGTGACTGATATCTGGAACCGTGGAATGCTTTTGGTTATTGATAACTAAGTTACATTTTTTCTGTTATTATAGGTTGATTGAATCGGTGGCTGAATCTAGGGAGCCTGGCTTTGTTTTATCTAAGTATTTGCTCTTCCCCCACCCCCCCCCCCCCCCCCCATCTCCTTTTTTTTTTTTTTTTTTTTTTTTTTTCTTTTCTATATAAGCGTCTTTGGTAAAAGAAGAGAAATATGAATCAGCTAGTGTGCTTCTCTCTGCCTGATGATGAATGTATCCACTCAATTAGCATGTGTGTTAATGTTTTTCATTCCATTTAATTTTCATGAAAAATATTGCGAGTTGGATTTTTCTTTAACTGGGTAGTGGTGGTGGTTCTATTATTAGTAAAAACATCTAGATTGCATATGAAATGATGCTATCTTGATATTCAGTCTTCGTTTGTTTGCAGGGCCTCAGGACATGGCATAACAGCATGAAAACGTCGAGGATTTGCACATTTGTTGGTTTTTTGCTGTGATGTTTTTTATTTATGTATCTCAGACCATATGATCTGAACCTTCTTTAAGAATCAGAAATGAAGAATTTAGGATGTTTTGGGTATTTAGTTTAAAATGCATGGGTTTTTCCCTATCCTGGAATCTTACCTTGTTTACTGTATGTTATAACTTCAAAGATTCGATTTGGTACTTAAATATGTTAATCAATGCTGAATGCATTTTTCTTTCCCAAAGTTGCTTTAAGAATCATTTATGTTTTATTTTACTTTATGGCCCATGATTGGTGGCCTTAGATTGCCTATTCGTGCATATGATTCAAAATGATATCATTTATTTCTTTCAGAGTGAAATTTGTTCTGTTTTATAGGTTTCTTAACTCAGCTGTGTGATGAATTCAGCCATGTATGCATGCGTGTAACTCCTTGGCAATATGTGTGGTTGTAATGCAGCACATAATGTGAAATATCTCCCTATCTGCTGATGCACCTGGGAAATGGATAATAGCATCTGTTCAGTTAACACGGATGTGCGTTTACAGGTAATTTGCTGGTGTATGGTGTTGCACTTTCATTTGTATCCCCCTGTTGTCCTTCTTAGTTTGTTCGCTATGGATGTTTCAAGTGTTTGGAGTTTGTACCAGTGTGGATTTCATGGAAAAAAACAAGGTAAACTTTTTAATTTTTTCACATAACCAGCATATCTTAAATTTGCATATCAATTGTATCTTTATCATAGTCTGCCTCTGGAGCTCTCGAAGTTTGAAGCACTAGATGCACTCACTCTTCTCTATTATATGTTTTTGTGCCGCATTCATGACATAGAAAGAAAGTATGTGATGTTGCCTTCATCTTCTTCTCCTCCGATAATTATCGTTTAGACACAAGTTGGTAACAAGAATGGGATTAGCATCCAAAGCACTACATTGTCAACGACCTATTTCTGTATTTTAGTGGAGCATGATTAGGTTCACTGCAACTATTTATGTGATCCTAAGAGTGCACCCAAGTATTTTAAACTCCTGCCTGAATGTATCACTGTTCAAAACCCTTATTTGTCTGGCCAGTCGGTCTGTCGGGGTCATCAATGGGGTTCATTATTCAGGTTCCCTCGACTGGAAACTATTGATTCGAAATTTGTAAAATGTTGTTGGCACAAGTGGCCAAAAAAGAATGAGTGCGGGTACTGTAACTTTTATTACAAATCATTCACAAATTGACTGTCTATGAATGTTTGGGGTACTTCAATCTTATAAAGAACTTGTAAAAGTTGTAATAACTCTAGCAGCACTTTCTAACAACTATTACAATCCTGAGCTAAGTCGTCTCTGGCTTGCTTACACTCTAAATATGAATTTTCAAAAAAGGCTGTTCGTTTTTGTGAGTGAATATTGTTTTTTTAAAGTTCGAGTAGTCAACATTGCTAGTCCATGAGGTAACTTACCTCGTGGGCCAAATAATAAATGACCTCAGTCTAGGTAGATGAAAGCAGTAGAGGTATTGCATGCGGCGTGATAATTATAATCAAGGTTCTTCATTTAGGCACAAAACGCAACAATATATAAGAGAGAAAAGGGGTAGCTTGCACTAGGGTGGCCGTTGGGGTGAGTGAACCACCCCAAACCAGTCTAGTGACCTAAGAATGTGGTTCAACCACTTTCAATGGCTTAGTTGGTTGTGGCCCTTTGTAGCCAAAATGAGTGTCTCGTAAACTTGTGCATCACCTAGGACTCGATTGGGATCAAGGGAAAATGTGTCTTGGTAGGGGTAGATGGCTAAATGTCCAACGCCCAAGGTAGGCTTGGCTATGACAACATGGAAGGTCGTGAGGAGTCTTGCGAGCAAGTCTACTACAAGGGGATTGGAGTTGATGGCGTCCCAAGAGGTACTTGGCGTTGATAGAAGAGGTGATACCTGGTTGACAAGCCTCTTATGACAAAAAGGTGAGCACCTGTTAGAAAGAGGCTCCATAAATCTGTTGCTCGGAGGGCAGCACATGAAACGCATGTACAAAAAAGCAACGCATGGGAACTCTTCCCGCCTTCCCTGAGGAGCGGCAAAGAAACGATTGTGGGAGCTTTCCAAGAGACCAGGGTCACGGGTTGTATCCACGACAATTGACATGCTACCTGATCTATGCGAACAACAAAGTTTTCAAAGTCCATATATACAAGACATATCGTTTCTGTATGTGCATGATATCGTTTCTTTTTTTAAACGAGGAAGTTAAAATGGAGCACATACATGTAATGTTTCGGTACGTGTTCAGTGCTATGTTTTGAAATTACTCAGATAAGATAACCCTTCAGAATTTATCCTGCATCCATCGTGACGTGTCGTACTAACTTTATACAGAAGTCCAAATCATATATAGATAGAGACGGATTTTAGGTTGGTGTGGAAGGCAAGGCTGAAGCCTGAAGATAACCATGGCCATAGGGGAGATTCATGCTCTCGACACAGCAACCGTAAGAAATTAAAACAAGCAATCCTGTGGTCCTCATTCATAGGGGCATTCGAATATGCAGAATTCTGAACTAATGAAAAGCTCAGTTCCAGTGTTCATATTGAGCTAATGAATTTCAAGAAAGACCAAAGATTAAACTGACATTTGTTCTTAGTGTATATAATTATCACATAGCGTTTTTAATAGGATTAACAAAACATATGGCATCTATTCTTAGAGAATCCCCAATTGCTTATCTAAATTTATATCTAAGATGATTAACCAAATCTACTTTTTTATTATTTAGTTATTTATTTTAGATAGTGACTTTCAAAAACATCATACGTATGCTTATCTAAATTCTTTCTATATTCTATTAATATAAACTTTTTAATAATTTTTTATGTATTTTAATAAGAGTAATGATATTTAATAGAGTGTTATACAATAGTCATTTAGCTAGGATGTTGTGACAGCAAAAATCAACCATTAATTCTTTTTTTTTTTTTTTTTTTTTAAAACGAGTGTTAATCCAATAATTGATTTTTACTATCATATCATAAAATTGTATGACAGTCGTGTATAGCAGTCTACTAAATAACATTAGTCTTTTAATAATAAGGTGAGATAGAGAGAAAGTGTAAGAGAGTGTGAGAGAGAGAAATGAATAAAGAAAGATAAGGAAGGAGAGAGAGAAAAAGTAATTAAAAACTTATTTATTGAGCTAACCGTGCTTGCTTACATTTGAGTAAGCACGGTTGATGAAATGCAAAATGCATTTGGTTTAGAGATGAAATTTTTTCCAAGTACAACAATTTAAAGAAATAAACATTTTTAGCATTCTCATTCCTCCAGATGCCCCATCTAATTAATGAGATCTATGAGATAGCAAACCACTCAAGTAATGTTTAAGCCAGTTCAGTCTAATCTACCAATACCATCCTCAAATATCAATTATTACAAAACATCTCTCTCAAGACACCTCCCTCATATACGAACTAAATTGCAAAGGAAATCTCATTGAACAGAGGCAATGTGTCGGATCAAGTCAACAACTCGTGAGCTGCAACAAAAACAAACCACTTTAAAAGGTAAGCCCAAGACAACTGAAAGCAATTCGGATAAGATGGTCAAACTACTGAAAGTAGAGGTAACAATTAACGGACAGTTTTTCTTCTGGTAGGAGGAAATTCTTTAACCCAATCTATTAAATTGACACATATGTTTTTAGAGCATGTAAAAATCGAAAGCTCTATTAAAAATAATTGTAAGAATTAAAAATGCACACTTTAAGGACATGTGCCAGTTTAATAGAATAAATAAATAGAGGTAAATCATTCACAAAATTAGAACTATTAGTAAGGATAAATGGCCAATAACCATTTACAAAGAATCAGACCAATATAATAACATCTTTTAGGACCATTATCACTGTTAGGATGGCAGTATGCCATGATACAGTTAATTGTCTGTGAACAACGATTTGATAATCAATGAACACGTACAAAATGAACATTTCCCCTGCAAACGGAATGGCCATCAAAGTTGGCTATTAAAAAAAAAAAAAAAAGACTTGAGGTAGTTGGCCAGGATCAAGGTTCTGATGAAACAATCACCGGCATGTAACTCTAACAGTAAACTTCAATTTTATTAACCAAAAGCCACTAATTCAAACATCCAATTTAAAAGCTAGACAGCCTACAATAATAAGGAATAATTCCCCCAATAGTTGGGGGAAAATGATTCGAGGTATAAGCATATATTACCTGTAACCCCATTCATTGTCATACCAAGCAACAAGCTTCACAAAGTTGTCATTCAGTGCAATTCCAGCCTTGGCATCGAAAATGCTAGACCTGCAACAAGGAGACGATCACACGCTATGCTTGAATTACACACTCACTTGCAGTAACAGCTAAAAAGACCATGAAATATCAAAGAGACTAATATCCATTGAAAAAATAATAGCGAGGAGAAGAGTAAAAGATAGCAACATATATCACAGATTTGGGGACACCCTGCTTTAAACAGTTTATTTGAAATACTCTAAACATCACAACTATCTCAGGAGGTAATATATAATCATATACATATCATGACAAGAATCAGCATTAAGCCACAGCACCTGCTGTCACCCACAAAGTCAGTTGACACAACATCTTCCTCAGTGTAGCCAAGGATTCCTTTCAGTTTGCCCTCAGATTCCTCCCTACACAACCAAAAAAAGGCAATGAGGAGTGACCAGATAATTATCTACTATACTATTACTCAACCTATCCTACGTGGATAATAGGAGCAACATCCTTTTTTGTTTTCAATTTCAATAAAAAAATTCAGAATGAGGCATTCCTGATCCTTACTTGATAGCAGCTTTGATATCCTCGTAACTGGCGTTCTTCTCAAGTCTCACAGTTAGGTCAACAACTGAAACATCAACAGTGGGAACACGGAAAGCCATTCCAGTCAACTTCCCATTCAATGCTGGCAGCACTTTACCAACAGCCTGCAGAGTTACAGAATCAAATACTCATATAAGCCAGTAAAACCTGGATACCCTTGCAACCACGATAAGGAGGAAAAGAGAGGGGAGGGGGCGGATCGTAAGTTCCAAAGAGATACTATACTCAATTTCTTGACTTGTACACATCCATCAAACTATATACAAAATGCTAAAAGAACGACAAACTTATGCATTTCAAAACAAAGATGTACCTTAGCAGCTCCAGTACTGCTAGGAATGATGTTGAAGGAAGCAGCTCTACCACCTCTCCAATCCTTCATTGATGGTCCATCAACAGTCTTTTGTGTGGCTGCATGACATAGAAAGACACATCAATCAACAGTATATGCATTGCAACTGTAAAGAATGTATTCCAGTGTACACTCACCGGTAATGGAGTGGACAGTAGTCATGAGACCCTCAACAATACCGAATCTATCATTGATTACCTGTCAAGAGATATATTTTTTGAGAATCATATATAAGATATTCACTCTTTTTTTTTTTTTTACCTTCTTTCTCAATGGTTAGTCAGAATTTTTCATAAGCTTTAACAAGAAAAGTATAAAACCTACCTTTGCCAATGGAGCAAGACAGTTGGTGGTGCAGCTGGCATTGGAGACAATGTTAAGTTCTGGCTTGTATTCTTTCTCATTGACACCCACAACGAACATTGGAGCATCTTTACTAGGGGCAGAAATAATTACCTTCTTTGCACCACCCTAAAGAAAATACAGTAAAATCCTAGTAAGATAAGTTGCCAAATATGAGGACAAGTTTCAGCAAAGGATAAATGAAAGTATTGAGACACGCCACCTGATTGTTTAGGGCCCATTTAGTTTCAGTTCCAAAAAAAAAAAAAAAGCATTATTAAGCCTACCTTAACTATCCGATTTTTCTTAAACAAAAGGAAAACAGAAAACTTGATTTCACAAAACACTAGAGATCGAATATCTTTTAAAAGGCAGTATTCTCCCACATCATTTGTAGCTCCTTCCCATTTTCCAAGACTAGTCTGATTGACAAAGTTTTCGAGGAGATGTACTATTTTGAAGAACTTCAACAACAAAAGTAGTGAATTGATATTTAGCAAAAGCAAAAATATAATAATAGATCCAAATAGCAGCTGATCATTTAAAATGATGTAATCACGGACCCAAAAAGCAGTATCAATTGGGGGGTTGATGTGACATTGAAGACAATATCAAACGAAGACCACTCCCCCATATACAGAAGAGTTTATAAGCTTGTTTGGCAAATAAGAAATGCTATATATTCCCGAACATTTTTTTTCAGAATTTGGTTCCAACCTGATGTGTCACAATTCTATGAGATTGTGACACACTTCTCAACATAATAGATCTCATGAAATTGTGACACATTAGGTTGGAACCAAATTCTGAAAAAAAGTGTTTAGATATTTAGCATTTCTCTTTTTTTCACTTTTTATATTACATCGATAATTTTTTTTTTTATTATCCAAATAAAAAAATTCACTACAAAACAAAACTTTTTCACTTTTCTATGAAATAATTTCAAACTCTTTTATACTTTATATTATATTAATCACTTTTTACTACTATTCAAACAAATATTCTATAATTACAACCATTTGCCAAACAAGCTCATAGTTCCCCTTCAAAATGTTGGTATCACCAGCATAAGGGCAATAAATTCTATAATCAATGCAAAGCGAGATCATTCAAGCACCTAATCACAAACCTTCAAGTGGGCAGCAGCTTTGTCCTTGTCGGTGAAAACTCCAGTGGACTCGACAACAAATTCCGCTCCAGCCTCAGCCCATGGGATCTCCTCCGGGTTCCTAATTATCAAAACACGTATATATACATATATCGGTATTAACAAAAAAAATTCCCAATTTCCCTCCAGGTAATAAGCAAATAATTAAGGAAATAGAAGCAGATAGTACCTGACACCAAAAACAGTGACCGGCTTGTCCCCAAAGAGAAGGGTCTTGGAGTCCTGAACCTTGAGTTCATGGTGCTTCCACTGGCCGTGAACAGTGTCATACTTAAACATGTAGGTCTGTGCAGCACAATACCAGAGTTCGACTTAGCAAAACTGAATGTTTATTTAATGTACAATTACATGCATTTTTTTTTATTTAAGTAATCGAAAATTCATTAAAAAAGCACAAAGCGCAATTCAAGTACACAAAAGGAAGTATACAAGAAATAATTCTAACTAGAAAAAGAAAAAGAATAAAAAAAAATCATAAAAGCAAAAATATAAAATCTATCCATAGATAATTAAAGAGTATGGAGAAAAAAAGTCTTTAGTTCCATCCGTCTTCTCCGGGTCTTCAAAATTTCAATAATTTCTTTCCCTCCAAATATATAATAGGCAGGAGGGAGCCAATGTACAATTTAAATGCATTGCATACATACAAATACAAATACCAAAAAAAAAAAATTCAATACCCATGTTTTGGTTACCATGCAAATCTCAACCAAAAATCCAAACAATGAACTTTTTCGTATTCGAACAGTAACTGAACGTACAGTTCCAACCAATGGAACGCACGGCCAATAAATCACCACAAAATTCAAATCAAACGCATAAAACAGCGTGTTATGATCAACGTGTTTCTTATATTAAAAGGCAACCCTGATGCGTCCATTAGCAAACAGTAAGGTGACCACTGCAAGTCAGCAACGTACAAACATATGCAAATATATGAATGCATGTATAGAGAGAGAGAGAGAGAGAGAGAGAGAGGGACCATGTAATCAGTGGTGATGAAAGGATCGTTAACAGCGACGAGTTCAACGTCATCTCTCTGCAGAGCGACCCTCGCCACCAAGCGCCCGATCCTTCCGAATCCTTCACCATTTGCAAACACACACACAAAAAAAAACAGTCATCGTCATACATCAAAAATCAAAATCATCGTTCAAATATTAAAACTTAACAACCACACACACACACAAAATGGACTCCGATGTATACCATTGATCCCAATCTTGATCTTCCCCATGACTCTCTAGGAAAAAAGAACAAAGAAAGCACTCGCAGGATGACAGGAACGAAGAGAGAGAGTGAGTTATAAATATATAGTCTACATAGAAGGACTCGGGAGAGAAATGGAGGGGCGGATTAGTCGAGGGACCGATTGTTAGGTGTGGCCGCATCACCGTTGTTTCGAGGATAAAGGAGGAGACTCGCATTGATTTCTCGTGACTTGCACGAGATCTGCGGCTTATAATCGGTGAAAAAGTGAAGTGCGATTTAGGCTCCGCGGTTTTTTTGAGGAAAACTTCAAATTAGTAAAAATTTGCTTAGCTCATTTCTCACGCAAGTCAAAGAGGAACGGGAGAGCCACTTGGTTGAAGAGAGAAAAAGTCCGGGAGTTTTCTAGAGAGCGAGTGGTTAGGGTGAATCTTGTCTTCCGGGGGGAGGCCTCACGCCTCCTCCTCCCGGCTTTGTTTTTTTGGCTTTTGTTTCCCTTGGCCGTTAGGGCCAGGGTTTTGTTCCCCCTGGGTCATTTTTTTAGTGGTGGATGTTTGTCTCCAAGCCTTTAGGGCTGTTGGAGTTTCTTCCTCCCAGTGTAGCACTGGTGGAGGCTGTTTTGTTTTGTTTGTTTTTTCTTTCTTTGGTTTTGCTTTGTCTTTGTTGGTGCAAGTAGAGGCTTTTGGTTTCTGGCTCGTGGAGATAGACGGATGTTGGAGAATGGCCGGTGGAGATGTTATTCAAAGCTAAATCTATTAACCTCGGTTGGCTCTCTTTCAACAAGAATCTTCATGTTGCGGTCTTCAGCCCTCTCCGGTCTCAATGGTCACCTGGCGGGACCGTGTAGCTCTCTCCTGTTCGTCGCGTGATCAGCACACGCCGGGAGTCTTCCTTCCTGCCCTCGCGCGTGCGGGTTATGGCTTGTTTTTTCGGCTTCGCAAGGTGCCGATCTGGACTTCTGAAGGTCGTCCGTTGATGGGGGGGTTCCCGGAGACGATGTGTGTTCTGCACGCGCTGGTTTTTCCAGCTGTTTGTTTCCTGTGCTTGTATTCCTGAGCTTCTACTTGTTTTAGTTGTAAATTCTTTCACTTGTCTCACAGTCTACCGGTTTTCGGTAGCTGCTTTAAGCTAGGGTTTCCCCTGGCTTTGTGGTTAGAGGTTCTTTACCTCTAGTAGCTACCTTTGGCCTTCGGGCTTGGTTTAGCTTCGCCTTCGGGCGTCTGTAAATGCCTTCTTTTCTTTGATCTGTGTATTTGTTCTGATCTTTGTAACCCTTTGGGTGGTTTCCGGGCGTTTGTTCCGGCAATGAAGAAGGGTTTTTACGTTCAAAAAAAAAAAAAAAAAACTTCAAATTAGTCTATGGTTTCTTTTCATTTTAATTTTGTCCTTAATTTTTCAAATTTCTACAAATAGGTATTTAAACTTTGGAAAATGATAAACAAAACAACAATTACATAATTTTTACACAACAATCATTCACATGGGGTGGGCCCATGTGATGGTAGGCCTCACCTCATATGAGTGATTGTTGTATACAAATTGTGTAATTGTTGTTTTTCTATCATTATCCCAAAAGAAAAATAATAGAGATTCTCATCAATTTTGTTATCCAAATTATTATAAATTCAGATAATAAATATAAAAAAAATTTCTTTGAGACTCACATGTCTAAACATGTCCTAAATAGCCTGACTCTTGCTCCAACATGTGAGCTCCATAAAGACTACTAATCTTTGCAACAAATTACTAATCCATGTCCATTGATGGATGGGGGAATTGGCAGGAGATGAGTAGGGGACCAATCAGTGGCAGTGACTTGTGCCCGTCACGGACGATGAGACATTTCATGCGTTATCTATCAGCATTGCAGTTCTCTTCTTTCCCAAGAAAAACATTTGTGGCATATGAATATCGCCTGTGTGCTCTTCATGGAACTTGGACTCTTGTATGTAGTATGATCAATGTCATTGCTGGTTTCAAACTAGCCTCTATATGAGAAGATTTTTTTGTTTTTTTCCCCCCAAAAAGAAAGATAGTCACTTTTAATACCAGAATCACCCTCTGCTGCCCATCCAGAGATGCACACAATTGGTAAGTCAAGCATATTTCAATCATTGTAAGCATCTAAATCCAATAAATCACGTCCATTCTATAGTGTTAGGGAACCATATATCACTGTGGTTGATACAAGGGGTATCTTTTTTATTTGAAACAGCCAAAAAGGGTCATTACATTCACCAGCGCCAGTAGTCATGTTTAAACGACGTACTCTCTGTTGTTACATATAACTTGAAAAGTAATGTAAACGCTACAAACAAATGAAATTCATGCTACTTAATTATAGATAAAGAGAAATGCCATTATGTATTCTCCCATCCTTACTTTTTTAAAATCAGCTATTGAATCTGTAGGTGTAGGTCTTACAGATCTAATAGCTAATTTTCAAAAAAAGGAGAATGAGAGAAAGATAGGAAAATACTAAATAGCGAGTCCCATAGATAAACGGGGACAGAAGAACAAAGACAAAATTTTGATCCACAAGGGCCAGGAGCCAAAGCTAATTGCCTACGCACTATCATCTACCAACATTCTTGAGAACCCATGCTCTTCTATTAGTTTTTCTATGATCATCTTCAGTGCAGGAGCGCTCACCGGGCATTTTTGATCAGCAAAGCAGGATCTACCTTCTTCAGCAGCCTTGCAGAGCTGTGGGTCCAATGGAACCTTGCCAAGAAAAGGCACACCCATTTCCCTAGACATTTTTTCTGCACCACCACCACTACTATCAAAGACTTCACTACAAGCTATCAAATTTTGAAGTTCTGGTGCTTTTTCTCTCACATATTCCTTAACCCACTCCGTAACATCTTTTTGTTCACCTGTCTCTGTCATCCTCGTAAACTTGAAATCCATCACTGGTTGGCACAAGCCACTCATGTTCTCAACAACCCCAAGAACCTGAACTCCAACTTTCTTGCAGAAACTCACTTCTTTCCGCACATCGATCAAGGAGACTTCTTGTGGAGTGGTGACTATAATTGCACCATCTATTCCGGAAGCCTCGAGCAATTGGACAATTGAGATGTGCTCGTCTGAGGTCCCAGGAGGAGCATCAACAACCAAAAAATCAAGTTCACCCCAGTAGACGTCCTTCAGGAATTGCTTGATGAGCCCATTCTTGCGCGGGCCTCTCCATATGACAGCTTCATCAGGGTTAGGAAGCATGAATCCGATCGACATGACACCAAGGTTGGACTCGACATAGACGGGAGACCAGCCAAGGTTGCTCTGGTGGACATCTTGACCTTGTAGGCCAAGCATCTTTGGTATGCTCGGGCCACAAATGTCAATGTCAAGTAGACCTACCTGGAAATCCATTGCTGCTAGAGCGAATGACAGTTGGGCAGAGAATGTGCTCTTGCCAACTCCACCCTTCCCCGATAAAACCAGTATCTTATGCTTGACAGTAGCCAATCTTTCTGCAATTGCAACCAAGTCTGCAGAAACCAACATACAGAACGTTAAGACAGTACATACTAATTAAAAATGTTATGCATAAACAGGAGACGAATCCTACATAGGCAAAATTTATACCAAAGAAAGTATTCCATCAAAATAAAAATTTAGAGATTTCTTCTGGCTGTTTGGTCATGAACACAACATGCACCATACAAAGTCAGTATGACTTTTTATATGAATGATAACCTAAAGATATATTGAAAGATGACCTTGCACCCCATGTATAACTTTAATCACTGAACTCCAGACACTAAATTAATATCACCAAAGAAAGAAGAAATCTACCAATACATTCTGGTATAGCTATTTTTTCTCAACAAGGACACATAGTATTTGAGTTTTTCTCTCACACTCTGATTAATCCATCTTTGGATAAAAATATTGTGTCAGAAAATTAGGCATATTCTTCCACACATAGGATAACAACACAAGATCACTAAGAAAGTGCAACAGCCAGCAGTTGGGACTTGGAGATGCTCAGTATGCTTTTGGATCAGTTGCAAAGCGGGCTTGAAAAAAAAAAACTTATTCTTGTTAAGGTCTCCAAAGAAGATAATGATGTTTGATGAACAGTCTTAACGGACTTTTGGTGAAAGGCCTCTCTAAAAATTGGCAGAAGCAAGGGAGGATTACTTTTCTGATCATATCAACAGGAAACTGAAATAGCATTAAGCGATACTTAAATATTCAAATCTCATTTTTTACTATTTAATCCAATGGCTATATCATTCTTTCATTTTCATGTCCTAGGATGCAAGCCTCAGAGTAATGATCTTTTTGGACTTTGACTTAGTTCTAATTATGATTTTCACTGCCACCAAACTCAGCCTCTTCTATCAAAGGTAAGGGTATTCTGAGAGTCTGTCCCACAGTCACTTACAACTACAAGAATCTTCCACAAACAGAACTGCATGCCCGAGAAAAGTTAAAATGTCTTTTTTTTCCCCCAAATGATAATTGTTTTACAGAAACATAAACAACAGGATATCAACCTGAAAGTAAAAGATGATGAGAAAAAGCTAAAAACTGAAAGAAACAAATCTGAAATCTATTAAAAGACATTACTCAGGAGTTGTTGACTCATAAGAATCAAGGAAATATGCTTATAATCATCTTTCATTGACCCATTTCTATTGGTTGCACCTGCTTTCTTATGATGTTATTGTGTAAATGTAATGGTAAAACATTTGTAAGGATACCAGTGTGTATAATATTAACGACTTGATCTGTATGTCTGCCCTCGGTCAATCATCGAAAGTGGAAACCCTTCAGAACACAATCACCACACCAACTACAGAAAAATATCCATAGCCTCAAATGCAAAAGAGATTGACCAACTACTAAAGTTGGTGTATTTGTTCTGTTGTTTGTAACACAGGACAAACACAAGGCCACATGCTAATAGAAGAATACACACAAGAATTGTAAACCAACCCCCCCCCCCCCCCCCCCTCTCTCTCTCTCTCTCTCTCTCTCTCTCTCTCTCTCTCTCTCTCTCTCTCTCTCTCTCGATTCTTCATCCCATTGTTTATTGTTTCCGCACAATTCCTGGCTGGTTGTTTTATTTTATAACATGTAACAAGCTTTCATATCGCTCTAACACATCCACGAGTCATCCACAACTCAAAGTAGCAAGTAACAATAACAAGCTTAGCTTGAATACAAAACATGCGGAACTGGTCCTAAATCCACCACCTTAAGCTTATGGGTAGCTTAACTTTCACCAACACTTTGGCCTAAATTTGAATTGCATATAAAAATAGACCCTATATTGATTGCTGGCAAACTTTGGAAAATTTCATAACTTAAGATTTCAGACAGTATAACCTAGGAAAATCAGAGTAACCCATGAGTGCTTATTAAACATTGAAAAATAAATCTAATACCTATTGATTTAAATATCTGAATTCATACAGAATACAAAATAAAAGCTTTCAAGAAATAAGAGAGGGAGAGAGAACCTGGGTCAGGGCCTTTAGGCGCAGTAGCACAAACTTCTTGATTGGGGCAACCTTGGCAGGCGTCAGATTGTCCTGCAGACTCTGATTTGGGACCAGGGCAATCTGGATATTACCCACGCAAAGAAAAAAGAAGAACAAAAATTCAGACTTTTTTAGAGATTCCCAAATCAACAACCAAAACCCAGTGATGTTTGAAGATTTAAGGAGATGAATAACAAAGAAGAAAAAGCTTACGGTCGTTGGCGTTTTCAGGAATTTCACCGTTCTCCATGGTCGCGGCTTTGTTCTCCATGGTCATCTGAGTTACGAGAGACCCAACAATGAAAAAAACAAAATAACAGTTCACTTTCGGGTCTAGAAAGGCGGTTTGGGCCGGCTAAAAGATCCGCGGTTAGTATTTACTATTTAGGCCTTTCTATTTTAATTTTTAGATTTTATATATTTATATGTTTAATAATTTTTTTTTTTTATTAAGAGTGATAAGTGTCATCATTCTATTGGTGCTGACATAACACACTAACGAAATTTATCAAATGTTTTGGCCTACCTCAAGTAACTCTAAATTATTTTTTAGACAACAAAAAATAATTTGTAATTTTGGCCAATCACAAACAGTAATTTTATTTATAGGTTTACCGTATATAGATGAATAAAATGGTTAGTTGATTGGACGGGGAATGGGGGATTCAATTTTCCCTCAAAAGAGGAGGGACAAGGGAATTGCAACGCCCATAGAACAGGGGGCTTCAGGACTTTTACCCGAGCAGGAGAGGCCTTCATTGGGCCCTCTCACATCTTTTGCCCATTTACATTTTACAGTGGATAGGAGGGAATTTTCTGAGATCCCCAATTGTAAGAAATTTTGGTTTTAAAATATCTCTCAAGCAATTATAGTTCCAAGGTCTAGTTTGGTAGTTCTGTGGCTAATAGAGCAATTGGGGTATGTTTGATAATAGTTTAAAAAGTGATTTTATTTTATTTTTTTTTGTAGAGTTCACATTTGAAAAGTGTATTGTGTTTTGAAAAATATTTTGTGTTTTGAATTATTTTCTAATGATTTTAAGAAAAGTTTGTTTTGATTTTCTGCTATCAAAACATTTTTTTTAAAAAAAACTTTGGGGTACCCTCCTAACACAAACCCAAAAAGGGCTAAAATGTATTTTGAAAAATATTCTATGACAAAGTACAAACATTTAAAAATAAAAAATAAAAAATGCAAAAGCATATTTTTGGACAGTGAAAAAAAAAAAAAAAAAAAAAAAAAAAGGACAATGAGTCACCTGCAAAACAAGAATACAACCTAACACCAATCTCTGATCCTTCAAGCAAGAGAGTGATAATATGAAAATGGTGTTTACCTTTTGTTTTACATGTTGAATTATAAATCACACTATGAGTGATGCCATTATTAAAGTAACCCATGATATCATTAGCTATCACAAACAATGGACCAAAAACATTCTGCGTGATGCGGCCTTTAGCAGGTCACTAGATGGCATCATAAGCAATTCATGACTATACAATTTAGCAGAAATCGGAGGACACAATTTCATGCGGAGGGATCAGGATTGACTAACCAAATTGTAGCTTGCTCAAGTCCTTAATAAGAGAGGGTTTTGATGGGATCCGTCTACGCGTTTTAACATGTCAATGTCCAAGACTCGCTTGTTCGGACAAGTAAATTTTATTGGAACCTTCTCTCAATTAGTTGTCTGAATTATAATTAATTGATCCCTCACATGAGCATCTAATGTCGAAGACACAAGGTTGTGTCCCTCTAGACCTTGCAGCTCAGTTTCAGCTCGTAACCAACCCATCTAACCATTTTGAAAATTTCAATCATAAACACTGCAATCCATTATCTTGCAATTCTATATCAAGGATTGCGATCATTGAGATTACCTCGTCACCTATGTAATTGTCTGTGAAGACTCCTAACTGAATCTCGATCTCATGCAATAAAATTGTTCTATTGTACTGCAATATGGAAGCTCTTAGGAGAGTCTGTCCGCACTCCACCTACTCGAACTGTTTGAATACCTATCCAAACAAGTGAGGTCTGAACAGACTCTCACATAAAATTACCCTATTGCACAGCCCTAATGTACCAAATACCCGTGGTTCATAACACTAATGGTGTGGGAATAGTTTTAGATTAACATAAACAAACAATTAACAAACTACATTCTCCATCATCTTGAATGCTATAGCCACCTTTCATAAACCCGCCAGTCACATCTATAGAGTAGTTTTCTCCAACACCAACCAAAGAATCATTCTAAAAGAACTTGAGTTAGAGATGGTCAAATACAACAGACGTTTTTTCATTATTAATACCATTCGTGGTGAGGATTGTTGACAGCAAATATATTAAAAGAAAATGCCTTCACCAAAATAATAGTACAAAGGGACTGGACCCATTCAACCCATTCTTCCAGCTCATAACACACACCATGAAAGAGAGTAGGCATACAGAATCACATCTGGTAAAAAGCAAGAGTAATAGTTTTTCCTACAAGAGAAAGGGTTAATGGAAAATGCTCACATAAGATAGATTAAACTATCATCGGTCATTATCAAACTAGAGGTGAAATGAAGGTTACATTATGAAGAATGAGATGCTATTCCATAGGAAAAAATGAAAGAACAATAGCAACATTACAAAAATGGATACATAATCATCTCTTATTTACTGATCAAGTACAAGACTATAAGGTTGCCAAGAACGGTACAGCTTTGCTACAAACAGATTCTATGTAAAATAAAAGTGCAGTCGGGGTGAAACAACTGCCTACATAACTCTATGTATCACAAAGTTGAGACAGAACACATATTCCCTAATACTTCCAGCACTTTCAGCTACCAGTATGACTTCTCATCTGCATCAACTAAACAAATCCCGACATTTATGACAAGAACTGTCACTTCAGCAACCATTAATAGCAACAGATGCTACCTCACTTCCACAGTTTCACTTACAAATTAACTTCTTCAATGTCCCCAAAAGATACAAATTTTGGATAGAAGCGACTGAAGCATCAGATCACCATTATTTGAAACAGCAATTATAAATCAAACCTCTTTTTATTTGACCAGCATTCCCTATTCTTCTTGTCAAGTTTCCCCTCTTTCATTCTTTTTCCATATTTTTAATTTCTTTCTTCTTTTCTAAATTCTTCCCCTCAAACATCCTAAGCTAGCCTCCTATCTAGATAAAGTCAACGACCGCCATTTATGCAGTTAGGGCTCTAGAGTGGTACATTTCCTCTGCCTTCAGAAGCTGCATGTTCTTCATGGTAACAGGAGATTCCACATTTAGCATCTATGCAAGTGGCGATTTTATTTGTCATCTTGACAGCCAAACAATGCAAATTCCACTCCAAAATCTACAGCCAGAGGCAATATACAATATCTTCTCCATCAGCCATAAAAGCAAAACTGGTACCTAGTCTCTTGATGAAAGACTGTGCATTTAGAAGCACCTTTTTCACCTGGCTTATCTTGGCAATGAAACAGCTGCTTCCAACAATCCAAACAAAGTACGTCTAGACAAAATGTTTCCTCATAATCATGGTCATTAATGCAGCGCCCACAATTGATACAGCGTGCTATGCAGATTATGCAAGCCCTGCATGACTGAGCAGCCTGATTTTTTGCTTGGCAACTCTCTGCTGGACAATCATAAACTAGTCTCAACTGCTGGCACCTAGGGCACACCTCAATGTCGATGGCACGATCATCATCACAAGAGATACACGAATTTCCCCCACGATAAATCTGCGGTCTGTGGGCATTCAGCTGCATATGGTTGTCTGCATTCAGCAAGACCTGCAATTCTTCGAACTGCTTGTCCTTTACATGACAGATGCCACCAATTCTTAAGTGCTTTATTCCAGGTGCGCCAACAGACTTTAAGGCCCTTAAATTATTCAATATGCCTTCGATACTAAGTCTGAGACATCTTGGCACACTTAGCTGCATGCAAGAAGTGCAAATTTCTAAGTTAATTAATCTCAGAAGAACAAAAACCATTTAGAAATGAGCCGATAGTGAATTAACATAAGGTTCAAGACTTCAAGATAAACATGATGAGAAAAGAGGGAAAGGAAACAGTTGCAACCATTACAAGTTTTTAGTTCTGCCAACTTCAAATTTAGATTAGAACCAATAAAAGAAAATCACAACCAATGTTACAGATTAGCAGCATCAAGAACTGCAAAAGGTGCCAGGTTTTTTGCCACATGCATACCAACTTAAAAAGAATGAGATGTCCCGTGACCAGATGAAATCCTAAAAGGCCTATGTTTACTGTGTTATTTTCTTCAGATAATTAATTGCCATAAAAAACGTGGGAAATCTTTTAGAAGCGATCTGAAAAATATTGAATTCCCTCAACTTGTATAGATGTCCGAACGCCTTATTATCAGATGACATGCAAAAAGGCATTAATATCATATTCAGCCATGCATGAGACAGAGGACAAAGTGTGAAAAATTATGTATTTCTGTTACATGTACAAAGAATACTTAGAAAGGAAGAAGAGACCATACCAGCTATGGTAACTAAAAATGGAAGTAGTTTCAAGGATAATATATGCTGACACCTCAAAACATCAATAGGCATTATTAGAGGAAGAAAAACAACAGAAAAGGCATCTACCATAATATCATAAAAAGTATCACCAATGGTAGCCAGAGACAACACCGAAACATTTATTAACAATAGTATATGATAACCAGATATCATATCTGTTCCAGGATATTGTATTACAAATACGAACCTTTGTCATTTTTGGATTGGTTTCAAGCACATGCTTCAAACCACCATCTGTGATTCTTGTGCACCCCACTAGATTCAAGCACTGAAGATTCCCTTGTGCCCTGCTAGCTAACTTCAGAAGAGCATCATCAGTGATCTTCTCGCTCAACGGTTGATCAATGTGAATACTCCTCCACAGAAGAGGATCATTTCTGACCCCATCGCGCAAATATTTGCAAACCCTTTCTACATTAAGCAGGTCCTGCACACCCAGATAGGCCAAAGCAAAAAACATGGCATCGTGAGGTGCACCTCCTTCACCACCATCAGAACAAGTTTTCCCACAATCCATCGACTCCTGAGCTCCTTTGCCAACAACCCAATTGCCAAAACTGCCCAAGCTATCAAACCCGTCACATGGGTTTGATATCCCACCAATTTTTACGTTACTCGATTCCGGTTCAACCCTCATAGAACCATTCCAAACCCAATTCAGCCCTGCGAATAGCCCATGATGATCATCGAACTCTTTTTCATCTTCATCAACCCCAAAACCATCAAAATCCCAATCGGATTCCACTCCCAAGTTCTGGAACCAACCCGTGATCGTAATCGTAGAGTTTATATCCATTCCAAATGGATCAATAGGCAACTTATCGATAACATCATCATCAGCCACCGAATCAACACCGCCTCCCAATTCAGCCTTGCTCATTCCCTTGCAATCAGAACTCTGCAGTTCAGAATCCAAACCCTGAAAATCCCAATCAGAGACATTGAGAGGCATTCTTGTTTCTTGGGCACCAAGAAAAGAAACACAAATCCTTTGCCAAGAGACCAAGACTGGGCTCAAACAACACAATCACAAAATACCCACAAAGCTTTTCATATCACAGGAAGAGAAACAAACAAAGACCCTGATTAATAAAGGAAACCTACGCAAAAAGAAAACGAAAACCCTCGATTCCGGTGGCTAAGAAAAAAACAAAAGCACCAGAAATCAGAGCAGAATTGGATATTAAAAGCGTAGATGAAGCTCAAAACAGAGCCTTTTTTGGAGGATGAAATATATGGACTTAATAGAAACAAAAAGAAGGGAAACCCAGGTGAGAAACGCAAAGAGAGAGAACGATATTTTTTTTTTTTTGCTTTTGATGTTTCTAACAATGTAACTTGTTACAGAGACGAACTGAGAAACAGAGAGAAGAACGGTAAGTTGACAAGAAGATTTGCAAACAGAGTGAAGCGGATTGGGAGAAAGGACAAGGAGGAACTAATATGAGACTCATGAGAGGATTTGCAAACAGAGAGAATTTGCAATCAGTTTCATAGACCAATTAGGCTGCAGGACTTGCCTTCGGATAATGGACATGTTTCTTTTTTCTTTTATTAGGATTTCTCATTCTAAGTTTTTTTTTTTTTTTTGCGAAAAATTCTTTCAAAATTATACCAATCTAATAAGTAATAAAAAATCTATTTTTTTTTTAAAAAAAAATCATTCACTTTAATATGATTTTTTATTAAAAAAAAAAATCCCCGAAAATATCAAAATAATTTTTATTTTTTATAAAACATTTATTTTAGAATGTTCTAGGGAAGAAAATAATTAAATAATATATTTATGCGTTATTTATCTTTTCTTTTAAACCATCTTTTTTTTTTTTTATCTGTTAGACTTACCATTAGAATATTCTTTCCCTAAATAACAAATAGTTGATTTTTTATTACAAAATGATAAAAGATGATTTTTTTTTTTTTATAAGTACAAAAGATGAATATTTGATCACACAAATCAAGCATTCATGATAAAAAGAAGCAATGCTATTAGATGCCAAAGTTTATTCTGAATTATTCATCATCATTGTTGTTATCAGTATAATAACAATAATAAATATAAAGTTAAAAGTACTATTATATTCTGCTAAATAGTGATATACTGATATATGCTATCTAGTAGATTAAAAATATATTTTATATTAATAACAAATACAAGTATGGTTTACTCTAACATTGAAGACCCATATCTCCTAAGATATTTTTATTTAAAACTCTCCCGTCACCATTACATTACCTCCCTATTTCTCAAAGCTTATGTGACTTGGACCATTTTAACTAAAAAAATCAATTTTCATGTATCAAATATTATAAAGAATCATGTCATATAGACTTTGAAAAGATAAGAGAGAATAGAGAATGATGTATAACATTACTTTTCACACCATACATGTGTTCAGGGGCGGAGCTACATGGTAGCTTGGGGGCGTGGCACCCCAAGTAACAATATTTTCCCTTTTAAAATATTATTATAATTATTTGAAAATTAAAATTTTACTCTCCATTTTTATTTTTCAGTTTTGCTCTCCTAAATTCTAAACCTTTATATGTGTTGATGTCTTTTGAAGTACCGCTTAAGGGGCTGGTTGGGAAGAAAAAAAATATATAGAGAATCGGATGCAATCGGTGCTCTGCTTATCAAGCAAGTCTGGTTAAGAGGAAGTAAAAGCAAGCGTCCTTGGTCTAAAGAGGTTAGGCAACTTAGGCCATACATTCTACTCAGATGACGCTTAAATACATTTTGTTTAACTTGGAAACAACGCAATCTAAGTATATATCACGAGACCAAGACCAAGACCAAATCAGATTGGAATAAATTGGTTCCATTCACTTCCTTTTTTCAAGTGAACATGTAAAATGGAGATTAAAAAGTGAGACTGAGGAGTGAGAGAGGACAGAGGACAAATGACCCACTGCCCCTCAATAATAGATATGGGAGATCATGGCATTTCATTGTGTAGTAGTTTTTGCAGAAAATTTCACTTATCTTCTTTGAGTGAGCTTCTATAACTTTTATATTCTCTTCCAAAAATTCATAAACTCTCAGAGCATTCTCATTGAAGTCTCCAAAAATAATGTTTAGCCAAATTTTGGTTAAAATTCACAAAAACCATCGTTTGCCAAGCTCTATTTTCATTCTATATTATAATACTTGTCAGATTTGTACTCCATATTTGGAGAAATAATCTTCCTCTCTATCTCATTTTCATACATTTTTATATTCATTTTCTCAATCTCCTTCTCATTGTCTCACTCTTTTTTGGTCTGTGGGGTGATTTTGAGAATAAAAAAAGAATAAAACTTACATTTAAATAGAATAGAGTGAGATTTAGAGAGTTTACTGCAAATTGCTTTTGTAAAGTTGGTAGTTAAACTAAAAAAGTAAACTTTTTAGCCAGATTTCAACAAAAGAATAAAGAGTTCACTAAGGATGCTTATTGCAAATTTTTTAAAAGTCGATACACTAAATTAATAATTTTTAAACTTTAAAAAGATATTGCAAAAATGATAAAAGTTCCAAAAAATAAAAAAAAAATAAGTGAAGTTTACTCTTTTTCTTTTTAAAAGTCCCGAGTAGCGGGTGGGATTGTTGTGCATACAACATTTACAAACTACTTATCTATTCTATTTTTTACATTGAAACTTGAAAGGTGCATTAAATATTTTAGAAGATGGATGGGATTGACATAGCTAGAGTCTTACAGAAACTATATATTTTTAAACAATTTTTTTAATATTTTTAATCAATTTTTTTCAACTTAATCTTTTAATCTTGCCAATTGTGAACCAAAATTCTAGCTCCAACACACTGCTTGAATCTCTTTTCTTTTAGACAGGTAGACCGGCATGCCCCCGGACATGAGCAATTATTTATGAATCATATATTTGTATCGTGTTACATATATAATGCTCACACACACCATATCAGATTCTTATTCTGGTCAGATAGCTTCTCAATGCAGTGGAAAAACAGAAGGATAGGGGTACACCATAAAAGCAAGCATGCTGCGCGCGTTCTACAGGGTGGGAGGGATCCATATATAGCCATGTGTTTGAACATAGCCAGCTTTTGCTAGCAGCCCATCTGCTTCTGCAGGACCTCGGCTGCCCGGTTGGTACGGAAGCGGCTTCAGTTCGCCATCGTCAATTCTGTGCAGAAGAGGTGTGAAGATCTCCCAGGCCGCCTGATGATCGACGCAAAAAAGTACAGTCAAATTGGTAACTCTCACTATGTGCTAAGATATTTTACTCACTATACAATGTTCATACCTTCAACTCATCTCTGCGAACAAAATGCTGCTGATCACCTCTTATTCTGTAAAATAAAATTCCCATTCTCAGTGATTAAAAAATCAATGTAGCAAGAGTACTAATTCTAGGGTTGGCAATTTGTATTCGAGTCGTGTCGAAACATGGATATAAGACTATAGTTCGCTAATTTCGTGTTGAGTTCACGGGTTGTATCAAAAATTGTCAGTCCTAAATGGCTCATGTCGGGTTCAGGTCATGTCGAGGTATGAGTATAAGACAAACTGAGTTTTCTTCAAACCCAATATATAAAAATGACATGTATAAGTTGAGCATGTAAAAAACACGTTATTTTATTAGCATGAACAAAGTTGGAAGCAATTTTATTAAAAAATCATGTGCATCTAACAAGCTCATAAAAAAATGGACACATCATTTTTATAGATTGGGTTGGAGGAAGTTCTTCTAATCGAGTTTGGAGGAAATCTTTGTCCGGTATAAAACTTTGTAGGTCAACTCTAGCCCGACCTATTAAATGGGTTAGACTTTCAATCATAACCCGTTAATTTCGTGTTAAATTCATATAGGATTATATTAATTACTATTGCGCTAGAGTTGTGTATGCAAAATTCAAAACAGTTGTGCCGACTGCTGTAAACAAAAGCAGAATTATCAGACACTAAGAATATGGAAGAGCAAGGATCATACGTGTCAAGAATTAGACGTTCGTAAGCCTCTGGGATTGTTACCCCTTGATAACGTTGCCCATATGACAAGTCTAATTCACTTTGGACTGCTACCATCTCTAGTCCAGGGTGCTTGACCTGCATGAGAGACATTTTGCAATTGGTTTTTAGAGAACAATAAACTCAAAAAAATTAAACAATTTTAGTGACCCTTATGAGATGATTACAGAAAAATTAAGATTTATATTATTTTCCTAAAATTTCTATAAATCTAATAATGAGCAGTGTACTATCGATAGGACAATATACTACAAAAGTGTGATATAGTATGATACTACTAAAGTTAATTCAAGTGCTCAAATTGCTCTGAGAGAAAGAAGAAAAAAAAAAAACCAAATCATTGTTTTGATGGTTTGATCCACACATGAAGCTAGTGGCTATCTCCAATTTTGATTAGAAGTAAACAGCTATAACACAAAGATCAGGTAGAGAAAAGAGCTATCCCCAGTTACTTTTTTCTGGTTCCAGATAGGTGAAAGATGAACAGGTACACAAGCACACAAGGTTTCAACCTTTACATTGGATAACCAAAAAAGCAACCTTATTTTCAAAACTTAATTTTGGACCCATTTTCCAGATCAGAATAAGAAATTTGGAGATGTGCTGAAGTCTGAAGATTTTCTTTACAAAAAAAAAAAAAAAATGTACCGGAAAAAATCTGCAACTCAAATAATTCAAATACAGATAGATGCACAATGTTTGTTACTTCACATGATGCCCCACCAAGTCTTCAACAACAAACACACACATGAAAACGTAAGCAGGTACCAGCTCAAACATTGTGGACCAATAATTCTTGTAACCGCGCATTAGAATCACTAACATACCGTTAACTTCATGTACATGGCTTCTGAAGGCTGAAGGCGTATTACAAACTCATTTCTCCCTTGCTTTTGACCTAAACATTGAAACAACATTCAATCAAGAAATAGATTGAAACCCTCTAAGCAACCAGTTGACAGACCATCAGATTAAAAACTTTTAGGCAACCAAATATTTGACAGACCATCAAATATAATACAAAAGCAGCTTTAAGGGGTATAACAATCACAGATACTGAATATAGGAAGCCAAGGATATACAAAGCAGTAAGACATGGAATTATGTAGCAAGCAAGTAGAGTTGACAATAAACATATTACAGAAACAGACAATAAGCCTTTTTATTTATTCCCCAGCATAAAATCTTCACAGAAATGGTCACTTAGCTGATAATCATGATTTTTTTTTTTTTTGACAAGTACAAGAACACCTTAGTAAATTGTTGCATTACTTTCATTCATGAGGAGTAAGGAAAAGTAATGACAATTGCCCCATCCCAAATTTGTTCACCAACTTCCATTTCACATTTCAATATGCTAGGTACAAAAATTATGTCAGATCATGACATTCCTTTCTGCACGCAAGTTGAACATAGAAAACTAGAGAATATGTATCATGAACCAAGCTAAATTTTGAAGATAAGTCACACAGAATTCTAAAGGTCTGGTGCCATACATTTGAATATATCACCAGGAACATCCTTAAATTGAACTCGTATTTCTGCCTTTCTTGAATTCAATGCTTTTCCAGCCTTAAGTATAAAAGGGACACCTGAATAAGAAATTGGCTTTTACTGTAAGAAGAAATTGAAATATATATATATAATAAATACCCAAATGGGAGGCTCAGAGGTTATTTTTACAGAACTATAAAGAAGTTTCAAAAGAAAAATAAACAAATTGTGAAATATATCATACCTTCCCATCTTTCATTATGTATTCTCAGAACAACAGTTGCAAAAGTCGGAGTGTTTGAGTGATCAGGAACTGTTGGATCATCCCTATAGCCTTCGTATTGTCCAAGAACAACCTCTTCATCTTTAATTGGAAGAACCGATTGAAGAACCTGAGTTTCACATAATAATCAGAAAGCAATATAAGAAGACATGTCTGGAACTCATAGCATATAGTTAAGAGCAGAATATTTTATGGGGAAAAATGTTTTAGGTCAAATGTAACACATGAATATTCCTTTAAAAAAAAGGTCTTTCGACAATCTTATACTCTCTAGATCTACAAAGGTTGCTTTAATTCTTATGTTCATTTAGTAAGTATACTATGATAAATAAATTTTAATGGGACAGAGACAGAAGGGTGTGGATTGGAGGTATGGGGACCTAACACATCCTGGTTTTCTTACTGTATCAGAGAGGCTTTAGAGCACGCAATGGCATGTAAAGATACGTACCTTGACTTTCTCATCCCGGATGTGCTCAGGTTTGAGAGAAACGGGCTTTTCCATGGCAACCAGGCAAAGAACCTGCAGTTGGTAGATAAATAGTGAATAATATAGTTCTGTCAAAATGAAGACATCTTCCTTTTTCTAGTGATAGGTTGGGAATTTGTGTGGCAATGGGTTGCAAGGGAAGGTTGGAGTAACAGAAGTCCGAGGAAAGAGGGCTGAAGTTGTATATGTAGCCACAACAGACACGAGGCCCACCAAGTTCCTATACGTATCTTATCACAAGCAAATGTCAAACATGAATAACTAAAATGGACTCAGAAAAACTACAGTTCAGGACAACATAAGATAAATGGGACTCTAACTACCTAATGCTCCAACAAAATAACTAATCCAGACTTGAGAGATAATCAATCATACAGAGATGACATCTAATATATATGAATCTACTTTATCTTAATACCAAGGCCTTACCTGCAATAGATGATTTTGAATGATATCACGAATAATTCTGCCAAAATGACAATTAATTAGTTAGTTCTCTTTACCAAAACGATCTATTTACTATATAAAACCAGGTAAAACCAACAACAGAGATTCTAAAAATTGTTTAGCCATTTAAAATTAAAATTTTAAAGTTTCTTTTCCAATGTCAGCAAAAAATATAGAATGAAGTAATAATGAAAAACTAAGACCAATTTATAGAATGCAAATTTTCAAATACAGGAAATTTGAAAAACAAAAGAACATTTTAAAAAGACACAGATGATTTCTCATTTAAGGTCCTGCAAGCAAACCAACCGAGATGCAAGCATTAATAGAGCATACCCATATTCATCAAAATATCCACCACGACCTTCAGTCCCGAAATCCTCCCTGAACACAATCTGCAAGAGAAACATACAAACAAG
The DNA here is from genome assembly GCF_958979055.1 of Alnus glutinosa. NCBI lineage: Eukaryota > Viridiplantae > Streptophyta > Magnoliopsida > Fagales > Betulaceae > Alnus > Alnus glutinosa. The sequence goes on along the minus strand of NC_084887.1, from coordinate 37,646,074 downwards.
ATGTAAATTGAAATTCGTGACTTACTAATGCTGGGAAATACCAAGTTACATTAGATGACAATGAATTTACAACTTTATATATCAAGGTAACCATTGATTGATACACATGTAGTTTGGAGGGCACAACAAGATTATAGCCTCGATATAGAGTGCCTCATACTTTATCCCCAGTCTTGTACTTTTACAACCTCACCTTAGGTGAGTAACTTTCAAACATGATCAGTGAAAGGACTCTCACCTGTACATTGTCGATGTTGTCACGATTCCAAAGTGGTAAGAAGAAGCGATTTGCAAAACGAAGAACCAACTGCATATTCAATGTCAGAAGAGAAATAAGCAGAGTCTATGAAACAAAATAAATAACAACTAAAACCTATTTATACATATATTACCAAATTCTGCACCAATTCCTTTCCCAAATAGTGATCAATACGGTAAATTTGTGGTTCATCAAATAACTCTCCAATCTGGGAACTGAGTTGCTCGGCAGATGCCAAATCTTTGCCAAAAGGTTTCTCCACAACAATCCGCGTCCATCCACCAAGATCAGCTGGAAATTATTAGACAAAGGCACAAAGCCATTCAGAAAGTCCGCATCAGATATTCAAATTCTACATATTGTTCAGGAACCACAATAGCAACATGCCTGATTCGTCCAACTAAATTGCCAAATTTTCAATCCATGTTATTAAAACTTAAGTGAAGAGAACAATATTTTCCACTTCTCTAAGCAAACATGGAATTAATGGGAATTGTGAAATGTGACATTAAACGGGAACTCAAAAGTCCTAATTTTCCTTTTCTGGTATCTCATTACCAAAGCAAATATTCAGATATCTATCAGACTTCTTCCTTACCACCAGAACAATGCTAGAAAGTACTAAAAAAAATTAGCAACTCAGGTAACATCGTTATAAAGCCAATGACTGGGTATCAAGTTTCTAAAGTCACGCTTAATGGCAAAATGGCAACTTCTACGAGCAAAGTGTGACCATGAAAAGGAATGAAAAGACTATTTTACTTAAAGAAGCATAAAATAAGTCTAGAGTGAAACCTCTACAGAACTTTCATGCTAAACCATAGCTGATACAGATCAAATAGTTAACTGTCTTCTTCAACCAATGCCTCCTCAGCTGGGTATCCATATCTTTCCTATTTTTCATCTTTAAGCTCCTTTCTAGAAGTATGTTAAAGAAAGTTTGGGAATGTATATAGGATGGCAAGATAATTGTCAATTTTACACAATATATGATAGTTGTTTTATTATTATTTCCCAAAAACAACCTTCATGCAATATATTTGAACAGCAATATGAAGGAAATTTACCTTCTTAAAAATAAATGACCACACACTATTAGCAGGAGTTTTTTGATAATTCCAGCTACAAAACCAAAAATGAGTTGGAAAAACTAACATTTATTCATGCAATAATCCTTGATCATCTTGCAGACAGATGGATAAACTGATGGAGGAAGTGCAAAATAAAAGAGTCTCCGATATGATCCTTCCACACTCTTTTTTGATAACTCATGCTCCAAAATTTCCTTATCCAACAGCCGAAAGCCCTCTTTGGAATCATAAGAACCACTTACATATTTAATCTACAAAAATAAGTTGAAGCAATTACATGTTATTTGTGGGTGCATCACGGAACAAGTCCAAACTGATGCAGGATAAGGGTTTGTACTAACCAGTTGCAGAAACTTGGATACATTTTCCAATTGCTCTAACGAAGCACTTTTTTCTTTAATAAGATATCTGCAGGTATTTATCACATACAAATCAATCCTAATTGTTAGCTATTCTTATGAACAACTGAAACAAGCAATCGAAGAAACAATTTCAGTGAGCACAAACCATGAATAACATTATTCAGGAAAACAAATGGCGAAAAGGAAGTGCAGACATAAGATAACAATCAAAGAAATAAAAATTCAAAAGAAAATGAAAGTGAGCAGAACAAGGAAAAATCAGCAGGTATAGTTCTCTTCTTCCTTCTAAGTATCAAGCAGGCAAGTAAGCTTTAATTATATTTTATTAGTAAAAATAATTTCCAAGGAGGGACATATGGATGTTCACGCCAAACATTGTTCCTCCTACTCATTATGTTTATTATAATCAGAGGATATAATATAGAAACAGACAACAGAAATATATCTCACCCACGTATGCGGTTTCTTAGCTCATCATCCGAAATCTTAGTCCTTGCATAGCCAAAAATGTGAACTTCATCAGGATGTAGGAATCCCTGCAAACAACTCAATGCATTTCAAAGTGAGAATGACAGTTCATAGCTCCTAAGAACAACAAGCAACTCTAAAAAACTTCCTAGGTAGTCTTAACAAACAGAAGATTAGATTATCAGTTGTCTTTCTGAAAATTGCATCAAAACGGATAGAGTATGAAGATCAAATTTAAGGGCATCATCTTAAGAAACAGTGACCAAATGAGAACAGTAGAAATCAGTCCGTCTACTCATCTTCATGACCAATTATATCGAAAATTCAATAGAAGTAAAATATTAAATTATTTCTCAATTTCTAGAACAGATTAACAACAACAAAAATACATATAATGCATGTAAACATTACACAAAATTCACAAAAGGGTCAAAACAACCTGCAGAAAAAGGTGGAAGAGCGCTGGAAAAGTTTTCTTCTTAGCAAGATCGCCAGAAGCACCAAGCACAACAATGGAGAGGCACCCAGTTTCAGGAGCATTCTCAACAGCTCTTGCAAGCGCCTCACTTTTAGAATTAGCTCTTTCTTCAATGTGCCATGATCCTGACATCTTTTCAGATGGACAAAAGGTTCACAGCTACCTCACAATTTTTTATACTATAATCTGTAACAAGAAAAACGATCAGGTGTAAGCAAAGCTACCGAAAATGGGTGTTGCACTGTATTGGTCTAAGCAGAAACAATAATTTTGATTCATTTGCCAGAACATGGAATCGAATGAGCCAGTTTTCACTCAATGGGATTGGGTTAACTAGATTAGCCAAAATTTCAGATCCCAACCACCTCCTCTCTGATCCCCGAGTCTCTCAGAAAATTCAGCGTGTTTGACCAAAAAAACAGTATTGAATTCTCAACCCAAAAAAACAAACGATCAAACAAAGATTGATGTAGAATTAGAAAAACAACAGGTCTGTGCTTCAAAATTACCCAACTAACCGTTGGACCAAATACACAGCTTAATTGTGGAGAATTCAAAGATTTTGATTTTCCTCCTACTTTCATCGACTTTCTCGACGGCCAAACAGACTGGATACAAAGAACTATATCTCACAGAACCAAGACTTTTATCTCTATAGATGGATCTCAATCCCCACAATCACACAAATGATCAGGGAACGAAGCTTTTCAAAATCATTTAACAGAACGAGAATTTCCGTAACGACATGAAATCAAAATCACCGTTACCGGATTCCAGCAACGAGATCACAAAGCTGAGAAATGCCGCTGCAAATTCCTCTCGTCTGGCCAAGAATCACAACTCTTTAAGACCCGTAGTGTGCGTGTGTGCGTGCGTCAGTGCGGGTAAAGAAGAAGAAGTTTTTCTTGTTTTTCAGACAGTTGCGTCGTCCACCAACTCTCTGTCACCACCCGCCGTAGCAAAAATCAGAAAGTCGTTATACGACCTTCCATTAAAATTTTAACTATTTGATTCATTAAATACCTGAAATTTACCGTTGTAACAACTTAGCTTTCTTCGAAATGGATTAGAAAAAAGGTAAAAACTATTAGTCATTGTTGGCTGAAATTTAGTTTATTACATTTATATTTAAAGTACCTAATTTTCATATGTATTTTTAGCAATAGAGAAATGATATTTTGCCACACAAAGACACAATTATTAACAGAACTATTGACTCTTTTTTCTTCTTTTTTTAATTGTTTTTTACTTTTTTTTAAAAAAAAAAAACAAAAAATACAAAACTAGACCCTAACCCATATACATTGTTTTGTGATTTTTTTGTTTAAAAAATAATAATAATAATTGTATTAATATTTATGTCATGGGGGTGGCAACCTATCATATCTTTTTATATAATTAGCATAACATATGATTATGAGGCAAATAAGTTTACAAGCAGAGAGAATAAAATGTCAAAATCTTCTTTCTCACATGTATTTTTAAAAATACATATAAAAATTACATATTATGTAATAAAAATATATCGAATTAAATTCTTTCTACGAAAACTTTGTCCTGGCTCTAATATTTATCATATTATGAGTTTTTTAATGTATTATATCTTGTTAAATTCAATGAATTGTATGCTAAAACGTTAAAATATAAATAATTGTTAATTAAAATTAATTGTCAAGGTTTGAAAATTGTTCAATTCTCCGATATGGTGGGTAGGTGAGTTGACGATAATTTTGGACAGCTGACAACTTGGCATCTATTAATAATGTTAGGTGAGTGAATGAGGCGAAGACAGGTTTCTTTCTATGTTTTTTGGGCAATCAATGGGGTTAGGATATGTTTGGTGAATAGAGTTTCTAAATTTAACCAGGCATAAAAATACTTTTTTTTTTAAAAAAAAAAAAAAAAACAAATAGATACACTAAATGGGAGGGGGAGGGGGGATCCTTCATTCCTTCCTACTAGATGGGTGAAGAGGGGGAGGAGAGGGGAGGCATAAACATGCTTTGAGATTATGTTTAGTATGCGAAATGGCTATTTTATTAAAAATATGAATAATTTTTATTGAAAAAAAAAAATATGAAATAAAAATGAAATAGCCTAAAAATAGTCATTTTCTCATGGGCAATAAAAAGGATTATTCCAAGTGTTACATGCTTATTATATACCCTGACACTAGGCTATTATATTCTACATTATTTCACTCTTAATAAAAATTATTTATTCTTTTAAATAGAATAGTCATTCTGCATATCATATGTAACCTAAATTCCATATAAACACTTAAGAAACTGATTGTTTTCAGATGTTAACTAAAAAGAAACAAAAGTGTCACATGAAACTACCGTATCAATTTGTAAATACCTGTAGTGCCCTCGTTACCGGTGGCGGAACTAAATGGGGGCCATGGCCTCCCCTCTCCTTTGGCTTTAATATGTATAATTAAATAATTATATATAGTTAATTTTTTATACAAAATATATATAAATGTAGTTTAAAAATCAGGCTTAACCACTATTGAAATTAGACTTTGCCACTAATTAATGCTTTAGTAGCTCACAAAAATAAATCTTAGGTTCCTGATCCTCAAATAATATAGGCGTGACTTAAAAAATAATAATAATATAGGCGTGTAAATGTTTGATTCAATGTTGACCATTTGAGTCCGTATATTGTTGATCTATAATTTAAACGGGGAAAGGTACTACCAGTCAACAGGTAGAGAATTACGATTTTATTTTTTTCTTTAAAAAAAAAGAAAGAAGAAAAAACAAACGTGTAGATAATTGGATTTTATTATATTAAACCTTTGTAAGCATGTTGATCAGCATGCCTCAATTGTGACGCCAATAAAATGGATAAACTATTGTCATGCGTCAATCTCAAAGAATTATATCTATCGCAACAAAAAGTTTATCGACTCAACAAATTATTTAATCTACCAAATTCACGTTTGGAAATACACCTTACTCCTTTGTTACAAACCTACTTACCATGATTTTCATCCATGATGAGATACTACTAGTATCAACTAGACCAAAAATAAATAAATAAATAAATTTGTAGTGTCCACCAGGGCGGAGCCAGGTTTTAAAATTTGGTGGGGCCAAATTGAGAAAAAAAAAATTTGGAGGGGCCAAAACTAAGAAAATAAAAAAAATAAGGGGTAAAATTTTAAATTTTAAATTCTTTTTTTTAGATTTTTTATTTTTTTTGGGAGAAGCTTGGGGGCCAGCCCCAAGCCAAAGAGTAGCTCCGCCCCTGGTGTCCACTATTCATAATGTCTTGTCAACTTTATTGTAATGAGAAAAATATATAAAGTATTACTAAATGAATAAACACCCCGTCATCTTGGTAAAAAAATTGATATTCCTAAAATTTCTCAATTCGAAAATAACAAATTGCCTATTTTTCAACAGGATACACCGACACAACCACCAAAGCAAAAGTCCAAAAATATTTTTGAACATATAAGAACCTTTTGTGAACGTGGAGAAACAAAAAGAAAGAATCGGAAGGTGCTTTGGAGACCGCTGAAAACGGATAGTCTTGAAGCAAATGAGATATTTTGCAGCAAGCCAGAGAAAAGTCAAAGTTTGACACAAGTGCTGGAGTAGGTTGATAGAGACCAGACGAACGACGTTGGAGGTTGGTGGTTGGTCGTCTGAGGGACCAACCCGAGGGCCCCTTCACCGGAAGCCATGTATGTCACATTGTCACCAGACACCAGGTGGTGTAGTTTTGAGATTATAATTCTCTTAAATTAAATGATTCATTCGAGTTCCACTAGATAGATTATTAGCAGCCACCATGTTGGGCTAGTCAGTGTACCCATTGTTCAACAATGGCCTACAGAAAAAGCAAAATTTTGACAGCTAGATATCAAATTCCAGGATTGGTTGGATGCCACGGCCGTGTATTGAGTTGAGATTATAGCATTTTTAGTAGTCTCATCAAATTTTACTCACCAAAATAGTTAAAAATTATTTTTTTCTATTATGGTGAGCCACTTTATTAAAATTCCCTCCGGCAGCCTCACAATTTTAACTAGTCAATATTTACTATTCAATTTAAATAATAATTTTTCAGATTTTTTTTATTATTTCTCTATTTAATATTTTTACAAAGAATCATTCGTATCCATGAAATAAAGACATTATTGTGTGTGAGAGAGATGGGAGATGGGAGATGGGAGAAGAAAATAAGAGAAAAAAGGAAAAAAAGTGTGTTGATCATGTGAGAGATAAATGTGAAACAAAATTTGGTGAGTGAATTGGTGAGTGAATATTACTCATCAGAATTGGTGAGTAATTTCACTCATCAAAACTTTTTGGTTAAAATGGTGAGGCTGCTGAAAGTGATTTTTTAGTGTTTTCATCAAATTGACTCATCAAAAGCTATTTTGATAAAACTACTAGGAATGCTCTTACAATTATATTTAAAATGTTTTAAAATGTATAGAACCGTTTAAAAAACATTATTTATTAAAAATGTTGCATGTTACAAAATCATAAAATAAAATAAAAATATTCAGTTGAAAAGATTTTTTTTTTCATTTTTGAAAAAAATGCTTATTTTTTGGTAAAATAAAAGACAGTTTTACTTTAAAGTTTTTTTACAATAAAAAAAAAGAAAAGAAAAGGAATTTGATGAAAATATACTTTATTCTCATTGATAATATGTCACATTTTTAATAAATAATATTTTTCACATTATTTGATTAAAAAAAAAAAAACCTAAACTCGCATCTTTCAACTTTTTTAAAAAATGGTAAGGAATCTTATCCATTAAGCTTGGGTGCTCCCCGATATTTTGCCAGAAATTTAGAAAGGGATTGAAGTGGCACAACGCGACAGAATAAGATGGAGATAAAAGCTAAAAAGTACGGTTTTAACATTACTCGTTAAAGAAAAGAAAAAAATCCCAATCGCGATCATGAATATCTTCGACTTGCATACATGTTTACTTTAAGGATTTATCATGTCCCAAAAATAATGAAATTTATTTTTGAGATTCGAAAATGTATTTCTTGTGTCTTGTTATGAGATTTATGTTTCAATAATCTAATTCCAACTAATTTTGAACTGCCATTAGTGGTGGTAGTTTAATAGTCTCAAGAAAACTTTCAACTTGTAAGTGGTTGGGTATGAATTTTCACACAAGTTTAATTAAGGGTTCGTTTAGGTTTGCAATTTTAAAATGTGCGATTTAAAATAACGATTTTAAAATGTGCTATTTAAAAAAAATAATTTTTAAAAATGCAATTAAGTGTTTGGCAAAATCGCAGTTTAGCCTTTAAAATCGCAAATTAACCTTTAAAATTTTGCGTTTTAAAAAAAAACCATATTACCTGCGATTTGAAAAAGCAGATTTTCTACATTTTCAAATCGCAATTTTTAAAAACGCAGTTTTCAAACGATTTATGTTACGCGATTTAGTTTAAAATCGCACTTATTATCTACAAAATTGCAATCCCAAACGTACCCTAATATTAATTGTTTTGAGTTCAACTGATTCTATAGTGGTGAAATCGGATTAGTTATGGTTCAACTGAGTTTGAAAAAGTGACTGCGGTTTCTCACCTCCTAGGCCATGCTCAGTTGACCACCTCCTCCTATCCTTTTTAATTGAAAAATAAAAATAAAAATAAAAACTTAATTTTGAACTTAAATCAAACCCGTTTTCAATTCATTTTGAAAAGGAATTATAAATGAAATAAAGTTCTTTTAAGCTCAGTGGCTTAAATTGATATGTTGATTTAATAACACTCCCTTCTCGCAACTTAAATATTATTTCAAGATGGTCCAAAATATACTACCATTTTACAAAGTGAAACTTATTTCTTATATAATTTTTTTTGTTATCCTTTTTTATTCCTTCTGAAAAACAAAGAAGATTCTTATCAAAAGTTCTACAATTTTTACTATAAAATAAACAATATTTTAAAGGATTATTATTATTTTTTTTTTTTTTTCTATTCTATTGTTTTAGTCATATGAAATGCATGCTATAGCAATTGTTGTTGTTGTTTTTTTTTTTTTTTCTTTCCTATTTTATTGTTTTAGTCATGTAATATATATATTAATTGTTGTTTAGACCTTAATTCAACGTGAAATGATTGAGTGGTAGTTGAAGTGTTGAACACATTTTCCATCTACAATTCTAGGTTGGTAGGTTTGAAGTGATTGTTAGAGGGTTAACCTTTTGCCTGGTCTTCCTTATCGGGAACACACGTCGCACGGTCACAGGAAGTGAGTGCATTACAAGTTATTTTATAAATTGGGCCGAAGAAAGAAAATACGTGATTTTTTTTTATATTTTGTGGGGTTCAACAAGTGGTTGCAATTATTGTATCTAACCGTTAACTCTAACCATGTTAAGCGGTTATTAAATTTTGATAACCGTAACTACCCTGCCTTAGGTAGTTAGCAGTTTTAAAATAATAATTGGTCAGTAATTATTGAAACTCATAACCGTATCACATAACTATTTTTTAGAAATAAGCATTTTGGGCATTCTATGAGCCTCTTTTTAAGACATTTTTTTATGGTTTTCGGCATTTTTAAATATTTAGAAGGCTTCGAAATATAACAAAGCTCAATATTATTATTGTTATTATTAGTTATAAATATGGATTAATTTCATTAAACTCAAAATGAAAATCCTATATCAAACACACTAAAACGAACAACAAACATTGTTTTGTATTGCAGGTGTGCGGTTAACGATTATTAACCACCTTAACTACCCCTAAAATTACTAATCCTTCCGCTCTAGACAATTAGCGATATATATATATATATTTTCAACCACCTACCCTAGGCAGTTAGCGGTTTTTTTCAATAGCCTATAAAGCGGTTATGTGGTTAACGGTTTTTAGCGGTTACTAACCACCTTCTTGTATATCCCTAATAATAGACTGAATTAAAATAAAAAATCATTTGACCCCATTTAAAAGAAAACTTAGTTCGTTTCTTCCCCCTTTATTTTTTTTGGGGCGGAAAAAAAGTGAGACTCTAAAACAAGTATGAAAAATAACCATAAAGGAGTAGAGTTTTCTAATTGTGTTGTTTCTTTCTAAATTTCATCTTCATAAGAGTAAAACAAGAATATGTGTTGTTTACACATCAACTTTGTGTATACCAAGACATATTGGGTATGAGACTCATGCATGTAGATTCCATATATTTTGATGTACACCAAAGTGCATACAAAATCATTAGCTGAAAGGAAAAACTCCGCCCTCCAAATTCTTCTATAAGCTCGAAAAATTAAGAAGTGTCAATTTGTGTGGCTTTTTATTTCCCTTGACAGTAGGAAAGACCCTCCCTATTAGTAGGTTTAATTTGGATTTTTGCACGATTGTTTCCTCTGTTTTCCTGTCTTGTTTCCCCTTTTACTTTGAAAAAAAAGGAATAAGGAGAAACCTTCACTGGTTCAATTTCTTTCCAATTCCGATAATAGTTATTAGTTCATGCCGCATTCACTTTTCAAAGTCATAAACCTTTTTTTGTTCTTCTGCAATATTGGACTATTAACGATATAAATTTATGTGGCAGTTTATAGGAGTGTCACGTGCTATAATGTTAATTAATTATAATATTAAGCAACATATTGTGATAAATAAAATTAATTATTTAGTGATTTATGTGAAAATTATTACGTAAACTGTCACATCAATTTTAAAAAAAATAAAAATAAAAATTGTCTTATTTTGACGAGAGGAACATATCCAATTAGGAGGAAATTTAAGAGCAATTGAAACGAAAAGAATCATTCATTTATGTTTTATTCAAGAAAAGTTTATCAATGACTTAAAAAAAGGGCCTTGTGTCGCCATAAGCTTTGTAGTCGTAGAGATAGCAAAGCTATCAAAAGATGATTTAGCAAGCAACTTCACTTTAAATTTATAATTTTTTTTACATGGCTGTAATCATTAGAATGCGAATAATAATAAAATTTAGAGGAGAAGAAGAACAATAATTTTGAAAGAACAAACTCAAAATTACTTATGAAAATAGAATGTCCACTTTTTTCCTTTTTTCTTTAAATTATTTTTCTTCATTATGACATTACCAATCCCATTACTCCACTCCACTCCACCAAACAATCCATGTCTTTATCCTTAAAACTGGTTGAAGGGCCCCCCCCCCCCAATAGGCCCATATGCCCTGAAAAATGTGGGATACTTATTGGATATGTAGGCCAAGGTGTCTTTGGTTGGTGCCATTATTATTGCCATTGTGGTAGTTAATTCTCTTGTTGGAGATGAAATGTAACGTGCCCTTAAAAGGGGTGATGGGGACTGGGGAGGTATTATTGATATGGTTATTAGGCATGTTGGTATAGTATTTGAATCCTCTTCAATTCAAATAAACTGGCCCAGTCCTTGTAAAAATAAGGTTAAAATTGTCCAAAAAAAAATGTGAAATGATAATTTTGTATTTATTTCTTCAAGGACTGAATACTCCCCTCACCAGTTCAGAATCTGTTTCCGTTGGTATAAGTGTCTTTGGTGGTGATTTAATTACGTGGGTCTAGTTGTTTTATTCCCCGATCTTCCCTGACCCTGTGATTGAAACCCAATAGCGCGAATAAGTCAAGAAAGATTGGGCCTAAACTTGCAGCCACTGGTCTATCAGTTGAAATAACAGAACACATCTCCATTTCTTGGCTCAAATTTAGATTTCACAGATCTGATTGATGTATATATTGTCACATGATTTATTTGTTACCCAGCATCTCGTACACCGCTAAAATGCAACAAAACAAAATTTAAACCATGAAATGAATGATCTGAATGCAGCAGCGGGAGGGGGTTGTTTGAAGAAGAAGAGTGCTGGAGGGGTTTGCCAGAATTGACAAACGACATAAGACACCATTTAAAAGTATATAGACAAACAACAAAAGATCCAACCATGTTACTTTCTCAAGGACTGAGGCATAAATTACATATAACCAACATCCGCACAACACCATAGAAGTACGAACAACCCTAACCAAACATAAGGTGGCGGTAAATATGCTTAAGATTACTGAAGTCGCATGTTAAAGCTTTGCCTGCAGTAACCAAACCAGAACCCAGAATTAGCATAATGAGATGAACAGAAATCACCTCAGTTAAATGGAAGAAATGGTCCAAAAAGGAACAAGGAGCTGACTTCCATAGTTGCCATTTCACAGTTTCAGCCACTTGGGCTTAACAGGTTTCTTGTCGGCAGGCTTTTGATCTTGGACGACGGGGGAGGGTGCTGCTGTTACAGGTTCTGGTGTGGGTTGAACAGGCTCTGCCTGCTGGCTCTGCTCTGCAATGAGTTCCAAACCTTTCAAAGATAAGATCTCTTCCTGAAGGAAGGGACCTGAATTGTCATATGTAGAATCATCACCTGAAGATGCCATGACATGAATTATACAGCATTAGTTATTGCCAAATCATAATTGCTAAAAGCAAATCGAGAACAATTGAATAATAAGGGGAGGGGTGACAATGGCGTTCTTTGTTAATGATACGAATTAAAAAATTGGAATTCGGCCACCTCACTTTTAACTTAAAAGTACTTGTTCACTTTCTTTGCCAAGGGGTCTTAACTTCGTTGGGCTAGGCCAGATCTTACGACCTCCACGTGCTCAGCAACCCTCAGAAGTGCCACATCTATGACGAAGAATGGATTCAGGCAGTGGAGGCAGTGGAGTTCGCAAGCACTAACATTATACCATATATATATAATGTTTTTTTTGTTATATTATCGGGTCGGGACGGGTTTGTATTCAGTTTTTTTTCGCAAAATGAACTCCAACCCAACCCAGTCGGAATTTATAAAACCATTACCTACCCCGAGCCACTGGGAGCGGACCAGACGACTTGGGTTAACTCAGTAAGGTCGGCTCGGGTGGTTTTGCCCAGCCTAGTTGTGAAAAGAACCAGCCCTAGATCCTCAACCTCAATAGTCAACATAAAATTGAAATTTTCAGCTAGATTAGTAAACAAGCATTTAGTGGCTAGGACAGGTCAAAAACTAAACCATCTTTTGGATGACAATGTTCTTAAAGACTTCACTGGAGAATGTCCTTTCTACGCAGATGAATTATGGATTCAGTGATTTCCACGGTGGACTCTAGGAAGTTAAAAAGTGTCGTGTCAAGCAAGAGTTGCTCTATGATACAAATCAATGGCATGGTGAAAGTCAAGCATGCTATTAACAAGGTAACATTAGTCACAATGAATCTCCCAAAGAGAAGAGAGTAATCCTGAAGGACCAAAAAGAATAAAATGTTGAAATCCTCAGCCTAACCTAAAATTGGACAAAGGCGTGATCATTGCAAAAGATTGAATTAATTAGGACAATGATAGGTATATAAAGATGGTAAAGCAAAAGTTACAACTAGACATGAACATCAAGGCAGAAATATTTCAATTGAATTATGGCATCAAAAATCATTACTAACCTTTTGGTAGATCGTATGTAAAATACACAATTGCCCCAGGAACAAAGCCAGCACTGTAAAAATCTTGTGCCATGTCTTTTATCTGCCTTTTCGGAGGAGTAGTATCTGTAACACAACCAAAGTTTACCCTTCAATGCTTTAGCTACAGAAACCCTTATTAACATCTGTCTTTCAGATAATTGTTTAAAATAAATCCAATCTTAGACAGACAAATAAATATTTTGATATCGATAGGCATACATATATAGAATGGTAGTTCTGGTCGAGCAACCACTTTCATGAGAAGATCAACCAAGCTCTGAATTGTCTCTGATGGATGAAATGTGACCTCTAATGTGTGATGATCAGGAAAACGAACCCTAATCACAGCCTACATACATAAGAAAAATTCAATGATAAGGTTAAAGTCTCTACTGAACCAAGCTAAAGTTTGGATTGCATCATAAAAATTCTGATAATTAGTAGTGAATGATAAAAGAAAAATGCAAAAAATTAAATTAAATTAAAAAAATTAAAAAAGAAGAAAGAAGAAAGAATAACAAGAAGAAGAAAAGAAAAGAAAAAGAAAAGAAAAGAAAAAAGAAGTCTTAAGAAGAAAGGTTCCATTGAGCACCTTTGTTGCTTTTGACCTACGAGCTGTCACTTCTGCATCTCGGAGTTTTCGTGTCTTCAATAATTTATCTGTTCATTATATTCCATTGCACATTAGAAAAAGTATCCAACATATCTCACACACATTCATACTTGTATTTATATGCATAACCATGTGTTAAATGCCCAATAGGGTTCTTTGAACTTCTCCAATCGTTCAACTTTTATATCCATTCTCAGGAAACATAAACAACAAAAAACTATGTATATGTGGGAAAAACTCCCAAGAAATAAGAAAGTAGAAGAGGTCTCCCATTCCTTGCTTATATTCATAGCACACCACGGGATATGGGTTATAATCTAATCTACCAAAATTTGTAACTTCAAGCAAAACAACAATAAACCCATTTATGTGACCAGCAATAAAATAAATTTTATCAATAGGAATTACATTTAGTCCTACCCAGATCTGCAACAAGTTTTTCAAAACGGTTAGTAAAAGAACAGCCTCATCCTTTCATATTACCACTCATAAAATAGGGCCATCATCAATATTACCTTCCTTTTTAGCCGCTAAAATTCGATAATAATCCTCGGCCGTGAACTCATAGAAGTCATCTGTCTCCTCTGCCATACAACATCCGAGAAAAAGAATAAAAGAGATCATCATTATGACATTGAGAAAAAATTTCTTTTGCAGGTGTTCTAAAATATAACTGGCCTGATAGGTAACTTATGAGACTAAGTGAATATTTTGGCATAAGGAAGAAGATATAAGAGTTGAAATGCTGCATACCACTATTGGACACTTCATTTGAGGATGGGGAAAGTGCTGGTGTTTGAAATACACGGATTTCTCGCCCAAATTTTTCTTTAATAGCTGCAAACTTGGCCTGATACCATTGAAAAAGAAATTCAACATAATGTAACACCAGGAGAGCATACCATAAGCCATGTGACATTGAAATTGAAACAGTCTCAGTCTGAGAGTGTAATTTGAAAATTTCACCAAACGTGGTCGTCCAGGAAAGTGGACAAATTGTCATTTGAGCCTAGGAAGAGTGGATACTAACTAGATTAAGAATAACAAGAATACATCAAACATTAAGGTCAAAAGGGTTGTCATTGACAGAGAACCTGTTCGGTTACTAGAGCAAGTAGCTTAATTGGGATATATGTCCATAACCTCATATACTCCCCGAGAATTGAACCCGAGACCTCACCCACCATCCCAATATAAGTCCATAACTTCTTATATGAAGCCCCCACAACATTCATGTTTTGTCACAAACCGCCTTCTACAAGTATTCAGCTTCTTTCCAATGAAAAGGCAATCAAACAACTTTCTTCAACGGTTCAATAAGACTTAAAACCATGAATTAGGGGAAAAATGCACGTCGAGACAAACTAAATTTGGCAAACGTTAGTTCTACTGGCCAATTCAAACTACTAAAGAGCTAGAAAAGAATCAATGGTACAAGACCAAAGCCACTAGTTAATTCAGGTTTATGCATTTTCATTTGACAAATAAGATCACATAGATTAATTGAAGAACATTGATGCAACTTGATGACTTGAGAGCACAAAAACAAAAGATGAATTACATAAAAGAGTATGCCCAGCAAAATCACTAAAATTAACAAGGCAACTTCAAGAAACCAATTCTTGATCAAAAGCTCACAGTAGTACCAATATCATACATTATAAACTTTATATGCTAAGAAGGTGCGAGCTTTTCATATTCTATACATTACAAAGCTTATTGTCCATAAACTAAATTTGGAATATTTTCAATCTTGTCAACTATTATCTATCCAAAGCTTTCCACCGTAAATTCCTATGTTCTTCTGCCACTCAATTGTGTTCTAAAATCAAGGTTGATATCAAAACCCGGGCATGCGGCAATATCTGTTTATCGCTTCAAACTTTCCCGAAATCTAAAAGGCATAAACAAAACCGCGCCAAATTGAAAGAGCAACAATATCGGCACCAAACCCACGAGTAAATCTTCCAATATTCAACAATTAAAGCACAATTAGACCGCCTTAGACAAAACCCAGAGCGACCCATTATCAAAAAGAAAGACTTGAACCAGAAAGTAGATAAAGATCAACAAAACTTTTTTTTTTTTTTTTGATGAATCAAGATCAACAAAACATTGCATATACAAATACCATAAAAAGGTGAAGTTTAGGAAGAAAA
Source organism: Alnus glutinosa (assembly GCF_958979055.1). NCBI lineage: Eukaryota > Viridiplantae > Streptophyta > Magnoliopsida > Fagales > Betulaceae > Alnus > Alnus glutinosa. The sequence continues at coordinate 37,630,180 of NC_084887.1, read as the reverse complement.
ATAACCTTAGCAGCTTCAACCTCCATAGGATCAATGTTGGTGAGCCTTATTCTTTTCAAAGGTAGTGGAGCAGGGGCTTCTACAACCATCAGAGAACAAAGGACAGCGAATCTTATGTCTGCGTTCCTAGTCCTGAATTTTTTATCCACCGGGACTTCTCCCTTTCTGTCTGGGAAGTGGGAATTCCTTTCCTCCCCGTACAAGTCTTCGCTTGCACGTGCGTAACCGCATTTGTAGGCCGGCCTTTTCTAAGATTGCGTTGACATGGGCCTGCAAATCCAATTTGGGCTCTTCTTATAGTGCTCATTGTGAGATTAGAAGGCCTTTCATTATAGGTTTTTTTTTTTTTTTTTTTTTTTTTTTTTTTTTTTATGTTCACACAATAGGGGATGAAAGATTCGAACTAGTGACCTCCGCTTCATGTGGCTTGGTCCCTAACCGATTGAGTTACCCCTTAAAGACTTTTCATTATAGTTTTTACTATAATTGAAGTGACAATTTATGTCACAGTTATTATGTCAATTATTAAAATATTGCATATCATATGTTAGTTTATATGGTACTTATTACGCTTATAAAATGATGTGACAATTCATATAACACTCATTTTCTTACTTGTTATTGTTCTAATTATTATTTTATTTTATTTTATCATATATTATTATTTGATTTAGAGTTTATATATTTTTTATGGGATAATATAATTTTCCTTGTAAATTTTAGTGATTTTGCTGGGCAGCAAAATCTTAACAATTTTAATTTTTTTTTTGAATTAAGTAAGTTCCCAATTTTTATTTATTTTTTTTTAACAAGAAAACCGATCTTCATTGATATGTCAAATGCCCAAAGACAAATACAGTGAATAAAGGTACCAAACTCCCTACACACTAAAACATAAATTTTTTTTTACTTAGGTGCTGCCTACAAATACCAAATATTACAGGAATAAACATATGAGCTTCTATTTAACAATAAAATGCCATAACAAATGATAGATGACTGATCTAGCTATCAAGCCATTAAAAATCTAATAATATTTGAAAATTTAACATACAGACTAGCAAAAACTACACTACAACACCGAAAACCATAATAGAAAGCACCATATCACAGATCTAGCGTCCGGAGAGACTGCTGTCATCGGAGATGGCGCTTGCAGACCACATGTTGTCCTTAGGAACACCACTACAGCTGGCGACCGTTGGGAACCACCAGTTACGACCTAGAAGATGGAGCGTGGCCCACACACACGGTTGCCCAAGGAGAAAATCCCTAGCGCGTGCTGGCTATGCGCAGAGCACTGAAGTTCGACGAGGCTGTGGCTTGAGGTGGCAGAACCGAAGGAGGCCAGCAAACACCATAGAGGGAAGCATGTTGTGCTGACTCTGGCGGATAGACACAAATCCAGTTTCAACAATAGATGGAGAAATAAGAAAGTCCTGTCAGCTATCACCAGTGACACGCCAGTGTCACTTCCAATGCCTTATTGCTTAAAAAAATTGAATATAAAAATAATAATAATTAAAAAAAAAAAAAAAAAAAAAAACATAGTCTTTGAAGGACAAGGAGAAGATTCAATTCCACTAAATTTATTTAGGAAGAAACAAAAAGTCTATAGCTCAAAACATATTAGGAGATAATGAAAACAATAAACCTAACAATCGCCCAACAAATTATGGATCAGTGGACCCTTTAATTTTGTCCCAAAGTTGAGGCCCATAAAGCGAGTAGACTCACTAAAACCTACGACCTTTTCTCCAATCTATTTTCTGCAATTACTGCGGTTCTCCCACAAATGATTGTACTTTAATACCAGTAATTAACTTAAAAAATTCGAAAGGTACAAACAACCACTTAAAAATTCGTTCAAAACCCCCAAAAGCCAATTGCACGCTTTGCTTCGGTACCGAGCGACTCGTCGACCTCTACGAGTCTACGACACAGTGACAGAGACTGAGGTGAGCACCATTCCTTTTCGGCTTCTAATTTTTATTTTCTTTTCCTGCGAAGCAAACAGGACTTATGGTTTTCGTTAGTCGTCGAATTGACGTTCCTCTTTCAGCAATTTTTATCCAAAATACCTGATTCCTATTTTTTGCCAGCTGAGAGAAGCCATCAATGGCGTTAAGGATAATCCAAACTCGCTTCCTTTCCCTCCGAATCCGCCCCTTCTCTTCTCTCAACCTCCCCACTCTTGAGCCCTCAAACGAGGCCGAGTCCATCTCGAAGATCCTCCTCCACCACCACAACCCCTTCCACGCCATGGAGGCCTCTCTCCAGCTCCACGGCGTCACTCTCACCCCTCACCTCCTCCACCAAACCCTCCTCCGCCTCAAACACTCTTCCAAAATCGCCCTCGCCCTTTTCAACTACTCCAAGTCCCTCCCTTCCTCTCCTCTCACCCCCACCTCCTACCACATCCTCATCGACCTCGTTGCCAAAGTCCGCCAGTTCGATCTCGCTTGGCAGCTCATTATCGAAATGGACCAACGCAACCTCTTCCCCACACCCGCCACGTTCTTGATCTTGATCCGTAGACTAATCACCGCTGGTCTTACACGCCAAGCCATTCGTGCTTTCGATGACATTGAAGGTTTTAGTCAAATCAAGACAAACAATGATGATTTTTGTTATCTGTTGGACACCCTTTGCAAGTATGGGTTTGTTAAGGTTGCAACCGAGGTTTTTAACAAAAAGAAACATGGGTTTTTGCCGGATACGAAAATGTATACCATTTTGATATATGGGTGGTGCAAGATTGGTAGGATTGACATGGCGGAGAAGTTTTTGAACGACATGGTGGGGAGAGGGATTGAGCCGAATGTGGTTACGTATAATGTTTTGTTGAATGGGATTTGTAGGAGGGCGAGTTTGCATCCGGAGGGTAGGTTCGAGAGGACGATAAGGAACGTGGAGAAGGTGTTCGATGAAATGAGGGAGAGAGGGATTGAGCCGGATGTAACTAGTTTTTCGATCGTGCTCCATGTGTATAGCAGAGCACATAAGCCTGAGTTGTCGCTTGATAAGTTGAGGTTGATGAGGGAGAAAGGGATCTCCCCGAGTGTGGCAACATATACTTCGGTGGTTAAGTGCCTTTGTTCATGTGGGAGGCTTGAGGATGCAGAGAAGTTGCTTGAGGAGATGGTGAGGACTGGGGTTAGTCTATGTGCCGCAACTTATAATTGTTTCTTTAAGGAGTATAGGGGAAGAAAAGATGTGGATAGTGCTTTAAAGTTGTATAGGAAAATGAAGGGGGAGTGTTTGTGTATGCCTAGTATTCACACGTATAATATATTGGTGGGGATGTTTTTGAAGTTGAATCGTATGGAGATTGTGAAGGAGTTATGGGATGATATGAGAGAGTGTGGGGAAGGACCAGATTTGGATTCATATACAATGTTGATTCATGGGTTATGTGAGAAACAAAAGTGGAGAGAGGCGTGCCAGTTTTTTGTGGAGATGATAGAGAGGGGCTTTCTCCCACAGAAGGTAACTTTTGAGACGCTTTACAGGGGCCTAATACAATCTGATATGCTGAGAACTTGGAGAAGATTAAAGAAGAAACTTGATGAAGAGTCGATAACATTTGCTTCAGAGTTCCAGAATTATCATTTGAAGCCATATAGGAGATGATACGTTATTGCTCTGCAAATATGAAAAGTATTTATGTAATCCTAACCTTTTTGACTTTTTCTATTATTTGAAAGTTGGTTTAGTCTCTGCTTGTTGAATAATAAGTCATTTATCTTCTAAATATATATGAATTGCGATTGTAAGATTGCCAAAAATAAATAAATAATAAACAAAAAGAACGTTAAAATAGCAGCTATATAATTTTGCCTTAGTGAGTAGGAGGCTACTATGGAGTCTGTGGTCATGCCCAAGTAAATTGCCACGACTAAAGCAATATTGACATAGGATTATGTGTTTCTCATTGCTTCATTTTTTGCTCATCAACAAGGATTTTTCACCAAGGGTTCTCACATTGCTAGTTTAGTCCTATTCATGCCTAGCTTATCTCCACTTGAGGCATTTTGTTCACTGTGTTATCGAGTTCTGAAGATTTTGGTTACCAAGAACTTCTTTAGTGTGTTTCGATGTTCGACTCTCGTTTCGCTGGATTAGAATATTAGTTTAGGCGCTTATGTCTCCTGTCCCTCTATATTTGATGTTATTTAGAAGCATTTTCAAGTTCTTTACATTGTTAGGAGTTTTGCTGTACGTAGTTTCTACAAAATATGGGGGGGAAAAAAATTGGCATGGGAGTTATAAATACTAATTCAGTCACTTTTTAATCAAAAAATGTATTTTAATAAAAACTCTTTCATTGTTTTGGATTTAACCGCTTCTTTTTGTTTTTGTTTTTTTTATTTGTCATGTACCACTTAAAAAAAACAAATTAAATAACTGATCATTGAATTAAAAACATTTTGTGACTAGCCAATCTCCGAGTAAGTTACACGTGTCTCAAATGGACACGCTTGATCACCAACCATGATGGTAGAAAGGAAAGATAAATACCACCAAGGGTCCAAGCCTTTAATTTAACCAACATTCAAGTCATTAATATATGAATAATTGATATTCTTTTTTTCTTTTCTTTTTTTGAATAATTGATATTCAAAAGCAATGGAGTTTGATGGTGATGAGAAGAGGATAGAAGCCCAGGAGTAAAAAAAAAAGAAATAAACCATGAGAGGACAGAAGAAAAAAGGGGTAATGCCACGTCACCCCAATGAAATGGGGGAGGAATTTCAGATGAAAAGGAAAGCATGCCCCCAAATGCAAGATATCTATCCCCTTGCGTGTTGCTAAGGGTATTTTACAAAAAGGGTATTATAGTCTTTATCAAAAGTTTCTTACAAACCAACCTGATATTTATCACGTTAGCTATTAAAATGTTATTTGTTATGACAATTTATATGATATTTACTATGTTTACAAACTAACGTAACAGTTTACATGATATTCATTTTTATAAAATGTAGACCGTCACATGAATTTGTAAAAAGTTACAGTAAAAATTATAATCATTTTATACGTGGGATTATACTATTTTCAATTAGTAAGACAATGATTGAATTGAGTATTATTTGTTGTAATATCGCAACAAATTATTGTGTCGATGTCACGTATTTAAAGTAACAAAAATAATAAATTTAATTCATTACACGATTTAACAAGTTGGTCATATAATGAAATTAAAATGCCTTACAAGAGGGGGGAAAAGAAAAAGAAAGAGAAAGGCACAAAAACATTGCACATGAATGCATACAAAAGAGTCCCTCCATTACCTGAAACGACAAAAATGCCTCAGTGCAAATGAAGTGTTAGTTCATAGGAGGTTTGAGTGCAAATAAGTCGTCATCGATAAGGGTTAAGTGTGAATCAAAAAAGAAAAAAAGATAAGGGCTAAGTGCGCATCAATTTAATTAATTACGTTTTTATAAAAAAAAGTTGGTCATCTAATGAAATAAAAATGCCTTACAATAGAACCCAAATAAAAAAGAACAAAAATATTGCACATGAATGCATTCAAAAGCCACTGTAAAAAAAAAAAAAAAAAAAAGGCCATTCAACCCTCGCATACCAAATTGATAGTTAAAGTAGAAAATAAAAGAACAATTAAAATATGGAAGACATAATGAAGGCCATTTCTTTTAATATGCAAAGGCCACGTAGAATTAGCTGACCAGCTTTGCGCATCATTATGCTGGATGAAGCAATCAAATGGCGAGATAAACTCAATGGCTAGTGGCTACCACTTCCTCTCGGGATTATATTTTTTCGGTTTCTAAAACGTGTGATTTAGAAAGTAATACTTTTAAAACATGTGATTTATTTATTTATTTATTTTAAATAATTAATGTATTGTTTGGGAGTTATTTTTAAAAAAATTATAATTTGAAAATATAAAAAAAAAAATACAAAAGTGTTTAGTAAAATTGCAGTTTAACATTTAAAATAATGTTTTTTTAAAAATGCTTTTTTTTTTTTTTTTTTTTTTTATGTTACTTTTCATTTTTTGAAAATATACTCCTAAACGAAAATATTTTTCACAATTTTGTTTAGAAATATAGTATTAACTCGCCAAATCACAATGACCAAAAGTACTTCCAAAAAAACAAAACAGCTGTGCAACGTACAGCGTGACTAACCCCAATCACATCCTCGTCCCAAGTGTAGTTCTATTTACTTTGAAGCTATATATCTTTTTAAGATTTAAGATAGTTGGTTGGCACCCAACGTAAGCAACAAAAACAACCTTCTAAACTGGCGTTGGAAGCATCGTATTTTCATATCACTGGTGGATATGTAAAAAGACTTTTATTTTACAGCATAAATGATGTCATGTATCTTGAACTTACTTGATATCAAAATAATTAAACTAATCTTAAGACTAAGTGTACGCATAAAACATGAATCTAAACATAATCACGAGATATTTAAATTATTATAGTACAATCATAGCCATTTAGAGAATAAATATGCAATTATCTTAATATGATTTATCTTTATAATTGCAATATCTCAGTTCTATGCCGGGAAGAGATGAGTAGCACATATATAGTGTGTGATTTATAAAGATACTCATGTATGCTAAGTTTTACATTGCGTAGTTATTATGTGAAATTAAACTTTATAAGTGATTACATGAAGACTCTAAATTGATTAGTTCTTTTGGAGTGATAATACAGATGTCGCTAGCGCTTTTTTTTTTTTTTGTCGTTATAAATTGTATCAGAGTCATATAGTAACGCCGACCATGTGGTACTGGAGCACCATATAACATGAGGGGGAGGGTTTGTAACACTCCGGTTTCAGATTGAGAAGATAAGTAACCCACATAAAGTGTGAGTAGTTTACAATAAATGCTTATGAGTGCTAAGTCCTACATCTCGTACTTACTAGGCAAAACTAAGCTTTATAAGTGATTATAATAAACTTCAAATTGACTAGTCATTTTGAAAAGAAAGCGTAAATATGACTAGCGTTTTTTCTTGAGTCGTTACAATTATGATCCTTTTAAATTAGGTTGTATAAATTTTATAAAAATTTCGACAGCTTAAAAAAGAGAAGCAGTGGGGTTCACTTGCTTGAACTTACCTGTTTAGGGCAAGTGAGCTCAATACCCATGCTATCTTGAAGAAGGGTGAGCTCCATATTCCATTCTCTTGAACTGCTAAATTTATGTAAAGAGAAATGCTAGACTTTTCAAAAAAAAATTTTAAAACTTGTTCTCAAATGATGTGTCACAATCTCACCATTGTGACATCTTTTTTTAAAATAGAGAAAAAAGCGTATGTTGTTAGGACACATATTCATTGAATAGATTAAATTAAAAGATAATTCTCTAACTCAATTTAGAAAATAAAAAATAAAAAAAAAAATTCACAAAAGCCACCAGACGAATCAAGCTGGCCGGCAACAGTTCCTCCGGCGCACGTTAGCTGTGGCCCACCTCTCACCCTCCGCCATTTCAAATTCCCGAATCGGTTTCCAAACGTGGGCCCCTCCACATCATAAGAAAACAAGCAAAGCCCAAGGATCCCCCAAAAACAAAAATTCACACATCGTCCTCAAACGTACCTAAAATTAAAAAACCCACCCCTGTCTATTCAAATCGCAGCCCATCTTCACAATTACCCACTTCCCCAAGGACCTTCGTTTCGCAAAAACTCGAAACAAAAGAAAATTTTAAAAATAATTCAAAAAACCAACCAGAACACTGAGACGAAACCTATAGAGCGAGTGAGCGAGAGAGAGGGGGGAGAGAGAGAGAGAGAAGGGGGGTTTGGTGATGACGATGGACAGAGAGAAAGAGAGAGAGATAGAGTTAGAGAGTGCAATGTACACCAACTGCTTGCTGTTAGGGCTGGATCCGGCGGTGATCGGAGTCGGAGGCGCCAACGGCGTCCCTCGGGTCGGACTCTTTCGCCACTCGAATCCGAAGCTCGGCGAGCAGCTCCTCTACTTCATTCTCTCATCTCTCCGTGGCCCAATTCAGTCCGCCAAAGTACCGTTCTCCCCCTCACACCTCTACATACATGTATACTATACGTATATGTATGTGTATGTATAGGTTACTTTGATTTCGATCTGCTTTGTGGTTTTATGGTTTTGGTTTCTCTGATTAGTTTGGGATCGTTCCAGGATTTCGACAAGGTGTGGCCAATCTTCGACTCGGCGCAATCGAGGGATTTCCGTAAGGTAGAAGAAGAAAATCGACGATTTCATTGTTTTTTCGGATTTTTTTTGAACTTTTTGGGTGGAATTTGAGCATGGTTGCGTTAGGTTGTGCAAGGGATTATTAGCGAGCTCGAATCGCAAGGGGCGCTTCCGAGGAGCAATTCGAGGGTTTCGTCACTCGCTACGTGTTGTGGACCGAGGTTAGTTGGTGATGTTTTTTGTTTTTGTTTTTTGGATTGTTTTTCATGTGCATTTCTGCTTTGAAGTTATATGGACTCAGTATAATTCGCGTTTGGTTGGTGGGAAAACTGAGGAAAGTGGATGCAAATGGATTAAGAAAATCTATTGGTTAGTTCTATTTGATGTTTTAAGGATCTTGAGTGAGCCTAATGGGTGTGTTTTAGGCCCAGTTGAGTTGAAGTTTTGGTTTCTGTGGTCCGAATGGAAACTATGTTATAGGTTTAGGGTATTAAAGTGAGAAACGATAGGCAAACTAATGTATGAGAACTATGGAAGATAATCATTTAAGAATTGGAGCTGTATGAGGAATTTCTTTTGACTCCTGAATAACCCAATTGGTCATATTGGATTTACCACTTTTTAGTTTGTACTAAAACATTGTTAAGTATTTTTTTTTTCATAATTCATTATATGTGCAAACTGTGTGAATTTGTGTTTTTTTTTTTTTATGACGGTAGTCCGGGACGTAACTGAAGTAGATCTTAAGCCTTGTTTGTTGACTGCAGATTTGTTGAACTCTTGTGGCAACTTTCTTTGCATGCTTTGCGAGAGGTTCATAGACGGACTTTTGCAGCTGATGTAGCTTCTAATCCGCTGCCTGCACCTTTGACAGATGTAGCCTTTTCACACGCAGCTACACTACTTCCTGTAACAAAGGTAGGCAGTACTGTTTTAATATTTTTCATTTTCACCGATGAATAATAATATCAAAATATGAACTATTTGAAGTCATTGATAGAAGGTGTTGGTAATCTCTGAATTGCTGAAGTTCATGATTATGGCTGTATTCATGTGGTAATTTTGTCAAAATGAGGTATTGACATGATTGAAAATGAGAGACATTAGGAGTTCTCTAGTTTCCCCTCTTCTTTCTTTTAGAGAACTTATTTTCTTTGTTCTGATTCGATAGGCCTTTATTGAATTTTATCTTCTTTTGATATAAAGGGACATACAACCAAATATTATAGTTTCAGCGCATAGCATTTCTGTGTGCCGTGAACTAGTTTTTATATATTCTGTATTGACTGCTTGGTGTTCTTGTAATTTTTAATGCTATAGCACATTGCTAATAATGTTTGCGACCGTGTTCAAGAAAAGCATTTTGCTGTGTATTTTGACTTGCCTTGCTTTCTCTCCTTGTGTTGTTTATGTTTTCATTTGATTTTCGTGTTAGCATCAGTTTTGAAATCCACTTTACATTCAGTAGCAGTGATCTGAGCCTCATGTCTTGAACAGGCGAGAATAGCACTCGAACGGAGGAGATTTCTTAAGAATGCAGAAACTGCAGTACAACGACAGGCTATGTGGTCAAATTTGGCTCATGAAATGACTGCAGAGTTTCGAGGTCTTTGTGCTGAAGAGGTATGCTGGAAACTTATTCACATTTTTGGGATGGGCTTTTGTTTAATAACCAGAAACTTATGCTTTTTCTTGGGAAACTTGGACTTAGGCTTATTTGCAGCAAGAGCTGGAAAAACTGCATGACCTAAGGAATAAAGTGAAGTTGGAAGGGGAACTCTGGGATGACCTTGTATCTAGTTCGAGTCAGAATTCCCATTTAGTTTCAAAGGCTACTCGCTTGTGGGAGTCTATATTAGCTCGCAAAAGTGAGTACAGGAGCATTGTGGTTCTTTTATGATTTTCTTACAAAACTTGAATTATTTCATTTTAGTGTCCTTGATTCCTTGAGGTTGTTAAACCATATCGTTTAGTTACAATGTTTGGAGGGATGATATTTTATCTTCAAAATTGTATGCCTTCCACGAATTGTGTTCCCTTCTTTCTATCACAGTGGTCAGAGGCATTTCATGTTGAGGAGAGTATGCCACGCAGAAAATTTTGTTCTTGTCCTTTTCTTTAAATCTTTGGTCTCATATCAGTTTCTTTGCACATCTGAGTGCAAACTACAATAATACATCGGTATTATGAATGAGGCAGTATGTTTAAGCCTGTTGGTGTGTGAGTTGAGCTGCAGATCCTAGGCTAAGAAGTGGCCTTGGTCATAAGGCTTCAATCTCTTCACTCAGTTATTTTAGTCTCTGTTTAAGGTTATTATTTTTGTTAGCTTTGGTTGTAACTATGGTTTAGGATCCTATTTATTTAGGGGCTTTGTGAGGTTGATTAAAACAGTGACTTCTTTTGCTATAACTACCAGGGAAAACTGAAAGATGCTTGAAGTGTCTTCCCTATTGGCTGACATGCATCTTGGAAAACAATCTTATTTTTTTCTTTTTGGGTTTCTGAATGAAAAAGAAGAGCTGGGATTTTTTAGATTTTTTCTTAATTTTCCTTTTTCCTTTTTGTTCTGGCCTTTATTTTTCTTTCATTCTTTCTTGTATTATACTGTTATGATCTTAAAGCTTATCACATTCATGTACAGGCCAACATGAAGTTCTTGCTTCAGGCCCTATTGAGGACTTGATAGCACACCGTGAGCACAGGTAATTTTGCATCCAACATCATTCTGAGTTTTGTAGATGCCATTTTCCAAACTCACCCACTCATGCTTAAATCTCCTTTTTCAGGTACCGCATCTCTGGATCAGCTTTGCTTGCGGCTATGGATCAAAGTTCTCAGGTTCCTTATTCAGATGTCTTGTCCGTCGAGCCTGGTGACCTACCTTCAAAACATATGAATGACAAAGACCAGAGTGATGGATCATATGTCAATGTAAATAGGGAAAAGATGAAGAATTTAGATTCATCCCATTCGCAAGTAAGTGATGAAACACTTTCTCGAGTGGATGACAGAAGCGGAAGAATACAGCCCACTGTTGATGTAGCTGAAATCATCAGGCGTTGGACACATGCTTTACAGCGTATTCATAAGCAGTCACTTCATTTGGTATGCTCTTTTCTTTGTTCAAGCTTTTTGTTGCAATGGTGTGTTTATTGGTAACCAGCTGTTGAGACGGTAGTAATTTAGTGATTCAAATATCCAGTCCTGGAACTATATTGAAATTAACATCCCCATGGTTGTCCTTGAAACTTTGAGTTTCTTACTGTTTTCCAGTTTTTATCTCTGTTTTTTATGTCAAAGGTTTTTATCCCACTCATGCCTGTCTCCGTATGTATACTTTCACTTTCTTGTTTATGTTGGAAAATGCTCTTGGCATATGCTCTGCAAAAGTCTTCTGCTAATTTCCTTTTGAAAAATGCGCATACCCATATTGTTAGTCTGCATGCTTGGATGGTATCATCATATTTGTTACCTCTTGGAGCTTTACTTTTAATAGAAACTTCATTAATGGTGAGTGAGGTTGTCTTACTGGATTTTGTTTTTGATAAACATAGGTTACCAGTTTCTCCAGAATGGAGCAAAAATGCTTCTTATCTAAAGTTCAAACACTTGGGAGTATTCCTTTCTGTGGTGTGCCATACTTAGCAAATCGGTCTGTTCATATAGTATGCTTTTGGTACCTAAAACACATTTGTTTTTTTTGTTTTGTTTTTGTTTTTGTTTTTTTTTCTTTTCTTTTAGGATGAATGGAGAACTCCATCCCATTAATACAGTTATATTACTGTTGTTGGATATGAAATGGTTTGTTGATTTGCCTCTTACTTGGTGAAACATTGTCATTTTTAATGTTTGTTCTGTAGGCGAAAGCTAATAATGGAGAAGGTCCAGAAATTTTACGGAGTGCACTGGATGGTGGTACAAGTGGCCATGCAGAGTCGTTAGCTACAACTCTTGCTGAGCATCAGCAACACTTAGCTAGTTTTCAGGTAATGCACATGCACATGTTCTCCGTGCTATTCTTTCTTAATGTGTATGATGACCTCAGTTTTCTTCCTTCAACCTGATTTTGTCTGATGAACAATGTTTTCTTACAATGATTTGTGGAACTTCTTAGTAGAGGTGAAGATCTGAAGAGACTTGTATTATATGGCAAGTTGTTTTTTCATTGTAAATTTGAGATGGCTGGCAACATCTTTTTGCCTCCTCACCATCTTGGGTTCTTATTCATTTGGAACTGCCCTTCTGTCATTGATATTTGATACATATTACTTTTTTATGTTCTTATTTACTGATTACTGATGTTGGCAGTAAAAGCATAATAGGAGAAAGTGAACTTTTATAATGCAATTAGTTTTTTGATGGTGAACTAGCATAATGGTACAGAATTATGAAAGAAAGACAACTGTGAGATGGGGATATACGCATGTTTCCTGAAATTTTGTTACTATTCAGGATTGTATCTAAAACACATCAATGAAAGAAAAGAAAAAAACTTGCGTGAGTGATTGAAGATCAGTATGCTTGCGTACTTACAGGATGCCTTGTTGAAAACTCTTCCAACTCGAGTACTTCTCATGTGCAGGTGCTCAATAACCAACTGAGGGAAGTTGCTCCAGCTATACAAAAGTCAATATCAGAGTGTACAGAGAAAGTTCAGAGTATATCCTCCACTCTGCCTTCCATGACCAGACATCGTGGTCAATCAACCTCACCTCTTCAGGCTCAGAGCAGTGGAAGGACATTGGTAATTCTTCGAGTGGAGTGACATATATCACAGAAAGCTCTATACCTACTTTAATACGTCCAACCTTGACTAATCAGTGTACAGAACTGATCCTTTTTTTTTTTTTTTTTGGTCTTGTGGAAATATTTAGGAAAGTGGCAGTGATGATGTTGCTGAGGTGACTACGAAAATGTCTACCATTCTGCTTGACAAGGTCTCAGCCAGTCCTCCTGCTTTAAAGCTCCCACAGTTGTTTAGCGTGACACCAAATTCTTCTGGGAAAGGTGGAAATATGCAGAAACGAAACACTTCAGCTTCTCAAACAAATCAAATAGAGAACTTTTCTGAAAGGAAATCTCTCGACCAGCCTCTCGCAATTAATCAAGTTGAAAATATACCACAAGGTTGCTGCATCTGCCCTGCTCCTCACTTCATGCCCATCTGCAAATACAAGCTTGTTGGATTTTATAAAGGCATTCTGTTTATCAATTAGAAACAGACATTGGTATACTAACAGCTTTAAACTTATTGGAGGTTTTGATTCTAAATATCGATGTTTTTGCAGATAGTGATAATTCTTATGTTCAGAACTTGAAGAGATCTGTAAGAGAAGCTGCTTTGTCGATGAAATCCTGCAATTCAGAATCATTACGAGAAAGTCATTCCGATGAAAGCTCCGAGCACTTCTTTGTACCTCTTTCAACAACCGGGTTTTCTCATCTGGGCCCAGAAAACAAAGTTTCTTCTTTTAGGAGTAAAAGGTTGTTTGTATCCCGAGTAGACAATTCCTTGCGTGAGAATCATGCTCCTGATGGTAGTATGAGGAGCAAGTATGATGAATTTCCAGACATGTTAAATGATTTGGATTCACTTCATGGGTTTGGCAGTGTAAATGGGTCTCTCTCAGTTAGCGACTCAAATTGTGCAGCTTCTGATGCACAAAGGTCGTTTTATGACTTTGAGGAATCTCAGGAGCAGGTCTTCTCACCTCCTTTCCTAATGGATACATCACTATTAACAGATTCTTACGAAGACTTACTTGGTACGTTGGTTTGACCACAAACTATTCCAGTTGTAGACATTTATGAGTTGATTTATGGTCATTAGATGATCTCATTCTTATTATTGAATGCTTTACTTTACCATGTAATGTATGTGTATTGTACTGTGATATGGTAAGAGCCTCAAACCCAAAATGTTCGGTTAATATGAACTTATATGGGATGAGAGATTTTATATGGTATTCTGTTACATCATATTATATATTTATATATAATATTCTGGATTTCTAGGACAATTTAGATAGTCAATTATTTAAGATTTAATTTAACGTTGGGATATTAGTTGGGAGTCAGGACCCTCATAATATGTCAGCTTCAACCTTATGCATCTTAGCAAGGCTGACAAGAAGGGCGTTTTATAGAAATCTAAGAACTTGTGTTCAAGATTTTTGTCTTTTTACTGGGGACCCCTCCCCCCCCCCCCCCCCCCATCCACCACCACAAAAAAGAAGCTTGTATTGCATTTCTTTGCCCTTCTACAACAAATACATGATTAATATATGCAGCATTCTTGTTCTGTACCACTGCCTAACTTTATCGAGAACTTACCTTGTCCTTACTATTGTCCCCGTTGGGAGGTTGTATTATTCTGAAACTCTGTTCAATTTTCTTGCAGCTCCACTGTCAGAAACTGAAACGGCCTTGATGGAGCATTGAAATAGATGTTCGGGCAACCTTACTCTCATGTTCTCAGTCCAGATAGTTTGGTTGCTGTGGCGGTTTTGTTTTCATTCCTCAGTGCGCGTATTCTCTCCTCTTCTCTGTATGACGCGGTGTTTGTAGGATATTACTCTTCCTTCGTGTTCTGTATATTTTGCCGCTTATCCTGCACATTTCTTTATCCTATTGTTCGGAGGGAACTATGAGCCAATTGCAGCACTTATTTACATGCTTGGCACATGCCTGGAACTTGAGATGGTTGTAACATGTTGGAATGCTGACCTGGGTCTTAGAGGACAAAATTCAGAGTCAACCAATGTAGTCGGAAACTTTCCTTGACAGTTTATTCATAAATGTTACCCGAGAAGAGAAATGTTGCATCCCTTGCTTAGAAGCAGCAGGTGAAGCTTGGTTTTCAGCCTAATGGGTGTCTGGCAGCAATACTGCATTCAGTTAGATTCTTGTTTTAACTGTCAAAATTGATTGTTGATCGACTGATTATTCTGTGTTTGACAGATGTGTATCACACGAATTTGATAATGTATTTTGTGGATACATCAGGAATGAGAAATTACTCTGTAACAGTTGGATTAATTTTATTGATATTGTTGAGTAAAGGGTTATGTTTCCATTGTTTAGTTTAACTTATATTGAGTCATCTTAATTCTACTGAATATTAATTCTCAACCTCTCTAGGGATGTTGACATGCTTGACTTTTTTAGGGTTTACTTGTTTTATTTTAAATGAGTAGTCTCATTACTTTGTGTATCTACGGGATCGGGATCCCATGCAATTGCGTGTTCCCTGTAATCGGAAAAACAATTGTGAGAGAGGAGTGCTACACAATTACACACTCTCAATTGCTAACTCCTTGATGTGACAATCAAAATTACTATTGGATGAAATAACAAATGAAAGTATATGTACCATCTAACGGTGATTTTTACTGTCAAATGAGAACTTGAGAATATGTGTAGCATTTTTCATTGTGAGATGCTAACTCATCGACCTTCAGTTGAATGCCGAATAGTTGAATGTATTGGTGTAAAAATACCTCTCTAATTTGACTCTCTTCTGCTTTAGCGTATAAGGAGTGTTGGAAATTGGAATTGACCATAATAATTGGATAAGAGACATTGACTTTCATTTGCCCATGGCCCTTTGAATTGTTAAACAAGCATATCGATCAGCAAATCCTGTTTTAGATGAGTGCTCAATGGTCATGATGTGATCATCCCAACAACTTGAAAGGTTTAATTGGCGCACAGTAATTTCTTTCCACTATTTTTGGCTTGGAATGATGATTCCAAATTTCCAAGGTTCAAGCCCCCGTCATAAGAACTCTGAATTCTCCTAGTCCTAGATAGGGATTGGCTACAATCGTCGTCTGCTCAAATTGCAACCTGTCCCACTTTGAGGGGCATGTGAAACCTATCAATTGCCTGAAGATTGAAATGCAATCAAAATAAGCAATTGTAATGAATTTCGGTCCAATTTGATAATGGAGGTCTTTGACATTTTCGACTTTCTTTTTTTTAACGAAAGATCTGAATATTTTACTTATCAAATATCACGAGCATAAAGTTCTTGCATTACAAAGCATAAGGCTCTGTAAAATCATAGTCGCATTCCTGACTCGGCTTTGACACTGAGGTTATTTGTTTTGATCTAATTAACTTATATAATGATATTACATTTTGTATTATTTGTGTGTTGTCTTTTTGTAAGTAGACTTTTCAATGGGTATCTTATTAAAACGTAAGATTAAATATAATTGATGGAGATTTTTATTGCTCTTAACTTTGTGTGACGTGAAAGTATGTTATAAAACCCAAATCAAATTTAATTGATTATGTTTTTCTTTCTCATCACCTTTTCTTTTCTATATTCTAACAATTTAGGATGAAAATTTGTATATTTGTTTATTCCTTCTTCTTCGAGAGTGAATATATATTGTGCAAGACATTTTCTAATAAATTAAAGTATGACCCATATGCTACATGCTATTTAGTGTGGTTTGATTAAACATAAATTAAAGGTAGTTGGTAGTTTATTCTAATAAAGTATTAAATTAAGTTATATTTATTGATGGGAAGAATAATTTAAAATGATATTTTTTATTAAGGGTCATGTAGCCTAGTAATTCCATCCTCTCTCTAAAAACTTTCCTCTAAAATTTGTATGTTAAAATTACCATCTTATCTTGTTGAGTTAATTAGTCATTAAATATTATTATTATTTTAATAATGATAGATGGAATGATTAATTAGTACCATTAAGTTAATATAATAAAATAAAAATGTAATTTTTAACCTCTGCGTTATTGTTACGACAGTATGCCCCCACATCATATCCAACGACCATAAGTAATCTTGGCATCTAAACAACAAAAATCAACCTCATGCCTTGTTACTTTTTTTTTTCTTTTCTTTTCCACCTCATATCCTTGTCATGATGTTACATACATCACTAGCTTACACTGATATTTCTTCCCGATGACTCAGTAATCTTAGCCTCTAAATTATGATGTCAAGCTGGAAAGAAAATCCGTTGAGGTATTAATATATTACAAATATTCCCACAAGATTCTTCTCTCCCCTGAGACTGGTTTTATTTGAGAAGGCAAAACCTCTGCTTCAAGAACATTAAGGGACATCTATTTTATATATATATATATATATATATATATATATATATTAAGGAAAAAAAAATGACAAAAATAACAACAAACTGTGGGATTATTAAACATTGTCAACCCCAATTTATGCGGGATGTAATTGAAAACACGTGACATTTTAAACTGGTATCTTGTGTGCATAGAAATAGGGCAGTAGACTTTTAAACATAAAATAAGATCGTTTTGATTTCAAGTAAAATGGATAAAGATGAATTATTTTATGGTCCAGATTAAATTTTACAGCATCTAACATTGTAAATAGTGTCACGCCATTTAAAATTTGTAAATGATGTGACAACGTAGACAACATATACATTATTAAATGTCTTAAAATATAATCTAAAACATAAAATAATTCATATATGAAATGAAAAGATAATCTTCATATGAACAGAACTAAAAAGAACAATTATCATTGGTGATTAGAATTCAAGTCTCTAATCATATTTACAACTTGAGGATTACTCAAAACCAAAAGATTACTCACCAACCTTGTCGCCAGATTTGCTCACTCTTTAAGCTTTTTTTTTTTGGCGAGGAAGAGAGAGTGAGATAAATATACACGCGCCCAAATGTGCGTGGAGCCTTTATTACCTGGAACGGAAAACTGTGCTTTATAAAAGAGGTTTTTGAAGTTCGAAATCAACTTCGTACTGGAACTTTGAGTGGCAATGATTGCGCCAAACGCACGCGCAGTGGAGAGGCGCGTGGATGGTAGGTCATGTTTAATTACGATTTTAATCTTTTCTTTCCCTTCCGTACTACCACTGCAACGCGTTCTCAGGGGGGTTTTAATGTCAAAGAGGTATCTGATTCTCTATCTCTCTGTGGCCGGAGAAAGTTAAAAAAAAAAAAAAAAAAAAAGTAAACAAAATTAAGAACAGTTTTGGCTGAGAAAGTTGAAGAGGAAAGTGAAAGAAAGACAATAGAAAAGAAAATATCAACAACAATAATTTTGGCTGTAAACAAAATACAACACCAACAACAACAGCAGCAGCCGGAGATTGCTGTTCTCAAAGCCCACTTTTTTTTTTCTCTTTTTTTTTTTTTTTTTTATAATTTTTTTTTTGTTTCCTTATTGGATTCTTTATCTCTCTCTCTCTCTCTCTGAGGATTAGCTGAAACTTTCTCGTGTAAGTATAGAAGAACGTTCATCTTTCCTTAGATTCTTGTTGCTCCTTTCTCTCCCTCTCTCTCTCTCTCTCTCTCTCTCTCTCTCTCTCTCTCTCTCTCTCTCACTTTTATATTTTGATTCTGAATGTCAATCTAACGCTGTTCAACTTGGGAAATTTTTGTAGATTACTTGATGGAGAATGCTATCTGGGTTTTCTAGATCATACCCAGATCTTGCTGTTAATTGATCCAGCCGAATAGCATGCACATCTTGGCAAAAGCTGAAGAAAAGAGTCGCAGAGAAAAAGAGGTGAATATTCATTATCGCTTTTGCTTTTAAGTTGGTTGAACAAAGAAGTCAAAGTTTCTAGGGATTAATGCTATGATAAATTTTTTGATTTTTTTTTTTAAGGTTTTATTGGATTTGCAATGTTTTTCTTCATCTGGGCTTCTCAATATAATTCAAAAGGTCACGTTCTTTTGGTGTAACAATGGAAAAGATCCTATATTACATTTTTTAGATGAGAAAAGTAAGCTAGTGTTTTTGTTTTGATCAGTTGATTAGAAATCTGAATTTAAGTTCTCTGTATAATTTTGAGCATGTGATGTCTCTGTAGTATTGATATCTTATCATATGAAGTGGGTTTGATGTTCCTGTTCCAGATTTTCCCCTGCTAGGTTGGAACGTTTTTAAAATCAAACAAAGATTAAAAAGCTTATGGGGTGGATTATAACTTCAATGGACATGTGGACTGCCTGTTCTGGCTTGAATTTGATTTAATGTATTGTTTCAATGAAATTTGTTTCCTCTATAATTGATCCTGTATTTGGCTTTGGATTATTTTCAATAAGTATTGGGTTCTTAAGCGCAGGAGGGAGCTTTTATTTTGTCAATTAAGTTATGATCAAACAGATATTTAATAAGTTCCCACGTAAGTCCTCAAAGTCGGCCGAAAATCGTGAAGGAGGAGGAACATCCACCTCCTCTTCAAATGCTTATGCTAGTTCGAGAAGCAATGATTTGGCGAGTAACCGATATGGGAACCCGGGGACTACATCTTTTACTGGCTTTGATTCTACAAATCCAGCATTAAATCATGGCAGTAAGTTTATGCAAGCTGTGAATTCGAAGCTGAATGGGAATTTAGCATCTTTCTCTTATGAGGCTTTGCCTAGTTTTAAAGATGTTCCAAATACTGAGAAGCAGAACTTGTTTGTGAAGAAGCTGAACATGTGTTGCTTTGTGTTTGACTTCACTAACCCAACAAAGGACCTTAAAGAAAAGGACATTAAGCGACAGACATTGGTTGAACTTGCGGATTACGTTGCTTCTGCTAATGGAAAGTTCCCAGAACCTGTCATGCAAGAGATGATAAAGATGGTGTCCACAAATTTGTTTAGAACACTCACTTCTCCACCTCGTGAGAATAAAGTCTTGGAAGCCTTTGATTTGGAAGAGGAGGAGCCGTCAATGGACCCTGCATGGCCTCACTTGCAGGTTGTGTATGAATTCCTTTTGAGGATTGTGACGTCACCTGAGACAGATGCAAAGTTGGCTAAGAGGTATGTTGATCACTCATTTGTTCTCAGGCTGTTAGATCTTTTTGATTCAGAAGACCCCAGGGAGAGGGATTACTTGAAAACAGTTCTCCACCGCATTTATGGGAAATTTATGGTGCACCGACCATTCATCAGAAAAGCAATCAACTACATCTTCTATCGTTTTATTTTTGAAACTGAGAAGCATAATGGGATTGCAGAACTGTTAGAGATTCTGGGTAGTATAATCAATGGGTTTGCTCTGCCGCTGAAAGAAGAGCACAAGCTCTTTCTTGTTCGATCCCTTATTCCACTTCACAAACCAAAATGCATTCCCACGTACCACCAGCAATTATCTTATTGCATTACACAATTTGTGGAGAAAGACTGCAAGCTTGCTGATACTATTATACGGGGTTTGCTAAAATATTGGCCAATTACAAATAGTTCTAAGGAGGTCATGTTCTTAGGTGAGCTGGAGGAAGTTTTAGAAGCAACTCAGCCTGCCGAGTTCCAGCGCTGTATGGTTCCCTTGTTCCGCCAAATTGGTCGTTGCTTGAGCAGTTTGCATTTTCAGGTAGGTTTTTTTTACAAGTTCCATCAGTTTCTATCTTTTAGCCCCACTTTCCCTTGTTAAATTTCTGAATTATAGACATGCTTCTGCGGTGGAAATTAGATAATGAGTCTTTAAGCCTGCATTTTGTCATTTCAAGTGCAAGGATTTGCTCCACGTGGTCCTCTTTGTTACTCTTTACATCTTTAAACTACTGTAAAATTGTTAATATTTTAGAATTTGAATTTCTGAACAATCTGACCTGGGCTTAACTAGATTAGATTTTTTATTTATTTATTTATTTTTTTAAGTTTAGAATCTGCCTTACAAAATCAGATGTGTATATTAAGTCTATTCTAAAAGTTAGCAAATGTTAATACTGATTAGTGGCTAATGTCAACAAAATAATAATTGGTAGTAAAATATATTTTTATTGTCCTCACTTCTCAGGTTCCTCCATATATTGACACCCCTTTCAAACTAAAGTTGGCCCCTAGCAGTTGCCAAAGAAAACTTACCTTTAAAATTGATGGAGAAGTTCTATGAGGTGGAAATGCTTGTGTTGTTCTCTACTTATCAAAAAAAAAAAATGCTTGTGTTGTTCTCTCTCTTAATTGCTCTGATAGATTTTTTCATTTTTCCATACAGAGATTCTGGGGACTTTGCCCTCAGTCTTACCTGAGGTGGTAAAGCAGTGGGCACTCCTAAGTTTAAATGTTAATTTAGAAAGAAAGAAAAAGAAAAAAAAAAAAAATCTTTGGGAGATTTAGCCTAGATTTCGGGAAACTATGCTCGACACCCTTCATGCTTTAGCCCATTTCTACTTAAGACCTGAGTTTCATTTTTTTTAAGACCCGATATTTGGCATGTTTCCAATCAAGGGTCCCCATCTGTGTTTTTGTCAATTTTCTAACAGATTTTTTTTTTCTTCCTGGTAATACCTTCATAATTTCTGTTGTTTCCTCATTGCTAACCCTTCTTTCTCCTCCCTCTATCCCTTCTCTCTCCCCTCTCCTCTCTCCTCTCTTACCTCTCCCCTCTATATCTCTCTCTCTTGCTCTCTCTTGACCTCCACGGTCCTGGACGGTTGAGAGAAAAGAGAGAGAGGTAGAGAGGGGAGAGAGGAGAGAGAAATTGGGAGGATATAAATGAAAAGAAAAAATTTCTGTTAGAAAAATTGATTGAAATGCCGAAGGAGGTCCTTGATTGAAAATGGGCCAAAACATGGGACTTAAACTAGAAAAAATGACAACTTGGATCTTAAAAGTAGAAATGGACCAAAACATGAAGGGCGTCGGTTAAAATTTCCATTCAAATTTTTATGAATTTTGAAGTTGTTTGAAAAATTTGAAATTTTTTGGAATGCCATGTTTTTTTTCTACCCTGCACATGGATGTTATGTAATATCTGTTATATTGGTAATAAAATCAATTAAATAGTCTGAAGCATGATGACTGAGTTGGCTTTGGGTCTTGAATTCCTAGACAGGATTTAGTGGTGACTCTTGAACATGTGGCAGACATCTGACTCTTGTGCTTTAGGACTCACATTTACATAGATACTCACTGAGGGAGTGTTTCTCATTTTTGTTTCATAACCCCTATGCATATTCACACAGGGTTATGAACCACTGATATTGAGTGATTGAATTGAGACATGTGCGCCAATCTGGATATCCATGGTAATTATTTCATGTGGGTTGTCGACTGGTGGAAATGGGTGTGCTTAACAACAAATGGCAGTGATGTTGTTGATTGGTGGAAATGTTACAGGTAATTAGGCTGTGGTTTTGGGGCTGATCTTAGGGCCACGATAATTGTACCGTTGCATTTACAGCAATGAGCAACTGGTGCTGGGTTGATGTTATGATGGTATGATCAAATTTTGACAAAATGCTGCTGGTATCTACGCTGTGATTTTCAGGCTTGTTTTAGGGTCTTGGGATAATGGTAGTCTTGCAGTTGCATCAATGGGCTATTGGTAGGGTTGTGTTACTTTCTGGTGGTTAAAATTGTCGAGGGTCCCTAGGAAAGATCCTTACCATGGACAATCTTAGGAAGTGGTATGTCATTGTGGTTGATAGGTGTTGTATGTGTAAAAGGAATGTGGAATCCGTGGACCATCATCTTCTCCATTATGAGGTTGCTTGTGTCTTATGGAGTGGTGGTATCAATAAATTGATAACTCAAGAAGTCCAATTAAATTTATTAAAGCAATGTTCTATCATTTTTATGGAATTTATCTTCACTCTTTAATTGCTTTGATGCCTAGTAATCGAGTGGTGGTTGTGAATTAAGTTTATGCTAGTGCTCTGGTGTTTCAGAGAGTGGGTTTGTAGTTTCAATATATATATATCATTTTCCCTTGCGTTGATTATCAAGAAATAGTTGTAGCGCCACCTGGATAATGCAAAATATTGCATTCATCTGGGCGGGGCTTTATAGTGGTTGTCTCTTGGTGGTGTTGGTTCTACATTAATAATATTATCATATAGTACCTTAGAGTTTATATAGACTAGGTGGCAATTTAAATAGCTTTTATTAACATCAATGTTAAATTTTCTTTTTATTTAAGTAATTTTGTATCCTTTTTATTGGTTATCTTTTCATTCCTAGGTATTTCCAGAAAAATTCTTTGAAGTTTTTTATTGGTAGTATGAACTAGCTGTGGGTGGCCAAATTTATAATTCTCAATTTTTGCTCAAGCCACCCCCTATTGCTGGCCAGGGGGTGGCCGAAACCATCCCTGCCTATGTCACCCTCAATGCCCCCTTGCGGGAAATAGGGAGGTGGCTCCCACCCAGAATATATATATATATATATATATATATATATATATATATATATATATATATATATATATATATATATATATTAAAAAAAACAAGATTTTTTATTTATTTATTTTTAAATAATATTAATGGAACATGTGGTTGTTGCTGATTGGTTTGATGTGTTTCTCCGTTAAAATATTGGACGGAAGTACCATCTTAATATTTAGGGTCAATACAGGTACCATCTATGCAACCTTTTGAAACAGTGTCCATTTGATAAAGAGACTTACCACATGTAGTTAAGAAGCATTTAACCCTTCCATTTATTGCGGTTGGACTAGCGGCCGAGTACCCTGATACTTCTTTTGTTAAGAGTTTTTCTGGTCATCCTTCTACAGAGCTTTTGTTTTAGATTTTTGCTGGTGTCACCTATATCATCAACTTTTTCTCTGCTGTAGTGTCAAGTCTTTATTTGTTGGAATCCTTGTCTTTTTCTGTTTTTTGTGAACAAAATAAAACCTTTTAACAGTTAAGTTCGATGCTAGGTGTGGAAACTACTAATTTTGCGTGGCAATACTGAACTCTTATGTAGTTTGCCAACATCAAACTTTACCAACTTATGTCTATACAACAATTATGAGAGTCTTATATTTTGTGTTACCTAGATTTACTCCCATGCTAGTTTTTTGCTATCCCTCTTTCTCTCTCTCTCTCTCATTAATTGATTCTTTTTTTGCAGGTGGCGGAGAGGGCTTTGTTCTTATGGAACAATGATCACATTGAGAACCTCATCAAACAGAACCGCGGTGTTATACTGCCAATTATCTTCCCTGCATTGCAGAGAAATGCAACAAGCCACTGGAACCAGGCAGTACAGAACTTGACAGTAAACGTTCGCAAAATTTTCTCTGATACTGACTCTGACCTTTTTGAGGAGTGCATGCTCAAGTTTCAGGACGATGAAGCAAAAGAGAAAGAAATTAAGTTGAAACGCGAAGCCACATGGAAACGCTTAGAAGAGGTGGCTGCAATGAAATCTTCAATTAAAGAACCAGTGCTTGTCTCTCCTCGAAAAGCCAGTCGTGCACCTTCTGGCTAGAGAGATTCCCGGATGAGATTACGGCGGTTTGATAAGTAAATCGGTATGCAAACCATAAACAGGCGTTGTGATTTAAGTGGTGACATATTCAAGGTAATTGTTATTAGATCCTTGTTTGCTCACCTTCTTAGTTGTTGGTTTGTCAGGTGATTGAGTCACAAAGTCAAGGACGCCATTGCTTGGGGTACAAAGTAGCCCCATTTCGGTTTAACACGCCTGGACTGTATATATTTAATTGGATGGACAAAGCAAGTGGGTCCTGCGGAGCACGTTTGTATTGAAGATTTAGACTGTAAAGTAGTTGGCAATTTGCTGTTGATGTTCTTAAGGGAGGGAAAAGAAATTTTAGAAGGAAGAAGAAGAAGAAGAAGAAAGAGCTCGAATTTGAAATATATTTGCTGACATTTTTGTGAATTTGGTTTAATGGAAGTAAGCTCAATCTTCTGATTTATTTGTGTATCATTAAACTTTGTTGCTCTTTTGTGAGTGTTTGGTTGCTTGACATAACATTGTTTAAAGATGGAAGAGTTTGTAGCCATTCTAGAGACAGCATGAAGTGCTTCCCTCTTTGTTCCACTTCACTTCTCTTCACGTAGTCTTTGCTTTTTTTCTTGTTTAAACTATGGGTACTTGGGAGAGATATTACAACTTTTATTACAAATCTTTTACAAATTTAGGTGGCAGTTTACGCAGTACTTTTCATGTTAGCTATTAAACAATAAAATTTGATTGTGGCTAACATGGCAATGCCATATGAACTGTCACATCAATTTGTAAGTTTACGTAACAGTTATTACATCATTGTGGCCGGAAAAAAACTTGACTTACAATTTTTTTTACAACTTGTTGACATGTGCAATGACGGAGCTAGAATTTTAGTCCACATGGGGCAAAATTAAAAGACGGAGTTGAACAATAATTAATTAAAAATATTAAAAGAAAATATCTAATGAAATAAATAAATAATATAATTTTTATATATATATATATATATATATATATATATATATATATATATATATCATACTCAAACTAATACCTAATATGCATTGTTCCAAGAGGTAGCTCAATTGGCTAGAGACCACGCCTCATGAAGCAGAGGTTACTAGTTTAAATCCCACATCCCTCTCTTGTGTGGACATGTCTAAAAAAAAAAAAAAAAAAAAAATCCAAATTATCAAAAATTTGCAATGTCTCTCCAAATGACACAAATACCCTTAATAAAAAATTTATTTAAGAAAAACAACAAAAGTAGAGGCTAGAAGAGGGGTGGCCAACAAAAATAGAATTACTCTTGTTATTTAATTTTTTTTTTGAAATGATCTTGTACTCAAACAATAATATCATGAATACATCTCAGAGTTCACTAGATCCGACATTACAGAAGGAAAAGAGCCAAACCAAACTCGGTTCTGCAACTGGGAGATCGCCATCTTAGCTAAGGAATGGGCTACCTAGTTCCCTTCTCGTCGAACATGTTTAATAGTCCACCGATCAAAGTTTTCCAGCAACAAACGAGTCTCTCCTATCAAATTGCTGGCAATACCCTCAGCAACATCGACTCGGTTCAGAGCATTGACAACCCCTAAAGCATCTCCCTCTATAAACACCCACTTAATTCCCAACAAAATCCCAAGCTCAACACACAATTTGGCTCCAAAAGCCTCAGCCACTAGAGGGTTCGAAATATAGCGGTAGTAAGAGCACTTAGCCATTATCACCTTTCCATCAGAATCTCGGGAAACAATACCCACTCCTATCCACTTCTGATCTCTATCCAGGACCGTATCCCAGTTCAGTTTGAAAGTAACCTTGAGGAGGCTTAGACCAATGAGCTGAAGAGGGAATATGACTGGGATGAGAGAATAAAAACATGGAATCATGAGCCTTCCTGTAATCATCAAGAGCCTCTTTTGCACATTTGACTAAAATGCTGGGGTGTGTGAATATGCCATCAAACACATGTCTGTTCCGTCAAAACCATATCCTCTGGGCAACCATAGCGAAAACCTCAAGCTCCTCCCAATTACTCTTGTTATTGGGCATATTCCAACAACACTTGTTAGGTATCTGAGAACTTCCGGTCTTCTAAATTAATATGAATCGACTATATATCTTGTTGAGAATAATTTCACTCAAATCGGCCCATCAAAAGAATCATGGGCCTTTGGGTCAGTATTGGCCCAATGAGGAGATAACAGGACTCCTGAGAAGTCTTATCTCTAGAGATAGACATTAAGTAGTCGAGATAGCAGCACTCTTGAAAAGTCTTATCCCGACAGTAAGACACTAAGCAGTTATTCTTGAGAATACATGACAAGAGGTATATCCAGATTAGGTCTCGAGAATGCAGACAACCCGGGACCAAGAGTCAGCTTAGCCAGCCAAGGCCTGAGACAAGCATGTCCTGATAAATCAGGTATCAGTTATTTCAGAAAATTCAGATTAGGACTCTACTTTAAGTTAAATTGAAGTGGGAGTCATAATTCGACTTGCAGTCCTATCCTCGGTAGAATCAAGATAGTACTCATAGCCCAAGTCCAATTCGGGATCAGATCAGATTATATGTATACTAAAGGATCAAAGTCCAATAACTCTAATTATACTCATAGATCAAGAAGGAGCAAAAAGTATAATTCAGGTTTGACTTCACCTCTTTGCCTATAAATAGGAGATTTTGTATTGTGAAAATTATGATCTTCATGTTGACTGATGAGAAAGGAAAATTATAAGCAGAGTGTGATCGGAGGGGCATTGAGAAAGATTGAGTTAACCATTCTAGAAAGTTCAAATAAAGAGAACATGAAAAACTTTGCGCGTTGAATGACACGAGCAGCCGAATCTGATCGGGTCATATTATTGACAAAACGTGACTGGGGCAGAATTTGAATAAACATTAAAAATTTACACGTCAGCACTGGTAAATATCAAATTTGCGAAAACTCCGAGCCTCTCTTCTTGAAATTCTGAATCTCATACTCCTTCAGGAATCCTTGACGACCAAGCCAACAAAAAGGAAAAAGAAAAAGAAGCAGTGGAATGGAATCCATTGTCATGGAGCGCGATATACAAACATCATTGGGTTTGGTAGATTGACACGTCACACACCCGCTTATGATTAATTTTAATCACTGTTTTTAAATTAAATTAAATATTTAGTATTTTTATAATATTAATATATCTTATATTTTATATATATTCTCTTCAAATTATTATCTTATTATTAATGTTTTTTCAAATTATCAATTATGTCAATATCATTTATAAATTACTAAAAAATATCAATATCTTCCAATAATAAAAATGTCATTTATAAATTATAAAAAAACTGTAAACTATAAATTAAAAAAGTTAAATTTTAAATCTGGGTTTTCATTTTTTTTTTTTCGTTTTAATTTTAATTTTTTTTATAATTTTTAGTTATATATATATATATATAGGAATTCGACGCCGACGGTGATTGATAGGTGGCAAAGGAGTATAAGGAAAGGCACGGTGAACGATGAGGTAAGACAGAAGAGATTTTTCAAATGATATGACAGTTTATAAGCCGTTCAATTGTTTTAAAAAAAGGTCAATCACTCGGTTGCATACAAATGAATCACATATGATTACGG
The DNA here is from genome assembly GCF_958979055.1 of Alnus glutinosa. NCBI lineage: Eukaryota > Viridiplantae > Streptophyta > Magnoliopsida > Fagales > Betulaceae > Alnus > Alnus glutinosa. The sequence continues at coordinate 37,602,195 of NC_084887.1, read as the reverse complement.
CCACCGCAAATTATCTCACCTGGCACGGATTAGTCCCCCGACACATCACGGAAACCCAAAAAACCAAAAACAATGCAAAAAAAAATTTATGAAAAAGCCAAAACTACAGCGTAAAGTTGCATGTTTGTATAATTGGATTGTATGTCCATCACGCCCCTACTCCCCCCCTCTGAGTCTCTGTCTGTCTCTCTCTCTCTCTATCTGAAACCTCACCGTGCCATTGAAGCGCTAGATTCAAGCAATCTTCAAATTACAAAACCCTAAAGTCATCTGATTATTTACAGATAAATAAACTGAAGAAACCGAAATTCCTAACCCTAATTTAGCAATGAATTTGTTCATAATTTGAAACTCACACACACACACACCTGGTGGAGAAAGAGAGAGAGAGAGAAAGCGAGCTCTGTGTTTTGGAAATGCCAAGCGTAGCTGTGAAGTTGTACAGCGTATTCTTCAAGTTCCTCTTGAAGCACCGGTTGCAGAACCGGATCCAGTCCCCGCCCGACGAGTCCGACCCGTTCGGAGTTACCTCCCGCCCGGATGAGACTGTCGCCGCCGCCAACCCTTCCTTCGCCGACGGAGTCGCCACCAAGGACATCCACATCGACCCCTTTACATCCCTCTCCATCCGGATCTTCCTCCCGGACTCTGCTCTCAACCCGCCCGAACCCGACTCCAGGCCTCCCAAACCCAAACCTCGCACCGCCAAACGACCCGGACACGATCCCGATCCCGATCATTATCCTTCCGGATCTCCCAATTCGCACTATTATCCTTCTCGCCGTAACAGCTATGGCCCTCCGACCATTCCTAGCAACCCTAAGGAAGAGCCTAGGTATTCCTACGGTTCGGCCAATGACATGGAGGGTTTGAATCTAATGTCGAGCTCCGGCGGCGGCGGCGGCGGCGGGTATAGAGGGTACTCTCCGTCGCAGGATAATCGCCGGAGACTTCCGGTCATGTTGCAGTTCCACGGCGGCGGGTGGGTGAGCGGGAGTAATGAGTCAGCGGCCAACGATTTCTTCTGCCGGCGGATCGCAAAGCTCTGCGATGTGATCGTCGTGGCGGTGGGGTACCGGCTTGCACCGGAGAATCGGTTCCCCGCAGCGTTTGAGGATGGCCTGAAGGTGTTGAATTGGTTGGGGAAGCAGGCGAATTTGGCCGAGTGTAGTAAGTCCATGGGGAATGCGCGTGGCGGCAGTGGCGGCGTCGAGTTTAAGAAGTCGCATATTGTGGACACGTTCGGGGCGTCGATGGTTGAGCCGTGGTTGGCAGCGCATGGAGATCCATCGAGGTTACAATTTCAGTCCCATCGTGCTTTTTGATAATGCTTACATTTCGATATATGCATTGTTCATAAGTTAATATGATTGGTGAATTCTATAGTTTGCTGATGGCAATAGAATTGATTCAGTACGAGACGTGATTTTGATTTGAGTTAGTTATATATACGCTTCGGTTTGAGGAAATGGATCCTGTGAAGTTGGGAGTGTAATTTAATTCGATGAGAGATGAAATTTTGATTCGTATTAGTGACATGCTTTTAGTAATTCAGTTGTGGATTTAGACTCTGGAAAGTTGCGTGTAGTTCTGATCTGCGTTGCTGGTGCACAACAATGCTTGCAGATCATTGGTTTGGCGTATAGGGGCTCTAGATTTGAAATCACAGGGTGATAGAATGTGCAAGTTAAGAAAGGCATGGTGTTGTTTGTGTAAAGTAAAAGTTTAGAATGGTGTTTATACTTTATATGAATGTGCTGATGATTGAAAATGATGATGATGTTGTAAACATGGGTGTGTTAAATGAACCAAAGCATTAAAATTTCATAACCCATACTTAAAATAGGATATTTATTCATTTAAAAAATAGTGATGAATGTTATATCTGAGGTTTACTTTAGTGTTTATGACATTGTTCTCAAGATTGTGCCTGGTGGTGATATCTCATATAGTCATTGTAAGTCTTTTCTACTGGCTTCTGGAAAGAGAATTTTCATTAAAAGTGAAAGGCACTACCTGGGTTTTATTCTTCAAGACTTTTTTTTGGCTTTCTTGAAGTTATAGCTTTGTTGTTTCAATCATAATTGGTAAACTTGAAGAATACAACCCAAAAACATGGATTCTATCCCGAGGCCTTAATTTCAAGTGATTTGTTTTACACTGATTAGATACTTAATAGACAGGAGATAAACAAATGCTACTTAATCCAATGAAAATATCTAGCTACTGCTAACAGGAAAGCCCATGTCAAAGAATTGAATATTGATGAAGACTTCTTGTGTTGTAACTTCAAATGATTAAGATAGTAGATTTTCAGGCTTGCTTGTCTTTTTGAAAGGTATAATGCACAGTTTGCTGACTTTTGCTCAATCTTTCTTCGTTGTGGTTTATGTTGGTTGTTTACTGCTATTTTGGTTCCATTGCTGGGCATTGCATGTGCGCTAAGCTGCCAATGTTTAAACTGAAAAAATAAAAGGAAAAAAGTTGTTTATGTGCTAGAGTTGGCACAGTGTTGCTGTATCGAGGGGCGGAACTACATGTAACCCTGCCCCCCAAAATTTTTAAATTTCCCCTAAATTATATGTTTTTTTTTATGAGATAGACCCCCAAAGTAAATTAATATTTACCCCCACCCACCCCCAATTTTTTTTTTTTTTTTAAGTTCCCCCACCTAAAATTCTAGTTCTGCCCTTGGCTTTATTTTTCCACGAATGGAACTGGAAATTTGGATACAACTCTTGCTCAAATTGCACTTATGTGTGCTTTTGGACCCGTTTGACTATGTGGTTCCTTTGCTTATGGTGTATCTTTAATGATGTATTTTAATGTAAATGGTATGTCAATTAGGTAGTTATTCTCCTGGAAAAGGAGGCTTTATATAATATTCTGCAGACCTGATATTTTGCCAGATAAGGTAAACATTCACAAAATCAGCTTCTAATGGTGATTTTATTTTTTCAATTTTAAAAACTTTACTGCTCTCTTTCTAGCTAGGTGTTCTCTGTGTACTTGGGCTGTGCTTTTTATGTTTTTAATGATACTTAGATTACTTGTCAAAAAAAAAGAAAAAAAAAAAGAGACTTTACTGCTCTAATTGCTTCCCTTTTAGCCGTTTAGAAACCCACCCTCAACTTGCAATGCTATTTCATCAAATCTCTAACCCTTTTCATTTTATTGAAACAGATGCGTTCTCCTTGGTGTGAGCTGTGGTGCAAACATTGCAGATTATGTGGCTCGGAAAGCTGTAGAGGCAGGCAGGCGTCTGGATCCTGTCAAAGTGGTGGCACAGGTCCTGATATACCCGTTCTTCATTGGAAGTGTCCCTACACATTCTGAGATAAAGTTGGCAAATTCCTACTTCTATGACAAGGCTATGTGCTTACTTGCGTGGAAACTATTCTTACCAGAGGATGAGTTTAGTCTGGATCACCCAGCTGCCAACCCCCTTATCCCAGGACGAGGGCCTCCTTTAAAACTCATGCCTCCAACATTAACTGTGGTGGCAGAACATGATTGGATGAGAGATCGGGCCATTGCTTACTCAGAGGAGCTACGGAAGGTAAATGTTGATGCGCCTGTTCTTGAGTACAAGGACGCCGTTCATGAATTTGCGACCCTTGACATGCTTCTCAAGACCCCACAGGCTCAGGCCTGCGCTGAGGATATTGCCATCTGGGTGAAGAAATACATATCGCTTCGAGGTCACGAGTTCTCTTATTAAGTAGGTACAGGAAAATCTAGATGACATTGCAGCAGGATAATCATTTTCCTGTTTTTGCTCTGTTAGAAGATGAACAAGAGTTCAATACTTGGCTGCCATCACCTTGGGATTGTGATATATGCTTAGCTTGTATCTGGCTCCTTAATCTGTTGGGTTGTTATCGGTTTCATATTTACTCCTTATCCCATCTGTTCTTTTTGTAAGATAGATAAACTGTCTGAGAGTAGGACTTAGTTGAGCCTGTGAGATGCATTTACCTTTGTTCGAGTAACGAACGCCGCATTCGGATGTTCTTGTCAAAATTTTTTCCAGTGTATTATGATGTTCTACCGCTCATCAATATAGTTCAATTCAAGGAAGTGCTCTCTCTCTCTCTCTCTCTCTCTCTCTCTCTCACTCTTGTGTGTTTTGGGAACATCACTGGATTAAACCGTCTACAATGTCCAATATAACCACCCCCCCTTCCCCTCTCCCATGTGAGAATTTATTGGCTCTTGGGTAACTCAGAATGAAAAAGACTTGTAATCACAGCAAGCAAACAGGTGACAACACCTAGGGCAAGAAGAATTTTTAGTGAAATTCCAAGTACTCTTAGTGCACCTTGTTTTGCTCTATGCCTTTCTCCCATCAAGACAAGTTTATTTTTTCCCCTTGTATGCTTTCAGCCTGGAAGGGAGACACAGTTTCCATTTCAATTATAAATATCCAATTACATGGTAGATTGTTTCCTGGGGGCTTTAGTTTAAAACTTTAAGCAGTTCCTCCACTGCTTGGGAACCATAAAGAGGCTGAAGAGGAGCTTTTGATTGTAGATACAGATGATTGTCTTACAAGAGATGACTGGGTCTCTACTTCTTGGCCATGTACAAAGCACTCCAGCCACTTTGGCTAATATGCTCCAATACTGGAAGCACTCGAGGCAGCAAGTTCAGATGGTGACCTTAGGCCATGGCTCTGGGCCTACCAAGCAACCAGTAGGTCGGGTTAATCAACCGCCCGATCATATTTCGCCCGTACGAAGAGGGTCGGGGGTCATGACCCCCTCTGGTTTTGAAAATTTTTCCTATTTGCTTTTGGGATTTCATGTGCTTGCATAGTGGATTATCATTCCAAAAGTCATAGCTTTCAGGGCCTCCTTAATTACGTCTCTCCCGGCAAATGAAAAAAAGATATACTATCAGATTCATGTACTTGTTCTTGAAGGCATCCTCTAGCAGCATTGCACGATTAAGAACCAAGAAGATGGCTTGTAATCATACTGGGACTTCCTACTCTCTTTAAAGGCAGGCTTGAGAACTGCAATACTGCAATTTTCAGCAACCATATTCTTATGATTATTCATATGAATCATATCCTTTGCTCAATAATAAGGATCCTCTCCATGCAACAAAACAAATTGAATTTGTAAAATCTAATATAAACCATAAAATGTTTCTTCTTTATTTCATTTGAAACAGAAATGAATCTATTTCAAAAACTTCAACTAGATAATATATAGACTTGACTCAAGCATTTACCGAACATTTGACAAACAATCAAAGTGGTACGAGTATCCTCTAAATGTTTGTTAGTTGAATAAGCAATATCTCCATATTTTTAAAGAAAAGTTAATTTCTTAAATCACCATGAAATTTTCAAAAAAGTGAATGTTAAATCCATCACTAAAAAAGAAAAACTCCATAGATACAGCTAACCGAGTAATTATATTGGCACTGCTAACATACGGATAAATCTTAAACACTTGGGTTGTTTCTCAGCCAAGCACCAATTGTTAGTTAGAAGATTTGAACATCAACTAACAATACGAAAAACATACCCACTTATAAGTTGAGGCGACCATAGAAGACAAAAATAGGCCTTGTTTGAAAACCCCCTTCCCCTTCCCCCAATTTTTTTCTCCCTTTTTCCCCCTCTCCCGGGCTCACTCAACAGGCCTTGCCAGAAAAAATCTGGACATTTTTTGCCCACTCAAAGAGAAGCTGGATGCACAAGTAAAGGGGCAAAAAATGTCCAAATTTTTTCCGACAAGGTTTGTTGAGTGGGCCCGGAAGAGTGGGGAAAAAGGGAGGAAAAAATTGGGAGAGGGAGAAGGGGGTTGAGTAATGCTATTTATATTTTTATATTTTTTTGAGTAATGCTATTTATATATTTTTTTTTGGGGGGGGGGGGGGGGGGGGGGGGGGTGTGGGTTGGGGGTGGGATCGTGGGGGGCTTGTCATTGTTGTCAAACACCTTTGGTCCTATACGTATTTAATTACAACCCGATCCGACCCAACCTCGTACGACCCATATCCCTCGTTTCTTATTTCGTCATTTCCTTTCCCATTTCCATCTAAAGACCAGAATACACTCCGGTAGACCTCTCAGTACCCGATCGGTCTCCACAAGCTCAATCTCACAGCTATAATCGGCCAAAACTTATCGGTGATTCTCCGATCAGGTAAAAAATTCCTTCACGTTCTACTTTCGTGATTCAGATCCATTCACTCTATCTAAATAATGCTCACTGTTTACTTGTTAATATAACTTTGTTCACAACAGATCTCTCTGTAGTTTAAGGAAATTCGATCTTACCAACAAATTTTACGACTATTTAACTTCTGAATACGGGTTTGGAACCTTGGAGGGCGATAGATTGAGCTTAACCTGATATATGTATGTATGTATGCATGCACATGCGTGTGTGTGTCAGTGTGTATATGTATGTATGCATGATTCTTAGGCTGTTTTCGATTTTGCTAAGCAGCAACTTGCTCAATTTCTTGGGCTGTCAAGTTGGTGCGACTCTTAGATTTGTTGGACTTACTTTTGATTCGATAGAAATGTGTATGTTGTTGGGATGCTTATGGCTGTTCAATGTCGTTTTGGTGATGTTTATAATGGATTTTTTGTTTCGCTATCACAGTGTCCAAAGCTTGATGTTGTATTATTTTATACAAGTTTCTGTTGGTGTGGGTTTCTTCGAAGCTAACGAAGTAGAAAGAGAAAAGAGAATGAGACACTTTGTCACGTCCTTGCTTTTGGTGGATTGAAATCGTGTTCATGGATGGTTATATAATAATTTTTTTTTTGAGTGTTGTGGTTGGTTGGTTTGCATTGTGAAATTTTGATATTTTGGACAATTTTCGTAATTGAAAGCTTGATTGCTGGTTTGCTTGTTTTTCGTTGTTTTTTTAGGACATTAATTCTTGGTCCGGGCAGAAAGATATGCAAAGTAAGTTGGACAAGGAGTAAAAGGTTGATCCCACAATGCAAGGCTTCCAAGCCAAATTTAGAGTAGCGACTCTTGTTGTTGTAGCTGTATGGATTGGTCTTGCTGCTTTGTACGGCTTGTTAAAACCAATTTCAAATGGTTGTGTCATGACATACATGTATCCAACGTACATCCCGGTCTCATCACCGGAAGGGGTATCATCGGCAAAGTATGGATTGTATTTGTACCATGAGGGATGGAAAAAGATAGATTTTAAGGAGCACCTTAAGAAGCTAAGTGGTGTTCCAGTCCTTTTCATTCCAGGCAACGGTGGTAGCTACAAACAGGCAAGGTCCTCGTCATTATCTCTTTGAATTTGATTAGAATGGTCTCAAAACGCTTAGTTATTTAGCCTTTCAAAAGCTAGTCTTGGTGTTGATCACCGTTTTTTCAGCAATGACAACTTATTGAAGAAGAATTGTATTTCTAAATACTACTGAAAGTAATTCAAATTGGAATTACGAATAGATATCTGCATTCATAGCACAAGATATGATGCAAGATCTGCTGCAACAATATAGCAAAGGAAGTGGTAATCGTTTATTAGTATAATGCACAATTTAATTTAATTTTTCCCCAAAAGTTTAGCAGGTTCTTTCTTTCTCCCATACTCACTTTCATAATTATAACATCTTTGATAGTTCGTACTTCAAAATTTCTTTTTCTTGACTACCCTTTAAATTTTGCAATGGCCAAGTGGCATTATTAGCGTGGTGATTGTTTTACTTCACTCCTTGTATACACTTGAATGAGGTTCTAGTTCAGTGTGGACTTGTTGATAAGTTGGATCACAATATAAATCTGACCCATCTTACTGACTCAGTGAGGGATTGTGGTATGATATTTTGTTAACTGTTTGAATTATTATAATCTAGTTAAAACAGCTGAAATTTGAAGTAAGTAGATCTGATCCCAATTCAATTTTTCTTTGCATAGAAATGTTTTTTTTTTGCCTTAATAATATACCAAATTGTATATACGACATTAATAATTGATATATGATATGGCACATATTTGGTTGTCTTCTAGAAGGAATGTAGAAATTTTACATATGGTATATCAGATCTTGTTGAAATCCAGGCTTATTATTAGTCTAGTATATATGGAATTGTAGTGTGCATTATATAATAGAGAAATATATAAGTACCTTTATTGTCAAGATTGTTATCTTTACAAGATTCTTTTGGTTGTTTTGTCCTCATTACAATTTACAGGTACGATCCGTGGCAGCAGAATCTGATAGGGCATTTCAAGGAGGTCCTCTTGAGCGTGCATTTTACCAAGAAGCCTCCCTAACTCCTGAAGAGGGAGGATTGGATTTTGATGAAGCTGGCTTTCAATTACCCAACCGCTATACTTGCAGGCTAGACTGGTTTGCTGTGGATCTTGAAGGTGAACATTCTGCAATGGATGGTGGAATACTTGAAGAACACACGGAATATGTTGTTAATGCCATTCACAGGGTATAGAATTTGATATCATTTTTTATACTATTTACTCAAATAGCATATGAAATTTGGATGATAAGATGAACTGAGATTGAATGGTCTTGAACCTTTTTTCTGTTTAGTACAGAGATATTTTTGATTAACATGTTTTCAGTACTGCACAGCAGGAAAGTCTTAATGAAAATTAAGACAAATGGCATAGAACTTTGCATTTGGACTAACAAAATGTATTTGATAATATTGGAGAACAAGGAACCTCATCCCAGTACTTCTCAATATTAAGTGTAATGGCATAAAACTTTGACACCGAACTAATAAGCATGTACGTCTTAGTGGCCACTATAACCTTTTTCCACAGCTTCAAAGTACACTCTCATTGTCTTCCTCTTATCTTCTCATTTGTGGGGATTCCGTAAATATTCCATTCCAAAAATAGAAAGTTCGAAACAATTGGGATTGTTTTTTGGAGATTGGATGCAGTTACTAATTCATGATCTGGCATGTACAGAATGAAAACTTCATTCTCGATTCTATGAGAATTTTTATGAAAGCCTTTCATTTGCTTCTCTTCGATGGAAGTTTTATTTTCCCAGAATGTATCCTAATTTTTGGCCTAATTCTTCTTCTAATGATCGATTCAACCTCTGATCAAAAAGATATACCTTGGTTATATTTCAACGTCATAATTGATCACATTAAACCTTAGTGGCACTTAATGATTCTGTCAATTCTTGTCCTCAACTGGGGCTACTTGTTAGTTTCCTTAGTCATCCGCCTAATGGCTTCAAGATAGATTTATTTTGTTGGAGGCTCAGTTTTTTGTTCACGTCTCTCAATTTGTGCAATAGCTATGTGTGGCTGTGCTTGCAGATTTTGGATCAGTATAAAGCATCTTTTGATGTTCGAGCGAAAGAAGGTGCTGCAACCTCTGGGAGTTTGCCAAAAAGTGTTATATTAGTTGGCCACTCTATGGGTGGTTTTGTTGCTAGAGCTGCTATTGTCCACCCTCGTTTGAGGAAGTCAGCAGTTGAAACTGTTCTTACACTTTCAAGCCCACACCAGTGAGTCTTGTGGCTTCTATATTTTTTTTTTTCCTTGTCCTTTTAATGAAGACAAAATGGCTTTGGTTTTACAAATTGTTTGTATGATCCAAGTTTAACAGGGTCACCTATTTTATTCAGATCACCTCCTGTGGCACTGCAACCTTCCTTGGGTCATTACTTTGCACATGTAAATCAGCAATGGAGAAAGGGATATGAGGTCGAAACCACTCGCACAGGACGTTATGTGTCTGGTCCTGTACTCTCTAATGTTGTCATTATCTCCATTTCTGGTGGTTATCATGATTATCAGGTAGATATATCTCTGCATCTTTAGCTCTGGTATGGTGGATAATCCACAAAAATGTTTGCCTAGTTAAATTGAGAAGGATGCTTTATGTGTTTGTATGGCCCAGAACTCAACTGTGTGTAATGTAGATGTCATGAAAATCTGGCTTAATGTTTCATCTATGTCAGTCCTTTTTACATCTATCAGCTCTTATAATTTCCAGAAAATTCATAGGTCAAATTGACTATGAAACTTATAAAGGAGTGGCCAGTAGAAACTTGATTGACATGCAAATCGGGTAGCTCAATCGGTTGGAGACCATGTCTCATGAAGCGGAGGTCACTAGTTCGAATCTCTTCTTCCCCCTCTCCTTGAGGCCAATTACTTATAAAAAAAATAATGATTGACATGCAGGATCCGGCAAATTAATTAGGCATGAAGCTCTTTCTTAAATACACTAGAGTAGCTGCTTGCTAGTTTTTCTTTTTTGTTATGCTTGTTGTGGATCCTTCATGTAACATGGTCAATGCAAGTTGGCTCTTTTTTACTGGTTGATGAACCAAGTTAACTCTGCTTTATTTTTGTTGTGCCTTTTTTTTTTTTTTTTGTATATAAATGCTTTATATATTCGGATATAACTTAACTTGATTGGATGAACTGTTCTGCATTTTGTCATCAGGTACGGACGAAATTAGAATCCCTTGATGGTATTGTGCCTCCCACTAATGGCTTTATGATCAGTAGTACTGGCATGAGAAATGTGTGGTTGTCAATGGAACATCAGGCTATACTATGGTGTAATCAGCTAGTAGTCCAAGTGAGTGCAACTCTATTCTTGAACTCAAATTTAACATATCTTTAAGTGGTTCTGACATTGTTCTTATCTAGGTGTCGCACACTCTTCTGAGTTTGATAGACTCCAGAACAGGCCAGCCATTTCCTGACACTCAAAAGAGACTTGCGATATTCACAAGAATGCTCCGTAGTGGCTTACCAAAGAGGTTTGATTGGATGATGCAATCACACTTAACATCTCAAAAGCCGAAACATGTTCCTGGTATTATACTCTGTTTTTTTTTTTTTTTTTTTTCCTTTTCTTTTTCTGCTCTCAGAAAACTACACTTGTGCACATTTCAATTGGCTTAAAGTTCTGGGACATTTTTACCTTTTTAGACTCTGAAGCAAACTTGCTGTTAGAATCGATGTTCATGCTAAGTGATTTTGGTATAAAAGTTTGAGCTTTTAAACCATGATCATTTCTTCATGTTACGTAATTCTTAGGGGTGACATTTAAAGCAATAACTTTTATCCTCAGTGAACTAGAAAAATTAATTTCTTTTAGCTTTGTTGTTCTTTCTTAACAGAAAGCAGTTAGTATATGGTTGAACTAAAGTTACTATTTGTTCTTTCTAACCATCATGAATCATATTATGCTGCTGTTAAGGAACGTCTGAAATCCTTTTCCTTAATCAAAGTTATTAGTTTATTTTTCAATTTTTTTGCTTCATGGGGACAAAAACAAGGAAACAAAAAATGCCGTATATGTCTAGTCTGGCCCTTACTTATCAAAAAAATCCAGTCTGGCCCGTAGTTGGTGCAACTGGGCACTAAGCCTGTTGCTCACTACAGAATCTCATTTAGATTTAGCTATTTGATAACATAAGATAATTACTCAAAGTAATAAACAAAAAAAAAAAAAATCCAATTAGAGTTATTCTGGTGGCGTTTTCCTTCTCTAATAAACAAATTTGATTTCATAATGAGCTCATGAAGAAGCAATTGTTTATTGATGTTTGGTTAATAGTATGAGTAGTAGTATTGTCAGCAATTATTGCAAGCTTTCTAATTGCATGATGAACTTTGGTCGCTATCTTATCTTTACTGATTTAAAAACAACAAGACTTCAACCGTATCCAGTGCCTGTGACTGAATTTCTTTTGAGAAAGAAAAACGCGTATGCGTTTTTGAATAATTGAACATCTGGCATACTAGTATCCATATGATAATATTTTTGTCTGAAAAGCATATGCCTGTAGTTCTCAGTGTTGAAAAACTACAGAGATTTGAAATTATGCTTTACATACAATAGAAAGAGGCTTGAAGTTAAGCTGTTATTGCAGTCAAATGTGTACTGTTATGATCTTCTCATATTTAACCATGCAAAAATGTGCTTCCTGAGATTTATAACCATGAAAACTAAAGTTTCATAGCATGGGGGGGACTCTTTGGTCCCTTGCATAAGATAGGAGAGTCAAAGCTATGCACTATTATCATAAAATTTCAATTTTTATGATACACTGTCATCTCTTTTACTACCTTTATGAAATACAAAATCATTGCAAAATCTTCTGGGCCTGCATATCATTGCTCTGGGATCTCTACTGCATGCCTCAGCTGCTTGTCCCAGCAACGTTCATTGGAGTGATGATGGCCTTGAGAGGGATCTATACATTGAGACAACCACTGTCACTGTTTTAGCAATGGATGGTCGGAGGCGATGGTTGGACATACAGAAACTGGTTAGCTTCTCCAGAGCGTTTATATGCAATTGTGAAAGAAATTTGCTTCATTATGTTTATTCTTTTCCCTACAGTTGATTTCTGAGATACTTGGTTCTTTAGAGTTCATTTTCAATTGTCCCTCTTTTCATGATTCATGCTTGTAAGCAAGAGTTTTTTTTCTTTTTCTTTTTAATAAAAATAAAATAAAAATTTTGTGCATGTTGTTTCTATCATTGATATTATTTTTGTAATTTTGAGCTTAGAAGGTCAAAATTTTGTCTCTGGTCAAACTTTACTGTTTTGGGAGTTGAATTAACTACTAGTCCTCAAAAGTTCACTGATGTTCTAAGATTTATAAATTGAGCTCAATTATCTTTTATAGTGGTGGCATTTAAAGTTCATTTTTATCCTCTTTTGTGTCTTCATGTTTGTGATATCATTCATTACTTCTGTTTGTATTTTTTGCATTTCCTAGCCAAAAATTGATCATAGTTCAATCTGTGTGGTGCAGGGGTCTAATGGTAAAAGCCATTTCATATTTGTGACAAACCTTGCTCCATGTTCTGGGGTTCGACTTCATCTGTGGCCGGAAAAGGGAATGTCAACTTCAAACTTGCCTTTGAGTAGCAGGATTCTTGAGGTGACATCGAAGATGGTGCCTATTCCATCAGGACCAGCCCCAACACAGGTACTGACTGTTGTATTCAAGACGTTCTCTTAGAACTCACATTTATGAACATGTTGATTTCTATACTATGTACTTCTTCCTGACTTGAAGTGGATCTTGTGTCTTGTCTGGGTGAAATCTGTTTTACTTTGTTAAGTGGGAGGTTTAACATTTTGCTGCTATCAGTGACTGGTTGGACTAACAGAATTGTCAGCTGATGTGATTGGCATACTCATATTTCCGAACCCTCTGTATGTTTATTAGATTGAACCTGGCAGTCAGACTGAGCAACCTCCTCCATCTGCTGTATTCTGGTTGGGACCAGAGGATATGCGTGGATTCAGATTTCTGACAATCTCAGTTGCACCTCGTCCGGTATTGTTGACCTTCATTCTTTTTTATGACGATTTTTGGCTTTCAATTTCATTATTATATCTGCATTGGAGAGGTTATTAAAACCTTCGTTTTTTTTTTTTTTTTTTTGTGTCTGTTTGAAACTTGCTTTCATCTCATGGATGCACCTTCCTAAGCATATGTCAGAAACCCATGCAATGCCTTTGCTTTTTTTACATTGTTAATAGCTTGTACCTTTTATATATTTTTACTAACGGACGTGCCTTTTAAGAAAGAGGAAAAAGCTAAAGGCCTCCTCACAAAATGATGGACATGCATAAATTTTTTACATATTATTTGCTTTGTTTTTTACATCTTCAATTTGTCTTCTTGGAACTCCTAAATTAAAGGACCATTTGGGGACATTGCCATGATAAGCTCTGTAATGGGCTGCTTTTGTGTTCTGAGAAGTGGTTGTATATTCTTACAATAATATCATATTGTCATATTTGCTGCAAGGGAATGTTTTTCTCCAGTATTCTAAGGATATCTATTCTTGCCTCATTTTCAGTTTTTTTTATTTTTTTTTATTTTTAAGTAATAAGTTGTGGGATTTTTTTTATCCTCAATTGACTTAAACACATCTTATTTCTGTTGGTCATAATTAATTAACATCTTTGCCTGTAGATAATATGGTAACTTCCTTATAAATAATTTAATAAGTTGAGAGGATTGAATATTTTTACCATATTAAACAAAAATTTAAACTTGCTGTGGAAACTTATTGCTGGTATTGATTCTTTCTGTAGTAATGCTGCTTTTTTGTTGGATATGATACTTAAGTGTTTTAGGTGATGTAAACGTGTTGTTCAGAAATAATAATAATAAAAAAAAGGCTGATGTAAATGTGTGGTGACAATCTGGTGCTCAGACTGTTTCAGGCAGACCTCCACCAGCAGCATCCATGGCAGTTGGGCAGTTCTATAATCCTGAGGAAGGAAAGATAGAATTACCATCCTTGTTGATGCTTCAATCTATCTATTCTCATAAGGTTATTATCTTCTTGAAGTAGCTTAAATGCTTCTGGGAATCTGAAATCTTAGAAAATTTATCTATCTCTGTTTTATATTTAGTTCCATTGACTTATCTAACTGATCTTTCACAAATCATAAATTCAATGTGAAGCAGGACATGCTTGTGAAGGAGGATCATCCTCTTGCTCTCAATCTATCTTTTGCCATTAGCTTAGGCCTTCTACCTGTTACTTTGTCATTGAAAACTGTGGGCTGTGGAGTTAAAAATTCTGGGCTACAAGATGGAGAGGCTGGAAATGAAGAAAACGGTAGTAAGAACTATATATCTTTTTCAACAGTCAGTTTAAAGTTCTATTTTCTCCTTGTAATAGTTTTGATTGTCTTTAGTCCTGCCAGATCATGTCAACTATGACGTTTGATTATGACTTTCATAAAGAATAAGCTGTTGAATTATATGGAGCATAATTGACCACATTCCAAGACTTACTAAGGTTTATGGATTGATGAATATTCTTGATCTGAAAAGGTTCACACATTTATTTTATTCCATTTTAGAGTGATTATGTCTAAATAAGCATTGCCAAATATCTTTTCAGTGTGTACCAAGATGCATTTAATGCCAAATGTTAGATAATTCTGGGAGCTGAACCATGATAAAATGACTGTTTGAATGTCATTTATAAGTGGAGCATAGTCTTGTCTGGACACTCTATGTCCTTGTTTCTGAAAGTTGAACCATGAATCAAACACATACAGTTATGAATTTGCTAGTAAAGATATTTTCCGTATTGAGGTACAGCACGCTGTGAATGATCTGTTAAGGTTGTACAGAGCTTTACATTAATTTACCATGACAACTTTTTTCTATGCAATATTTCATTGTTCCATTTGTATGCATGCACATAAGCGCATGGCATATTATGTTTAAATTGATGTGGGTTTGAGCAAAGACAATAGAGAGTAAAATAATGAAAGGAGTGGTTAATCTACAATAAGCTTTACAACTAAAAGACATTATACACTTTTTTTTTTTTTGATAAGTAAGAGAATTTTATTAGAAAAACGCAAAGCGCAATCAAGTATACAGGGGGTATACAAGAGAGACAATTAAGAAGAAGAAGAAAGCAAGACAAGGAAATCGTTAAAACTAATCCCTAGAGGTGCTAGATACGCAGCCGTCCAGGAAAAAATTGGTGGTTGGCTAAGAAAAACCAATACTGATGTAGTTGAAGGTGGATAGTCTTCACAATTGTCCAAACAGGTATTTGGAGGAGGTGGATCCAAGTATCCGTTGAATTGGTCCCTGACTTGTTTCCCTTTGGGGAGGCCCCCTATATATATTGTGGGTTTAAACTTTTTAAACCTCATAATTCCACTTGCAGAGTGCTTGAAGGTTTAACCGGAGTAAAACTTGAGACTAAAGCTGGCATCTATGTTGATTTCACTTCTTGAGAGACGGTGGTCCTAGATCTCAGGCTGTTCATAATATTATGTACTTCCTCTTTTTAATGAATATGACCATTAGTTTGGTGGATGTGGATCGGCATTTTTATGAGCTTTCTCTTTATTGCAGGGCTTTGCAAATTGCGCTGTTTCCCACCTGTAGCACTTGTGTGGGATGATACATCTGGGCTTCACATATTTCCAAATTTGTACAGTGAGACAATTGTCGTTGATTCTTCGTCAGCGCTTTGGAGTTCGACTTGGAATTCTGAAAAAACTGCTGTTCTCTTGCTGGTATGAGGTCACCTAAATACTTTTTTTTTTTTTTTTTTTTTTTTTAAATGTATTCGCATATTCATTAAAAAGCGCAACCCAAGTTTATAGAAAGTATACAATAGAGACACCTAGCTAGAAAGTAGAAAAAATATCTAAAAAACATGAAAGCTCGAAACGGTAGCAAGAGTGATAATTTGCATGAAATGGTCGCAGGCTACAGTTTTTTTTCCATAAATTCCTTCATGGTTAACAATCAAAGTTTTTGCATTGCTCTGCTGCTCTGCAGGTGGACCCACATTGTTCGTATAAAACAAGCATTGATGTCTCTGTCACTGCAGCTGCCAGTAGATTTTTGCTTTTGTATAGCCCACAGGTGATAAGTTTCAACAGTGTTGATGTGGAATGTTCTAATTTTCTGCATGATATTTCCTTGGCGATTTCTTATATCATGGACCAACAGGAGAAGCAACTATTGATTTATTATATCTGATACTAAAAATTATTATGCTTTATTGTTTCCTTGTAGATGTTATGTGCATGTTAATACGGGATTTTTTTTTTTTTTTTTTACTGTTGTCATTTGATTTGCCTTCTCGTTTTGAATTAGAGGTTTTGGTTTATAATGCTTCATGTTTAGTTGATAGTTATCATGTTATGGAACTGTATTCATGCAGATAATTGGTTTCTCCATTGCTGTAATCTTTTTTGCTCTGATGCGGCAAGCACATGCTTGGGATCTTGATCTGCCAGTACCTTCAATGCTAGCAGCTGTGGAATCCAATTTGAGAATGCCATTGCCATTTTTTCTCCTCGCCATTGTCCCGATTTTCGTCTCCTTGTTCCTATCTTTTTTGATGTCCCAACCTTTTCCTTCATTTGCTAGCTTCATCATTGTCTCAGTGATTTGCCATTTATTTGCAAATGGGTCCATTATCATTCTGATTTTGGTAATCCAATCTGTCTTCTATGTGGCTGCCTTCATACATATTTTCATTAAGACAAGGTTAGTAGGCTCTATTGACCAATCATGTTATACAATGTAACAGGATATGAGATAGTGTGCTTGTCACTATAAGAAGTAGATATCTTATTTGTAATATTTATAGAAATCAACCCCCATCTCCTAACCAAAACGGGAGGAGGAAAAAGAAGAGGAGGAAAGTGCTGAGTATCTAAGAATCTCTCTTTAACTATTTTTGGAAACTCCTCAAGTGTTCAATGATTGCAACATGGTTTACTCATTATCTACCCGGTGATTGAAATCATTGTTTTATTATTGAAAACCCATTTATTATTGAATAACCAAAATGCTGAATACTATTTTAAAATTAATTAACCTTTTTTTTCTTCATATAATACTAAATGATACTCAGTTTCAATCTACTTCCTTAACTGTTGCCACTTTAATTCATGGGAATCTAAAATGAAATACAAAGACTTTTTGAACAGCTTGATGTTGTCTCTTATTTATCTGCCTACTAGTCATTCATCTGGATGCCAAGTGTATTAATAATATGCTAAACGGTAGGAACTAATGTTTTTCAGGTGGCAGGTGTGGGAAGGAAAAGTTTGCTTCATATTTATTCACTGGTTTATAAAGCTGTCCTCCAGTTTTTCCTCGTTAAAGGTAAACTCATAGTAAATTTGATATGTACCAGAGGACTAGAATTTCTTTTATACTATTATGTTATCTTCATTTCTACTGCCCTGCCAAAATAAGTGGGAAAAGTAAAAGAAAAGTATTTCCAGCGGCATAATTTTATTTTTTATTTTTAATCCTGCTTTGGTTTTCTTTACATATTTTTGGGAAAATATTGACATGTTGACTTTTTCATTTTGATATAACCCAATCATGAAACAGGTGGTAAGGGTTCTAAGAGTCAATTCCTTACTTGTTACAGCACTTGTTGCAATTACATTGGCATGCTTGGTTCATCCGGCATTAGGATTATTTGTACTGCTCCTGTCTCATGCTCTGTGCTGTCACAGTATGCTGTGCAGGTATGCCTCTGGTTTAAACTCTTTTCTTGGTTGTTCTTATAGTTTTATGCATGAATGATTGAAATAAATCTGCAGGCTATTCATTCGTGGATTTGCTGAATAGTATGCTATGTGCTGCTTTTTTTGCCTTCTTAATTTTTTTTTAAAGTAATGTATTTTGCCAAAGACATGGTGAAATGTATCTCTTTGATGGACAATGAATGGTATTTGTGCTCACATATCAGTAAAATCCCAATGATATGGCAAGTTAGAAAGAAAAGAAAAGAAAAGATACTGGCCATATAACAGAAAAACTTATTCCTATGATCTGTTTCACTATAGATGAAAGTTTGATGTGATGCAACTAGAAAAGTGGCTAGTCCTTGATGCAGAGGATATATAGAAATTATTATCTCTAATGAAAACAACCTCAAAAAGAAAAATTCAAAATAAAAAAATAAAAACTTCAAAAGCTTCCAAAAGGGGAGAAACTGCATGCTTCCTATTTCTTCGTACTTGGAGAAAGCATAGAACATGCACGTTGAGTCATGTTAATAAAGCATTATTTGTGGTCTTTGGTTTTTTGATGAATAATAATTTTATGGAAAGAAAATGGCAAAGCCGTCGTACACGAAAAGTATACAAGAGTGACACTCACCCTAAAGGCGTCTACAATCTAAAAAGTTAACTAGATTTTATGATTATTGATTTTTGAATGGTTTTTTATGGTCATTTTTGGTATTTAGTGCAGTGTCAATAATTTTTCACAACCATGAGGAAAACATCACTGGGGATGGGTATCGAGTTTTTCACCCTTCTGTTGACCGACCCAACAAGGGTCGAGCGGCTTTTTGATACCAACCCACTGATGAGAGAGAGAGAGATGGCTTGCTGTAAAGTGCAGGTCCTATAACATTGGGCTTGGGTTGGGATTGGTTTTATTACTGAATTATGATCTGACCTTTATCGGTAACTAAAAACTATTACCCATTCTGGGTTGACACCTGTCGGAATCCAAAATTTCAGGTCTACTTGGGTCGTAATGTCAGGTCGGATGGACGGTTATGTTGCCCGCCCCTAAAACATTGCATAGGATAGTCTTTGACAGAAATGTGGACCAAGTTACAAAAAAGGGCTTGTTATGTGACTTAAGCCCTTAGTGGATCCTACATGTTTATTCGATTTTGTTTTGTTTTTTCCAGACTAATTCTCCATTGTCAAACTATCAAAATCTGATGGGTAAATAGGGCAGATCCGTAGCAGCATTGACCATCAACTAATTGTTCCATGCACCCAATTACTGTCCATTTGCTAATTACCTGATTTGTAATTACTAGTGGATTGCAGTAAGGCCGCATTTTATCATTTGAAATGAATACATTGTAATTGTTTCTTGCATATAGTTTGCTCCAGTGTATAATCAAAACCGGTGTATGTTGAAAGATAATATTTCAATCTTAATGTGGATCATTACCTTTGACTATGGTGATCCTAAGTGTTGCCTCATGTTTTTGTAACAGTTTTTTGACGGCTTCCTTTCGCAGCCATGTACAAAGAAAAGAATTAGTTGACTATAAGAATAAAGGCAATGATGGGTCTCAGCAATTTACATCCAAATTTGATGGAAGGTCTGACCAGATATTGCCTTTGGAAGAGAAGAGTTCCAATAGCCTAGACTCTTCAAAAAGTTTCGGCGACACACAATTAGAGATGTTCCATCATCGGCATGGCATGTTGATTTTGCATCTTGTCGCAGCACTTATGTTTGTTCCCTCACTCGTGGCTTGGTTGCAGGTATAAAAGATATTCATTTCCTTTGTCTAGACTGTGCTTACCTCTGTGATATGTTCGGATACTTGCAATTACCATCACTGCTATAAATGCATTCTAGTTTCCTACATTCTTTGAAGATGTATGTAAAGCTCAGTTCTAAGACCAACTATAAATAACCTTACATGCATTCATAAATGCGTATATGCATAAGGCCCCACCCAAGTACATGGGCAGTCACCAAAAATCTTTTCTATGTTTCCTTTTCAATTTTGTCTGAAAACCAACTATCTCTGGGAGTTTGAGTTTGCCATCATCCTGCATGCATTGAATTTGAATTTGATTTTATATGTGTGTGTGTGGTCATCTCGTCTTTCTTAATCTTAATTAATAAGACAACTTGATATTTGATATTAATAGACATGTGGCATAAGCATCTGAATTTTTTCTTCATAGTGCATATGCCGATAAGGTTATAGAATGGGTACTTTGCTCTTGGATATATATTGCATGTGAAAATTCCAAAGCTGCTCTGAGCTACCTGAGAACAATAAATTCTTTTTTGGTTCTTGAACCTCTGGCTAGCCTTAACAAAGCATTCATCGTGGTTGCAGAGAATAGGGATTGGTGAGAGCTTTCCATGGATCCTGGATTCAGCTCTTTGCACTGGTGTCATCCTTCATGGTATTTGCAATTCAAAGCCGGAGTTCAATTCCTTCTCTCTCTCTTTCCCAGGCGTCCCAAGCAGGAAAATGAGACTTGACTTTGTCTATCTGGTTGCTGGATACTATTCCTATCTCTCTGGCTTGGCCTTGGCTCCAGACAGAGTGTTTTATCCTATGGCCACTATTGGCCTCCTTTCCTTTGCTTTGAGGATTGTACAGAGAAGGAACAGGGACAAGGGAGAGGTCAATCTTGGGAGCCGAAAGCATTCCCACCGACATTGAGAAAAGCTTTACAAAAGTAAGATCTTTTTTTTTTGGTTAGTGCCTTAGTGGGCAGCCAGAGCCTTGTTTCCCCTACACAATCATCTATAATCTGCCGACAGCAGTGACTTGTCCCATAAAGAGTGAGGTGCTGTCGAGACCACTCCAGGAACCACAGTTTTGCTGTCGGAATCATCACAAGCAAGTGACGTTGTTTACAGGAAAAAGGACACAATTCTAAAGGAGCAAAAATGAATCGAATTGTATCTGTGGCGCTTATAGGCTGGGCCCCCTTTTCTTTTTTTCTTTTCTTTCATGTGTTAGGGGGCCCTTTTTGTGTGTTACAATGGGAGCGAAGTATTGGCTTGTAAAGCGTGCTCTTAGCAGAGAGGGAATGACTATAGTTTGGGACTGCATGTTCAAAACAAGCCATGTGAAAAATCAAATCCTTCAATTTTGAAGGTTTAGAAGAGATTGTGATTGTAGTAGTCTTTGCTGATTGGCTGCAAAATGATACCTGGTTACCTTCAACGCATTAATCAAAATTACGACTTCTGAAACTTAAATTGTTAACAAATTATTATGAAGCAGCCATGGAAATTCATTCTCAAGCATCAATCCATAGACATGAGACAGCACGCATAGAGGAACAGACACCTATCACATCGAACCTAACATTTCACTGCTTCCAAATTCTGTTAAGTTAGTGGACGAAAATTGATTTTAGGAAATAAGTTGTTATTTTTGCCTACCACTGGGACTTCTGAATTAATTTTTATACAACATATAGCGATTTTTAAATTAGGTAAACTATATGGACTGATTTTATATTTTTTCCTTATTATTATAATGTTAGTTGTCGCCATCATCATCATTATTAGTGATGATTAGTATTATAGTTCAAGATTGCAATATTTTCTATACATGATACACCTGATAAAGAGAGCATGGGAGGAAGACGCCTTTAAAGGTCAATATTTTAGCACTTAAGTGTTCCCACATGAACTGAAAGCTACCTGTGAGCTCGCTCAAGTTCGGCCCGATAAAATTCGGTTCTTGTGCGGCTCGATTATTAAATGAACCATTCGTGGACATGAAACTATACTCGATTATTAAACGATACAAACCCGTATAAAACTCGACTCGCTCATTTATATGATACTAAATCTTAGAATTTAGGCGATATACTGATATGGCATAGTATATCTTCATTATATAATGTAAAATATGATTCATCATTCATATAAAGAAGACAACGCTTATTTTGTATGACTAGTGACTAAGTATCATCTAATCGTGTAAATTATGTAATATGATCTAACAATTCATATATATATATATATATATATATATATATATATATATATATATATATATATATATATATATATAAGCCTATAATGCTATAACTATAAATTATAGTCATATAATGTCACATAATTTCTAAATTATAACTCATAAGTATACAATTCATAATGATATAAATTATAAAGATTAGGAACTAGTAGTAACTGAATCACTTTACTACAAAATAACGGTATTTCATTTTTGCAAGCCGAGTTTAATTTTTAAAACTCGTTTATTAGCTCGAGTTGAGCTCGAGCTCGTGATAAACGGCTCGAGCTTGTGATAAATTTAAATGACCCAAGCTTGGACATGCACTACTTGTCTGAGCTCGACTCGTTTACATCCCTAGGAATTGCATTGTATTGGTCATTGACAAATCAGCCTACCTCAAAATTAACTATCTACGTAAAACTTAATTAATGCTAAAAATAACACTTTTATCATACGCTAACGAGGTAGTGCCAATTAATCTTTAGAATTCTATTTTTTTTAGAGAAATGATCCATACACTCATTTCTCACAACAGTCCCACAACAAGCTGACGTGACTGGTAATATTTTATTATTTTTTTACAAAAATAAATGAAAACAAAACAAAAAAATAATAAAATATTATCAACCACGTCAGCTTGTTGTGAGACTGTTGTGAGAAATGAGTGTAAGGATCATTTCTCATTTTTTTAATAAGAACTAATTTAAGGATTGATCGACACTCGCACGTTTGTAAAACATAAAACCTTGTTATGATTTATCATGCAAAAGATCCAACAGTTAGCTTGTACCGTGTGCCTCGCAACTCTCATCTTTTTAGGCTTTGTCAACATTACAGTACAATTCGAGCACCACAATTATAGAAGATCCTGATTCAAGTTGAATTAGGGTTCATAAAGCCCATCATTGTTTTGGTTAGAAAAGCCCAAAAGTGTTGGGGACAGCCTTGCTGGCCCGTGCAGTTAGCATAAAGCCCACTAATGGTTTAATCACAAGCCCATATTGAGACACCCATAGGTCTTCAGTCTTCTTACCCAAAATCAAGAAGCTTAATTAATTATTATTTTTTTTTTTTGAAGAAAAGGAGCTTAATTAATTCTAGGGCTTTTTTATTTATTTATTTATTTTAGCTTAATTCTAGGGTCTAGGGCTTTAAAAATCCCTACTCAAGCTCTCACATCTTCACTCGCCGCCGTGTACTCCCTCCAATTAACTGGTTTTTTTCTCAATCCTCTTATCTCTCTTACTCCTAGATCTATCTGTAATTTCTGTTTTGGTTTGAGAATTAGGGTTTTGTTGCGCATGAGAAACTCGACGGTTTCATTCCTTTATGCTCTGTAAACGCGTGTTTGGTTGCTGGGAAAAACCGGAGAGATTATCTTCTATGTTCTTTTCTTGAAGGACTGTGAAAAAAGTTTCGATTGGTATAAATCGGGGTTGAGGTTTTACGATTATTATTATTTTTATTTATTTTTTTTCTAAATGGATGGGTACTTTATGTATTAGCAGCTTTTGTTTTCTTTGCAACCAAACCGTATTGGTCTATTTTTTGAGCGTTTTAGTGTCGATTTGTTCTTGTTTTTCTTTATTGTAGCTGGCCGGAAATTAGATTATAAGCCCCTTCTCTTTTCCTAAAACCCTAAACTCTCTGAGAAATATGAATATTTGGCTTTGTTGGTTCAGATTAGTAAGTGTTTGAACGCACAAACCAAGATGCAGAACGAAGAGGGAGTTATCACCGAGCTTTACATTCCCAGAAAATGGTATTTCCTCTTATTGCCATTCTTTGTTGTACTTGTTTTTGGGTTTTTGTACTTTTCGAATGTGTTTTGTTTGGGTTTTTGAATGAATAATGACTTTGTGAATGCAGTTCTGCCACCAACCGGCTGATTACTGCAAAGGACCATGCCTCTGTTCAGATTAACGTTGGGCATTTGGATGAGAACGGCATATTCAATGGCCATTTCTCCACCTTTGCTCTATGCGGATACATCCGTGCTCAGGTCTTTGTTCTATCCCCTTTTTCAGTTTGATGTGGTTTGCATGATTGATTGAGTTTATTCTTAGTGAAGGACTCTTGGCATTGCTCTGCTTGTGTTATCATTTTGAATGCTTCTTGAAGTATATTGCCAGGCAAGTACTTGATTATGCCTTTAAACTTACAGAAATGAATTGCCCTAGAACCTAATTATCTGTGTTTTATGGGAAATTCTCAATATTGGGATGCCAAGTATGGTTAGCTCTTCATGTGTACTTAATGGCGCCTTACGCTTTTTATGAAATTCTCCTCCACTTATCAAAAGAAAAAAAAAGTACGGTTTAGCTCTTCCAATTTCCTGTTTTCGGATGAATGAAGTGTCTACGTGAAATATAGTGGTTAACAGTAATAGAAACTCCACACATAATCGTTCAGCTCAAATCCTATCATTTGGAAATACCATGGGGATCATGGAACAGGCAGGTGCAGCCGTCTCCTCCTTTTTGTTCAGAACATTGGGGAGGTGCATGATATACATCATGCCAACAACACTTCATGTATTTTAATTGGCCAAGTAAATTAAAGTAAATTAATTATCCTTTATAAAGGAGTATATTGGACAAGTGAACCAAACTTTTCATTGCAGTTCAGCCAATTTGTGTTTGAAATCAAATTAGTGGAGCAAAAAGTTGTGCATGTGTGTTTAGTTCTTTTTTTTTGTGTGTGGTGTGAAAGTTGTATACATAATTCTAAATGGGGGTACTATGCATTCCATGGGACTTTTTTTCTGTTTCTTTCTTGTTTATTTAGCCCGATGCTTTGGTATCTCGATTAGCATTTGCATGAGCACATCTTTCATGAACTGCTTTTTGAAATTCATACAATTTATGCATAGGTTTGTAAATTCATGGGATTTGACTGTCTTTAGTTTTTCTTCTGATTTCTTTTATTTTTCGTATCCAGGGAGATGCTGACAGTGGACTGGATCGTCTTTGGCAGAAGAAGAGAGCTGTCTTACAACAGTAAGGCTAGGGCAAGAGAATCTAGTTAATTTTTGTTTTTGAAATTTTGTTCAAGGGTAATATGTAGACATGAACTTTAAGCAAGATTTGCCTGGTGTGTTACTAACTGTCGTGAAAGCTGCTTTTGCTCACTTATCTTCGACTTCAATGGGACAGATTTTTTCGTTCTGAGTGCCATTCTCTGTAGCACAGGATTGCTCTCGGACCTTCAAGGGAGGGTGGTTGGACTGGGTTTCATCATTCATGGAGTGAATCTCAAATAGTCTCACAATGAGCTCCTTAAAATTTTTCTAAATTTAATTCTAAAAATCTATTTTTGTTGATTTAGCTATTCATTTTTTATTTAAAAAGTGACTAGCTAAATTAATAAAAGTAGATTTTTAGAGTTAAATTTAGAGAAATTTTAAAGAGTTTGTCACAATGCTCTTGGCTCTTTAGATTTAAATAGAGATTTTGACAAATGTTCAATTTAATTTTGATAAGAGTTTCCACAGATCTCCAGTTTTTTCTTTTGCTGGGGTAAGTCGAACTCGTTAATATTAGTCATCCTATGCCTTGTTGCTCATGGAGGTGGTTCCTTTTCAGTTGTGAGCCCTATCTGTGCATGTGTATAACACAGGAAAAATAAATAGATCAAACATGCAAGAAAACACCGACAAAGTAAAAGACCCCAATAGAAAAATCGTTGTTCAAATATAAAACAGAAACGTGAAATCATATTCTGGAAACCGACATAATGGGGTCTGTTAGAATATGGACCCAAGAAACGTGAAATCACCTTTAAATAGCCCCGCTTCTCAGAGGTAACAGGTAACAATGTGTGCAAATAACATATTTTATTTTAAAAAGAATAAGGAAAATGATTTTTGTACACTTGTACACACACACAATGAGTGTGTACAAGATACGTGTGCAAATAACACAACTCCAAAGATAATGTTTACATTAAACAAGATTGTACAACTCTCGTCTAACTTTACCTAGGTGGCATTTTATTTTTATTTTATTTTATTTTTAAAAAACGATGAAACCACCATGGGGAAAATGCTAGGTCATTTTCTTGGAAAAAAAATGAAAAATAAAATATCACAGACGTAAAGTTGGACGAGTTATGTCAAAAGTTGTACAATAATCAAGATTGTATTTCTCAAAATACAATGCTTCTATAAATTTCTATGCAGTTGAATTGCAACTCTATGCAGCTTTCATTTCCTTGAGGTGAAGCAAGTGTCTCAGACAAAACAGAACAAAAGAATAGAACCTAAAAGCTTGTGACACATTTATAATAATAAATAAATAAACAAAGAAAGAAAGAAAGAGAAGAAGAAGCTACACTTGTAACCACATTCACCACTCAATAGGATTGAGTAATAATTTTGACATCCTATCATTCATATATATCTAAAAAAAAAAATGCACAATTTGTGGAACAATCTCCAAAGTTAACTTGACAAGACTACATATGGCGGCCTCTATTACGAAGATTAACGGCTCTAGTTGCCATTGCTCTCAAGTTTGCTCTGGCTAAGGAAAGGGAGCTGCTATATTGCTCATTGGTTCCCCTAAAACCCTCCATGAACTCGTCTCTCTGCAATCTTAGAGCTAATGCAGCATCCTCATCTTGGCTCGGCACCCCTCTTCTTCTTCTCTCCCTTGCATCTCTACTTGAAACCCCAGATGCTCTCTGTGGCCTTTGAGCAGCATCCTCATCTTGTCTTCTTCTCACGCCTGTATCTCTACTTGATATACCAGATGCTCTCCCACTTCGATTCCTCAGACTATCGTAAAAGGCTGTTTCTGGGATTTGACATCCGGCAGCTTCTCGGCAGTTCAAGGCACCGGCTGCCTTCCTTGCTTCTACCTCTTGTGGAAAGAGAAGCTGTATTGTGTTCCACAGAACTGTGTTCACGGTACAAGATCTTCCATTGCTGCAAATTCAAGCAAGAGATACACAAAGTAAACCCCAAAATATATTTCCATAATATAAAAAAGCCTGTAGCTGATTGGTTTTAAATTATTACCTTATTAGTTGTCTGCACTTGGGGCACTTTTTTCCACATTTGTCCGCGGCAGACCTCAAACATTTCTTACAAAAGCTATAATAAAACAAGTGTCAAAATATTTCTTATCATTTTAAGCTTTGAGATAATCGGTGATTTCACGTAATATTAGAGGAGAGGAAGCTAAAGAAACGGTGAAACCGAAGAAACTAATTAGTCCTTCAAAGAAAATTAAAAGAAACAAATGCATGATTAGAATTGGTATATTCAAATTTTAGGCATTTGCTAAGTTAATATGGAGTTTACCTGTGTCCACAAGGAGTAGTACTAGGTTCGAAGCAAATCTCCAAACAAATCTGAAAGCAAATGAGACCCAATTAAAACAAAGAAATCCTGATTTGCTAAAATTAACAAAACTGGAAAAGTTTGAACCATCAAAAGCTTCTTACTGCGCAAGATAGCTCTTCTCTAAGCCTATCCATGCAAGGAAGAGCTGAACTTGAGCAAGAAACACGAGAGTTCTGTTTTGGTGACTCATTTGGTTGGATTTTCTTTTCATCACTCACAGAAGTTTTATTTTCTGACTTCTTTTTCCCATTCTCTGTGCAAGAACAGCGCCCAAAAGCAATTATTTTCTTTCCTTTATAGCTTTCCCAGAAACCAAACGAGAGAGATTTTAAAAATCCTTTTTAAAGAAAAACAGAGAAATTAATACCTTTACTTGCATTTTCTGCTTCATCTAGATCAAGAACAACTATTGGGATTGAAATTGGACTCCTTCTCTGAGCCCTGCGTTTTCTGAAACACAGAAACATGTAGACATGTAGTCTCTCTTGAATTGCCACGAAGTGGGCCAAAGAAATTGAAAGAACAGAAAATAATCTTAAGACAATTAGGCCCGGTGATTTTCTTTCCCTAATTTTCTCACTAATCTGTTGAAGATATGATACAGTTGCATCCAACTTCTTCTACACCGAATACAACGCTGGATCAAACCCAAACTTCTCATAGAGATAAACTTAGTTCAGATAAGGATTGTAAAGATAGTGTAGTTCAATAACAACTCTTGTATTGTTGTTCATCTAAAACTCTTGTATAGTTGATTATAAATAACATACTCAATCCCCTCAATTAAAGTTTATCAAACAGAACATTTAAAAAAAAAAAAAAAAAAAAACATGGTTCTAAATTAATGGTTCGGATTGTTGACATTCTTACCTTCTTGAATTGGTGGGTGGGGTCTTGAACTGCAAATCAGAGCGTCTCTTGGACTTAGACTCTCGATCGGGCGTGTCTTCTACGACAAGGCTGGCAAGCAAAAGAGCCTCTTCATCCCAACCGGCCATGGCGGCCACGGATTTGAATCTGGGGCTGAATATACCGTCCACGTTTTGCCCATGTTCAACTGGGTTTTTTGAGTCTTTTGGACTTTGTTTTGGTTCTTCGCTCACCATTTCTGTGTTAATTCTGGTAGGTTTTTGGATGTGAAGATGAAAGAGGAAAGAAATCGATTCTCTCCTTCAGCAGAGAAAGAAAAAGCTTAATTGTGGAAGGAGGAATCTGGGTATGTCCTGGGAGATCCCATTTTTTCCAACGGTCGAATTTTTTGAATCCGATGCGGTTTGGCTTCTCAAACGGCTATAATTGTGGAGGTTTGTAGAGAGAAGCATACATACTATACGAGTCCTCAAACAACTCATGTTCGGTATCCCTCAATCTGTCACCGTTGGATGGCGATCAGCTGATGATGATGATTCTAGGCTTATAAGGAAATTTAATAACTGGGTGAATTGGCCTTTTTTTTTTTTTCTTTTTTTTCTTTTTTTTGGTGGGGGGGGGGCAGTCATCCAAGAAAAATCCCATTAAATTTTTTATTTCCTAAGAGAACAGTCAAAAAAAAAAAAAAAAAAAAAAAAAGGTTGCAATACCTCGCCATGAGTTTGTGTAAATGAAGGAAATAGTCCATTCTGCTCGAACAAGTACTCGGATAATTCAAAATGTTCAGATACCTATCCAAGTAGGTGAGACTCTCTTTTACACTCACATAATCTTATTCTATTGCAATAGGATACTGCATTGAATCTTAATCCAATAAAATTATTTACAAATTTGAAATTTAATTACTACTTATAATTAAAGTAATTCAAGTGGTGCGTCCCAATTAGTTACGTGAGAATCACACCTTGTGCCCTATGTGACACAGGACACAAGCCTTGTGCCCTTGCTACTTAATGCCCATATCATTTGTGTAAGTCTCAAAACCATGAATACTGCAGTGACGACGGATTTTAAGGCAAAATAAAAGCTTTCAAGAAAGAATTTAGCGAGAGCAATAAAATAACACCACTCCACAAAATACTGGCCTTAATAAGAAGCTTTATATACTGGCCATGGTCTCCCATCAACTTGGTTTGTGGTGATCAAATTAGAAGATGATATCAGGCTTCCACCACTCCACAGATCTAATAAATATTTATCTATTAAACTAAAATGCGTCTGTGCATTTTTAATCCTCACATGCATTTGGGTTGAAAGAATTCCCAATGAGGCAGAAAACCGTCTAAAATTCTATGGATACACAATGGAATTGTATCTGGTTAAGTGTATCTACAAAAGAATCGATCAACCCAATCTATACAAAAGATTTAAAACAAAAAACAAAACGGGGTGGGTGGGTGGGGGGGGGGTGAACTGGAAAAAAATAATAATTTATGTCACAAAGTCATGAATTCCATCTATGCTTTCTCTCTTGTTTTGCTCATCTACATCATGCCAAGGCAAAATCTGGGTCTTGGGGTCTGCAAAGCTCTTCAACACCTGATCACGGAGGCCAGTGTCCGTGACCTCACAAAACCGGCTCGACCAATCTGGGGGCTCAACAGCTCTAGTTCCCAAGCCAGGGGCTCGATCCTTAGACCCTACATTTTGGTCATCCTGCCAATCAGCCACATAAGTAGCCACTCTCCTGTAGAATTTCTCCTTGAACACTTCCCACACTTGGTACTTATAGTGATTAATAACCAGCACTCCCTTGTCCACGTTCACATACTCAAAACCATCCCTCAAATGAAAATGGTGCACCACATTAATCAATGTGGAATTCAATGCCTCAGGCTTCACTATACTCTTGTGCCTCTCCGAGGCAGCCAATCGGCACGTGTATCCAACCGTCACCCCTTGCGGCGGGACATGTTTGAGACCCGATGGCCCATAACTGTAGCACGACACACGCACCTCACCAACATTGCTATACCTAGATTGATTTTGTAATACATCATGTAGCAAGCCTGATGGCAAATAAAAGAACTCATCCACATCAATAAAACCAACCCACTCGCACGTGTCCCGTGCACGTAGGGCACAATGGGCGAACCCGGCTTCCTGCGTCTTGATCCACGGCCACACGTGCCGCGTAATATTGTAATTAGCATTGGCCTTGGATAACAAGGTCATCACATCATCGATCACATTTTCAATATTGTCATCACTATTATTGTCATAGATAAACCAACGTTGTACCCCAATATGGGCATGGTACATGACCCATTCTTTTAAGAACCGTGCCTGATTGCGCAGCATGGTGCATACACATATCTCGTGCTCTTTTCGGGCAGGCGGATCATGTTTTGGTCGGAGCCCCGGACCCAAACCCGGAACCGACTGGGCTATAGAGTCAAATATTCCTCTACCTCTCACTCTAACTGAGACCTTAACTGAATTGTTCATCGTCCTACGAGGGCTACCGCTCAAAACACTAAGAGGGGTTTTGCACCGTACGATCTCCTGGGCGACCGATACGGCGTCGGACCTCAGCAGAAACTTCGGTCTCTTAAAATCCCAGCCGTAAACGCACTCGTATCTGGAAGCGTCAGAGAACCTCTCGGGCCGTAGATTGAGGCCCTTCACGAACACAATCGTGGTGTTGTCCCTGTCGATTACAGCTTCGTAGACGAGCGAGTCCCACCTGTGTGTATGGGGCCCAGCTGGTATGTGGCCGTGCGATTTCAACGCAAGCGAGACGGTGAAGCCACGTGGCGGAAGCGCGCACCGCACGATCTGGTAATCGTCGTCGCCGTCCACACCAACCGGAGGCTTCCTGAACTCTTGCCACGACGGATTGGCAGATAAATAAACGCAGTCGAGTTCCTCTTTGGTAAATAAGCGACCCGAAGGAGGGTAGTTTAGGAAAACAAGAGCCTGATCTGGAAGCATAACCGTTTCTCGAACTGAGATCGACGGCGTCACCGGAGAGTCCCCGGATATTGACTCCATGGCCGGAGCTCGCCATTTTAAGACCACCACTGGCCGAAACGTCTCTGTTCGCAAAACATAAAAATAACAAAATACTTGATGAATTAATCAATTTTAAAAAATATAAAATCAAATTAACAAATATAACCAAATCAAATTAAGATAAACTGTAAGATAAATAAAAAAACTGAAATTTAAATTTTTTTTTTATGTACCTCCGAAGATGATGCGAAAGGTGGAGAAGGTGAAACCGGTAAAGAGGACGCAGGAGAGGACGACGAAAAGAGTGCACCAGAAGAACCTGCTCCACGAAACGACTTCGCGCTGTTTCTTACCGCGATCCTTCGTCGCCGCCATCGCCTCCGCTAAAGGCAGAGACACCACGAAATTCCGCAACACTTACCGCTTCTTTCCTTTCATTCATTTATATTTTGGTTCCTTCGAAGTGGATTTTGAATTTCACCAAAAACTTTCTATTGGGTGCTCGAAACCTCCGAGGAAAGTTTCGTGTTTATGGAGAGGGAAAGAGAAAGAGAGAGAAAGGGGCGGCCACATCGGATTATGGCTTTGCTGATTCGGCCGTTCACGTCGGTTTATATGCGGTCGCTGTAGTGTTAGTGGGTGGCAATCTGGTGCTGCTTGTTCTTTTGGGGAAGCGCTGACCTACCAACCAGGTCATGACACGTCATTACGAGTCAGGGAGTATCTAGTCATTTGGATGAGATAATTGGTATTTATCCGTGATAATCGAGGATG
Source organism: Alnus glutinosa (assembly GCF_958979055.1). Lineage (NCBI taxonomy): Eukaryota > Viridiplantae > Streptophyta > Magnoliopsida > Fagales > Betulaceae > Alnus > Alnus glutinosa. The sequence continues at coordinate 37,570,170 of NC_084887.1, read as the reverse complement.
AGACATGATTGTTATACAACTCTTCACCCAAATTTTATACAATTCTAATAATTTTTTTCAAACTAACCATTGAATCTGTTTTCTTACGGTCTTATATATCTAATGGTTAACCTTAAAAAACAGTTATTAGAGTTTGTATAAAAGTTATACGAAAGTTATAAACGTATCATATCTCATTGAGGATAGGGATGTGCTTGTTGCACAACCTTTATATAACCCAAAATATATTGGTGGGACCATGCATGTGGGTCTCACCATGGAATAATGATTCTCTTATATTACTAAAATAAAAAAAATAATTCTTTTATAACTCTCGCACAATCTCTAGACATATTAGGTGTGACTCATATATGAGACCTATATGCATGGGTCTCACCCATTGAGTTTGGATTGTATGGGAGGGGTTGTAAGGGAACCACTCTCCCTCACCAGGCATGCGTTTCACTAATGTGTCTTAAATTGTATAAAAATTGTGAATTTTGATTGTGCAAAAATTATTTTCCTTGAGGCCTGAGGGTAAGATGAGATTTTGTGATTGGAATTGGGGAATGATCCCAAAGTAATATCTTTTAGACTTTTATTAGCAGTAAAGTAGGGGCTAATTTCAAACTAAAATGATAAATACTAGAAACGATATCATTGGATCTTTGAAATAGGAGTACATATAACATCTATAACGTATTGTCACAAATCAAGCCTTTTGTCACCTCAATCGAAAGCGTGACACCTCAAAAATAGGTCAATTTCATGAAAACAAAAGTTTAATTTTGATTTCAAATGAAATCAAGTTTTAATAGCATTAATTAAAACATTTCATGGAATGGCATTGCTATAATATAAATGAGTAAAAGTTATATTCAAGATTATAGTTATGCCACTCCACGTCATATTTTCCGGATTCACTACAAAATAACTTTTGATTCCGTAGCATTACTCGATTCTTATATTTAACCATCTTAACAAAAATAATAATAACTCCATATGAATATTAAAAGATATTTTTAGTTAAAGAAAATCTACAAAATGATTACTATTTTACACTCATTTTCAGTTTTTTTTTTTTTTTTTTTTTTTTTTTTGTTGAATAAAACTCATTTATAGTATCAAAATAATATTTGCGATATGCATAAAATAATTTTCAGTAAATACATAAGCCTAAGATATAATTAATATAAGTTTATGTTAACATCAACACACAAAGTATTTAAGGTGTAATAATTTAAAAACTAAGTGAATTTTGATATAATTATACTTCAAAGTTAAGTTATCATGCAAATCTAATAAGGAATTCAATTTTAAAATTAACCAAAGAATCATTAAGCCATATTAACTTTAATGGAGATTTATTTGTTTGGCCTTAAAAGAGACAAGAAGGGTTTTTATTTTTATGTTTTTTTGTTTTTAAAAGAATTTTTACTTTGTTGAATCAGATTAAAAATATAGTAAATTGCTCTAACAAAATAATATCACAAAAAATGGTATTATTACCGATGAAAAAAATAAAATATAATAATATTATCAACTATTTTCTATCCTATTCTAGATTTGGTATGACATATATATTGAATGTGATTAGAAACAACGTATTTGATTTTTGAGGGGGGAAAAAAAAATACAAAAGTAAGGAAGATAAATTTATTTGAAACGTTTCTATTTTTTCGTTGAGAAACGGGAATAAAGTTTTGGTATAGTCGCACATGCATCATATTGGATACCTTTCGTGTTGAATCGTGCATTTGCATTCCCTTCAAAGATAAGATTTTAAAATAAAATGCTATCAGGTCACTTTTTCCGGACGTGGGCACCCACGTAATCCACTAATCCCAACTCTGCCACGTCATTTTAAAGGAAGAGTCCAGATTTTGAGAAGCTTCTGAAAAGACGTGGGACGGGTGTACCTGGGTAAGGAATGTCTATTGCAATTTGCAACACATCGAATCACCTTTTTTTTTTCTCTCTCTCTCTCTCTAATTTAGTGGTTTCACTTCGAGTGGCGGTGGTGCATATATCAACCAAAGAAATTTTGGTTAGGATGGGGTCCATGGGACACTAATCATGATCCGTTTTGACACAATTTATTGTTGTGATATTTATTATATTCCAAATCTCACGAGGTTTAGAAAGAATTCAGAGTTTGTTTTTGTTCATTTAACGTTTACACGATGTCACATAATTTAATATTATATTTATAAATGAATCCAATCTATTTTCACTTTAAATGAAAAAAAGATCATATTCGGCTGCAAAAGAGGTGTAACAACATAGGTTACTAAATGGTGCTTCCCAAAAGTATCAAAGAGAAAATAGAATGGATAATTGATTAATTGTTAATCAACTTTGATTCTAATCATAATTTTATCTCTTAGAAGGGTTGGATTATGAATAATAATGTAGGTTCAAATCTTATCCACCGTTTGAATTATTAAGTGAAAGGAGCAAACGAATTGTTGATATACTTGTTGAACTAGATTTTTGGATGGTTGGACTAACGATTAGGCTCGTGCAAAATAGGGAGAAATTGTCATCGGAACCCGCTTGTAGGAGATCGAGAAGCCTCTAATGCATAAGTCAATTGAGTAATGTTATAAATCACGTTTTTATATCACTACTATCACATAATGTGGCAATTACAATCAACTATTACGTTAGTAATTGTTTCAAAAAAAAAAAAAATTGATAGTTAGTTGGAACTGTCACATCAGTATCGTGGGATGATTACAAGATAAAAATGTGATATACATCATTACTTAAGCCAGTATGGTATTTGAGAAAGAGAGAACCAAATGGAGAGGGTAGGACAGAGACTATGAATACATGATTTTGGGGGTGTGTAATCACCTTTGTGGGATAAAAGTTATACTTGTACCATTATTCATCCCTTTAACGTGAGGGTCTAAAAAAAAATGATTTATAAATGCTTGTCACATGGTTGGCTTAGAGTTGTTTAATTATTTTTCATGTAGTGGGTGGCTTGAATGGGTCTTTATGTTGAACGGGTTTAGGCATATTTATTGTACCAATAATACTAATTCTAAGTAAGATTACAAATTCAAGTCTTATAGAGTGTTTGAATTAATTAGAAAGTAAATGAAGAAACAAAAAATAAAATAAAATAAAAATTATATACTAATTCTATGACATTAATTAAGTTAAAAATGTTAGAAAAACACTTTTGTTAAAAAATAATAACAATTCTCTTGTCAAGTAATTAGTGGATAAAACTCATCAAGTACAGGCCAGGGCCTAAATTCATCACAAAGATGGTATTCAAGTCAAGAACCTATTGCTAACGAATCACAACCAAATAAACTCAGTCTAGGGATAATCCTCAACTAATGAAGGCGTTATGCAACAAGATGAAAAGCTGTGTAAGGATTCCATACATATTAGTTTTGCTAATGTTATAACTATTATTCGGATTAGGATTACTAATCAAGCTGAATTTGGTTTGATATAAGAATTAGAAACAGATTTTAGTTGATTTGCATGTTTAAGATAATTAATTAATAAAAAATTATTTGAAATTATGGTCTCTCGTACCCAAAAAAAAAAAAAAAGCTCTTTTTAATTATCTCGTTGATTGCTAACCTTTGAACCTATCAGTGCGCTTAGCTTTCTAATGCCCATTTTTTTTAGATATTTTTTGAAAGCCCTCAATCATCTCTTATATATAATTCAAATTAAGTCCATCACTCAACGGACACAAAATTAAAGATACATGAGAACATTTTAAAAATATAGTTAGGTCGCAATTTGAAATTTAAAATCCCAGTTTTATTTTTAAAATTGATTAGATAAAGAGATATGATTCTTTTACGACAATTTTTATTTTTATTTTATTTTTAATAAAAAAAAAAGTAATCATTAGATGTGTATGACCCATATGTAAAAAAATATATCCAATGATTAATTTATTTTTTTAAAAAAAATTATTAAAATTATACAAAAATTATAAACGTATAATTTATCTTAGAGAAATGATTAGGCACGTTAGGTACGTGCGGTGCAAAGCAAATGGGCAAACTCATTTAAGTGGTCAGCTCTCTTTGTCATAAGGCAAACAATCAATCAATTCTGACATTTAAATGTATCTCACCTATAAGATAAGATACATCCCTCGGATTAATTGTATAATTTGCACAAAAGTTAACATCTATCTAATATCTATATACCTCATGACGTAACATCTTCCAAAATTCATTAAGGAAGGCCGACATATTTTAGGCAGACAAATTAGTTTAGGTGTCTAATACCTCATGACGTGACACCTAATCCCAAAATTTTAATTACTTTCTTTTTTGTTTTAAAAAAAAAAAAAATCTTACTTCCTCACAAAAAAAAAAAAACGTCTTTTCTTTATTTATCTTAAAAATAGAGATGGCAGCTCTTGTTTTCTTTTTTCTTTTTTTTTTTTCAAAACAAAAATATTAATAAAGGCTCAAAACTACTTTTTATATTATGTCACATCATACTACTTTTCAAACAAAAAATAAAAAATATTCTCTAAAAAAATTGACAAATAGAGTTGTCTAATCATGAGTATGGAATATCGGTCTTTAAGTTAAACATTACATACATATATAATATCTCCCTCAAAAGGGGAAAAAAAAAAAAAAAAACAAAATATATATATAATATAATTTTTTTCAGTAAATTGTTCTTTCTAATCACAAATCATATGGTTAAAATCTTAGTTCTTCAATTTTCTAGACTAGAGCATAGACATCTGGTTCTTCGAGCTGTTTTTTTTTTTTGTTCCCTTCAAATTATGGCTAACTACACCCTAAAGTGCTTTTACATCCGATTCTTTTTCGTTCTTCATTTTAGACAAAAATGCTAAGTATATGAAAAACCAGGGTAACATTCTCCAATGGGATTTAATGGATATTTTAATGCGAATGAATATTTTAAAGATTGAGAAAAAGTGGGATGTAAAGTGTTTAAAGCATAAGAATGAATATTTTAATGGAGTAAAGAAAAAATAAAGAATGGAATGTAGAGTATTTTTTAAAAGTGAATAATTTTTATTTTTATTTTTATTTTTTTTTAAAAAAAAAAAAAAGAGGGAAATTTTTCTTCAAAATTTGAAGAATATTTTGAATAACTGTATGCTTATGCTCCTATCCTTATTAAAGAATCAAAGAAGAAATGGAAAAAACGTTAACATACAAAACCAACAATTTTACTCTTTCCAGGTGTATCAACGACTTCACATCTACCTATTTGGACAACTTCCTAGATTCCTTCTTTTCTTCATTTAAACCATCCCTAAAATTTTTAAACAATCTTAATCAACCATCCCTGTTTATCTCTGATTTGATTGAGACTGATACTTCACAATGGATTCCCTCGGTTGTTAATTCTGTTTTTGATGATATAAGTGCTAGAGAAATTCTAAGAATGAGAATTATGCAAAATCCTAAACCACAATACATCTGGACTCCATCTGGCTCGGGTAAGTTTTCAATCAGTTCGGCTTATCTTACTCTTGTAAGATCTCACTAGCCTGGTTGCTGTCTAAATGCTTCCTCCTTTTGGAAATCTTTGTGGAAGCTTAACCTTAATGATAGGCTTCGAAACTTCCTCTAAAAAATTGCTTGGAACATTATCTCGACAAAGGACCGTTTAAATGCTGTTCTTCCATATTCTATCCGGTCAAAGTGCCCGTTGTGTAAATGAGCAACAGACTTTGTTCATCATTTATTTTTCAAATGCTCCTTTGCTTGGCTTATATGGCGAAATTCCCCTTGGCCTTTAGGCTCTGCTGCTCTTAATTTCTCTAATATAATAGATTGGGTCAAGCTAATTACTTCTCTCGCTCTGTTAGGGATCCCTCCTCTTGACTGTCAAAAATTCTAGATTTTTGCAGCAGTTTCTTGTGATCTTCTGTGGTATTACAGAAATAAAGCATTCCATGATGCACTATCTTTTAATGCTCTTAAAGTCTCTCAGCATATCAATAAGGTTTATTTGGAGCATTTTATAGCTTGGAATCAAATCCCAGCACATGTGGAACGCTGGATACCCCCTATATTTCTTGGCTACAAACTCAATTTTGATACAGCTATACGAGATATCTTCTCAGCTCAAGCCGTGGTTTGCCGCAATCATCAAGGTCATATTATTCATATGATCTCCCAAATAAACCCTCCCTGTCTTCCCAATTATAGTAAGGCCTTAGCAGCTTCTCTGGCAAGCTATCTAAATTTCAATAATTTTATTATTGAAGGTGACTCTCAAGTGGTTATTTTGTCTATGCAACATCCTCAAAATCTTCTTGATTGGTGCATTTCTCCTATTATATATGATATCATTGACTCACTCTTGGCATCATTTTCTTAGAGTGCTAGGAAAGTCAATAAAAGTGTAAACTTTTGTCCTCATTCAATAGTGCATTGGCCCGCAGCCAGATCTTTTTCTGGCCGCATTTCCACAGCTTTTCCTCCTCTTTTTTCTGTTCCTATTGTAAGTGTGAAAGATCTACCTCCTTTATTAGGTTTATAGTTTTTGTTTGCTTTTAGTTTGTTTTGTTGTTTGGTTCAATGTACTTTTTAAAAAAAAAAAAAAAAAAACGGTTTTACACTTTTATCAGTAGTTGTGTCATTTCAAATCGAGAAACATAAATCAAGACATAGGGATAGAGTATTTCCTTGAACGCTAATTTGGGGAGGCAGCAGAAAATTCCCATGAGATATGAAAGTGATTAAATATATGGAATCAATGTCATACTTCATATTAAATCTTAATTACCTGCCCTCAATTTTGTCTCGTCCATTACCCATATTAGTTTTTCCATAAAACCTACAAAATTTGACAGTCATACATGAAATTTGGGTACTAGCTAGCAGTTAGCAGTTAGTGTGTGTGTGTGTTGAAGAGTTCTAGCAAGGATGAGGATAGAATGAGAATGTTAAAGTATGATTAAATAATTAAATTTATCTCTTTTTATCAACTTAAGTTTTTGGGACAAGTAGTGATTTAACATAATATCAAAGCAGAAGTTATAACAAATCCTGTCTCTTTCATTTACCTATCATTTTAATTAAATATTTTACGTGTTTGAGTCACCTATTAAAAGAGAGTTTGAGCTCACACATGCATGATAGGGAGTGTTAAACTATGATTAAATAATTAAATTTATCTCTTTTTATCGGCTTAAGCTTTTGAGACAAGTGCATTGGGCCACGCACCCCCTCTCAATCCATGAAATTCAGACAGAGAACTCTAGAAATCCCGATCCATTGTAATAGATATCCCATTTCTTTTGGCAGCATTGAAGGAAAAATAACCATCCCAAAAACAAGTTCTAAATTTTTGCTGAAGATGCTGCTAGCTAGTCTGCTTAATGTAGTAAGGCAGCTTCCTCCATTTTTTTTTTTTTTTTCACCTTATTCTGTTTAGACCTGTGGTTTACTTATTTGTTTTTATTTTGTTCTGATGCCTATTGGCTGTTTCCATAGATACAATATCATATGCATTTCAGTGAATTAATTTTCTGCTGAAAGCGATGGAACCCAGAATTCTTTTTATGCTGAAAGGTACTGATTGTGAACTTCAAACTACTGTATCTTTTTGTAAGCACATTAGTTGATAAGGCATCTTTGCTAATTCATTAATATTTCTTTCTTGTCTTCTGTGTGTTTGGTAGGCACCATTGACAACTTATGGGAACTCTTTGCTATATGGCTTAATTTGCAGTTGTTATTCATGCAGGATCATTCGGCACTGGCAGAATACTAGATTCCCTTCAAGTCCAGGGAGGTTTTGTCACCATTTACTAGATCTTTGTTCCTGACTTCTTCCACCAAGATGATCATGCATGGATTGCGACAGGTCTGATATCTCCAAAGGAGAGTTATACTTCCTTTGGGTTTTGGATATACAAACAAGAAAAAAGTGTAGGGTTGAGATTGGGGGATAAGTCCCCAAAAAATGTGTTTGGTGGGAATCAAAATCTGCAGAATCAGGGACAGGTCCCCTGGTTTTGATTCTTTTGAATATATTTATATATATAGTTTAAAAAAAAATATATATATATATATATATATATATATATATATATATATATATATATATTTTTCGGCCTAAAAACTAGGCTTTGCCCCTATCAAAATTAGACAAAATTCTGGTTCTGTCCCTTGAGCAGAAGATTGGGAGTGATTGACTATTTGATATCTCATGCATATCATGCTCGATTGTTTATTATAGGGGAGCAGAAATTATTGGTCCAACTAATTGGAAAAATTTGTGAGTGTTGATCTGATTTCATCATGCAGAACAGGCACCAACCAAGGGAGGTTGAAATTCTTGCTGCAGATTGGCCCTTGGATGACCATATACAGTTGCCATACTGAATTCCATAGCACAATATTTGTAAATTAGTCTACAATGCAAAATTTAAAATGGAACATTTGATCACCAAAAATGGTCATCTAAGTAATATATGTGATTATTGCTCATACCAGAGATTGACCCAACACCAAAATATTGTAGGAATATTCTTATTCATGAACCAAATCAAAGGCCATGATTGTGAGAATCATGTGCTCTAAAGACAGATGTCAATTTAATAGACTAAGTTGGAGAAATTTACTCCAAACCAGTTTGAAAGACAACTGTCCTCAATTTTTTAATTTCTAAAAAGATGTAACATTGTTATCTTTGAATCTTATTTCTAATTTCTCACTTTTGACTAACTTGTTAAGTTAAATCTTTCATCATCAGAAAGAGTTTTGTTGAGGTTTCAGATGACTTAGAAACTCTTCTCTTTGCTTCTTTTTCTTCTTCTTGGTGTCATGCTTGATGCTGTTTCACCTAAACTAGGTGACCCTTAATTATGCAGTTCTATATATATGTTCTAAATTTTCGAAAGGAGTAAAGAATATCCCACGATATGCCCAAGAGTTTTGTACCTAAAATCATCTAATGCAAGTGACCCTACTGTCTCCTAGTGAGGACATTGGTGGTTGCCCTCTAATGCTCTAATGCTTTGTTGTCACTTTTCTTAAGGGCCCCTCGCTGACCTTTTTTAACTCTCCTGTAACCCCTTTAATACTCCTGTGTTTATCATATGATTAAGGGTCAAATAACCCTTGGTTTTAATCATACTTTTTCTGATTAAACTAGCCTGAGAATCATGCATGTATTTTCAAATTTCCATCAGTTGTTTTTTCCCTGGGTAGGTGAGAGATTGCATTAAGAAAAGAAAGGATAATACAAAAGAAGGGGGTGGGGCACCCCAACATAGACCACGGTACAAACACTACAGTGAAATATAAAACCTAATGATATATAGAAATGAACCAAATAAATGGCTTGATCTAATAGTTTCTTGACACACGTCCAATTCCGACATATGCATTATACAACTGAGTTATTTGTCAATATTTACCTAATTCTTATTAATATAAACATTTGTGTTGGGCTTATGGGCCGGCAAGCTCACATAACCGAACCACTAGCCCACTAACCCAAGTTCACCCAATAGTTGAAACACAGGATTATCTCCAAAACTACCTTCGCGCCACTTGGCCATTTCCGTGCCACCTGTGCCACTTTTATCACCAATCCACGAGCCCTAGACCTCAAGCATATACAAGGCATGATAGAATGTCAATAAGTGTGGGATAAACCACCCTAAAAATGATGATAGTACAGATGGTGAGAGGGCATGTCATTATAAAAGGCAACCCACAATGGTAAAATGGACTTTTGGTCTCATTCCAAAACTCTGTCACGTTTTTATTCTAAGCTATTCTTTAGACATTTATTGACTTAAGCATTGGAATCATCCATTGCCAGCCCATACAGGCAAGCCTCTTTATTTATTTTTCTTTTCTTTTACAGGTGATTCCGATTGATATTCCGGCACGAGAAAAACCGTCCTAACAATTTGTAACACCTCAAAAATACAATAGCACAAGAAATTAAGATTAATCTGGTCTTTGGATACTCGGGATTAGTGAAGCTGTGTCCGTTTGCTGATTACTTTTGTACTTTATTATAATTCTAATCAATTAACACTAACTCCCGAGTTAACCTTGTCGTTTTGCCAATGTACTTGATTCATCAGCTTTCCAGCTTCCAAATGAATCCATGGTCGGAATTTTATGGCACTTCCATGTTGTGGTGAAGGTGTAGCGCCCCAGATTTTAAGACATAAATTATAATGGTTTAAATTAATTTTAAAACATTTTAATAAGGAAAAAGAATAACTACGATTATTTATGAAAATAAATGTGTATTTTTGTTTGTAGAAACGTTTATAGTTGCAATTTGATAAAAACTCAAAATAGACCTTAAACTTTGGAATAACGGAAACAGGGTCAAACGAACTCCATTTTGGTCGATTCAAAAACTGAGACGCTCGTTTTGAAGTCCTCTAGCTACCCTCCAAAATTCATGATTTTTGGACGTCATTAAGGCTATGAAAACACCCGTGAAAAATATGACCCCTGTTCTGGACGGAAATTCATATTATTCTTTAATGGGCCATCTTTGGACTTAACCCAACCCATTCCAATTGCTATCTACAAACCCAACCCACCTTTGAGAAAATAGTAATTTCCTTGAGTGAGAAACTAGGCATAGTAGATTGGTCTAGCAATGAGAATGGTTAAATAATAATAATAATAATAATAATAATAATAATAATAATAATAATGTTAGAATAATATATTAAGGTTTGAGTGTATTATGGTAGGTAAATTTGAGTGCATTGGTAGGTAAGGTTGAGTGCATTGTGGTAGGTAAATTTGAGTGCATTGTGGTAGGTAAGTTTGAGTGCATTGTGGTAGGTAAGGTTAATTCCCATCCATTGGATCAAAATGTGTCTACTTGATCCTAACCATTCATTGTGCATTGTGGTAGGTAAGGTTAATTCACATCCATTGGATCAAAATGTGTCTACTTAATCCTAACCATTCATTGTGCATTGTGGTAGGTAAGTTTGAGTGCATTGTGGTAGGTAAGGTTAATTCCCATCCATTGGATCAAAATGTGTCTACTTGATCCTAACCATTCATTCTCTTATAAATAGAACCAAGGTGGAAGACACAATACCCATCAAGCTTCACTCACACACACACCTAAGGCCAAGAGAGAAAATTGTGGGATTTGTGTAGTTTTGTGTGGTTTAAGGCTTGAAGTGTGTGCAAGGAAGTATTTTGGTAAAAGCTCGATCCCGATGCTAATGGAAAGTCCAAGTAAGGGATCCTCTACCCCTACTCAAATTGTTATGTTGTATTACTTTAATTATTCATTTATTTGCATAATTTCGATTTGATTGTTCTTGTTCGGTATTTCAATTTATTTTGTTTACATGAAGGATTTGTCTTAAATTGGTTTTTGATGTGAAAGTTATTGAATAAAAATGATATTTTGGAATTTGTGATTTTGAGAAAAACCTCGGTTCTAAAGGACTTTGCAATTTTTGAGAATTTATTATTTTAACCGAGATGTGAAGTCACCTTTTTGGAATAACGATAAAAGAAGAAAAAAAAAATTTGTGAAACCCTCCAACACGTTGCCCCTGGATATACAAGAAAAGAATGAGAAAGTTTTGTGAGAAAACTCTATGAGATATATATAAAGGAGAAATTTTTGAGAAAAGGGCACGTGTGTGGAGGAGACTATTATTTTGGGCCCCAGATATATTCGCAGAGATTAAGCTCGGTACCGTTGCTTGAGATGGAAGCGCACCCGCTGAAGAACTTAGTGAAAGCGGTAATCCGTCTCTATGTCATGCTAAGTGCACTTTAATTAATTAGCTGACGGGGGCAGGGCCTGTGGCCACAGGTAAACTGCATTACCTGCCCGAGGTCACAGTAATGACCGCGCAACCCTATTTACACAGGGCGTAATAGTGTACAGGGGCATATTATGAGTAATGATTGATTTCAAACATATATTATATCTTGTGTATAAAAAAATGAGTTTTTGACAATTGTTTTGAGGTTTTAAAGAAAAGAATTTAACTCAACTGTTTTATGGTTGAGGATTTCCTTACTGAGCATTTTTCGCTCACCCCTTATTTTGTTTTGTTTTTAGGTTATGAGCAGAGTAACCTAGGCGGCCCGGATGGGATCTAGGAATGCATTAGAACATTGCATTATGTTACCTTAATAAGTGCACTTGCACAACAAATTTAGCTTTCTTTAAAATCTCAGTTATTGAATCTCTAAAAAAATTTAAATTTTCTAAATAACTGTTTCCGCATTTATTAAAGCTCTGAGTTTTAAAATCTTTATTATTAATTGTTATTTATTTATTTTAGTGATTTATTTGAATCAGCATATTAGTTAAGTTATTTGGCGGACCTTATAAATCTTTGGAGTTTTTAAATGAAAATGAATGAACCTAACCCTTAGCGGTTTGGAGGCGTTACAGAAGGCATCTGTCATTTTAAACCAAAAGATGAGAAGAGTTGCCTCCTAACGACAAAACTGGCCAGCCTTCAAGTCGAAAAAATAAAACCAAGGCCAGCCTTTAAGGAGTAAAGGAATCTTATCAAAACTAATATTATTATTATTGGTTATTGGCTTGCAATTTGCAAAGATTAAGACTTTGGTTGCAAAAATATATGGAAAACAAAAGCAATATGTCAACGAGGACGACCATATCTGATTCTTCATTCCAAAAACATGACCCTTTCCATTGTCTTCATCAGGGTGGTGGCCATTTATAATTCACAAGCCTCCATGCTGTTTGAGCTATCAACTCAAAGTGCTTTTCCATTCAATCATTTATCTCCCCCCATGAACAACATCCTCCTCTTTTTTATATGTCTGAATGACCTGGCAGGCTGGCACCATCTTTGCTTGGCCTCTAAGCTCCTTTTTAAGCAACCCTTTTATTGCTGACTCGAAAAGGGCTACCTAGCCTGGGAGCTCGAGGGTTCCTCAATTTTGCTTGGTAAAAGCTTGTGAAATGGGAAGGCAGCCTTGTTGTGATAAGGTTGGATTGAAGCGAGGCCCATGGACGATTGAGGAAGATCACAAGCTCATGAACTTCATCCTCAACAATGGTATCCATTGCTGGCGAATGGTTCCTAAGCTTGCAGGTATATATATATCTTTTCATGACTCTCATACCATAGTTTTGATTTGTGTTCATGGTTTCATTTAGTTAACACAATGCCAATATTTGGTGATTAAGGTTTGCTAAGATGTGGGAAGAGCTGCAGATTAAGATGGATTAATTATCTAAGGCCAGATCTTAAGAGAGGAGGTTTTACAGAAACGGAAGAGACTGAAATTATTCAGCTTCATTCACGTCTTGGTAACAGGTAAGCGGTAATTTAATATGGTATCAAAGAGTAGAGGTTCTAAATTTAACCCTGTCTCTATCATTCATCTCATATTTCAATTAGATATTTCACGTGTTGTGGGTGTTAGAATATAAATTAAATAATTAAATTCATCACTTTCTATTAGTTTAAGCTTTTTAGATAAATAGTAATTTAACATGTAATAGAAACTGAGTTGTTAAGCTGGTTCTTTCTCCTAACACAATGAAGAATTCTGCAGGTGGTCTAAGATTGCTGCACATTTTCCTGGTCGGACTGACAATGAAATCAAGAACCACTGGAATACAAGAATCAAGAAGAGGTTAAAGCTCCTTGGCTTAGACCCTGTGACTCACGAGCCCTTTGAGCAAAAAGGAAGCAATGGTGATAATAATGAGTCAAATTCATCAAAAGGACAAGAGGAAAGCGTGGAGTTTAAGTCCTCCATGGACAATCATGCCAAGAGAGATTCTGCAGGAACAGAGGAGAACAGGGATGAAGTGGAATTAATTTCCTTGGATGAAACAAATGATGTTTTAAACAATTATGATGGCTGGTGGGGAAGCTTGGACTTGGGATACTCATGGATGAAACAAGAAGCCAACACCAATACTTCCTACACTTCTTCATTTTCCTTGGAAAACTCTAGCAACCCTTCCATGGGTGAATCCCCCTCAATTCAAGAAGATTCTCTACGACAATGGGCTGGAAGTGTGGATTCCATGCTCTCATGGGAGGATGGCTTCAATCATCTGGAACAAGTGTTAGGTTTTGACATGATTATAGTTAATTGAGTGGATGTCATTGTGTGGATGGTGGAGCAAGCCACTTAATGGTGGATGGTGGAGCCTTCTTGCCACTCATTCCACTCAATGATGGATGGTGGAGCCTTCTTGCCACTCAATGGTGGATGGTGGAGCCTTCTTGTGGAAGAAGTTGTGGTTGCTTCTTTCCTATATAAGAAGCACATGGCCAACCAAACATAGAAGGGGAGAAGAAGTGAAGCAGAAAATCTAGGAATCTCAAAGCAAGAGAAAAAGAAAGAAGCAAAGAAGGAAGTTTATCCTTCTTGGTGTGCGGTACAAAGTAAAAGAAAGAGAGGTTTTCTCTTCTTGATGTGTCGTACAACAATACACAAGTGAGTGAAATCTGGGTGTATTGGGGCTTTGGGCTTTGAGTGATTTTCTCCCTGTAACTATTTTAATAGTGAATTTTCTCTGCGTCTCCTACAGTGGATGTACCTCGGTTTGAGGGAACCACTTAAATCTTTGTGTCATTTGTGGGTAATTTAATTTCTCCCTTGTCTTCTTAATTTTTTCGCTTCTCACGGGTCCTGGGAAATAGGACTTATTTCCTAACAACAAGACCATTTTTTTCTTGGAGAACTATAACCAATGAACATGCTCCCATATTCTGCTCCCCAAGTGTCTTTGGTTTCTATTTTTAGTTGGATGAACAGTGTCTTTAATTTCATGAACACTAGACCAATAAAATTGTTATAGAGGTTAGTGCGAAGATTATTGTGATTGATTACTGTCAAGTGAGAAACAGTCGATCCCTTTCCACTTCTTCTAATTTTTCCTCTGCCTTCTTGTTCAAAGGTCATGTTTGTTAATGTTTTTGTTTTCTGTTCTAAAGTCAAAGACATTAATAAACAACCCAAAATTAGAGGTGATAATTCAAGCCCATGAGTCAAGTTCGGGTCGTATCGAGACATTGGTATAAGACTATATAGGTCAACTATAACTTGACCCATTTAATTAAACGGGTCAAATTTCTTAATTCTAACCAACTAAATTCATGTTGGGTTCATGTCAGGTTCGCGAGTAGTATCAAAAATAGTCAACCTCAAATGTCACGTGTCGAGTTCGAGTTGTATCACGGCACATGTATAAGACTTTATAGGTAAACTATAACCCGACCCATTTAATTAAACAAGTCATTCCTTCAACCTAACACGATAATTTCGTGTTGGGTTCGTTTCATATTTGTAACTCGTGTCAAAACTTGACAATTTTACCAAAAGCACAAAACACAATTTTTTTTATTTATTTTTTCCAATTTTGTCATATCAAAACATTTTTTTCAAACAAAATATTTTAATTCAAATATTATAATAAAAATTGTAATATTTTTTTTGTCATTTAAGTAATATAGGCATTTAAGTAATATAGTTTTTTCAACGGTGTAAATTTAATTCGATATCAGTGTTCTGAAACCTTCAGAAAGAAGCAAATTTACACAGAAAATCTAATAGAGAAAACATCAATATCAGTGTTCTGTTAGTTTTTAAGCTACACATTAATACGTTTTTGACTTTTTGGCGTCCTCTCTCTCTCTCTCTCTCTCTCTAATACACAGACACGCTATCATGCAGTTCTATTTAGATAGACATAATTAGCTTTATTTCCATGATCATCAAGATCCCAAAATGCATAAACAGAAGGTAAATTAATGAAACATTAACCACGAATATACAAGAGGTAAACTTGATGAACAACAGCCAGCATGGGAAAGGTTTATTACACTGCTATGAACATATATACTGACAAAAACATCGCGGGAAACGCGCGAGCACATGCGCGCACCACACAGTCCAAAGGAGAGAAGGCATAGACAAAGCCAAGAAACTAAGCATGACTAGCCAATCCCAGTATGCAAAGGCCGGCATATCAAACAAAAAATATACTTACTTTCTGCCGAACAAGACTTGGTGGCATCGATGGCTTGTGATTGACAGAAAGTAATCCATTCCAGCCCGTGAATTAGTATTAATTGTGTTTTCAGCCAATCCATGCATGTTAACTGTCGGTAATTATGCAAAAACAATTTTATATTGATCTTAATCTCATATTAATTAAAATGAAAAAAATAGTCAAGAGTACTGGATGAATAATGTTAAAGTATTTTCAAAATTAATATGTATATATATTTATTTTGTGTCTTGGGAATGATTTAAAAGGAAGGTGTTAAAGAGCATTAAATGAAGATAGTCCCACATGGGAAAAAGAGAAACTGGAGTTGGCATTTATAAGGACCAACACACTTTAAGCATTTAAAGTAATACTTGGGTGTATACTTTAGTACGGTGCGAAGCACCGGACGCACACGCGCGCGTGTGTGTGGCAGTGGGTTGTAGGGCGCTAGTGGCGCTTTGATAGCGCACTCATGACCTTTCGATTTTGGATGATCCTGATCAATCGATCTAGTGATTTAATCTAAACCATAGGATGCTTCTTAGGTAAATCCAGTGGTTGGATTTACTGGACAATCAAATAAATAAACTGTAAGGTCAAATCACATTTGATCTAATGGTTGAGATTAATAAATAACGATCTAATGGTTATTATTAATCAATCATAGACAGTTATTTGATCTGATGGTCAGATTTAAGTGTATGTTAAAACAGCAGTTTATGACTATTACTTAAGCAGTTATGGACGGTTGGATTAGCAGTTATTTCAATATTATACAGAAGTAACTGCTGTCCAGTTATCAGAAATATACAGAAATAACTGTTGTACAATGTTTAATAAAAGAAATAATAAAATTTATTTTATCTTCAATGCCTTTTTCTGATAACTTTTGTATTTAAAATTAAAAAGTTAGAATTAAAATAAAATTAAAATATATATATATATATTTCGGCCTAAAAACTAGGCTTTGCCCCTATCAAAATTAGACAAAATTCTGGTTCTGTCCCTTGAGCAGAAGATTGGGAGTGATTGACTATTTGATATCTCATGCATATCATGCTCGATTGTTTATTATAGGGGAGCAGAAATTATTGGTCCAACTTATTGGAAAAATTTGTGAGTGTTGATCTGATTTCATCATGCAGAACAGGCACCAACCAAGGGAGGTTGAAATTCTTGCTGCAGATTGGCCCTTGGATGACCATATACAGTTGCCATACTGAATTCCATAGCACAATATTTGTAAATTAGCCTGCAATGCAAAATTTAAAATGGAACATTTGATCACCAAAAATGGTCATCTAAGTAATATATGTGATTATTGCTCATACCAGAGATTGACCCAACACCAAAATCTTGTAGGAATATTCTTATTCATGAACCAAATCAAAGGTCATAATTGTGAGAATCATGTGCTCTAAAGACAGATGTCAATTTAATAGACTAAGTTGGAGAAATTTACTCCAAACCAGTTTGAAAGACAACTGTCCTCAATTTTTTAATTTCTAAAAAGATGTAACATTGTTATCTTTGAATCTTATTTCTAATTTCTCACTTTTGACTAACTTGTTAAGTTAAATCTTTCATCATCAGAAAGAGTTTTGTTGAGGTTTCAGATGACTTAGAAACTCTTCTCTTTGCTTCTTTTTCTTCTTCTTGGTGTCATGCTTGATGCTGTTTCACCTAAACTAGGTGACCCTTAATTATGCAGTTCTATATATATGTTCTAAATTTTCGAAAGGAGTAAAGAATATCCCACGATATGCCCAAGAGTTTTGTACCTAAAATCATCTAATGCAAGTGACCCTACTGTCTCCTAGTGAGGACATTGGTGGTTGCCCTCTAATGCTCTAATGCTTTGTTGTCCCTTTTCTTAAGGGCCCCTCGCTGACCTTTTTTAACTCTCCTGTAACCCCTTTAATACTCCTGTGTTTATCATATGATTAAGGGTCAAATAACCCTTGGTTTTAATCATACTTTTTCTGATTAAACTAGCCTGAGAATCATGCATGTATTTTCAAATTTCCATCAGTTGTTTTTTCCCTGGGTAGGTGAGAGATTGCATTAAGAAAAGCAAGGATAATACAAAAGAAGGGGGTGGGGCACCCCAACATAGACCACGGTACAAACACTACAGTGAAATATAAAACCTAATGATATATAGAAATGAACCAAATAAATGGCTTGATCTAATAGTTTCTTGACACACATCCAATTCCGACGTATGCATTATACAACTGAGTTATTTGTCAATATTTACCTAATTCTTATTAATATAAACATTTGTGTTGGGCTTATGGGCCGGCAAGCTCACATAACCGAACCACTAGCCCACTAACCCGAGTTCACCCAATAGTTGAAACACAGGATTATCTCCAAAATCACATTCGCGCCACTTGGCCATTTCCGTGCCACCTGTGCCACTTTTATCACCAATCCACGAGCCCTAGACCTCAAGCATATACAAGGCATGATAGAATGTCAATAAGTGTGGGATAAACCACCCTAAAAATGATGATAGTACATATGGTGAGAAGGCATGTCATTATAAAAGGCAACCCACAATGATAAAATGGACTTTTGGTCTCATCCCGAAACTCTGTCACGTTTTTATTCTAAGCTATTCTTTAGACATTTACTGACTTAAGCATCGGAATCATCCATTGTCAGCCCATACAGGCAAGCCTCTTTATTTATTTTTCTTTTCTTTTACAGGTGATTCCAATTGATATTCCGGCACGAGAAAAACCGTCCTAACAATTTGTAACACCTCAAAAATACAATAGCACAAGAAATTAAGATTAATCGGGTCTTTGGATACTTGGGATTAGTGAAGCTGTGTCTGTTTGCTGATTACTTTTGTACTTTATTATAATTCTAATCAATTAACACTAACTCCCGAGTTAACCTTGTCGTTTTGCCAATGTACTTGATTCATCAGCTTTCCAGCTTCCAAATGAATCCATGGTCGGAATTTTATGGCACTTCCATGTTGTGGTGAAGGCATCTGTCATTTTAAACCAAAAGATGAGAAGAGTTGCCTCCTAACGACAAAACTGGCCAGCCTTCAAGTCGAAAAAATAAAACCAGAGGCCAGCCTTTAAGGAGTAAAGGAATCTTATCAAAACTAATATTATTATTATTGGTTATTGGCTTGCAATTTGCAAATATTAAGACTTTGGTTGCAAAAATATATGGAAAACAAAAGCAATATGTCAACGAGGACGACCATATCTGATTCTTCATTCCAAAAACATGACCCTTTCCATTGTCTCCATCAGGGTGGTGGCCATTTATAATTCACAAGCCTCCATGCTTTTTGAGATATCAACTCAAAGTGATTTTCCATTCAATCATTTATCTCCCCCCATGAACAACATCCTCCTCTTTTTTATATGTCTGAATGACCTGGCAGGCTGGCACCATCTTTGCTTGGCCTCTAAGCTCCTTTTTAAGCAACCCCTTTATTGCTGACTCGAAAAAGGCTACCTAGCCTGGGAGCTCGAGGGTTCCTCAATTTTGCTTGGTAAAAGCTTGTGAAATGGGAAGGCAGCCTTGTTGTGATAAGGTTGGATTGAAGCGAGGCCCATGGACGATTGAGGAAGATCACAAGCTCATGAACTTCATCCTCAACAATGGTATCCATTGCTGGCGAATGGTTCCTAAGCTTGCAGGTATATATATATCTTTTCATGACTCTCATACCATAGTTTTGATTTGTGTTCATGGTTTCATTTAGTTAACACAATGCCAATATTTGGTGATTAAGGTTTGCTAAGATGTGGGAAGAGCTGCAGATTAAGATGGATTAATTATCTAAGGCCAGATCTTAAGAGAGGAGGTTTTACAGAAACGGAAGAGACTGAAATTATTCAGCTTCATTCACGTCTTGGTAACAGGTAAGCGGTAATTTAATATGGTATCAAAGAGTAGAGGTTCTAAATTTAACCCTGTCTCTATCATTCATCTCATATTTCAATTAGATATTTCACGTGTTGTGGGTGTTAGAATATAAATTAAATAATTAAATTCATCACTTTCTATTAGTTTAAGTTTTTTGGATAAATAGTAATTTAACATGTAATAGAAACTGAGTTGTTAAGCTGGTTCTTTCTCCTAACACAATGAAGAATTCTGCAGGTGGTCTAAGATTGCTGCACATTTTCCTGGTCGGACCGACAATGAAATCAAGAACCACTGGAATACAAGAATCAAGAAGAGGTTAAAGCTCCTTGGCTTAGACCCTGTGACTCACGAGCCCTTTGAGCAAAAAGGAAGCAATGGTGATAATAATGAGTCAAATTCATCAAAAGGACAAGAGGAAAGCGTGGAGTTTAAGTCCTCCATGGACAATCATGCCAAGAGAGATTCTGCAGGAACAGAGAAGAACAGGGATGAAGTGGAATTAATTACTTTGGATGAAACAAATGATGTTTTAAACAATTATGATGGCTGGTGGGGAAGCTTGGACTTGGGATACTCATGGATGAAACAAGAAGCCAACACCAATACTTCCTACAGTTCTTCATTTTCCTTGGAAAACTCTAGCAACCCTTCCATGGGTGAATCCCCCTCAATTCAAGAAGATTCTCTACGACAATGGGCTGGAAGTGTGGATTCCATGCTCTCATGGGAGGATGGCTTCAATCATCTGGAACAAGACCATTTTTTTCTTGGAGAACTATAACCAATGAACATGCTCCCATATTCTGCTCCCCAAGTGTCTTTGGTTTCTATTTTTAGTTGGATGAACAGTGTCTTTAATTTCATGAACACTAGACCAATAAAATTGTTATAGAAGTTAGTGCGAAGATTATTGTGATTGATTACTGTCAAGTGAGAAACAGTCGATCCCTTTACACTTCTTCTAATTTTTCCTCTGCCTTCTTGTTCAAAGGTAATGTTTGTTAATGTTTTTGTTTTCTGTTCTAAAGTCAAAGACATTAATAAACAACCCAAAATTAGAGGTGATAATTCAAGTCCATGAGTCAAGTTCGGGTCGTATCGAGACATTGGTATAAGACTATATAGGTCAACCATAACTTGACCCATTTAATTAAACGGGTCAAATCTCTTAATTCTAACCAACTAAATTTATGTTGGGTTCATGTCAGGTTCGCGAGTAGTATCAAAAATTGTCAACCTCAAATGTCACGTGTCGAGTTCGAGTTGTATCACGGCACATGTATAAGACTTTATAGGTAAACTATAACCCGACCCATTTAATTAAACAAGTCATTCTTTCAACCTAACACGATAATTTCGTATTGGGTTCGTTTCATATTTGTAACTCGTGTCAAAACTTGACAATTTTACCAAAAGCACAAAACACAATTTTTTTTATTTATTTTTTCCAATTTTGTCATATCAAAACATTTTTTTCAAACAAAATAACATTTCCCAAAACACATTAATAAACATAGGAATTGATTATTGTAGCAAAAAATACCCCCAAAACACATTGATTACTATAATTTATTTTTCTTTTACTTTCGTCAGGATTGAGCTCGTGGGGACATCCGACCAGTGGGGCTTAAAGCTTGGATCTATGACCCTCATTTTATTTTTATTTTTGTTGGTCGATCTCCTTTGTAATTGTAAATTTCTCCATAGTGTCATACATCATTATGAAGTGTCCAAGGTTTACTTCATGTTGTTCCTCTTCCTCATATCCCTTTTATTCTTTTCTTTTAAATAGACATAACAAAATATGGGCAGCCAAAGGAAACCAAAAAAGAAAAGAAAAGAAAAGAAAAATAAAATAAAATAAAATAAAAGCTAGATGGCCATGACTCATGAGTGCCTGCTGAGATTATTCTCCTCTTAATCATTCTTAATTGGATATAATATTCAAGCCTGCTGATTTATTGAGCTTTGTGTTGGGGAACTTTTTGAAACTTTTTATATTAATTAGGACCAGGATAATTGGACGCAGGTCGTGCTAAACACTGAAAACGAAGGGGAATCTCAGCACCAGTCTTGTTTATTTACGTGCATGCACCTGTAGATATTTTGAGAAATTATAAGAATCTAAGTTGGAAACCCATGATCTCCTTCTTCCAAATTAATGGAATTGTGGGAGGCATTTGTCTCTTAAATCCAATCCCTTATACCAAACAACTAAACAAGCCTTAAGTTCATGGTTGACAGATTCAAATGAGTAGTCCGGTCGAATCTAAGACATTATTTAAAGTTTTTTTCTTTTTCTTTTTTTTTTTTTAAAAAAAAAAAAGATGGGTTGGAGGAAATTCTTCAAACCCAATTGATATTTATCCTTTAGAACTTAGAGCATGTGATTAATTTTGACTTGCATGTCAATTTAATAAATTGAATTAGAAGAATTTCTTCTAACCTATTTGTAAGAAAACTTAATCCTTATATTTGAGTTCTAAAGGAAAACTTCATCCCTTTTCCCTCTTCCTCTCCCCCCTCATTTATGTTTTTCCACTCCCCAGATCTACCTCCCTTTCATGTCTTGGCCTCTCCCTTTCTGCCTCCTCCCCCCCTTCACCGCCAAAGACTTTTCAAGAACTCACCGGTCGCCAGTGGAAAACTTGTTTATTTTAATTTTATGTCTTCAAAATCAACAGGGATAGTTTTCCCTCGCACGTAAGTAAAAGTGAACAAGATCATCTTGTTGCTCTTAGGCGTCCAACTTGACTCACTTGAGTAATGCTATAAAGAAGATTTTCTCTCACGGCCCTTCTATTGGACCGGGCTTTGGGTCCATTTCAAATTATCTTACTCTTATTTTTAATTTATTATATTTCAAGTGCACTGGATCCCTAGAATGACACTTTTTTTTAGAGAGAGCGAGAGAGAACAGACTCTTAAGGAAGAAGCCAAAAATCATCAGACCTGGACTTCCAATGAGAGAAAGGTATAAGGAAAAGGCCAAAAAAATAAAATATCAAAGAGATAAAGAGAAGGATTAAGTAGTTATAACAAGGTAAGTTCCCTTATAAACATTAAATGTCCCATCATATTCTATGGGCTGCCTACTTGGTTCCATAGCAGGTGACAAAATCACACACCAACTACACCAACTTGGTGATTAGCGTTAATTAAATAACTGTTTCAAGCATGGTGCATGCGTCATCTCACTTCTCTTGAAAGGAACTACAAACTAAAGCTAAAGCTAAGCTAAAGGCTTAATGAAAAGGAAATTACAACAAACTAGGAAAGAAAGATAATGATAGATACTACGAGGTCATGTTCAATAAGAGAAACTAATGAAGTGCGCCCGACACCATGATTTCAAAGGCCAAACGCACATTTTTAACCAAAAACGCAAAAAGTGCCCCATTTCGAAGTGCATTTGAAAACGTGAAAACATCTTTATTTTCAAACCACAAGTTTTGAAACCGCTAAACCAAACGAACACTTACGTAGTAGTTATTCAGTAATTAGTTTGATGAAGCATTACAAAAACTAGAATGACAATTGTAGATACTATGAAGTTATTTATAACAAAATGAAGAGGAACAATGATCTTATATGTTAGGTGAAGAGAGACAGGCAGAGCGACAGAAGAAAAGCCATATTTAAGAGTCCTTGGACAAAATAATCAATGTATTGGCGGTATCCTCCAGCATCTTGATAAAAAAATGGGATCATCCCTCAAGGTATTAGTAAGTCCCTTTCATCTAACTTTGTTAAGAACAAAAATTAAAGCTTTCTGTGATTGTATAAGGTACATCTGGCATCTTGGTGTTTATATGGAAAACCTTTACCTACTAAGAGGGCTTTTTCTTTCGCACACTTTTTGAGATGCGCTTCAGCTCTACTGTTCCACCGCCTTTCATTCCCCTGCAAAGTCAAATAACCAAACAATGAGAAGCCATTTGTAAAGCTGCCATAAATGGAGCAACAAGGAAGTTAGAGAGTAAATACCTCCGGTGCATATAAATGAAGATATAGAAAAGTGGCAACAGTATCAGAGTCAAAATGGAAACAGAAAGGTAGAATACACTCCTACTCCTCTGCACATATGAAACAACATGGATAGAATCAAAGAAGAAATTAATCAACAAAACTTCCTGGAAACATAAATTTAAGGGTAGATCGTATACATTTAGGTTTGTAAAACACGAAAAATATGTAAGATTCCAAATGTTGCAGATATAAGCATGCCTGTGTCAGCTGCAGTTTGAATGTACGGGGTGTGTAACACAGAGAGCCCCCCATCAGGGAGATAAATTAATCTGATTGACTTCAATTATCTGATTTAGATGTTTTATTTTCAGAGATAATATCTAAAATTTAACTAATCATGAAAAGAAAGCCTATAGAGACAGAGGTATGTAGACAAAACAAAGGTTTTCCTTTTCCGTCAACATTATGTCAACCTTTTTTTTATTAGCCTTTGAGGAGATTAATTAAAAACGTATAGCTATATGTTTTGGTTACTTGTTTGCGTGCTTGTAGTGCATATCTGAGCATACATAAAAAAAAACGAGGTAAGTGTGATGGTCAACTTTACCCTGTGCCCTCTAGAGAAGGGTTTCCGACCTCCAGTGCAAGTATGGGCATCACAGAATTGGCGCAAGAAGAATTCTGTCACAACTCAATGACATCAGAAAGCAATACCATTGTCTGATAAAAATTTATAAAATGTCACAAATTTGCAATTATGACAAATGAAATAAAAGGTTACCATGAAGACGGCCTGCTGAAGGACCCTCATTGACTGGAAAACAAGTATCGGCAAGGCTCTGCACAAATCATTAAAATTGAATACAAAAAGAATGCTAGAATCAACAATGAGGAACATCACTCATATAGGCCACCTCACACAGATGTTGATTCTTTGCAGCTGCAGCAGGATTGCACTTGGTTTTGCGAGGCACGGAGTCCATGACAAGGTCACAATGTAATGCACCACATATATCTGCCAAGCACCTGCTGTGACTCTGGATTCAGCACAAGTATCCCATGATTCAACTGTCAATGCACCATATAACGTAAAACAATGCAAAGACCATGTTTGCCAAAGTCCAGAGGAATTTGATTATCAAGCAAAATTAGAAGAAATGCAGTCTAAATAAGTGTTGAGTTATTAAGATATTAAAAATGAGATGACAGTGATTTTAGAAGTAAAATTTGAGGTTACAAACAAGTATGACAAGAATCAAGATTGCTATCATCCGGTTCACCATAAATTCTCACAACTATTGAGGTCAATATTAGGAATCCTGAGCCTTTTAATCCAATTTTTCAGATGCAAGCATATGTAAGACTCACAAAATAACTAAATGGGGCATTGCTTCCTTGTATGATTTGTCATTTACAATTCAACTATGCTAAATGTTCCGAAACAAAAATAGGTTGATCACCATCAATGCTAGGAAAAATAGAATCACATACCACATTCAGCAAATCGTAGTGCCTATTGTCAAAATGTTGATCAAGGTGTTTGTCTTCATAAAACCTTTTTCTACAGTATCCACATTGCCATTCATTTACATCTACATGGAGCTTGTGCTGTTCCTGATCTCTGTACAGGTCATTATCTGGGTGAAGCCTACACCTTCTTGAAATTTGGTATCGTTCTTTCTCCACAAAGGGCATTAGATACTGCATCAAACATCAGGAGATAATGTTCTTTGTACTATACCAAACTATCCCAGATGCTAATTTTTAAACATTCTAAACATCAGAATCGTCTAATACCTCCTCAATTATCTTCCATGCTGCCCTACTCCTTTCTCTAGAACAATGTACCTCATGAGCATCCTCTTGCTCTAGCTTAAGAGTTCTGAACACCAATCTTAAATATTAGGAATTAAATATTGACAAAATGACGAAGATAACAAACAAATATATGCCACCAAAAGAGAACCCAATTCTATGGTGCTTGGTCCTTTTATAAAATTATGGCAATTTTCAGGTTTAATTCATAATTTAAGTCCCCTTTAATAAAATAGTTAATACAAGAATATGTAACAGCTAGACATGGACATCAAAATAGCTATTCTAATAAAAAATTTAAAAAAACCAGCATTCCAAACCACTTACCTTGCAGTTTCAGATTCTTTATAACCCTGTGGCAAACAATAATGGAAGGGATTAGCAATATCATAGTAAGAGAAGCACCCCATTATAACCAAGGAAATCAAAATGTGGTTCCAAAATATTGCGGAACAGGTTTAAGAAAGAAGAGAAAACAATGTTTTGCAAAAACAAAGCATCTGAAAGCACAAGTTCTAACCTAAGGAAACATTAAAAAAAGGGTCATTGTAGAAATACCAGTTCACTCCAAATTCAATATCAAACCAATTCATTAGTAAATATAAACTCATACGAGCCATTTCACTCTAAAAGTAGAAAATTATAAACTTTATTGATATACATGGAAGGTTCTTGATTTCTTTCATAGTAATAGCACGTCTTAATGATTTCTGCTTCTATCTATTCCTGAATAGCAGTCCAAACACACAAAGTAACTTTATTTCATTTCTCCAAATCCTAAACAGTTTTCCACACAGACCCATTACGTTTGGGAAGTTTTCTTGAATTCTGGAACACAGATATGAGATATGGGTTGGTTTTTGTTCAAAGAAAGCAATAGATTTTAACAAAGAAGTAAGTAACCAAGGCCTACTCGCAGCATACATAGAAGATTAATATGGGTTTTGCATATAATATGTATGTATGAAAGATCAAATTAGGTACCTGAATTGTCTGCAGAGAAACCGAGAAGCAAAGAAAGCAAAAGGCGACCCATTTGGACCGCTTCCCCATCTTCGTTCTCTGAGATCACTTGCCATTTTCCGAATTTGGCGACGATCTTCTATATGTAGTGCCACGCCTCCCTGCCCACTTTAACCAATGAAAAGTTGCCACATCGGATCTCGCGGTTTCTTTGACTTGCATGCTTGACTTTTGGTGACGAGGCTAAAAACCATGTGAGATTAGCCCATCAAATCCTATAGCCTATCAAACAGGGGTGGAGATTAATTAATGATCTTTCAAGTTTGGCCGGAAGGATATTAAAAGCCAAATATTTTGCGAGAGATTCATTTTTGGAGATTAAGTTGGGAAATTAACCTTCTTTTGCTTTGCGGAATATTTTTTTCTACTCAAGATCTTATTTGGGAGGGTATTTTATGGCGGATCGGGAATGGTGAGACTATTCGGATTTGGGGAGACAAATGGCTTCTACAACTGACGACATATAAGGTTCAATCTCCTATTTCGGTTTTTCCGGTTAATGCGTCTATAAGTAACCTTATTAATCCGATTAATGAAGCTTTATTGATTTCTATATTTAATAAAATGGAGGTGGATGTTATTTTGAAGATTCCTATTAGTAAGTATGGGCATTCTGATTGTATGGTTTGGAGAGGTACTGCATCGAGTGAATTCTCTGTGCGAAGTGCTTATCATTTGGAGAAGGAGCGTTGTGAGGTTACTTTGGGTGATTGTTCATATATGCTAGGGTGCAATCCGCTGTTGAATCTGATTTAGGGAATGAAGGTTCCGAATTCGATTAAAATTGTGGAGGGCTTGCCATAACATTCTCCCTTCAAAAGACAATATGAATAAGAAAGATATGGAATTGGATCCCTTTTGTATTTTTTGTTTGACTGAATTTCTCATGTTCTTTGGGATTGTCCCTCGGCTTCGGATGTATGGAGTATGTGTGGGAGAAAAATTCAGAAGAGTTGTTTTAGGGGCCAATTTTTTGTTGATATTTTTGAGTATCTAGTGAATATTTGCACGGCTGAGGAGTTGGCCTTGTATGCAGAAGTTGACAGACATTCGTAGTTCAGGAGGAATGGTGTGATGCATGGTGAGAATTTCCTTCATCCTCGAGAGTTGCTTCAGTTGGCAAATTTATTTATTGAAGAGTACAACCAGACGTTGGCAAGAGAGGTTAATCGCATGCTTAGTGTGTCGAATGTTGAGTTGAACGAATTGGGTGATCTGAATGTTGGGGCGTCGTTCAATGTTGGCCACTTTTCAGATGAGACCAGACTTTTATGGTGGAATCCTCCTTCAGTTGGTTTTTTAAAAGTTAATTGGGATGCGGCTTTAAATACTCATGATGTGAAGATGGGCTATGGACTTATTGTCAGGGACTTCTCAGGTAAGGTTTTTGCTGTTGCTTGTTTTACGACTTTTTCAGTATTAGATCCGTTGGTAGCTGAAGCTTATGATGCGTTGCATGCGGTGGGATTTTGTCGTACTTGGAGGTTCTTAAAAATTATTGTGGAAGACGATTCTCTTCAAGTAGTTAAAGTTATAAAACATAAAGGGGTAAGTTGGACCATGTATAGGCAGATTGCGGAGGATATTAAAATGGTTCTTAGAAATTGCGAGTATTGGGATGGTAATAGAGCTGCCCATTTGCTTGCCAAAAAGGGTGCTCGCATTGATTATGATAGGGTTTGGTTTGATTGTTTTCCTGATTGTATTAGGGATATCGTTACATCAGAGTTTTCGTCTCTGGTTATGTAGAGCTTTATGCTCGTGTTGGTTTTCATGATTTTAATGAAACCATTATATTTTTCTCTCCAAAAAAAAAAAAATCCTATAGTCCGAGCTTGCCCATTTAAGCTGGGGCCTATTTTACTTTGGGCTAGACATGCCCAAATTGTCTAGTAAAAGACATTATTTAGGAATTCAAGATAGAACTTCTATGGAAAGAAAAAAAACTTTTTTTTTTGTGATTTAGTCAAAGATAAGGGCCATAAGGCTATCAATTTATTATTATAGGAATAATTTCATATGCATAGTGTAAATTATAGTGTCGACCCACATCTAAACTACCAGGAATAATTTCATATGCATAGCTAACTGTAAATTATAGTGTTGACCCACATCTAAACTACACTTCAGTTAAGGAGTTTAAATCTTGACTAATAACTGGATTGTTTGTTAATGTTTTGTTATATATATATATATATTTGAATTTTTTTTTTAATGTAATAAAATGTAAAAGTAGATTTAAATTTTTGTGTTTTTAATTGTTTCTTAACATTTTTGTTTTGAAAAAAACAAAAACAAAAGGGACAATGCAAAAAGTTAACAAACAAAACCAATTATTGTTAGTTAAAAAGACCAGATAAGACCGACCCATCATAAGTTATGCAGCATTTATGAATCTTTTTTATATAATTAATCTTGGATGAGAATCTCTTACAATTAGTTGTCAATTGCTTGTAATTCAAACAACTCAATTGCATGCTATCCTGTTCCATTTTTATAGACTTAGTCAATACTTAAATTCAAAATTAATGTATAATATTTATACATTAGTGGATATTTGTTCCGAGTTAGGTTATTTGGATATTTGCCTAGAATTGTGAGACAAAAATGCCTAATACAAGTCAATATGGGCATATAGTGGAGGGCATAAAATCAGGGTTGCATTCATTTAGGTCTTTGCACATTACCCATATTAAAAGGGAGGGAAATATGACAGCTCATAGTCTAACTCAAGAGGTTATCACATATAATTTAGACAAAATCTGAATGGAATAAATTCCTCTCTCACATATATGATATTGTAATTAGGGAACTTGTTATCCTTATGTCATAATCCCAGTTTACGTTGTGGAGTTATCAATAAGAAGAGAATTTGTTCAAAAAGAAAAAAAAAAAAATACTTATAGGATGGGATGGTGTATTTATTATAAATTAATGAGCATTAATTTTGATTAAATAAGTATACCCCAATTTTTCAGAAGTCAATTAATATTAATTTGACTTTGATGAACATGGAATAAAAAAAATACTTGTTTCTCACATACTTTGTTTAATAGTTTAAAGGACACATATCACTTTTAGAGACCGGTTTACATGAGTTTTTTACATATTAGTTTATAAAAAATTTATTTCCTCAAATAAATATCACAAACCAATCTTGAACTAATCCAATAATAAAGAAGTAATAATAGAAAAAAAAAAAAAATATATATATATATATATATATATATATATATATATATATATATATATATATATATATATATATTTTACGAACGCTCAAAAATGACATCATTTTAATGTTAATAACATCCCTTTGGGATAAGATTATTGGATTAAGACCTATTAAAAATTTAAAATATTCTATCATGTAGATTGTCAGTTGTGAGACAAGTTGGCTGAGGGACCTTTGGGAGGGGGGGGAGAAAGGTCAACACGACGCTGTTTCGTCCAACCAAATATTTAAGGACGACCTTCGAAGCAATGTCGTTTTTCCCGTTGATTTCTAACCTCATTGTCCTAATCAAATCTTGCCTTGGCTTCATATTTGTGCCGATCAATCAGTGTGACTGATGAAGCTGGAAAAACCCACTTCCTGCCATGTGAGCCAGCCAGATTAGTTCATTTCGTCAACTAAGATTTGTTTTTCTTTATCAGATTTCAATTAAAAAAATTGTAAGACCAAAAAATGCTTTGATTATGATTTGTTTATTAGATTAAATAACAACAATTTTTTTTTAAAAAAGGTCGTCGGGTCTGGTCATTACAGTGTAGAGATAACAAGAAAGCTCCAATTTTGACCTCAACGTTCATCAAATCCATGAAATTTAGATCTTTCAGACGATCCCCATTTGAAATCCGAGCCTGAACTTGGAGCTGCAATGGAAAAGTCGTTGGCTTTGGTCTTGGTGGTGGTGGTGGAGTTGATGGGTCGTGGTTGGGGCGTGGAAACGGGTCGGGAGGCTCCGTGGAGGATCCACACGCTGTTCTCGGTGGAGTGCCAGAACTACTTCGACTGGCAGACAGTGGGCCTCATGCAGAGCTTCAGGAAGGCCGGGCAACCCGGGCCCATAACCCGACTCCTCAGCTGTACGGAGGACGAGAAGAAGAACTACAGAGGGATGGGTTTGGCTCCCACTCTTGAGGTCCCTTCCATGAGCAGACACCCCAGGACCGGTGACTGGTAATAATCTTTCTTTCTTTCTTTTTTAATTATTTTAATTATTTTTCAAAAAAAAAAAAAAGTTGGTATTGAATTCTGGGTTAGTTTTTGTTGCTAATAAATGGGTTTGGTATAAGAATGTCATAAACAATAACAATAAGAAAAAAAAAGGTCGTTAAAATATAAATTAAATGATTAAATTTATCATTTCCGCACTTTTGGTATAAGCAGTGATTTAACAAAGTTAAAACTATCATTTTGTTGCAAGTATTGCTTGTCTCTTATATGCATCATGTTTCCTTTACTTTGGAAATGACTAAAAGGATGGAACTTTTTCTTGCAAGTCATTAAGAAAATATTGATTTGATATGTTTAGAGGTGTGCAATGAAGATGGAGGTGAAAGTTGGATAGTTTGTTGGATTTTTGTGCCAAGGGAAGCAAAATGTCCCGGGGTTGTGCAAAGTAGGAGAAGAGGGTAATTGGGATTATACTGGTCAGTGGTGTCATGGTCATTGCTGGCAATGAGGATGAGCTGGAAATGCTGAGATAATTATGGAGCAAGATGACACAAAGAACAAACAGAATGTTACTCAATAAGAAAGATTTAGAGGGGTATAGGTGACGCAGAGAACAGTGATGAGTTTAGAAGGCGCAACTATAACTTGTACAGAAAAGCATATCAAAGCCAATGAAGTGTAAGCCTGGCTAGCAGTGAGAGAGAAGAAAGGATGGGAAGTCCTCTGTGGTACTTATAAAAAGGTGGAGATGGTATATTGCTGGTGTAAGCAGTGGCTTGGTGTTGGGTATTGAGGAATGTTCCTTAGGAACTGTGTTTCTTATGTTGTTGATAGCCCTGATAAAGTCTTTTAGTTGAATATAGTCTCTGTTTCAACATCATAGATGCTTAGGTTCGCATATTACAGTTTTTGTGAATGGTTGCTATGTCTTGTGCTTCTCGTGGAACTTAGAAGTTTTTCAGGAGTTTCTTTGGTGTCTGTACTTATCAAAATTATATTTCCAGATAATTCAATTTAGTTACCATAAAAAGGGGTATTTCCTTACAAAATCTCAGCATACGGGCAATAGCTACTTCTTTGTTTCCTGCTCTTGCCTTCTAGTCCTTCTGCCTTATGCTTCTTAATGCATCCGTTTGGTTGCACTCTGATATTATTCTCCAATTTTGTAACAATGGTTCTCTCCCATAATCTCTTTCATTGTATTATCATGTTGGCGCTTACTTGTTTATAGAAAAAGGTTTTTATGCCTTACGGTTATAGGGGAACCCATTCCCTAAAGCGGGGGGAAAAGAAAGTAAAAGTCTTTTATTTGATTTTGCAGGTATCCTGCGATTAACAAACCTGCTGGAGTTGTACACTGGCTTAAACATAGTAAAGATGCAGAGAATGTTGATTGGGTCGTGATTCTGGACGCAGACATGATCATCCGAGGCCCAATAATACCCTGGGAACTTGGTGCTGAGAAAGGGAGACCTGTTGCAGCCCATTATGGGTATCTAATATCTTTTCTTTTTGTATACTCTTGTCAAAGCAAGGATTCCTACCATGACAAATTTTTGAAACCATCAGTAATTGGAAAATTGTTATTGATTTAGAAAGCTACATATCTACGAGAAGTCTACAACCTGGGCAGACCATAGGAAGTGTTTTCAGGCGTCCTTGTAAAACATTTTCATTATAACTTTTGTACTCTACATTCTTAGGATGTTGCAGGAAGGAGAGTGCTTATTTCTTGTACATGACAATTGTCAGATGAACATGGCCCGATCAAAGATCAAAACCTGAGGGCTTTTATGTTTTGACTTATGCATCATTCTCATGAACCATGCTTTGGAGGATTTTATGGACCAGAAGATTTATTTTATATCAAATTTATTTCTATGTTATTTTGGCCCCTTTCTGCATACTGTTGCTTTTTGACATCTATTCATGTAATGAATTTCTCCTTAGGTACCTGATTGGATGTGATAATCTACTAGCTAAGTTGCACACAAAGCACCCAGAGCTCTGTGACAAAGTTGGCGGGCTTCTAGCCATGCATATAGATGATCTTCGAGCATTGGCTCCTATGTGGCTTTCAAAAACAGAAGAAGTACGAGAAGATAGAGCTCACTGGGCCACCAATTTAACTGGTGACATCTATGGGAAAGGGTGGATCAGTGAGATGTATGGATACTCTTTTGGAGCAGCAGAAGTAAGCTGGTTTGAATTCCTTAAAGTTTCTGCCCTTTTCTAAGCTAGATTTGAACAAAGACTTATCTCAACTCCAATCTACCCATCTACGACTTGAGCTGCAATGTTTGACGTTTTAGCTTTCTTGTAATTGTTTTAATTACCTTGGGGGTTTTTCAGGTCGGACTTCGGCACAAGATCAATGATAATTTGATGATCTACCCAGGCTATATCCCACGAGAAGGAGTTGAGCCTATTCTTCTTCACTATGGCTTGCCATTTAGAGTCGGAAATTGGTCTTTTAGTAAACTAGATCACCATGAGGATGATATAGTTTATAACTGTGGCCAGCTCTTTCCTGAACCTCCATATCCTAGAGAGGTATTTTAACCAATAAAAATAATTATGCATTATAGTAAAGGAAACTATTTTTATTAAGTAGAAGCCCACCCATCTTTCTTTGGCGTATTTTTGTGCATGTTTCTGCCATGATCAAAGTAAAGCTTGAACCTTTTAAGGTCAGATTTAGGCCCTAATCAGATGAGGTACTGAGTAGAATGTTCATGTTGGTTTAACTATATACTAGCTATCATTTTTATGGCAATCATTTAAGCTGTGGAGAAGTCCAAATACTAAAATTTCGTTTATAAATATGATGCAGTTATCTACATGGAAAATTGCATTAATTTTTTTTTATTTTTTATTTTCTTCTGTTAGTAATATTTTCTAGTTTGTATGGTGGTACGTTAAGATTCTTTCTTTGTACAGGTACTGCTGATGGAATCTGATCCAAATAAAAGGCGGGGCCTATTTATAAGTATAGAATGTATTAACACTTTGAATGAGGGTCTTTTATTACAACATAAAGCAAATGGATGCTCGAAACCAAGTTGGTCGAAATACTTGAGCTTTTTAAAGAGCAAAAAGTTTGCTGAACTTACTCAACCAAAGTTTCCGACTCCTGCTACTTTACAAATTGAGCAAGAGTCAATAAAGGCTCAGCAGAAGGTCATTGATGAGCCTGGGAGGCCTTATCCAAAAATTCACACAATTTTTTCCACAGAATGTACTCCGTACTTTGATTGGCAGACTGTAGGACTTGTCCACAGCTTCCACTTGAGTGGCCAGCCTGGAAATATCACGCGACTTCTCAGCTGCACTGATGAAGACTTGAGGCAGTATACTGGCCATGATCTAGTTCCCACCCATTATGTTCCTTCCATGAGCCGACATCCATTAACAGGCGATTGGTAATTCTATTTTCTTCATATATTTTTGTCATTTTGGCAATAAATAGTTTTATTACTTATCAAAATAATAAACAAATATATTGTCTTCAAACTTTCAAAATAATAAACAATTACTTATCATAGGCCATGATATTAACTTCAGCGTTGACATCCAGCCATTTGTTTCATGTAATGCATGTCCAATTTTCATATCTACGACTATCCTAAGCAATAATATTAAGCTCAGCCCTTGAAAGATTTTATGAATCAATTCTCTCCTTCCCAATTTGAGCAAGGGACTGGCATGGAGTTCCAGCAATTGAGAGGAACATGCAGGGGGGTTCAATCTAGTATTTGTAATTGTTTTACTTTTCGCACTTCCATATACTCCTTGACAAGATGTACCTTAATTTAAATTGACTGCTTCATTTCTGATCAGTTAACTACCGACTTTTCTAATTACATTAAAGATCTTGATAAATACTTTTGTGGGTTTTTACTATGAAAATTCTTCAAAAATATCTGTTTAACATCTTTGATTGAATTATTTAGAACTCATCTTTGTGACATGTTCAGTAGGGACCTACTTAAATCATCCGGATAAATATGCATCCATGTCTCGACATAACAAGAATCAGAAACAAAAGTGAAATTCTTTCAAATATTTTTGTGAAGCTGAATAGTTAATACTAATCCCTCTCCTATTTCCCTACTAAAAAACAAGCAGAACAAAGAGAAAATGTCTAGAGAAGTAGATGCAATGACATGGATTGTAGAGGAGGATAAGAATCTTGCTTTTGTTTGTTCTATGCCAGGTATCCAGCAATCAATAAACCAGCTGCGGTCCTTCACTGGCTTAATCATGCAAATATTGATGCCGAGTTCATAGTAATTCTTGATGCTGATATGATCTTGAGAGGCCCAATTACTCCGTGGGAGTTCAACGCAGAACGTGGGCGGCCAGTTTCAACCCCCTACGAGTAAGTTACTGTAATTTATATGTCCCTCACAATTTTGTGTATGGTCTGTAGGCACTCAAGTGTAATTTGTTATTACTCTCTCTCTCTCTGCACACGCATAATATGTTTCTGCTCATGCGTGCATTTGTTTTTTGTGTGCATTTTTTATTGCTGCATCTGCAGTGGCATACGATTTATATGACTCTTGAATTTTGCTCTATACATACCAGCTACCTTATTGGCTGTGACAATGAGCTCGCAAAACTCCATACTCGCCATCCTGAGGCATGCGACAAGGTTGGAGGTGTAATCATCATGCATATAGATGATCTCAGAAATTTTGCTATGCTATGGCTGCATAAAACTGAGGAGGTCCGTGCTGACAAAGCTCATTATGCGACAAATATCACAGGAGATATATATGAATCTGGATGGATTAGTGAGATGTATGGTTATTCATTTGGTGCAGCAGAGGTACTTTGTTTCTCGTGAAGCAATTTATAGGCCACATTATTGTTTAACACACTTTACATTGCTGTTCATAGAATGTGGCAAAATGATCTATGTGCTTGAAGGAGTTTTAGTTTTCTGTGAATGACTATTCTGACAAGTGCCCCCCTTCCCTCTTTCTGTTCTTCCTTTTCCATGCAGTTGCAATTAAGGCATCTCATTAACAAGGAGATATTGATATACCCAGGATATGTTCCTGAAACTGGTGTCAGATATCGAGTTTTCCACTACGGATTGGAGTTCCGTGTTGGGAATTGGAGCTTCGACAAGGCAAATTATAGAAATGTTGACATGATTAATAGATGCTGGGCAAAGATTCCAGACCCGCCTGATCCTTCGACACTTGATAGGACCGATGAGAACTCACTACAACGTGACCTGCTTAGCATAGAATGTGCAAAGACACTGAATGAGGCACTACGCCTTCATCATGAGAGAAAGAACTGCACTGATCCCAGTACCCTATCCACTAACACAGCAAAGGAAGTTGCAATATCGAGGAAGTTTGGCAGCTTTGATGAAAGTCATGACCATGCTTTAAGAAGCAACCACGTGCCAAATAATAATTCTCACGGATTGCCGAAACCAGCCGTGATAGACAGGATGTTTAGTTCTTTCAGGTTCTGGGTTGTTGCTTTATGGGTATTTGCTGGCTTGGGTTTCTTTGCAACCGTGTTTGTGGTGTTTTCTGATCGTAAAAGAAAAGGGGCAAGAGGTAAAACTTACAGAAACAAGAGAAGATCTTCGCATTCAGGATACTTTGATACGAAGACGTGACAGACAAATTTTGCAGTGCTGACACATCCTTATATCATTCTTTTCTTATTTCTTAAGAACGACATCAGTAGAAAGAAAAAACTGCATCAGAACATTGAAGACAAAGTGTGATGAGAAATACTGCAATGGAGCGCATACTATATTGAATCAGCTAGGCCAAACCATTCTAGCATTCAGCTTCCTGTTTACTGTTTCAAGACATCTTGCTTACTATTTCAAAACGTGAACATTTTTACAGAAGCCAATACAATTAAGATGGACATTGGAAATAGGACATCATGTGTGTAGTCGGATCTGTATACCTAGTGATTCTTTGTCTGTATCAAATTGTACACTTGCTTACTGTCTGGTTATTGGTTAATGTGGTTGTTTTCTCGTATGCATGTTATTTATTATTCCCTTAATACAATGTTCTTTATGAACAGTGAAAGCAAACATTAAAATCACCCCGCATGAGACAACAGAAAGTTGCATAGAATCGGCCAAATTTCCGAGGTCTTATATATAACATGTACTCGTAAGAAGAAGGGAGAATTTTCGTTGTTTTTCAAAAAAAGGTATCTATTTTTTTTTTTAATTTTAACCGTCCGTTATAATTTTTTGTTAAATTATATTAAAATTTTTAAAATATTCATATGTTTATTTAAAAAAAAAATTTTAAAATCATTTAAAATTTTTTTAGAGATTGATATTTTTGCACATTCCATACTAACACTTAAATCATAGTAATTTTTTATTTTTTTTTTAAAAAAAAGTAGAATTTTTAAGAATTTGACAAAATTTAATAACAAAAAAAATAAAATTACAGCATTCCTAACAGATTTCCAACCATTTTCACTATACGTAAAGAACAAAATCACTTTTTTTTTTTTTTTTTCCCCTAAAAAAGAAACACACTATAGCAGTTTTCCTTCATTTTTGCCTATATCATTAAAATTTATATATATTATTTTTACTTTTTCTTTAATTAAAAGTAAGAAAGAGAAGATAAAGTAGAAGAGAGATAATATATTTTTTACTTAGACAGTAATTGCTGCACTACATGTGCATCGTAGTTTTTCTAACATTTTCCTCTTACCTTTACTTTAATTAAAAACAGGAAAGGGAAGATAATCTACTTAGAGAAATACTGTAGCATTCATAGGGAATAAAAAAAAAAAATACAGCTATAGACGATTTTTTTTTTTTTTTTTTGACTTTTTTGAAATTTTAAACTTTTTTTAAAATTTAAAAAACAAAACCCCTAAAAGAAAACTCCAGTACCTAAGAGGTCGTACTGGATATAGAAAAACAATAAATTAATCCTTATTATCAAATTTGATTTTTCATTTAATTAGAAAGACATAGAAAATGAAAAAGTGAAAGAGAAATTGATCTTCTTGAGAGAGTATTTTAGTTTTTTAATGGATATAGAAATTGATCTTCTTTAAAGATAATTTTAGTTTTTTAATGGACTAAATAAGAGTATTTTCACAATATGTTGGTAAAATTTAAATTTTTTATTTAAAATAATGTTAAAGACAGAATAAGCTAAATTATAACATATTAACGATTCGAAGAGCCAAATTATGACACTTTCGGGTTCATTGCTTTTATAAAGCTGTTAATTGAGGCCTAAATAATATTTAACCTGAGACAATTTTGATTACATATTAACTTCCCTTTATATAGCTACCTGCTAATCAACTAGTTCGCCTTATTATAGATTTTAATTTCTTCTAAATTTGATGGTTTATCTTCCCTTTATTGCTCTCATGAAGTAATCCTTCAGTCCTCCGAACCTCGCTCTTCATAGC
This sequence comes from Alnus glutinosa, assembly GCF_958979055.1. Classification (NCBI taxonomy): domain Eukaryota; kingdom Viridiplantae; phylum Streptophyta; class Magnoliopsida; order Fagales; family Betulaceae; genus Alnus; species Alnus glutinosa. Next base: position 37,531,853 of record NC_084887.1, on the reverse strand, counting down.
TCCCGATGAAAATATTGGTGGTAAGCAGTCCTTCAAATCTTGGCGCAAATTATTAGGATTGACATGGTTATTTCTAATGGTGATCATGTTATGGGACCTCTAGAACATGTGAAAACTACAAAAAAAATAAAAATTAATAGCATTAACTAAGTCGAATAAAACTTTTACTAGCATATATCACATATGCCAGTAAATCTTGGTGCAAATTATTCCACTAGGGATTAACCTTCTCTCTACTTCCTAACGTGAGATACGCTGGTTGCGTTAAGAAGTAAAGAGATGGTTGCGATTGATGTTGCAGTTACTAAAATGGAAATAACTAGATACACTGATTGCGGTTGCGGTCATGTCTTGCTGTCTCACAAGGCTTTACTCTTCGTTATAATTCAGAAGAAAGGCTAAAAATGTTATTATAGTAATCAAAAAGACAAAATCGTCCACACAAATCTTCACATCCTTACACTTTTAGAAGGTTAAAAGGGTCTTTTTTGTACACCGTTCGAAGGGCTCTTCCTCGTTCAATCATTACAAACAAACTAAATGTTTTGGTGAAATTATTCAACAATAACAAACTCCAAAATCATATTATTCAGATATAAAATAACATGAGTCGCAACAAGTGGAGAAAATAAAATCACATAGTCTAAATTTTGTAAATTATTTTATAAGTTTCTGTTTCTCCTTCACAAATAGTCGTACCATAAACGGATTACTGTTGAACCACCACCAAGCCAACATCGGGCCATCATCCAGTAACGATGGATCACTACTGAACTATCGTTGGACCATTTCCAACCACCTCTATGTTACTTTTAATCAGTGACAGCTATAATTTTTTTTTTGGGGGTCAAGATTAAAACATAAAATTAATTAAATATTAATTAAAAATATTAAAAAATATAAGTAACGAAATAAATAATAATTCAACTAAATTTAATTGTTGTTTAAAATACATATATGTAATTTACAATTTATTTTGTTAAGCCTAACATTAATTCATTAATTTATTCATTTATCCTTGACGGGTCTTCATATTTTGAAATCGGTATATGCCTGCATAATTTCGTCGTATTTTAAAATGATGTTTTTCCAAATTGTGCTTTTGGAAAATTATGGTGTTGACAAATTCCTTTTTGTAGATATGGTGTTAGGATTTGACCTTTTTTATTAAGATGGTAATCAAACACTATTGTTCTTAAGCAAAGATCTACTCTTAAATTTGCTAAATTTATCTCGACATAACATCATTTAAAATTTGACTAGAGCAAAATGAAATCATTGTTGTTTTCCATAATTTGAACTAATTGCAATTATATATTTCATTCAATTATAATATGTAATAAAAGTATATATTTAAAAACAATTAATTTAATTGAGCAATCTAAATATAAGAGATTACAAACATTTTTTTTTTTTGCATTTATGATTGTCACTTAACCAACACAATGTTTCTCTTCTCCTTTATGTTAGATGTTAAACACAATGTTTCTCCTTTAATTTAGACGCATCGTTTTGGTAGGAGACTTGAGTTGTCTTCTTCCTTCGTCCTCTACCCCTAAGCCTCTGAAAATTTGAAATACAAACACAATTATACGAACGATGATGTGAAAAAAATAGTGAAACACAAACAAAATTCCTTCGTCTTCCCAAAGCTATAAAAGATTTGTACCCCCTAAATAGTGATCGAGGGTGGGCAAGAAGGGGTGGAGGAAAACTTCTATAGGGAAAAAAGTAATTTTGGGGGCTGAGGGGACCTCCCCTTCCCTCCGCCCTTGCTTTTAACCATATTCTGACCACCACTGAGCCATTGCCGGTCTATCATTAGGTATCACCAGACTACCACTAAGCCACCTTCAAACTACTTTCAAAACAGCACCAAGTTAGCACTCAAATTATTAGGATAATTTTTTTTATGCTGCGAGTAAAAATTGATTTTCATAGGTTAATATTTGTGATTTTTTGTATATGTCAAACGTTAAAAAATGTTTTGAACGAAAAATATTTTTCTCAAAATAATTTTTTTAAAAATATTTTTTTGACAAAAAAATATATTACAGTAAAACAAATAGAGCCTAAATATTATGGGGGATATGTGGCATTTCAATATGGAAACGAAAAACCAACCCACTCGGTTGAGGGACCTGTTCGGTAAAAAGAACATCATAGAACTCTAGACTTGTTTGGCAAAGAACAGAACAGAGTAGTGGAATGTTAATTTTGAAATTAGTAAAAAGTTATGATGTGATATAAAATAAAAAGAATTTGTTTAAAAAAAAATTTGTATTGTTGTGAATGTTTTTATTTGAATAGTAATAAAAAATTATTGATGTGATATAAAAAATGAGAAAAGTGAGAATGTTTTAATGTTAATTGTTATTGAAAATTTGAAAAAGTGAAAAAAAAAGAAAAAAAAAAAAAAAGAAAAAAAAGTACATCTAAGCACTTAACAAACAAGCCCTCTATTCACAGCGGGATCGAACGGTTCTGGGAAAATGCAGTTTCACCATGCAAAGGTGAAGGCACGACTTGAGAGACACGTGGCGTTATTTAACTAGTATAATGTACAGGGATATCACATGCCACTTGTCACGCATAGCAGGTAAAGGGTACTATCTGACCGAATAGGATGAGGGATGTGTAAAAGCGGGCGGGAATCGAGGATCTCACGCAGCTGGAAAAGCAAGTAAAAAACCTCTGGTGCAGCTATGTGGACGATAAGCTCTATCAACAACGGTTGGATCCAAGATTGCTTCATCCAACGGTCGCCTTCTGCCATTCTCACTTGAACATTTTGTTAGCACAATCCCTACGAAAACAAGAAAGGCATTGCGTTGTCGCGTGAATCGTGCATGTGGGAAAGTACGAGCAAATTTGACAGGATATCCTGCAAAGCTCGTATCACAGCTCCGATCCAACAAGTGACTGAAAATTCTGAAATGCCGTGCCAAGTTGTATGACACAAGGGTTAAAAAAGTTTCACTCTTGCCAAACCATTCTGACGCACGGAAACGGTGAAAAATTTCACCCGTTTCCCAGACTTTGCTTCCTTTCTGAGCAGTTTAATTAATAAGCCTATAGGTACTACAATTTATAGACCTGCAGAACTACAAGTAAAGAATGTATTTATTGACCAGCACCATCTCTTGGGTAAAGACCTTGAAGCTCGAGGCATGAAAAATTGGGGAAATGATTTACGAGGAACGTTTGAACGTCCCCTAATACTCTATTTATATTAAAAGATTTGTTTTTAATTAAAAATTTGCTTTTGATGTTACATCAAAAATAACTTTTTGATGAAAAATAAATTTTTTTATTTAAAAAGGCTTGCCGGTAGACGGTTGAACGTCCCTACATATCAGGCCTCGAAAAATTGATTGTTATTTTCAAACTTTTGGCAGTTCAACAACCAGCATTTAAACCGTGAAACTGAGTGAGTGTTTCGAAAAATTGATTGTTATTTTCAAACTTTTGGCAGTTCAACCACCAGCATTTAAACAGTGAAACTTTTGGCAGTTCAACCACCGGCATTTAAACGGTGAAACAGAGTGAGTGTTTCTAGGGTTACTATAATGGTGTACTTACAATGTGAGCTTATGTAATATTCTAAGCTTTGTCTCTGTTTGATTTTAACTTTGTTATCCTTATGATTAATGAGATTTCTTCTTTTCCCTTAAAAAAAATAAAATAAAATAAAAAAGGGAAACAGTGTGAGTGTGTTTCATAAACATGGATAAGGTGTTTTTTTTTTTTTTTTGACTTATAAGAAGAAATTATTGATGTCATAAGAAAATAATAATAATAATAACTGTATGAAAAGAAAAAAAAAATTTTGGTGATTTTTATTTTATATTATTTCAATAGTAATAAAAATAATTAATGTAATATAAAAAGTGATTTTTTTTTTTTTGTTAAAACAGTAAAAATGTTATGTGTTTTAATAAATTTTTGTTTAAATGATAATAAACAATAAATTAATTTAATATAAAAAATTTAATTGTTTTTAATTTGAATTTTAGAAAAATAGAAATCGTTTGTCAAACGTGCTAATAATATGGTAATTGCGTTCACGTAGGTCTTCTTGCAGTGAGGGAGGGTGGTGGGGGCACGGCCTCCCGGCGTCAACTTTAAAGAAAGAAAAAATTTTAATATAAAAAATAAATAAATAATTAAGGTTCTTTTTGTTTATTGATCCTTAGCAAGACTTTTTTTTTTTTTTTTCCTCCCCTTAACTTCCTTTTTATCGTTTCTACGGCTAGTTTCATCTTATTTGAAACGATATGATTATTGTAAAAACTTTTTTCCTTTAATATTTGATGGGTAGCAATGGATATGTATGAGAAGAATAAAAATAAAATGAATTTTTACAAAGTTGTAGACGTTTTGTTTAATGTAAATGAAATGGGTTTGGTAAAGCTGTGTATTAAAAGAATACAAGTGTAGATTCGAAGAGTTATACGCTTGGCAAAGTTCGATTTTTTAAGAATACGTGACAAAGATAAAGTAAAATGAGAATTCATTTCAATATAGTTAGATGTCATTAGAAAAGTCTAGAAGATACGCGTTTTTTTTTTTTTTGTATTGCATTTAACTGAATGTGTTTTGTATAGAATATACAATATAATGTGTTTTGTATAATACAATAGTGGGCTAACTGTGTTTATTAGAGTGAACTGTTTTAACAAAAGGAGCTAGAGAATGTTTAACTTCAAGAGCCACGTCATCAAGGTAAAGCCTTGTAGAAGTACATTATTTAGCCTACTGAAATTTCTCAATTTCTATGCAAAAATTGAGACATTTTTTATTTTTTATTTTCAGAATATTTGGACAGCAGTTTCTTTACCATTTTTTTTTTTTCAAAAAACTCTTTTAAATTTTGCTTATTGATTTTTTAATTCGAAGAAAATAATAAAAATATCTGGGTTATATTTAATTTCCATAAAATTTGGCTTTGTATATTCATACTTTAACCCTACTTAATATATATATATATATATATATATATATATATATATGAATAATGATTCAATGCCACCTAAATATACAACTTTTCACCACCTTGCCTATGTGGCAAGGTGGTCCCCCACTATTTTTTGAGTTTTTTTATTTTTTAAAAATAAATTAAGATGGGGGACCACCTTGCCAATGTGGCAAGGTGGTGAAAAGTTGTATATTTAGGTGGTAGTGAATCACTACTATATATATATATATAGAATAATGATTCAATGCCACCCAAATATACAATTTTTCACCACCTTGCCTATGTGGCAAGGTGGTCTCCCACTACTTTTTGAGGTTTTTTATTTTTTAAAAATAAATTAAGGTAGGGGACCACCTTGTCACATAGACAAGATGGTGAAAAATTGTATATTTAAGTGGTAGTGAATCATTACTCATATATATATATACCCTTGTCCGGCTCTATCCTTGCATCGCAAAATTTTAGGTTTAAGTCCTTTGGACCTTTTGCATGTCTAGTGTTTCGGTAGCCGTCAAATACCCTGATTGCCTTTATTTTGAAGCTTGATTCTTTTTCTTTTTTTTTTTCTTTTTTTTTTTCTTTTCTTCAGAATTATAATACTAAATACTGTATTTTTATATTATAATTGTTGAATAAATTTGATGGGAGACTCCAATCCAATCATTTAGTTTTTATTTTTCTTATTTAACAATAATTAATACATGAATTAGTTAAGATATATATATATATATATGAAAGTAATTTTGTTTTTATTATTATATATAAATTGTAGCTGTGATAAAATTCAATATCTGGCTGGACCAGTTAATAAATAAATAATAAAAAAAAAAGGTTTAGCGGCACGTCACGTTACAAGATTCAAATGGAATTCCCTCACATTATCAATAACACGTGATCAACACCTCCCAATAAAATCAGCCTGTTAAAAAAATATCAGGAAGTGCATCTCACGCTCCGAAGGTCAAATGCGAGAATTATATTAATCAGAAGTTTAAACCAAATTTACTGTTCGGAGCAAATCATGTTCTAAACACGTGTGCACATTCTGTAAAGCTTTTCCAAAGGGACTTCCACTTAGTGCACATGCAGCAGATTTTCAACCATTTTTCCTATATTTAAGGAACAAAACTACTTTTTGCTTCCCTATAAAAAAATACCCCACAATAGATTCCCTTACTTTTCCCTATATCAATTAAATATTATTTTTTTACTTTTATTTTATTCTTTTTCTCTTTCTTACTTTTTCTCTCTTCACTGTATCAATTAATTATTCTTCTTTTATATTAAAATAATACATAGGAAATGAATAGTAGACATTTATACATTAGGAATCACTATTCATTCCCAACCCCCTCATCTAAATATAGGGCATCTGCTGTGAGAGGTTTTTTGATGTTTTTCATGAAATTTTCCCTAAATATAAGGAAGAGAACCAATATAGGGTAACTGCTACTAGTGCTTTTAGGCCTTGTTTGAAAACCCCCTTCCCCCTCCCCGAATTTTTTCCTCCTTTTTTTCCCCTCTCCCGGGCCCACTCAACAGGCCTTGCCAGAAAAAATCAGGACATTTTTTGCCCACTCAAAGAAAAGCTGGATGCACAAGTAAAGGGGCAAAAAATGTCCAAATTTTTTCTGGCAAGGTCTGTTGAGTGGGCCCGGAAGAGGGGGAAAAAGGGAGGAAAAAAGAAAATTATGCTGTGGCAACCTGGGCTATCCCCATTCCCCACGTGTCGTCTCTTTCTCAAAAGTGCCCTCCCTGTCTCGTGACTTAGCCATGTTTGGTTTTGAATTAAAAATAGGGTTAAATACCCCAGAGGTACCTGAATTTTACGTGTTTTTAAATTTAGTACATCAGTTTCATTTCGTATCACAGGTAGTACCTGAATTTGGAAGAAAAAATCATTGTCAGATTTCTCGTCCAAATTTCAACTTCTCGCCACGTGTCAACCGCTGAGGTGGCACCTAAAAAAAAAATTAAAAAAAAATTAAAAAATTAAAAAAATGATTAAAATTAAAAAAATGAAAAAAAAAAAAAGAAAAAAAAAGAGGGGTGGCTGAGCCACCCCCCTTGGACACCATGGGGGTGGATTGGGGGTGGCCGAACCACCCCCGTGGCCCTAGGGGGTGGTTCGGCCACCCCCTAGGGCCAAAACCCTTCAATTTTTTTTTTTTTTTTTTTTTTTCAATTATGGGGTGGGCTATGGGGTGGTTCGGCCACCTCAAACCGGCCAAGGGGGTGGCTCAGCCACCCCTCTTTTTTTTTTTTTTTTAGTTTTTTTTTTAATTTTTTTAATTTTAATCATTTTTTTAATTTTTAATTTTTTTTATGTGGTGCCACGTGTCAACCTCAGCGGTTGACACGTGACACGTGGCGAGAAGTTGAAATTCCCACGAGAAATCTGACAGGTACTACCTAGGGCTTTTTTCTTCCAAATTTAGGTACTATCTGTGATACGAAATGAAACTGAGGTACTAAATTTAAAAACACGTAAAACTCAGGTACCTCTTGGGTATTTAACCCTTTAATTTAATAAAAATTGGTTTTTTTTTTAGTTTTTAATTTTTAATTTTTTAATTTTTTAATTTTAGTTTTAATTTTTTGAATTTATGAGAACATTTTTGTCTTATTCAAAAAAAATTAAGGTCATTTTTGTCTTTTTGTTGGTCTTAGGGGGGACATTGACATTTTTTGATAGTTTAAGGGAGGACATTAACACAATTGGTAGTTTGGATGGGTACATTGACAATTGAGTGGTAGTTTGAGAGGGTTATGTGTACTTTTTCCAAAAAAAAAAAAAAAAAAAATGTAACATTATATACACTATTAAATGCACTAATTTTAAATTGGAAAAGAGGATGCCCTTCATGCTCTATGGCTGTGCCCAGCGGCAAAAGATGTATGGGGGAGCTCTTTTTCTTGTTTTCAAAAGTTTAATTTTGCTGGTCCGAATTTTCGTGGATTATTTGCCTATTGTATGGAGCGGTGCACAAAGGAGGAACTTGAGTTAATGGCTGTAACTGCAAGACGGATCTGGCTTCGCAGAAATGCTTGGGTTTTTGAGCAGCGTTTTGATCATCCCAATGCAGTTTTCATCGAAGCTAAAAAGTCTTTGGGGGAATTTAAATGATGTAACGTGCAAGATCAAGAAACAATGATGACAGCAGGAAGGAATGAGGCGCTTAACAGTCGACAACCAAGTTGGATTCCCCCTCTGGATGGGGTGATCAAGGTGAATTGGGATGCCTCTATGAATATGGCCAAGAATTGGGTAGGGCTGGGGATTATAGCTCGAGACATCAAAGGTTTATGTATGGGAGCACGAAGTATAATGCTACAGGCAAAGACTGACCCAAGAACGGCTGAAACAATGGCAACACTAGAGGCTATTCAATTTAGCAAAGAAGCGGGTTTTTGGAATGTTATTTTTGAAGGAGACGCAGCTCAAGTGGTCAAAGAAATAAAGTCGGATACGCAGTAATTTTCTAAAATAGGCCATTTTCTTGAGAGTATTCACTAGGAGATGCAACATTTTCGTTCTATAAGTTTTCAATATATACCACGTGATTGCAATATGGCGGCCCATACTCTAGCTAAGGAGGCTTCTTGCAATAATATAGATTTATATTGGTCGGAAGACACTCATTTGAGTGTTAGTAACATTGTTTTTAGGGAACAACCATGCCCCTAAGATCCTCTCGTTAGGATAAATATTGATGTATTGTTTTTAGGAAGTGAAATAATGGAATCTTTTCAGTTCAAAAAAAAAAAAAACTACTCAATTGTCAATGTGCCCTTTAAAGTTCAAACTAATAATTATGTTAATATCTCCTCCTAAATTACCAAATAATATCAATGTGCCCTACAAATTACAATGACAAAAATACCCTTCATAAAATTGTAAAAATTATATATATATAAAAAAAAAATCAAAAACCAAATTTTTTCCTTTTTGTTTTTTTTTAAAAAAAGTTTTTGTAAATATAATTTTCAGTTTAGGCCACCCCTTGGATTTTCATTTTTCTACTTTTTTTTTTTTTTCTTCTAATTTATGATGATATATTTGTCTTATTGAAACTTTTTTAAAGTCATTTTTATCTTTTCGTTGGCTTTTGGGTGGACATTGAGATTTTTTTAAAAGTTTAGGAGAACATTGACACAATTGGTAATTTGGAAAACACATTAACAATGTAATGGTAGTTTGAGGGATATGTGTAGTTTTTCCTTTTAAATTTGAACCATAAAATAGGTATTATCTAGGTTCCAAGGAGTGATTTATCAAAATAAAATTATTATGTAATTGAGCCTCACGTGGAAAGATATAATTGGTCACTGGACCACAAAGAGGCAAAAGGCGTCGAGAAAATATCTTGCTCTTGATTCCTTGAAGAGCGCCCCTTTTGTCCGGTCTGGGCAAAAAATCATTGTTTTCTGCTACTAATAAGATATTGACACATCAGCCTATAATAAAAAAAACTATTGTTTGTAAAACACTGAATCTAATCATTTTTTAACTTTTTTAGTATGAAAAAAAAAAAAACAAAAAAAACTCCCAACTCCCAACCACCGCCCACCCAGACACGGCCGCCTCCGCCGCCGCTATTGCTCCACGCCGGAAACCGCCGCGCGGCCACTGCCGGGGACCCTGGGGGTGGCCACGTGGCCCGGTGGCAACCACCCCCAATTCCGGCGTGGGGCTGTGGCGGCTGCCAGCGGCTGGGATGATTTTTTGTTTTAAGACTAAAATAGTGAAAGGGAGGGTTTTGATCCAGTGTTCTGCTAGGTTTTATTAATATTTTCTTATTTAATGATGACGTGTCAATCTCTCATTGGAGGGCAAAAGCCAAGTTTTTGCCACTGCCTGATTGAAGTTATTCCCTTCCTTGAATCATGAATGGAAATATCTACGAAGAGCTTCATTCTTCCTAAAATGGCTGAAGATAGCTTCCGAGTACTCAACCGTTTGGCTACAGAGAGAACCTCAAAAGATCATCAAAGATGTATGTCGGTCTTTGTTGTCCCAGTTGAACAAAATTCAGCGCCAATAGCTTCCCAAGTTCATGGCCATTTGGATACAAAGAAGCCCCAGTCAAGGTGACAAAGCCTGGAATTTTGTCCAAAATTTGATTTTAGATTGTACATGAATTTTGTATGTGAAGTCACTAACACTCCTGTTCTGTTCAATGGCTTTCAAAGGTGGAGGCAGAGATGCAGTACTGTGATCAGATGTCACCATAACAAGAGGGCAGCGGGGAGAGCAAGAACAGAGAAGAAGAATTACTATGAGTTGCTTGGCGTTTCTGTTGATTCAAACTCCCAGGAAATCAAAAAAGCTTACAGGAAGTTGCAAAAGAAGTATCACCCAGATATTGCAGGCCAAAAGGTCATTTCTTTTCAATTGTTTTCCTGATTCTCCTGGGTAGGCGGATAGAACCACAGTCTAGTAACGTTAGAAAATATATTTTTATCTCAAAATATTTATGTGTGACACTCCCAATCATATGTTAGATCGATCTTTACTAAAAACAATTCAAGGGTGAGGTAGGACTACCGCATCAGCATTATGAAATAGTCATATGATAAAAATGTGATATATAACGTTGTGGGAGAAATAGAATTATAATTTCATTTTTTAAAGCCCTATTTAAATTCAAAAGGAAAACACTTAAGAGTAGTACAACTTTTATTATAATCTTGGGAAAACTTCAATTTACCCCCATGAAATTGTCATCGATTTGCAATTCTAACACCAATGTTTCAATTTTCTTAATTGCACCCTATTAAGTTTCAAAAAATTTCAATTTAGGGAATCCGTCAATTTTTGCCGTCTGAAGTGACGGAATGGAGACCACGTGCACGGCACATGACTTTTTTGGTTCAGAACTTACAAAAAAATGCCCTCATTTAAAACGGCATCGTTTCTTTAAAACACCCAAAAAAAATAATAAAAAATAATAAAAAAAAAAAATCAACGTCTTCGTCTTCTTCGTGGAAGATAAAGAACTAAAAAACATAAGCAAAAACTGTGTGGCTGGCGGTGCAACATCATTTCTTCAGCAAAAATATATATAGGGCGTTTGTGACTTCTTGAATTCCTCTAGGATATATTGTATATATACAGTACACGTAAAAAGCATGTCCCCGCCTACTTCCTCAACGAGCTCAGCTCGGCTTACGGCAACATTGACCAGAAGCTCACCGCCTACTTCCTCCGGGCCTTGTTCAGCTGCATGACAGACTCTGGGGAGCGCTGTTACCGTAGCCTTGCTTCCGCGTCGGATAAAACCTGCTCCTTCAAATCAACAAGAAAAACGATGTTGAAGTTCCAAGAGGTCAGCCCATGGACTACGTTTGGACACGTAGCTTGTAATGGTGCAATCATGGAAGCATTTGAAGGCGAGCCAAAGCTACATATAGTTGATTTCAGCAACACGTATTGTACACGTACAATGGCCGACTATGCTGGAAGCCCTATCCACTCGCACTGACGAAACCCCGCACCTCCAGCTGACGACGGTGATGGCCAGCAAATCTAGCGGCAACAAAGGCGTGGCAGCGGTCCAACATCAAAGCCTGGTACACGTCTACCCTTACAACCCTCAGTTCTACAAACATTGCCCAAACACAAGACAACCATCATGATCACTAGCTGCTCCACGTGTACAACACAGTCTTTCACGGCTTCTCAGTAAGACTCTCCCATCAACAAGCTTCAGTTCGCAGCTTTCAAGCTCTTAAACCGGATCTCCAACTGGTTCTCCTCCTACTGCTACTTTGACATCACCGAGATCGATGGCGTCAACACCAACAAGCTCTACAACGCTATCCAGCTCTATCTCAACTCCTCCGTCTCCATCACTGGCAGCCGCCTCAGCCTCACCCGCGCGCTCAACTCCAGTGCCATCACCTTCGGCCTCTCCAACAATGACTGCATCGTCGACACCTACAACAGCGTTACCGTCATCTAGGAACCTTCGAGTGTCCGGAAATGCCCTCATGTCACCGAGGTTGGTGCAGAAGGCAGCCTCGAACGCCAGCCTGGCTATTGATGCCCAGTTGATCAAAAAAAAGTTGGCAAAGACGGAGAGCGAAGTGAAGCAAGATCAAGGTGGTGTGGTTCATCATGGCTAGGAGACGGGATTCTGGGAATACGCTCAGCGTGAAGAAAGGTAGAAGACGAGGGCATTTGCGTCTTTTTATATGGTTGATGGTTGGTGTTTCAATGTAGACGAGGGCATTTTCGTCTTTTTTGGGACAAAAAACGCACCTGCACGACACGTGAGGAGAATTTCGTTAAGTTAGACGGTTGATTTGGACGGATTCCCTAAATTGAAAATTTCTAAAACTTAATGGAGTGCAATTAACAAAATTGAAACATTGGTGTTAGAATTGCAAATCGGTGACAACTTTATGGAGGTAAATTGAAGTTTTCCTTATAATCTTATTATAAATTGATATGACAATTCATCGGTGAAATGCTTTAGAGTTGTGGTTAAGAGGTCAATTACAAACTAATTAAATTGAGAAATTAATTTTTTAGCTTAATTAATTTGTTGGGTCAGTTTGTAACTAAACTTTTTAGTAAAAGCTGCAATAAGGCTATCAGCACTCAATTGAAAATACTGTAGCTTACTGCTAACTTTATTGAGGGTGTTCAATATTTATTTAGGGATATGAGTATGCTCTAATGCTTAATGAGGCCAATAAGGTGCTGATGAGAGATGATCAGAGGAGGGAGTATGATGCTTCCATTTGTCAAATGTGAGTACCAAATGGGACAATCTACTCTAGCTCAGGCTATAGCTCATGAAAAGGGCCCTTGAGACCCCAAGCTCTATTTGTGGATGAAAATGCATGCACAGGTCATTTCCCTACGCAAAACTATACTCTTTTTGTCTATCAGCATTTTCCAATCGTGGATTTTGTTCTCTTTCTTCTCTTCACCACAGAATATCTTCATAGTCATTTAACACACACACACACACACATATATATATATATATAGCATGGCGTTTCCCTACCCAGTGCAATTGGACTGTTGACAGGGTGCAGAGAATGTGTACGCCATGCAAGTAACACTTTCGAAATGGACTAAGCTCTCGGGTGTGCAAGAGTCAAAGTGCGATATGGAGATGATAACCAAAAATTCGAGGTAAACCGTCTATCACATATCATGGTCCTAAGTATTGAAAGAGTAATGCTAATTATTACGCCTCTATTTTCATTGGATTGATATTACAAGATTCATTAGCCCTTGATTTAATTTTACTTTTTTATTATTTTATTTTTTTAAACAATGGCTTGTCTAAGATCTAAAAGCTGATGGACACTACTACATCAACCTAGTGGGATGACGGTTTAGTATTATAATATGTAGCATTATTCGTACCGAAATAAGAGTAATACTAAAAATTACACTTTTATCATACTACTATCTCATCTCGCTAACGTGATAATGTCAATCAACCATGATAAATGTTATATACCACACTTTTATCTCACTTTGCTAATGTGACACTGTCAGTGAAATAAAAGTGTGATCTATAACATTATTTATCAACCCTAGAAAAAACCCCTATTAAGAAAAAAAAAAAAAAAAAGTTGATTGGCACTATCACGTCGGCAAGGTAAAATAGTAGTGAAATAAAAATGTAGTTTATAACATTCCTCTAAAAAGGTCCCACCCATCACTTTGTGTATAACAACCCTGAAATGAAACTTACAGGTATCAGTTGATTCATGCCCTGTGAATTGCATCCATTGGGTGGATAGAGAAGATTTGACAGTACTGGAGTTCATGATTCAGCCTCAACCGAAAGAAGGGTATGGCGTATTTGGAGGAGGTTAGGAAAGACCTGCAAATGTATTCATGGCAGCTAAGTCCTTCACCAAGCAGCTGAATCAGCAGGCTGGCACTCAAAGAAATGGTTGTAACTTTCACCTCATTACGATCTAACAAGATGAGCTATAACTAATGGCAACAATAAAGAGTATAAATTGTTTGTTTGTTATATGCTCTGCATTTTTACTCTGTTCTCAAGTAATTAAGGGATAATTGCAGTACGGGCAACTACTGAAGAAGAAACCCCTGCTCAAGCTGAGGCCCGAGCTAACGCTAGCATGAAAATAAAGATGGAGAGGTTTTCAAGACTTTGGAAATGGATGGGAGAAATTTTTGGATCAAACATGTTGAGCAGAGTGTAAATTACGCAAAGATAGGCAAATGTGATTTGATCATATAATCTACAGAGAAAGCTGCCTAGAGAAGTCAATTATAGATAATTCTTTAAATTACGAATTTAGACAATTATAATATTAAATGTACAGATCCTGTTTCGGGTCAGATGCACCATTAGAAAAGAGGAAGAAGTGCACTGGTCACAACTTAAGTATAATGAAAATAGAACCATGATACAATAAGGAAGCAAATAGATTATTTAATGTTATAGCTATTGCATACAACATGACTAGTCAGAAAATTTGCAGAGGCACCCCAACACCATTAGAGCAGCATCTTTATCTTTATCCTGTTAGCCTCACAGGAGCATTGCCAACTCAAATGATGCAAAACACTTTCAGATTGATAAAGAGTGGATGCAGACATGTCATGGTTCTCACTTTTGATGATATCCAACAGCATGACAGCAACATCCCTGCATACAAGACTTGACAAAAGGTTCCATTTCAACTGATTTCTTCCAAATAATTGCACATCCTCTTAAATCATAGCCAGAACACAATTGCATGATTCTTTGTATGTCCAATTACCAGATGAATGCTGAAATGGCTCCCCACTGTAAGAGAGCCCTCATATGATTTTGTTCTGCAATTTCTAAATTTAATAGAGCCTGCATTTGCTTGTACCAGCGCAAACTGCACACTCTTCTGCATCTCCTGCTACATGGCTTAAACAGTGTTGAATCCTATCATTCAAAACATCCTGCAATAAGAAAAAAATCTAAATTTAGAATGACTACCAGCTGTGTCGATCTAAACATAATATAACTAGCAATGACTGTCAAAGAAGTTATGTTATGGAATTTATAAAAATAATCAGGAGATTTTGCAAAATATACTAATATGTGAATGATCTAAAAAAATCAATACAAAGCACATAGCCCAATCATAAAGCTGAGACAGTTTGAACTTTTGGTAAAGCTTAAGAGATTTTTTTCCGAAGTTGGCCGGACAGAACAAGAAGAAATTTTATACCACAAGTAGATCAAGCAGACCAAGAGGTGCAGTTACGATATATGACACATTAGGGTGTGCTTTTGCAGCTTCAGCAGCCAAGGAAGGAATATCCTGTAAAATAACAAAAAGTGTGAGCAATCGACTAGGTTTTCTTAATCGATCTTGGATATATATATATATATATAAATTATAGTAATCAATTCTCTTTAGATTCATAATCAACTTCTCAAAGGAAAGCAAACTTAGCTACCTTGTGCCAATGTCGTCCAGGTAAGAGAAAAAATGGGCTTACAATCACACGATTTGCGCCTTGTTCAACACTAGAACCAAATGCATCTCTATAGATGGTTCTGCCAACTCCTACTCATATTAAAGATATTGGAATAAATGAGAAACTGGCTTTGAAGACATAAAGAAACATGCAAAGCAAGAAAGCATTCTATTCAACATAGAAGTCAAGAGTACCGAGTAGTATTGCTACATGCACTAAAACCTAATAAAAATGATGAGAGCAGTTCTTATCAACCAGCTTTGTGACAATAATTAGGGCTAGCAATTCACGTTGGCGTATCGGGTCAACTCACAGGTCAACTTGATATGAGTCAATCCGAACCTGACGCATTTAATTAAAAGGGTCAAACCCCTCAACTCGAAACTACCCATTTAAATTAGTGGGTGACAAAACACAACTTGCTAACCTGTTTCGACATGTATATGAATTTAAATGCAAAATAATAATAATAATAATAATAATAATAATAATAATAATAATATAATCTTTATGAATTTATGAATTTTATATAAAAAATTAATTTATATGAATTTTAACCTTTTAGGGTTGTTTTTTAATTGTAAAAATATGTATATAATTTAATTTATTTGGGTCACCTATGGGTTAAGCAAGTTGACTTGGGATTGGCCCATCTATTAAACGGGTTAACCCGAGTCGACCTGAACTTGATTATACAAAACCGAACCCGCCAATAGGGGAATAATATGAAAAATTATTATAGTTATAAATAAAATAAAATAAAATAAAATACTGAAATATTCACTTAGATTCCATTTATATTGCTAACCTACACATATTTGTATGTCTAGCTCACAAAGACCAGAAGGCAGTCAATGAGAATGCTAGCAAACCCAAATTATACTCATAACAAATGAACTTCAGCACCGAAGCACAGCTGAAACTGAAAATGGTTCTGTTTTCCTTAACCTTCAGCAAGTAGAACCAAGGACAGGAATAAGATCAACCTTTTCACAGGTTATTCTACCTTGGGAAGAGACAGAGAGAGTCTAGAAATCTCCTACCAAGCTATGTTTGGAACACAAACTATCTAACATGTGGAGAAAAGTTCTGTAATTTTTTTCTTTAAAGTACAAGATGACTTCTTTTAAGCTGGCTGTTAATGCATTCTTCATGCAGTACTGAGCATTACTATAATATTAACAGCACACCCTTGCCAATTACACTAACAGCGAACAAGGGATACACACTTTTTTCTAATCTTGTGTTCAATAAGAAGAGATGGAGTCCTAAAGTAATAGACCAAAAAAAAAAAGAAGAAGAAGAAGAAGAAGACTAGTTGGTGCTGCAAAAAGATCATTTAATGTACTTCAGGCAACAAAAGCTCCTGAAGTGGCCGGATGCTGTGGCATTTAAGCAATCTGCGTAATGAGGATCCAAACAATCGACCTCATTGAAACAAATATAAAGCACAACATGAGCAACTTTCATAATCTCCATTTGGATTTAGCAGCACAAAACAAAATAATAGATAGTGACAAATTAGAAGATATATGAACTTTGAACTGGTATATTCAAGCAGAAGAAGACGGGTAATTTGTGTAAAGGATTAAGGTAAAACACACTAATGAAAAAAATAGACTATACTATGATAGTTGCTTTAGAATTGCAAGTGAGAAAAGCCAACGAAAGCATTTAAAGCCAAAAGAATCAAAACCTTTGAAAACTTAACCATGTAAAAACAACATAATAAATGGTTACACTTCCGTATGAGCATCACAAACAAAACAAAAGCTCCCTCTGCAACTACTCCGTTCAAATAAAGTAAGTTTGTATTTCTTTCAACAATAAAACAAGATTCAAAGTTTTTTTTCATTTCCTTTTAAAAAAAATTAATAGATAAATACCATATGACACTACAAAAAATGGAGTCTTTAACGTCTTTTTTATTCACTGCCTTTCGCAAAAACGCTGTTAATTGCATAGTATCACTACCTTTTGTAAAAATGACTCTTTCAACTAAGAGATAGAGTCATATTTTAGTTAAGTCGTTGAAATCAGGGTGTTTAGGTCATTTTTTCTACTACCCTTTATTAAAGTGAAGTAATATGTAGAGTTTAATTAGCAACTTTTTGATGAATTTTACGTTGCTTTATCATAAAGGTCTCCTAATTTTCTTATTTTTTATCCTTTAAAATATATGGCTACTCATTTAAGAGATAGCGTCACTTTGCAATAGGCGTTGGTTTGAAATTCATTTGAGTTACTTTTCGTCCTTTTACTTTCAACTAAATAAATTTTAATAAAAAATTGAAACTAAAGACGCTAGTTTAAAGCAAAAGACGCAAGTGGTTTTATTTTTTTGAATTCTGTAAAAACGGTTGTCATACACTCAACGCCAACTGTCCAACCATTAATCTTTAAAGATTAAATCCTAGCCATCTAATACCTTCAATCTTGACCATTCATTCCTCAAATAACCCTATATTTTTTCTTCTTCTTCTGCGCCGTTGTTGGATGAACTCCCAAGTCCAAGTCAGTAAAAAAAGTTAAAAACTCTCCACTCTTCCTCCTTTGCAGTTCCGACTTTGGCAACCTCACCCTCGCCTTCGCCCTCGCCGCCGATGTTCCCGGCGGTCAAGTTCTTCACTTTCTACCACAAGACCGGCCTCCTCTGCTACAATTAAGCTCGACTCCGCCTGCTTCGTTCGCACCACAAACCCCGTCTCTAAGCTCGATCTCCATGATGTCTCCAGCGCCGACGAGAGGAAACTCCTACTCGACCTCAATATCGTGAGATCTAGTCCAAAAGCTAGCGAAGATTGTCTCAGATGATGTCATCTACAGTTTATATGATTTTTGAATTCTGTAACAAAATCATTGTCAGATGAGTTTCATTGTTTGTAATTCCAAATTCATTGTAATTTTTTTTTTAAGTAATTTCAAATTCAATTGTAGATCATGTATATTTGGTTATAAATAGAATGTAGGACAGAGTCCTCAAGTGTGCCATTACAAACATATCTACAATATTTTATTTTATGGTTTGAGAGTGAGTTTCGATTTCATCAGTTTTTAATTTTGAATTTTCTGTTTGGCTTCTGAGAAATCTGAATTTTTTTTTTAATTATTATTCCAGATTAACGTCGTTTTACATGAAAAAAAAAGCCTAAAAACTTAAGGTCGATTATGTTGACGCGGCCTTTCTAAACGTAGCTAGAGTATAAAAACTCACGTCCCTGAAAAAAAGGTCACCAAATTATGCAAGACGTTTCTCAAACGACTTGAAGACAAAGAAAGACGTTTACATCTTTAGGACGTGAGTTTCTGATGTTTGGGGTTAAAAAGTCACAGAATTTTTTTCTAGACTAAAGGCTTACTACACTTTACAAGTGTCTTGTTTAAAAGGTCATACATTGCTTTAATGTCCTTTTTCTTTGGTTTGGGGACTTTTTTAAAAGGACGTAAATGCCTAAATTTTTTGTAGTGTGAGCAGGCTCTACAATTGGGTATCCGGTTTCCTCTCTAAACATGGCCACGAACTCATCTGAAAATTTATACAAGATAACATAACGAGCACATTACCAATAAAATAAGCTAAGCGCCTAAGCTCACATTCATTTTTTCTAATATGAACAATCTAAGCCAAGAATTAGACTTGTTATGAAAAATAAAACCTTGAAAAATCAAATACCAAAACCATTACTCTAATAGCCAAAAAATAAAACTCGTACAAAAAAGGAACCAAGTTTAGAGCTCACTTAGCATGAGATGATTCCTTGCGCCGCGAACCATGGTCGACGATGATCACGCCGTCTGTCTCACCAAACCCATGTGGATTTCGTCTAATCCCATCACTTCCATTGCTCAAACACAGCCTTCTCGACAAATATTTGCTTTTCGAGGAATCCCTCGGCAATTCTATGAACTTGGGACGCGTCCACGTAAGGTGGGTTCTAGAGCGAACCGCGTCAAGGCCAGCGAAAGTTCATAGCCCAAAACAAAGAGATTAGCAAGAAAGAAAAAAATAGGAATTGAATGTTAGCATATGAAACAAACAAAAATTATATAAGATCTTTTAGTACCTCGTAACGGTAAATTGAGTAGGGATGGACAAGGACTCCATTTAAGGAAGCTTGGAGCTACTTGCAGATTCTGTGCTTTATTGATCCCTCCTCTTTTGCCCGTGATTGCTTTGTGTTTTCGCGGGAATTTTGTCGAACATATGGTATGGCGCCAAACGGCTTTTCAACTTATCGCCTTCCAGCAACACGGGTCTCTTTGGTAAGAGTACGTACAAACGTGGTGCTCGGCGATTTGGGAGATTTCGAGGAATAGGAGTCACTGAAACGGCACCGTTAAGCTGCACAGGACAAATCCTTCTGGAAACGGCACCGTCTAATCAGCACTCACAATCACACAAGCGGTGAGAAGTGATAGAGAGCCCCTTCTATACGGTCATGGCAAAAAACTTTTGCCCACCAATAAGCACTCAACACACCAATTTAACACACCAAAGCACCATAGGGTGAAAACACCGGCCACCCCCGGCCAACTTTGGGTCAAAGAAGAGCCGATCCTTCCCGTCCAGGGACTACCCACCTCGTTTGGCTTTGTCGCATTGTCGTCTTCTCCTTCGAGTTTCGACGCCTCCACATCACATGACAAGCCCCGGTCCAGCCGTGGAGTTGCCGATCTCGGGTGTCCGACGCGGCCACGTGGGGCAGTGGCCGGAGGATTTTTTTTATTTTTATTTTTTCTAAAGATTAAAAGAGTGAAAGAAGGAGAGATAATCCGATATTTTGCCAACATTTACTTTTTTTGTGTTTTTTTTTACCACTTTGAGTATAACTTCTATTCGGTGGTGGCAAAAACCAAGACCTTTCTGCCCACCAATAAGAGGTTGACATATCAGCATGGAACAAAAAAAACACAAAAAAAGTAAATGGGTCGACTCTGACTCCGACTCCGTCGGCCGGCCCATTGGTGGCGATTCTGGTTGCGATGGCGGGTTGGGTTGGATAGGTGGTGATGGAGAATGGGGATAGGTTTTAGCGGGTTGGGTGTATGAATTTGGTGTGATTGAGTGTTTTCACCCTATGGTGCTTTGGTGTGCTAAACTGACGTGTTGAGTGCTTATTGGTGGGCAAAAAACTCTTGTTTTCTGCCATGACCGTATAGAAGGGGCTCTCACCCACTTTTATTAATGTTAAACAAAGTTTTCCTTATATTCTTTCAACTAGCCTATTAAATTGAGTATGTTTAAAATACATATAATTTTTTGCACATTGAGGAAGATGGTACCGGTGTACTTGTCAAAGATAGCTTGAGAGAGGTGTTGGCAACCTTATTAGCTCTCAAAATGTCTATCATAGACACTGTTGTTGCTGAAGCTTCGGTGGCTCTAAGGGTTGCAACTTTCTGCAGGGTGTTGGGTCTGCAAATGGTATAACTAGAAGGTGATATTGTCCAAGTAGTTCAAGCGTTGTGCAAATATGGTATGAATTAGAGTACGTATGGTACCCTCATTGATGATACTTGATATGCATTTAATTGTCTACAAAAGTGAAGGATTAGTTATGTACAACGCAATGGCAAAGAAGCTGCCCACCGACTTGTGAAATAAGCGTTCATTCTTAATGAGGACCATGTCATTCCGGAGGAAATCCTAACCATGTAAAGTAGGGTTGGCAATTGAGGAGTACCATGTAGATGAATGTTGAATAAAAGTAGTCTCTAGCATTTCACTTTTAAATAAGACAATAAATTAATCAAAATAGTAAGTGTTCATAGTTTCTTCATTTTCGTTGGGTGGTCTCATCTCTCATATAGATAATAATAATAACGTATGTAGTTCAAAGTCTAACTTCATTTGATCCATCATATCAAAATTCAAATGTATTATGTTCATTCAATTTTCGTCTTAAAATGTTTGTGTTTTCATACATATAGATTATGAGAAGTGACTTTTAATTTGATATTTTGAATTAATATTGTCTCTACTGCTAAGAGATCATAATATTCCATCTCAACTCGAGATTATATGTGTGACATGCGATGATGTATGGGTTGAGAAAGCCTTCTTCATTTCTTATTGTTTTCTTGAATTGTTATTGTTAAGGAAAATTCCTCCCCTACCTAAGGTAGGGCCAGATTTGTCTTCCAAGTAGGATTTCGGACACTGGAAAGAATTGGTCCCCGGACAATGATTTTGGTCGCAGGCAGCCTTCAACATTTATGAAACCAGTCAAATCAAGTCAGGGAAGATATGAGACGTCTACATGGAGCCCTGTGCTTGACAGGGGTATAAAAAGGGAGTATAGAAATTATAAGGGTGGATTTTTTCTCTGAACTCTCTCTCTCTCTCTCCTCTTCTTACAAACACTGGACTGACTTGATCGTCGGAGGAGGCTCCGCCGGCACCCCCGGCGGGTCTTTGTTGTTTGCAGGTCAAGGCATGGAGGAAGGGGCGTTTCTGATGATGCCACGTCACCGGCTCAAAAATATCTTCAACATTTGGCGCCGTCTGTGGGAACGACATGGTCGTTCATACAAAGACAGAAACTCAGAATGGTGACTGATGGTAAGAGACCTCCTTCGTTAAGAGAGGGCGAGAGGAGCAGATTTGGATCCACATGTGATAGATCTGAACCCAAGAGCGACAGATCTGCACTTATTAACGATGTTTCTGAAGGAGCTCACCCCAGTATGGCTTTCTGTTGACAGTCGTATCTGTGTTTGGACAAGATAAGTTCTCTGCTCTTCTTCCACGGTCTGAATTAGTTGCATCTCTGTATCTTCGCTTTAGAAAGTTTCAAATTCAAAATGATATTTTGATAATCCAGACAGAAGAAGGTAATTTCTTGGTAGTCGACCTCGGAAGGTAAAGGATGAGTGAGGATTCCCATAGTTGATTAGAAAGCTTATGGAAGGTGATTGGTGATTTCACACGTGTGAAAGGAATGGCTTTTAATATTTAATGTGTTTGTGAAAAACACTGGATTAAGAATTGGGCACGTTTCAGATTAAAAGAAGGTTGCAAGAAGTGTAAGCCTTTGCTTTATTGGTTGTCGTGTAAAATCATGACTACCCGACAATATTATTGATTTGGCTTGGAAACTAATGAGGGTAAAATGTCCGTAGTGTCCTTGTCTTTAAGGAGGTTGAACAAACTTTCTCTTTGGTATTGCTGGGGACAGGAGTCCGGGATCAGAGAGGGAATATACATTGAACAAACTTTCTCTTTTTTAATAAATTTATATTATTTTATTAAGATTGGACTTGTCAGCGACACGTGAGATGACGGCACGTGGCGCTGATGTGGCATTTGACGAAATCTGTTAAAAATTTTAACAGAATTTGACGTCAGGAATCAATTTGTAATTATTGCATACCACAAGGATCTCTCATGCACTTTTTAAACCATAGGGAGTGAAAAATAATTATGGCATACCGCAGGGACCAATGGTGCAATTATTCCTTTATTTATTTTCCCCATGTGCTTCTTTTTTATTACAAATAGTACCTAAAAAATGGAAAAAGACGGTGATGGACCTCCTTCCAAGTTTCCATCCAAAAACCAACGGTTGTCAATGTCAGCGCCAATAAACACCCTTAAAAACGTGACACCTGTCCCATATGTCACATACGTCACCACATAAGTGTCGACACAGTTGCCACATATTTTATTTTATTTTTAGTTTTTTATTTTTTATTTATTTTAAAGCTTTAAAAAAAATAAAAAAAATAAATAAATTGAAAAAAAAAAAAAAAACGTTTCCCCTTTGGGCAAAACTCTCGTTGAATCCCATTGTTTTTTTGTTGTTTTAATTTTTTTTATTTTTTTTTTTTTTTGGTGACTTAAAGGAAGACATTGAAATTTAGTATATATATGTGTGTATATGGAAACGTAGTGAAACTGTAAAATTCCATAACGTAATGTGATTGTATTGTTTGACACATCCTTATATAATTATTTGGACAAAAATTTTCTACAAATCATTTCATACAACCCACATGTAATATTAACATTGTCCTTTGGTAAGACTGAGCATGGGGGAGGGGGAGGGGGAGGGGATGCCCCTTTTTTAGCCCTGCACTCCACTAAAATCCCCTGCATCCGTGTGGGGTGGATGGGAATGGGGTGGGAATCCGCAGGTATACGAGGATCCCCGCAGGTATAACAAAAACTCTCAAATTGATACTTTGGCCGAAGAAGCTAAAAACATATTCAAATAACAAACCAAGTTTAAATAATAGAGAAAATAATTATTGAACACAATGTTTATACACGTAAAACGAAGAGAGACTTACAGCATCAACGAATTCGAGAATTGGATCAGGAAATTTGTATTCGGCTACTCTGGAAATTTGCTTGGTGGAATAGGAGAGTGAAAGTGGTGTGCTTTATGCTTTTTTGCTTAATGAAGGAAACGAATAAGAGCATTTGAATCTAATATCACTCGGACAATTGTACGAAAATGGTGTCGAGCCCAAACTAACATAAGAAGAAGAAGGGATACGACGCTAGCTAGGAAGAATTAGGAAGAAAAGAAAAGGAAAATATGAGGCAGGGGGCTCTAGGTTTACAAATTAGGGTTTTTATTTTTTAATTTAGGCAGGGAGGGGAGGGGATCTGGGGAAAAAAAAAAAAAAGATTAAACCCACACCCCGCCCTGCCCCGCACGGGTTAGTTAAAATTCAACCCACATACCCGTAAAAAAAACACTAAATATCGCGTTTTTAAAGGCGGGACAAGTTCACGGATATTTGCTCACCCCTATCATTTGGCATATAAAAAGCACATGTTATTTTAATAGCATATGAGAACACATGCTTTTTTTATAGCATTAATAAAAAAACGTCTCTCACATATTTAAATAGCACATATCACTTTTATATATGGATCATATAAAATTTCCTACAAATCGATTTACAAAAAATTTGTCTTAAATATTTTCTTATTTCCCAAGAACGACATTAGTGGAAAGAAAAACTACATCAGAACATTGGAGACTAAATGTGAGTGATTAGACATACGGCAAAGGACCGCATACTCTACTGACTTACATTGAATCAGCATTCTACTATTCTAGCATATATATATATGTTCAGCAAGAAGGGATGGAAATTGAATCTTGATCAACTTAAATCTCTTAACAAAATGGCTATTAACAGGATCAACCAATTTCAAATAACTTGTAGCGGCTGTTTTACACTTATACAGCTTTACTGAAAAGATGGTTTGCCACTTGATTTTTTGTCGGATAGGATCATCTACTTGAAAATACGTTTTGGTATGGAGAGTTACTTGAAAATACGTTTTGGTATGCTGAAGTTTTAAACCACCTAAGTAGTATCCTACATTTAAACTATAACACCTAAGCCGGATCTAAAATTTATTGCTTTATTGTCTTATTTTTTGTCCAGTGTTTGTCAGATTTTATAAGAAGGCTACGGTTCTATGACGCAAACACGAGCGTCTTTCGATTTATGGTGCTTTGACGGACACAGAATGTGTGAATTTGAGCAAAGAGGTCACCGCATGATTAGAAACATCGCGGATTACCTTCGGGGACTTCATAAGTCATCAAGGTGGTGCGGTAGTCTCCTTGAAAGGGTGTTCGTTAGAATCCCTGAAATGACAGCTATCTTTTATTTTGAACCATTTGTAGCGCCAGACAACTATACTCTTCGTAATGGGATTGTTGAAGACACTCTGAACTTTAGGCGTTTAGTCGCCTTTTTAATAAGTAGTCCTGAGATTTCCGACCATAACCGTAGTTTTCATCCCCTACCTTTGGACTTCCAATTCTTCTTTTCGGAGACATTCCTTATTGGTTTGCAATCCTTAGATTTCTCAACGGTTCTTGAACATAATTTTTATCAGCTGTACCACCTAGCTACCTTCAAATCGACTGACAGAGCCAGCTTTTTACAGCTTATCATTAATTACAATAACAAAAACCTGTCAGTAATATGGTCTTTGTTCTTGTAATTAATGATAAGCTGTAAAAAGCTGGCTCTGTCAGTCGATTTGAAGGTAGCTGGGTGGTACTGCTGATAAAAACTATGTTCAAAAACCGTTGAGAAATCTAAGGATTACAAACCAATAAGGAATGTCTCCGAAAAGAAATATTGGAAGTCCAAAGGTAGAGGATGAAAAATACGGTTATGGTCGGAAATCTCAGGACTACTTATTAAAAAGGCGACTAAACGCCTAAAGTTCAGAGTGTCTTCAACAATCCCATTACGAAGAGTATAGTTGTCTGGCGCTACAAATGGTTCAAAATAAAAGATAGCTATCATTTCAGGGATTCTAACGAACACCCTTTCAAGGAGACTAACGCACCACCTTGATGACTTATGGAGTCCCCAAAGGTAATCCG
This sequence comes from Alnus glutinosa, assembly GCF_958979055.1. Lineage (NCBI taxonomy): Eukaryota > Viridiplantae > Streptophyta > Magnoliopsida > Fagales > Betulaceae > Alnus > Alnus glutinosa. The sequence continues at coordinate 37,506,046 of NC_084887.1, read as the reverse complement.
CGATGTTTCTAATCATGCGGTGACCTCTTTGCCCAAATTCACACATTCTGTGTCCGTCAAAGCACCATAAATCGAAAGACGCTCGTGTTTGCGTCATAGAACCGTAGCCTTCTTATAAAATCTGACAAACACTGGACAAAAAATAAGACAATAAAGCAATAAATTTTAGATCCGGCTTAGGTGTTATAGTTTAAATGTAGGATACTACTTAGGTGGTTTAAAACTTTAGCATTCACAGAGCTCTCGCCGACCGCGCCCAGGTTCGGACCCAAGCTACCCATCTGCAGCCCCAACCCCGCGTTACCCGGCTCAACACCGAACGGCCAAATCTACGCAAAGCTGTACTCGGACGGGTTGGCTGCTGAAATCCAAATAAGTCACACAGAAAGAGAGAGGTGTCTCTGTGCGTGTGACTGAGTGAGTGTGAGGCAGCAGAAGCAAGGCCAGGGGTGTGATCTTTTTGGTCGGAGGGGAGTGGTGCACAATGCGCCGACTGTGCTTTATAGCCTCTCAGAAAGAAAGAGCTGAAGAGAGAATTATAGACTTTAACCATAGTGTTAACTGTTTTCTTCCGGATCCTTCATTTAGAGCGAGTATTTTGGGTGTCCAGAAAATCGTGTTAGCTCCATAAAAAATTAAAAAAAGAAAAAAAGAAAATCGGGTTGACCGATACATTGAGGAATGCTTTCTCAACCATTCATTGAGGTGCTGTAGTTCTAAACCACCTATGCCGGATCCTACATTTAAAAGGAAAAAAAGAAAAAAGAATAAAAGAAAGAAAAACGCACCATTGCGTGGGGAAGCTGCACAAGCGCCCAGTCTTGGAGATTGACTACCGGCGGTGGACATTGGTCAATGAATTCGGGGCATCCAGCGATAGTCGGAAGAACGGGACATGCCCTCCCAGCATACATCTGGACAAGAACAAAGAGATCCAGCTGAAAGAAATGTGTATTAACGTAGCGAGACACTGTGCGACCAGCTTTATAAAGAGGGGAATAGTCAGTGGACGAGCTTTTTCAAAATTAAACCTCATTTACTCCATTGGAAACTGATAAGTTTGGAGGATGATGAAGAGCAGATGCCTGAAGAGGAAGAAAGAAGACGACCTCTCTGACAAAATAAAATCCGCTTTGAATTAGAGTAAGAGGCCCCTTAAGAATGGGGGCAGTAAAACCATTCAAAAAGGCGCATCAGCCATGTATACGAGCCGAGCTCGGGCGAGTAGTAGTTGTCCAAGCTCGGCTCGTTAAGAAAGTTTATGAGCTCGAGCTCGAGCTCGTGACGGGTATTAAATATGGAACTCGGCTCGGCTCACTAAGAGTAAAATCATGTCCAGGCTCGAGCTCTCGAGCTCGATTTTTTGACGAGTCGAGTGTCTTATTGAGCACTCGGCTCGCCCGACTCGTAGACTTCGCAGTCGTTCCCATTTTCAGATGTAGTGGAAGAAAAACAAAAGCCGATCTGATGCAGTGGCTCAAGAGAAATAAGCAGAAGAAGAAGAAGCAGATCTGATGGATTGCAGAGGCCTTTCACAATCTCCCAAAACGCTCTGGTTCCGACGATGGAGAGGTCTAGGTGACGCAGGGTAGCGGGGAAAAAGAAGGAGACGAAAGAAAGAAAATGGAAGAAGAAAAGGAGTAGAATAAAAGAAAATGGAAGGTCTGGGTGACGCAGGGGAGGGGGGAAAAAGAAGGAGAAGAAGAAAATAAATTGGAAGAAGAAAAAAGGAAATGGTCTGCGGTGTGGCCGACTGGCTGTTCATTTAAAATTTTTAATTTTCAATAGAAGATTCACGATTCACGAACGTTAAAAAAAAATTCCTACATGCTAATGTACCAAAATTCTATACTAACTGCTATCCAGACCGTTAAAATATAATCATCAATTGTTGGATTGAGTTTAGACCGTCCGATCAGATCAATGAGATTGATCCCATGTTCAATTTACACACCACATAATTTTTTTTCCCAAGATTGCGTTATAGCTGTTTTCCTCATTTTTCATTTGGAACGGCCAAGATTCCTTGGTGGAAGATCCTACGGTCAAAACATAATAAGAAAAAGCAAAAGAGTCCTCGGTAACGTGCGATCCACAACTGAAAACTGACGAGTGAGGCCTGATGCAGTGACACGCTCTTGTCGCCTGTCTGGTCCGGTTAGAAAATCGAGCTGGGGAGTGGGCATTCAAAATTCACGCTGAATCACAGAAGTTGCAGCAAGTACATAGGATTACATAGGATTACATAATCCTGTATTGGCTGAGTGGCTGTACAGGCATAATCCTGTACACACAAAATCCTTTTGTTGACAATTGTACACACATAATCCTGTACACGTTTATTGTTACATATTACTTAAAACTAACTAATTCTAACTTATACTTTACATACTGTCATATTGATATAATTATACATTTATATTTAACTAATTAATTTGTTAAATATTAGGGTTAAATAGGCTAGACACCCCTGTGCTTTACGAACTTTATTTTTTGCCCCCTCAATTTTGTTTTGTATCAAAATTGGTACCTGTGGTATAGGAAAATACAAAAATGGTACCTCCGTCCAATTTTTCGTCCAAAACTAACGCTCAGCCACGTCATCCTACAGGTGTCGGCGTACATGCGCGACACATGTCCCTGTGGCACACCTCAGTGCTGACGTGGCTACCATTTTTTTATTATTATTTTAATGATTTCTTTTATATAATAATAATAATATATTAAAAAAAAATCTGGGGTGGCTGCCACCCCCATTTCTGATACTTATTCAAACCACAGGAGGCACATCATGAAATTTATAAAACCATAGGGTGTATATGGGGAAAAAATTTGTGTTTAATTAACAAACATTTAGTCATTTTTTGGGTTATATCAATTAACCACGCATATAATTTTGTGTTTTCAATTGTTACACATAACTGATTGTGTTTTGTTTTGTCTTTTTTTTTTTTTAAGGATTCAATTATTGTCAACATGTTATTTTGATACACGACAGGCATACATGTTACTTTTGGTTCAAAGCAGGCATACCAAATATACCAAATATTATTTGTGTATAGAGTACCATTTATGATATAATTACAAAACTAAAGTACCATTTCTGATACTTATTAAAACTACAAGGAGCACATCATGAAATGTATAAAACCACAGGGGTATATATTGAAAAAAAAAAAAATTGTAGTTTCTAATTTTAAGGTTTTTTTTTTAAAAAATAAATAAATAAAATAATTAAAGCGGTGGCTCAGCCACCCCTTTGGGCCACTTGGGGTGGCCGAATCACCCCTTGACCAAAATGTGGTTGGCCGACCACCCTTAAGGGCCAAAGTGAAAAAAATAATAATAAAAAATAAAAAAAATTAGGTTTTGGCCGGCCACCCCCATGGGCCACAACCAGCCCCAGACCCCCAGGCCAAATGGGGGTGGGTCGGCCACCCCCAATGACCAAAACCTAATTTTTTATTTTTCACTTTGGCCCTTGGGGGTGGCCGGCCGCCCAAAATTTGGCCAAGGGGGTGATTCGGCCACCCCATGTGGCCCAAAGGGGTGGCTGAGCCACCGCTATAATTTTTTTTTTCAAAAAATTAAAAAAAAAAACCTTAAAAATTAAAATCTACAATTTTTTTTTTCCAATATATACCCGTATGGTTTTAATTGATACTCTATACACAAATAATATTTGGTATGCCTGTTTTGAACAAAAAGTAATATGTATGCCTGTCGTGTATCAAAATAACATGTTGACAAGAATTGAACTCTTTAAAAAAAAAAAAAAAAAGACAAAACAAAACACAATCACTCATGTGTAACAATTAGAAACACAAAATTATATGCGTGGCCAATTGATATAACCCAAAAAATGGCTAAATGTTTGTTACTTAAACACAAATTTTTTTTCTCATATATATCCCTGTGGTTTTATAAATTTCATGATGTGCCTCGTGTGGTTTGAATAAGTATTAGAAATGGTACCTTAAGGGCTCAGCCACCTCCTTGGCCAAAATGGGGGTGGCAGCCACCCCAGTTTTTTTTTTTTTTTTTTTTTTTTTTTTTTTTTATATATTATTATTATTATATAAAAAAATCATTAAAATAATAATAAAAATGGTAACCACGTCAATGCTGAGGTATGCCATGGGGACAAGTATCACGCATGTACGCCGACACTTGTAGGATGACGTGGCTGGACGTTAGTTTTGGACGGAAAATTGGACAGATGTACCATTTCTGTCTTTTCCTATACCACAAGTATCAATTTTGATACAAAACAAAACTGAGAAGGCAAAAAATAAAGTTCGTAAAACACAGGGGGCAAATATGTATTTAACCCTAAATATTAATCATAAATTCATAATTAGTAATTACACATTAACACAAATTACAATTAATCATAATTCATTAATTCATAGGCTCACAGCTCAAGAGTAAAACCCTTATTATTATTAATTATATTTAAACTAAAATAATAATAACTAGATACTTGATTATTATAATTTATATTAGTAACTTGGTGTGAATTGCATACTTTTGAGTTGTGACTTATATAGTTATGTAACTATGTCATTATGTGGCTATAAAAATTTATTGTTATAGTTTAATTTTTATAATATGCATTTCATATAAATTCCTAGTGATAATACATATGATCATATGTATTTGCAGAGCAAGCCTTTTCTGGATGATTTTATAAAAGATTTATGATTTGTCAAAAAAAAAAAAAAATATATATATATATATATATAATCTAATTATATGAATTCAAATAATTATACTTAATTTGTGATTATAAGAAACACACTGTTAATTTTAATGCGAATCAATTGATTTGGGATTATACCAATTACATTGTCATTGTATATGATATGATTATTTGAATAATACGATTAAGTATCAAGATTTTCATTAAATCATATGATTAACAATTTATTGTTAATTCAACAATCTTTAGATATTTAATTATTAGACTTATAGTCTTAGTCTCTTAGATCATATAAAATATAATCATATTAATTATCTTTTATAATTAAATTGTATATTATATAGATACTTATAAATACTAATAGATATAACGAATAATTATATATATTGTATAACAATAATTATATATTGTTAATTCATAAGTGATGTACTAAATAAGTTATTTTTATCAATATATATACATATATTTATTAATAAATATGCATATTAATAAATATATACGAGTCGAGCTAATAAGCGAGCCGAGCCTTTTTACGAGTATGTTCGCGAACTTTAAACGAGCGAGCCGGGTTTTAGTCGGTATGTATCGTTTAATAATCGAGTTTAGTTTTGTGTCCACGAGTAGCTCATTTAATAACCGAGTCGCGCACGAGCCGAGTCTTATCGAGCCGAGCCCGAACGAGCTCACAGATAGCTTTGCTTCGTTTACATCCCTATGCGCATGTGATTACTGAGCAACCTATCAGCTTTTCCGTCCCATCTCAAAAAAAAAAAGGCTGAGCAGCCCCTGCCGCCCTGTGCACAAAGTAGTACACAGTGCGCAGCAGTCAGGTGAAAAGTGGGAGAAAGACATTTTCAAACAAGGGTAGTTTTTATATTTATTGGGCGAAAATTTTTTATAAATTAGTTCGTAATAACTCACAAATAAAATTATATGTGTCATTTAACATGGGAGAAACACTTATTGTTTTAATAAAATATATTTTTAATATATTATTTTAATAATATTAATAAAAAAATATGTTTAAAAAATATGTATCAATTTTATATATGAATTGTATGAAATTTTTTACAAATTTATTCTAAATTATTTATCTTTACTTTAAAATATTATAAAAACCAATGAAGTTTCTTGTACAGTGAGTTTTTCTTAGACAATGTTGTTTTACAATTCTGCCATTCATCTTTTTTCTTTGGACCTAAATCAGGCAGGGTTATTGTTGACTATTAACATTTCCATACATTTCAGAATTACTATTTTACCCCTGTTAGTTTTGGTCTTTTTCATTATTGCGTTAGTTTTATGTTTTTACCCTTTAAATTCTTCAAGTTAAAAAAAAAAATGGACTTTTTGGTCTTTTGATGTTAAATTGCTGTAGTACCCTTTTCGTTGTTAAGGATTTTTTTTTTCCGGGAGCCTTTTTGTCTTTTCATTTTTCCCGCTTTTTTTTTTGCGTGCTCTTTGACTGTTTTGCCCTTATTTGTTTCTCTATGAATCCGATTTTTTCATGGTTTTTTAGACTTTTCACGAGAACCTACTTTCTTCTCTTCAGATTCGCATATCTTTGACTTTTTATATTTTTCACAATTAAAGAATAGGGTTAAATACTCCAGAGGTACCTGAGTTTTACGTGTTTTAAAATTTAGTACCTCAGTTTTATTTCGTATCACAGGTAGTACTTAAATTTGGAAGAAAAAATCATTGTCAGATTTCTCGTCCAAATTTCAACTTCTCGCCACGTGTCAACCGCTGAGGTTGACACGTGGCACCTAAAAAATAAAAAAATTAAAAAAATTAAAAAAAAAAATGAAAAAAAAAAGAAAAAAAAGAGGGGTGGCTGAGCCACCCCCCTTGGCCACCATGGGGGTGGATTGGGGGTGGCCGAACCACCCCCGTGGCCCTAGGGGGTGGTTCGGCCACCCCCTAGGGCCAAAACCCTTCAAATTTTTTTATTTTTTTTTTCAACTATGGGGTGGCCGAACCACCTCCTATGGGGTGGTTCGGCCACCCCAAACCGGCCAAGGGGGTGGCTCAGCCACCCCTCTTTTTTTTTTTTTTTAGTTTTTTTTTTTAATTTTTAATTTTTTTTATGTGGTGCCACGTGTCAACCTCAGCGGTTGACACGTGGCGAGAAGTTGAAATTCTTATGAAAAATCTGACAGGTACTACCTAGGGCTTTTTTCTTTCAAATTCAGGTACTATCTGTGATACGAAATAAAACTGATGTACTAAATTTAAAAACACGTAAAATTCAAGTACCTCTCGAGTATTTAACCCTTAAAAATATCGACAAAATACATGCTTTTTGCATAGATTTAAAAAGATCACATGCTTTTGCAGAGATGTATCAAGACTAGCCAGCGAGAATCCGGCTTCTCAGATGCCTAGCAAAGATCTGGCGTGGCGTGGCGTGTGATGACATAGACATAGATTCAGCTTTAATAATTGAAGGCGGAGAGATCTTCAAAAGATCTTCAAGATAAATGCTCTTCACGTGATCCTGACAGAGAGAGAGAAAACCGTTGTTTGCGCTTCATTGAAGAAAGATCAAAGAAGAAGGATCAATCTCAAAAATATTTATTTCTAAAAAAAAATAAAAAATAAAAAATGAATGGGAGATTATTACTAAACAGCCCTTGTTTGGAATTGACTTTTTCCTACTTTTCAGCCGACTGCAGCGCACCGTATACTATCTTTGTGCACAGAGAACTGCTCAGCCTTTTTTTTGAGATGGAGACGGGAAAGCAGATAGGTCTGCACATTTCCATTGGTTTTACTGCCCCCATTATTAAAGGGCCGCTTGCTCTATGTATGCAAAGCTGTTTTCTTTTTGTAACAGAGGTCCTTTTCTTTCTTCCTCTTCAGGCATCTGCTCCTTTTCATCCTCCAAACTTATCAGTTTCCAATGGAGGAAATAGGGTTTAATTTTAAAAAATGCTCGTCACTCACGACCCTCTATAAAAGGTGGCCAACAGAACTCCCAAAACGCTTGGAGTTCTTTATTCTTACCTTCGGGGATTTCCGAATTGTCAAAGGCTTTCTTAATTTTAGGCGTTTAGTCGCTATCTGGTAAGAGTACTCCAAAAATTTTCAACTACAACACCCATGTTTTACGCCCTTTCCCTGAACTTACACTTTTTTTTTTCTTGAGTACCTTTTTTTGTGGTTTAAAATCACTAGATTTTGATACCGTTGTTGAGCATAATTTTTATCAGATTTACCATCTCGCAACCTTTGATTTGTTGAGTAGAGTTGGATTTTTACGAATCGAAGGTAGCGGGGTGATAAAGCTGATAAAAACTATGCTTTACAGTGTTATCATAATCTTGTGATTTCATATCACGAAAAAAAGTACTTAAAAAAAAAAGTGAAAGTTCATAGGGAGAGTGCGTAAAATATGGGTGTTATGGTTGAAAATTTTTGGTGTACTCCTTATGAGATAGGCTGATAAGGACTAAACGCCTAAAGTTAAGAAAGTCTTAGACAGTTCCATCACGGATTCTTAGACACCACGTTATCTTTCATTGAGACATCTCTATGCGTGAGCCAGTATATATGTTACAGGGCTGGAAAGTCTGAAGTGCTTTAATCCTCCGGTTGGTGTTTAGGAATGCCCTCATCACCAAGGAAAAGATGTGTAATAGCTTTATCTTCAAAGTTTTTTTTTTTTCTATGAATGTGGTGGCCTGTGCTTATTATTCTGGGTTTTCTTTTGGTGAAGATATATGTATTGGTGTTAATAGTTAGGAATCTTGTAGATTTGGTCAAGTATCTTCTCCTGTATTTCAAGTGGAGGTTCTTCCCACCTAGAATTTAACTTATTTCCTTTGTGTGATTTTCTTCGATGTATCTTTCCAAATCGTATATGTCATGAGTGCCCAACTCTTTCAACAGATCTCTTTTGATTTATTTAACAATTTTTCTGATATTGGAATTAAATTTCCTAAAAGAATATGAGAACTAAAAATTATCGTGCAAATCTATAGGCATTATATGGTCTAAATGGTTTAAGGTAATTACCCAAATTATCATTTTAAACCATGTTTTTGCAACTTTCCATACCACAACGTATTTTAAAGCAGATGATCCTATCCAACAAAAAATCAAGTGGCAAACCATTGTTTCAGCAAAGCCGAATAAGTGTTAAAACTATGGTGCGTTTGGGTATTGAATTTTGAGAATTAGAATTGAATTCTAATTCTATTTACAAATATCGAGGTAAAAAATTGTGTTTGGATGTTGAATTTTGAGATTGAAAAATATTATATTTTAATGGTAAAAAATGATTGGAAGTTTAAAAAGTTGTGTATAATGATTGGTATTTTGAAAAGTTGTGTAAAATAATAATTTAAATAATAATAATTTATTATATATTGATTATTTAATTAAAAAATAAATACATAATTTTTTTTTAAAAAAATAAAATTAAAATTAAAAAACAAAAAAAAAAATTGATACAGGGGTGGCTGCCGGTTGGCAGCCACCCCCGGAGGTGACCGGGGGAGGCCACGCGGCCACCTCCCGTGGTCGGGGGAGGCCGCGCGGCCACCCCCAAGGGTCGGGGGTGACCACGCGGCCACCCCCGCTAGCCGGGGGTGACCGCGCGGACAACCCTGCTGGTCGGGGGAGGCCGCGCGGCCACCCTCGCTGGCCGGGGGTGGCCGCGCGGACACCCCCGCTGGTCGGGGGAGGCCGCGCGGACACCCCCGCTGGCCGGGGGAGGCCGCGCGACCACCCCCGCTGGCCAGGGGTGGCTGCCAACCGGCAGCCACCCCTTGTGTTTTTAATTAATTTTTTTTATTTTCTTTTTATTTAAATTTGTATTATTTTATTATTTATATGTGGGACCCACGCGCTTTTTGGGAGACAATTTGTCCTGCGCGTGGGGCCCAGCTCTTACACAAAATATCAGCTTAAAATTCAAACGAAAATCCGGGTCAAATTCGGGTATTCGGGCGGGTGGACGGGTTTTAGAAAAAATCCGAGTGGAATAATTATTCCACTCGGTTGCCAAACACATCATAAAAACAGCCGCTATAAGTTATTTCAAAACGGTTGATATCAAAATTCAATTTCCATCCCTTCTTGTAAATAGTAGAATGATATGATTCAATATAAGTGAGTATAGTATGCGGTCCGTCGCCGTTTTTTCTGATCACACTTTTAGTCCCCAATGTTCTAATGCCAGATTTTTTTAACCATTAATGTCGTTCTTAAGAAATAAGGAAAGAATTATATAAGCATGCGTCGAACAATACAATCAGATAACGTCATGTTGTTTTACGCCTCAATGTCTTCCTTAAAGTCAACAAAATAAAAAATGAAATTAACCTTAAAATAATATCAATAAGACTAATACTAGGCATGTCTCAACAAACTGGTTAATTAACAGAGCCAGTACGTACGAAAGAGAGAAGACTGAGCGAGCTGAAAACGACCTCAGACCATATGCACAATTTCTCACACGAAAAGTCTGAAGGAGTGGTTCCAACCTGAACCAACATCCCTCCCTGCTCCCTGCTCCCTGCTCCCTCATCACAAATTGCATTATAAACCCATAAAAACCAACCCATTTCTCTTTTGCGAGTGTTATTTTGATTAAAGAAAATCATGCAATTGTAAGTACTGGAATTGCCATTGTGCTAAAAATAATGTTTCAAACCTTTTCTATAATATAATCATCATATAATATATTAGTAGTCCCATTCCGATTGACACCAAAATTTCACGTGTAGCGACTAGCGAGCTCATACCCACAAATAAATAATTATAGCATTTAATCAGCAATTTCGTTTAAACGCGGAAAGAGAACAAACAAAGCAACCCTTTCCACAAACAAAACAGAGTAGCACATTTGAGAAAGCTAAGATATACCTTTATTGCTCATAATACATATATGTAATTATTATGAATCACTTTGAGCTTGTTTGGTAAAGAAAGGGGAATGAAAATTTTCCTTACTCACTTATCTCAAAAATAATTAAATTTAAAACATTCTAATTTTATATCACATCAATAATTTTTTATTATTCTTTAGATAAAAAAATTCATTACAATACAAATTTTTTTTTTTAATTTTTTATACAATTTCTTTTTACTTTATATCATATCTATCAATTTTAATTCTGACTACTAATTCCCCTTCCTTTTTTCCTTTCCTAACCAAACAAACCCTTTATTTATCTGGCCATTGTAGCCGATACTTGAAAATAAAGCATTTTCATTTTAAAACTCATTTGTTTAATAACCACAAATCATTTCCCCCTTTATTTTTTTTTGGGACGTTCTTAATCAAAAACGACTTTAAATAAGTAAATGACTTTGTTTATTTTAAAATGACATTAATTTTTTTCTTTGATTTTCTGTCGTTTGTTCACAAATAACAAGATTGAAGTAAATTCTTGTCAATTTCAACTTTTAAACGAACACCCACCTATCGTTCTTGAGGTATGGGAACAAAGGACGAGACGAGATATTGAAAAAAGTGCGCTACGGCCACTCTTTCCCACATGCAACCTTTTGAATTCTCATGCGTCCCACGTTATTCTCGTGAAACTTGGAGACGTTTCACCGTCTTCCAGCAGACTGATTTAATAAAAAAAATAATTTTTTTTAATAAAAAGCAGCTTCTGATGTCTGCTTTTCATTAAAAAATAAATATTGAATTCTTTTTCAGGTTTCACAGTTTTTTGTAAGTTTCAATTGATGTATTTATACGTGAAAAAAAATATATATTTTTATATGTGAAAAAAGTTCCCTTTCCTGTATTTATGAAAAATTGAAACTTACACGAACACGCGGTTCCTCTCTCTCTCTCTCACAGCAAAACCGGGTCAAATCGGTTTCATTGACTGCAACGAAGAAGCCCCAACGACCTCACTTGTTCTCAAAGGAAATGTTGGGCAGAGTGGCAGAACTGGAGGGTTTACAGATTGTCCACAGAAACCAGACCAGCCTGCGCTTGTCTGTGGCCCTGTGGATTGGACAAGGCTGAAAACTACAGTGTCACGTGAACTTGCTTCTCCCAATTCAGATTCACCCAAAAGGATTGAGATTCCCGGCAAAATCTCTCGAAAATTGCCTAGCTACAATTTCTTCAATCTAAGTGGTCCATATAATTAAGATTAAATTTGTTACCATATTTAAAATTAACGTAATTTTTAAAATTAAGATTAAATTTGTAATTAATTACTATTTAAAATTTGATTTAATCATCATTTTAAAATCATATCAACTTTAGGATAATAAAAATAAAATAAATGAAAGCTCGTTGCATTACATATACATTTTTTTTATTTTAACTAAAATTTTTTCAATATTATTTATCCCAATCTTTAAATATTATTTTTGATTTTTTTTATTGTGAAAGTTGAGTGAGAAAGAGAAAAGAGAAGAGAGTGAGAGGGAGGGTGATAGGAGAGAAAATAATTCATAATAACTAAATATAACTATTATAAACAATATGGAAGGACTGCTTAAAATGCTCGCTATTGAAAAGAGTCAAACTTCAAAATAACGGCAATTACGGTATTTGACGGCTACCGAAACTCTAGACATGCCAAAGGTCCAAAGGATTATAAAAAGCCTAATTTTAAGGAAATTAAATATAACTCATTTTTGATATTTTTATTATTCCCTTCAAAATAAAAAATCAATAAGCAAAATTTAAACGAGTTTTTTTGAAAAAAAAAGAAAAAAAGTAAAGAAAACCGTTATTTAAAGATTCAGAAAATAAAAAATTAAAAAAAAAAAGAAAGAATGTCTCAGTTTTTGTATAGAAATTGAGAAATTTCAGTTGGCTAAATTATGTGCTTCTCGATATTCTTGAAAGGCTTTAATGCTTTACCTTGATGACATAATTCTTGAAGTTAAATATTATCTAACTCCTTGTGTTAGAACAGCTCACTCTAATTAACACAGTTAGCCCACTATTATGTTATACAAAGCACACTATATTATACACAAAACACATTCGGCTAGATGCAATACAAAAAAAATGAATCGCATATCTTTTAGTCTTTTCTAATGTCATCTAACTATATTCAAATGAATCATCATTTTACGTTATCTTTGCTACGTATTCTTAAGAAATTGAGACTTATATTCTTAACAAAATTATACAAAGCACATTATATTACCCATCTACAACTTTGTAAAGATCTTTTCATTTTTATCCTTCTCATACATATCCGTTGCTACCCATAAAATATTAAAGAAATTTTTTTTTTTACAATAATCCTATCGTTTCAAACGAAGTGAAATTAGTTGAAGAAATGATAATAAGGGAGTTAAGGGGCCCAAAAAAAAACCAGTTTTTATTTTTATTATTTTTTTTTTTGTATAAATTTCTATTATTTTATATTTTTTTAGTTTTTATTTTATTTTAACAATTTTATGACGGATATTTTTATCATTAGGGAAACATTGATATTTTTTTTATATTTTAGGGGACATATTGACACAATTAGTAATTTGAAAGATACATTGACAATGAAGTGATGATTTGAAGAGATTATACTTATTTTTCATATAAATTTTTTTTTATATTTTATATCACATCAATCAATTTTTACTATTAGTCAAACAAAAAAAATCTAATTCAAACTAAAAAAACACTAGAATGTATTGAAGTTGAACTAAAAAAAATGGTTAATTTTGTGATCACCAATAGTTTAGTTAAAATAATTGCAGTAATTGTGCCAACCGGCTAGATTCTAAATTGGTGGGTTGAGAAAGAATCTCAGCCTTTACTGCGATGGCAAATAACTCTGAATGCTCAATCGTTTTTGGCAAATAAGAAATACAATGGCAAGACGATCTAATGTTTTATTTTTTATTTTTTTATTCTCAAAAAACCAAATTTGCGGAAGGACGGTCACGAGCCGTAAATGCATGGCAGAAGGGAGGACCACTGGCATAGCTGCTCTTTTGATTTTTCTTTGCAGACTCACTTTTTTGACCGGTTCAACACGCTTTTCCGTCTCTTTCTCTCTTTTCAATCCGAGAGGGGATTTCGCAAAACAATTATATATAATAATTATACAATTTTATTCATATAAATGAGGACTCATGAATAAAATTGTGTAATTATTGTATATAATTATTCTATAAGAAACATTTTTCTTTCAATTTGCTGATGACACGCGTCCCTCTAACTTTACCCAACAGACAACTAACTACATTTGACCGTTAAACGCTTGAAAATCGAACGGGACGCTCTTGAAAAATCAAATGTATAGCTTATTGACTAATTTCTAAACGCTTTTATTATTGATGGGCCGCTTGCTCTTTGTGTGCGAAACGGTTTTCATTTTGTCACAGAGGTCCTTTTCTTTCTTCCTCTTCCAGCGTCTGCTCCTCTTCATCCTCTAAACTCATCAGTTTCCAATGGAGGAAATAGAGGGTTTAATTTTAAAAATTCTCCCCGACCATTCCCCTCTATAAAAAGAGGGCAACCGAGCTCCCCAAAATCTTGGACTTCTTTGTTCCCCTCTATCTTCTTTTGCTTCTCTCCTTCATCGCTATTCACAAACAGTCAAATGGACGAATTCATTCCATTTAGTAGACAAATCTCCAAAACAGAAAACTCCATGGACATAGGCCACGGCTCCACGGCGACGTTATTCACCACTACAGGAACACTTCATGAATCTGTAGAAGAGCTACGACATGTATATAATGCTGGTTCTAATCCTAGTCCTTTTGCTCGTTGTCCTTCTTACCACCATGATTGGCAGAACGATATGAGCACTCAATGGGCAGATACCGAGTGGTATATTCTTACCCTTGGTCCTGCAAGGTCTCTACAGCTCCCTTATTTCTTTTTGGAAAGAGAAAATTTCGGTTAGGAGCTTTAAAGCCCTAAGCTCCAACATCTACTCTTTTGGTGGGGTCAGCCTTACTGATTTCAACGACTCATTACGGGGGACGCGCGACATCTACAAATTTCAATTTACTCTCCATGTTGCTAACAAATGGGTGCATATTTCTATCTCAAAATCTCCAAGATTTTCGCCTCAAGTTTCGGTTTTAAGCTGTAAGTTGATTATTTGGAATCTTGTTTTTGGTAGACCTTCTTCTCATTGGGTTGAGGTTTTTGACCTCGCCAATGAAACATGTAAACTTGTCCCCAACCTTCCAAAGTATTCTATTCTGCAGCTCTTCAGAATCCAGACAGGGTGGTTGTAGCTCAGCATGTTCCGGCTGATCTTTCCTATACTATCTTTTATTCTTATGACTTGCGGCATAGATCCTGAAAAATGATAATAATTTATATTGAACATTCATTTGAAAGATTTTTTTTTTTTCTAGAATATTTTATCTTAGAGAATATGCTCGCCTTAATTTTTTTTTGTCCGGAGAAAAAGTAAAAACGTTTTCATATGGAGAAATAGGAATAGAGGTTTTGCTCTTTTAATGTTCCAAAAATGATTATGCTCGATGCGTTACGGTAGAAGTTTCTTTTATTTCTAAAAAAAGACTTTAGTTATATTGATTTTGTGCAAATAAATTATGCATTGGAATCAAAAACACGTCTCAGATTACACACTTTGATATATTTTTTATTCCAATGCATAATTTGGTTGCATAAAATCGATATAACTGAAGTTTTTTTTTTAAAAAAATAAAAGAAACTTCTACTATAATGCATCGAGCATAATCATTTTTGGAACATTGAAAGAGGCAGAACCTCTATTCCTATTTCTTCATATGAAAACGTTTTTACTTTTTCTCCGGACAAAAAAAATTAAGGCGAGCATATTCTCTAAGATAAAATATTCTAGAAAAAAAAAATCTTTCAAATGAATGTCCAATATAAATTATTATCATTTTTCAAGATCTATGCCGCAAGTCGTAAGAAAAAAACAGAGTATAGAAAAGATCAGCCGGAACATGCTGAGCTACAACCACCCTGTCTAGCGTGTGAATCAAAGCTCTTTAAATGTATGAAATTAAGGTGTTGGAGAAATGACGTTGGAGATATTTTGTTTTGTAACTTTCATCAAATTATAGTCATTATTTTACTCGATAAACATTTCTCAACAAATTCGCCCTACTTCTTTACATATGATGAACTCGGTAAATAAAAATTTTATTTTGTAACAAAAGTGAAGGCAATGAGACCATCGGAAAATTCAGAAAGTTGAATTCAAGTCTTCCTGCCGCATGTCCCAACTACGCTGTTCTCGAACATAACAGAATTGTGATAGGGGTTTTTAAAATTGGAATTTGAATCGCAATCAACAATTTTTAAGTTTTATATCGTTAAATGCTGAGTTAACTTTGCAACTTTCCTCTATAAATCTTAAACCATCATGTCTTGTATTCTACATTAATGGTAAGAAACTTTCTCATTTGAAATTTTCCAACACTGACACAACAATACCCGCAGCCATAAAAACTAACGAAACAATTCATTCAAAGAAGAAGATAAGCTTTAATGCCAACTGATGCCAAAACTAATATTGTTCTAATAGCGTTTAATAACAAAATAAATTAATAAATGAAAATTGAACAAACAAATCATGAGAAAAAATAACGAGCAGATAAAAAAATAATAATAATAATTGCCCCCAAATAAGTAAAAATAGAACAACTCTGAGGAACTGAAGTTTTATTAATACTTTAAAATTGAATTTAAAAATAACATAGATTTTATACTTTTATATATTCTAGGTTTTGAGTGTCCTCCAAACAAAATAGTTAGAGAAAAAAAAAAAATTATTGACTGAAGGGCACATGAGAACCAAGCTACTACACGTGAGTCTGTTTGCTGATCGATTTTTCCTCTTCTTCTTTTTTTTGTTGTCTTTTTCTATTAATTAAAAAATTAACAAACAACGCAGGCTATACTTTTATATATGCTAGGTTTTAGAATTCTCCAAACAAAATAATTAATGTAAAGGAAAATAATAAAATACAAAAATTGTTGTTTTTATGAATTTTAGAAATTTTGAGTCTGTTTGATAATCTGTTTTACCCCTTTTTTTTTAATTTTTTTTTTGTCTTTCTATTAATTTTTAACAAACAACTTTATTCTTTTTATACTTAAAAAAAAAAAAAAATCAAAACCTTTTTCGTACTGTTTGGAAATCTGGTGGGCAGCCACCCTTCAGTAATTTTTTTTTTTTTTTAAAAAAAATATATAAATATATAAATATTTATTTTATTTATTTTTAGTTTTATTGTATGTTATATTTTTTTATTTTAATGAACCTGTCAGCTTCTTATTAAGTATGATGTAGCTCAATAAAATCAGTTAACTTGGTAAATAAAAAACGTGTCCAATGACTATTTTGAAATTATAGTTTATTATAAAAATTCTTCACAAAATTTTTAAATCGTAAAAAATAATTTGTAATTTATACTGACTTAAAAACTATTGGTGTAATTATTCTAAAAATTTTCAATGTTTCTGTGCGACAAAATCGTTTAACAAGGAGTGAATTTTTTTAACCCTCGTGTCCTGAAACTAGGCACGGCTTTCAGAATTTTGAGTGACTTGTTGGGCTTTCACATAATGTCCTGTCACATCACATTAGTCTTTCTGTCTCTCTGTCTCTCTCTCTTAACTATTTTCAGTTTTCTTTCTATTTGGCCTAAGCGTTTTATCCGGTTACGCATAATTTGCTCACGTTCATGTTTGTTAGAACATAATAAGAGATTCATTTCAAAGATCTGATTGTAATATCTTACAAGTACATCGATTTGATCTTTACTACCCATTTTGTATTTATCTCCCACTCTTCTAAATAGGAGGTAATATAATATGGAAGACTCTTATTTTTCTTATTCTTTTTTTATTCTAAATATGATGTAATTTTTAAAGTTTATATTTGATTAAAATTTATTAGCGGTTCATCCAAAATTAAATAACAATTTTAAATAGGAAAAAAATAAAATTTAATTTTTTAAATTGCACAACTAATTACTCTCGGTCAAATGAATTTCATGATCACCAGTTTTTTTTTTTTACTGTGCATCTATGAGTGCCATTATGGCAGTCCATCTCAAACGGACCCGTAGGTTCTTTATTTTCAAAGTTTTCTTTTTGAATTTTCCTTTTCTCAGATCCGCATAAAATCGTACGGTCAGCTTTATTTAAGAATATATGTGTAGGTGGAGGAGCTCATTACTTTTACGGTGGAGAGAGATTTGTCCCCAGGTTCTCACAGCCAAAATTGCACCGTATCTTGAAAATCCAATTCATACCTTGAAACTCGTTCTGCTGGCAAGATTTACTAGAGGTACGTGTAGCTTAGCTTTTTTGGAAAGTTTCTCCATTTCTATCTATCAATGCCCTTTTATTCATGAAAGTAAGGGAGCAAACGACGAAAGTTGAACAATTGAGCATTCGGGGTTATTTTATTTGGCCTTTGCAATAAAGGCTGGGATTCTCCCAGTTGGCGCAATTACCGCAACTATTTTAACTAAACTATTGGTGATTACAAAATCAACCATTGTAAGAATAATCATTACTCATCCGCTAAATACTACAAGGAGCCACACTCGGCCCACTTGGGTTCAAAACTCACTTGCATTTGTTATTTTAATTATTATATTCAGTTCATTCTTTTATTTATATGCGCTCTTGCGGAAATTCACAATCAATTATTCTTTAAAATGTAACTATACTTTTTTACTTTCATATAATAGTTATATTTATTTATTTATTAAAATTAGTTGATGTGTTTTAATTAATTTTTATTTCATTTTTTTAAGGTTTATCCAAAACAAATTAGTGTAATAAAATATACTTGAAGAGAACTCATTACTTACATAATTCATCTGACAAAAGTTATAAATGCGAATTTAACGTTAGTTGGCTTCGGCTTCTACACCTCATGACGTTTGAATCCAATTAATACAAACGCCATGATTCATCGGTCTTGTCAAATCACCCAGTCTCTCATAAATCAATTCCACCGAAATTCCGCTGCAACAGCCATCTTCACGTGATCTATTTTTCTCAATCAAGTCACATGCTCTTATCGTGAATGTCTGTTGACCGATAACCATTGTTTGAGCTGCACGCCATTACTTTGATTTGACTTATACACTCTGAAATACGGTCTATTGGCATCATGTCACATGCTCACCCTCTACACCGACATGTCAATCGCCATGTTATCAGGAAGGAAAATGCTAGAATTCCCACCCCAATTCCACCAACTCTAAGTGTTTTAATTTTTTTATTTAATAAATCAATTTTTAATTTTTTACACTTAGGGGTGAGGGTGGTGGGATTGGGGTGGAAATTCTATGGAAACGTAGTGAAACTGTAAAATTCCATAACGTAATGTGATTGTATTGTTTGACACATCCTTATATAATTATTTGGACAGAAATTTTTTACAAATCATTTCATACAACCCACATGTAATATTAACATTGTCCTTTGGTAGGACTGAGCATGGGGGAGGGGGAGGGGATGCCCCTTTTTTAGCCCTGCACTCCGCTAAAATCCCCTGCATCCGTGTGGGGCGGATGGGAATGGGGCGGGAATCCGCAGGTATACGGGGATCCCCGCAGGTATAACAAAAACTCTCAAATTGATACTTTGGCCGAAGAAGCTAAAAACATATTCAAATAACAAACCAAGTTTAAATAATAGAGAAAATAATTATTGAACACAATGTTTATACACGTAAAACGAAGAGAGACTTACGGCATCAACGAATTCGAGAATTGGATCGGGAAATTTGTATTTGGCTACTCTGGAAATTTGCTTGGTGGAGTAGGAGAGTGAAAGTGGTGTGCTTTATGCTTTTTTGCTTAATGAAGGAAACGAATAAGAGCATTTGAATCTAATATCACTCGGACAATTGTACGAAAATGGTGTCGAGCCCAAACTAACAACATAAGAAGAAGAAGGGATACGACGCTAGCTAGGAAGAATTAGGAAGAAAAGAAAAGGAAAATATGAGGCAGGGGGCTCTAGGTTTACAAATTAGGGTTTTTATTTTTTAATTTAGGCGGGGAGGGGAGGGGATCTGGGGAAAAAAAAAAAAAAGATTAAACCCACACCCCGCCCTGCCCCGCACGGGTTAGTTAAAATTCAACCCACATACCCGTAAAAAAAACACTAAAAATCGCGTTTTTAGAGGCGGGGCAAGTTCACGGATATTTGCTCACCCCTATCATTTGGCATATAAAAAGCACATGTTATTTTAATAGCATATGAGAACACATGCTTTTTTTTATAGCATTAATAAAAAAACGTCTCTCACATATTTAAATGGCACATATCACTTTTATATATGGATCATATAAAATTTCCTACAAATCGATTTACAAAAAATTTGTCTTAAATATTTTCTTATTTCCCAATAACGACATTAGTGGAAAGAAAAACTACATCAGAACATTGGAGACTAAATGTGAGTGATTAGACATACGGCAAAGGACCGCATACTCTACTGACTTACATTGAATCAGCATTCTACTATTCTAGCATATATATATATATGTTCAGCAAGAAGGGATGGAAATTGAATCTTGATCAACTTAAATCTCTTAACAAAATGGCTATTAACAGGATCAACCAATTTCAAATAACTTGTAGCGGCTGTTTTACACTTATACAGCTTTACTGAAAAGATGGTTTGCCACTTGATTTTTCGTCGGATAGGATCATCTACTTGAAAATACGATTTGGTATGGAGAGTTGCAAAAACATTGTTTAAAATTATAATTTGGGTAATTACCATAAACCATTAAGACCATATAATGCCTATAGACTTGCAGTATAATTCTTAGATCTCATAGTCTTTTAGGAAATTTAATTCCAATTTTAGAATAATTGTTAGATAAATCAAATGAGATCTGATGGAAAGAGTTGGGCACTCATGACATATTCGATTTGGAAAGATACTTTGAAGAAAATCACACAAAAGAAATAAATTAGATGCTAGGTGGAAAGAACTTCCTTTAGGTGGAAAGAACTTCCTTTAAAAACCGGGAGAAGATCCTGACAAAATCTAGAAGATTCCTAGCCATTAACAACAATATATATATCCTATCCAAAAAAAACCAGCAATAATAAGTACCGGCCCCCACATTTGTAGACAAATAAAAACTTTTAAAGATAAAATTCAAAAGATCTAGAAATTGATACATGGTAGCCCCAAAACAGAACCTGCAAGTGGTAGCATAAACTCACCAAACCTAGTGTCATCTACCTACAATAAGTTAGGGAAGACAAAATATAAACTAAAAAAAGATAAGCTACTACTTTGATGTTTCATTGTTTCAACACAAAATGCTATAAATAGCCAACTACCAATGATTTTCCATGACATATAAATATTACAAAAATATTAACTTGTATGGACAAACAGCCAAACACACCCCGATGCCAAATAAGTGCTGAGTCATGGCGAGAAAGAGGGAAAGTTTCCTTGCGTGTGGTTTATCATCTGAGTTTTGCTCCATCTGCAAGAAATAACAAAGATCAAATGGAAGTGTAAAGGAGAACTGGAGAAAAGTGGAGTTTCGAAGACTCAAACTCTCAAATAAGAGTGTGTATCTACGTGAAACAAGGCTCAAGATCAAGATTATCAGCCGTTCAAATTGATAATTGATTGATATTTGTCTTATTTGATAAGGCATGTTACTATGCGTAGGCCGAAGGCAGCGTAGCAAAAACTAGTTGGACTCATGCAGGGCTTGCAAGCAAAAGTACAATCTTTTTCGATAAGTAAAAATCTAGTAAAATTTAGTTGGAAAGTGACGAAAATGGGTGAAAGTTTGAAAACTTGATAGCCCTACAATAAGTACATCCAAAAATACTAATATAAAACAAAATAGCAAATAAATAAAAAGATAAAACTACATATGAATATTAAATACTAACCCCATACGCCTATGGTCCAAAACCAAAAGGTGTGGATGATAGCATTACATCCAACTTCCCACCGAATTGCATGTGCCTAGTTTGGTTTAAACTCCTTAAAATCGCATCCAATAGTTTTGAAGAAATGCCTGAAAATTTCACATTCAGCTCGGCATTGACGTCTTCATTTATTAAATAAAACAAAAAAAACAAAAAAGTGTATTAGTACAACAGTTCCAAGTTGTTGAATTATCTAACCAACAAAACGAAAAAAGAGTATAAATAGCTATATACCCATCCTTGCATTTCATGAAAATGTGCATGAACATTGCGCATGAACCGAACGACGGAGGAACAGAAATCCTTATCCCAGGATTTATAGTCATTAAAAAGAGAAGATTGCACAAAACGATGCATATCATGGTTACGTTTAAAAGAATTTCCCCAGCCCTGTAGCATATATGCGGGATCACGCAAAGGGATCTCTTGTTGAAAAGTAATATGGTCTTTGTTCTTGTAATTAATGATAAGCTGTAAAAAGACCATGTTACTTTCAACAAGAGATCCCTTTGCGTGATCCCGCATATATGCTACAGGGCTGGAGAAATTCTTTTAAACGTAACCATGATATGCATCGTTTTGTGCAATCTTCTCTTTTCAATAACTATAAATCCTGAGATAAGGATTTCTGTTCCTCCGTCGTTCGGTTTATGCGCAACGTTCATGCACATTTTCATGAAATGCAAGGATGGGTATATAGCTATTTATACTCTTTTTTTCGTTTTGTTAGTTAGATAATTCAACAACTTGGAACTGTTGTACTAATACACTTTTTTGTTTTTTTTTGTTTTATTTAATAAATGAAGACGTCAATGCCGAGCTGAATGTGAAATTTCCAGGCATTTCTTCGAAACTATTGGATGCGATTTTAAGGAGTTTAAACCAAACTAGGCACATGCAATTCGGTGGAAAGTTGGATGTAAGGTAATCCACGATGTTTCTAATCATGCGGTGACCTCTTTGCCCAAATTCACACATTCTGTGTCCGTCAAAGCACCATAAATCGAAAGACGCTCTTGTGTTTGCGTCATAGAACCGTAGCCTTCTTATAAAATCCGACAAACACTAGACAAAAAATAAGACAATAAAGCAATAAATTTTAGATCCGGCTTAGGTGTTAATAGTTTAAATGTAGGATACTACTTAGGTGGTTTAAAACTTCAGCATTCACGGAGCTCTCGCCGACCCCGCCCAGGTTCGGACCCAAGCTACCCATCTGCAGCCCCAGCCCCGCGTTACCTGGCTCAACACCGAACGGCCAAATCTACGCAAAGCTGTACTCGGACGGGTTGGCCGCTGAAATCCAAATAAGTCACACAGAAAGAGAGAGGTGTCTCTGTGCGTGTGTGTGATTGAGTGTGAGTGTGAGGCAGCGGAAGCAAGGCCAGGGGTGTGATCTTTTTGGTCGGAGGGGAGTGGTGCACAATGCGCCGACTGTGCTTTATAGCCTCTCAGAAAGAAAGAGCTGAAGAGAGAATTATAGACTTTAACCATGGTGTTCACTGTTTTCTTCCGAATCCTTCATTTAGAGCGAGTATTTTGGGTGTCCAGAAAATCGTGTTGGCTCCATAAAAAATTAAAAAAAGAAAATCGGGTTGACCGATACTTCATTGAGGAATGCTTTCTCCAACAAACTTCTTTTAAAGCAAACGTTTGCTTTAAACCCTAGATTAAATCTCAACCATTCATTGAGGTGCTGTAGTTCTAAACCACCTAAGCCGGATCCTACATTTAAAAGGAAAAAAAGAAAAAAGAATAAAAGAAAGAAAAACGCACCATTGCGTGGGGAAGCTGCACAAGCGCCCAGTCTTGGAGATTGACTACCGGCGGTGGACATTGGTCAATGAATTCGGGGCATCCAGCAATAGTCGGAAGAACGGGACATGCCCGCCCAGCATACATCTGGACAAGAACAAAGAGATCCAGCTGAAAGAAATGTGTATTAACGTAGCGAGACACTGTGCGACCAGCTTTATAAAGAGGGGAATAGTCAGTGGACGAGCTTTTTCAAAATTAAACCTCATTTCCTCCATTGGAAACTGATAAGTTTGGAGGATGATGAAGAGCAGATGCCTGAAGAGGAAGAAAGAAGACGACCTCTCTGACAAAATAAAATCCGCTTTGAATTAGAGTAAGAGGCCCATTAAGAATGGGGGCAGTAAAAGTGTAAAACCATTCAAAAAGGCGCATGTGATTACTGAGCAACCAATCAGCTTTTCCGTCCCATCTCAAAAAAAAAAAGGCTGAGCAGCCCCCGCCGCCCTGTGCACAAAGTAGTACACAGTGCGCAGCAGTCCGGTGAAAAGTGGGAGAAAGACATTTTCAAACAAGGGTAGTTTTTATATTTATTGGGCGAAAATATTTTATAAATTAGTTCGTAATAACTCACAAATAAAATTATATATGTCATTTAACATGGGAGAAACACTTATTGTTTTAATAAAATATATTATATATGTCATTTAACATGGGAGAAACACTTATTGTTTTAATAAAATATATTTTTAATATATTATTTTAATAATATTAATAAAAAATGTGTTTAAAAAATATGTATCAATTTTATATATGAATTGTATGAAATTTTTTACAAATTTATTCTAAATTATTTATCTTTACTTTAAAATATTATAAAAACCAATGAAGTTTCTTGTACAGTGAGTTTTTCTTAGACAATGCTGTTTTACAATTCTGCCATTCATCTTTTTTCATTGGACCTAAATCAGGCAGGGTTATTGTTGGCTATTAACATTTCCATACATTTCAGAATTACTATTTTACCCCTGTTATCTATCCTTCGGCTGGTTAAAGAATTTGCTGGACATTTTTGTCTTTTGTATCAAATTACATTTTTGCCCTCTAAATTTATACAGAATTGAGTTTTCTTGAAGAGATGTTTTGGTCTTTTTCATTATTGCGTTAGTTTTACGTTTTTACCCCTTTAAATTCTTCAAGTTAAAAAAAAAAATGGACTTTTTGGTCTTTTGATGTTAAATTGCTGTAGTAACCTTTTCGTTGTTAAGGATCTTTTTTTCCGGGAGCCTTTTTGTCTTTTCATTTTTCCCGCTTTTTTTTTTGCGTGCTCTTTGACTGTTTTGCCCTTATTTGTTTCTCTATGAATCCGATTTTTTCATGGTTTTTTAGACTTTTCACGAGAACCTACTTTCTTCTCTTCAGATTCGCATATCTTTGACTTTTTATATTTTTCACAATTAAAGAATAATTTGGGAGAATTTGTTAAATTAAGAAAAAAAAATTATTATTACTGAAACAAAATCTGTACTTTTGATTTGAAACAGTTAAGGGTATTAAAATTTGTACTTTTCTTCAGCAAAACTTAAAAAAACGGGAGGTTTAAGTGCAAGGCGCCCAGTCTCTTAAGAACAGTTTTTGTTCAGTTTACTGGAAGTCTGAATTTAGTTGGTCTCAGTTATTAGGCGTGAAATTATGGCCCGTTTGAAATTATCTTTTGCCTCTCTTTTTTTTTAGAATTTATTTTTAATAATTAAAAAATAAAATTGATGTGATATAAAATTGAAATAATTTACATGAAAAAGTAAGAAAAATTTGTATTGTAGTGAATTTTTATTTAAAAAATAATAAAAAAATGTTAATGTGATATAAAAAAAAAAAAAATTAAGAATGTTTTGAAATTTATGTTTTTTTGGATAAGTGAAAAGAAAGGGAAAGAGGATTTCAAACGAAGCCTATATCACTTGCTTTTTTTTTTCTTTTTTCTTTTTTTGATACTGTAGTTCTCCCCTCCCAATTAAGTTTTACAGTCAGCTAGAGTTGTTTTCAGGGTTAAATTTAACGTTTTTTTCTCAATTCTTTTTTAACGAAATGTTAGTGGCAAGGTTCGATTTAGGACAAATAATCATTTATTTTATTTAGTTACACAATAAAATAATGAATAGATCGGTGAATAGTGCAACTCCACATGTAGAATTGCACTATTTACAAATCTATGAAAATTCTACTTTAGATTTATGATAGATAATTTAATAGAATGTGTTTTTATTACACAATAAAATAATGAATAGATTGGTGAATAGTGTAACTTCACATGTAGAGTTGCACTATTTACAAATCTATGAAAACTCTACTTTAGATTTAGAATAGATAATTCAATAGAATATGTTTTTAGTATTTATATTATTTATAGCTAAAAGTAAATTTTAGCTAATCCATTGTGAAAGCTCTTACCAGTGGCATAGTTACTGTTAGGTACGTGTTCAGATGCTTATTTATTTTGGTAAATAAATGAATTTGTCTGAACCAAAGAATGCTTTTAACCGAACAAAAAGAAAAAAGATATATTATGTATTTGTCCAACAGAAATTTGGCATATGATGGGAGTAAATATTCATTTTTATTCTGCACTTCTTCTCAATTTCAATTCTGGTTTGCTTACTATTATTTATGTTTGTCAAACTTGATTAGGACTGTACATGATTTCTTGCCATCAACCGCTGTAGGTCTTCCTTATCATGTATCAAGGTTTTGAAAGGAATCACGGAATGTCTTGGACTCTCAAATTAGCTTTAAATTACTTACACAATACCTTCACTTAGTGAAGACTAGTCTTCTTAGCAGCATTATTAGAAATTGGAAGTAAAAATAGTCAATCTCAAGCATTTAATTACAAAATCTTTAAATTGACCGGCCGGCTTGGGGTGGTTCGGCCACCCCCGAACCACCCCCATGGCCCACGAGGGTGGTTCAGCCACCTCCAAGGAGCCAAAACCCTCACTTCTTCTTCTTATTCTTTCTTTCTTTCTTTTATATTTTTCTATTTTATTGGGCCTAAGCCACCCCTCTTTTTCTTTCAATTTTTTTTTTTTTAAAAAAAGTTTTTAATTTTTTTTAAAGTTTTATTATTTAATTTTTTTATTAATTTTTAAACTCTTTCTTTCTTTTTCTTTTTTTTAGATTGTTCCACATGACAACACTTTAGAGTAAACACATGGCAGCCCGTTAAATTTTGGGCGGAAAAATAAACGGAGGTGCCCAATTCATTTTTTTCCAAAACCTATGTACTATCTGTGAAACAAATTAAAACTGAGGTACCAAAAAATAAAATTTTCAAACCAAAGTACCAAAAATGTATTTAACCCTTTATGATTTATCATACTTTTATATGAAATTTTTTAATTTTAGTTTTGTATTTTTAATAAATAGTTAAAATATTATTAACAATGATGCTATTTTGTTGATATAATGCTTTGATTAATTAAATTGGTATTTAATATTTGTGAGAGTCGAGAGAAGGAAATAAGAGAAATAAAAGAAAAAAGTGGTGATGTGCTGATTAGTCTTTTTTATTATTAGTCTCTCACTCTCCTATCACCCTCCCCCCCCCCCCTCTCTCTCTCTCTCTCTCTCTCTCTCTCTCTCTCTTTCTCACTCGACTTTCACAAAAAAAATAAAAATAAAAATACAGTAAAAATAGTATTTGAAGATCGTAAAGATTGCGATGAATAATCGGTTAAAATTTGTCTTGAAAAATTTGTAATTAAAATAAAAAAATATGTATTTTGAATAATTAAAATAATTTTTGTTGTTAGAGATGCTTTGATTGGGCCAACGGTCTTATATTGTAAATATGTTATGCTATAAGAATTTTGATTTATTTTATTTTTATTGTCATAAAGTTGATATAATTTTTAAAATAATGATTAAATTTAAATTTAAATAGTAAATAATCACAAATCTAATTTTAATTTTAAAAATTACGTTAATTTTAAAAATGATAACAAATCTAATCATAGCATCAGCTGGGTGAGGTAGAATGTGAAGGCCACGCGTGACATGAGCTAGAGCTTCTCCATTAATATCCATTTTCCAACATTTCACGTCAACTTTTCAGTGGGGTTGCGTGCAAATTAAATGGTCAAACTTTTCACCATTGGTTAAAACAGTTGCAGTAAATGGTTAAATTTTTTTTTTTTTTTTACATGTCCACACAAGAGGGAGGGGGATTCGAACTAGTGACCTCCGCTTCATGAGGCGTGGTCTCCAGCCGATTGAGCTAACCCTTGGAGACAAATGGTTAAATACTTAAATTGATGGGTTGTGGAAGAATCTCGGCCGATACAGGGACATACAGCGATGGCAAAGAGTAATTTTTATTTAATATTTGTACAATTGTAATTATTATTTTTTATAGCAAATTATTAGATTTATTTTTTACATGTGGGCCTTAAATATTTAATAATTAATCTTAAAAAAAATAATTAGAACCGTACAAAAATTATGTAAGAGTTATACAAAAAAATATTACTCGACGACAAATAAGTGAAATAATTGCCTAAGAAATTGATGGATTGCATGAGCATCCGAACAAGCTATTCATATTTTAATGAAATTTTAGTTAAAAAAATTATTTTTTTGTTATTTTAACTATTATTTTTATCAAACTTCATATATCAAAGTTTTTAAATACTTATTTTTATTAGTTTTAAGCAACCACTTATAGCGAGTAATGAGAGAAAAAAAAGTAAAAAGTAAAGTGAAATGAGAAAAAAATTCTAAAAAATAATTAAAATATTAAATAGCTCATAATATTTGTGATCTAAATTTAGAGTGAAATTTTGACATGAGCCAAAATAAAAATAAAAAATTATAAAAAAACTTGTTGAAGTAAGTTTTTTGAATTTTCTATCAAATTTTAATGAGAATTTTAAAATAAAAGCTCACTACACTAGATGCTCTGGAGACCTTTTAAAAATTCAAATTTCTGCAATATTCTTTCCATATTTTAATTCAAAACCAAATAAAGCTAACTCACATCCTTTTCAAATCCCCATATCAAAAAATATTCGCGCGTGCTGTGGATCTCCGGTCTTTTAAAAAGTGCAATGACGCTGATTTTTTTTGTTGTTGCTATAATAAATAGTTGGTTCTGGGCCTTCTGGCTATTTATTCTATTCCAGTACTTCAACAAAATCTGTTATAAAAAAAACCTCTAAAAGAGGCATTTAATTATTGTAGTTCACTGTGATTCTGTGAACCTTCAATTTATTATTATTATTATTATTATTTATTTATAAGTGAAGACTTTTATTACCAACAACCAAACATTACAACCAAAAACTGTCTAACCAAAACAAAGGATAAAACCAGAGCAAACCGAAGCTCACACCCACCAAAACAAAACCAAAACAGCAAGGCTGCAAGAAAACTAAACCAGAACATAAAAAGATATGTTTTAATTTAAACAGAGATTAACACTCTCCCTAATCTTTGCGAATCTACCATTTTCAGAAAATCAAGAACGAACATCCCAATAGATCGATCGAAGCACTTGCTCTTCGGTTTTGGGACATTCATTGTGCTTAATTTCATTTATTGCTATCCACAGATGATAAACAGCAGATTGTAGGCCTAATCTGCAAAGAGCACCCCACATTCTCTTAGTTTTCCACTGCCTACAGCCTGTATCCATCACATTCAACCAGTCAATATCAAGATTTTCAATATTACATCTCTGCATACAATTTCTCCAGATTCTGGAATTAAAGCTACATCGAAAGAACAAATGGTCCCGACTTTCCAACCCATGTCTACAGAAACCACACTGAGTGTCCCCTTTGCATCCCCAAACCAAAAGCCTATCTCCAGTAGTAAGGCGGTTTCTCACAGCCAACCATAACAAGAAAGCTTGCTTAGGGATTGCATATATAAGGGAATCAAATATGGCGGTTTCTGTGAACCCTTGTCTACGTTAACTTAATAATTGTGTAATCTCTAAGGACGGATTGTAGCTGTTATTGACTTATTGTAATGGTCTTGTTCATTAACTGCTTTAATGCACTAATTAAATGTATTCGTTACCTCTTACGCAGAATTATTCCAAAAATTCTTAATGACATATACCAACTTCATACTAACTTCTTAAAGGCATATATACTCATAAATTTAGCATCCATGCTCTTAAATTCTAGCAACTTCTTAAATGCATGCATATTCATAAATTCCAGCATACTCTTGAAAACACACATACTCTTAAATTCCATATTTAACACCAAATGCAGCCGTTACTTCCTATGCATGTAGAAATTTCACATTTAAATGCTGATTTTATATGTAAGAATCTCATACTATATTATCACATGCATTTTAACACATGTAAATTTAACAGACAAAATTGAAAACATTTATTTGGACTCAATTTTAAGAAAAACTGTCTCCTAACAAATCAAAACCTCCCACAAGCTAATTAAGCTTGAACCGTTAATTTAAAAGAAAAATATGGGGGACCCAAGACCAGGTTCTCTATATTTTAATAGGCGAGACCACAATTTTATCCAAGTATGTTTTGAGGTCCAATTTTTCTCTTAGCTTTAAAAATTCTTTTTGGCCTTGAGCATGGTACGTTTGACACCCCTTTTTTCAAAAAGTAAATTGATTAGTTTTTTTTTTAAAAAAAATAAATCGTATTGTACTAATTTACTTGATTTTTAAAATTTTAACTTATAAAGTCAAACTTCGAAATTTGTACAATAAATTAAAATTGAATTCATTTTTAAAAAAATTAAACACCCAAATATACCGTAATAAAACTTAAAAGCTAGCAGTTGAACCACCAAAGAGTCAGAAAAATACATTCAAGTTTTCATGACAATTGCTTAAAGGCAAACACTATTTAATTCAATGCTATTTACTCAAAATATTCTCGATTCTGGATAAACGGTGTGAGCATTGAAATTTGTAATAATTTTCGTTACTCATTTTGGGTTACTTTTTCACTATTTATGTGTATAAAGACAAGTGAATCGTTTGGCGACGAGTGAAATTTATTTAACCTTTGGAGAATGCTAGACATTCTATTTTTATTTTTTATTTTTTTATTTTAAAAGTTAGTTTTCAAATAATGTATTATAATTTCATGTGATATATTATTTTAAGAAATATGTTATAATCTTATGAGATCGTAACACATAATTTGAGAATCAACTTTTTTTTTTTTTAACAAAAAAAATAAAATAAAATTGAGATGTCTTAACATTTTTCTAAACGTCATTTATACTGTTTTTTATAGTTTCAACTAGGGGTGACTTTTTAGAGTTTTCACTTGATGGTTTTCTCCATGGCTCAAACCTTGTCAGACAGCATTCATGTCTTAGTCGTACTTGAAAAATGCTATAGTTCATTTTAATATTTTTCTAGATTATTTTAAAAGGACACATATATAATTTTTTTTATTAAAAAATTATATTTATACCTTTCGTAAGAATATAGATATAATTTGTTAATTACATTTAAATAAACACCAAAAAAAACACCCTAGAAAAAATTATTGCATTCCTCAGTCTTACCCTGCTCCGAATCCTTTTTTTTTTTTTTTGAACAATGCCGTCTTCTTCATTCATTCAAACCAACAGAAACAACTCCCCAAAAGGGGTACAAAGCCAGTGAAGAAAACATTACAAACAAAGCACCCTAAACAACTCTAAAACGCCCGCAAGCGAGGAACAGGGCCGGACGGCCATCGTAGTGAGCAGAGATAAAGAATCTCTGCCCACAAAACCAGGAAAACCTGGCTTAAAGCAGCTACCCACCGGTAGACTGTGATTACAAGTTGGAATATACAAATAAACAACAACAGAAAAACAAACAGAACAAATACAAACAGAAACCCAGACAGCAGACACCGGCAAGAAACGAAGGCTAGAGACGGCGCGTGTAAAACACGCCCCCTCACCGGGAACCATCCAGGCAACAGACAACCTCCACAAGCTGAGATCAGCATCTTCAGAGACCGGAGAGAAACAGTTGTAGCCCACACACGCAAAAGCATAAGAACTGAAACATCGGCGCGTGCGGGTCACGACCGACCATGGACGAACAGCACAGCCTCGAAAAATGACCATCCTGACCAGAAGAGGTCGGCCATCACGTTAAGAAAGCTCCTGCTGGAGAAAGACCAGCCGAGACTTATAGATCCGACGCTGAGTAAAACTCCACCGGAAATCCTCCAACACCCACCGTTCTACACGGGGCGGCACCTGGACTCGCTGTTTGCCACAAGAGAAAAACAAACAGAAACAGAAAAAGGAAAGAAGGAAAACAACCCACAACCTCCACCGGTACAAACACCGGAAGGAACAAAACTCCTACAGCCTAAGGGCTAGGAGACAAAAACCCCATGGCCAAACGGCCAGGGGAACACAAGCACCAGGAGGGGGAGACGCGAAGCCTCCCCCCCCCCCGGCGAAAAGGTTCTCAACTGAGTTACTTTCTCTCTCTAGAAAAATACAGACCTTCTCTCTCTAAGAGAGGACCCGAGAACTTCAGAAGAGCCAATTTGCCCTACCCCTGCTCCGAATCCTGTGATACCAAGGCTTTGGAAACAGTAACAAAACCTGCCATTGTAAGCTGAAATACGTCTTGTATTCGTCAAGTTTTTGGCAGTTTTTAACTTTTTCACGTGGGCATGAGCGGCAAAATTCCATTCCCTACTTCGCAGTATATACTGTACGCAACGGTGGTAGTGTAAGATTTAATCTGATGTCCCGTATCACGAGCACACACACGGTCATCCGACAGTCATTATTCCAAGTTTCACAAAAATTTGGTGAATCAAACTTACACACTATCAAACCAATTTGCCTAGGTTTTTTTTAAGGACAAAAATTTTCTACAAATCTATTTATAAGAAATATTTTACAACTCACGTGTAAGAGTGATATGTATTCCTTGACATGTGAGAAGCACATGTTAATTGCATGTGTTTCTCATATATTTTTTTAATAGTATTAATAAAAAAACATATGCTTCTCACATGCTTAAAGAACACATATCACTCTTATATATAAGTTTTATATGTAGGTTGTAGGATATTTTCTACAAACCGATTTATAAGAAATTTCTATTTTTTTTTTAATTTACTTTGGATATCCTCGCATTTTTGGTTTAAAATTATAGTAGTTTTTCCAACCGGGTCACCCAATCGGGTTGGATTGGGTTGAACAAAATGTGAATTAGCCTATTGACATCCAAACATGGATTCAAAAAGATATTGAAAGCTATGTTTGATAAACAATTTTTTTTCTTTTTCTTTTTTTCAAAAAAAACATTAATTTCAAAACATTTTAATTTTTATAGCACATCTCCTTTTTGCAATTTTCTTCAGTTAACTGGATTCTCTTTCGTTTCATTGGATCCTTCTCCGAAAAAGCTAGAAAACTTTTTTTTGAGTAAAGCTAGACAACCCTTTTTTTTTTCTTCTTTTTTCTTTTTTTTTTTTTGAGGAAAAAAAGCTAGAAAACCTTTTTAGCAGTCAATTAATGTTTAAAAAGCGCATAAACATTTAAAAGCATTAGACTATGGTTGTATTGATAAACTATTTAATTTTATTGTTTTTGTTGGTGATTGTTGAGGTACAGTTAGTGCTTTAATTGTTGTCTGTAGACCTATACTTAGAAACTGAGAGCATATATGCTGATTGTTAATTAGTTTTATATCTGATATTGATAAAATATTGTTCAGAACCGAATACTTCAAAAGAAAAGAAATTAAAAGAAAAATGGTGAGAATGTATTTCTTGCTTTTAATATATATATTAATACACACATTTCTTTGATGTGTCTTGACCATTAAAACTATGATACGGGACTATTGACCACTTAGAGCTCCCCTCCATTACTCTAGTTGAGAAATAGTACATGGACTTAAATTTTTATAAAGGGAGTTTTCCTAACTGATGTAGAGTTTATTCATTGGAGATGATCAAAATAATTAATAAAAATAAATGTTATAAGTACTAATGAATGAGCTCTACATTATCTTAGTAACGCTTTCTTTGTAAAACTTTAAGTGCATGTAGCATTTCTCACTTTAGTTTGACTTCTTGGAAAACTTTATACTTACAAATTTAAGGAAAAACTACAACAACAAAAATCAAATTATCAGCCATTTTTAAAGTAGCCTCTTGAACTACCAACCTTAGCACTATGACCCTCCAAACTACCAAATAGTGCTAAAAATATCTATTTTGTCAAAATATTCATATAATACCCTTGCTACGTGTCACATATTTAAATAAAAAGGGGTAATTACCTTTCCCCCCATGAACTACCAAAAAATGCGCGATGCCCCCATGAACTACCAACTCGGCCAAAATAGAGCATTCAACTACCAAAGACAACCCTTTTCCCCCCTTCCGTCAGTCAAAAAGGTTAAAACAAACGGTCAACGGGTCACGTGACCGTCACACGCCATTTTACCCTCATGTTTTTTCCTCTTTCCCCCCATGAACTACTACCATCTTCCTCTTTCCCCCCATGAACTACCACTATCTTCCAACATGCCCCATGTAAAACGGCACATGACCCATTAACTGTTTCTTTTAACCTCTCTAACTGACGGAAGGGGAAAAAATGGTTGTCTTTGGTAGTTGAATGCTCTATTTTGGTTGAGTTGGTAGTTCATGGGGGCATCGCGCATTTTTTGGTAGTTCATGGGGGGAAAAGGTAATTACCCCAAATAAAAATTAAAACAATTTAAGGATAAAAGTGTCTAAAGAAATGCGAAAAGTTAATTTTGTGTCTATTTTTACAAGAACAAATGAACTTTGAGAGGATCTGTTTCCTTATAAAAAGACCCAGGCCTATCTATTTATTAATCAACCTCTCCCATTCAAACCCACATATTTCCTTTAATCTGCTGTCCTCTTGCAGGACCAGCTCGATATATTTTGGGGTCCAAGGCTAAAATTTTAAATGATGCCTTTTTTTTTTTGTGGGCCCACTCTCAGTGATGGGAAAATTTTAAATAATTGATATTCAAAAATAATTTACAGCATTTGAAAAGCTCCTTTTTTTTATATATATCGATAAATGAAATTTTAAAAATGATTACCAAACAGACATTCAACATGTCAAAAGTTTGGTCGGATTGTAAACAATGAAGAAAAAAAAAAGAGAGATAAATGACAATTTTTATAAATTTTTAAAGATTTGATGAGTGAATAGCATTAATCAAAGTTGGTGAGTATTGTTCATTGTTGGGGATAAAATTAACCCCGAGGACACGTGGATCAGGATCTTGGAACATCTCGGAGTTTCGTCTCGGGGATTTATTATGAACAGAAGAAAAGGTTACTTCGGTCTGATAGAATCCAGTTACGACAATAAATATACCGAGATCTCCATGTCGGAGCGAACATATCTCAGATATTTGTGCCTCGGAGATTAGACAGAAACTACAAAGGCCGTACAGGAAGTTTGACTTACAATTCGGTATAGAGGATTGCCCCAGAGTGATAATGCCTCGGTGTTGTGACACCTCGGATAAATATCTCGGTATAACAATTTCTCGGAT
The DNA here is from genome assembly GCF_958979055.1 of Alnus glutinosa. Classification (NCBI taxonomy): domain Eukaryota; kingdom Viridiplantae; phylum Streptophyta; class Magnoliopsida; order Fagales; family Betulaceae; genus Alnus; species Alnus glutinosa. The sequence continues at coordinate 37,471,124 of NC_084887.1, read as the reverse complement.
CTTCCACAACCCTGTTTTGGTGCGGCAATATCCCGAGATCTCCAAGTCGGAGCGAATACTTCTCGGATATTATCACCTCGGGGGTTGATCGAAGAATGCCACAGTTGTCTTAGAATGAGATAAGGCTAGTATCCCAAAAGATCAGGGATAAGTCTCAATTCCATAATTAATGGGATAAGGTAGTTAATGACACAGAATTAAGATTAAAGAGGTACGAGTGCAATCAAGTTCTAACTCTCATTCAAATCCCCTGAAAAGAAGGTTAGATACGAATGCAATTCAAAATTTGAACTGTGCAGTCTCATCTCCTGAAGATAAGGTTAGATTCAACCAGATTAGAACTCAAACTCTTAATTCAACTAGGCTTCAAGGAGTCTAGTAAGACTACAACTATTGGCCTATAAATAAGGCCCTCACACCAGGTATAACACACAGATTCTCTGAGCTCTTGAGATTATAAACACTCTTCAGAAAGATTGACTTGAACTGACTTAGGCATCGGAGTGGGCGTAGTCGTTATGGGAAGGATACCAAGACAGGAAAACCCTCGGTCGGGGGTCTCCAGATGCAATGAATAGGGATCATCTAAATTCAGAGACAAAGAAATTGAAAGGTTAAGATTCAAATTTAGAAATTTCATTTCAGTAATACATAAACTTTTCTACAGGTTTCAAAGATTCAGGAAGATAAAGCTCTAAGAAGGTTAAAAAAAAAAAAAAGGGAGAAGAAAATTTAGGCCCGAGAACAGTTTTCAGCTTTCAGCTTCATCAAGAGGATCATCTCGGGGATCCGGTGCATCATCACCCCAGCTCGGAACATCTGGCATGAACTCCTTACCAAAATCTTCCATTTCTCTGATCGCTTCGTCAGGAAATCCAACCAGTTCCGGCCCAACTGTGTCAGGATTGAACTTATAACTGGGGTTCGTTATCAAGGTTCGGAAGTTCTCGAAACCCCAGTTGCACCCACGAGCCCAGCTCTGGTCCCGGAGGAACGACACATAGCTCAGTTGCTTCAGATAACGCTTCAGTTTGGCCTAGCCCGCGTCATATCTGGCTCTAAGCCTAATTAGAAGACTCTCCGAGCGATCCTGCGCCTTAACAGCCTTGTCCTTTTCGGCCTCAAGTGTTTCAACTTCGGCCTTCATCTTATCCAGTTTAACCCGGCCCGCGTCATATCTGGCTCTAAGCCTAATTAAAATACTCTCCGAGCGATCCTTCACCTTAACAGCCTCATCCTTTTCAGCCTCAAGTCTTTCAACTTCGACCTTCAGCTTATCCTTTTCTGCTTCGGCATTTTCGGCATTCTTGCACGCCTCGGAGCATTCGTTCTGAACGGCCGACAATCGAATGGTTAGTTGATCTGTACGATCAAGCTCAGCAGAAAGACTTGCAACCGAGCGAGTGTACCGCTCATTTGACTCGAACAATTCCTTCTTTAACCGAGCATTGGCAGAGCGCTCCTCGGATATAGTCAAATTCCGTGAAGCAAGCTCTTCGTCTCTAGACTGAAGGAGAGCCTTCAGTGTTGCCACTTCCCTCTCCAGACTAGAGACTCGCGCCTGCACTTCGGGGGCTGGAGCAGCAGGTTGCACCGGGCGGTTTTCATACTTCTGCCAGAGGGCAGTCATCTTCACTAGAAGCTATAAAAAGGAAGGTAAACAAATTCAGGACTAAGTGTTAAAAACTGGTTAAATCAAAAATTCGGAAACTTACTTGGTAATGAGAAATAAAAATGCCTTGAGCAATCCTCTCGGGGGGTAGAGGCCACGACATTCCCCAGAAACCCTTCGGGAATCAGACTCTTTATGGCCTCCATTGGATGACCGATGAGGCCTCTGCCTAAAACTTCAAAACCCGCAGAGACTCTGGAAGAAGAGCTGGGGCTCACAGAAGGAGCAGCCCCCGTACTTGGGGCAGCTTCAGAAGCATTTGGCCTTAACTCAGAAGTGCTGGCCTCAGCACCAGATCTGCTCCTAATAGAAGCCTCGGGAGGCATGTCAGCCTCAGAAGTGGTGGTCTCGGTGTTAATCCGAGACCCTTCAGGTTCCCCAAGATGTGACCTCGTTTCGGACGGATTCACTCCCCTTACTTCAGGACCAGACCCCGGTATGTCCCGAACACCAGCTTGCTAAGAAGATTCTGGCTCTTATGTATTTTCCATCTCGGGTGTTCCCCTATGAGCTTCGGTTTGATTAGGGAGCGAACACTGCTCTTGAGGAATGGCAGGCCCCACTTCGCAGTCACATTCGGGAGGTGGCGGAGTTCCGGGACGTTCAGGTGAAGGAGTTCGAGGAGTGCCTTCTTCCGCCATTTCTTCGATCGAAGCCCTATCTCGGGGGGTACTAACGTCCTCATCATCAGCAGTTTCATCACCCAAGGAAGCGGACTCTTGCTGTACCACCCCGAAGTCAGAAGGCCTTATGACCGGCTTACCCCACATCAGCTCAGCCTCTAATTTTTTTTCGGCAATGCGGTCTTGAGCACTGAACTTCTCCTTCCCCGCCGTATGTTTCACCCTACGCTTGACTTGCATTTGGCAAGCCTCGGATGTCGGTCCACCCCTCTAGTCAGATCTCTCGGGTACCGGACTAGTTACTCCACCTTGAGTTCCCTCCGGAACAATGTTTGGGCCCTGGTACGATGCCTCAGACCCGGATTCATCTCTTAGAGTAAAAGAATGAGTATTGCCAGCTTCTGGTGAAGGGGGAACTTCCGGAATGAAACCTCGGAAGCTCGCTGATCCCTCTTCAACGCTGGTCCCAGCCATAGGTATCGAAGGGGAAGTTCTCCTTACACTCGAGGCGGCCAGAGGAATGTTCCGCTTATTTCTCAAAGGAACATCCTCAGAAACATCCTCAGGAACCTCTTCGGCTCTGCTAAAAGGCATCTTCTTATTGATAGGCCTCGGAGAGGGAGGTGCATCATTTCTTCTCTTGGCAGCTCCTTTTTTGGTGACAATTTTCTTGTCTCTCGGAATATTGTATTCAAGGAACTGCCTCAGATTTTCCTCGGTCACAAGATTGTCGAAGTCAATTTCCTCAAATATCTCAGCTTTGACCCTGACAGCCGACCAGTCACTTATCTTCTTGACATCCTCCTCTTCGGGTATACTGCGTGAAGGGTTTTAGCTTCGGTCAGGTGGTAGCAATTGCCAAGTCCGAGGCATCCTACGGTTCTCAGGCAAAAGAACACTTTCGGGGCATTCCCATTCCCCAGAGACTCTAAAAAACTGCAGCTCCCAGAACTTGTTGTTTGTTAACCCGCTCTTAAGTTTAATGAAGATAGGGGGGTGGCGAACACATAATTCTATCATTCCTTCTGAAGTTTGCCTCGGTCTATCAACGTTGAAGAACTGAAGAATCTTCATCTCTTTCTTTAGTACGATCCTCCAAAGGATGTATGATGCGAACAGATATCTCCAGGCGTTGGGCATGATCTGACTCGGAGCTACCATCAGGAAGAGAATGAAATCCCGAGCAATCTCCGGAAAAGGTAACCGGAGCCCAGCAAGAAACATCCGCTCGAATAAAGTGATGTCGCCACCATCAATAAACCGAGCCTCAGACGATTGGTAAAACATCCTCACCGTTGGAGGAATGTCATAGTTGAGACGCAGGATGCCCTCATGTCTCTCAAAGAGGGCAGTTTCCACCTTACTCTCCAAGGGAGAGAGGTCAACGGAGCCATCAGATCTTTTAGTTCGAGCCCGAGAGGTAGCAGGAACGTTGGAAGCAATCTTCTTGGGAGCCATTAGAAAAAGAAGAAGGAGGAACAGGAGTTTCAGGAAAAGAAAAAAACTCAGGAAGATGGCGACAATGGAGAATAAAGAAAGAGAACGAAAATATGTCAAAGAGTGAATAGTGAAAATATCCCAAAAACATTAAATACCCCCCCCCCCCCACGTGTCCGAAATATCAAGAGGCGCCATCATATCAAAATCCCTGAAAACTGAAAAGGCGCACTTTTCAAATCCAGGCATTAAATAGCACTACCTCGAGGATATCGCGACATGATGGAAAAGGACGGCGGTTCAGACCTGACGTCATTATTACAGAAAGAAGCGGTAAGTTTCAAACATTCAAATTTTGAAAAGACGCGCCCTCTACAGATGCAGGTACAGGTTGGCAGGCGACAATTAATTCTTTCATTTCAATTTATTTTTGAAATTAGAGAATTAGGGGGGTAACTGTTGGGGATAAAATTAACCCCGAGGACACGTGGATCAGGATCTTGGAACATCTCGGAGTTTCGTCTCGGGGATTTATTATGAACAGAAGAAAAGGTTACTTCGGTCTGATAGAATCCAGTTACGGCAATAAATATACCGAGATCTCCATGTCGGAGCGAACATATCTCGGATATTTGTGCCTCGGAGAGTAGACAGAAACTACAAAGGCTGTACAGGAAGTTTGACTTACAATTCGGTATAGAGGATTGCCCCAGAGTGATAATGCCTCGGTGTTGTGACACCTCGGATAAATATCTCGGTATAACAACTTCTCAGATCTTCCACAACCCTATTATGGTGCGGCAATATCCCGAGATCTCCAAGTCGGAGCGAATACTTCTTGGATATTATCACCTCGAGGGTTGATCGAAGAATGCCGCAGTTATCTTAGAATGAGATAAGGCTAGTATCCCAAAAGATCAGGGATAAGTCTCAATTCTATAATTAATGGGATAAGGTAGTTAATGACACAGAATTAAGATTAAAGAGGTACGAGTGCAATCAACTTCTAACTCTCATTCAAATCCCCTGAAAATAAGGTTAGATACGAATGCAATTCAAAATTTGAACTGTGCGGTCTCATCTCCTGAAGATAAGGTTAGATTCAACCAGATTAGAACTCAAACTCTTAATTCAACTAGGCTTCAAGGAGTCTAGTAAGACTACAACTATTGGCCTATAAATAAGGCCCTCCCACCAGGTATAACACACAGATTCTCTGAGCTCTTGAGATTATAAACACTCTTCAGAAAGATTGATTTGAACTGACTTAGGCATCGGAGTGGGCGTAGTCGGCACCCTCGACAAGTTGTTTGTTCTTTTATAGAATCAAGGTTGCAGATCAGGACCCAGCAGCGAATCACTAGGCGACACGTCACCATACCGGAAACTGTACCAACATTCATTAACCAAATTTTTTTGGTTAAATTGATGAGGCTATATTTTTGTCCGTTTTCACCAAATTGCCTCACCAAAATAACTTTTTCTATTTATGTAAGACTACTAGAAATGCTCTTATATGGCTCTCCCAAAGACCGGCAAAAAAGAAGTATGTCAAGCATCCAAACTCTTTTGTGGCTAATCATTCTAGCTCATAAAAAAAAAAAAAAAAATCAAATACTTCCAATAAATCATAGATAAAAAATCTCATTAAATATTGAAGGAGGAGCAAAAGAGGATGAGAAGCCTATATTTCCTGTTCCTACTTGTAAGATGACAAGCTTCCCAACTTTTGGAATTTTCAACAATAAATAGATTTTCACCAAAATGCTTTAAAAAACAAGTAAATGAAAATTAAATAAATACATGTAATAATAAACAGAAAACAATTCTATAATGCCCTGACAAATTGTGATAAATGCCTTAATAAGTATATGCCATCAAGTCTCCAAGGGATAGCTCAATCGGCTGGGAACCACGCCTCACGAAGATTCATAATGTCATTAAACGTGGCCTTATTTATTTAAAATTTATATTTTAAAATAATGTGAATAAAAGGAAGCGAAAGGCAAATATGTCTGGCCGTGACAAAGAAAAAGGACCTTTTTTTTTTTCTTTCTGTTTTTGGGAAAATTGACTTGTACGGAGAGCAAGAAAATAAAACACATATGAGGTATCGTGTGCAGTCAAAATTAATTTGGCATCAGTAAACAATAATGAGTTGTATTATTTATACATATAAATTATATAATATGCTAACAAATATCATATGAGCCAATAATAATAGATAACACAGATTGGGAGGTAAATAAATCAGTTTGTTCAATACCGGCTTGGTTTAGTCCGATTCGAACTCAATCTTGATATTGTAAAAACTCGCTCGTTACTGTAGAATCCGCTCGATTAGTAAGTGATACATACCCGACTCGTTCGACAAAGCTCGATAGGAACTCGTGAGCTCACTCATTTAAAGCTCAATCGGATCGTTCACTCGGCTTGTTAATCAGACTCGTTAGCTCGTTCATATCTCTTATATATTACTAAAAATGAGTTCTATAAATTTAAACATATCTATTAGTAATTAAGTAATATATATTATATATGTTAATATTTATATGTGCGCGTATTAGTTAACATACTAATTAGTTAGTTCATAAACTAACATATTATCTAATTTATTAACATATATTAGGTAAATGTAATTAACCATATGTTACTCGATATATATATATTAGGAAATATATACAACGTAAAATATCGAAATTATTTTCCAAAAACAATTTACGCCGAAACAAACGTATCGGAGCATAAGAAAAAACCCTTTCCATGATTACGACTTGTCGGCTTGGATTGGAGCTTAATTTCGTGGAGGTTCACAATGAAAGCGAGCATTGGAACCGCTCATTCTAAAAATGGAACAAATTTGTAGAAGTCAACCTAGATGATTTGGAGATAACTAAGTAGTTGATGATCCTATGGTGGAATTCCCATACCCATGAAGATACAAAAAATATGATTTTCTTTCTAATCCTTTTGCAGTTGGTCGACACATACATATATATGTCTGCTAACAAAATACGGAGGGTAATTGGAGGACGTTCCTACGAGGAGTCATGCACTTATGATACTAAATATTCTAGTATCTTCTATAATTTTATCACTTATCTAGTCTAAATTGCACAAAAAGTGTGATGTGCGCTCGAGCCCATACTGAGGTGAGCTCGAGCGCCATGCATATGTTATATATGGTGTTACGTACTGAGCTCGAAGAAATATTAAAGCTGTGCTCGAAGAAAGTAATTTTTTCTTTCTTTCTTTCTAGTCCTTTTGCAGTTGGTCAACACATACATATATATGTCTGCTAACAAAGTACGGAGGGTAATTGGAGGACGTTCCTACGAGGAGTCATGCATTTATGATACTAAATATTCTAGTATCTTCTATAATTTTATCACTTATCTAGTCTAAATTGCACAAAAAGTGTGATGTGCGCACGAGCCCATACTGAGGTGAGCTCGAGCGCCATGCATATGTTATATATGGTGTTACGTACTGAGCTCGAAGAAATATTAAAGCTGTGCTCGAAGAAAGTAATTTTTTTTTTCTTTCTTTCTAGTCCTTTTGCAGTTGGTCGACACATACATATATATGTCTGCTAACAAAGTACGGAGGGTAATTGGAGGACGTTCCTACGAGGAGTCATGCACTTATGATACTAAATATTCTAGTATCTTCTATAATTTTATCACTTATCTAGTCTAAATTGCACAAAAAGTGTGATGTGCGCTCGAGCCCATACTGAGGTGAGCTCGAGCGCCATGCATATGTTATATATGGTGTTACGTACTGAGCTCGAAGAAATATTAAAGCTGTGCTCGAAGAAAGTAATTTTTTCTTTCTTTCTTTCTAGTCCTTTTGCAGTTGGTTGACACATACATATATATGTCTGCTAACAAAGTACGGAGGGTAATTGGAGGACGTTCCTACGAGGAGTCATGCATTTATGATACTAAATATTCTAGTATCTTCTATAATTTTATCACTTATCTAGTCTAAATTGCACAAAAAGTGTGATGTGCGTTCGAGCCCATACTGAGGTGAGCTCGAGCGCCATGCATATGTTATATATGGTGTTACGTACTGAGCTCGGAGAAATATTAAAGCTGTGCTCGAAGAAAGTAATTTTTTTTTTTTTTTTCTTTCTAGTCCTTTTGCAGTTGGTCGACACATACATATATATGTCTGCTAACAAAGTACGGAGGGTAATTGGAGGACGTTCCTACGAGGAGTCATGCACTTATGATACTAAATATTCTAGTATCTTTTATAATTTTATCACTTATCTAGTCTAAATTGCACAAAAAGTGTGATGTGCGCTCGAGCCCATACTGAGGTGAGCTCGAGCGCCATGCATATGTTATATATGGTGTTACGTACTGAGCTCGAAGAAATATTAAAGCTGTGCTCGAAGAAAGTAATTTTTTTTTTTTACACATATTTTATGTGGGCATTATAATAACATTTATTTATAAAATGACCAAAATACCATTTTTCATTAAAAATGGTTATTTACATAAGGATCGTTTTAAAAACATCTATAATTATAACGGCTATTTGTATAACAGTTATAGTGGTTTGGATGGTCTGGATTTATCCTAGCAAAACAAATCCATGGCTAGGGTGAACACAAGTGTTCGGTAATGGCAGTAAGAGGATAGAAAACCATCATTTCAAACTCTAATATCTCTTATCTCCTTCTAACCGATACTTAGATTTCTAACTTAGTAGCTAACTCACTCCTAACTGAGTTCCATGTGATTAAGCCAACACTGGGCTGTGGGTCTACTTGACGTGGGCTGGGCTTATGGGTAGCAAAAATGGGCCCACAAATGTTTTATATCTGAATTTTCGTCAAAATCAGGGTACTATCCTTTCATGGGTGTTTTCGTACTCTTAACGGAGTTCAAAAATTATGAAATTCAGAGGGTAGCTAGAGGACTTTGAGACGAGCGTTCTGGATTTTGAATCGACCAAAACGAAGTTCATTTGACCCTATTTTCATTATTCCAAAGTTTAAGGTCCGTTTTGAACTTTTTATTAAATTAGCTCCAGCAAATCGGGTCAAATTTCGGGTTAATGGGTTGGGCATCCGGGTAGGTTAAAATTCGGGTCTAGTTTTTGGGCTACTGGGTCTAGGTTTAATTCAACCCAAGCCCGATCCAATTTTTTTTTTTTAAAAAAAGAACTTGGGTCATTAAGTGGGCTGACCCAAAAGCCCAAGTGGCCCATCCGGATTTTACTATTCAGTAGCCCATCCAGATTAAATAAAACAAAAAAAAAAAAATTGGATTTTGTGGTATGGGGTTTAGAACTTGGGTTCTCTAAAGGATCTAAAACTACTAAGACCATTGGGTCATAAGTTTTATTATATCTTTATATTGCAATTCTATTCCTTTTATTTTTCCATTATTCAATATTAAAATTAAAATTATAGTTTCTTTAATACTTTAACTTAGGAATATAATTAATTTTTTTTTAATTATATTGTTTAAATATAATTGGTTTGATGCCTAGACCTAAGAATAATTAACAATACCATACATGCTAGAGTGTTTACAGTAATATCCAAGAATGCAATGTCTAGAAAAGTTCTGGCTAAGGAAAGTTTTAGGATTTAGGGTTAAATATATTTTAGCCCCCCAAACTACCACCCTTTCTCCGGATGGCCTCCTAAACTACCAATGCTTAGATTATGGCCCCCAAAACTACCACTTTCTGATTTTTTGGCCCTATTCATCTATTTATGCTGTCAATTTTAACAGAAATTTGCCCAAAATTCGAAAATACCCCCCTTAACCGTTGAAATTTCAAAGTGTATGAGGGGTATTTTCGAATTTTTGTTTAGAATTAACTGCATAAATGAACGGATGTGGCCAAAAAATCAGAAAGTGGTAGTTTGGGAGGCCAGAATCTAAGCATTGGTAATTTGGGGGGCCATCCGGAGAAACTGTGGTAGTTTGGGGGGCTAAAATATATTTATCCCTAGGATTTAAGTGTGTCCATTGTGACCTCCCTCACTTTTCTGGGAACTCACCTGGTTGCACCTTGAAAAATTACTGTTTACCCCATTTAGGTATTGGTTTGTTATATTCTTGGGACTTTTGTGAGCATCTATACACAAAAACGACAGAACCTACTTTTGCACAAAACCCTAAATTTAAAAGAGGAGTCTTTTTATTTGAACATACCTTGATCGAACACCCACTTCGGTCGGTTTAATCATGACAACCCTTAGCCCAAAGTCGATTTCGGCTGAAATTTGTTGTTGACGATAATCCGCAAAGGAATCCTAAATCAGAAATTTGTTGTTTGTTCCTTCTTCGGTCTCCCATGATGTTTTTCGGGTTTTTACTTTGTATTTGAAAGTGGTTTTTGATTTTTTAAGCGGACACAAGGACTGGTCTTTTTTTATTTTAGAAAACAACGGCTCAATTTTTTTTAGGGTATTTTCGTCCGGTTATCTGCATATAAGTCACATGTCGCGCACGTGGGTCCATTTCCGTCTCATCAGACGGAGTAATTGGACGGAAGGGGGTGGATTGAAAATTTTTGTAACTTTCTTGGGTGCAATTGAAGCAATCTAAACATTGGTACCAGGATTGCAAATTCGTGTAAACATCAGGGGGGGTAAATTGCAGTTTTCCCTAAAAAGAAAATGTGATAAGGGGTCACCTTACCATAATCCCCGAGAAGGTTTGAAGTGTCCAAATGAGCTGCCATTTAGAAGAATAGAAAAAGATGAAGTAATTTACAAAGGCGAATCTAATTTATCCACTTAGCATGAAAACCAAGTTTATGCAAAATAAAAAATTGAAATTCCATTCCATTTTATTAAATGCCTTTCCATATCAATGTTGACAGTCATGAGCTCCCACGACCACGTTTAGACTTGAGAGTGTATAACATTTTATGAGCCATAATCGAGTTGTCTTGTATGAGGCGACCAGGAACAAAAGCCGTCTCGAAATGAGAGATAATCTTGTCCAACAAAGGCTTAAGGCGATTGGTAAGCAATTTATAAATAATCTTGTAAATAATATTGCATAAACTAATAGGACGGTAGTGCTGAACCAAAGAACCCCCAATTTGTTGGGAATAAGAGCAATAAAAGTGTGATTCTGCTCACGAAGTAATTGACTGTGTTGAAAAAAAATGCCCAACTACCTATAACACGATCACTTTAATGTGATCCCAGTATTTCATATAAAACAGAGAAGTAAAACCATTCGGGCCCGGAGCTTTGAATTGTCCCTGACTAATGAGAGAAGCATATATCACGTATTCTATATGGGTAGCACATAACATGACATTATCCTCCACTGAAATAGCACTATCAAAAAGTGCCAAAAGGTCCTCATGAAAAGAAGGATTAATAGAAGTATAGAGTTCTTTAAAATTGTTGACAAAACAATTACCAATATCTTGTCGGTTAGAGAGCCAACCAGAATTCGGAGATTGTAAAAGAGAAATGGTATTCCGACTACGACGAATGAGAGTGCTTGTATGAAAGAATTTAGTATTCCAAAGCGATTCCTCCTGAAGAAGGTATTCATCCAACAGAGACTGAAGATGCAATTCCAACGCCAAGTTAGAGTCAAAGGGTGGAGCCCGTTGAGTAGCATCAAGAAGCTGCAAAGTGGAATTAAGTTTAGTCCGAATATCACCAAAATAATGTTTATTTCAATGACGGATTGCTTTCTTTGTATACTTCAATTTCTTTGTTAAGCAATAAGAGGGAGAACCCGTGGTAGGAGTGGACTAGGCTTCACCAACGACAATGCCACAAGAGGGATTTCTAGTCCAAAATTCCTTAAAACGAAACGGACGTGGGAGAAAAGGGAAGGGAAGAATTCAGAAGCAGAGGATTATGGTCAAAAGTATGAGCTGGTAAATGGATAACCGAGTACGAAGGGAAACAATGAATCCACTGGCTAGTAGCAATACTCAAGTCGAGACGTTCCTTAATAATGCCTAAACCTTGTCTATGATTTGACCAAGTGTAGGGATTACCAGAAAAACCCAAATCAACCATTCCAAATGAGTTAATAAAATCAGAGAAAGGATTGGCAGTGGAATTATTGGAAGGTCGACAACCTAACTTATCATCAGAGGAGGTAATAGCATTGAAGTCACCTACACATAACCAAGGATTAGGATATGTTGCACCAAAGCTAGCCAAAGTAGTCCAGAAATTAGAGTTGTTTTTGTTATATGGAGGACCATAAACAAAAGAGATCAAATATTTCACATTAGGAACATTAGAATAACAACAAGCACATATAATATTATTAGACACATAAAAACTAGTTAGCTTAACATTAGTTTTCCAGGCCAACAAAAGACCTCCTTTAGTGTTGGAGGGAAGAGCCTGAACAAGCATAAAAAAACCCAATTGTCGCAAAACAGGGCTTGCAATATGTGGATTATCTGTTTGGTTTTCCCCATGGATCCCCTTTTTATTAAATTTTAAGCCAATTGCTCGTGATCCCTCTTTCATTGATCGTTACCCTTTGTCAGTGGCGGATCTCATTTTCCATTGAACTCGTACTTGGAATATGCACCTACTTCCTTTGTTGTTCACTCTAGCTACTGTCTTGGAAATTTTGAATATTGGCATTTGTAATATCAATGATTCTTTTCTTTGGACCCCTTCTTCTTCAGGTGTTTTCTCAACTAAATCTGCTCATCACCTTCTCACCTCCGATCGTATTTTGCCCATCTCCCCTCTCCCTCCTGCAACCTGGAAAGCGCTTTAGAAACTTAAACTGAATCATCGATTGCATTTGCTTATTTGGAAAATGGTTTGGAATATTCTTCCTACAAAGAGTCGTATTTCATTTTCCAGTCCCTCTTCTCCAATTGACATTTCATGCTCTCTTTGCTCTTTTCCCACTGATTCCCTGTTACACTTATTTGTCTCTTGTCCGATTGCTCGGGTGGTTTGGAGGAATTCTTTCTGGCCTTTGGATAGTCTTGCTCTTCGGATTGATACTTTGTCTGATTGGTTGTCTATTATTCTGCATCCGGAAACTATTGGGATTCCTATTTCAGATTCACATCTATTTCAAATATTTGCTGCAGTTGCTTGTGATCAAATTTGGTTTGCTAGAAATAAAACTCTCCATGAGGACTTGATTCCAAATGACTGTATCTAAGCTTGTTCCCCACCTTGTGGTTTGGTCTGCTCCTATTCTACATTTTTACAAGATCAATTATGATACAATCATTCATTCATCTTTCTCGGCTCAGGCTTCGGTTTGTCGGGATTCTACGGGTTCTATTATTCAATGCTCTTCTGTTATTAGTCCGCCTTGTTCTGCTATTTTGGGTGAGGCTATTGCCGCTTTATTGGCAGCTCGTTTGGGTCTTTCACTGAATCTGTCTTTTGTCATTCTTGAAGGTGATTCTCTTATTGTTTCTCTGGCTCTTAATTACTCTGATATCACTCAAGATTGGAGGATCGCGTCCATGGTCTCTTGTATTCTATATACCATTCCCATTACTATTAGTTGGTCTGCTAGTTATGTCAACCGAAGTGCAAACTTCTGTGCCTACAATGTAACAAATTGGGCCACAATTAGATTCTCATCTAACAACATTCCCAATTTCTCTTTCCGTTTTGGTTTATTTCCTCCCTGTTTTGGAAAGTCAATTTCTTCTTCATTTTATGTTCCTTAATTTGGTTTTTCCCTCTGTAGTATTTAAAATAAAAATAAAAAAACAAAAATGTTTTCCTAAATTTTGCAAATTTGCTAAACAAGTGAATGGCGAAACAGGCCGAGTGTGTTTGATAAGGATGGTTAAGGGTTTTTTTTTTTTTTTTTGGTTTTTTTTACTATTCAATATAATTAATGTAATATAAAAAATGAAAAAAAAAATTGTTAGGAAAAGAAAAATATTTACTTTCGAATTAATTTTTTTTGGTTAAATGATAATAAAGAAGTAATTTATATGATATAAAAATTTGAAATTTTTTTAATTTGATTTTTTTTAGAGAAATGGAAATAGTTTGTCAAACGGTTCCAAAATCGGGAAAAGCTTCTTTCACAACTTTTGCACACCAATAATCTCTCCAAAATCCGGTCTAGCTCTCATCCTTTGAAACGTGGCCTTTCATTAATCGTAATGTCATTAAAGGTGGCCTTATTTATTTAAAATTTATATTTTAAAATACTGTGAATAATGTCTGGCCGTGGCAGAGAGAAATGACATTTTTTGACAGATTATGGAAAATGGTCCTTGGAATGTTGGAGGGGCTTTGATGGTTGTTAAACCATGGCCTCCAGAACTAACTATAGATGAAGTGGATTTATCCTCTTGTGCCTTTTGGGTGCAAGTTCTTGGCCTCCCTTTGCAAAACCTTACTGCAGTGAATGCAATTAAGATTGGCAAGTTTATTGGTATTGAAGTTATTAATGTTGAAAATGGTGATTTAGAGGGAATCATTGCTCATCATCATCTAAGAATCCGAATCTTGATAAATGTTTTACAGCCTCTCAACCCGGGGTTCTTTCTTCCACGGCTGGATCTTCCCTCTATCTGGATTCGTTTCCAGTATGAAAGGTTGGCTGATTACTGTGTCTATTGTGGGTTGATTGGTCATCGGAAGTTTTTTTGCCCTGGTCCTCTTCCTCCCAATCAACAAGAGTTGTTTGCTCATACTCTTCAGGGATATGTTTACCCGGGCACTAGAATCACTCCTTCTCGCCCAGATACTCTCCCGGTGATGTCTTCTTCTCTGCTTTGCTCAAAGGATCTAAGGCCCTCCTTATTTCACCCTCCTCCAGCATCTTCTCATGGTGGTCTGAGTTCCGGTTCCCTCCTTCTTGAGCAGCCTCAGCCTATGCATGGTGTTTCACCTCCGGAGCTTCTGGGTGCTGCTGCTCCTCCAGCTGCGAGTGGTTCCCATGATTCCCAATTTGCCACGTCTCACCAGCCCGATCATGACAAGTGTCCCAAAGGCAAGGCTAAAATATCCTCTCCCTCGGGTTATACTGCTCCAGATATGGGAACCCAGCCCATGGGTGCTTCTGGCCCTTTCTATCCACCTGGTTTTGGACCTCTTCCACACCTTTCTATGGGGCCTTCTCTCACGGGCCCAATTATGCATGGACCAACAATGCAGCATAGTCTTTCAGGCCACTTGCAACTGGCCCAACAACTCACTGGGGTAATTGGAGGACGTTCCTACGAGCAGTCATGCACTTATGATACTAAATATTCTAGTATCTTCTATAATTTTATCACTTATCTAGTCTAAATTGCACTTTTTGGCCAGGCTAAATTGCCCAAAAAGTGTGATGTGCGCTCGAGCCCATACTGAGGTGAGCTCGAGCGCCATGCATATGTTATATATGATGTTACGTACTAAGCTCGAAGAAATATTAAAGCTGTGCTCGAAGAAAGTAATTTTAGGGATAGCAAAATGCTATATATTAAATTGAGGGATAGTAATTTTTTTTTTTTACACATATTTCATTTGGGCATTATAATATTTATTTATAAAATGACTAAAATACCATTTTTTATTAAAAACGGTTATTTATATAAGGATCGTTTAAAAACATCTATAATCATAACGGTTATTTATATAACAGT
Organism: Alnus glutinosa; assembly: GCF_958979055.1. Classification (NCBI taxonomy): domain Eukaryota; kingdom Viridiplantae; phylum Streptophyta; class Magnoliopsida; order Fagales; family Betulaceae; genus Alnus; species Alnus glutinosa. The sequence goes on along the minus strand of NC_084887.1, from coordinate 37,455,797 downwards.
TATATATATATATAAATCGCATAAGTATAATATTTTTTTTTTATTTTTTTTTTATTTTTATAAAAATAGATCAATATAACAGTTAATATAACTAATTTGTCACAGTTATAAAATAATTCAAATGTTATATTCTATAAAATTGAGCAAAATAACGGCATAAGTATTTAATAATGCATAATATTATTTTTAAAACAATTGGGCGGCGCAACGGCTCTTTTATAAAATAGTGACTTTTACTCGAGCATTATAATGGCGTGATTTATAACTCCGCTTTGAAAAACCCTGTTTAAAAACATTAGATAAATTAAATAAATACTTATAAAATATCAATAAAAAGCTTATTTTAGTAAGCTACCCAAAATATATTTTGCACACAGAGAGTCGGCAGGGAGAGGGAGACAGTGAGAGCTTCTTCCTTTCTTTTATTTCTTTGCTTATTATATATATTAGAAGAGAAAAACTACAACAAGGGAAACAAAAGAAGTTCGAAGAGAACAACTAAAACAAGGGAAACAAAAGAAGTTACGAGAGAGAGAGAGAGTCTAAAAAGTGAAGTCCTTTTTCCTTTTTATGCCTTAATCCTCTTTTGTCCTTATCTTTTCTTTTCTTATCTTGGATTCTTGTCTCATTTTTTTTTTTAATTTTAATTTGAAATTGAGGGTAAATTTAGAATTTTATTATAGTTTTAGGAGCATAAAATATTGTCATTTAGGCCGAGTTTACTCTAATAGTATTAAAATAAAATTGATGTGATAAAAAAAAAAAAAAAAAAAAATTAGCCATGCACATTCCGTGGTACGTGTGACAATACTTTGAATTCCACACACTCCCAAAGCGCAGTGTTTAACCAAGCACTGTCTACACCTGTCATGCAACATCTCTTCCACAATCCACGCCTCTTCCTTCCCTTCATTTCCTCTTCTTTATTCTTTTATAGCAACCCAACTCAAGCCGCCGCTCTACCATCTTCTTCAGCAAACCTGGTCGCCGACACCCCTTTCTCAAATATAAAACCTATAAATATTTTCTTTTACTTCTCTCCTTCATCGCTATTCACAAATAGTACATGGACAAATCCAACCCAAATAGGAAGTTCTATGTCCACCAGTGTTTGAATGTTGAAATTAGTCCACCAAAAGTATTAAAATATTAAGAAAAATTAAATTTTTATTTCACCATAGGCAAGAAGTATGAGCTAGAGATGCATGGGAATGGAATGGAGAGCTCCAAGCTTCTTTGCTACCTTAATGGTGGGGCGGCTTAGAGGAAGAAATAGACATCTGCGGTACAGAAAAGTGCTTTCCTTTTATTGTCTTTCAAGTTTCATATAATTGTGCTTAGGGAAAAAAAAAAAAAAAAAAAGTTTCATTACAATGTTTCCGGCTGTTGCCCAACAAGATGTCCATGTGAGTCTTGTGACCCCAATATTACATATTACTTTCCCTTTGATGCAATAATTTCGAAAATCATGAATTCATGATGAGAAATTCCATTGGCTGAAATGACAGTCACAACGACACCTGAAGTGCGTATAAGTAATTCTTTCGGTAGTCTTTTACTCTTCATACTCTAGTTCTAAAAATCGGAAAAGCAACAAGCCCCTAACAAGATGATCCCCCAAAAATTCAGATCAATCTCCCATCTTCCAGATTTACAAGCCTAGCCATATATATACACAGTTAATGATCTAGAAACCCACGTGCAGTTCACACCATCCAAAATCTGCAAGATACAACTAGGATTAGCAACAGTAAATAACACTAAGTGGGACCAAATTGTAATCAAGTTACTAGATATGGAAGCGTTGAACAAGAAAGAGTGGTGTAAAAAACAATATACATGAAAGAGGAGAGAAGAATCATAAGCTTTGGATTTGGAAAACATGGAGCAGATGGGCATCAATTCATGAAGAAACAATTGAATAATTGAATAAACAGTCATTGACCAGTGGTGCATTGCAGAGGCAGATGAACAAAAACTATAGCAATTGCCACAGCAAAAATGATCATCCATTAGAAACAAGAAGCCAACAGATTCAAGGACATCTGTAAACACAAAAGATCAGCATAACATACCTGAAAGTCCATAAGCAGTTTATAAGAGCAAGGGTGGATGTTCATGCTAGCCTCCTCCGCTTCAGCTTCGGAAGAGGGTGTTCTGCAGCACTCGCAATCCTACGAAAAACATTATTGAGATCACCAGACTTCGAACTGATAGGTATGGTAGCCTTTATTCCCATGCGCTGACTAACCTACAAAAGCAAAATTGCATCGTTAATATGCAAGACAATTTAGGGCCAAAAATATGCTAGTATCATATACAACATAACAAATACAATTAACAAAATACTGGTCATGTAAAGAATTAAAGGTCAGCTGACAACAATCTTACTCTCACAATCATCACAACGATCAAAACATGAAGCAAAAGATTAACAGTCCTTAAGTACATGTATTTCCATAGTTATGCACAAAACCACGTGGAACATATCTAAATATTTAGATGTCATTTTTCAACCAAAGCCATAGAATGGCTGAAACAGGGAAAATGTAGTCCAAGAATCTCAAGTTACAACTTGAAACTACTATTACTCTAATAGATTCATGAAGTTGTTCAATCATTTTTTTTTCTTTTTTCTTTTTTTATTGACCATTGGTACTTTTTCCAAAAATGTTAAATTTAGGCCACCTTGTCCAAGTTTTGGAACTTCACCATTCAGCTAATTTGTCTAAACAATTTTTCCTGCCAAATTACTAGAAAAATCACAAGGCAGATTTTGCTAGTGAAAAAACATTGAAATGTAGTTTCTGCATATGGACCGTTCACTGGAATTTGGAGAGTGTTAACTTTGTTTATTGTTTAGTGATCTTGTATTTGGTTGTATCGATCATTCATACTTCGTAATATTTTTGTTCCAAATTAAGAATTGGGAAAAATCTTGTGCATGTATGTAAAGTCGCAAGATGCAAATAATGCTAATCAAATTAGTTTAAAGAGACTGTCTAACAAATTTAGAATTATTACCACTAAGGAGAAAAAACCTACATGAACAAGCACTAAACACCTACGAGCCAACTATTGGAGCCATTATGTTCAGAGCAAGCAAACAACTAAACTCACTAAATAAATTTTGTGGGTAATGGAGCCTGCATAATAGAAAATGCATGATATTATAGTCACGAGAAAGGATAAATACCCTAATATTATTTTGTTTGGCCATGGGACATGAGTTCAGATCATCTTTAGCTGCCACAATGAGGCAAGGAACCTCGAAGCCAGTATCTTTACCATGACTAGCAACTGCTTCCAGCAACTCAGTTGCTCTCTCCCATGAGAAAGAATTAGAACTGTAAAAGTAAAATGCATCAATCCACAGAAAGTGCTACATACAAATGCAACAGTGAAATAATACAAGTAATATATGAGTGTGTGTGTGTGTTCTCGATAAGTAACAGAATATATTGAAATCATGTTTAAAGCAATCTTAAGTTCATTTGCCAATTAAATTAGTAACTTCCAAAGTGACGGTCAAAACCCACATACGTGCATGAGACCAGCATGCAGAGACATTAAAACTCTATTTCATTAAGACCTCGCCCGTGTGCCTATGTGCAGCATCAACAATAAGGGAAATTTTCCTTCTTAATCCTTCGCTTTTGTTGTGTGTTAATTTTTATCCTTTGCTTTGTTACATAGAAAAGAGGAAAATTTGAGACCTTTTATCAAATTGTAAGAGATGGTTATCCCAAGTTAGCAATCATATGATATTTGACAAACTTCGGAATTTTGTGATTAATGGAAGCAATAACTAATGCAATAACTAATGCAAAAGATTAAATCATAATATGTAAAAGATTTTGCTAAAGAATAAATTATAATATGTAAAAGATTTTACTAAAGATTAAATCTTTGGTCAAGAATAGATAGGTCTCTTGTTTCTCCGGAATAGATAGGTCGAGACGGTGATGGATTTAAAGTCTTTCTTCTTTAATACTTTTTTTCCAGTAGGCAGCTACTCTAGACTTTCCTAATGTGCTTTCTTTTCTTGATTTTATTGACCGTCTATTTTCTTTCTAGTTGGGTGTTCATCTTGTATACTTTATGTATACCTAGGTTGCGACCTTTGCATATTGATGGTATTTCGATTACTTTATTGGTTAGTACTAATATATGGCTCTATATTGAAATATCAAGTTTGGAAAAGGCCAAACCAAATTAGAGAAGAAAAGGCTGAATTTGCCAAGTGAGAAAGTTAACACTAATATAACAAACGAGTGTTATTGTGATTTGTACTATACTTAAATACAGTAACAATAAGAGCCTTTTATTCACCTGTCATGAACAAACACTGCTACGTCACAAGCAGCCAAAGATTCTTTATCTAGCAACAATTTACTCACTCCTTCAGGTATCTCTCTCACCACAAGGGTCTTTTTTGTTCCCTGTGACGAAAATAACAAACAATACTCAGACAAAGGGTTGGGATATGACAAGATTAGCAATTACAGCAACTGGCGCAGCATTTTGATTTATACTAAAAAAATAACAAGCATCAGATAAGTGCAAATTTTTTGTCCATCTAGTGATAAACTAAACCACAAATTCCAATCAGATATGTAGATTGCGTGGAGACAAAACCAATGACTTCATGTCAGCCCTGCCTCAAGAAACAATAAAGAAAAGGTTTCTTTGTGAAATGTAATCCACAAATAAGTTGTAAATCAATTAAAGCTGCAGAAATTCTCTTGCACTTGCCATTCTGCAGCCTTCTAAAAATCTTACAGGAAATTTACATACTACCAATAAAAATGGACAGACCAAGAGTCACCATCGACCTGAGTTAGTTCCACACGCATTCAAATAGTTAAAGCAAACAAACTATGGATAATGGGTTAACATAAATCAGAATCGAGGTTCGTCTGTATCTACACAAGGACAAAACTTTATTGCAACTACTACAGAATGCACAGCAAGTATTAGCATATATTTTATTTGATAAGACCAATGGCCACGCATAGCATGTGTTCAACAGGAATTTCAAGGTGCAATGAAACAGCACTCACCCTAGGTTCATCTACAACGTTCACTGCATAATTATCTTCAATGGTTGAAGTATATTCATCACGAAAATGCCTGCATTTCACAATTCATCAACAACAAATCTTATATTACTTGGTCACAAAAACTAAATTAATGGGAACTACTAGATTTACAAGGATGACTCGGAATACCTTCCGAGAAAAGAATTTAACAATGCAGACTTTCCAGACTTCATGGGCCCAAAAACAAAACACTGGAAAACATTTCTGTTTATCTGTTGCTTCTTGCGATCCAAACGCCTTTCTCTAGTCACACGGAATGCAGATGAAGGATCACCAGGAAAACCAATATTTATCATATTCTCCATGCTCAAAGCTGGGTCTAGAAGTGTCGCAAAGGCCCACTGAAATCACATATTTCTCAAAAACTTAAGCACTTACCAGAGAATAGAAGAATGGCTATTGTAAGAAGATAATATATTTTTAAAAAATTTAAAAACTTGAAAAATGTGTATAGCGTAAGTGCAAAATTTTACATATTAATAAATGGGTAAGATGGCCAGATTGAGATCATAATTAGTTGGTACATCAATTTAAAAAATTCCAAACCCCAACTCAGATTTTTTTTTTTAAAAAAAAAGGCAAAAGAAACACTGTGAAACGCATACCATTGACAAAAATCCATCTATAGACCACCCTCCAAATGGATTTTTCTGTGCAGCATCCACGTACGGCTCTCTCTCCCAAGGTCTGGCAAAAGAAGTATGTCAAACATCCGAAAAACCTCACAATAGGCTCGAGAAGGAGGGGCAGAAGAGGATTTGGGGGGGGGGGGGATCCGGTCACACAGATACTATGCACCGACATGTCCCTGCCAGTTTTATTTATAGCAGGTTCGAAGAGAGACTGAAAAGTGAAAAATGCCCAGCTAATAATTAAAAAAGAAGAGAAGCAACTGGAAGAGAGCACCATAAAATAATAAGTATTGATAAGAAGCCTATATTTACAATGGAAACCAAATTTCCCATTCCTATTTGTAAGATGACAAACTTCCCAACTGATGGAATTTTAAACAATAATTAGATTCTCACCAAAAAGCTTTAAAAAAACAAGTAAATGCAAATAAATACATATGATAATAAACAGAAAACAATTCTATATTATCAAAAATAAATAATAACTATCTTAACTTCTCATTAAAAATGAAAATAGCTCCGCAGCAACCAGGTTCCAATCATTAATATATTGATAGGAAAAAAGAAAACTAAGTATTTGTGAAATTTCTAACTTTCCATTAAAAAATTGGGGTAATTAACTTTTTCCCCCATTTTTTTTTTATAAGTAATGATAGTTTTATTGAAAGCGTAAGGCGCCCCTACGTACACTAGAAGTATACAACAGGAAACACCTAACTAGAAAGCGAAAAATAAGCAAGAAATTCAGCAAAGCTGATAGATAAAGGGTACAAATAAGTCATCGACCAGACATACAAGGTATGGAGAAACAACTCTAACACCTCCTCTAGGGAGCTCTCTAAATTCTCAAAATACCTAAGGTTTCTCTCTCTCCAAATACACCAAAAAAGGCAAATAGGCACCATCTTCCATGAAGTAGCGCTCCCAGATCTCCCAGACTTCCACCAACAAGCAACTAAGTCAAGCACACTCCTAGGCATGACCCACGAAATACCAGAGCGGGAGAAAACGTTGTTCCAAAGAGTTGAGGCTAGATCGCAATGTAGAAGGATATGGTCCACTGATTCCCCATCCCGCTTGCAAAGACAACATCTATCCACAATAATTATGTGCCTCTTCCTAAGATTGTCCAAGGTAAGAATTCTGCCTAGAGCTGCAGACCAAGTGAAGAAGGCTGCCCTCGGGGGAGCCTGAGACCGCCACACACACTTCCATGGGAACCACGTACCTCCAGAACCCATCATAGAACCAAAATATGACTTCACCCCGAACACACATTTCTTGGACGGGACCCATTTGAGACAATCAGCCCTCTCAAAGTTCACCTTGGTAGCGCCCAGCACCTGGAAGAAAGAGGCAAAAACATCGACTTCCCAATCATGAGCCTCTCTAATAAAGCTCACGTTCCATTGAATGGACCCACCCAAACTCTCCAAATTATCAGCCACTGACGCATCCTTCACCCGAGCAATGCCAAAGTGATCAGGAAACACTTCTTTCAGAATCGAATCTCCACACCACAAGTCATGCCAAAATCTAATCCTGCTCCCATCCCCCACCTCAAATCTAAGGAATTTGGAGAAAATCTCCCATCCTTTCCTTATAAACTTCCACAACCCTACTCCAAACGCCCTAGCAACCTCTCGGGAGCACCACCCACCCCACAAACTTCCATATTTGGAATCCACCGCGACTCTCCACCAAGCATCTCTATCCATGCCAAAACGCCATAACCATTTACCTAGCAATGATCGATTGAACTGAACCAACTTCCTAATGCCCAGCCCCCCATTCGAAATAGGAGTACAAACCTTCTCCCAACTCACCAAATGGTATTTAAAATCTTCACCCATTCCACCCCAAAGAAAATCGCGTTGCAACTTCTCAATGTGAGAAGCAACACTCACCGGTATAGGGAACAAAGACATGTAGTACGTAGGCAAGTTAGAGAGCGTACTCTTGATAAGGGTCACTCTCCCTCCCTTAGAGAGGTATAACCTTTTCCAACTAGCCAACCGTTTTTCAACCTTCTCAATAACTCCATCCCAGATACGAATAGACTTGTAAGGAGCCCCCAATGGAAGACCCAGATACATCACAGGCAAATGAGCAACTTCACACTCTAAAATCTCGGCTAACCTTCCCACATGAGTGACATTCCCCACTGGAATAATGCTGGATTTGGCCAAGTTAACCTTAAGACCCGATACAGCCTCAAATAAGAGCAAGAGACCTCGCAGAGACCGAATCTTTGAGGAGCTTGCATCACAGAAAATCAATGTGTCATCAGCGAACAAAAGGTGGGAAAAAGAAGCATCGCCCACTCTGAAACCATCCAACACACCCCCACTCACTGCCGCAGTAATCATCCGACTCGGCGCCTCCATAACAAACACAAACAACAGGGGGGACAAAGGGTCTCCTTGCCTAAGGCCTCGCGAGCTGCTGAAAAAGCCATATGGTGAGCCATTAACTAGCACCGAAAACTTTGCAGAAGAAATGCACCGAGCTATCCACGAACACCACTTACCCCCAAAGCCGCATCTCCTCAACATATACAACAGAAAATCCCAATTGACGTGATCATAAGCTTTTTCTAAATCCATTTTGCAAACGACTCCCAGCTCCCTTGATTTAATACAACTATCAAGGCATTCATTCGCAATAAGGATTGGATCAAGAATCTGCCTCCCTTTGATGAACGCACTCTGGGATTTGGAGATAACCTTATCCATAACCGTCTTCAATCTGTTGGCCAAGACTTTAGCAATAATCTTGTAGATACCTCCTACAAGGCTTATAGGCCGGAAATCTTTGAGAGACAAGGCTCCTAGAGTCTTAGGAATAAGAGAAATAAAAGAAGCATTCAAACTCTTCTCAAAAACTTCTCTAGCATGAAACTCAGAAAAAACCTCCATAATGTCCAATCGCACCACCTCCCAACAAGCTTGGAAAAAAGCCATTGTGAAGCCATCCGGACCCGGCGCTTTGTCACCATTCAAAGCAAACACTACCTTTCTAACTTCCTCCTCCTCAAAGTCTCTCTCCAACCACCTAGTTTCTGACTCTAAAATGGCATCAAAGGAAAGATCATCCAACCGCGGCCTCCAACTGTGCTTCTCAGAGAAGAGATCTTGATAGAACTGAACCACATGCTCCCCTATCTCTGCCGGATTAGAAGAAATGGAATCTCCAATCAATAAGGAATCAATAGAATTATACCTCCTGTTTGAATTGGCTATAGAATGGAAGAATTTTGTGCATTTACCTCCTTCTTTCAACCACCTCACCCTGGACTTTTGCCTCCAGCATACCTCCTCCAACAGTAAGCATCTCTCTAACTCACTGACAATCTCCAGCTTCTTTTGAATTTCCTCCTCAACCAAAGCCCTACTGTCTTCCACTGTCTCAACCGCCTGAAGCTCCTCAAGAAGCTTTCTCTTGTTCCTCTCCACATTACCAAAGACCTCTACATTCCACGTCTTCAAATTCGATTTGAGGGCCTTTAGTTTACAAGCAAGCACAAAGCTAGGAGAGCCATGAAAAGAGAATGAATCCCACCATTGTTTCACCAACCCCACAAAACCATCCACCTTGAGCCACAAATTCTCAAACTTGAACGGCCTCCTTCTTGCAGAAGAGTGAGGACAATCGAGGAGAATAGGAAAATGGTCAGAGAAAAGGCGGGGAAGCCTCTTTTGAGACGCCTCAGGAAACCTATCTTCCCAACCAGGAGAGACAAGAAAACGATCAATTCTGGACCAAACAGGAGGACCACAGGAAATCGACCACGTAAAAGAACCTCCAACGAGCGGAAAATCCATAAGGCCCTGGTCAGAGATAAAATCACAAAAGTCCCTCATGGCAGACACACTACCATCTCCAGATCTTTTGCTAGGGAACCTAGTAATATTGAAATCTCCCCCTATACACCAAGGCAAACTCCACCAACTCATGATCCCAGCCAGCTCCTCCCAAAGACCCCTCCGATCAACCCTGCAATTCGGACCATACACGCCCACAAAACCCCACTCAAAGTGATCATCAACATTCCTGAAAGAAACTGCAAGTGTGAAGCTCCCCACGCACACATCCACCTTTTCCACCACCCTCTTATCCCACATGATAAGGATACCCCCTGAAGCCCCACTAGCATCCAACCAACACCAATCCACATAATTACACCCCCAGAGACTACGCACAAATTTCCTAGAAGGATCCTTAACTTTTGTTTCTTGGAGGCAAACAAGATCCACCTTCCAATCTCTGAGCAAATTACAAATCCTTAAGCGTTTACTCCTATTATTCAGCCCCCTTACGTTCCAAGAAAGAATCTTCGGCTTCATGACACTACTACTAGCCCCCTTGCCCTCCTCTTGCCGCTAACCAAACCGGAACCTTTAGCATCATAGTTAATAGAGCTCTCCAAATTTTTAATCTCCCTCTTACCTTTCGTGCGTCCTTTACCCAAGCGACGCTCCTCTTTCCTCTCCTCTTCTATACAAGGAAAGCTAACAATTGCAATTTATGCCCCACGTACGTCATCCCAACAATGGGGTAAATTTCGTTAGCACTCTGCATCACCCAGTCCGAGTACCCCAAGCCACCCAAGTCTAGAGAGTAGGCATTGAGAGGAGAAACCACATCACCAGCCCCTCCCCCCTCCTTGAACTCCACCCAACCAGCACCCCCTGGAGTAAAGCTGCTAGAGTCCTCACCCACCACTCCAACCTGCAGACCAGGGGACACTGAGTCCACCACTGGCCCCCCCATCCACTCACAACCTTCCCCTCCAGCACTGCCAGGGCATGGAACAATCTCCATATCCACCGTTTCATGCCCAAACACATCCCCTGTCAACTCCCGAGACACGCTCAGCAAATTCACACTCCTCAGCTGCGAAGATGTCGAGTCCTTCACCCTCACCAGACCACCCTCTAGACACAAGACAGGGACATCACTGCCTTTCACCTGCTCCTGCTCCGGAAAAGACTTCTCCCCTGCTGCACCGGACCCAACTGTCATCTCCCCCTCCCTCCGCTGACCCGGCCCCTCCATCTGCACCGCCTCTGCCTCCTCCTGCACCTCAGAGCTACAGAGGGGCGAGAAGCAACTATCCAAGAGCCTGGACTGTCCTTGAAGATCCCCCGTGCGTCTGGCTCTGTGACTACCGACACCAGCGCAGAAGACTCCCTCACCGGCGAACGCTGTTGGCCGTCGAGAGAGGAATTGGCGGCGACATGTTCCAAAGCCGGAGCCCACGTAGAGGACGAAGCCCCTGGCGTGAAGGTCCCGGCTTCCAAGCCCTGAGTCGAAGCAGCCCCATGAAGAAGCACCGAACTCGCATGGGCCCAAGGGGGGCGGGAGCCTGGAACCACCTTAGCCCTCCACTCCATAGCCTGGTCTGGACATTCCAAGATTCCTTTTCCTTTGGAGGCCCTGGCTGATTTGGATACTGCACTGGTATTCGCTTTGGGCTTTGGTTTGGATTTGGGCCGAGCCACTCTGAAACCCACCACTCGGGCCCTAGAAGAAGCTGCACGACCCAGACCATCTCCATCAACCAAGGCCAAACCCTTCAAACAAAAGTCAATCTCCTTTTGCATCCTTTCTAACGACTCTCTGAGGGCACCCACATCGAGACTTACACCAGAATGGCTATAGCGTGCTGCAGGGAGAACCGTAGCTTCAGCTGCACCATGCCTAATGTCAGACGACCTTCCCAACGCCACAGAGGGTCCAGCTTGAGCCGGTGTCGCAAACGGAGCCGTAACCGGAACCGGCGCTGTCTCACCCGCCGCTGCTCCTTTCCTCGCCATGTCCTTCGGAATTGTCTGCATGGGCACACGTTGCCGATTCACAGGAGCCCATGCATGGGAGATCTTTTCCTCAGTACATATCCGCTTCGCCGGAATAGACTCCAGAGTGTGATGCTCTTTCGCCAGACAAAAAGCATCACTCTTCGCCGGGTAATGACCACCCTTCATCCCCACAGAGCTTTCGCTTACCCATCTCGGCACTCTAGCTACAGGGCCGTTAATCTCTCCAAAAGGTGCTTCCAGCGAGGATGCATTCAAGGCCAAAACCTCAGCATAACTCCTCCTCCCTCTATGTAACGCGCGGACCTCCAAATCATCCTTCCTGGCTCTGGCACCGGCTCTTAGATACTCAGAAACCAGGCGTAATTCCTCTCGAAAGCTTATCCAGCCTTTCCCGGCCCTTCCCTCCGGGATGAAGATCGAGTCCTTCCTCCGATTCCCATTAAATTCTTCTATAACCATGAATCCTCCATGTCTGTTGAATTGCCGTTGCGCAATGATCCGCGGAAATCCATGCCGAGACTGATCCCAAAACACCCGAGAGTCTGTCACGCACACCAGGGACTCGAGGATTTTAAGCAGCCAGGCTAACTCCGTTCTATCCAACAATATCGACCTTTGTCTGCCCTTACAACTCTCCCTAATTCGAACCCCTGATTCTCCTCCTACTACCACCACTTCAAAGTCTTTAGCTTCCACCGACCAGCTGCTCGAGAATCCCATTCTCAACCTCCTACGACCACGAACACACACTGCAGACACCTGCCTAGGCCTGAAAATCTACCACCCTACACACCTCACGCGCCTCCGTTGCTACAGGGACTAAATCTTCAACTTGGGTTTTACAAAAAGTGAAGGAAATCAGGCATTGTGTGAGGGTTTCATGTGAGGGATTCAAAGAGGCATTTCTGGCCTTGCTAACTGCCATCGAAGCGGGTCATTCTTAGAGTGAATTGGGCTCTAGCTCTGATGGGGCGAGACCTATAGCCATGAAACCATATTGGTACCCTTTTCATATATCCTTGATAATAAACAAATGAATTATCTACTGCACCCAAAAATGGCTTGATTTTTCCCCCATGAACTACCAAAAAATGCGCAATGCCCCTATGAACTACCAACTCGACCAAAATAGAGCATTCAACTACCAAAGACAACTATTTTCCCCCCTTCCGTCAGTCAAAGGGGTTAAAACAAACGGTCAACGGGTCATGTGCCGTTTATATGGGGGCATGTTGGAAGATGATGGTAGTTCATGGGGGGAAAAGAGGAAGATGGTGGTAGTTCATAGGGGGAAAAGAGGGAAAAAATGAGGGTAAAACGGCGTGTGACTGACGGAAGGGGGGGAAATGGTTATCTTTGGTAGTTGAATGCTCTATTTTGGTCGAGTTGGTAGTTCATGGGGGCATCGCGCATTTTTTGGTAGTTCATGGGGGAAAAGGTAATTACCCCTAAAAAATTAAACAAAAGACACTAAAATACATTTTCAACGGGCAGATTGTCTGCCTGTGCAAATATTAATAAATAATGCATCTTGCATATATGCAAGGTACCTATAAGTACTGCTAGCCATATAGCATCACTTCAACAAGGAACCAAGCCATTAAAAATAATAAATAATAAGTTAACTACCTTACCCATCTTTAGACATCGTGAACCTACTATGACCAATAATGACTTAAAATTGCCATAAGATACATTTGTAGCAAAATTGAATCATCATGCTGAACTACTTGATAAACATAAACCAAAGGATGGAAAGTCATGCAGATTGATCAAGTGAACATGAAGGTGAACAGGATTTCTCACAGTAAAGAAACATACAAGCTGGGACAAAGTAAAAGAAGCCAGATAATATTAAAAGATATTAATGAAAACAAAAATACCTTCCTGCTGCAGTAGAAAATACATCAAATATTTCTTGAGGTCTCAGCTCCAATTTCTACGAGGCAAAACCAATATTGAGCATGATTTTAAGAGGCATGAAGTTGGAAAATAACTATTTAGCTATTTGAACTGTAGTCTATGTAATACTGATTATAGAAATTACATTACAAGCTTACTAACAACGAAAATGGAAACCAAGTAGTCATAGAGCAAAGAAAAACACATACAAAAGTAGCACACCGACTATGGCTATTACGCCGTTCAATAATTCCCCTCAGGTACGCTTTGGCTTCATTTGTCAGCTCCACACTCTACACAAATGAGAACCAACAGTAAGCATTTTAAACAACCATTGTAAGACTCAGAAAAATGCAACGGTTTCATTTGCAGGGTTTTGAATGGGTTGGGGAAATATAATATTTGTATATTATTATTACATAATACATTTGTGTGCGCGTGTGTGTGTGTGTGTGTGAGAGAGAGAGAGATTATGTTGTATATCAAATCCAAAATGAGTTGTATTTAATAGAACTCCAAACTCCATGCACATGAGGGGATCATTGTGAGAAACTAATTAGAAGCAATCTAAAATAGGCCTAAAGCTTTTCCAAGTAGGATACTAGTATACAATTAAAATGTAGAGAACTCAAGGTCAAATAATAGCATGCATCATGCTATGATTTGAAGCCCATCCCCAGCTGAAGCCAGGCCAACCGTTTTCCATCACCAGAAATAGAGGTAACACCAAGTTCTGCCCATCTACAGCTATGAAAAAAGACAGACAGACCATATTCCTAAAAAAGGGTCTAGTGCATAAAAGCAGTTAATGAACAGAACTAGTATAGTGACAGCTACAATCCATCCCTAGAAATTAAACAACAATGCTGCAATTATTAAGTTAACATAAAGGTCCACAAATACTTAACAATCAAGATGTATATAAAGGTTCACATTAGCACCAACTGCCAGAATACATGTTTGACAGGGTTCTACCACTTCTCAGAAATTCTTTGTGTTCCAACAAATTATAGTTGGGATTAAGTCTTAGTTGAGTTGAGCAAGGATTATCATCAAAATTGAAAGTGCAGAGCAACGACAATCTTTGCAGTAGATAATTAAGAACTTAACTACCTTCCCTAAAATAAATAGATTATTTCAGCACATAATAAATCACTTATTGTTTCGAGCAAAGCCATTGCTATTATAATAATCGTAATTTGCCCCGATGATATATTACCTGATCAGGAGCTCGTTTGAAAGCAGTTGGGATGAGATCCTCCGCAAGTTTTACATTATCGTTGTATCCAAATTTTCTTTTTTTTTTGATAAGTATTGTATCCAAATTTTCTTAGCATGGTCCAACTCGTCTCAGGATGCCCTGTTTTTATGAATATTGCATGAAGAAAGAGGAAGCCCGTCAAAGTAAGTCCACGATCATTGACTCCTTCAGGCGATCGTTCTGCCACAAGGCTCTTAATATCTACTATATCAGAAGGTTGTATTGGTTTATGCAAACATTTGACCTGTATACAAGTATTATTAGATCCCTCATTTATCAACAGCCGAAAATACCATGATTTGATAGATGAGAAACTTGTTAGCAAGTATTACAACATCATTCCTGAATTTTCAGGAACAGCATACTTGGAAATAAAGCTCAATTCAAGACAGAAGTTGCAAACATGGAAGCAAAAGAAACCTGCAAATCATTCAACTCTGCGTCACTGAGGGCACCATCCCTATCCTGGTCACAAAGAGCAAATATCCGCTTCAAGGCTCCAACAAATCTGGGCCTGAAAACCTGTGTGTTCTGATCCACTAGTGGACCTATTGGATTAAGCACAGGATTTTGTGCATAGTAGAAAACTTCAGGGATCTACAGATAAAAACATTTCAGCAGTAAACTAAAAAAAAAAAAGAAAAAAAAGGAGAATGAAAGAATCAAACATCGCTTCAGATAATCAGAGTCATCCAACTAAATGTGGGATTAATTAAACCAAAATTAGATCCTCGTAGCCACAACTGAGTCCCTGATGCACAAATTAAGTTTTCTTTCCCTGAGCAATACAGACGCCAAGGGAGGGGGGAGATAGAATTACAAGAAAGACAAAAAGAAGAAAACAAGGGGGAATTGCAGGGAATGCTTCCCTAAGAGTTATGGCAAGCGGCCCATTTTGAGGCTACATGAGCATGCCGGTCGTCTTGGAACTTTGGTAGCTTTCCAGCTAGGGAAAGTGGCAAGTAACAGGTGACTGTCTTTGATTATGGAGTCAATGTGCCAATCAGCTGTAAGAGAAGGCTGATTGATGCTCATAATGACTATGCAAACCCCTTCAAGATATGAAAGCTTGGGTCCCACAGTTATATCGATGAACAACTGACATATGATCAGTTGCTCAGTAGAAAACTGATGTTTCCACAAGCATTTTTGTTTCACACAACAAATTTTAGTTGCCTAAAGATCCCAAACGTTTTACCTTCTCTTAATACCGAACATGAATATGGTGATAAGTGTTGGAATTCAAACATAATGAGGCTCTGCTACTGTGTCTATAACGATAAAAACACATGTATAGTGCTACCTAGGATATACTAAAAGATTTGACAAGTATGAACCACAAAGGAACTCAACAACACAGGTAAAAAAAATTATTAAAAGAGAAAAGGAAGACAGACAGAAAATAGCACCAATAAACAATACCTTAATTTGTTCAAGTGCTGAACATTCAATGCATCCAATCTCAGGAAATTGTTTCACTATTGGTGACATCACCTGCTCCAGGCTCACCTTCTGGTTCTCATCTCTCAAATCCAGCTTACAACCTACCAGTATGACCGGGACTTTCACCTGCTCAAAGATTTCACAAGTCATAAAAATAGAGTCAAAGTCATGGTGGCCTCATACATTGCCAAGGGAAACAATTCCCGAAAACCCATGATCAAAAAAAAAAAGTCCTATGGCTCCAATTAATACAATGCATGATTTTATAGTCAAACTTAGATCCACTTGTTTTGATGCTAATATTTTCCGAAAACGTTTTCCAAATTTTTGGGTGTCTGGGGTGAAGCACACCGACCTCGCCCCCAGTGCACACCTTGAGCCATGAAGCCAGAGCAGTCCTGCCATACCACCAACCCAAACGCCCACCCACCAACCAAGCAAAGAAGCCAGTTCCATATAAGAAGAGTACTTGAGCAGAGCCACTAAGACGAAGCTAGAGTTTATGCGGCCCAAGTTCAACCCAGAGGACGACATGGGGTTGGAATACTCCAACAATGCAAGGCATATTCTCACACAGAGGAAAATGAAAGAAATGGACACGACCTTTGAGGCGCCTTAGACGTGAAAATCCATGGCAACTAAAAAATGCAGTGGAATCACACACAAACACAGCGGATTGTGTATGATATAGTTTATATGGTTGTGTTTTGTGTTCTCTTTTATTGTTTGGTATGCAATCAATTGCATTAGCTTTTTTATTTAATTTTAAGAAATAATTTTACACTAATATGCCTTTTTTAGTGCAGGTTAAAAGTGTTAGATAATTTTATCATAAAGATTAAAGAAAGAGAATTCGAGCCTTGACAAATCAGGTTTTATCGTTCTATTTTTTTAATTTATTTTTATTATAGTCATAATATATAAAAAAAAAAATTGTTATAAACCGTGTTTATTTAATTTGTAAATAATTTAAGTTATAAATGTCTACTAGAAAATATGCTTGTGGATATGAAAAATTAAAAAAGTAGAAAAATTAATTGAATCTCAAAAATGATGTTTAAATAAATTTGTTATTAGCACTAAACAAAATATAAATGATAATTTAGTTGAAAAACACATAAATGAACAAGAAATTCATGTAAAATAATTAGAAGATAATGAAATAATACAACAAAAATATGACATTGAAAATAATGATATTGACATTCAATTATGTAATACAACAATTCTTGAATATAAAAATTTAATAAGTAATTTTGCATACCAAAAAGTGAAAAGAATGAATTTTGAATAAAAATGTGATTTTAAATTAAATAATATTTAATTTATGTTTAATTTTAAAGAAAATGCCTCACTTAAACTTCTTGCCTAAGGTTCCCAAATATATTGAGCCGGCCTTGGTGTATGGTGTTTGTGTTTATGGTTTTGGTTTTGACAGGTTTATGTTATTGGGTTTAGGCTTTTTGTGGATTAGCTATGGGTTTTAGGGTTTAAGAGTTTTGGGATTGGGTAATGCGTATTTGGTGTTTGGTGCATGTTTGGTGTTTGAGGTTTTTGTCTAGTGTTTTAAGGTTAAGGGTATAGTGTTTGGATTTATGGTTTTAAAGTTTAGTGTTTAGGGTGTAGTATACGTACATACTACTATATACCCTATATTTTGATTTAGAGCTATATATTTTATATAAGTTATATTTAATTAGTATACTATATATGTATAACCCTAACATACACTTAGGCATCGTTTGATTCACGGAATAGACCCCCATAATTGAATGAGTATTCCTATAGGGATCTGGCTTACATACTGTTATAAAAAATAACAGCATGTATACTGTTATGACATGTCATATAGGGAGTGGACCATCAAAAAGTGGGGTAAGTAGAAAGCATTCAAAGACATTTAATGTTTTTCCTCCCACATGGTGCCCTTTCAATAATACCCTTCCTCGGCAATCCCATTCCCCGACAAACAGGCCAGAATCCAGCCGTTCTGGCCAGAGGACGACCGGATCCCTGCCAACCAGCCGGGATCTAGCATAACTGGCCGGAACAGCCAGATCTTAGCCAGATCCGGCCGATCTGGCCAGGAACGGCCAGATCTCGGTCAATTGGCCAGGATCCGACCGTTCTGGCGGGGGAATGGCCGAATCCCGGCTGGTTGGGTGAGATCCGACCGTTTTGGACTTGGAAATGCCGGATCTCGGCCGATTGGGTGGGATCCAGCTGATCTGGTCGAGAACTGCTGGATCCCAGCCAATCGGCCAAGATTCGGTCGATCTGGGTTAGCCGGGATCCAAGATCCGACGGTTTTGGCTGGAGAAAGCCAGAGGTGGGCTGAGTTGTGCTGGGGGCATTTTTGCCTATACCACAACAGCATACATGCTGTAATTTTTAACAGCATGTAAGCCTGATCCTTCCTATAAAATAACCATTTTTATGTTTGGTAGAGGTCTATTATTTGGAATAGTTTATTCCCTTATGCAAAAGAATATGTATTCCTCTAAAAAAAAAAAATGAGAGGAATAACTATTCATTTAGGAATATACTAAATTTTCTAGAAAAAAAAAAAAAAAAAAAAAAACTCATTATTTTATATTTTCTCTAATTTTTTAAAAATCAAAAAAAAAAAAAAATCCCTTTACAATGGCTGGTCAACCACCCATTGGGGTGGTCGGCTAGCCACTATGAGCCGGGGGTGTTCGCCTGGATCATTTGAGGGTGGCCTGTCCAGTGGGCTTTGGGCTGATGGCACCACCCCTGGAGACCACTCCGGGGGTGTTGCAGCCACCCCCAGCTTTTTTGGTAGATGGCTGACCATCCCAATGAGTAGTCGGCCACCCACTAGTTTTCAATTTGAGTTTTTTTAAAAAATAAATAAATAAACAATGTAGGGTTTTTGTAGTAATTTTGATTGGATTCCAATTAAAGTATATGAGTTGTTACCAAACTAAAGAGTATGAATAATCATTCAATTCCACTATATTTTATTCCTAATAATAATTATTTCATTTTCCAATAGAATATTCATTCGGCAAATTAAACGAGGCCTTAGAGTTGTGTATATATATACACACACTAAATATAACTTATGTAATATGGTTTAGTGCTACATATAGTATATAGTGTGTTAGGATTTATACATATATATATATATATATATATATATATATATATATATATATATATATATATATATATATATAATGACACGTATTTTGGTTTAGTACTGCTATAGCCATATAATTGGCCTCCCATTTTGTGTATTATAATATAGTCACGCTATGAACAAGAGTTGGATAACAAAGTAGAGAGGCTTGATGGAGTATATGGACGGGGCTGAGGCGTTTGTGAGGTTTCTAGTTACGAACTTTATAATTAAATATTTAATTGTGTGCCCATACAAGAAGTGTGGCTTGAATAGGAGCCTAGTACCAAAAGAAGCATATGACTACTTTAGTGGAAGTGGAATTTTGAGTGGTTATACTGTCTGGGTTTGACATGGAGAGAAGATTAGGGTTCGTGTACCTAATATAGTACCTATAGTTGAATCTTCAAATCCGGCTCCAGCTACAAATAATGTACAAATACTCGACGAGTCAAGAACGATACATGCCATGTTGTAAGATGTTTTTGGCATGCATGATATTCGAGCAAACGAGAGTGAGTGTCAAGTGGTAGTGCAAGTCGAAGATGTACCTAAAGCAGTTGAGGAAGAGATCAATGAGAGTGTCAGAAAATTCCTCAACTTGCTTAAGGATGCAGACAAACCACTTCATGATAAAACAAAATATAACAAACTATCAGCTATTGTACATCTATACAACATGAAATGTGTGGGTAGACTGAGTAATACAATTTCCACATATTTGTTTGAGTTCATCAATCAATTAGTACCAATAGATGAGCCAACTTTGCCTAAAAATACGTATGAGGCCAAAAAGTATTTGAGAGACTTGGAGCTTGGATATAAAAAGATTCCAACGTACTTGTCGAAATAATTGTATGCTATTATGGAAGGAAAATAAAAAGTTATATGTGTGTGTGTGTAGAAAATCAAAGTGGAATGACGAAATTACAAAAGAAGATGAATCATTCTGAACATCGAAGAGACAGTCCATGAAGGTGTTGTGGTGGTTTTTATTGGCATCAAGATTACAAAGGTTGTACATGTCACAACATACAGCTTCCCACATGAGGTGGCACGCTCATGGGCGCACAAAAGACGATATGCTTAGGCATCCGGCGGATGGTGAAACGCGGAGGGCATTCAATACACTACACCTAGACTTTGCATTAGACCCATGCAATATTAGGCTTGAGTTAGCGTCACATGATTTTAATTATTTTGGGAACACGAGCACAAGCCATAGTACTTGGCATGTCATGCTAGTTCCGTACAACTTGCATCATGGGATGTGCACGAAACAACCAGATTTCATTTTTTTTTTTCGTGATTATTCCAAGCCCAACTTCACATGGAATGAATATAGATATCTACTTATAACATCTAATATCAGAGTTACAAGAATTGTGGAATTTAGGAGTACATACATTTGATATTTCCATGAAAAATTTGTTTGTTATGCGGACAATATTGATGTGGACAATAATTAATTTCCCAGCGTACACAGATTTGTCTGAATGGAGTACTAGGGGCATACTGGCATGTTATTGTTGTATGCATTCAACGGGGTCTACATAGTTAATATACAGACATAAATTTTGTTATATGGGGTATAAGCGATGGTTGCCTTCGGATTATAAGTCGCGACTAAACGCAAGATCTTTTGACAATAAACAAGAGCTGGGTGATGTGCTTGTTGTGTCAAATATATAGTGATGGAATCCTAAGACAAATACAGGGACTTGTTTGTGTTCACAAAGACGCTGGAAGGGGCCAAAAAAAAAAAACTGTGCAACAAGATCACAGAGCAAATGAGGAAATAGTATGGAAGAAGAAAATATTTTATTCACATTGCCTTATTGGAAATATAATTTGTTGCGATACAACCTTGATGCGATGTACATAGAGAAAAATGTGACGAATAATATCCTTGGAACGCTAGTGGATATGAAAGAAAAAACAAAAGACAACCACGCAGCACGTGAGGACCTGTGTAAAATGGTTTGAGACCAGAACTTTATCCATTCACTAACGAGAGTGGCAAAACATATTTGCCCGCGACATGCCATATGATGTTTAATGTGAATAAATTAATTTTTTTTTTTAAAGTGATCAAAGATGTCAGAATATCTAACGGATATGCCTCGAATGTCCCGTTGTATGAAACTTAAAAACCGTATCATTGTTGGTTTGAAGAGTTATAACAACCACCACTAGAAATATCTATGTCAAATGTTATTGAATCCTCACTTTGCACCCGATTTCCAAATGATCATGGCGTGTTAAAGTAAATTCAAATGCGTAAATTCTGTATGACATTTCGTTGAGAAGAGTGTCCATTTTTTTTCTTCTTCTAAGCAAACCTCTCCATTTTGATATCAGTACTCCCGATTTTCTTGATATAGGTTCCATATTTCTACTTTTTAATCGATGCTTCTTTCAGTGGTACTCGTATCTTACGTACATTGAAAATACGTGGTACAGGTAGAATATGTATTTATAGAATATGTACAATTATTCTAAAGTTTAGCTCATTTCTCCATGGAAATCCTTGAAGTTGATGTGATTATTGTAATAGACCGCACTTTTACTGTATGTTAATCTTTTTGGAATTTCTATTGTGTAGCTCATAGCTTTGAGAATAGCAATTGTTCATGACTACAGTTGACTGGTTGTTAATTAATCGCATTGGTTTTTAATTTCACCATATCAAGTACATAGATGGTGCTTATGGGTAAAAGGGGTTTACTGGGTGTCTGCTTGAATTTCTGCATAATGGGAATGTGAGGAGATTTTGAAGATATTTTACTTAGAAAGTGATTGTCGTAAAAACTATAGATACAACTTTCGTTCATTTTACTCCCAGTGGTTTCATCCTCATAGAAAAAAATAAAAAATAAACTATCATGTAGAGAAAGTTCGACAAAAGTAACAATCATTTTTCATTTTACATGACTATTTATCTAATTTGAAAATGAAAACATTTTCAAAATGAATTCTCCGATCATAGAATCAGATGAATTCCATAATGTAACAATGAATTCCACTGGAAACACTAGAAAATGAAAACATTTCTCAGGTATTCAATATCAAATATGACAATGAATAATCATTCAAAAATCTCAACTATAGAAAACTGTAAAAGATCAAAATCCCTCCTCACAGAAGTCTTTCACTAGAAAAACACACATACTGCATTAACACTACAGCGCACCAATCAAGTTCTGAGGCTTGATATGTATGTTCCCAGACAACAGGGAAACATAAAGTAAAAAGATTAGAAGAGGGAAATTGCAGAAGTAGGCCACGTTCAAGAATCTGCAATGGTAACTTCAACCTCCACACCAGGTTCAATAGTAATAGAGGTAATCTGCTTAACAACATCCGGGGAGCTGAAGAGGTCAATAACTCTCTTGTGGACACGAAGCTCAAATCTATCCCAAGTGTTGGTACCTGCAAGCCAGAAAACATGACTTGCAAATTAGTTTTCATAAACCAGGAATCCTTTTGCTTTTCATAAACTTATGAAAGACCGAAACTTAGTTGACATAAGACCATAAACATGGTTTACTTTTCCAGGTCACTGTGCAACAAGGTATATTTGAGCCTCCTAGGTCTTTCCTTCTAGTTTAAGAAAGCTACTATTAGGCCTTGTTTGGTTCGCAGAATAGACCTTCGGAATGGAATGACTATTCCTAATCATTTCTATGTTTGGTAATGGTCTATTCCTTGGAATAATTATTTCGATTGGAATACCTATTCCCTTACGAAGAAGAATAGCTATAAATAAACTAGATTTTTCAGAAACAACCACTCTTAATTTTTATGTTCTTTCAATTTTTTTTTTTTCAAAAAAAACAAAGAAAGAAAGAAAGAACTAGGAGCCATAATAATGTATTCATTAGAAATAACTTTATTTGATAATTTATTCATTAGAGATAACATAGAACAAGAAAATAGCTAAAATTACATAAATGTTGAATAAGAGCCTACTTTTACAGGTCAGCCTTTGGTTAGGTTTAAAATGAAGTAATGCTAATCCAGCCTTCAGTTTCCAGGCATGGTGAGCATGGAGCCCTTAGATTCAAGGTTTGTTGCCAGTCAATATTCTGAGTGCCAAAATTAAAAACAAAACAGTGTCACCTTATATGCATACATCACGAGACAAATTAACCTCAATCCCAAACAATAGACAGCTCAATTTTTTGGATCTCTCCTTATTGCCTTATAGTTGTTATAGAAACACCCCAAAGAGACAATTTCACCTCTTACTTTCATATTTCTTCCAATACCTGCCTTCCTTCATCAATTAGGGCACCAAGCACCATTCCACCATTGAAGGAAGTGACGATAATAAAGAAAAGAAACTAATGTATAATGAACAAACAGGCCAAAGTACCATGCCTGTCATAATGATGGAAGCATACTTGAAAGAACACTGCAATACAAGTTCTTACAAAGGCACTAGATAAGATAGCGAAAGAAAAAGAAAGAGGGAAGAAGAAAGTGGATACACAAGTAACAGCAAGCTAAATAATCAACCACTAAAGTGCTTTAAATTGGATAAGATAGGAGTATCCAATGAATATTGAAAAAAAAATGAGGACAATGCCGCAGATATTTTTTGGAAGCCAAGTATATGAATCCAAGTAAGATATCAAAATATACCTTCACCACAAGGGGACTTCCTGGTGGTGATAAGCAGAACCTTGGTGGGCATTCTAACTGGTCCCTTAACCCTCAACCGCTTGTCCTTGGCACCACGAACCAAATCAGCACAAACTATCAATCACAAAAGAAAAAAAAAAACCTCAGTCCAATAGATGCAAACTTGCAAAGTATTCCAATAACATATAAGATTGAAACAACCATGCAAAACTCAACAATAATACAAAAACCTAAACACGACAATCAATGATAAAAACCCAAATGGGCCATATCTAATATAGAAGATAAACCAAAATTCATCTCAAAACAACTAAACCCATATCAATCCTAAGATAATAATCAAAGAGTGTCCCATCTCTAATATCAAACCATTCTCAGAACCAAATTTATTAGTATTTCATCATCATCACCATATGGACCAGAACTAAAAGAAAAATGAAAGCAAAAAAACTAAGTGGGTGTACCTTTCTCAAGGTTCTTGACATTCTTGGAGGAGAGAGTGATTCTGATCTTGTGAATCTGCTCCTGGGGTTCCTCCACACCGTGCTGCTTCGGTGGCTTCATTGCGTACGCCATCTTTTCTTGCTTCCTTTTCCTGCCAAAAATTCCATCACCACAAACAAATAACAAATGAGCCTCAGTCCGGCACTTTTTTCTCAATAACTAAACAAAAGACTACTAGTTCAAATCCTTTTTATTGCACAAAAAGCTGAAAGATCTAAGCTTCTGCATGGTATAATGGGGAGAGAGAGAGAGAGAGAGAGAGAGAGAGAGAGAGAGACTGTGTGGCTGAAAGGGAGGCATGAAGCTCAGGCAGTGACGGCTGCTAGTGTCTCTTTGCTCAGAGAATAGGAAGTGGAATTAGAGGTGGTTACAAACCCCTTCGGAGTAGAAACCACCCGATTCTGAATCCGACCCGAGGGGGTTGGAAACGGAAATTCTGTTACCAACCCCAAGTCAAATTCCCGCATTATCAGGCGGTGTCAGAATTTTTGGGTAGGCTTGTGGTTGGGTAATGGGTTGGAAATTTTGTTCGCGGATTGGATAAGGCCTGAGCGTTTACGATGGTTTTTACAAATTGGGACAGATTTGGGATTTTTTTTTAATACACTGATTGGGCCAGTGTTCAATGTATGGGCTGGATTGGTTTTTTTTTTTATTAATACACTATTGTGTAAACCAGTCATTTTCAAAAAACCAAAGACCTTGGTTTTGAGATACAACTTTATGCATCTCTCTTGAACAGAAATTATATGAAATTGACAATGCACTTTTGAATGTATCAAGGGATCTAATGATCCATCTTAACCGCCAAATCCAAGAGTACATGATCCCTAATCCAGAAATGAATATATAAAGATCAACATAAGGGATACAAAAGGAAGCTTATCACCAAAACCCCACAAGATACCCATATCAATATTACAGCTCAACTTGATATAAGCAATCAAATTCAAAAAAGTGCATATACAAAACTTATCCATAAAACAAATTCAGCACATATACCAGCAGTAGATGTAGGTCCACTACTAACACATTCAAGATCCTTATAAATGCGAGGCAAAGTGCTAATTAAAAGACTAGGACTAGATGAAGCAGAAGTACAAGAAAGTCCAGCCCTAGCACCACTAGTATTACTATCCATCTACAATCAACAATTAGCGAAAAAAAAATCAACAAACCTTTTTTTTTTTTTGGATGAATAAATCAACAAACCTTGTTCACATTGATTTAAAAATAAAACAACAGAATTATCAGCAAATTGACAACACGTTGTAATAAAACTACTTCAAATACACAGTGATAACACATTAACACAAAATAAAGACACAGAGAAAGCTACTTGTGCGTGTAGTTAGGACTTAGGAAAAGGCAATATGTTTACTCTGATTCAAGTAATGTAACACACTTTGATAACACAAACAAGATTCGTAAAAAAAAAAAAAAAAAATTCCTAATCAACCCACTTTCACTCTGATCTAGGAACAACATAACGAAAATTGTCCATATACGAACTGTCAAAAATTTCTAACACTACACTACAATATTTTTCCATAACAAACAAGAAAACACTAATGTAGAAATGTAAGACTGCAATATTTTTTTTTTGGGGTGAATAAGACTGCAATATTTTTCCTTTAGAATTCTTCTAAGAAAATGTAAGGATGATTTATCACAGATTAAACAAAGTGAAAATCTACTTTAACTGACCCACTATGCGAAGAAACTTCAACAATGACAACCATAGACAAACAGAAAATCGCAGCAGCACACTAAACCTGAAGAGAACGGCAGACCGGCGGTGTTTCGGTGAGAGAGAATGCCTCCGGAACACTAACCCTGAGAGATTCAAGAGAAGCTTGTTACAGAGAGAGAGAAAGCAGATCAGAGTGGGTGGTGGCGGCAGGGACAGAGTTAGGGACTTGAGGGATTTTAGGGCTTCAAAAAAGAACGAATATATATGACCCTTTTTTGAATTTTTTGAATTATAATTTCGGGGCTCCGTTTATTATAAATTTCTGAAACTATCTAACCACGACTATTTCAAGTAGAGTTTACAGGAACAGGATCCTATTTTATATAGGACCCATCATAGGTTACGAAGCATTTATGATTTTATTTTAATAATTAATTTTGGATGAAAATCTCCTACAATTGAGAGTCCAATTCGTAATTTGGAGAACTTAATTTCTATATTAATTTTGATAAATAAGTATGAGTTGCGTTAGTTATACACATTATATATGCATTGTACACACACTCACAATGAGTGTGAGATCTATTTGATGGGTGTATGCAAATATCATTTTCCAATAAGTATACCCCATTGTAATGCTCCATTTATTTGGATGTATTTTTTTTTCTCGGTATTTGATGCAACCGAAAATGGTTAACGGAAATCATTTTCAGTTTGATCGTAAAAGCTTCTTTAATTTTTGAAAAATAATTTACAGTTTTAAAAATCATAAATTGTTTTCTGAATTTAAACCCTTCATTCTTGCAGGCATATTTGTAGGAATCCACCGATTGCCAGAATTTGGTCAGTGCCAGAATCTGGCATTGTTCCACCAGAATTTGGCGACATCTAGCCATCATCACCGGATTTTGGCTATTAGATTCTGCCTAAATTTGGTCGAAATCTGGTCAGTATAGCCAGATTATGATTGTATTATGCCATATTCCGACCAATTTGACTAGGATCTAGCACAATGGCCTTTCAAGCACCTTCGCTGAAATCCGACTAACCCAGATTTCGTCAAAACTAGCCGGAATTTGGCTATTGCAGTCGGATTCCGGCCTTCATCGCCGGAATCAGGTAACAGTAGCCAGAATTCGGTGAAAGTGGTCAGAATCATGTCGGTCAGTGACAAAATCTCATCACCGGTGATTTTTAGCTGTTAGTGATTTTTTTGTACGAGCCAAATGTCGGAAAATGTTTTCAAGGAAAAACAATTTCGTTGAAAATATTTTATGACGAAAAACATTTTACGTTAAAAAAAACGGTTGATAAATATGTCAATTGGAAAAATTATATTTTAGGAATGCAAAAATAACTACATCATTTTTACAAAGACCAGGGACTGCGATCTTAAAGAGACTTATGATTGCTTTCTTAAAGAGAATCCCAGTTTTTGTGGGATACAGTGGGTTTAGTCTTAGAAGAAGATGATGGCCAATATTCCAAAAAAATGTCCTTTTTTTCTTTAAAATAATGACGTTTAGTTTTTTAACTTGTAATTCTGTCAAAATTTAGTAGTGGTTATTTCAAATTCAATGATGATTTTAAAAATTATGTTACTTTTGAAGGGATCAAAATCTACTTATAGCATTCCTCGTAGTTTGAAATGTATATGTATCATAATGGGTTAATTTTGTTTCTTTTTCTGGGAATTTTTGAATTTTGATTGTTGGGTTTTAGGTTTTTGGTGCTTATTGTGTGTTACTTGCTTGATTCTTCGATGCATCTGTGGAAGTTGGGTACTTTCTGATGCAAATAGTATCAAAATCACATTCATTTAGAGTAGGTCAAATTTTTAAATGTAACTATCTTCTTATATAGTATACAATAATACAAAAATAAAAATCCCTGCTATATGCCATTGCAATGAATTTTCAATGAATATGACTGAAAAATTTGATTCATACTTGTTTTGTTTTCAATGTCTTGGAATGAAATTTTAGAAAATAGGAATTCCGTTAACTATTTCTATTATTTTGTTTCTCTCTGGCATTTTCTTTAATTGAGTATAAAAAAAAAATTAAAGCTTCTATCGCAAACTTTTCGGAGGAATATATGTGGAAATGAAATATTTGCTCTCTACAAGATCCGAGGGGTTATGACTGCTGGCTGCTGCATGAAAAAAAATCCTGTGCTGCTTCCCTCAAAAACCTAGTAGATTTGAATTTCTCTATTTTACAAGTCTAGATATTCATCAAATGAAACCTTTTTCTAAATTCATAAGTTAGGCGATGCATTCAATTATAGTATTTGGTACAGATGAAGGGAAACATGTTACAATATACAGGAAGAGACTCTGCATAAATGTATGAATTTGCTCTGAACGAATGGTCCCATATTCCTGGCAGCTTCTTTCTGGCGTGCTGAGAATCATCACGCAAATCCGAAAGTCTGGCTAAACTTTAAGCATCAGTGGCATTATTGAACAATATATTGCACATTGTTTGATGATATTCTGCTGTGCATATCTAATTGTAATATCTTTGGTTCTGGCTGTCCATCTGAATATTTGGAGATTTATTCTCAGGAGTATCCACTATAGATTGTGGATTGAGAGAATGAGTTGGAGTTCGACTATCCTTTTCATGGACATGCTTGGAGCCACTTCTTTTGATTGAAGGCTTCTGAGGAGGAAGAGGGGATGCGGTCTCTACCGTGACGCGAGTGGGCTTTCTTCCTAGTTTTGGTGACTGCAGATGTGTCAATGGAACCTGTAAATCAAAAGGAATGGAAAATATGTTACAATAGTCAAAACTTTTGCAGATTAAAATGACACCACCCAAGATGGCCATTTAGGTAGATATGAAGAAATTGAAAGACAAAAAAAATGAAATTAGTAGCTATTGATGGAAATGAGGTGCTGTTTCTGTGCAGGATCTATTCTTGGAGAACCTCTCTCACACATCTCACCTATCATGAGTCATGACCAAGTGAATGAAGCCAGAGATCACTAGCACGTATGGTCAGGGATTAGGCCTTCTAAACTACAGCACAGCTCCTATATTCAATAGGCTTTTAAGTTGATGTTTTTGTAGTTGGTTTGTGATCTGTTGTGAGACCTTATTCCAGGTACTTTTCTAGTCTCCGAAAGTGATTGAGCCACTATAATTGTTACAGCAGTTTGATCTAACGATACCAGACAGCCTAGTCAGATAACATAAATAGGAAAGATACCTTCTTTATCTCACTCTGTTGCTCTTTTCTTTCCTTATAAAAATTAGGCAGTGGCTTGGCTTTGAAGCAAAGGGTTTGGCGCAGTTTTCTAATTTCTGTTTCTGCTTTCTCCTGCACAAATGGTCATAGAATCAATGCCATTGATAAAAACAAGTTATGCGGACAAATTTTGGATTTTTAGAGTTTTCCAATCATATCCATGAAGCTGCACAAAGTTCTAACCTTGAGTTTTGTTTGTAGCTGTACTTTTTGTGCCACATTAGCATTGAATTTGTCTTCTAGCTTCTGAAAGTGACAAGGGAGAAACGGGCAAAGGCATACAAATCCATTAGCTACATATTTATAGTCCACAAAACAAAGTTCATTATATACAAATATGAAAAAAAACAACCAGACCAACCCATACCTGCTTTCTCCTTGCAGCTCTTTCCTCTGTCCTGAAGAAGAAAGGGGTGGATAAAATTGGGGACTGGATTTTGTTTCTGCATGCACTCAAATATTTTGAACAACTGTCATTAAAATAAACAGTTATTATCAGAAGAACTCAAAGGGCCTTTACTTATTAAAAAAAAATAAAAAATCTCAAAAGGCCTGCATCAAATATTGCTAAATTAAATGTTTGGTCTCACGGATTTCATCCTCTAGACAAAAAACTAAAGATAGTTTCTTTATTTGGTTTTCCTCTGATAAGTCTTAAGATGGGTTCTCACTCATTTCGATGAGTTCCATTAGCAGTAGACTGGGAATTTGATACGCTGATGCAAGTAATTTCTTCCTTTTCATTGTATTCCTAGTGTCACAAATGTTCTATGTATCCCTAGCATCATGAAATCTGTGTGTATTAACAAATGTGAACTATTTGTTACAATCCAAGTGAAATATGCTTACTCAGTTGGGAGCAAGCGCCATTTTTGGCCAACTGTTTTACTTCCAGAGGCGGAGGGATCAAGTGGTGTTCTGGCCCTGTGATTTATAGATGTCACAATAATATATTAAATCTATTTCTTTTTTCTGAATTACATTGAGAATGCTTTGAAGTCAGGTACCTTCTCTTCTCTGACCAAGGGGTAGCCGAAGGATGCATTTGTTCCTCATTTTTAGATACCTGCATTTCCAAGATGAACTCATCTTAGCATGCATGACGAAAACTGCAAAGTTGACAGTTCATTCAGAAAAAGAAAATGGTCTATATAATTGAGAGGCCAAGGAGTAATACTATATTAGTAGACTGCTGTACACCTAAACACAGCCATTGTTAAAAATAAATAAAAAAATAAAAAAATGGTTGATTTTCATTACTACGTCATCCCAATGTTTAACAATTATAAAACAATTTACTAAATAACATTGCTCGAGACCAAGTGTAGGGAAACAAGAAAGCACCGTAGTTGGGGTCCTCAAAGGAGTTGAGCAATCTTTTGATGCCTTATAAGAACTACCACCAACTCTTGAACTTTCAATCTTCCGGATTACTTTTGAAGTGAATCTATTAAGTTCTCTAATAGGAGTGAAATTGACTGACTTATGATGTGATTTAGGGGATCTCTTCTTATCCACAGAGTCTGTTGCTGGCTTCATACTCATTGGAGTAGCATTATTTTCCTTCTTGGGACAAATAGGAGCTGTGTGCTTGGCAGGTGAAGATGGGAGCTTAGATGCTCTTTTATGAATCCATGACTTTGAGGAAGAAAGTGGTAGTTTCTTCTTGCTCATTGACGCCAAATAATCTTGATTAGAGCTGCAACCCTGTTGCAATGACAATCATGTAAGCACCGTGACCTCAAAATCAAAACCAAAAGTCAATGGACAAAAATCAATACTGTTAAATGGGTTAAAAACATTAACCCGCTAATTTAAATGGGTCATATAGGGTCAGAGGTTTACCCCGTTTAAATAAGAGTCTGTATGGTTTTGAGGTTTCAAAAAATGCGATTAAAAAATAAAGATTTTAAAATGTGCAATTTGAAAACATAATTTTTTAAAACACAGTTAAGCATTCGGTAAAATTGCGTTTTCATCTTTAAAATTGAAGTATAACTTCTAAAATAATTAGTTTTCAAATATGCACTCCATTACCTGCGATTTGAAAACACAATCTTTTCTATATTTTCAAACTGTATATTTTTTAAAAATGCAGTTCCAAATGATACACTTTTTGCGTTTTGGTTTTAAATCACACTTTTTACTTATGAAATCGCACTTTAGATGGGTTGGATTCGGGTTAACCCGTGAGTTGACCTGACACAAACCCGACACGGAAACACGATTTGCCGGCCTTACCTTCAATAGAGGTTTCTTCATTTGGGGTGTTCCACCAAGCTCCATTTCATTTACCTTGTGATTATCAACATCCCTAAGGTGGCTCAGTTGTTCAACTTCCAAAGAATTCTCCACAAGAACTTGATTTTCAGGTACCAGATCAGCTTCATCCACAGTACCACTTTCCAATTTATCCACCCCAGCATTTGAACTATAGCCATTGTCATTGACAGTGGAATATGCCTTGACCTCAGGTTGCTGGTCAACAACCTCATGGGTATTGTGACCTAGATCTTCTTCTTCAGCTGGTTTTGGGGCACTGTTTGCTGCAGCATTTTCTTGTTCAAGCAAGGCTGCCGCCTTTTGAGCTGCAATTTTCTTGTAGTGAGCTTCAAAGAAAGCTTTCTTCTGAGCTACTGAGCCAGGCCGGGCGTACCTCTCGGCCTCTTCAACATAGCGGTTGTGAGAGAAGGATGACCATTTCTCCCAAGCTAAGGACTCTGACATGAACCTCCCAAATGAGATTGACTGCCCCAGAGCATGAATGGGGTTTCCCTGAAGCAGAAAATGTTTCTTAAAGCCATCTAGAAATTGAAATTCTAGTAATTTCAGCCCATTAAAAGATGAAAACCTGAAAATAGTGCTGAAATCTTTCACAAGAAACTGAATGCCGGTTGGGAAACCATTTGGATGGAAAGTTTAAGGAATGTGTTTAATTGGTGAAGAAAATGCAGAAAATAATATAAATTTAGGTACTTTTCTCTGCTTTCATTTGGTCAGAAAGCTAAAAGTACTACTACCCAATTGAGCCCCATAAAATTACAACTAATTTTCTGGTGAAATAGTGCATAGCAAACTACTTCTAGTTCTATTTTCTTTCCTTCTCTTCGTTCCTCAGCAACCATAGATTATGTAAGAGAAACAACAAAGAAAAGCAAAGCAAAAACCTTTAGCACCCCATATCCACAACTAAGAAAAACGAAAACAAGAACTCAAATTGATTCAATAGTTTCATGAACTGACCTCATTTGCTTCATTGGAAATCCCAGAAGTGTAAGAAAATGGCTGCATGAGACAAGCTGAGTCTCCCATGTTTCTTCAGCTGCTGAAACCTCAAAAAAAAAAAAAAAAAATCCAAACTTCAAATCCTATATTATTCTATGTGGACTTTCTCACTTGTATACCGTTCAAAAAATTTGAAATTCAAACGGAAAGCTGTGAGTCCATGTTGTGGAAAAGTAGGCCACATGCAGAAGAGAAACAGAAGTGTAGTGCAATCTTTTATTTCGGAAAGTGGGGTCTCTCAACCATGTTTGGAGGAGCTTCCATCTTTTTCAGCTTGAAATGGCCCCCACATGTTGAAATCTCTGCAACGTTCAATTGTTGGTTAGTTCAAATTTGAACAGCCCCTCTATCTCTATTGTAAAAAGTACATTTTGGAGCTGATTTGGTATGCTCCATAATCCATAGGCCTCGTTTGTTAAGTTACATAATAGTACACAGTAATGCGTGTACTGTTTATGTATTTTATTTTTTATTTTTTAACTTTTTTATATTTCTCAATACTAATAAACTTCAATACATTCTCACTTTTTTCATTTTTTATATCACATCAATAATTTTTTATTATCATTCAAATAAAAAAATTCACTACAATACAAAACTTTTTCACTTTTTTATATCACATCATCACTTTTTACTAATTTTAAAATTAACAACCCACTATTCTGTTCTGTTCTGTACATGTCTTTGCCAAACAAGCAGGGACGGAGGGAGGGGGGGCTGGCAGGGGCCATGGCCCCCCCCCCCAAATTTCCTAAAAAAAAAAAATTTAAAGGTGAGAAAAAAAAAATAATCTAAAAAATTAAAAAATTTAAGGTAAAAAAGAAAATTTAGCTTACTTGGCCCCTACCCAAAAAAAAATTTCGGCCATTGGCCCCTGCCTATAAGAATTTCTGGCTCCGTCCCTGCAAACAAGCCCATAATCTTTGGGTCCTTCGGCCTTTACTTTTTTATAAACTTAAATGACACTATTTTAATTAGAGCTAATAATTTTTAACACGACAAATAAACTTTTTATGAATCTAATACGAAATTAGCAGGTTAAGATTGATAAGTTTGACCCGTTTAATTAAATGGGTCAAATTAGTGTTGACCTATATAATAAGTCTTAACATGACCCAAACCCGACACGCGACATAAGAGCCGGTAAGTTTTGACACGAACAACGAACCCGATACGAATTCAACACAAAAGTAGCAGTTAGGGTTTAAAGGTATGACTCGTTTAATTAAATGAGTTATATTAGATTTGGCTTATATAGTCTTATACTCATGTATCGATACGATCCAAACTCTTTTCACCTCTAATTTTAATACTAAAAAACTTAAGCAACAAAATTCAATAATTAAATTTAATGATTTAGTGACTTACGTGATAAGTATTACATGAATTATTACGTCAGTCCGTTTGTACGACTCTTTTTTAATGTAAAGTAATACCCAATTTGTTGATTTTTTTTTTTTTCAGTAATTTGTTGATAGTTGAAGCAAATGGAGGCATGGCCAATCTTAGAGAGAGAGAGAGAGAGAGAGGGTGGGTGGGTGGCAGTTAAGAACTTAAGATTGCAGAGGGTAGAGATGTAACATGTTGAACAACCAGTAGTTGCAACATTACCATGACTAACTAACAAGACAAATCTTGTGGAATGTGGACAGGGGTCTTAGGTTGCTTCATAAACTCGAACAGAACTGCATAGAAGTATCACGTTGTGATATAGAAGTGCATCATGTGATAGAGTAAACTTCATGACTTTGTCCTTTGGTTATCAAGAGGTAATACCCTTAATTAACATATATAGAATGAAAGAGAATGACATATTCATCTCCTATCCGTCTCTCGTGTTACTGGGTTGACGTGACCCC
Organism: Alnus glutinosa; assembly: GCF_958979055.1. Lineage (NCBI taxonomy): Eukaryota > Viridiplantae > Streptophyta > Magnoliopsida > Fagales > Betulaceae > Alnus > Alnus glutinosa. The sequence goes on along the minus strand of NC_084887.1, from coordinate 37,421,247 downwards.
TTACATTAACATTTATTAAAAAATGAAAAAAATAAAATAAAATCAAGTATTTAGAATTTCTCTTCAACAATATGCCATTGGATGTTACATTCCCCGGCACAGCACCATTTTCACTGGACATGCATATCCTGCTTGGGCAATTCATCAAAATATTTCGCCTCATCCATAAATTGAGTTCAAACATATAAGCAATTTTATTTCAGCATAAGCATGCATAATTTTTAAACCTTAAACCTTTTTACAATTTGATCTTGAAACAGGGAAAAAAAAATATATACTTTTGTAATAGATCTCCAAAATAGTCACAAGTTCAAAACACTTTCCCAAGAAAAGAAGAAAAGATGGCAGCACTGGACATTGTAGCGATCTTCTCTCAATAAAGTGAACCTCTGTCATAGCTCTCTTTGCACTCATTAAAGAACACTCTTTGGCTTCACACACTTCCTTCTTGCTTGATTCATTCTCCAAGCCCATATCTTCTTAAGCAGTATATCACAATATGCTAACACAGTGGGTAATCCACGGCATATTTTTGGTTCCAACGCATAATTCTGGTCCACACAACCGATATATCTAAAGTCTTCTCTTGGAGCATATGAGAAACATCAACTACAAGTCTACAACATACCGAAGATAATCATCATCTGCACATTGTAAGATGCAAAACCTCTGCTTCTCCATATGGAAGAAGGCAGGAGGCTCTTCTCCTCGCCCAATATTCCATAATCATGGAAAAAGAAAATTCCTTGACCTTTTTAGGCGCCCTTCTAGCCACATATCCAAATCCAAATCGTAGGCAATGAATAGAACATCGTTTTTCAATTCTGTATCATACATCTCTTCCTACCCAATCCTCATTTACACATACGGTGGACCTTGCGCTATGCTCTTCCTAGCCCCTACCTTGAGTTGAACCTCAACCCAAAGTCATTTCTCTAATCTTCCTTATTTCATTTCGTAAAACACAATAGTCACGCTACAGAAAGTAGAAACATTACATTACAATTTACAAATTCCTTTCTCAGTTAAAAATAAAATTAGCAGGCTCCAAAGTCCAAACCCTATAGAGAGGTTTTGTGTGTTCTACTTTTTACTAACGTTTCAGTTTGAGACGACACAACTCCTGCTCATCCGCACAGAAAACGATGGAGTTTCCCACCCAAGTTATTCCTAGGTCATGCAAGAGGTTCAAGTTCAACAATGAGTCCTTGCCCATTTATTTCTAAAGCTTCCAGCACCCTGAAGCACGCAACACCATATAACTATATTCCATTAGGACAGAAATCTTTGCTAGTTCAACCCCTTAAGCCTACAGGGTACCTGAAACAAATTCCACACATGTTACTTGCCTTTGCAATCTGAAGCAGCTATTCACAATAAATAAAACCAGTCCATTTACAGTTTCACACAGTTCAAGTAACAGAAATGACATCTCATACAGTGAGGAAATGAGCGTCACTTGGGTCAGAAAAATGAGCAGTCACCCATTTGCTTCTCTGTTTCAATACGTTAAGGTTCAATTTTGAGATCTAAAATTTAGGTTGCCAAACTCTTAGAAGAATGCAGCCGTCATAATTAATGATCTTGGGAATCTGCTACCATAGCCTAGCGAGCAGCAGATTTCTCTTGCAATCCACCAGTCCCCAGCAAATAATTTTTTTGCATTTCTATCACTTCTATCATGGTTGGGAAAAGAAACATGTTTTCTTGGCCCACAACCAAGCTTGAATTAGTAAGAACAGTAGTCACGGATTGATTCTACAATGGAATTGCTGTAACGATTTGAACATGATCTACATAACTATTGGCCATCCACCTTTTATAGGAAATGGAAAAACGAAGAAATCAGTGAATTGGTTATATATGCTTCAATGATGCCTGCCTTTCTTTCGCTAGCATGAAGAGTCACCCTTGCTGATTGCCAATGATCATCTGCAGCATCAGGCAAAACAGGTGTCCAACGTTGACGACCTATTGAATGTTGGGAGGAAAATTGATATGCCAAAGATTCCCTTATTCATAAACACAAGGGATGTACTGAAGAAAGGTGAAAAGAAAGATGAAAAAAGGAAAAGAGAGCTTCAAAATCTTTCAAGCTTCATATAAAAATAAAACAAGGTATACAGGATGATTTTGTATAGTATTGACATAAATTCAGACAATACACTGCTTCCTCTTTGCATTGTATTTTATGGGAGCAAATTCACCGGCTTAGTCAAATTTAGATAGCCAACAAATCAACTGTTACACGTCAGAGATCTTTTTATCTGCATTGTTTCAGCCAAGCTGTAATCTTCTGATGTGGTGCCCCCAAAGTTGCCTCTACAATTCAGACTCTTGCATCTTTTGTCCACCTCTTCAAGATGTATTTGGTCGGGAGCAGCTTTATGTTCCTATAATCGAGCACTTTTAATGCATGGCTACACAAAAGTCCCACAAACTCGAATTTCATACAATTGCAGGCAACGTTCTCATCAACGGAATTAAAAGTAACTGTGTACTCTTGTAGTTGCCCATATATGCTAACTTTGTACTCAAACAATGACCCATTCTCAGTGCATTGGTTTACGACTATATTTAGACATGTTTCATATTCTAGCTGAAACCATTCAAACATTTTTGGTGTGTAAATATCCCTTGCCTGCTTCAACAGAATTACATCCCCCATTAATCTTGGCATGTGTTGGCCCATCTCATAATTAGCTTCTAATTCTTTGTAGTGCCAATCATTCACCACCTTTCCAAGATGCTTGAAAAATGGAAGCACATCTGAGTCAGACTTTAGATACTTCTTTAAGTTAGCACTAAAATTTTCACGCAGCTGTGCACTTCTAATGTCAGCGCAAAAGTTATGCCTTCCATATGCTACGGCCCACTTCTCTCTACATTCAAATATCTCATGCAACCACTCATTCTCCCAAAGACCATATACGTCCAGCATAGCCTTCCATGCATTAATGAAATCCTCCTCCTCCTCATGATCAAAAAAGCAACTGCTTAAATCATTACTGAAAGAACCTGAGCCAACAAACATGTGGCTAAGTTGTCTAAGTGCATTTTGGTACACATGCCATACACACATCCGATGATGTGTTTCAGGAAATACTGAATCAATTGCTTCTGTCATTGTTGCATCGCCATATGTGAGGATAGTCTTAGGCTTCTTTCCAGACATGGCTTCTACAAAAGTTCGAAACAGCCACTTGAAAGATTCAACTGTTTCATCATATAAAAGTGCAGCACCAAAGATCACCATTTGCTTATGATGATTTACCCCGATGAAGGGTGCAAAAAGTCTGCAATCTTCGTATAATCTGCAAGTTGTATCAAAGCAAACCACATCGCCAAAATCACTGTAGTCCACCACCATCTTTGCATCCACCCAGAATACGTTAGCTATTTGATCATCCGCATCAAGTTGGATGGCATAAAAGAAAGAAGGGCTCTTTAAATGTTTGCTTTCAAAATATAGCCGTATCCTGTCTGCTTCTCCCACTCTCATCTCCCTCATGCATCGGGAAGGTAGTTTACTTTTATAATCTATGGGATCATAGGCCAGATTCCTGCAATCTCCAATTGTTGTAGATAGTAATTCAGAGGCTAATCTTGGCTGTATCTCAGTACCATCAACCAAATTTCCATCAACACCTTGAGCTACAGCCAGTCTCTTTTGTGACCGCAACATGCGAACTCTACATGCAGCAACAAGCTCATGATTGTGCTTTTCTTCAAAGTGAGTGACACGATATTTGCCATCAGACTGACGAGAAATGACCAGTTGCGCCAAACAGCCAATTCTTGTTTCCCTTCGAGGTCTCTTCACATTCAAATCCCGCTTGTCTTTCTGTCGAAAACCTTCTCTAAAACAAGTAAACCGTCTGGATGCCACAGCACCATCTATCTTACTCCTATTTACATAATCTTTCCGGACGCTGAACCCTACCCGTCCAGCATATGTATTGTAAAACTCATACGCATGATCTTCTGAGTCAAACCTCATTCCAAGTTTTGGTACACCATCCATCCCAGGATGATTGTCTAAGTCATCTGCAACCGCTTGAAAAAAATTTAATCTCTTTTGTGACGGTAACATATGAGCTGTAGATGGCGTTACCAATTCATGATTGTGCTTTGTTTCAAAATGAGTGACACGAAACTTGCCGTTGGATTGACGTGCGATAGTCATATGTGCCAAGCAACCAGTTCTAGTTTCCTGCCGGGATTTCCTCACATTAACATAATGTTTGTTAGGCCGATAACCTTGTCTATAACAAGTATACCTTCTGGACACCACAGCACCATTTATCCTACTTTTATTTACAAAATCTTTTCGAATGCTGAACCCTTCCAGAACAGCATATCTACTGTAACACTTATATGCATCATCTTCTGATTCGAACTCCATGCCAACTTTTGGTATCACATACATGCCATCCTCACTTTTTACAACAACACTGACCCCTGATGCATCGACAGAGAGAGGATTTGGGCTCTGAGACTCCAGCTCACCAATGACGCCCATCTCAAACTTGTTAACAGAGGATACTTTTGGGGTCTGACAGTCCTCACCATCAATTTCCTCCTGACTGTTATCAACAGAAGAAACACTCTGGGTCTGAGAATCATGCTCACTATCAATAAGCACCTGACTCTTGTCAACAGAAGAAACATTTGGACTTTGACAGTCACAGTCACCACCAATAACCACCCGATTCTGCTCAACAAAAGAAGCTTTTGGGCTCTGAGAATTCTTCCCTGGATCAATCACCAATGCAGGTGATGTTTGGCGCTCACTTTCTATATCTTCTTCCTGTGGATGACTTGTTATATCAGGCTCACCACTGTCCATCTGACCTTCAGTACAAGTATACAGGGAAAGGAAAAAATTGTGAGAAAAAATACAGCAGCAGCTTAGGAAGAACAATCATCCATGATCCATCTTAATACCTTTAATCGAAGTTACACACAGATGTAAACATACCAAACATTGACCATGACCAAATAGATTCAATCACAGAGAAGGAAACAGGAAAACAAAACCCTTTCCCTCCATAAAGTGTAAAGTGAATAGAAGCAAGCTGCTTAAAATTGTTGCCAAATGCTCGAGAACAAATACTATTCTTCTACCATGTCACTCAACTGAGAACCAAACTAAGCCTTAAAATCTAAAGAAGATTATAACATCTAAAAATGAAGATTCTTGAACTCATATTCTCCATAAGAACAGCCAACCCAACGATGCAAGATGGGTAAAGCATTAACCCTAACATACAACTATCCATCAATGTTCCATAGACCCTCTATGGGAACTTCTAATTTAGTCCTAGTAAAAATCAAAAAGGGTTCTTTTTTTTTGGGGGGGGGGGGGGGGGGTGGGGGGTGAAAATCAAAATGGGCATGAATGCCTGAGTCTTTGTAAGCATCCCCAGTTACCATGCTTTATAGTAAAATCTTTATACCATATTGCCACCTATATACAAGGAATTAAACAACCTTAGAATACCCAAAAACTAAAACTAACAGAATATAGCATCACTTAAAAAAAAACAAACAAACAAACAAATAGAACCCACTACAAAGTACAAAGTAAGCAACAGAAAAAGCCACGCCAATTGAATTTGACATTAATGCTCAGCTTGGTTTACTCAGTAAATAATGAAATTAGACAATCAGCACCATATTCTGCATATTTCAATTTTCTACAAAACCAAAATAACATAATTTTTTTTATCCCTGAAAAAACATATTAGCGACTGACAATAATTCAATTGCATAAAGAAATTTTACTTAATTTTGAATTTTCATCGCAGGAGGGTTAACCTGAGAGAATAAAGGGAAGGGAAAAGTGAGGAAAAACCCGCTGCGACGGTGGCGCAAACTTGGTTATGTTCCGTCTGGTGTTTTTCAACGGACCAGATTCATTCTGATCTGGGTGAACGGTCGGATGTGTTGGCCAGGCAGAGCAACCGGAAGAATTGTAGAGACTTGGACTTTTCTCAGCGGTTCGGTCAGAGAGTTGTGGAAAAGAAGAGAAAGAACTGGACCAAACTCACGTGGGGTCGTCCGTCTTGACGTGGCAGTTCGTTAGTGGTTATACCAAACTGCTACAGTGCTACCTCAAGGTGCCGTTTTGGACGGATCCGGATCCGGATCCTCTCCAGTTCATTAGAACTGGAGAGGAGCCGGTAAATGGTTGGGATTTTTTTCAAAAGAATAGAAGGTGTAAAAACTGCCACGTCAAAAGCGAAAAAAAAGTTCCTTCTTTCTCGGTTCTTCACTTCTTCCATTGCTCAGACAAAAAAAATCCCTTCGATTCTCTCAGCCTCTCAGGCTTGTTCATTCTCCTTCTACGAATTTTAGCTTCTGGGTCTGAATCTTTTGCGAACTACGTCATCTAGGAGATCTTGGAGTGCTGCATACTTTGGTAGTTTGAATCTCCCGAATTGAATTGGATCTTGGAGTGCTGCATACTCTATTAGGTTTCTGCAGAATTGAATTGGGTCTCTTGAGATTGGAGGGTCGGAATCAATTGGGTTTCCTGGGATTTGGCTTGGGAAAGGAGAGTGGGAGTGAACAGGGTTTACTGGAATTTGGCTAGGGATTGGGGGTTGTAGCAAGTTGGGTCTTTTCGGCTTGGAGTTTGGCTTGGATTGAATTGTGAATGGAGAGGAAGTGGTCACCCAGGTCCTGCCATTGAAGGGCGAAATTGGCAACGGCAGCAGCGTGAGTTTTGAGGTGGTTGAAGGCTTTGCAGAGGCTCTGTTTCTTATGCTCTGCGGACTGAAGATCTGCAGAGCCTTTCTCCAATGTGGACGACATTTCGGTGACGAGAAACAGAAAGGGGAAGTGATGCCTGACGAAGGGTGGATTTGAGTTTGAATCTCCCGATTTCATTAACTTTTCTAATTTACATACCGACAGAAGTGGGTATGGAAGAGGGGATTTGGGATTGAAACTTTGAATAGAAAAAGGGATTTTTTTTTTTCGTCTGAGCAATGGAAGAACGGAAGGAGGAGGGGATTTTTTTTTGCTTTTGACGTGGCAGTTTTTATACCTTTGATTCTTCTAAAAACGATCCCAACCATGTACCGGCTACTGGAGAGGATCCGGATCCGTTTTGGACGGTACTTCACATACCATGAAAATGTTTAGCTCCTTCAAAAAAAAAAAAAAAAAAAAAATGAAAATGTTTAGCGCCAAATGACTTCCAAGCACTTTTTTTTTTTTTTTTTTTTTTTTTTTTTTTTTTTTTTAAAAAAAAAAGAAAAGTAAAAGAAAAAGAGAAATATTAAAATCACTTTCTTTCTTTTTTCTTTTTTTTTTTTTTTTTTTTTTGAAACAAATAGCATGTGCTATTATAAGATCTGCAAATTACATCATGAGAAAGAGGGACAGGACCCCCCTAAGCTCTAAGCCAGAAAGATCTGACTTAAAAACAGCTGCCTGAGCAGAAACATCAAATATTACCAGAATTACATTTGAGCCTCTCTTACATTAACGCTCACTCTCAAATAAAAGAGGGCCGATCTAGCATCAAGCCAACAAAAATTTCAATAAAACATGAGTAATACACAGGCAGACTGTACAGGAGAAACAAGAGAATACACAAACAAACAAACAAACAAACAGAAACACAAAAACCAAGTAGCCGGCAGAAGAGGCAGGGGTGGATTCTGCCGAAGATGGATGCGGGTGGGAGCACGCACCGTCCCTGGTGCCACCCAGCCAAAGATCAACCACCATTAACCACAACCCCACCGCGCATGTTCAGAAAAAAGCGAAGCGTGGCTGTCACGCGCGCCAAAGAACAAAGAGCTCTCTGGCGCGTGCAGACCACGCGCCGGACTCTGTCGACCATCATGAACCGCGCTTCCATCGGCAGGAGCGGACGACGGTGGGGAACTCGGCTGAGGGCCGCGTGTCTTGAGAAAAGTAACGGGATTGAGTAGATCTGGCTCCGAAAAGACGATGAGAACAAATGAAGAAAAGGCCAAAACCACCGTTGAGTGACACAATCGGCCTCCACTACCCCAAGCTGGACTACTTGATTTCAGCTTCCTGCCTGAGATGAACAGAAAGAAAAGAAAAGCAAAGCAAAAAACGAAAACAAGCCACCATAGCCTCGAAAGGCTAGGGGAAAACACAGTCGCCACCGGATTTACCGGGGGGAACACCAACTTCACAACCCAAATGGCCGGAAGAAAACACGCCTCCACTGAGAAACTCAGGGAGGAGAACAAAAAAAACACCTTAGTCCACAAGGACTAAGGGACACACATGAGCCGGGGGGAGGGAGACCATCTCCCTCCCCCGGCAAACAGCCGGCTCCTTTAGGGGACCCTCTCTCTTGCAACAAGCGGAAGAACCAACCAACCCACCCTTTTATTTCATTATTACCTTATCTCGTTGATGTTGCCAAGCTAACAAGCCGCTGTATCAATTCATGTTAAAAAAAAAATTAATAACGAATTAGCATTGACACAGAAGTAGAATGAGGTAATAGTGGAGTAAAAAATATGATTTTTAACATTCTTTTTAAAAAATTAAGAGCTAATTAATAGTACCACATCAATAAAGTAAGATAAAAGTGTAGTATATAATAATATTATTTTTTTAATGAACAATGTCTAAGATTTTATTTTAACTAATATTTTAGACACCAAAAGTATTATAAAACTAATCTTTTGGGCACGTAGTTTCTCTTCATTTCAATTTAAAAAAATAAAAATAAATAATGTTATAAATGTTAACAAGATATTTAAATTTTTTTATCATGATATTTAAAATTTTTTAAATAGCATAACACTATATACCATGAAACAAAATTTGATGACAGATAATCATATTCCAGTTTATTTATCCAAACGGACTGCATGTTATAGGACCATATTAAATGTGGAAGTGAACCTAAATGAATTATCGTACTATTATGGTTTCGAATAAGGAATTTCTTTTTATTTATTTATTTATTTATTTTGATCTTCCTCTTTCCCTTTCCCTTCTATTTTTGTAAGGGACATGATTGGGGAACAACCCCAGCACAACTCCCTCACAACCCCACTCACAATGGAGTGGGTCTCATGTGTGTGGGTCCCACACCATTGTGAGTGGAGTTGTGAGGGAGTTGTGCAAAGGAGTTGTGGTTTTATCATTTTCCTTTTTGTAATGAGAAATGCTTGATTGTACACTCTCATCCCACTCCTATACCACCCTTGTGTACTTGGACCAATAATGTGAGAAATAGTAGAGAGAGTATAGTGGGACCCTATTTTTTTAACAACATTATTGGTCCACGTAGACAAAGGTGGGATATGAGTGGAATAAGAGTGTACAACCAAGCATTTCTCTTTTGTAATTGTCTAAAAAAGAAGAATGAAATAAGGATTTTATGTTTGCTATGTGTTTTCTTAGCCCTCTTTTATACATTTTAGAGGGATTTTTTTCCCGAGTTTCCATTTTTACCCAATGTAAAAAAATTCTAAGACTATATACCATATGTATTATAATAGTGGTAATACTAAAGGCCATTCAACATTTCTGTTGATTTACAAGAATTATTATAACTCAAACTATTGAAATAGTGTAATGCTACATTTTATTTTTTATTTTTGGGTTCTAAAAAATTAATGTGATTTTTAAATTACCATTAAATTTATAATAAATTAATATTGAATTTTGGTCTAATAATAATTTTAAAAACCACATAATATTCTGAATGACACAAAAAATACATTTAACATTACTCATTGAAATCCGTCTTTCAAATGCATGGTGTTAACAAGCTTGTAAATTGTAAAATCAAGTATATGAAAGCTTTACATGGTCCTGAATAAGAATCCATGACCTACTCACATACAAAGAGAGGTACATAAATTTAAGAAAAGTACAAAATAAAATAAAATAAAATACAAAGGAACCATTCACAATGGTCGGTGGACATAATAAATCAAAAAGAGATTAAAAATCACATTTCTTCCACTAGACACCACCCTTCCTCTCCTTCAACTTGGTCCAACACGAATCCCACGTCACAATAACTTACATTATCATCGTTTCTATCGCTATTATTGTCTTTTTTGCCGTCCTTATGATTATTAATCTCATTGTCCCTATCACATGGAGATTCAAAATCCATTATTGGCCCATCATACTCAAAATCACTATTATAAACTTCATCGTCATTCGTATAATCACCAAACATATGATCCAAAAGATTCGTGGCAGAAACTCCAGAAAAACTCAAGCCGGGTTGCCCGTCCACGACCCGCCAGCTGATTAACCGAGAACTCACAACGACGTCGCACGACTTCAACTTCTGGGCCCCCTTGGTCTTGGGCTTGGACTTACATGCCGGGTTGACATGGCACCCGTTGCACCTTGGGGTGCCACACTTCCCAGTGAATTTGGAGTGGTTGGTGGGCTTGGATGGGACCTTGGTGAACAACCCAGCAGTTGGGGGTGAATCGAATTTGTTGACAACCCGAGTCTCGGGTCTCCGGTTTAATGGAAATGGTAGGATCCAGTAGCTCCTAACCATTCCATGTTGGCGACCCTCTCTCTTCATATTTGCTGTGTGTTGTGGGCTAATGAGAAAATTAGAGTTGTGGCCTCTGCTTTATATAGGGAAGAGAAGCTTGGGAGGCAAGGCAAGCTGTATTCGTGTGGACCAAGCAAATGAGATAGACAGCTCATTTAGATAAACTAAAGAGAAACATTAGGCTTGTTTGATAAATACATGTACATAACAGAACAGAGTAGTGGGTTGTTAGTTTTGAAATTAGTAAAAAATGATGATCTGATATAAAATAAAAAGAATTTGTATAAAAATGTGAAAAAAAATTTGTATTGTAGTAATTTTTTTATTTGAATAGTAATAAAAAATTATTAATGTGATATAAAAAGTGAAAAAGTGGGAATGTTTTGATGTTGATTGGTTGTGAAAAATATAAAAAAATGAAAAAAAAAAAAAAAAAAAAAAAAAAGCATGAACAATGCTGTATTGTTTTGTATTCTATCAAACAAGGCCATTATTGTGTAGGTTAGAGAGTATGCTTGACTTTCTATATTATAAATTAAGTTAAAAAAAAAAAAAACAATTATAATAATTCAGTCTATCATCAGTCCTTCAAATACGTAATTTTTGCGTGCATATTTTAAAAATGCATTTTACATGCTCTAAAAATAAATATCAGTTTAATACATTGAATTATAGTTTTATTTAAAATAAAAATTTGCAAGCATCCCCATTTACCATGCTTATATAGCAAGCTCTCTACGTGGAAATGCCACGTGTATATACATGGAATTAAACAACATTAGAATACCCAAAAACTAAAACCAACAAATGATAGAACCAAACAAAACAGGGAAAAAAAACCCAAATAGAACCCACTACAGAGTACAAACTACAAATTAAGCAGCAGAACAAACCACGCCAATTGAATTTAACATTAATGCTCAGCTTGATTTACTCAGGAAATTAATAATGAAATTAGGCAATCAGCGCCATACTCTACATATTTCAATTTTCTACAAAATCAAAATAACATATATATATATATATTACTGAAAAAAATATTGGTGACCGACAATAATTCAATTGCATGAAAAAAATTATTTATTTCTTTTCTTTTTCTTTTTCTTTTTTTTTTTTTTAAAAAAAAAAAAAAAAAATTCATCACAAGAGGGTTCCTGAAACGGTTGCGCAAACTTTGTGATGCTCCAGCAAGTGTTTTTCAACGGACCAGATTCATTCTGATCTAGGTGAACGGTCAAGTGTGTTGGCCACGCATAGCAACCGAAATAATTGTAGAGACTTGCTAACTTGGGGTTTTCCTCAGCAGTTGAGTAAGACTTGAGAGAGTTGTGGACAAGAACAGAAAGAACTGGACCGAACCTCGCACTGGTCCTTCGTCTTGACGTGGCAATTCACTAGTTGTGATGCAAATAACTACCTCAAGGTGTTGTTTTGGAATATCAGGAATTCAATAATCCAAAGTTACAATTGAAAATTATCACTTACATATAATTAAAGATTATGACCTAACTACAGTTGAAGACTATGACATACTACAATTGAAATCTATCACGTAGTTACAGCTGAAAACTATTACGTAGTTGTAGTTGGAGATTATTTGTATTATTCTCATGTACCATAATTTTTCTATAAATAGGAGTGTTATATTGTAAATATTACTAAATAAATAAGAGCAAAATCTAGCTTTTTAAACTTTATCATGTGGACGTAGGTCATAGACTGAACCAGGTAATTCTTTGTGCCTGTTTTAATATTTCACTTTATATTTATTTATCCATTGTATTACTTTACATACCACAAAATGTTTAGCCCAATGGGCCTCCAAAAATAAGGATTTGGATTGGTATCTCTTATTATTAAGACGCTCAAATTGTAGGCAATTCAAACAAAAGTACGATTTTAAAATAGTGATTTTTAAAAATGTAGTTATACGTTTAGTAAAATTACAGTTTAACATTTAAAATCATAATTTAGCATTTAAAAATGCCCCTCGTCTGTGATTTGAAAAGGCATGTGTGTGTATGTATATATATTACATTTTTAAAAACGCAATCCTAAATTATCCATTTTTGGCCATTTGGTTTAAAAATACAAATTTTACTTGCATAATCACAATACTAAATGCACTCATATTATGGTCCTTTAAGGAGTAGCTCAATTTGCTAGAGACCACACCTTATGAAGCGGAAGTCACTAGTTCGAATCTCCCATCCCCCCTCTTGTGTGGACATGTCAAAAAAAAAAAAAAATGCACTAATATTATAAGACCCTCAAACTTATTTTACATTTGATGATCTCTATAAAGAGTTACTTACCCTTTCATAGAGTTATGACGTATGAAAAGACAAAATAAATAATATCTTTACCTTTTGTAAAAATAACTTATTGCATATATTTTTTTTTTCATCTTCTTCTTTTTATTCTGATTACTTATTGCATAGTTACTAGTGATTAAAGTATCGTTTACATTATTGTTGAAAGCTGACAGATTCTCCTTTACTTTTTAAGTTGGTAGATTCTCTTTTACATTATTGTTGTAAGCTGACAAAAGCAAGATTTTAAACCAAATTAAAGAAAACGAATCGTTTAAAAATGTGTTTTTAAAAAATTTTGATTTGAAAACACTTATTTGTGTGCGTTTTCAAATTGCAGACAATAAGATATTTTTTTTGAAAAAGCACAATTTTAAAGGTCAAATTTTGCCAAACACTTAACTGCGTTTTTAAAAATCATGTTTTTATATTGCACTTTTTAAAATCTTAAATCCAAACGGACGAACAACATGGTTCACTTCTTTGATTTGTGGACCCTTACAAGTTATAAGTGATCCACTAAACTTTTCGCATGCATTTCTTCTTCCATCCAACTCATCATGCAATTTGAAGTTTGAACACCCAAATTGTAAAGAATTCTCATTTAAAGAAATTTACATTTTTTTTTTCTTCTAATGATTAGTGTTGATATTTCATCTTGAATAATTTGTAGACACGTGTAGTCTCTCCATTACATATGCACCATATAATTTTATGCATCAGAAAATCAACCGGAGAAGAGCTGGTCCTTTATACAGAGGAGCATTTTTGTAATTTCACATAGTGTGAAATTATAAAATAATGTAAAATTACAAAAATGCCCCTATATAAAAAGGACTGACTCCTTTTCAACTAGAGAGGATTCTAATGACGGAAATGGCTTCACCCAAAAATAGGATTTTGATTTCAACTAGAATTTGCGAAAATCAAATCCAAATATTCAGAGTTTCAAATTCACTATCTCAACCACAATCGAAGACCATCACTGCCAACACCATATCTAATATGACTACATATTTATTTGATTCGGCCCAATCTAGAAAGCAAATATATCCAGCAATCTGGATTTAAACATCACATCATAGCTATAACCCCCTTTCCCCCCCTTCTCCTAGAATGACAAATAAGCATAATGCCCATTGTTGTATTCAAAGCAAATCCAACCTTAACCACCTAACTAGAAGTCTAGAAGAGAATACTCATGGGATAGGTGGTGTGTGGGAGTAACCCAGAAGTTTGAGAAATACACCATGGATAAAGAAGCATTGTTTAGAACACCAGCCTTTTTGACTAAGCCTAAAGCAAGATTAGCGATCCCACCTTACCCAAGTATGAAATACGTGAAACTTTTCCAAGTTAATGCTTGGATCTGAACTTAAAAGGATGAAGACTGAAGAGTATGAATATCACATTATTTTATCCAAATGCATGGGGCAGCTCATTCATATGAAATTGAAACATGTAGACGGCTTAAATCAATGCATGCAATCAAAATATCATACTTTAAAATGAACAAACATATAAAACATGCAAGAAGACAACCATAGATAAAGTCTACAGTACCCCTTCCAAAGGCATAAAAGCTAAATAACATTAGACGACCATGTCTAAATATTCGATGTTCAACAAACAATGCAGAATCCTCTGTTAAGTTCCTGAGTGGTCTTTAACATTCCTTATGCATAATTCAAGCGAAAAATGTCATTCAACACGTAAAAGCTTCTTTGCGGTATCGGTATCAGATGGAACATCTACAGAAAAACCAGGCATGAAACAGAGTTAGAAGACAACAATTGCAATAGAGTGTGAAGCAGAATAAACTCAAATGCCTTCGTTGACAAGTGATCAATTCCCCACTCAAATAACAAGTGCCCACCACCCTAGTGGACAAAATTTGGACACACCACTCCCAAAGTCTCCCCTTTACAGGTTTTGCCAAAACCCCCTCCTTTCCAAAAGTTTCACATTGGAAAAGATCAATCAAACTCACCAGCTATACTATATTGCAGTGTGAAGTAATGATCTTGCTACTAGCTCACCAAAGATACTCTTAAACACTCATGTCTTCCTTATTCAACATATACTACAACCAAGATGCAAAATGTGATATTGATTTTAAATATTTCAAATCAAATGGGAAAACAAGAAACTTACTGTATATCGCAATATCTTATCAAAGTGTGTAATCTGTGTCGTATTTTTTATTCCAATGCATAATCTTGGTCGCACAGATATAGTTAAAGTTTTCTCTCCAGGAATACAAAAAACTTCTACTATAACACATCGAGCATAATCATCATTGGAACATTGAAAGAGGCAGAACCTCTGCTTTGCCAGATGGAAAAAGGAAGGACGAGTGTGTTCCTCCCATATAGAATACTCTGGGAATAAAAATCTTCCGAGACCTCTCAAATACCCATCCGGCCATAGATCCGAATTCATATCATAGGCAATAAAAAATATATATTCCTTCATCCCAATGGGGCGTCCAATCCAGTAGAAAGTGTTATCAACACTTACATCTCTTTCTAGCCACACTTCATCGGGAACCACATGATAACGGAAGAGCTTGCGCTTAGCAGGCTCAAGCATTTTCCAAGCTCTATGCTGCAAGTCATAAGCATAGAATATAACATAATAAGGTTCAGCCGGAACACGGTGACCCACGACCAGCCTATCTGGATTTTGAAGCGCTGTAGAAAGGAGTATACGATCCGAAATGGAACGTACAAAATACTTGGGGGGTTGGGGACAAGTTCACGTGTTTCATTGGTGGGGTCAAAAACCTCAGCCCAATGACGAGAAAGTTCACCCAAAATAGAAATCCAAACAATCAACTTACGGCCTAAAACTGAAACTTGAGGCGGAAATCTTCAAGATTTCAAGGTAGGAATACACACCCATTCGTTAAAGACATAGGAGTAAGCTGTAATTCGTAGATGTTGCGCGTCCCCTGTATCGAGTCGTCGAAACCAATAGGGTTGAGCCCACCAAAGCATATGATTTTGGAGCCTAGGGCTTTAAAGCTGCCGACTGGAACTTTCCCTTTCCAAAAAGGAATGAGGGGAACTATGGTGACATTGCAGGGACCAAGGGTAAGGGTATACCACTCGGAATCGACCCATTGAGATCCCTCATCCTCCTGCCAATCATTCTTATCAAGCACTGAGAAAAAAATGTGGTAAAAAGGACGACGAGCAAAAGGACTAGGACCAGAATGATAAGCAATTGGCAACTCTTTTACATATTCACGAAGTGTTCCTCGAGGGCTGAATAGCGTCGCCGCCACCTCCGGCCACCTCCGACCACCTCCACCGTATGCTCTCCACTCTCTCGTCCTCACTGAGATCTCAACAGTAAAGTGGATTTGAAAATGAGATGTATAGGATATATGTTTATATCATTTATCGTTTTGTTGAGATCTCACAAATAATATATAAATATATAATTTCATTTTTTTTTAAAGAATGGACGATTAATAAATAGACTAGCTGACATAACAATAAATGTATGAGATAACTCTATTTAGAATAGGGTTACACTCCTTGAGTTTTCTAACCTTATTGTATATTTAAAGGAAACAGACTATGAAATAATATTATATTGAGTTTTATGTAGTAAATACAGTTTACTGTGTTTTTTAGAGTTTTTGGCTTACTTGAAATAGTCATTGGAGGTTACGATTCCCTCGAACGAACCAATCTATCAATTTCATGTATGCTTTGTTAATTGGTTCACATCATGTCCCCACTGAGATCTCAACAATAAAGTGGATTTGAAAAATGAGGTGTGTAGGATTTTTTTTTATTTTTTATTTTTAAAAATAAGGATGATTAATAAAGTGAGTGGCTGACAAGACAATAGGCTTTGTTTGGAAACCCCATTTGTCACTTTCACAACTATTATATTTATTAAAATAAACATAAGTACACTTGTGTTTGACTATTTCATTTTTTTTAAAAAAAAGTATTATTATAATTTTTTTTTATAAGATACTTTGAAGAAAATCAAACAAAGAAAATAAATTAGATGCTAGGTGGGAAGAACTTCCTCTTGAAACACGGGAGAAGATCCTTGGCCAAATTTAGAAGATTCCTAACTATTAACAACAATATTTATAAAATTCACAAGATTTAGAAAACAAAAGGCAAGTGAATCTTAAGGACTAATTAGAGAATGCTAACTAAAGAGACATTCAAGTACCAAATATTACCATTATTATGTAAACAATAAAACATACGTAAAAGATAAATAGGTCTAAAAACATAAAATGAGATAATATAGGTCCACATATATAGAAGTAACACTATTTGTGATATGCAACATGGGAAACCAATCCACCGAATATACAAATTAACTACATTACAATGAAAATCATTTCAGCTGTTGCATCGGATAATCAAACAAGCAAGCACTTCAGAGATTCACTAGAGAAATCATATAAACTCACCCAACATAGTGGCATTGACGTACAATAAGTGCATATACAAATGCAAATATAAAACAAAATACTAAATAAATAAATAGATAAAACTAGAATTGCATATGAATATTACATACTAACCACGTACGTCTATGGCCTGAAACCAAAACCAAATGGTTTGCTCTCTGGCATTGTGGCCAACTTCACTCCGAAATTATTGAGATGATCTTCGTTAAATTCCCTTAAAATAGCATCTAAAATTTTAGAACAGATGCCTGAAAATTTTCGATTGAGCTCCGCGTCGACTTGTGCATGCGTCTTCATTCATTAAATAGAACAAAAAATAAGTGTATTAATACGTGCAATTGTTAAAGTTGTTCAATTATCCAACTAACAAAATTAAAAATAGATATATACCATCTCACTGTCCCAAGCATTTGAGAATAATGGTGATGAACGTTCCATATAAAACGAACAACGGAGGAACAGTGTTGCGGATCCGAATTCAATGCATAATCTTGGTCGCACAAAACCAATATAGTTAAAGTCTTCTCCCCAGGAATACGAGAAACTTCTACTATAACGCATCAAGCATAATCATCATTGGAACATTGAAAGAGGCAGAACATTTGCTTTGCCAGATGGAAAAAGGAAGGACGAGTGTGTTCCCCCCATATAGAATACTCTTGGAATAAAAATCTTCCGACACCTCTCAAATACCCATCCAGCCACAGATCCGAATTCATATCATAGGCAATAAAAAAAATATCTTCCTTCATCCCAATGGGGCATTGAATCCAGTATAAAGTGTTATCAACACTTACAGCTCTTTCTAACCACACTTCATCGTGAACCACACGATAGCGGGGGAGCTTGCGCTTAGCAGGCTCAAGCATTTCCTAAGATCTATTATGCAAGTCATAAGCATAAAATATAGCAGAATAAGGTTCAGCCGGAACACGCTGAGCCACGACCAGCCTATCTGGATTCTGAAGTGCTGCAGAAAGGAGTATACGATCATAAACATAACGTACAAAATACTTTGGGGGGTTGGGGACAAGTTCACATGTTTCATTGGCGGGGTAAAAAATCTCAACCCAATGACGAGAAAGTTCACCCAAAATAGAATTCCAAACAATCAACTTACGGCCTAAAACCGAAACTTGAGGCCGAAATCTCCGTGATTTCAAGGTAGAAATACGCACCCATTTGTTAGCGACATGGGGAGTAAGCTGTAATTCGTAGATGTTGCGTGTCCCCCGTACTGAGGTCTCGAAACTAGTAGGGCTGAGCCCACCAAAGCAGATGATCTTGGAGCCTAGGACTTTAAAGCTCCTGATCGAAACTTTCCCTTTACAAAAAGGAATGAGAGGAACTGTGGAGACCTTGCAAGGACCAATGGTAAGGGTATATCACTTGGAATCGGCCCATTGAATTTCCTCATCCTTCTGCCAATCATTCTTATCAAACACCGAGAAAACAATGTGGTAAGAAAGACGATGAGCAAAAGGACTAGGACTTGGATGATATGCATCTGGTAACTCTTTCACGTATTCACGAAGTGTTCCTCGAGGGCTGAATAGCGTCGCCGCCACGCCGTGGTCTATGTCCATGGAGTTTTTTTGTTTTGGAGATTGTAAATTTTCCTTTATTTGGGTTGAATTCGTCTTCCCCTACCAACTCGCCGCCGCCTAGAACCACCACCACCGCATGCTCTCCACCCTCTCTTCCTCATTGAGATCTCAACAGTAAAATGGATTTGAAAATGAGATGTATAGGATATATGTTTATATCATTTATCGTTTTGTTGAGATCTCACAAATAATATATAAATATATAATTTTTTTTTTTTTAAAGAATGGACGATTAATAAATAGACTAGCTGACATGACAATAAATGTATGAGATAACTCTATCTAGAATAGGGTTACACTCCTTGAGTTTTCTAACCTTATTGTATATTTAAAGGAAACAGACTATGAAATAATATTATATTGAGTTTTATGTAGTAAATACAGTTTACTGTGTTTTTTAGAGTTTTTGGCTTACTTGAAATAGTCATTGGAGGTTACGATTCCCTCGAACGAACCAATCTATCAATTTCATGTATTCTTTGTTAATTGGTTCACATCACAGCCCCACTGAAATCTCAACAATAAAGTGGAATTAAAAATGAGATGTGTAGGATTTTTTAAAAAATAAAAAATAAAATAGGGATGATTAATAAATTGACTGGCTGACATGACAATAGGCTTTGTTTGGAAACCCCATTCGTCACTTTCACAACTATTATATTTATTAAAATAGACATAAGTACACTTGTGTTTGACTATTTCAATTTTTTTTTTAATTTTTTTTTTTTTAAGATACTTTGAAGAAAATCAAACAAAGAAAATAAATTAGATGCTAGGTGGGAAGAACTTCCTCTTGAAACACAGGAGAAGATCCTTGACCAAATTTAGAAGATTCCTAACTATTAACAACAATATTTATAAAATCCACAAGATTTAGAAAACAAAAGGCAAGTGAGTCTTAAGGACTAATTAGAGAATGCTAACTAAAGAGACATTCAAGTATCAAATATTAGCATTATTATGTAAACAATAAAACATACGTAAAAGATAAACAGGTCTAAAAACATAAAATGAGATAATATAGGTCCACATATATAGAAGTAACACTATTTGTGATATGCAACATGGGAAACCAATCCACCGAATATACAAATTAACTACATCACAATGAAAATCATCATAGTTGTTGCATCGGATAATCAAACAAGCAAGCACTTCAGAGATTCACTAGAGAAATCATATAAACTCACCCAACATAGTGGCATTGACGTACAATAAGTGCATATAGAAATGCAAATATAAAACAAAATACCAAATAAATAAATAGATAAAACTAGAATTGCATATGAATATTACATACTAACCACGTACATCTATGGCCTGAATCCAAAACCAAATGGTTTGCTCTCTGGCATTGTGGCCAACTTCACTCCGAAATTATTAAGATGATCTTCGTTAAATTTCCTTAAAATAGCATCTAAAATTTTAGAACAGACGCCTGAAAATTTCCGATTGAGCTTCGCGTCGACTTGTGCATGCGTCTTCATTCATTAAATAGAACAAAAAAAAAAAAAAAAAAGTGTATTAGTATGTACAACTGTTAAAGTTGTTCAATTATCCAACTAACAAAATTAAAAATAGATATATACCAATGAATGTTCCATATAAAATGAACAACGGAGGAATTGTGTTGCGGATCCAAATTCAAATAGTCATAAAAAAGAGAAGTGCTCAGAAAATAATGCATAGGATGGTTAGGAGGAAAATTGGTTTCCCAGCCCTGTAGCACATATTATGGTTTACGCAAAGGGAGGTATTAGTGGCGGAGCCAGAAATTTGCCTTTGGGACTTGGGATGACCCTTTTTTTTTTTTCCCGCTCTTTATGTTCTATATTTTTACTATACATAATAGTGGTGGAGCCACGTTAAGGTCAACCATGACCCCTAAAAATGATTTTTAAAAAATTATTTTATAAGAAAACTTGTTAAATAATTGATTCCCCACTGAGATCTCAACACTAAAGTGGATTTGAAAATGACATGTATAGAATTATGTTTATATCATTTTTTGTTTTGTTAAGATCTCAATTTTGATGAAATGTGTAGGATATGTGTTTATATCATTTCTCGTTTTTTGGGATCTCAATTTTGACGAGCTTTTGTTGAGATCTTAGTGGGGGCGTGAATTAATTACTTACAAAGTTTTCTTATAAAATAATAATTTTTTTTTAAACCAATTGTAATGGCCTTAACGTGGCTCCGCCACTGGGAGGTATCTTTCAAAGTGAACATGTTCTATATTCCTATAATCAATGATAATATGTATAGATCTAATTAACTCTATCTAGCGAATCAAACGTGGCAGGGTGATAAAGTTGGTAGAAACTATGCTCACAAACTATATTAAAATTTGGTGAATGCAAACCAACTTTGAAGATACTTGAAAAAAAGAAAACAAAGTTGACAAGAAGAGGCCAAAAGGCATGGGTGTGGTAGTTGAAAATTTTCGGTGTTCTCCTTATTAGAAAGGCGACTAGACGCATAAAGTCAACAGAATCTTCGCAAATTCCACCATGAAGAGTATACGGCTTGTCGTTACACGTGTAGAATATGGAATGGTTAGGGTCATTTCAGGGAGTTTATTAAACACCCTTTCATGGAGATTACTACACCATCTGTGTGAGAGATGGAGTTCGCAAAGATAATCCACGATGTTTCTAATCATTCTATGTCCTCTACGATCGAATTCAGCCATGTTTCCGAGCCGATCAAAGCGCCATAAACAATATGATGCTCTTGTTGCTTCGTTAACAGACGGTAACTTCACAAAAATGTACTGAACTATCACGCGTTTTAATGGAAAGGTACTGAACTATCATTTCTCTCGAACCGGGGTTTTAAACTATAAAAAATCCTTAAATAAGGGTATTTCATAAGCTTTGGGCGTTAAATCCTGACGGAATACCCAAAATACCCATCTTCTTTTTCTAAAAAAAAAAGAGAAGAAAAAAAATACTAGGATTTAGGTGTTGGTCAGAATTTAATGGAATTTGCAAAAATACCTATGCCTGAATTTTTGAAAATTTTTATAAAATTTTTAAAAAAATAAACATAGGGGTATTTTAAAAATTTTGACACGATTTAACGCCCAAATCTGACAGAATACCCTTATTTGAGGGTTTTTGATAATTTAAAACCCTGGTTCGAGAGAAATGATAGTTCCGTATCCTTCCGTCAAAACGTGTGATAGTTCAGTACCCTTTTGTGAAGTTCTCCCTAAATTCTGTCAAACACTACACAAAAATAAGAGAAAATTAATTAATTAAGTGATAATAAATATATATATATATATATATACATTTAAAAGGAAAAAAAGAAGAAGAAAAGAACGAAGAAGAAAAGAAAGAAAAACGTACCATTGTTTCGAGAGGTGGCGGAAACGGGAGTTCGGCTTGTGGTGGTGGACATGGAATATTAAACTCGGAGCAATGAGGAATAGATGGAATAATGGGACACCATTCATACATTTTGACACACAGTTGAAAGAAACACGAACAACTTTTTGGGAGTTCTAACAAACACGAACAGTGTACGTAGACCAAAATGAAATAGTTGAGAGAGATCACAGATTTGATGTGAAAATGGTGAAAGTATAACAGAGAGATGGTTGCCCTGGCCTCTTTATATAGAGGGGAATGATGTAGAATGCGTCTGCTAATCGTCTGATCGGGAGTGGACGAGCATTGTTCAAAATTATTGTAAAAATTAAACCCCATTTCCTTAATTGGAAACTGATAACTTTGGAGGATGAAGATGAGCAGTTGCCTGAAGAGGAAGAAAGAAGAGGACCTGTGTGACGTGATGAGCATTTACAATAAGCTGCACATAGGCTCATAACCGAGAAAAAGAAGGAAAAGAGTGATCCATGGGGAGAAAATTGCAGGAAATGTGATACAATTTTAAAAAATTTCTCATTTTGAAGTTAAACTGTCATTTTAAAGGTTAAATTGTGATTTTATCAAACACTTAGAGTACGTTTGAGATTGTGATTTTAAACCAAATCGTAGAAATGAACCGTCTGACAATTACGTTTTTAAAAAACTACGACTTGAAAATGCTGAAAACTGCTTTTACAAATAAACAATTGGTTTTTTTTTTTAAACGTAAAATTTTAAAGGTTAACATACAAATTTAAATGCTAAACTTTGATTTTAAATGTCAAATGCTTAGCTGAATTTTTAAGAATCACTTTTTCCAATATTTTTAAATCACTATTTTTAAATTTTACTTTCTAAAATCACAAATCCAAACGGACCCTTAGTTGTATTTTTTAAAAAATTGTGTTTTGAAACCATAAATCCAAATGGATCTTAAGTTTAAGAAAAAACAAAAAAAAAAAATTGAGGATAAAGTTTTTTTTCTAAACAATTTAGTTTATTAAACTGATATGTATCCTTAAAACACATGATTTTTACTTACATTTTTAATAATACGTAGTTATATGCTCTAAAGACGTATATCAGTTTAATGGACCGAGTTAAAACAATTTTCTTTTGTTGAAAAATTAATTGTTTGGAACAATATTTCATGACTGAAATTAAAGAAAATGAACCGTTTTGAATTGAATTTTTAAAAAGTTGCGATTGAAAAACACATATTTGTATGCGTTTTCAATCGCAGGCAATAATTTTTTTTTTTTTTTGAGAAAGTACAAACGCTTAACTGTTCTTTTTTTAAAAAAAATTATAATTTTATATCGCATTTTTTAAAATCTCCAACTCAAACAAACCTTATAAATTATAAGTGATCCACTAAACTTTTAGCATGCCTTTTTCATCCATCCTACTCATCACGCAATTTGGGCACCCTAGCCATAAAGAATTCTCATTTAAAGAATTTTACATTTTTTCTTCTTCTAATGATTAGTATTGATATTTCATCTTGAATAATTTTTAGACACGTGTACAGTCTCTCCCTTACACATGCGCCAAATAATTGTAGTGGCTCCAAAAGAATTTTTGGGCTAATCTTTTGGGATTTGGTTTAGGTGCTTCAGGAAAAACTACGAATCTTTTTTTGTTTTTAGTTTTTTTAAGGTCTAATTTTAGTTTCAAGATTTCATAAGAAAGAGAGATAGTGGAATTAAATTTAAAAAATTATAGTAATTTGTGCCTAATTAATGTTTTGTTTGTTTCGATGTAGAATAATTTTCATCATACAATATTTTCGGCGAAATTATTTTCTAGCATTTGGTTCGTACGAAAAAATACGAATGACGAAAAATTGAATCCGGTAACGTCTGGTCGTTGTTGTCAAATTCCTGCGAGCCAGTTTGGTCGGATTTTAGCCAGACTCCGCCAGATCTGGCAATAACTGGATGGATTCTGGCCGGAATCTAGTCTGTTGGAATCCAACCATGGCTGACGGACGTCGTCAGATTCCGGAGCCGGCAGCCGACCATTGCCAGAATCTGGCGAGTGCTGCCGGATTCTAGGAATCAGATATCAAAATTTGAGACTTTAGGCGATAGATTTGAGCTATCAATAAACTTCGATGCCCGGCGGTAACAAATTCCCACAAACGTGCGTGTTAGGACAAAGATTGTAAATCGTTTTCTAAAAATTAAAGAAGTTTTTATGGTTAAACTGAAAATGATTTCCGTTGACCATTATTTTCACCCCTACTAAATACTGTAAATTGCCGAAATCATTTTACGCTGAAACAAACGGAGCATAAACCAAATGCAATCTTTTGGGCCATCCACAAAGAAAACAGAGAATAATTATAAAAATGTTGAAATTTTGATTCAAACTTGATGTGTTGAACTAAGACCACAAAGCAAATTGACTGGGACAAAAGTTAATTATTGTTGAGTATATTAGGGATTTGATTTCAAGGATTTATTGTAATTATCTCCTATAAATTAGATTTGATTACCATCAAATTTGATTGATTTGATTGTTATCAAATTTGATGGTAATTAAATCACATTGATTTGATTACCATATTATCTACCCAAAAACTCTTATAAAATACGAGTCTAATGTATTAATATCTGTAACGCCCCAAATTTGAGCCAGCAAATTCGTAAGCAGAAATCTCCGGTTCCCATGAGACGTTACTACATCAGAGATAACTCTCGCAGCGGAATATATTTTTGTTCTTCTAAAGACTTAGGAATTGATAGCATAACACGTTAGAGCTGACTGAAATACCTCGAAACATTAATTAAAAGTTGTTTAGGTTATCATTACACGCTATTTGCATACTAGGTGCATTAAAAATAAGTGCCACAAACGGCACACAAACATACAACATAAAAATACACCAAACAAAACATCGTCATAATTATTACAAGCCTTGAAATAAAGCACACATAAATATGCCTAGCAATTTCTAAGCTAGCACATATTACTTCAGTAATGGTTTCAAAAACCATTAAAACTGGCATATGAGTCCATGCCTTCCTCTTCTAGATCTGCATCAGAAACTATGCAAATATGACGTTATCATATTTGCATAGACAAACAAGTGAGTCATCCATTTTCATATCTAAGTTACCATCAAACAAATAACAGTTCATAAAGAATGCAAATGCGAGCGTTGTATGAATATGCATCGTAGTAACCATTTAGTTTGATGTTTTATGATCATCTTTCTTCAGACCTCTCGTCCTAGGTTATCTGAACCCGTTTACGTCCGTTGCCTCCCACTTTGAAGTCTTACCTGTTTTTACTGGAATCCTACCGGTCCCAACTGTAGTGATTTATTAGAACTTCGGACTCGCCTTTTTAGGGTTCATTGATGGCCTTTCTGCCCCTTGCTACTACATCAGCTTTGGTTTTTTAACCCCCCTAAGTCAACTGACTAGCCGTTCCATCCACTTGCTACTACATCAGTTTATCGATGGCTATCTTATCAGCCGTTATATTTTATTAGACACAACATGCTATGCATAAACAACCACATGCAATAAACACACAACACACAGTCCTAATGAAACATAGAATCATTCCTCAGTAAGTACATCCATACTTACACTCTTTAGTATAGTTTCTTCGCTCATTTTTCTGCATATAAATCAATCCATATAATAAGTATATATATCAATTATCAATCAAACAAAACATTGTTTATAAACACTTATCTTTTTAAATCCATTACTTCATTATTTGAGATGGTCATTTATAACAATCTTAAATCCTTGGTTCATGATTTGGTGACGAGGCTATATGACCAATACCACCAAATACTAACTTAAAGGATTAAAATATATTATAAAAACATAAAAGTAAATACGATCAACGATTCATGTTTAAGCACCAGAACACAGCGTAGCTCTTGGTGACATAACGCTCAAACATGAATCTTAACAATTTATATGTATAATGATATTATGATGCAAGGGGTAGGGTAAGCAGTTGGCTGAGCCTCCTTACTATAATGCAAATGCTAAGATAAATATGTAAATATATGTACTAACAAGAATATATTCACTATTTTACAAAAGTTATTAAATCAACTAAAATCATTTCTTTGATTCATGGTCGAGCACTAAAACGGGTGACATAATGCTCAAACATGAATCTTAACAATTAATATGGAATGTTATATAATGAATAGACAAGTAATAAAAATTACCTATGATGATCCAAGACCATCACAAAGCTAAAATAAAACAAAAATAATATACATATATATCCATAATTTCATAAAATTCATAATAACATAAAATAAAATCAAAGAGAGGTATATGTGTTCTTTTCTTGAATTCTTTTCTTTTTAACCTTTATTATTTCTTTTGCACATAATGAACATAATCAAGCTTGAACTAATGAAATCAAAACTTAAACCATAAAATCAATGAAACAAATTATTGGAAGCTTACCAAAATACTTCCTAGCACACTTTAAAATTCGAACCACACAAAACTACACAAATTTCACAATTTTCTCTCTTGATCATGGATGTGTGTGTGTGTGAAGCTTGATAGGTAATGCATCCTTCCACTTTGGTTCTATTTATAGGAGAATGAATGGTTAGGATCAAGTAGACACATTTTGATCCAATGGATGAGAATTGGTGCATCTTAGCCTTATCTCCAATGCAAGTGGGTTTCATCATCACTAAGGTAGTGCATTTGCATTATCATTAAAGAAATGAAATTTAAGCCAACTCTCTCTCTCTCTCACTCATGATGTCTTGGCCACTAGGGGATTTTAATACAAAAATACAGATCTGGAAAATATTAGGGCCGGCTAGTGTTAAGCTTCTAATTCATTTCTGCTAAAATTTCGACAGTTGAGTCAATTAGGCACCGGTTTTGGTCAAAAAGTCAACTGTTACCAAATTGAATTCTGACTTCACAGGATTCAAGAATAAACTTAATATATACAATATTGAATAATTAAAACCATAAAAATATATTTATCATTCCTAATTTAGAGGTCAAAGTTCAACTAAAAGTGCCACTTGGCATCTAAATAGTCAACTATAAACCCAAAAAGTCAACCAGTGGACTTTCCACTAAATTTTACCATGTGATAGATATTTCTTTTGTGAGAACAACGGTCTTTGAATCAACTAAATCCGAGTCCGTTTGACTAGTTTTCGGTTCGACCAAAGTTTAAGGTCTGTTTTGAACTTTTATCAAATTGAAACTATGAACATTTTTTAATCAATGAATATTTATTTTCATAAATATTCATATTTATTCTTTTGCCTTATTATTAAGTCTTAAATCTAATTGAAGACATTAAATCTTATGTCTTAAAATCTGGGGCGCTACAATACCAAGCAATAAGAGCATAATATAGTATTATGGTTTTATCTTGTGGATGTAGGTAATAGACCGAACCACGTAAAATTCTTGTCTCTATTTTCTATTATTCTGCTTTATTTTCTTATAAATTTTTGTTTTCTTTCAATTATGACATAAAATCATACTGCCCAATAAGAAAGATTTTGTCAAAAATATGGCGAAATGCGTTAATAAAATCACAAATAAAATGGAAAAAAAAAAAAAAAAAAAAGAAGAAGAAGAAGAAGAAGAAGAAATATTTCTTAAAATGACAAAAATAACCTCCCACTAATTGGGATGTTATTGCCTTAATACGCAATATTATCCCAATGATGCTTAATCACCATTCTTCATCTTCCACTAATAAACACCAACCTTCCTCTTCTTCAACTTGCTCCAACACGAAATCCGGGTCACAAAAACTCATATTATCATCATTCGTATCACTACCACGATAACCGTCTTCGAAGCTATCATAACAACAACTCATATCATCATACGCGTATAAATCAAAATCACCATAGAAAGCCTCATAATCAGTTACATACAGACGATACATTTTTAAAAATTTCACGATTTTAAAGTTAAACCATAATTTTAAAGGTCAAATCTTAATTTTAATAAACATTTAGTTGTGTTTGTAAAAATTACGTTTTTAAACTGTAAATTCAAACGGATCTTAAATTAAAAAAAATTAAGGACAAAGTTTTATTCTAAACAACTCGGTTTATTAAAGTGACACGTGTCCTTCAAACTCATGATTCTTAGTTACATTTTTAATAATACTTACTTACATGCTCTAAAGACATGTGTCGGTTTAATAGAACAAGTTAAACAATTTCCACTTGTGAAACAATTCACAACTGAGATTAAAGACAATATTTATACGGATAGATTTGTAGGAAATTTCTTATAATTCACATACAAAAAGGACATGTGTTATTTAAACATGTGAGAACGTGTTTTTTTTTATTAATACTATTAAAAAATCGTGTAAGAAGCATGTGCTATTTAAATAACATGTGTTTCTCACCTGCTAAGAGACACATGTCAATCTTATATGTGGGCTGCAGGAAATTTCCTACAAATACTACTAAAAAAGCATGTAAGAAGCATGTGCTATTTAAATAACATGTGTTTCTCATATGCTAAGGGACACGTGTCAATCTTATAAGTGAGTTGCAGGAAATTTTCTTACAAACTGGTTTGTAGGAAATTTCTGTCTACTCCGTGAAAGTGGAACAAATACCTTTATTACTTATTACTCACAAACACAATATTCATACCCCGTAGCTACTGCCTTCCAAATCAAATCATTTGTTTCTGTTGAGAAAGATTACAAAACTTGACTGAACTTTTAGATTATGAACAGAGCTAACAGCTAAGCTTTATATATTTTCTGAGTGCGGGCGATCGGGACACTCAACAAGCAGCTCTCTGCTTTCCTCCATGAGTTTGGGACAGACTTGGGGTTGCTTGACAGGATAGAGAACAAAACGTTGGGACATGAATATAATGTCAAAGGACATGGATACCTGCATATATATATATAACAAAATAAATTTCACTGATCAATGAAATGTCAAGAAATCTTTGAAAATAACAGAATAATCATGGCAAAGTCATCTACCACATATATTATCGCAAAAGAAAGAGAAATTAATGTATGCACAAGATCAATCACTGTTAGTTGAAGTAGGAGGCATTGAAGGTGAAAGTAAATCAGAGAAGTGAATAATATTCTATACCAGAGATAACAACATCTTCCCTTTGTTTCCATAAAAGTTCACCAAAGAACCTGGAAAAAAGCAACAAGTTTAGGAATGTATTATGCACGGGAGATAAATTTAGATGGAAAGGTAGATGAAGTAATAGACCTTGATCTATAGACTGCACAACCATCTGCAAGAAACTTGTCAACGCTCCAAAAAAATCGAGTAAAATATAGCCAATACTGAATCCATCCGTGCTTTTGCGCTTAAAATTCATAAACACCTATATTTCTTAACAAATTCATCAATACAATAAGTGAGGTTCAACATGTGAATTATTTAATTGAAATGAGAGGTGAATAACGAAAATAAGGTTCAAACATATATGTTAAATCCCAAATTGTTCTGAACGCTTAAGCTGATAGGAATGAATAAGTTTAATCATTTAATTTATATTCTAACACACTATCACAAAATGTTAAGCATTTACAAGTATCCTCCTCCGCCCCCAATCATCTTATGAGGTAAAGACTTGAAAAATATGAAGCCACTGCTGGTATGGACTTCCCATATTCAAAGCAATTATCAGATTGCATCTATCAGCATAGCCAATAGATTGAGTCCTTTCAACATATCCTTCAGTTAATAATATAGAACAACCTAAAGGGGTTACAGATTTGACCTGGGGAATATATTTGATGACTGTCATAAAAACTTGAATCGAGCTGCAACATAATTGAATTCAAAGAAAGTTAGAAGGGAATTCAACCAGAGGTCTTGGAATCTTGAAACTGTATGATCAAAGACATCACTTTTGTAATGAAGTCAACAGAGAAAATTTAAGGATGTTGCTGCTAGATAGGCATATGGGAAAAAAACCTTAGCTTAGCATTCTGCACCATTACATATCATAAGCAATATAAACTACAGTACAGTTCATCAAATGGTAAACTTCAATCTAGAGCTCTACTTAATTAATGGTAAATTTCACCATGGTAATCCAAGATATCATCTTGATATGAAGAAATATACATATGCATAATTGTAAAAGAGAAAGAAAAGAAGAAAAAAAAATCACTTGAGATTATATGAACCAAGTTGTTGGCCATCATTGCCTTTCACCTAAGGTTCAAATTCAAGGTACAAAAAGGCTAAAGAGAACATCTTACCTAAAGATGGAGATTAGCTGAAGCCAAGAATGACTTGGCAAAGCTATGAAAAAACAAACAGCAGCAAATAGCCACACAGCAGAGACAATTGCAATGGCTATCTTGGAAACCTTCTGGCTTCCGCGCTGCACAAAACCATCAAGAAAGGTCAAATTGAACAATCCATTCTCTAACAAGATTACCAAGATCTTTATCTCACACCTAAGATGAAAGAAGATAGAACTCAGAGAGAAAGAGTAAAACACTTACTTCATATATTACAATTTGGAACAAGAGAAGTGCTGTCACAAGAACAGCATGGGTAGAGAAAGCAACATCGTTTGCAGCTACAGGGATCATCTGCAATAGTTAGAATAACAACGAAACAAATAAAGGGATGAACATTGTTTTTCATCGTTTGCAGCTACAGGTATCATCGTTTTTCAGTAAATGTTTGGAAAATACTCTAGGCCAACATCTTCTGCAGTAGCGGCACTGCTCAGCAATTGAACATTGCCTCGCCAGTTGCACAAAGTCACAAAATGGACACAACGCCTTGTTGGTTAAAATAATAAAATGGCTTCACCCAGAAATGACATTTTTATTCTACTAGAATTTTTTTACGATTCGAAAGGTTAAAAATTTAACCAAATCAGTATCCAATACTCTTAAAAGGTTTTTTAATCAATGGGTAGGCCTTTGACGATCAGTATCATAACAGATACCATGTTACGGAGGAGGCGACCTATAGGCTAGATTATAATGTTTTGATATTATATACGGACGTAGTGTTATGTCATCGAATACTAATAAGTGAGCAGAACCGCCAAAAGATAAAACACTACCAACGAAGAGTGGACCATGAACATTCGCATTTGGAAGCGTTATGAAATGTTGCGATCTTAATTGTTAAGGGTTTAATCAAATTAGTATCCAAAGAATAATAAGGCTTTTGGATCAATAGTTAGGCATTCACAAATTTGCAATGAAAATCAAATCCAAATAAGCAGAACTTCAAATTCACAATTTCAATCACAATCCAAGAACGAACAATACAATTTACACCGCATGTAATATGACAACATGCATAGAGAATCCTAAACTCCAAGAGTTTCTATTCAAAATGAATATTTCTTTATTCTACAAGAAGAAAGCACGAACCTCTCCATAGCCGTACTTTTCGTAGTACTGCTTCTGAACAGTGGGGCTAAAGAAGAGGGACGCGTTGTATATCAGATACGAGGAGTGCTTCGTCAAATTCAGCACCACAAAATCGAAGCTCATCCCCACCACACTACGTTCACACCCCAACACAAAAAAACCCAATCACAGAATTAAAAGCCACGGCTATCTGGAAACAGAGTCCGGGCCAAGAAAGAAGATGGCAATGTATTAATAATACCTTTTCCTGCGGAAATTCAAGATGACTTGTGGGTAGAAACCCAAGGTCCACGACAAGAAAGAAGTCCATCCCAGAACCTGGTACGTGATTTCCAGCGGAACTGAGTTCCACCAAGCCATTTCTCTCCCTGTCGGAGAGAGGAAACGATGAATGGTTAAACTTCAATTCTTTTCCTACATCCTCTGAGGACAACTTGGTCTGAAGTAGCTGTCTCCTAAGAATTTTATATTTCATTGCAAACGTCCAATGCGCGGCATCTTTATGTCTTTTTAGCTAATCTATGGGGATAGCACACTTTCAGATTTTTTATTATCTCCTACACGTCCACTGGCATGTGAAGCACCTGGCATATATGACCTCCTCGCAGCTGTTATATATATATATATATATATATATATATATCAAATGGTTGGTTTCATCTTTTGCTATTTTTTGTCTATTTCTATAAAAGAAATAATTGACAAACTCACCATTGAATATGTGAGTTAATTTATAAGAGATGAATGTGTAAATTATATATATATATATTCCAATTTTTGTAGATATATCTGACAAGCATCGATGGAATCATGGAAGGGGCAAGTGCAACTGTGCAAGTCCCACTCAAGTACGTAGCTTTTCAAACGATTTCATATTATCAACAAAACACAGGCTATACGGCTTGCTTGGCCTAATCTTTGATGTGCCTAATTCCGAGCACTAATAGTAGTACATGTGTACTGAGGAGTGGTAGAATTAAAGGATCACCGATCAAGATCGCCTTTCGCATAATCACATAATACAAGAGGTAAAAAGTAAATGCAAATTACAACAAAGCTTGACTCATTTTCAAATAACATTAACATCATAAGTATCTGTCGACAATTGACTGCCTTTCGCATAAGATCATTTGTTTGTGTGTAAAATAACCATAAAGCTTAACTAACTTTTTTCATTATGAGCCGAGCGGAGATTTATACATTTTCTGATTGCGGGTGATCAGAAGGCTTAACAAGTGGCTCTCTGTTTTCCTCGATGATCAGTTTAGGAGAGACTTGAGGTTTCTTGTCAGGATATATCACATAATGTTGACAGATGAAAATAATGTCAAAGAATATAGAGACCTGCAACAACAAATTCCATCCAATCTTTTCAAATACACAGAAAAGAAGGTCAAAAAATATAGATGATTGCAGCAACATATTCTATCTTAAGAATAAATAATTTCGCTGACCAATGAAATATCAAAAAATCTTTAAAAATAAAAGAAAAATCAGGGGTAAAGATGCATACAAATATTTTATTACGATTGGTCTCAACTATATCTCAAACAAATAATCATCTTCTACCTTGAATTTTACTTTTACCAGAATCTGTACAAATGAACGATCAACTCCTTTTTCACTAAATTTCTTTCTTTAATTAGTTAAAAATATTTGGCAAAAAAATTCTTGCATCAAAATGACAATTTGAATTAAAATCCAACAACAAAAGCATGAGAAAATGTATGCACAAAATTAGTAATATGAGTTAAAGTATGAGGTAAAAAAGGTGAAAGTAAATCAGAGACGTGGAAGAATATTATATACCAGAGATAGTAACGTCTTCCCTATGTTTCCATAAAAGTTTACCCAAGAACCTGCAAAAAGCAACAAGCTTAGGAATGTATTATGCATGAGGGACAAATTCAGCTGGCAGACTCTAGGGTTGAGGAAGAAATAACAAACCTTGATCTATAGATTGCACAACCATCTGTCCATAATTTGTTAAACCTCCAAAAAAATCGAGTAAAATGTTGCCAATGCTGAATCCATCTGTGCTCTTTCTCATAAAGTTCATAAGGACCTATATTTCATAACAAATTCAGTAATACAATATGGATGGCCACTCCAGTTGTTAATAAAGGTAATGAGTCCATCACAACATGTTAATCAATTACAATCATTTTTCTTTTAATCATCTTCTGAGGTAAAGACAACTAAAACACCCAACTAAGCAACATAAAACAATTTTAGGACACATCAAAGCCATGTATGTAAGTAAGCTGTCTGACTTCAGCTTATATATTTGCATATTCCCTGATACTGCCTTAATTATGATAATAGAAGCATATAATTCATAAACTGATGAACCCAATTCTATTTCACTCTCGATGTTCCATGGTAGCAATCAACTTTTGCTAAATAAAAAACAAAGAGCAAAGTCAAATTTGAGAGGCTTATCCTCACACCCAAATTTTTAAGAATATAAGAGCCCAGGCTATGGAGCTAAGTGAAACATGATGAACAAAGTCCAATTTTAGAGGCTTGGCCAAGCACCCAAAGTTTTATTGAACAATCATAAAGCTATCGATTCAAAATGATCCCACTTTCCAAATAAAAACACTGGCGAATAGAGGTAAAGTTATCATCATACTAGTCCTCCCCAAAAAAGTTCCTCTTCAAACACTGGTATGGCACTTAATTGAAAGGCATCTAAATTCAAAAACTTTAATTTGCAACCAAGGATGTTCAGAAAGAGAACTATTAAAATGGATTGGAAGAAGTGGTGCAAAGTTCAATTCAAAATAACATAGCCTCCCATAATGAGAAATGCTGCACTTCCCAAAATTTGCTCCCTAAATGATGTTTCGCAATCCTACATAATTTATTATTTTGGAAAATATGTCAGTGTCACCATTTCATAAGATTGTGACACTTCATTTGGGGGTTTTTTTTTTTTTTTTTTTTTTTTTTTTTTTTTTTAAAAAAGGAACAAATCCAACCCAGGTCCTCTCGTCCTAATTCTTTTCTTTTGCTGTGCACCCACAAGACAAGTTAAGTAAATTGAAGTTCGTATATTTGATGACTAGAAAAATATGAAGTCAGTGCCTGTATGGATTTTCAGATACAAGGTAATTATCAGAGTCGGTCTATCAGCATAGCCAATAGATTAAGGACTTTCAACATCTCCTTCACTAATACAAAATGACATAAAGAGGTAACAAATCTGACCTGGGGAATATATTTGATGACAGTCATGAAAACTTGAATTGAGCTGCATGATAATTGAATTCATTTTAGAAAGGAAAGTTAACCACAGGTCAAGAAATCATGAAACAATATAATAGTAGTCAAAGACAGCACTTTTGTAATGAAGTCAACAGAGAAAATTTAATCAAGTTTCTGCTATATAGGCATTGAAGATAAAAAAAAACACTTAATTTAGTATTCTCACCATTACACATCATAACCAATTTAAAATACAGTAAGGTATCCTCAAATTATAGGAAATTATTGTTTGCAATCCGTAGTCTTTTTTTTTTTTTTTTTTTTTTTTTTTTTTTTTTTTTTTTTCGTTTTTTGTTTGTTTGTTGGGAGGGGGGGGGGGGGGGGGGGGGGGGGGGTGGGGGGGGGGGGGGGGGGTGGTTATGATGTTATAAGTACAGAAAAAAGGCAACTATCTGAAAATGCCCCATTTTTTGGGGATAAGTACACAGAAGACATTTCCCCTTAAGATTGGGGGACAGAGATCACAATTATCTGCTTCCATATTTGCCCAAAATAGGACAATTCATTGCACACTGTTTGGGGGTCTAATTTCAACCTAAGCAGCTTCATATATCACTCTGAGATTTCCCTCTAATCAAGTGAAAGAAGGCCTTTATCGAGAGCCACTAAGTTCATCTGCAGCATCATGCCAAATTTCCAGTAATTCAGCAATAAGCTCGTTTTTTCCAATCCTCACAGGCTTAGCTAGCCTGCCAAGAAGGCCTTCACACCAGTGTAAAGAGAAAAGTCCTACATGTAAGGAGAGGAGTCTAGAGTTTCTTTAACTTTCAACACATAAGCTTTTAGCAATTTCTATCCTGGAAAGATTATATATTAAATATGGTCATTATCGGATCGAAGTTGAGGCTTAAGAAATGAATATGGAGTAACCTTATCGCACAAAGTAAAACCAAAGCAAAAGTAGCAAGGAACATTGCCTGTGAAAAGCATTTCATAGCCCAAAAATTTACAGCTGAAGAAATGCTAGGAAGCTTTACACTCTGAATGCAACTGAGATGGAGATAATAGAGATGAAAGAGGATGGCCTCCAACACGATGAAGAACATTATCACATAGGGGCAAACACCAAGTAAATTTGTACCCATGCTCAACTTATTGGCATATGCCATAGCATTAGTGACAAGTCCACCTTCCCAAACCAGATATGTGGCAATTTCAATCTTACTAGTGCTAAGGCATACTCAGATCAGATCTTGAAAGTTCATTGATGGTAAACTTTAATGTCAAACTACAATACAGGCGAAGTGCTAATCCGAGATACCATGTTGATGTGAAAAAGAAACATAAAAGTAACGAGAAAGAAAAAAGAAGAAGAAGAAGATCCCT
The DNA here is from genome assembly GCF_958979055.1 of Alnus glutinosa. Taxonomy (NCBI): domain Eukaryota; kingdom Viridiplantae; phylum Streptophyta; class Magnoliopsida; order Fagales; family Betulaceae; genus Alnus; species Alnus glutinosa. The sequence goes on along the minus strand of NC_084887.1, from coordinate 37,384,984 downwards.
TTGCATGTAATGATCATCCTATGCAAATATGAACTAGTACTAGTCGGCCATCATTGCCACTCACATGAAGTTGAAATTCAATCTACAAGATCATAAAGAGAGCAGCTTACTTAAAGATGGAAATTAGCCAAAGCCAAGAATGTTTTGGCAAAGCTATGAAAAAACAAACAGCAGCAAATAACCACACAGCCGAGACAATCGCAATAGCTATCTTGGAAACCTTCTGACTTCCGCGCTGTACAAGACCAGCAAGAAAGGCCAGATTAAACTCACAAGATTACTAAGATAAAGATCTCCCACCTATAAGATAAAAGAACATCTGAACTCAGTGAGGAAAAGTAAACCACCTACGTCATAGATTACGATCTGGAACAAGGTAATTGCTGTCAAAAGAACAGCATGTATAGAGAAAGCGACATCGTTTGCAGCTACAGGTATCATCTGCAATAATTAGAAAAACAACAATACAAATAAAGGGTTAATCCTTTATGTGAAGAGCATCAAAAACCAACTCAAGCTCCCATCCTTTAATATGCACAAGTTGGCTATTCTGGTTCTAGATACTGCTACTTGTACATTCCTTGTTCTAAAACCAAACCAAAACAAATTACCTCGACATTTCACAAAAGTAAATAAAGCCCCCGTATTTCAAGTGAATATCTTCACTTAAATGAATAAATCAAAAAATTCAAAAATAGAAATTAAGAAAGCCCAAAAACTAGAATTACTATAGAAAGCCCAATGTAGGCCAATCTTCTGCTCTAGCTGCGCTTGTCAAAAATTGAACAAACACATCACCTTCATGACGGAAATGGCTTCACCCAGAAATAAGATTTTGATTTCAACTAAAATTTGCCATTAAAATCAAATCCAAATATTCAGAGCTTCAAATTCACTATCTCAACCACAATCCAAGACCATCACTGCCAACATCATATGTAATATGACTACATGTACACTGGGTAGAATCCCCCCCCAAAAAAACAAAAAAACTTAATTTCTTCGTTGAAAACTTGAAATAAATGATTTTTCTTCTTCTGTTCCTTTACAAGAAGAAAGCAACGAACCTCTCCATAGCCGTATTTTTCGTAGTACTCCTTCTGAATAGCGGAGCTGAAGTAGAGGGACGCGTTGAATATCAGATACGACGAGTGCTTCGTCAAATTCAGCAGCACGAAATCGAAGTTCAACCCCACCACACTACGTTCACATCCCCACCACCGAAAAAGCACAACAATAAAATTAAAAACCATGGAAATGAAATCCAGGCTGATAGAGAAGATGATGGAAAATTGCTTGCGTCGTAGTAATACCTACCTTTTCCTATGGAAATTCAAAATCACTTGCGGGTAGAAACTGATCGACCATGAGAGGAAAGCTGTCCATCCCAGAACCTCGTACGTGATTTCCAGCGGAATTGAATTCCACGAAGCCATTTCCCTCTCTCTTTCTCTGAGAGACCAGGGAATTCCCCTAAAAGCCTATCCAATGAAGAGTTTTACACGTTTGTGTGAAACGGTTGACAAGCAGCAAATTCAGTTTTTTTTTTGTCAACTTTTTTGGCCTGAAAAACTTGGGCAAGTCAAGGCTGCTACCGTCGCGGTCGCTGTGATTGGAGCCAAAATTTCATCGAATCTGAACCGCTTGGCGCTTGTGGTTGTAGCACATACATTGGCCTCTACGAAAGCCTATGAACCGAGACGATATTACTGTCACGTTCATTCAATCCTTTTTTATGGCCCTTTTGGGAAAGATGAAAGTCACGTAAATGTCTTCCTCAACTTATTCTGACATCTCAAATATGGGAGCGCCGTATGGCACGTATGCGACCACGGTTAGTTGGATTCGTCTGTATTTGTATAGCGAGGTTATTATTTTTAAGTATTTATATTTACATGGTTATTGTAATTATTGAGTGCGGTTATTGTTTGTTATTTGTATATGATGTAATGGACGCTTTAGATTATTATTTAAATTTATATGTAAAATTAAATAATGAGGTTATTACTATATATAAGTTTAAATAAATTAATATTAAATAATGAAGTTATTATTATATACAAGTTTAAATAAATAATTTTTTTTTTTTTTTTTTTTAATCATCAAAGTTAATATTTTCGGTCGTGCGAAACATTGAAAAAATTATTATACGTGTATAAGTGGGCCGGAGTAGATGACTGCATGTGAAAAATATACGTGGGCCGGAGTTTTCCCAAGAGCCCAATTCCACTGCAAAAGTCAAAATAGTCAAAACCCTAACAAAGTAGGCCAGAATACCATTTCCGGCGAGCAAGCTCCGAAGCAAAAACCCACACAAAAATCTCAAATCCATGGCCAATTCTCTGATTAACAAAACCCTAAACTCACTCAGAAGAAACCCCACATTTCTCATAGCACTCTCATCCCAATCCCACGTTCGCATCTTCACAACCTCCACCTCCACCGCCACCGCCCAAGACCTCCCATCTGACGGCCCTTCTTCTTCCTTCACATTCTCTTCCGATGACAGAATTTACGTCAAGGCGCCGAGGTCGAAGCCTGAAACGCTGTCGTCTTCATCGGTGACGATGCCGATGTCGTTCATGACGGGGTCTATAGTGGGAAAGAGATTCTACAAGGAGGCGAAGATCAGAGAGGCTGAAGATGGGATTGGATGGACGGTGATGCTTGATTATCGGACGCTCAAGACGCCCTCCAAGAGGCCCCTCAAGCTCCCTACTTTGCCTCTAGCTAAGGCCATTGCTGCTGAGTGGGAATACCAGGTTTGTGGGTATAGCCAAATTTATATGATTTTCTGATTTATAACAAGTTTTGAGTTTTCTTTCGGTTTCTATGGTATTTGAGTTGAATGTTTTTGTGGGTCATTTCGGATTTGCTTAAACTCAGATGGGTTGTCTTCATTATATTTATTTATTTATTTTTTTCAGTTAGGATTGTGCCACTGCTATCTTATCTGAAATGGATTATTTTGTGGATATTTGGGTTTACGGTGACTGAAATGCTCTAGAAAAATTCTCCTCTTTGTTTTGGGTTATGCTTTTGTGTAGAATTTTTTTTTTTTTTTTTTTTTTTTTTTTTTTTTTTTGCTTGTTTTTCATATTATTGTAATTCTTGAAATTTTGAATATTTTTGTTGATTCGAGGATTTGTTTGTGAAGTTGGTGTGTGCCTTATGTAAAGGGGGCTGTGTATTGAGATTTTAATTATTGTAGCAAACAGATGGGATCAGACCCTTCACGATGCCTCTAATGAGACTTGCTTGTACTGCATTGGAAAGAGTTCCACTCACACGCACTAAGATTATTGAGAATTTGATGAAGAAGTTTAATCAAGATTTGGTCTTCTGTCGAGCTCCGGAAGATAATAATCTGACAAGTGGTGTCCATGGTATGTTATTGTACTTATGTACTTCATCTTGAGTTAAATTATCATGTGTATTTGTTCCGTGTGATACTTCTTCAATGCATGGTAATTGAGGCAGATTATATATTTTATGTCTCTTATGAGTAATGATGTCTTTTTTCTGCATATTTTCTTGAGTTGAGCTGTGTTACTTTTAAGCTATAAATTTTGCAGTTGATCCTTCCTCTATGTAAGAATTTACTTTTAGGTTAGAGGAATTTGATATGCTTCTCTTAGTTACTTACTTCGTAGTAAAAAATTGAATTTTCCATTTAGGTTTCCTAATTATGCCTTGGTTGGTCCTTGTTCCGCCTGCATATGTGAAAATTCATCCAAAATGAAAATACAGAATGTCAAAATAGTACCAGCAAAATTCCTTCCAATCATAACTATACAGTGTTCAAAAGTGCTCACAAAATGACCCACATGTTTTAAAGTGCATTATTTTACAATAGTTAGGTTTAATATAGTGTTTTACATAAATAGCTTACATATATGATCTTTTGCCGGATATGGATCTTCTTCCTGGGTTAAATTTTAGAAGCGTTCCCTTATCTAACCTATAGTATCTTCGAATTTTTGTAGAATGTCAAGTGCAGAAAATCAATCCTTTACTTGATTGGGTAGAGTCTGAATTTGGCTTTAAGCCTGTTGTCTACTACAGCTTTTTTGGTGGAAAGCAGGAGGATGGTCTCATAAAGGCAATAGATAACATTCTGAAGAAATCGGATGACTGTGAATTGGCAGCAATTGATGCCATTGCATCTGCAGCACATTCTTTGATTATTGCTGTCGGGATCTTTCGTGGGAAATTGCAGATTGAGGAAGCAATTGAGTTGATTAGAATTGAAGAAGATTTGCAGGTTCTCATCATCCCCCCTCCTTTTCTAATCCCTTGTTTGCACACAGACACGAAAGCTTACATACTTTAGGATGTAGCCCGTGACTTGTTCGTCCAAATTATTATAGATTTTCCTTATATCTATGCAGGTGGACGGGTGGGGTCTTGTTGAAGGTGGCCATGATGTGGATATTGCTGATCTCAGGGTGCAGATCTCATCAGCTGCTGTATTCCTTGGTCTTTCCCGAAAGATATAACCCTCGTACATCTTATACTCTTTCTGTCAATTATTGTTTTAAGAGCTAGCTATTTGGCTAGTTTTAGTTCCTTGGTTGTCATAGATCTCGACAACTTTCATGCAAGTAATGCTCAAGATTTTGTTAGAATTTGTTATGGTGGATGAAATAATTGACATGGAAATGTGGATACCCTGTAATTCATCTTTCGCTTAAATAATAGAGAGAAGTCATGGTGCAATTGTATTCTTATCATGGTGCAATTTCCTTAATAAGCACAATCAAAAAGTGAAACTTCTTAAACAATTACAAAATCCTCATTTGTTAGAAAGGGAAAAGATGACAAATTGTTGGTTACAGGAACTGCAGAAATAATACTTATCTGCAAAACCAGTCTCAGTGCCTAAAAGCAAACCTGCATGACAAGGTTCATTCTTGGCAGCATTGCACACATAGTGGTGGTTGTTTCCTGATCTCACAGCTACAACATGCTGTATCGCAGTCATTGTTGCATCCTATAGAAGAAAGTCCAACGTTACAGCCCATCACTATTTAGTAAGATTTCTGAAACTTCTACTGTATTTAGTGAATAAAGTGCAGCAGTTAAAAATGCTCCCTTGTCAGGGAATTGACAGCTTAAACTTAGACCGTTTGTTTTGGCGCAATTTTTTTCTTTTTTTTTTTCCCTTTCTATTTTTGAGTGTTTGTGGCGGCGAAAAATTAATCTAAATACGTTTTCAGTTGACTAAGACTTGTATGTGATTGAGTTAAGAAGCTTAAAAAGTAATTTTAATGCATAGAAAATTGTGCAAAACAAAATAGGTATGTGTGGTAAAACTTCAAAAAGTACTCTTTGACTTTTATGTAAAAAAAAATAAGAAGGCTAAAATGCACTTTTGGGTAAAGCTTGAAAATAATTTTTTTTTTTCTTTTTTCAAAATCTCTGTTCCTAAATACAATCCCAAATGAGCCCTAAGATAAATAAACTTAAAGAAGCGTAAAATGGTTTATACTTCTCATTTGTGTAAATCATTTTCTGTCGTTCTTCTGCACCCCGAGTAAGCAATTGTGAGAGGGCTCTTTATGAGGTTTACCTACCTGAGCAAGTGTTGGGCTGCTCGAACACCTGATTGAGCAAGTAGACCTCACAAGGATCCTCTCTCACATATAGGCAAATAATTACATTGAATCTCAATCTTACTCTCGCAGGCCTTTTATTCTCACACATACTCTCCTCTACAACTTTTCTTTGTCCTCTCTCTATCTCTCTCTCTCTCTTTCTCTCTTGCAGCTCATTCAACTCCTTAGACTATATGAAAATATAAGAAATATTTGACAATTTTTCATACGAGCTAAACCCTGAAAAATATTTTTCAACCTATTTTCAGGGTCCCAAACAAATAGCAAAAAATAACCACTTTATACTTTCAACTAAAAACATTTTTCGGCAAAAAAATATTTTATGCCGAAACAGACTCCCTTAATAGAACAAGGAAGTTCAGTTACATCACCTGTTACAGTAACATATTGAAATGGTTGAGAGTCGATGACAAATGAAAGACGAGTGCTTGCTTGAACAATATTGGTTGTAACCCCAATGGAGACCATGAAAACAGAAAACCAAGCTACTGCCAACAACTTCATCCTCGTGATTAGCTCCACAGTAGGTGAAGTTTTCTCATATCATCTGTTTATATAGGCTTCTTTGTAGTAAGGAGAAGAGTAAACCTAATCCGTTTGATATGGCTTAGAAACTATGGTACAAATTTTATATATGTTGATTAATATATGTAAAGAATCATCCTATAATCGTGGGATTACAATAATCTCATCTTTCGGTTGGTCTATAATGTTTCTTTACCTTTGAATAGGTCTAAAAAGATCTCATGAAAATCATATGAGGAGATTAATCTTATGTTCATGATTAGCTACCAGTTATTAATTATCATCTATATATGGACAATATCAAAGTTATTCGATTTTGCTTTGTTAGAACAATAATAATATAAATGATTAAATCTATCATTTTTCGCCTAGGAAAAAAAGAAAGATTAAATCTATCATTTTTCACCAACTTAGACTTGACTGTTGATATTTTATTTTGGTAGCATAGTAAGAGTGTGTTTGGCATTACGGTTTTTCAGATCAAAAATGCGATTTTAAATGAATTCGTAGAAACTATATCATTTGAGAATGCGTTTTTGAAAAATTTGTAATTTGAAAATATAGAAAAATATGCATTTTAAAATTGTAGGCAAGGGGTGCGTTTTTAAAAAATTGAGATTTGAAAATGTCGAAAAATAAGCGCATTAAATTTGCATGCAAGAGGTGTGTTTTTAAGAATACATGATTTTAAAAACTAAATTGTGATTTTACCAAACTTTTAAATGCGTTTTCAACATTTTTGAAAACTGCATTTTCAAATTACATGCACGTTTTAAAATCGCTAAGTTTTAGATCGCACGTTTTGACTGCTTCGACATCGTGAATTGTAGCTTCTAGAAGAATTGGTTCTTTTGTTAAAAACAAGCACATTCCCATTCCTTGGGGGCCAATTAACAAAGATTATGAAAAAAAAAAAAAAAAAAAACACGCATCTTTCTCTTCTTAGAGTGCGCTTTTGACTTCACGATTTCACAGGCTAAACACACGTTTTTAAACAAAATTATGGAAAGTGTCTCGTTTGAAAAATATTATTTTTAAAAATGTGAAAATATATATTTTCACATTGCAAACAAGTGAGTGTTGTTAAAAAACAAATGATTTTAATAGCCCAAAGGTGATTTTACTAAATGTATAACTACATTATTAAAGAATACATTTTTATTTACTGCGTTTTTAAATCAATAATTTTCTAAAGCTCACGTTTTGAATCTGCTAACTCGATCAAACGGACAATTAAATGGATACTTAAGTTAAACTAAAAATATAATTATTACTGCAAATCTGCCTATTGGGTGAATTATATTGTCACTTCCTGAAAAATCAATATTATGTGATAATCAAGGAGATTCCAAATAAACGCATGAACAATTCAGAAAAATAGTGCAATTAACTTGTATTTGTCGTCTTTCTTAATTTCCTCCTATATTACATACACAGAGATTTGGAACACCAAAGTTGTTTAACAAAAATATCATGTAAAAGATGAAACAGACCGCCATTTTATTCCCCACTGTCAACACCACCATGTTCATATACCGCCATCTCACGTACATGCATGCAGCTGCGAAGCTAGTCTGAGTTTCAGAAACAGCAAAACCATTTTTTCTGCATCCAATACATAACAAGAACATAACTTTCAAGATTTGTCTCTTAAACCACTATTAATTAATCATTTAAATTGATATTCTAAAACCCATGTGTGGATTCAGAATCGTTCGAGCTCAAAATCATTCCTATGATAAGCTTAATAATTTTCTTACCATTGCGGGATTTTGATAAATTTCTTCTGGTTTAGACGGATTATCATTCCTTTGTGTTATCGCTCCACTCGCAGCAGACGTCCCATTAGATTTCTTCTCATCTCTAGCTTTGCTAAATATGACAGTAAACCCCTCGGCCGAGGCCGGATTGTTCACATCCCACTCACCAAATTTTGGTAGAGGCCGACCCTTATCCTGCTATACATGAGAAAAACTAAAGGTTCGCATATAAAATGAACTGGGTAATGTCCCAAAATGAAAATTCGATTCAAAGAAAAAGAAAAGGCAAAAGAGTAGATATTCTTACCGACGCCATATTATATATCGCAGGAACTTCCTACTCTGAGAATGGGAGAGAAAATGAGAGGACAGGGAAGAGAGAAAGGCAATGAGAGAAAGAGAGAGAGAGAGAGAGAGAGAGAGAGAGAGAGAGAGAGAGGAATAGAGAAATCGAAAATGGAGGAACAGTTACATGGTCAGAGCGAGTATTAAGGTAGGAACATAGAAGAGAGCGGGTGCACATCATTGGTCGTTGGTGAATGAGGCACCCACGTTAGAGCCGCGTACCCCAGCTGTTCTTTTGGTACGTACCAACCCTTGAACCCTTCTAGCAGCTTAACCAAATATTTAACATTTCATCCAATCGGACCAATCCAAATTGATAATATAATTGTTGGACCAAGATACCCATCAATTTTATTGTTCGGATTGTTAGTACTTTGAATAGTAAGGATCCGTTTAAATTTGCTATTTAAAAATATAATTTTTAAAAATACAGTTATGTGTTTGGTAAAATCACAATTTGACACACAATTTTGAACGATTTAGTTTAAAATCACATTTTTTGTTTACGAAATCGCAATCTCAAATATACCATAAATATGAGAGAGCTTTGATATGACCCACCTGCACAAACAGGTTTCGAACAACCCGCTCACTTGTTTGGAACAAGTAAGCCTCATAAATACTCTTTCATCAAGAGAGCAAATTATTAGAAATTCGAATCCATATTTATTGTATTGTAAGACCTTTATTAGATCTTAGTTTAGTTTGAAGTCTTAGGTATTGCGTAGATTGTAATAGCTCTAATATGATCAGATCATTTTAAATGAACCGTCCAAAATTTGTCACATCATCAATGCAGATTAAAAAACTATTTTTTTTTTTTATTCTTTCCATTCAAATTCAATTGTTGGCCCTTAATTACTTCCAACATGACCCTTCATCACCGCCACCCTCATCGACACTGTTTCTATTCGTCAACCACCACCACCACCAAAACTCTCTCTCTTATTGTTCGTATATATGTCTAGACAAAGGGATGAGCTGCTTTGAGATGGCTGACCATTCTTAATGGCCAAAAATATAATTTCAGGAGACCACTATGATGGGTTCAACTTCAACTACTCTCCTTTTGGCCTTTGAAATGGTTTGACCGTCCCAAAGCAGCCAAAAGAAGCATGTTGCCATGTTGGGTGGTTCTAGGCTTCTAGCTCAGCATTTGTGTTGCATTATGGGCCATTGATTTAAATGAACCGTCCATATTAAAGTTACTGTACTGATATTGCACGTGATTTCGATCCATATACACCATATTAATATGATTACTTTTATCAGTTTATAGTTAATGGTGGGTGGTGTACATGGGCTGAACTGTGGCCAAAATTGGGCCTTAAAAAGGCTTGAATCACAGAAAAGTCGGTCACATTTAGGCTCAACTGGATGTGGTAGACACGAGCCTACCCTTTTCTGCTTTTTGGACAAGATGATAGAAACGGCGAAAGCGACGGCTAAGAATCAAAGATCAAAACGACTGCTCCACAAGCAAACCACGATTCATGGAATGGAAACCTCTACGCACGGCTCCTAATCCGCCACATCACACACATTAAACTCCGATCCTCTGATACTCCCCAATCAATCCACGGCACCAAGGCAATTAATAGCATCTACTATTCTACTCCCCTTCCCTAATCCCAAAATTAGCCCTCTACGCAACCCTAATTACCTCCCCAAACCTTCCCTATATATAAGCATAAGCCATTTTCGTCATTTTATTCCATTTCCCTTCGTGTCTGTCACGCGCTCAGTCTCTACCTGAAGTTAGCTATGGCGATTGGAGTGTTCAGGAGGGTGGTACCTAGGGCTTCGACCTGGAGATTCGTGCTGGCCCGGGCTCACGCGACCGAGGCCGCGGCGCAGCAGGTGGAGCCCAAGACACGCGCCGCCACGGCGCTGAAGACCTTCTCAATCTACCGATGGAACCCGGACAATCCGTCAAAGCCGGAGCTCCAAAATTACGATATCGACCTGAAGGAGTGCGGGCCGATGGTGCTGGACGCGCTGATCAAGATCAAGAACGAGGTGGACCCAACCCTGACATTCAGGCGGTCGTGCCGGGAGGGAATCTGTGGGTCCTGCGCCATGAACATCGACGGTTGCAACGGCCTGGCGTGCCTGACGAAGATCTCATCGGGGTCGTCCTCGACCATCACGCCCTTGCCGCACATGTTCGTTATCAAGGACCTGGTGGTGGACATGACCAACTTCTACAACCAGTACAAGAGCATCGAGCCCTGGCTCAAGCGGAAGAGTCCGCCGTCTGCCCCTGGGAAGGAGATCCTGCAGAGCAAGAAGGATAGGGCCAAGCTGGATGGGATGTACGAGTGCATACTCTGCGCCTGCTGTAGCACATCCTGCCCCAGCTACTGGTGGAACCCCGAGTCTTATCTCGGCCCCGCGGCTCTGCTCCACGCCAATCGGTAAAATTTTCCGTTTTTTAATGAGGTCAAAATGGTTGAATGTTTTAGGTGTTGGACTCTTTAGAATGAATTGGTTGATAAAATAGAACAAATTGCTTTGAAAACGGGGGTTTCTTTGTTAATAATTTGGTTCATATTGAATAAATTTTCTTTTGTTTTAAATGATTGAGTTGGTTGTGTTGTGTTCCGTACATTTGGGAAGTAAAGCTTTGATAAATTGCTTAGAAAATGACCAAGCTTAGTTCTGTAGTCCTCAGAGTGAAGCTATTTGGAAAATGATTCCGCTATGCATGATATGGTGTATTAGATTTGAATACAGTGAGAGGGAAATGGCGGAGCTGAAAGCCTTCTTTTTCTATACCCTTTCCAATGGATGATTGTTTTCATATTTCTATTTTTCATGACTTTCTTGATTTCTTTTCTTTTTCTGGCTAGGTGCTTATCTTGCATATTTTTTTTGTGAATTTGGGTGCGACCTTTGGTTTTTTTTTTTTTTTAATGAATTTTGTTACTTATAAAAAAATTGGTTGATTTTAAATGAATTTTCTTTAGAATGATTGAGTTAGTTACTTAGTTGTGTTGGGTTCTATAAATTACTTAGAAAAAAATGTTTTTCTTTTTCTTTTTCTTTTTTGATAAATTGGTTGATGTTGAATGAAATTTCTTTAGAATGATTGAGGCATTTGGTTGTGTTCTGTACAATTGGGAAGAGAAGCTTCATTTATTTGAGAAGAAAGGACCTGAGTTAGGTGGTGCGTGATTGGAATGGAAAAAAAAAAAAGAAATTGTAGTGATATGGACGGAAATCATACAGAAGGATCTGATTAGAAATGTTAGGTACCACCGGTGTTTGATTAGCAAAATTGAAAATTTAACCTAGGGTGTTAAATGAAAAACTGGACAAAGCACTGGGGATGTACGATGTAATTTCTTCCTTGGTTTTCAACCTATAGGGCTGGAATAAGATATGCTAGACATGGAAACTGATTAGAAATGTCTGGCCTCTATTTAAACTTGTACATGCAAATAAAGGGGTTCTCTTTCATCATACTTATTTTTTCCACTCATATGTACTAGTTTTATCTCTGAACAATGTTCACTATGTTTTTGGATCAGCATTTTTTTTTTTTTTTTAACTCCATGGTAGAATTCTTGAAATTTCAACTGTCTTTCTGAATTAAATGGTTTAGATTCTGCCAGCTTAGGATTGTCTAGAGGAAATGTACTGTACTTGTTGCACTGTTGTTCTCATCTTAATAAGTACACTTTTGTGATGTCCGTTTTCTTTTACTGTGGGGGTTTTTATCAGAAGGTTCCTAGGAGCAATATATGAATTCTTCCTAGGGATTCAGAAATCATTTTGATTGCTGAAATCCCTTTGTGGTAAAGGGGTGGTGGGTATGTGTTTTTGTGCAGATATCCTTAATTCTGTCCTTGTTTGTCTGTACCCTTAATATCATATACGCATTACCATTACTCTCCCGGAGGAATAATCTTATTTCCCTCGTTTCTTTTTATCAAAAACATTTGCAATGGCTGCAAGTTATGCCTGAAGTTCTAAAGATTTTTTCATGTGGGTTGTACATGCTGTAGATGGATAAGTGACAGCCGTGATGAATATACCAAGGAGCGATTGGATGCCATAAATGATGAGTTCAAGCTATACCGCTGCCATACCATACTAAACTGTGCCCGTGCCTGTCCAAAGGGCTTGAACCCCGGAAAGCAGATCACGCATATCAAGCAGCTCCAAATAGCTAAGCGTTTGACTTTCTAGGTTTGTGAAGCATGCTGATAAGCATTTGGCCAGTTATTCTGGGATTTTGTTGATGACCCATGAACTATGTTGTATCGAGTTAAATAATATGAAGCACTGTCTGTACTCCTATCCCATTTGTACCTAAAGAAATTTGGAAATTGAATTGTATCGTCTTTGTTTGATCTCAAATAAATGTTAATAGAACTCCCCCGATCCATCTGGATTTTGCCATTGGATGTTATTTTGTGTTACAGGTGTGTGAGATGGCTTATTCTAGATATCAAGTCTTGAAACATACGCAGTGTTATAAGTTTGTCATGAGTACCACTATATACACCGGATTTTGTGACTGTCTAATAGTCCGGGACGTACAAAGTCTTATTTTTTAAACTGGGTTAGGAGAAAATTCTTTCAATTTATTATATTGTCATGTGTTTAAAAAATGTGATTTTTGTATGCATTTTTAAAAATACATGTAAGAATCTTATTAATTTTGAACACATGTTAGTTCAATAATATGAGTGGTTTGGAAGAAAATTTTATCCGTGGATTAAAATCTTCTAAAGTTTAGGTAGATAGCCTTTATTGTTCTTACAAACTTAATTTGTTAATTTAAAATAAACTGTTCATATTTTAGGATTTCAAGAATTTTATGTCGAAATTTATCTTTAAAACGGTAGAAAATATTGATTAAACATACAATCATCCAATGTGCCTGTAAAACTAAGGCGACACTATGAGGTTGCTGAAAACCGAGTGTCGATTAGACCAACTGACCAAGTCAAAAGGGAAGGTTTAGCAAACCCTAACCTCCCACTAGAGCACTACCTCCATGTCCATCCACTATCTTTGGGCGTAACCAACTTCACCATGCTCTGTAACTTCCTTATTAAAGCCAATCCAGGCTACCACTCGGACTCATATCACACTGTCACAATAAGCTCAGTCACTGTTTGAGAGCCTTCCCAAGGCAGCCAATGCCTCCTTGCTCCATGAGTTCGACTGCTGTAATTCTCTTCTTATTGACCATCTTCCCTTCTCTTCACCATTTCTCGGTGTCTTCCTTCGAGTTCCAAGTCGGAGGCACCCAAGGTTGGGTCGTCCCTCCGGCCAATGACAGCAAAATCTACAATGACTGGGCCTCAGAAAACCGGTTCCAAGTTGGCGACACCCTCTGTGAGTACACATAAACATGTCTACATAGATTTGCTTCATGTCATTCGTTTCTGAAGAAATGTTTCAAGATTTTACATGTTTGATGTTTTGGTATAGGCTTTAAGTACAGGAAGGACTCAGTTATGCAGGTGAATGAGACAGACTACAAGAGGTGCAATTCCTCTCACCCCAACTTCTTCTCTAATACTGGAAACACAGTTTTTGAGTTTGATTACTCGGGGCCTTTCTACTTCATTAGTGGAGCGTCCGGGCACTGTGAAAAGGGTCAGAGGATGATTGTGAAGGTGATATCTCCAGGGGAGGAAACTCCATCTGGTGGTGGCAAATCGTCTAGTTTCCGTGTTGTCGTTTCTTCGCCTGCAGTATCTGCTACATTAGTCTTTGTTCAGTTAATTATTTTGTCATGTTGTGCTTCTTATGCTATGTAGTCTAGTATTATGCTTGGGTGCTATTTTGTTCTATCGTCTGTTTGGATTTTAAGGGAGTCGAGGGTCTTTTTTAGTTTTTTTTATTCACAAGTGTTATGCGACATTTGTTTAGACATCTAATATTTGTGCATGTAATATATGTCTTTTCTTTTTTCATGATTAGTATTCAACTTCCTAAATTAGTAATAAAGGGGAAAAAAAAAAAAAGGGTCGAGTTCCACAAATCTATTACCAAAAATAAAAAACTGAAAAATCACCAAGTTCTCTAGGGGGAAAAAAAAAAAAAGAAAAGAAAAGAAAAGAAGAAGCATTTTATGTATGATCTACCATATGTAGGAAAGATTTTGCTTGTGTCCAGTTTTAGTTGAAATTGAACCTGTTAGAATGGAGATGTGTCTCACAATAGGACATAAAGGAAGACACATTCTAATTCCAATCGACCCAATTCTTGGAACCGGAGGAATTGGCTTGGCCTACATTATTGCTTGGTGCTATGCTTTTTCATAAGATTTTCTTCTTTGTACTTGCATGTGATGTTATGGACTTCAGAAAGTATAAGCATGCCTAGTAATACTCAATGGATTCGATGATTGCCCAAAACTATTCACAAAATCTTTTGTTTATAGCGAATATAAATTGATTGTGTTTCAACTATAATACAATCATAAAATTTTGTCCAATTGTATCTCACATTTTTTTTTTTTTTGATTGAATAAGGAAAATGTTATAAAGGTAGATCCTTCCCATTCTTGATTCATAAGGAAGAAAAAATAAGAAACCCAGCGAAAATGCTACCAAACACAAGGTGAATCTCACATGTGTCGGCATGAATTGTTTTGAAAGCACTTTTATGTTTTTAAAACACAAATAACTTTTTCTTTTTCTTTTTCTTTTTTTTTATTAAAAAAAAAAAATCACTTTTATGTTATATCTTAATCGAATACAAATATCTGAATAAGAGACAACATGCATTGAGCATTTATTTATTTTTAAAAAAAAAAAAAAAACAAAAAACAAAAAAAACAACACCTCATAATCAGGAAAGAAAAAGAAAAAGAAAAAAAACAAATCTATCTATTCTTTTATGGTAGATTGCATTTTGTTGTACAACGTACACATACATGCTTCAATGCAAGTGTCATGAAGGAGAAGGCAAATATGAGAATGAATAAAAGCTACAAACTAGGAAACCAAGGAAAAAAGAATATTATGATTGGAACAATAATTACATTTCACGAAATTTCCACCTCTCTTTCAACCAGTTGTGACTCTTGATCAGAACCGTGATAGCTTGTTTTCCTGAAAGAGTGCTGACTAAACATTCTTACCAAGGCACTCTTTGATCTTGGAATTGTTTTAGGTCCATCGTTTGATCTGCTGCCACCGTTCTTCTTGGCGAGATCTTCCGACATGGTTTTGACAAGATATTCAAAACGACGCCGATAAGTCGGATACCTTGTGATAGATTTGGTGATCCCTTGCAGCCTTCATAATAAAATAAGAGGATAAATGAAAAACTGCTGAAAGGGGAATTCGGAAAATTCTGCAAATATTTTAACTCTATTACCTTCGAGCTAATGCATCGAGTTCAGCTCGTTTAAGTTCAGATTCAGGAGGCGAGCCGATAATTGGGTTTTTCAACCTCTCAGAATCACCGCTCAACAAAACTAATTTGCAGAAATAGTCCTCTTCTGCCTCAGAAAGGTCCTCAGCTTTAATCTGGTCTTTGATGATCAGAAGTGGGTTAAAAAACCAATCGAAGAAGGTGTCTTTTGGTCCGTTTCTGCTAGTGATCTCAGTAACATTGTCACCTACATAAATAGAGTACAAGAAGCATTTCATTACTTGCCATCAAGACCGTTGCTTAACTATAAAAAGAACAATACAACAGAAGTTTTCTTTAAAGGCAGCTTAAAAGGAAAATCGCTTCACTTACTTAACAATAAACCCGCAGAATTGGCTTTTGCAGAGCGCAGAAGTGTCAGGACAAGGCTGTAAGCTGGTAATCCAATGCTAATAACTCTGCTACCCTTAGTGGACATGGCATCTTCCAAATCTTGAAGTGTTATTAGTCCTTCAGAAGCCATTATTTCCCCGCGGTGTTGACAATCCTTGAATAAGCTGTCCAGTAGCTACATGAGTAACAAGCAAACTTTCATTCAGTACCTAAAACATGAGTCAAAAAAAACTTGGGTGCCTTTGAAAACCAGAGCTGTTAAGTCCACATCATCAAACATATGCAGATAGAGAACATAAATTCATTCCAGAGAGAAGCATTCCTTCAAGGTCAAATGCAATGTGTACAAAATACCTCAAGTGGCTTCAACTCAATCATAGGGTTCTTGAGTGACCCTGTGCGGGAGGGATGATTTCGGATAGAGCTACGCCTTGAGAAAGAAGCCGAATGAGAGGTCGTCCGTGACAATGCATCCTTCTTTCGGTAATGAGGCCTGTTAAACACCAGAATCTTATAAAAACATGTCAAAGTGCATGAACCCTATATCACAGCCATAAATAATTTGAGTGCTGAACAAAACCTAGGAAAGATGGATCCTTCAGGCATGTCAAGAACATCATTGCTGTATTCATCATATATGGACAAGGATGCAACAATATAGGAAAGCCCCAACCAAAAGGACTCCTCCTGTAATCCAAAGACCAAAAGAAATCAATATATATATGTGGCCTGCAATCTGCGTAACAAGGACACTGCACAACAGGTTTCAGTATCTGACATGATCTCAATGTCTCCGACATGAGCATCCTTGGTGATTATAGCATGGGTGAAATTGCTTGAAATGAATCATGACATGCACACGTGTGGTGCGACTCATTGACTAAATGCAAAAAGATGAGATAACTTGCAATTTATTCTAACCTTAAGCTGAAACATTTATTAACTGTAATCAGTTGAAGAAAAAAAAAGGTCAACTATAGCATCTATCACTTTGAAGGCATTTGAACCACATGGAATTTGACAATACAAATTTATTACTAAATGTTACTAGAAAAATCATTTAGTGTCGTTCTTTAGTTGTAAACGTGATCTCATTTGAAACAAACATTTGAACAACAAATTAACTCAATTCAAAAGGCCACTTCCATATGCCCTTCAGCAACAGAAAAAACTTAACAACAGTGATTTACAAACAAGCTATGTTAACCATACAACTAAGAAGCAGCAGCAAAATTCATTGAGGTTTTACCTGATAAACAACCACCCCTGCATAAGCACCAAGAAAGATACTGGCCACCATGGAGCCTAACACTGCCCCACTAACAGCCAATGGCCAGAGTAGGATAGCAAGACCTGCAATAGGTACACATATTGTCTCCAAGAAAGGGCCTTCACGACCTATAAGGTCATGAAACAAACGGTGCCATCCCTTAAAGAGCATGTAAGGACTTTTGCACAGAGCAATGACTGAGATTAACGGCAAATCAATGATGAAACCGAGAACTCCAGCTATAACTGCAGCAGGAAGATAAAGCAATCTGCAAGAGAGTTGACCAAAAAAAAAAAAAAACTCATTATGACAAATAAGCTCCTTATAGTAAGGACAAAACAAAGCTTACCTTCTATGGTCACATCGAAAACTACATAAAATATGATACCTAGAGGGTTTCTGCCCTAATCAAGCTAGTCTTATACTAAGATGTCTAGTGAGAAAGAGGAGAGAGGGAAAAAAATCCACCAAAGCACAAACACGAACACACAAATGCACAAAGCTGGAATAACTAACAATATTAACAACAAAGACAACAAAGATCAGTTATCTGGCTATCTCCATTGGTAAAGAAAAGAAAATGCTTGTGAATAGAACAACGTAACTCAGCTAATCATTACCGTCAGATAATTTTTCCTACAAGTTTCGAAAAATTGTGTGTTTTAATTGAGGCTTGACCAGGATTTGTCCCATTAAAAGATGTGTTTGCAGACAATCATGCTATTATTCTATTTGTTAACAAACTTTTGGTTAATCACATCTTGGACAGTCGATTTGTGTGCTTCCCTCTGCATCAATTCCACATGCGAGTGGTGTGTGTTAACAAGGATCAACCAACCAATGCATTGGATAATTGACCTCTCGTGAATGTCAATTGATTCCACCTACAGAGTAAGCTTATAACTTCTCAAACTTGTACAGGGATCTTGATGTCCAGTCAAAACATTTATGAATTCTGAAATGGATGGGAAATAAATTTTAACCATCAAGCAAATTCTAGATGTTAAGAGTCATTATATCTTCATAAAGAAGCTTTCAAAGATAATACGTGTGAAAAGATTTACAAGACCGGGCACAGCCAGGACAGGGTAAAATAAACCCTGTGACCCCCCCCCCCCCCCCACCCCCCCCCAAAAAAAAAAAAAACTACATCCCTTTTATCATAAATTATTTGTCCCCATTACCTTCCCCTCTCTCTCCTCTCATCTAACCCAAGGAAAAAAAAAAGAAAAAAAAGATAATCGCCCCCCATTCCCTCCCCTCCAAGCGCCCAAATATTTAGTGAAATATGTTACATTAAATCTATTTTTAAAGACTAAAGAATCTATTTAAAAAATATATATATACTCACACAGTGAACAAACATAAGTCTTTAAGAGTAAAACCCGATACACTATATCACATATCAAAATTTCATTCTCAATATTTTATTTAAGCCTAATATTTCAAATTTCTAGATGTCAAATGCACTATATATTATACGTCAATTTTTTTCCAAAACATCCAAATATTTAGTACATAATTTTTCATTCAAAATAGAGCATATATACATCCAGAAAAGCTAGCTAGGTTTTGAATTTTCATTTCATACCTTTCGAATTTTTAGTAATTTTATTTCTCCTAGATATCACAAGAGTATTTCAACACCTTCTTAGTATGGCAAATTTTATTTTAATTTTACTTTGTACAATCTATTTTTGCCCCCTCCCCCTAACGCATAATCCTGACTCTGCCATTAATGAAACTTACAACTACAATTTTTTTTTTGTTTTTTGTTTTTTGTTTTAATGAATAAAACTTACAACTACAATTAATTTCCCAAGATTGAAAAGATGGAGTTCCAAAAAAAAAAAAAAAAAAGAGTAAAGGAAAGTGTAACTATTCTCATATCTGGTTACTCTGTCCCTCACAAAATTAAATATGTTAGCAAATGTGAAGCATAAGAACTCTTTAAGAGCCAATGTTCATCATATAGGTTATGAGAATTAAGATGAGTTATGCCAAGCAGTCCATTCATAAGAGAACTTGTTCTCCTTCTAGCTAGGTGTTTTCTCTTGTATACTTCTTGTGCATCTGGGTGCGTCTTTTGTTTTTAATGATATCTCGATTACTTATATATATATATTCTCGGGGGTATGGTTTAACTGGCATCAACATGGAAAAAACAAGAAGCAAATGTAGAGATCAGATAGAGATGGAAAACCTAATCTCATAATATTTCACATCTGGAGGCTCTTTTAGTTGCAGGTCATCCATATATGAAAAGTAGGAATGGTGACAAAAATCCAAAAAATCTCTGACAATATCGAAGCTCCTTTCAATAGTTTCCCGAGTTCCATCCTGCAAATGTAGTAACAGAGAAAGCTCTCTTATGAATGGCAAAATGGGAAAGAAAATAAAAATATAGAATAACAGAAATTGAATAAGGAAGACATACATAAAAACAGTGGAATAATTTATTAGTCTTTCCTTCTCCAACAGCATCAAAAGTAGCAAATATTGGTGAAAGAAAGCCATATGCTGCTCCGCTTATGATACTTCCGACGATACCAACCACTGGCCACAAAATCAAGAGCGAAGGTAGGACACATATGCAGAGAAGCAGCTTCAAAACTGGTCCTAATAGTTTAGCTCTGCCCATTGGAGAAAAAACAATATGAGAAAGAGATTAACCAAAATATATAAATAGCTCTGGCAATTACAACAGGAAGGTGGAGGGTCAATGAAAGCACCTCAAAGTGGAATAATATGTCCAGAAACTATGCACTGGCCAAAGACCCAATATAATAGCAGAATTTCCAATTGTCACGATAAGGCATATCAATGGGCAGAAAACGATACCTGAAACAAGAATTTGTAAAAAAATTTAATGTGTTTAACAAAAGTAACAGATCATTCAGACAACATACCTTGATTCACCAATCAATGCTATGTATGCTACTTACTACATCAAGAATACCTATTCCATATGTCTACATTAAAATAACTACAATGACTGTTCGTATTTCTAAAATTGCAAAATTTGAAAAACATCCTCAAGGTCTCAACCACAGAAGTTTGTTTTGCATAAAACATGCATGAAAACTAGCATCTAACTTGGAGATATAAACATGAATCAAATGCCTAGTAAAGAAAATTCCATGGAAAAGGGATCAAAACCAGACACGGACAACAGCCCATAAGGAGCAAATTATGAAGCAATGAAAAGGAAATGAAACTAAGGAACCCAAGAAGTGGCTTAACGACCAGATGAAGGGGGGAAACAGAAAGAACACTCCTGAAACTACCATTTCTGTCTATGAAATGTCAAACTTTATCCTCGAAAGCCTTATCATACACAAAGCAAACTATATATATATATATATATATATATATATATATATATATATATATAAAGGAATAAATTAGAGGATTAACTTAACTATACACGACAGTCTATTATAGTACCAAATTTTCTGCAATAAAAAGGTTAATTAAGTCATTTTTTCAAAATTATGTTTGAGCTGAATAACATAAAAGCAAATGCATATATAACTACATGATCAGTTTAAGTGAAAAGAGAATAAACCAGAACAGGAAAGAAGCCGGAGAAAGCCCCAAAACAAGGAACAAATTGACACTGACCTTTAATTATGCCCAGAAGCAGAAGCCCAGTGAAGAAAGGTAGAAAGCAAATAAAGTTCCACAAAGAAGCCAAAACCCCCTTTGGAGGTTCCATCTCTCGCCTTATCCCTCACCCACCCAGATCTCCCTAAGATCACTACAAACCATCCCAGGGTCAACTCCAATTCCGGCTTGCAACCACAAAAGACGCCATTTTCAGCCGGCCAAGTGCCAAAAACAGCACGAAACCGTAAACAACAAAACACCCAACAGTCTAAAAGGCAGTTCGCTGCAAACCCACAACAGGAACTTACATAAAAATCAGTGCTTTACTCTTTTTCTAGACCAAAGGACTACGTAACCCAAAAACAACAGGTGGCCTTCTCTTTGTTTTTGAACGTTGAGGTATAAATTGAAACAAGTATCACTCGGGGTCTGTCGATTGAACACAAGGTCGTTGAAAACCGTTGTGGCTTTCGAGCCCTCGAATTGGGAGGGACGGTGGATAGAGCAGTCGCCAGTCACTGTAAAAATAAAAAATAAAAAGAAGCAAAAAATGCTGACTCAATTCATTTTTTATTTCTTCTTCTGTATTTCTTATTCCTTTTGTGCTTGCGCTAAAAGCAAAGCAAGATGGGTCCTGTTCCTGTGTGTCCCTTGACGAGAAAAACATATACAATTGCATAGAAATGAGTCACATGGAAATTTTCATGGTATTTCTTAATAATTTATTGGGTTGGATAAAATTTTGAAAATCTCTCTGGCCTTTTTTTTTAAGGATTAAATAGATTTTGATCCAATAGTTTGAATATTTATCAAACAACTTTCTGAATTATAAAAATATCAAAAATAATATACACAGTTTTCTCATTTTTTTTTTTTCGTTTAGTCATTATATTATTCAAAAATTTAAGTATCCGCCATATTAAAGCTATTTAGCGATCGTCACGTGTCTTGAATGCCACATCATTCATTCTTAGCTGCCACATCAAATTATTTAAAAAACACCCTTTACTTTTTATGTTTTTAATCAATAGGTCCACGCCAATGAAAATAATTGTAATGGACATCTTGACCAATTATTGCATGGGACCAGCAAAAACAATGATGTGATTGTTCCATATGCATAGCAGTTGAAATTAAGAATTAAGTCAAATTATTTGTACGAATCTGAGTATATAATTGTGAAAGATTATTTATAAGATGTACTTGACCCAATAAAGATTGAGTTATTCAATCATTTATCCAGTTAAATATGTTGCATAAGTGATCTCTCACAACCACCTGTTTAAATTCTCTCAAAATCAAATAAATATTTTGAGAGGATCGTGATTTGAAATTTTACTCAAATTCAACATAAGTAACTTTCATTGGCTGTTTTTCGATGACCGTCCGTGATAGTAAAATCCTATTTCTCTTTCTCTTTCATTTGGGTTAGAAACATGGCTACGGAAGGTATTTTCTTGGTCTAGAGTAGAAGCAAACAAAAAAAGGCTGTCAAGTACTGCACGTACAGCTCCCAACCGTCTCTGAAGTGTATAGCAAGTTAATAGAAGTTTAAGACAAACTCTAAAAATGATTCTGAAAAGCAATTGAATCTTCTGTTCAAGCATGTGAACCCCACTAACTTACTAAGAGCCTTCGACAATTCGTTGCCCCGATTGCAAGAACAGGCAAATCGTTCGTAGGTAGCCCGATCCATCTTAAAAAACAGAACAATTATTCTTCACAAAATCCCTGCTCCAACGGCGTGGATAAGGAGACCCATCAATTCGTGAAAATTGAGGAAGTCCCAGTCATGCTCCAGCAGGCAGCATAATTAATAAGGCCATCGTCTCTCAATGTTTATCATAATTCATAAGTTCATTGTGTTCATGGAATCAGCCATTTCAAATCAGGCCACTTGTGCTTGTCTTGAATGATATGTCCAAGTGGGGGGTTACACCAATTTGCTTTGATAAATCCAGATTCTTTTTTGTCAGACACCCTGCTGATAAAATACTGATTTTCTTTCAACCACTGCTTATATGTGTTTAAAAAAAAAGGAAGTGATAAAGTTCGAATGTTTCTTTCAACCAATACGTATGTGTTGAAAGAACCCCCCCCCCCCCCCCCCCCCCCCCCCAAAAAAAAAAAAAAAACAAAAAAGGAGAAGAAGAAAAAAAAGAGGGAGAAAATATAACGTCAGTTATTGTAGTTGCACCGATTTGTACTAAATTCCTCACGTTAAGCGTTAGTATCAAATAATGCTCTATTCCGAAGTACGAAATAAAGAGTTATTTGCCACTGCATGGACTAATTTTGTATTTTTCCTCAAAAGTAATTTCGAAAGTTTCAGTTTAGCTACCGGGAATTGCCATGACAATTCGTTGTTTGTGACATTGGTTTTTGACTTGAACATGGTCTTGGACTCTTGGATCATAATCCCTAAGGTTGGATTTGGATTTGGACATAATCCCCCCACCCATGATAGGCTCACACGTGGTATTAGCTTTCCATATCTGAATATGTTTATTGGCTACTCGTGTGTTAAAAAATTTCCCATAAGAGACACAATCGGGTCTGTTTTTAAGCAGCAAACAACACAGGAGTTGTTTCAGAGTTAAACTCCATAACCTGATGTACAAAAATATGAAGAAAAAAAAATCCTCTTACACATAGTTGTTTATAGTCACAAATCACTCATGGGTTTCGTTCTGTTTGTGAAATGTAAACCTCCTTTCTGTCAAATGGTTTACTTCTCCTGGGAACGTCTGCCAAGTTACAGAATTCTGTCAAACTTTCTCTAATTTGCAGTCTTTTCTTTTTATCTGGAGGCCGAGGCCCTAAAGCACTTAAATCAATAGTTACTTCATGAAGCTGAGAGGATTGTAGGACTGCATCATAAGCCTTCGAAGAGAGGTTAAGGCCCTCATTCTGAGCCCTCAAATATAAATTGTAGGCAATCTTGGGTTTCCCATCCTTTGCAAGAGCCTCAATCAGCATTTCATAACTAATCTCATTTGGGGAGATGCTCTGAACTTTCATGCGATGAAACCATTCATATGCTACTGCACTGCTCATTCCCTTGCGTGCACAGCCACTGATTACTGCATTGTATGTCACGACTGTTGGTTCTATACCTGCTGAAACCATTTCCTTAAGGATGGCATCAACCAAATCAAACTTTCCTTGTCCAGTGAAAACGGAAGCCATAATTGTGTAGGCATACAAGTTTGGTTCAACACCCACCTTGATCATATGCTCCCACACCTGGCGGGCCTCGTCGTAGAGTTTCTTCTTCTCCAGTGCACTAAGCAAGGCTCCATAGGAGATTATTGTAGGTTTTTCACCTTGCTCAACCATCCTCTTGAATACTTGCACTGCAGCAGAAGTTTCTGAAGCCTTGGAACAGGCAACAAGAACAGCATTCCATTCCCTACTTCCAGGTTTAAGGCCTTTATCTTCCATCTTGTTGAGCAGCCTAATGCCCCATCTCCAAATACCTCTTCTCTTAGCTGCACTGAGAAGGATATTAAAGTGAGAAACTATAAGCTCGTATGACATGTTATTTGGTTTTGGTCCCTTGTCTAATAAATCCTCGTAGACCTCCAAAGCCGCCCACCATTTCTTAGCCTTTCCCATCAACCAAATTGCGTGGTTACAGACAGATAAGCTAATTTCAGAATGCCTTCCTCTTATTCTAGTATACAATTCCTTCACCACAATGTAATGATCTTCACGGGTACAAGCCCACAAAAGACGCTGGTGTTCTTCCTTACCAAATGGAAGGCCAGCATTATCCATATCTGTGAGAAGTTTCAACACATTGGTGCTCAAGTTCTCACTATTCACAAGCCATCGCCGCATCACTTGGTAGCAAACACGAATTGTAAACTTCTCAAGCTTAACAAATTCATTTTCCCAATCTTCATTGGCATCTTTCCTTATGTCACCTTTATGATACTTTTCCCTGAACCCAATAAATAACCTTAGAGCTCCATGTCCATCTTCCATTTTTCGATAAGCCAACAATGCCGTAGAATAGGAAACTGGAGAAGGGGTCAAGCCCTTTTTCTGGATCTCTTCAAGAATATTAAGGGCCTCAGTAGCTCGTCCTTGCTCCAAGTAGATTGACATTAAAGTGTTGTGAGTTACAACATTAGGAAGGACCCCATCCTGAGCCATATCATTCAAGACTTTCTCCATTTCTCCAAACTCTTGGGACTGTTTTACTGCACCCAATAGACTATTATATATGAAAAGATTTGGGCCAATCAAACCATTAGTTTCAAGCTTCTTTTTCTTGAGCCACTCAACAACAGCCTTTGCAGCATTCATTCTCTTGTCTCTGCCAAAACCTCTAATCATGGATGAATATACTTGAAGGGGCAACTCACCCTTGTCCTTAAGAACCTCTTCCACATCATCTGCAGTTCTCGCAAATCTTAAGCTCCGTGCTACTGAACGAACATCAACCTTTGTACTCTTCTCGTCCCCACTTTCTGGATCACCATCTCCTCCTTTATCATTATCATCACTATCATCTGCTTCACCCAAAACAAGAAAATCGCCATCCTTTCTCTCAGTTTCCCCTGACACCTCATTAACTAAATCCGATCCTTGCTCCAATGCCCATGCCAACGCAACCAAGGCACCAAAAGGAC
Source organism: Alnus glutinosa (assembly GCF_958979055.1). Taxonomy (NCBI): domain Eukaryota; kingdom Viridiplantae; phylum Streptophyta; class Magnoliopsida; order Fagales; family Betulaceae; genus Alnus; species Alnus glutinosa. The sequence continues at coordinate 37,359,480 of NC_084887.1, read as the reverse complement.
TTTTCTTTGGCATACAAAAGAGAGCAAGTTTAGAGCACCTACATCCCAAATCCAATTTTGGGCTCCCACAGCAACTCCCACGCCTAACAACTCTTACATCATTTGAAAGCAATAAGAGACCAGCACTTCTACTATGGCAAACAGGAAAACCAAGACCCCTCATCCTTTTCCTTATCCTTCTAGTTCCAATTCTACAAGAAGAATCTAGTTCAAAGCCCAATTGAGGTACCACCCAAAGGTCACCCTTTGATGGCAAAGTGATTAAAGCTTGCATTTTCTATACAATTTACGAGTCAAGACAAAAACCCATGGCTGAAAATCCCATTAAAAATAAGAAGGCATAGCATTTTCTCTCATGGCAATATTTTTTTTTTTTTTCTGGTAAAGTATCTCACTTGAAAAGAGAAGAAACAAGAAGTATAGCAAGTGGTGTTTGGTTACTGTAATTGAGTTGGGGTTGATGGCTTACCTTGAAGATTGAAGTGCGAGAGAGAAAGATGCAATTTCTGGGTTTGCTTGTCAAAATTGAGTGGATTTCTGAAGTGGGTTTGGGCACTCTTTTGGTATTCTCAGTGGCGCTGCGGTCCTCTCTCAGCCATTCATTTCAACTGCAGAATGAGCGGTCAAGCGAACATCCGCAGACCGCAGTCAATCGCTGGTTTTTAATAATTTTTTTTTAAAATTATTTGTAATTATAAACATAAACAAGAAATATTGAATAAATATTTGCCTTTTTATCATCTAAATTCAATTATTGTACAGATATAGAGTTCAATCCGGTTCAACCAATAAGTTTTATCGACAATTTTGTGAAGAAATCATCAATTCAATCAGCTCTGATCAGTTTCATTTTATACCCAATAATGCCAATATAATAAAATAAAATCATACCAAATTCCTATAGAGAATGTTTTTTATTTAAAATTGTGTTTCAGTTTTTTTTTTTTTTAATTCAGTTTATTAAATTCATATTTTATGGTTTTTTCATAAATTTTTAATTATGTTAACAAAGTATGTGACAAATACGTATTCTAAGAATATGTTAATTTAATATTAATAATGCATATCTTCTGCCTTCTCTTTGTATCCCATTAAAAATTAAAAATTAAAAATAATAATAATAAAATAATAATTCAAAAAAAAATAAATAAATAAAGGGGGTAGAAGGTGAGACGTCGTCGTGGAAGTATCATGGCCGAGCTTGACTCTTTAGTTTTAGTTGGGTCTAGTCTAGACTACAAAGTGAGGTTTAAATGGAAGCAATTGGGCCTTGGGATAGAAACTTTGTGTGAAGTGTATTCACTATGTATGAAGTTTTGTTAGAAAAATTGGGCTTATTTTGCACGAGAACCCATCTAATCCAAGTTGTAAAGAACAATTTCCATTATGATCTTCAAATTTAAACCCAAGAGAAGAAAAGAAAAGAGAAGAAGTAAATGCCACTTTATGGAGCTTTTAACTTATCTTTAGTAACTCTTATGTATTTGTTTTGAGAAATCTAATTTCTCCATCTTCCATTATGGATGTGAGTCTTACGAACAGATCTAATAGTTGATTTGAAAAAACAAAAAGAAATGAAAAATAGCTAGAAAAAAAATTAAAAAAAAATATAACAAGTCTCGTCTGTTTTTCTATTCAGTACAAGAAAATGAGAAAGATTAAAAGGGAAGACCTTGTTGGGAAAATACCTTGGGGAAGTCCTTCTTAGTGAGCCCATTACATAGCATGTTGAGACATCACACAACCAAAAAGCTTAAGCTTATGGGTTTGAGCCCAACAATGTACGTTATATAAACCCCTCACTCTTCTTGTATCTTATGGTGCGTTTGGGTATCGAATATTTCGAATATGAATAATATTCCGAATCTGATCACGGATTTCAAGGCAATGAAAATGTGTTTGAATGTTGAATATAATTTAGATTCTTTTGAATATGTGTTTGGGTGTTGAATTTGGAAGATTGGAAAAAAAATGTTTTATAATAGTATAAAGTGATTGGAAATGATTGGATTATATGAAAAGTTGTGTATAATAATTGGTATGGTAAAAAATAATAATAAAAAATATATGATGGGTTTTAAAAAAGTGTTTTATAATAGTATAAAATGATTGGAAATGATTGGATTGTATAAAAAGTTGTGTATAATGATTGGTATGGTAAAAAATAATTAAAAAAATATATAATGGGTTTATTCAAACTATTCAAACTTTATTCAAGTGACCCATGGGTTTTATTCAACTTGGATCCGGGTATGAATTTTTGAATAAAAACCCGGTTCGAATATTGAATATCACTACGAACCAAACGCACCATTTAGTAATGTGGGACACTTCACAAGTGCATGTACTCTGACCTTCCCACTCCTACTTACTCCTAATACTTCTAATAGAAGATTAAAAAAATAAAATGAAGAGAAGTGGGAATGCTTCCATTTATTTGGTGGGAAGCGATCCATATATTTGACTACTTAGTGTACGCCAAAGTTAAGTTGACATATCTGAAAGTCTTCAAAGTAGTAATATATGAAGTTACTAATGTCATGCAATTTATGGTCAATCACTCTTCAAAGTCATAGCCATTGGTAAGAAAACAAGGAAACATGAATTCAACCCTCAAAGCCTTTTTTCTTTTTTTTCTTTTTTTTCTTTTTCAGTTGAAATCATATTTCAAGGTAAAAACGTTTTCTATGAGTAGCTTAAGATGTTACAATGAATAAAATTGAAGCATTTTATGTTCACTTTATTAGGGTTGGGCATTGAAGCTGGCGAAAGCAAAAATGAACTTTTCACATCAGCTTTTGTTAGAAAGTCAGAATCACCTCCAACTTCTTTTCACACGGAGGTGATTTCCGCCAGTCTCCACCCCCTGAATGTCAAAGGCAGAATTAGATAGAAGTCGAAATCAACATTTTTAACGAACATTGTTGTCCTTATTCAACTTGAGGCGAAAAATTACTTTTTTTTTTTTTTTGACATGTCTACATAAAAAGGAGGAGGAGAGATTCGAACTAGCGACCTCCGCTTCATGAGGCGTGGTCTCCAGCCGATTGAGCTACCCCTGGGATGAAGACGAGGTCTTTATCCCATGTTTAGGTTAAACTAAGGCTAGCAGCAAGACAGAGAGAAGCAGAGAGGAGTGAGAAGATCGACCAGGTGAACGGCACACTAGCGTAAAGGAAGGGCATTTTTACAGTAGGGGGTGTTGGAGTTGGAATTCCGTCAAAAATGGAAACCAACCTCCACCCCCTCCCCCAAATTTCGTCGAAAATACAAATGGATCGACCTTTGTTTCTATCTCTGCCTACCGTCAAAAGCCAACCCTTGTGAGTCGGTGGTGAATCAATCTTCAAAAGCCAATCATCACTTGTTTACGTGTATACCTTTCAATTAATATGAATTAATGTATGAGCTTTGCATTATTAATTGTAGGTGTTAATTTTCATCACATTGGCAAAAAGAGATCGATTATTATATGATGACCACGTTGGCTTTGAAGATGATATTATTCTGATTTAGATATTCTATATATATATAAGCATAAAAAACTCAGACTCGATCGATCGTATTATACATTCATAATAACACAAGAACTACAATTGTAAACATTATTGCAGGACAGTTCCGCCCAGTACTGCCCATGCATGCAACTCTATAATTGATCACAGGTTAAACATCTCCCTTGATGCACGTAAAATCTGAGGCTATATCTTCTGGTCAGAGCATGCCAACAAGAAGCAAATCTTGTGGGATGCGTGAAAGAATCAATCTTCCACTGCATTCTCCCTTTATAATATGTGTAAGCTAGCATGCATGCCTCGGTAGATTTCATATCTTCACGTGTCCTCGATCATACCAACGGTTACTAGCTTGTTTTAATATATTTTCTTTTCCCACTGTAAATCTATCGATTAGTCACCTGGATCTACATACGTACGTACTAAACAATTGATTTTGGCTCTCGATCCCAATGATTATATCATAAAATATTGTTGACCGCTTGTAAACTTGGAAATTAAAGGGAAATGCTAAAGAGGAGACTCTCTTCCCCCCTTTGTCACCCTATTTTTCTTAAAAAAATTGGTTTTTATTAAAAAGTTGTCTCTAATGTCACATCAGAGACAACTTTTTAATAAAAATCAATTTTTTTATTATAAAAGGGTGATAAGGGAGGGATGAAGGGAGGATGTGTAGAAGCTCTCGAAATTAAATGCTTGGGTATTACTAAATTTACTGCATTTTATGAACAGAAATGACGGTTTACATAAGACCAATTACCACCTCAGTAACTAAATTGACGTGACAGTCACGTCAGCCTCCACCTCATGTCACCAACAGAATGGATTGCCGGGTTGAATGAGACTTTTATTTGAAAAATGTTATTTACACAACAGGAACATAACAACCCCTCACATGGGGTGGGCCCTACACATTTGGAACCACCCCATGTGAGGACCTGTTGTACTCTTAATGTGTAAATAACAAGCTCTTTTTTATTTTAGCCACGTGGCTTATTTGGCTAAAATATTCAAATTTTAAAAAAAAAATTGAAACTTTTTCAAATTTTTTTTTTTTTTTTTTTAGGTTTGAAATTTTAATCATGTGGTTTATTGGCTACGTCGCCAATTGGCCATGTGGCACATAAGCCACATGGCTAATTTATTAAAAATTATTTTAATTTATTTTAATATTTAAAATTTTAGCCACATGATTTATTGGCCACGTTGCCAATTGGCCATGTGGCACATAAATCACGTGGCTAATTTATTAAAATTTTTTTAAATTTTTTTTAGATTTAAAATTTTAGTCATATGGTTTATTGGCCACGTCGCCAATTAGCCACATGACACATAAATCACGTGAGTAATTACTTCCCTCCAATCTATTTCTAATTTTCTTTTTAATTATCTCTCTCATTCTTACTTTTTCTAATTTCTCCCCCCCCCCCCTTTTTTTTTTCATTTCCCCACACTCCCTTTAACTTTTCATTTCCCCCTCTAATTTTTTTTTTTATTTTTTTCGTTTCCCCCGCCCCCTTTAACTTTTCTTTTCATTTTCCTCTTCTTTTTTTCTTTCTTCTTTCCCTTTTTCCCACGGAGGCCTTTCCTTTTTCTCCTCTTTTTTTTTTTTTTTCCTTCACACAGAGAGGGAGATGGAAGAGGGAGACTGAGAGAGTTAGAGAGAGAGAACTGGAGCGATTATAAGAGAGAGCTGTGGTCGACGACGGTGTCGGAGTTCGGAGGGTCACAGCCTGACACTGGTGAAGTCAAGGGGGGTGTTTTTCCGGCGTTTTTGGGGTTTTTTTTTTTTTTTTTTTGTAGTTTCATTTCGCAACGTCTCCAGTAAACATGCATTTTCACCGATAAAATAGGAACGATGACATGGTGATTTTTGGTGATTGTTGGTATTTTTGGTATTTTGTTAGTGATTTTTTGGTAATGTAGTCAACAGAGGATTTTTGGAGGATTTTTTTGGATTGGATTTCATGGGGGAAGATTTCGCCAGCCTCGAAGAAGTTTCTAGCGAGCCAAAAAAAAAAAAAAAAAAAAAAAAATTGTGGTTAGCAGCGTGGGTTAGTTCCACGTGGCTAAAAGTGCCTAATTTTTCTTCAAAAATAAAATGCATTTAACCATTTGTGAGTGGCACGTGGCTAAAAACCATGTGGCTAAGTAACTACATGTATAAAAATACCAGTTGCTAAGTGACATTTAGCAACAATCGGATTAACCATGTGGGACTCAAGTGGTTAGCAATTAGTAACGTGGATGACCTTCATTCATGTAGCTAATTGCATGTGGCTAAATACCACGTGGCTAGACGAGCGTCGCCGTCGGTCCAGGTACAAAGGCAACAACAAAAAAGGTGGTTGGGCCGAGGTGGTGTGGTGGGCATTGGTGCTGACGTGGAAGAGAAAGTTAGAATCGTGTGATTGACATGGCGTTGACATGTCAATTTGTAAAGAGAATATAGTAAAGTTGGTAGACAATAGTATCTCTAGAAGAGCAGACGTACCATGTTGGCATAATATCACTAAAATTCCGATTCAAGATGGGGAAAGATGTATGCTAATAATTGCTCTTAAATTAAAAAAATGCATTTGCCTATACCAGGTTAAAACATGCAGGCGCAAAGTGAGAAGTATGCCATCCCAACATAGGGCCCATCCCTCTCACTTTTGCCCTACATATGTGCTTAATTAAAACTGTTTTTTCAGAAAAACCTGTGGAGCCTATCTTTTCCGGCCATTACCAGAACATGTGGGGTGTCCTCAGCTGTGAAACCTTATACAAATTGCTTGCTTTTTCCTTTTTCTCGTATTTTTCTTCCTCTACCAAGTACAAGTGCTAAGTCTTTTATTGGGTTGGAACTTGTTTTAATAGGTCACTTTATACGGGTTGTCCAGTTATGATAGCTAATTAACTACTAGTTGTCGTGAACTTAGTTGGAAAAGAATCTCTCACGGTTGAGATTTTGTTTTGTTGCATTTAATGATCTATAATTTTAAATGACGTAACAACATATACATCATCCTACAACTCAATATCTAAAAAGTGACGTACATTTGTTCTTTTTAAGCATGTGAGAAGTACATACTTTTTTATTAATACTATTGAAAGAGCATGTGATTTTCATACGCTAAGAGATACATGTCATTTTTTTAGAAGTTGGATTGTAGGAAATTATTGTCCACCATTAAATATGCAAATTCTAATCTAGACCATTCTCTCCATTTCACTTAAAATTGAGAGAATCCTTATCCCGCTTATCAGGTGTTAGGCAATGATCGACTAATTAATGATCGAATTTCGTGTTAGCTTATAGAACCTTTTATTGTTAAGTTGTCCTACTTATTCCTTAATCTCAGAAAATAATTAACTTATCTCTTAATATAAAGAAATTGTATAAAATTGAATGGAGAACCATTCAATCTTGAGGACATCATGGTTGAGACTTGAGTGAGAGGTGTGTATTTTTCAAACTCTCCCACATGGGTTGATACCCTGAAGATTAGCCACCCATCCATAAAAAATTAAAAATAGTAAACCAAAAATAAATTTATATAAGTCCCACCTAACTAAACCTAACATTAATTAATTAAATCAAAATCAAAAGTGTACGAGTCGAGACAAAAAAGCTTTATTTTTTATTTTTATTTTATATTGTTTAATGTAACATATATTCCATGGGACATTTGAAAGCTATGACATTTCTGGATCCGGGAGAAAATATTATTTAGGGCCTGTTTGCATGATTCTTTAACTCCAAGGTGAAGGATGTGATAATTAAGAGAGAACTCCACACTCGATGGTTAGACTATACCCACGCCTAAAGTTAACTCGCAGCCTCCAACTGCTTTAATTCCTCATTTGGTTAATTATAATTCATGCTATCGATCTTTCACAAGCTCTTAAGGTGAAAAGCACTTAACATATATGTTGTCAATAATTTATCATTGTCTAAGCATATTTTTGGATGGCTAGACTGATGGTGGGGCTCCTACAAAATAAGAGATATTTTTGGACGGCCGGACCGGCAACAGGGCTCCTGCAAAACAAAGAAAAAAGTTATCAGAAACTGCCGGTCTCAGGGAACCGAGAGAGCCTCTGATGCTTAAGTCAATAAATGGTTCACCGAGATAAAACTGAATGGAGAAAGTGAGAGATGAGAGAATGTGCGTGCTTGAAGATGTGTCATGTGTGCCCCTTTTTATGTGAGGCTCCATGGGGGTTATCCCTTGTATGCTTGCCATGTATAAGCTCTCTTATTTTTTTTCATGTAAAGACTGCTTGAGTGAGTCTAGGGTGATTATTTATTGTATCGCCAATCATTTTATTCTTGCTATTTTTTTTCTCTCTTTTTCTTCTTTTGCCATGCTTGAATATTTTCTCGATGTGGGGGCATTATAGAACGAGTGTGATACTCTAGAAAGTTAGTCTTATGTTGAGAAGATGAATTGCACAAGTTGAGTGGATGGATTATAAAGGTATATATTCATGGTATTATTATGTTTTACATTGGTTTCTTAGTAACTGAAACTGAGTTTTATAAGTGATTTTATGGAGTTCCGATTATAACTTGACTAATCATTTTAAAATAATAACATAAATGTGGTTAGCGCTTTCCCTAATCCGTTACAACGAATACCCGAAGGAAGTCAAAAACTAGAATCTGAGTTTATGGATATTGGTTATGTAAAATGGGAAAAACAAATCTAATTTGTTTCTAATTGGATTTAGACAAGCAGCATTTATGATTTTGGACAACTTTCTGCCGCTTGTCTTGCGGGTGGTGCATTCAATAACTTGGGCACTTGCGTATGCAATGAAATTAAAAAGGGAAGATGTTTTTTCACCTCTAAAAAAGGAATCAATTGCAAGCTTCTTCTTCATGCTAGTACAAAAGGAAATGAATCCTAGGAAGAAGAAAATAGGAAAAGAAAAAGATGGTCACAAAGGTGGATCTAGATTTGGGCAAGTTGTTGTTAGGATCGGTGACAATTTGGATAACAAACATGAAAGTTTTTATGGGTCTATCCACCCAAACATATGGGCGAACAGTCCAAAAATTTGCTTATGCAGATGAATTCAATATTGACTCATATTTGAAGTCCTGATTGCTGGTGATCACCATTCCACTAAGGTAAGGGAAAATAGCACAGTCAAATTGATTACCTTTTCTACGTTTTGGTTTTCCCAAACAAGGCCTTTGTGTGACAGTTTCTTAAACCTAGTCCTAGACTAAATGATATATATATATATATATATATATATATATATATATATATATATAAGAGAAACCCATTTTATAGAAAGACCAACCGACCAATCAAGTCGATTGTGTTTGGCCCGCTAATCAAGCAAGCGTGTTGTGAAGCACCCACCCCCATGTGCCTGAGGTCCCCCATGAAATAAGCAGAAGAAACTATGCCCATATTGTCCACCACTATGTCTCAAACTCATTGCCCCGTGAATTATCTAACCCTTTTTTAACTTGCCTAGACTAATTAAAGGCGGCTTGTATTTTATTTATGCCTTTTGTTGGTCCAAATGCACGCTCTCTTCTCTGTACACTCTCTCTACTATTATATATACATAGCCAGCCAACACCCAACACTTTATCTTCCTCCACTGACTTTGAGTTAATTTTGAGAAACAGAAACAGAGGAAAAAATGATGAAGCTGAGGTCAAAGAGGTTCTGCAGAAGCAGCTCAAAGCTCAGTAATGGTGGCAATAGCATGAAAGGATCAGTTGAAAAGGAAATCAAATGGGAACTTCGCCCTGGTGGCATGCTTGTCCAAAAGAGAGACACTGCTGAAAATGAGGGAGAGGGGATGATCACCATTAGAGTGGCTACTGTCTCAAAATGGCATGACATTTCTGTTGAGGCCACTTCAACTTTTGGTAAGCATATATCGATCACTAATTTATTAGTTTTCTCATCTGGGCATGGGTCAAAAGTTTCAAAACCAATATTGTAGATCTTCTTCTTTTTGTGAGGGTTGATTAAATTTCTTTCTTATAATAATGTTCAGGAGAATTGAAGATGATATTGTCATTGGTGACAAGCTTGGAGCCAAGAGAGCAAAGGGTATTGTTCAAAGGGAAAGAGAGAGAGGATGATGAATACTTACACATGGTTGGGGTTAGAGACAAGGACAAGGTGCTGCTGTTAGAAGATCCAGCTACTAAGGAGAGGAAACTCTATGGCTTTGGGGCTGCATGCCGTACCATTAGTGTATAACTCGGATAGAAATTTCAGCAATTTTGTTGTTCTGATTGTTAATAGTTCAGACATCAAATTGCTGGAAATTCAAATCTGTATAACAGTACTAGTTAATTGAAAGTACTGTTCATTACTAACCATATAAAAAAAAAAAATGCTAAAATATGGTGGTGAAACCTTCTTCACTTGGCTAGATTGGGGACTTAATTGTATCATTTTGGGTCGGAGTGGTTAATTTACTAAAATGCTTAACCTAATGCGCGCATCTTGTGTCAAATTGCAAATCGTTTACTATGTTAATACAAATGTTGAGCCCTTTGCCATATACAAGAGTATTATTAAGGTACTACATTTTTTATTATAAATTCTTTACATAACGAAGAATCGTCATCCATTAAATAATTAAATTTATTTGTCAAATTTTGTTACTTATATCGTACCGATGCGGCACTTTCGAAATATTTTTCTTTTTATTTTTCCAATAAGCAATGAAGTATCTTTTCTCCTATTACACATTTCCCATGCGTGCACGGGTACCAAAAATTAAAAAGAAAAAGGAAAAAATGTGTCGTGTAAAGCGGAAGTAGTAGTAAAGGACTTGGATAATTTTTATGACTAAAAGCTGGCATTTTTATGGGTTCCACGGTATACATTGCTTGAGCCAGAAGTGAGTACCATCAATAGCCAAAAAAATATCCTAATATTTTAGGGGGGGTCCCATGACAGGGGGGGATCCCATGACCGGTATTCCATCCCTTTTCTTGTATTCTAAAATATTGGAGTCTCCCGGTGATGTCTATAATCGTGTTTGGTCCAACCGTCTTAATTGGCGGTCACTTTTTTTTTTTAGTGCTTGTGCTAAAAATTCATAAAATCGTGACATTTATTTGATGCATTTTCTTTTAATTTTTGTTTATTTTAACTGTTTTGATGCTTATTATTGGGTTGTCCAGCCATTCTTTGTTGTTCTTGATTATAATTCTTATTCGATGTATTTATAAAAAATATTGGAGTTTTCGGGTACAACTCTTTCATACCTCCTCATGCACGATTTTATGGCTACATTAAAAATTAAAAAATGTTAAATTTTTTATTTTGGTACATATGCTTTGCGTTGTTATTAAATAGTTACCTCGATTTGCAAGAGTGTGATAAATGGTACTTATGGACTTCTTAGGCCATCTCCAACAGGTAAAGTTAAAGTAGCTACTCAAAAACTACAAATATTTATTTTAGCTACTCCAACAGTTAAAAACACTCCAACAATACTCTTTATTCTATTCTTCATTTCCTTAAAATATTGTTTTCCAATCTTTTTTTATTGTTTTATTTTCTTTCTCTCTCTTTCGTCCCCATCCCCAACAACCGGCCAACCCCATCAAACCCACAACCAAACCAGTAAAACCACCATTGCCCACCCACACCCAAGACCCATAACCGGTCGATGGTGGCTGGTGCAATCAATGGTCCCTTGTCGGTGGTGTGGTTATGAGCCAGAAAGCGAGTTGGTGAGTCCCCTCCACGATCCCATTCGCGTCGTTTTTCAAATCTCCCCTATGCCATGAGCCACCAGCAGCGGCCTTCTCCGACCCAACCGCGGCCCGCATCGGCGGAATCGGAGTCGTACAACATCATACCCATCCACAACCTGCTGGTGGACCACTCGTCCCTGCGGTTTCCTGAGGTCCGCGCAGTGACGAGTGCCCTTCGAGTGGTGGGGGACCTGAGAAAGCCGTCATACGGGCAATGGGCACCCCACATGGACCTACTGGACTAGCTGGCCCTCTTCTTCGGCTTCCAAAATGACAACGTGTCGAACCAGCGGGAGCACCTGGTGCTCCACCTGGCCAACGCCCAGATGCACCTCTCGCCTCCCCCTGACAACATCGACATCCTCGACGCAGCCGCTTTGCGCCGCTTCCGCAAGAAGCTCCTACCTCGGCAAGAAGTCTAACATCTGGATCTCCGATTGCCGGGAGATGGGGATGACGGAGAGAGATCGATGGAGAGGGACAGAGGGAGTGAGGGGAGAGAGAAAATATTAATAAAAATTTTTTTCTTGTGTGAATAGTTAATAGGCAACTCTGCATATTCACTGTTCAATGTTAAATGAAAAAGTTTACTTTGGCTATTCTGCTGAAGAGGAGAAAAGAGCAAAAATAGTTAAATTTAACCATTTCAACTAAAGTAGCAACTCTGCTGGAGATGGCCTTATAAACGTAATTGGTATTTTCGTCTATTTTTCATCTAAAAATTTAACGGCTTCCCAAGCCAAACTTATCCGTCCTTATTTAAAAAAAAAAATTAAAAATTGATGGAGACTGAAAACATCTTCTTCACAAGAAGCCCAGTGCACCGACTTATGTAGGCCTCGTCTGATGAGCCTCAATGCAACCGTAGGGGCTATGATCTCTCTAGGCCCGAAAGCCATGTTAGTAGACCAAGCAGATAGGCTTCCGTTCTTGGGCTGAAAACTAAAACAAAAATCCGGTAAATATATATATTTTCATTGTGTTTATGTACACGAGACAATCTTGGATACTTGTCTTTTATTGGACTAGAAACTGAAATTAGAGTTCAAACATTCTCGATGTTTTAATATAAAGAATAAGTTATTGATGTTTTTTCGAGGTATAATAGACCGTGATTTTTATTTTATTTTTTAATTATGACTGATTAAAGGTTTATTATTATTATTATTATTATATGAATCTTTTTATAATTATTAGTCTCTCATTCATATGTTGAACTCTTCTATCCATCAAAAGCAAACTATTTTGTGGAACGAAATTGTCATAAAGGATTTTACAATTCAATTACCTTCTCAATATCAGGATCTCTTTTCTAAATGTAATTGATACTTTTATTAATCAAAGGATAATACCTTTTTGAATTCAATCATCATACTATTAGAGAAAAATTCTTCCAACACAATCTATTAGATTAATATATGTTTTTAAACCATATGATTCTCACATGTATTTTTAAAGTTGTTTAATAAATTGAATTGAAAAAACCTAAGAAAAAGTTTATCCAAATATCAATAGCCTAAGAAAAACCGCGATAGAAGAAAAGTAAAAGTAATGCTAAAAATCACATTTTTATTCTAACATTGACGTGACAATAACAATTAACCCTTGAATTTATTTTTTTGCCCCATCAGCAAGGCGTTATATATAGTGATGGAATAAAAGTGTGGTTTTGTTTGGTTATTTCTAAAAGCATGCTTCATTTAAAAAATAAAAAATAAATAAAAATAAAATTCTAAACTTAAATCCATGAACTTTATATATATATATATATATATATATATATATATATATATATATATATATATATATATAACACATTCAAGGGCGGAACTACCAAGGCCCAAGGTTTTCCCTCCAAAAATAAAAAAATAAAAAAATATTAAGATTTAAAATTTTAACTTTAAACTTTAAACTTTTTTAGTTTTGCCTCCAATTTTATTTTATTTTATTTTTTTTTATTAATTTTGTTTCCCCATCCTAAATGCTGGCTATGCCCCACCCCCATGACACACTTGATATATATTTTCTTCTTCACGCTCTATCAATTTCTTTCTTGACCCTTTACTTTCCTTCAATCTGGATCATCACCTTCCTTTCGGGTTTATTGATCTCTTGTTTTGGCACAATCACAGTAAGGACTCCATTCTCCATGAACGCCTTAACTTCACCTAAACCTTCTAATTAAGGAACTTGACACGGCAACGTTCAACTCGGCGCCGGCCAGTTATCATTTTTATCATCTTCCCGGCCGCCTGATCAACATTATTCCTTTCACCACTTATTTGGAGCACTCTTCCATCATTAACTACTTCAACTTTCACTTAATTCCTCCCCTGCTGAGCCCCGGAAGATCGGGTTTGAAAACATGGGCTTCTGGGGTCACCTTCCAATCCGTTGGAGTGTTAAGCACTGGCCGGACGCCTGTTGATCAAAGAAAGGAAGGGGCCCAAAATTTCATGATCACCAAATAGTTGGGAAGTAAGTGCCGCCGTGCATGCTTTGTTCGTGGAATTAATTGAGTTAGTTCTTCATGGGAGGCTTTCGGAGTGGTGCATGTCTATATAAAGGAGACCCTGGGCGCATCTTCAACTATATATAGTAATGTGTTTTTTTGTCTATTTTTTATCCTTTAAAGTTGATATGGCTTTTAAAATCACCGTCGGATCAAAATTAAGTTTAATCCAATGATAATTTTAAAAGACACATCAACTTTAGGAGGATAAAAAGTGAACAAAAAAAATGGTTACTGGCATTACTTATATATATTAACAAGAATTGATCTAAGAATTGGTTGAGACTACCATATCAACATTGCAAAATAATTATAAGATAAAAATATAGTTTTTAGCATTACTCGACTCAATGATATATTAAAATTTGAAACTTGTATATCGAATTTTTACAAATTCAGTTTTTTAAATTATATGTACGTATTTTTAAAGCATGTAACAATTACATAATTTATTAAAAATATATGTGAAAATCACATTTTTTTTAAATATATATATATATATATATTTTATGAATTACATTTTCTAAAATATATGATAAGGAATAATATATGTTGAAAATTATTTAATGAAAATTTAAGTTTCCCTCCAATTAGAATGTTTCAACTTTCTCTCTATTTTTTCAATTACTCTTTGTTCTACATTAAAAAGCTATGAGTATTTTTGTGTGCTTTATAAGCATTTATCTTGCTATTATAGTATATAGGATTTTGAGTACACATGTGCTAGTTGTGTTTTGCATTGGTCGTCGCACACACACGTCACCTTGACGCTTTATTGTTTTCTAATGTGTACAACTGCTTTTCTAACAGTAATATTTTTGGAATAATTAACTGTTTTTTCAACCGTCAGAAACTATATTTTCTAACTGTTAGAAACTGCTATAAATTGTTAACTACAATTTAGATTAAAAGATATTTTTCTAGCATATTTTGGTTAACTTTTTTTCCTTCTTTTCTTCTTTTTATTTGCTGTTATAGAATTTCTTATTCAGAGCAGTGTTCAGAATTTGTAATCTGCATTCTACATTCGGGCAGTATTGTATCCCGAGGACAGATTTGTTGTATTCCATTTTGCAAAACTTATTGTTTAAGTAGAAGACAATATTTATCTAAGAGACAGATTAATATTCGTCTTATTGTCCAAAAATTCAATTTTTTTCATACAATTTTTATTTTTTGCTTTCTTCGATCAATTTATGTAGATCAACATCTTTATTTCCACAACAATATATATGGGGGTTCTACAATCTTCGGTGGGTGCAGAGCTTGAACATTATTAATTCTGCTTTCTTCTCATGGATACCCGTACGTCGGTACGTGTCTCTACTGCATTACTAGAAGAGGAATCAAGTCAAAGCTATGAAGTTTTATATTCTTCATATGCAAATTAAAGTTCCAGATAAGGTTGTCGATATATACAGTTCCGTTATTGTCTTTTTTGAAAGTTCCAGATCAAGGATATTAATTGTTGGACATGAATTTTTGTCCTTGCCCGACACGAGAAATAACACATTATTTCTTAATTATTATATAAAAAGCACATTTTTTTTTGGTAAACAAAACTATTGAAAAAAAGCATGTATTTTTAGAGAAATGATCCCTACACTCATTTCTCACAACAGCCCCACAACAAGCTGACGTGGCTGGTAGTATTTTATTATTTTTTTACAAAAAGAAAGAAAACAAAACAAAAAAAGTAATAAAATATTACCAGCCACATCAGCTTGTTGTGGAGTTGTGAGAAATGAGTGTAGGGATCATTTCTCGTATTTTTAACGTATTTAGAAAAACACGTAATAATTTATAAATAAGAAAAAAAAAAATCTTAAAAGCAGGGACGGAGTCACGGAGGGAGGAGGAGGGTGGCAGGGGCCATGGCCCCCCAATTTCCTAAAAAAAAGAATTTATTAAGTGAAATTTTTTTTTCTAAAAAATATAAAAATATAAGGTAAAAATAAAAATTTAACCCATATCAAAAAAAAATTTTTTGCTCATTGGTCCTTCGCATAAAAACTTCTGACTCCGCCATGCTTAAAAGCCCAAACTTTTGTCAACTTATTCAACATATATAGTACATGCCCATGCCTAACCTAACCCTGTAGGGACAGTTGTGGGCTACACGAAGACCCTCTACTTCATCAGACAGTACACCTTTATATATATATAACTTCAAAGTAATTAAGGGGAGGGGGGGGGTCATGGCTCTCAGCCTCTCCTGGCCTATATGTAGCACAAGACTATACAGAAATGCATGTTGGTCACCACCTTTCTAAAAGTAATTTCCCAAGAAAATGAAAGCTGAGGAAGAAAGGTGGTTAGTTGTGATTAATTGATCGAAGTGATGGTGATATCAAAGCCATCCTTAATGAGACACTTGCAATTCAGAAGGGCCTTTTCAATTCCCTCTCTTATCTGCAAGAGAAGGCAGCCTCCCACTTCCATGTTCTTCAAAGACTCAAAAGTCAACTTTTCTTTCTTCTGTGCTGAAAAACCAAAGGACCGTAGTATACTTTCTCTATATATCTTTGATTCCTTCCTTCCTTCCAATCACTCTCGATCGACTTGCATGGCTGCTGTTGATACAGATGAATCTTTTCTTTTCCCCCTTCCCAAACAAGGTTGGTGACTGTTCTTCTGCTTAAGGGTGGCTTTAATTCATGATGATGATATTTATTTGTTGACAGAAGATAGAGAGCACAATTGAGCATACCCAGGAAGGCTTGTGTATGGCCTGTTTTGTGCTCTCTTTTCTTCTGTCAACAGAATTTTCTGCTGGCCGGTGATCAGAACATCATATATTCTTGGGTTTTTCTCTATCATACTGCTTTCTGACTTGTTAAGATTTATGTGTATTTATGTTTGTTTGCACATATATAGACATATAGTCCTTCAGTTTTTTCATGCGCGCCACAGCTTTTTCATGAAAAATTAACAATCTTATTAGCCACGATGCTCGTGGTTGTGGTTTCTTGCTAGATTTAATCAATTTTATACCATTAAAAAAAATATTAGGTCAAAATATGATTTTACTTTTTTCTAAATCGGGTATTATAATTCAAATTCATTGTTTCATATCTTGGTGACATAACAGAAGGTACTGGGAAGGGAAAAGAGAAGAAGAATCCCTTCTTCTTCCATAGTCCCTATTCTCCTTAAGAATATTTTTATCATATATTCTAACAAGTCCTTGGATCCCTAGGGAGGAAGAGAAGAAAAAAAACGTTTATTTCATTCGAATAATGATATGAAAGCATAATCCATAAAACATTATATATTTCTTAGGGAAAAATTAAATCTAATTCCTTAAGTTTTCGTATGATTTTAATTTAGTCCTAGGTTTTCGATTTCAATTAATAATTAGGTCATTAAGTTTTCCTATGATTTCAAATAAGTTCATCTGATACCCTAATGTTCAATTAATTAATGGTATATCAAACCAATTATCTTAAAACACTAGGCTCCTCAAATTAAAAAAGTTTTAATAAACCCTCGAAAATGATGAAAAAGAAAGCATAATAAAACCTTAGTCGTCATTTAAATTTAAGGGTCTAACTTGTCTTTGATTAATCTCCTACACTTAAGAAGAAGTCATTCTCGAGTTAACACGAAATCCACGCATTGTCATCTCCACTGGCACATGAGGTACACGCACTGCCACATATGGTGGTTTTGGGCTCCAGTTCTTCCCTTGGAAAGCCTATTCCCACCTCATTTTTCAATAAAATGGAAATGTAACTCTTTTGTTCGAAGCTGTAGCGGAGCATGCTCCTTTGTCCATGGATGCGGGATAAGTGATCGTTATCGACAGTCTCATCAAAGTCATCCTCAATACATCCTTTGTTCAGAAATCTAATATTCGGTCTACATTACATAAGGACATCAAAACAACATTTTGGTTAAGGAGCTATATATGCGACTGAGTTTGATTGGATCCACTTCCCATTTTATTTGTGGCTTTATTCTCTTGCATTGTAATGATTGTTTTTCGAGTGCTTGTTGAGGGTACTGGCCTCCTCTTTTTGTAGTCCATTTTTTTTTTTTTTTTTTTGTTTTGTTTTTTTGTTGGTAATTGTTAATTTGCCCCCAAAAGAATCAAATATCAAGAATTAGCCGTGTAGCCTTGAGATTCTAGAATGAGTTTGACCTTTACCAACTTAGAGTATGTGAACGCTTCTTCAAATAGTTATATGAGAAATATAGTGGGGAAAAGACTACAATTATGCATCATTTAAGTGTTGGCTAAATTCAACACTCCTGTTTTTAAAACTCCTTGTATCAAATATCGATCCATGAATTCTTTTTTTTCTTTTTTTTTTTTTGGTAAGCTATATATTTTTCCTAAGTAGGATCAAATATCATCTTTTTTTTTTTATCATTTTCAATTTTTAAAGGAAATAAATGAGTCATCGATTTCATCAAACAGTTGATACGCATCCAAAATTTGAATATCATCCGAGTGTTACGCTTCAACTTTGGGTTAGGTGATCCCAAAATTAAAGCATGTTTGTGGGTGGTTCGGTAGCTCTCTTTAAGAAGTTGGCAACCACCTCATTTGGGATGGTCAGATCACCCCATCTTGTTTTGGCATGATTGGCCAACCAACCTCAAAACAGTTAAAAGACTGTCACAACCGAAAGCTTTAAGACGAGAAATTGCTGGGAAAGCACAAGCAAAAAGGATCAGATTTGATCCATTATTCCAAACTAGGCATTCCCTAGAACTTACAACTTTACTTTTTGTTATTCTTTTTTTTTCTTTACGTTTGTTTTGGCATCATTGCTTAGCATCATATTAGTGCCTCTATCTACTATGTTACAAGCTAAATGGAACAAGACAAAATATTAAATAATAATAAAAAAAAAAACTACTAATTTAAACACACCAAAGATCATGCCCTCTTTGCAGTAACATTATGTCCAACAGCCTACACTTCTCAACTTCTCTTCACGAATCGACCCTGCAAAGGTGGGGAATATAACATATAATTACCACAAGAAAAAAAATATATATACATATGATTGAGAAAAGTCGAGAAATCTATAGACAAGAAAAAATGTTCAACTTATCTTGATTTATATCATTTATGTCACATCAGAACATTTTTCAAACCATAAAAAAAAAAAAAACACCCATCAAAACAAGTTAAAAGTATTTCTGCAGTTAGAACCTTGCTTCTTTTAATTATATGTATTTTGAACACACGTCAGTTTAATAGACTGAATTTAACGAAATTTCTCCGACCCAGTTTAGAGAAAAACTTTGTCATCATCAGTTTGAATAGTAAAATAAAATAAAGCCCATTTGAGTAATAGAGAGCCTAGGCAGAGTTTGATTGATCGGTGGGCATACAAGTCAAAATGTTACTTGTCACAACTCACAACCAGACATTGAATTAAATAAGGTACAATAAAATTGTCCTTGTTATGAATTAAATGGCCACATGACTTGATAATTCAATTGTTGGGACTTTTCAAAACAGGGTTGGCTTTGAAATTAATGGCGGTAGCAATCGTGACTTTGATTGAAAATGAAAACACAATACAGACTTGATTGTTCCTTCGTATCAGAAGGGACACCCATTAATTTATGGCCATATTTTTCCTTCAAATTGGGTTAAAGAAAATTCTTTCCGATCCAATCTATTAAACTAACATTTTTTCCTTTAAGCGACTCTCACACGCACATGCATTAGTCACATGCTCTGTTCCAAGGGACTGAAACAATTTATAGACAAATATGGATCTTTGGAACTCCACTTAAATCTTTGACTTTGAATGGTTCTATTAGAACATTGAAAAGAGTAGTGTTAGGTGTTAAATCATTTACCAAAAGTTAAAGCTAATAGAAAAAAAGTGGACTTTATTATTAAACTAATGTTTTTGCGGGTGTAAACTCCCTCTTAATCAATGAGACCCAACACGTAGAATATTTAACTGAAATTGAGAGTAAACTATACTGTGTAGGGTTCAAACTGATGACATCTGGTGTAATACCATGTTGAATTAACATTTATCTCAAAAGCTTAAACCGATAAAAAAAAATGATAGATTTGGTCCTTCAAACTAATATTCTAGCATTAGGTTGGTTTGCCAAAGACAACAATTTCCTCAACTAAAATGTTAACGTGGCACTTTGGACACTGGACACTCTAGAATTCCCTATTTACAGGCCGTCTATATTAAATTTAAACCCTTCTTAATTAGTTAACCATACCCACAGGCATGCAAAAAATGTCAATTTTCAGGACAAAAATTCATCATTAGTCTCTACCCACTGTTGACACAGCAACTTTGAAATTAGTGGGAATAATGTTAACTTAGATTTCAAACTACACTGAGGACTTTGAATATGATCATGGAAATGCACCTTTCACAAATTCAACAATGCAGCATTGCACTGCTAAAAATAAAAAAAAGTAGGGGGTGTCAATTCAGGCCGGGTCGAATAGGGGTATAAGATTATATATAGGTCAAGCCCAACCTAATCCATTTAATTAAATAGGTCAAATCCCTCGACCCTAACTGCTAAATTCGTGTTGGGTTCGTGTCGTGCCGAGACAAAGATATAAAATTATACAAGTCAACCATAATCCAACCTATTTAATTAAACATGTCAAACCCTTCAACTCTAATCTGCTGATTTTGTGTTTGATTCGCATGTCATGTCAAAAATTATTAGCCCTAACAAAAAGACATAATCCGACTAGAAGAAAAAGAACAAGTGCATAGGGCAGGCTAAGGGTTACCTTCATACGGGGTCGTTTCTCGGCATTAAGCTTTCGAACTTCGTATCTAATCCGCTTTGAGAAGAGTCTGTTTTGCCTCTTCTCCTTGTATCTCAACACACTTGCTTCTCTGTGCCTCATCTTCCAACCATCTTTGTCTTCAACTTCCTCCTTCACTTTGATGCTACCAATATAATCATTACCCATTTCTGGCACCCTCCATACATTTGCAGCGCTGCCCCAACTATCCACTAAAACCTGCCCATCACAGATATAAACATTGTCAGCATTTGTTGCTATACTATGATTAAATCCATGCATGTCTCAAGCCAACTTCAATGCAATTCCCAAGACCAATTAGAAAAACCTATTGCCCATCCCTTTGTGAAAAAAGAAAAAAGAAAAAAGAAAAAAGAAAAAGAGAAATGGAAAGAGATGAAAAGGAAAAGAACACTTTATTGGACAAGTAAATTATTCTTTTTATCCGTTTTTTTATAGTGCTACGTAGATTGACACGTCAGTTGGCAAGTCATGTGACACTAACAAGTTCGAAACTAAACAATTAAATTTGATTGTGGCTCATGTGGCGGTGCCATATGGACTGTCAAATTACTTTGTAAAGAGTTGTAATACCCCAAACATTTTCACGTTTTTCATTAAACATTTCACCCCATACAATGTACATCCCCTCTTGATTCTCAATTCCACCCATATTGGAGGCAATGCATATAAAGGAATGGAATGGAACCTATGGACCCTTTTCTTCTTTTCCTCTCTTTTAAAAGAACTTCCAAAGAAGAGAAAATTAAGTGCATTGCCCATATTCTTTTATCCATTAATTCTTCCCAAATGGGTTATTACTGTCATAGCATGCAAGAGACCTTACCCCAAATGACTCAAGCCCACACTCCTATGTAAGTGAAAAAATGAGGAGGTAGATCTTCCCGTAGGGTTGAGTTATGGGTCTCAGTGTCCTCCGGAAAATATCAATAATAATTCCAACCAACAAAAAAGTTGGTGGAGTGGGCCAAAAGCCACAGCTGGCTAAGGCACAATGGGCCCCAGAAGAGCAAAAAGTGCTAGTAATTAATCAGATTCAAAACAATGCTCAATTGCAAGCAATCACTGCAATATTGCCATATGTACTCAATCATCACCATCATTCATTCAAATATATATATATATATATATACACATTCGTATATATATTAGAAAGATTATGGAATAGATGAGATATAATACTAAGAAAATTGAGCAGTAATCAAGAACTTACATTGGCAGTGTCATGGGGAAGAAAGTCATCATGCAAGTCAGGCACATGCAAGTCAGGCACAGTCTGTGGAGGAGACTCTCCTTCAATGTAAAGAGGGCCCTTACCAGACCAAGCGTTCAAGATGCCCTGATAATCAAGCTTTAATGACAACAACCCTTGCGACGTCGGCCGCCGCGCCTTTGCACACCACACGTCGGTGACGCAGCTAGTCACCTCCTCCGGCTCCTTCTTCTCCACCAGCACCTCCGAGTAACAAACCCACTTCTCGTCGCTCGGGTCCCTGTCTCTGTTCCTCATGGCCGTCCGAACCAGCTTTGAGCTCGCACTGTGACAGTTATTACCACCGTCAGCAAGACGACCCCCCTCCTCGCTATCCTGTCCCCCGTAGGCGTACGGCGGCACGGAGAGGGAGTCCTCCTCGGAGGAAGACACTCCGGCGAGGAGGCCGTTGAGGGTGGTGGTGGCGCCGCCACCGCCCTCGGAGCTGAAGAGGAACGCCACGTTCTCGTCGTGTATCATGTCTTTGTCTTCGACAAGGTTTTCTGGGTGTAGAGGGAACAGGTTGAGCTGGTGCTGCTTCTGGTACTGCTCATGGTGGTTGGTTTTGGGGCTGTGGGTCATTTGGTTAGAGTTCTGCGAGTTTTCTGAGGAGAGCTCTAGGCGGAGACTGAGGAACTTGGGCTTTCTGGTCTTTGATCTTGACTTGCGAGCTGGTTTTAGTGGTTCTCTGGCTTTGATCTCTTTCTTGATCGTAGACCTGGTTTTCATATCAGAAGGAGTGTTCTTGTTGCACATCTCTCAACACACTCACACACACGCGCGCGCTCTCTTTCTACTTCTGAATTGGGGGTTGAAGAGAACATGTAAGAAGAAGAAAAAATGATGAACTTTTAGTGGGGGCAGGATACTAATCCACTTTTAGTGGCACCATTGGGAAGGGAGAAAGGGCGACATGACATGGGTTGTTTAGTCAGCCGAGCTCTTACAGGGAGATGATGGTGATGGAATGCTTTATCGACACGTGGGCTGAGAGGATTGGGCGAGGCAGTGGATTGTGTTGTTATCCGGATTTCGTTTGCTGTGGATGGATTGGGGTTTTCCTAGTATAATTTTTTACCTATAAAAGCTGCCCCTTTGTCTTTATTTACTCCGCGCTTACCGTGAATTAATCCGTGGGTCTGATTAATGCTAATTATGCTATTCACGTGGTGATTACTTTTGCAGTTTACCTTTCAAAAGAAAATACAGAAAACAAATAAATAAATAACTTTTAAATTTTTTTTAATTTTATTGATTTTAAATAATGAATTTTCTAAATATTTTTAGATTAAATAAATATTATTTTTTTATTAACAAAGTCAACTACTTAAAGTATTTAATGCATTATGCATTAAATTCATGTCAAGCATTCAATACAAAAAATAATATTAAAAAAAATTTGACATTTACTTTTTGACCCTTTAGAGAGATTTTGAAAAATGTTCAATTTAACTTCTGTTATAAAGTTTGTTAAATGGTATTTTTCTTTTTTTTTCTTTTTTTTTTTTTTACGTTTTGTTAAAAAAAAAATTTAAAAATATTTACTCCAAATATTTGAACTTTACCCGCTGAGTTAAAAAGTTCAAAGCATTTACTCTGATTGCCTGAACACTTGTTTAACCGGATAAAACCTAAGTGCCTCGTTATATGAATTGTCCTTATTTACTTGCAAAACGAAAAGCTTGTTACGCTTGAACCCAATCCATCCTTGCTAGTGTGACATTTGAAAGGGTAATTTTTACTATTTGAATTAGACCTATATTTATGTTAATTTGCTTTCTTTTCTTATGTTAATAGCCTATTTTCTATTCACATAAGTAGCCCCATTTCACATTAACTTATCACTATTTTCAATTAAAATAATTAATGTATTATATATATGATGTAACATTAAGGTGTATTCAGTATGTCATTGTTGTATGAGTGTGTGATCATTATGTGCGATGTGGACACTCTCACGACCACTCATCATCTACATCTAGAGGGAATCAACTAATAACACATAAAAAAATACAAAAAAAAAAATAACACATGACATGGGCTTCCATGGTTTTTGGCAGAACAGGAAAAAAAAAATGCAGGGATAGATTGGGAAAGGATGAAGCCCAATCAGCAACAACTTTATAGGAGAAAGTACATGGTGGGACCCCCATCCTCATCTCCTTTTTGTGCTGCCGTGTGATGCTGGAAACCCACGTGTTGTAACCTCCAAAAGAAAATATCTCCCATAATAAAAAAAGGCCTCTTTTCACGCTGAAGAGTAAGGGGGGGCATTCCGAGAATTGAACTCGGGACCTCTCGCACCCTAAGCGAGAATCATACCACTAGACCAAATGCCCTGTTACTTTTTGAACCTTAGATATGGACTACACGTGGTTGATTTTTATTAAAATCATATTAGGGCCGGCTCAATAATTAGATGAGCGAGGTTACTAAATTTGTCAAAAAAGAACAAAAAACAAAAAAGGTAAAAGAATGTGATACGCCTTAGAAAAAAATAAAATAACAATGAAAAGACAAAGATTGCACGCATGCAGGCCATTTAGATTGTCAAATCGTATTAGAACTATAATTGTTTTGTTTAAATTTGAGATAATTTAAGCAGATAATTGTGAAGAATTACTTATAAAATTGATCTGACTTCATAAATAATTAGACAGTTAAATTTTTATTTGATTAAGTAGATCTCATAAGTCATCTTTCATAATCACTTATCTGAATTCTCTTAAATTCAAATAAATAATTTTAAATAATCTTGATCCGGCCAAATCCACCAACTTTTTTTCAGCAGTCTCAACTGACTTCTCTCTTTTTTTGTTTTACCAAATAATTTTTGTCCAACCATCCCAATGATCAAAGGTGTGATTTGACCATTTCAATATGGCATCGATATGGCTTGTCGGTGGTGCAAGTCACATTTTTCCTTCTCTTTTATGTCCTATCAGAGCATTCCTAGCAGCTTCCATTCCCTTCCCCTTCATTTTTCTTAAATGTAGGGAATAAAACTACTTTTTACTTCCTTATCAAAAAATACCCCACACAGCTTCCCTTCATTTTTCTCTATATCATTAAAATATTATTTTGTTACTTTTACTTTAATTAAAAGTAAGAAAAGAAGGAGATAAAGTAAGAGAGAGATTATATTTTTAGAATAAACAATTGAATGGGAGGTGTATTGGGAAGCACTGTTCACTTCATAGGGAATAGATAATTGTAGGGAAGCTGTTATTGGATGGTTTTTTTGACTTTCTTAAAATTTTCCCTAAAATTTAGGGAACAGATCCCTTGTAGGGAAGCTGCTAGTAATACTCTCACCATGTAGGCTGCTCATTTAAAATGAATAGTTAATAAGAACATTACTAGCAGCTTCCCTACAAGGGATCTGTTCCCTAAATTTTAGGGAAAATTTTAAGAAAGTCAAAAAAACCATCCCACAGCAGCTTCCCTACAATTATCTGTTCCCTAGGAAGTGAACAGTGCTTCCCAATGCATTGGGAAGCACTGTTCACATCCCAATCAATTGTTTATTCTAAAAATATAATCTCTCTCTTACTTTATCTCTTTCTTTTCTTACTTTTAATTAAAGTAAAAGTAACAAAATAATATTTTAATGATATAGGAAAAAATGAAGGGAAACTGCTGTGGGATGTTTTTTGATAGGGAAGCAAAAAGTAGTTTTATTCCCTACATTTAGGGAAAATGAAGAGGAATGGAAGAGAAACTGCTAGGAATGCTCTAATAGAGGCTTAGTGCTCTTGTACGTTCAATTCTCTAAATATTGCATGATATCGAAAGAGATGGAGTTTGGAAATATAAATGAAAAGAAAGGTAGGAATTTTTTTTATTTTTTATTTTTTATTTAATGAGCAATTTGATCATTACATTACACTAAAATAAAATTATAAACTGAAGGGTGTGAGATCCTAACAAACATCCTACAATCAGGCCATTATAGTGCATAAAATTAAAACTATAAATAAAAGACAGACCAAATTCATAATCTCTTAACCAAAAGGTAGAAGAAAGACAAAAGGTTGACTTGACCGCGATATGATGCAGTTTAAAGATTGGACTGTTGTAAAAAAGGTAGATTGCAATGACTGCAATGTAAAAAAGGTGTAAAAATGCATAATTTGTGTTTGTCGAAGGATACTCCCATTAGTATTTTTAGTATTGTTATTAGAGAAACTGTATGTCCCTAAATTCTTACTTTTAAGGGCTAAGTATATTTTGTTATGAATGAAGAGTATGAATATTTCTATTAAAATAAGAAAAGGATGATTTGCGACAAAAAAAAAAAGAAAAGAAAAGAACAAATTTATTCCGACTTTATGAGAAATTAAGAAGATGAAAATGGGATTTGGAAAGAAAGAAGCGGTGGAAAAGCGGGATGGCGCCAGGCGGCGGCTCCTGGGACCTGGTGGATACGATTACCGTCCCTTTCTTTTTCTCCAAAACTTGAAAAAGAAACTGAATGAAGTGGTCTGGCTTTTGGGCTTATATTGGGCTTTGAACTCTGATCCACAAACATTCACGTGAGAGGCAGAGAAACCTCCAGGGCAAAGGGCCTCAAATAAACCCAATAGGAAAAAAGAACCAAAAAAAAGGAGGGAAGCAGGCTTGAACCACCAGCTACGAATTCCACATTAAATGTTTACACATAAATTTTGTATGCATATTTTGTTTGGACACAAATTAACTTTAAATTGGTTTGTAGCATACGAGAATTACATGTTTTTTTTAATATTATATAATTTTTATATGTTTTTTTATAGCATTAATAAACAAGCATATGTTTTATACATACTTTAAAAATACATATTACTTTATTAGACTGATTTGTAACTAATTTTTGTCATGTTTGTTTGGTTAATCTAATTTTTAGACTAATATATATATATATATATATATATATATATATACACAGAGACCGAACTAAGAGGGGTTGGTGGAGCCATGGCCCCACGCCAGCCCCCACATCTAAAAAAAATTATATATTTTTTCATCTTTAAATTTGTTAGAATTTATTTTCTTTCTTATATATATATATATATATATATATATATATATCAAAACTAATTTTTAACTATATATACATATATTAAATATATAATATGTACATTCAAAACAAGGGGGAGGGCGCAAGCGAGGTATTGTCCCAGACTCTTTATGTTTGTCATGTAATATATATGGACAATGAAATGGTGAAACATATTTTATGGGATTGCCCTTCAGTTAAAGATATATGAGGGGCGTGTGGGAGAAAAATCCAAAAGAGCATTGATGAAGGCACCACTTTCGTGGATGTGTTAGAGAACATGATTGATATGTGTACAAGAGAAGAGGCAGAGCTCCATGCTAATTAAGATTGCTCACATAATCTGGTTCAAAAGGAATAACGTGTTTCGTTTGGAGGGGGGGGGGACCCAAACGTGTTGATCCAAACATCATCTACTTCCCTTCAAGCATACAGGGAGGCCATTGCAAAATTAAGCCCTTAGGGGACAACACGGGAGGAGCATGACCTGTCCAGTGGAGATCTCCACCCGTAGGTGTTTACAAAATCAATTGGGATGCCACTTTGGATCTCAAGTCTGGAAGAATGGGTATTGGCATCATTGTGAGAAACTTAGAAGAAAGAGTGTATGCTGCCACCAGCCAATCATTATGTGCACTGCCGGAACCTATAGTAGTAGAAGCAACCGCGGCGTTGAGAGCGGTGAAATTCAGTTGAAATAATTAGGGGTTTACACAAGATTATTTTAGAAGATGACTCCTTACAGGTTGTGAATGCTTTAAATGCAGCTGACCCTAATTGTAGCACTTATGGGCAAATAGTGATGGACGTTCAAGCTATCCTACATACGTGTTGGAGTTGGCAAGTATATCATACCAAAAGAGGGGCGAACCATGTAGCTCATGGTCTTGCAAAAGAGGGGGTCAAACATGGCACAAATTAAATCGGATTTGAGTAGATTGTATTCTAGAGAGTATCCGTGAAATTGTACTATCAAAGGTTTACACTCTGGTTCTTTAGAGCTTTTCCGCTCTAGTGTCTTCAATATTTATTGTTGAAGTCAAAAATATTTATTCAAATAAAAAAGGGGGGGGAGGGGCCGGGGCCATGTACCCCTTGCCCCCATGTAGTTTCATCGCTACGTACTAATACATAATATGAGAACTTAGTATATTTAATCAAATGCATGCTGGTGTAAACGACCAATTATGAATAACACATAAAAAAATTTAAAGTTAAAACTTATAATAAATTCACGTGAGAATATGTTCTAAAAACACATGTTAATTTAATAAATCGGGCTGGAATAATTTTTGTTCAATAGTTTTAAATGAAAACTTTGACCCATTTTAATTAACAAGAAAAAAAAAAATCCAAAGATTGAGTTATGTTAATTTAAAAATTATATTTATCTAACTCCGGCATTGATGTTTAGGATTCTTCAAGAATGATTATTTAGCTCTGAAAACCACATAAGTTCTTAAAACTATAAATCTAGCTAATAGCCCCATTTTTTATTATCAGGAAGAGCATAATTGCATGGTAAAAATATTTAAAATTTAAAAATTTTAAACTAAGTTTGACCTATATTTATTTAAATAAGTAATGGTCTTCATCCCAACTCACCAACAGTAAATAAACATTAACTTATATTCTTTGGGTTTGAATAAAGGTACTAAAAGAAATTCGGTCATTAACTAAGTAAAATAAACATTAACTTTAAAGTTTTAGCGATGAGTACTTATGATAAGTGTTTTTCAGCGACAACTTTTGCTCACATCATTGATATTATGACTAGCTATTAAAACAATTCCTATTAGCGATGACAAAATAGTTGTTGATATATCGTCACTAATAACCTGATTGATAATGACATATCAGCGATGACACTAACGCTACTTAAATCGTCGCTGATAATTAATTTTTGTTGACGGAACATCTTCGCCGACTTTTAGTCGTCACTGAAAGCCAAATTTCTTGTAGTGGGATACATTTATTTAATTTGTGTATGGTTGGTGATTGTATGAGAAATTAATGCAGCAAGTCATAAAGTTGTGGAGTAGTAAGTTGCACGACATGTTTGGCATCCTAGAAAAAAGCAGAAAGCTAGAAAGCATGGGTGGCAAAACGTTTAAAGCCTTATTTAATTTTGATGGTACAGTTTCCGGTATGGTGTGAATCTGCACGTTCCTTTGAGGGACCCTTCCGAGGGTCCCGCTCCGATGCCTAAATTAGCTTATGTAAGAAAAACAATACTCTATGCATAAAAACTGAGTCTTAGTTTGTACTTGGGGTATGAGCCTATTTATAGGTATAGAGGTGGAGTCAAACCTGGATTAGGACTCCTGCTCCTTGTTGATCTAGAACTGCTGTCAGAGTTCTAATTGGACTTTAATCCTTTATTAGACTTCTAATTGGATATCTTCTTAGACTTCCAATCTGATATCTTCTTAGACTTCTGATATGATCATTATTCTTATCTGTTTGGACCTTATTTGACTTTTAAATCTCCTCTTTGAATCGGATTGAGTGGAATTTATCCCCAACAAATTTTATCATTGCATTTGCGTTGCACTCTTCTTCTTTTCTATTTTCTTTTTCATTCTTTCTGTCTGAGTAAAAACATCTTTGTGTTGCACGTTGTGATCGATCTTGATATAATTGATCCCACTGGCCTCTTTCTTTGCTAGATTAGATTAGGGTTCTAGCTAGACTCCTCTTCCATTTTTCCCATCATATCATATCATTACATAATGTACTTGGTGTCCATGCCAGAAATTTCCAATTTAGGAAGTCTACGCACCAGATTAAAAATGGCTTCTAGTGATTCTACATGTTAATTAGTTCACACAAATAGAGATCGATGAGAAGAAACTTAAGTTTCCAAATAATAAATAATAAACTCTCCGAAGTCCAATCCTTTCCTTTTTTTTCCCTGCAAAAGAGAAAAATGTATGCGGTTAATTAACTTTTATTAAATTCACATCATTCTATAAACTTAATTTTTTAGAATAAGTTGTAATTTAACATGGTATAAAAAAAAAAATTTTAAATTCAAACCTTGACTCTAGAGTTTATCCCAAATTTCATTTAAAATAATTTAGTGTTGTATGATCTCACATGTGAAGATAAATGTTAAAATATTAATTAAATTCACATATTCTTTTTAGCTTAAGCTTTAATTTTGGATAAATTATGATTTAACAAAATTCCGCTCATTGCTGAGGTAGGCTTTTAGATAGAGAGAGAGAGAGAGAGATGATTTCTCACTTATCAACCTATACCAACCTACTTGATAACCATGTCTTTGACAATTTAATAGTGGCTTCATGTGCAAGGTCAAGTAAAAGTAAGTTAGGGCGAATAAGGACTAAATTTGTTCCGCAGTCAGGGGAAAAAAGAAGAAGAAGAAGAGCTAGATAATGGAATATACTTTTGGGTCAGGGTCATATTTCTCGACTAAATCTTATTTTAAATGAGGGAATAAGTGTAATCTTCTCAATGTGTATTATCACACAATTATTCAATTAAACATTTATCTCGACTAATTCTAAATATATATTAATTCATGAATCTTAGTCTGATTGCACAACTCTTATCTTTGGAAAATCGTTTGACAAAGATTTGGCACAATAATGCCATGAATTAGACCCTCGCTAATGAGTATCGCGTCCTTATAATAAGCATAATTAACCTATTAACATGGGCGGATAGCAAGAATTGTATATAATTTATCCATCATTAAATTAATTAATGATAAATAAAAAGAATAAATAAGGCTATTATATTTTGACAAACACACACACACACACCCAATTCTATAGCTTTAGGTCGGCTATCCCTTATATTGATTTTCTTACCCCCCCCCCCACGGAAAAGGCTCCTCCGATCCATTTTTGGCTGGTTGTGGACGAGAAGGGATTTGGCCCCCCGACACTGTGGTTCGTAGCCATGTCCACTAATCCATTGAGCTACAAGACCCACCCCATCTTCACTGGATTTGTTTTCAGAAGTATACTAAATAAATATATAACACTTCCTCTATCTCTCCAACCATTTCGGGCTGATTAAGTATGGGGGATATAGATTGTTTAAGAAAATACAGACGACCGCCTATAGGTGGTAGCTAGGGTAGTGTCGATGGTACCGTTCAGATTGCGGCCATTAATCTTTCCAACCCCGCACGGGCTAGAGCACGTGAAACTCATCACTACCTCGTAAAGGCATTGAGACCATAGCATGTTACACTCGTTATGATTAGATATATTTATTAAAATAAAAGAATTAGTTAAGAAATAAGATTTTTTTTTTCTTTGGTCTCAACACAAGATTAGATCTAAGATCCACACTACTTTCAGTTGGACGAGGCTTGAGAGTGTGAAATTACAGTTTAAATTAACTCATAAAAAAATAATTATTTTAATTATTTTCTTCAACAATTAATGTTTAAAACCGAAGCGTTTAAATAATGGGGAGTGTGAAAGGAGAAAGAGGATAAGGAAACACTTTACGGGCCGATCAAAACCAAGCGTCAACAAATTTGACTTGGAGCAGAGGACTTTGATTAACGGTTTAAAACTACCACATTTTAAATGAAATTAAAAAAGAATATAAGAAAACCCCTGAAATTACGATAATGGAGACCCCACATGCTAAGATTAATCACGCCTCCACTCTCGGCTTTTTAATCCTTTATAACCCACAGAGTCTTCCACCATCTCTCTCACTTCTTCCAAACACAAGAAAAAATGGCTCATCTTTCTCTTTTTCTCGTCATTTCCATCTATATTCTTTCTTCAACTCTTGCTTTCTCCTCAGCTGTACAAGACCCTGATCTTGTTGTACAAGAAGTACACAGGTAAGATCCACATTACATTCAATGAGTTCGGTTTACCTCCGGTAAATAAATTATTAAAAAATATAAACGGTGACGGGTCACCAGCCTCGTAAGCCTACCTTTTTCTCATTCGAGAATCTCCTCTTTTCTTCCGCTCCGGCCGAAGAGTGTAAGATTATTATTTGTAGTAAAAAGGAAATCTCATATTGAATGTGCTTATTTCATACGTGAAATGGTTTATATATGTATGCTTACATTAAAATGTGTCACATTTTATTTTCCTAGGAGCATCAATGCCTCTAGGAGAAACTTGGGCTATTTATCGTGTGGAACCGGCAACCCAATTGATGATTGCTGGCGGTGCGACCCAAACTGGGACAATAACCGGCAGAGGTTAGCTGATTGCGCCATTGGGTTCGGAAAGAATGCAATCGGCGGAAGAAATGGTGCCATCTACGTGGTCACTGACTCTGGTGACGATGACCCGGTGAACCCCAAGCCGGGGACTCTACGACATGCCGTCATACAAGATGAGCCGTTGTGGATTATTTTCAAAAGAGATATGGTTATTAAGCTGAAGCAGGAGCTTGTGATGAACTCGTTCAAGACCATTGATGGCAGGGGTGCCAGCGTCCACATTGCAGGAGGGGCGTGCATCACCATACATTATGTGAGTAACATCATCATCCATGGCATCAACATTCATGACTGTAAGCCGGCAGGGAACACCAATATAAGAGACTCCCCTCACCACTCCGGCTGGTGGACCATGTCGGACGGCGATGGGGTGTCCATCTTTGGAGGGAGGCATGTATGGGTGGACCATTGCTCGCTGTCTAACTGCCATGATGGTCTCATTGATGCCATCCATGGATCCACGGCCATCACCATCTCCAACAACTACATGACCCATCATGACAAGGTCATGCTTTTGGGCCACAGTGACTCGTATACACAAGACAAGGACATGCAAATCACTGTTGCCTTTAATCATTTTGGAGAAGGGCTAGTGCAAAGGATGCCGAGGTTAGATTATTCTTAAAAGATCGAGGTTCATTTGACCTCATGAGCTGTTATTATTTTTATATATAGTGTCCTTCTTAAAGTTTAATTTATTTTAATTTAGCATATTCATATTACAATTGTTTGCGGTGTGACCTTTTTGTTAGAATTTTTCGTTAACTCCTATTTGATGGATAACATGACAAAGAATTAAAAGATTGATATAAAATTAAGAGAAATTGAACTTTAAGAAAACATTAGAAAAGTGGTGACAATTTAGAATGGTTAATTGAAATTTTTTCTTAATAAATAATTAAATCTTATAAACTTTTGAGATAAACAGTAATTTAACTGTTAAATTAATTATAACGTTGCAGGTGTAGGCATGGGTATTTTCATGTGGTGAACAATGACTACACTCACTGGGAAATGTATGCAATTGGAGGGAGTGCTGCGCCAACTATCTACAGCCAAGGCAATAGATTTCTTGCACCCAATGAGAGGTTTAAGAAAGAGGTGACGAAGCATGAGGATGCGGCAGAGAGTGAATGGAGGCATTGGAACTGGAGATCGGACGGCGATTTGATGCTGAACGGCGCCTACTTCCGGCAGTCGGGCGCAGGTGCATCTTCCAGCTATGCCAGGGCATATAGCCTGAGTGCAAGACCATCGTCTCTGGTGGGCTCAATGACCACGACTGCCGGTGCACTTACTTGTAGGAAGGGTTCCCGCTGCTAATTATTTAGCACGCAGATCGAACCTCTAATTAATTATATTAGCTGCTGATCGAAAACTGCGGGAATTAGGCAAGAATATATATAAAGGATGAGAGAAGAACATTAATCCTTTGTTTGCCAGCAGTTTACTCTGTATTTGTAGTTTTCCAGCCACTCACTTAAGAGGAAGTAAGAGCTTAATTATTTTACAACTTTGGCCTGCAGCTTTAAAAGCCATTGGATATCGATGTACGACATCCGTATGTATAATTACTGTCTTAATTGCATGCAATATTATAAATAATTTTATCTCAAATCTATTGGTTATTTGTCTAATTACCCAAATCAACTAAAGAGCTTAATATTAATAATTTTTACTTAAATTTTATTAATGAATTATGAATTTATAGTGTCTTTAAATAGACATTTACATTAATGCATAATAAAAGTAAAAGATTAACTAGAATAAATCACTTCTAATAATAATAATTATCTCTAATATTTAAATTCTAATCATAATCCTAATGTTATCAATAAAAATAACTTATTATATTTAAAGTATTTTAATCCTAAAATACCTCTACTCGGTCCGTAACACCACGCCATTCTTGCAGCCTTATTTGACAATTCTCCCGGGGTGACCTTTATGTGATGGTGGATAAGTGCATGCGGATTCTTAAAGACTATCTTTACTATATTGTTATATATCATACTTTTATTTTATTATTAGCGTATCAAAATGTAATAACTATTGAATTCGGCTTTTGTTTAAAAAAAAAAAAAAAAAAAAAATCAATTTAGCTAATAACTATTAAATCATGCCACGTCGGCATAAAAACTTCATCCCCAATAGGGATTGCCTTTTCCCTGTCAATCTGCAATTAATCGCCAAAAGAGAATCTAATTAATCTTCATAAGCACACGAGTCTCACATCGATCTATAATTGACTAAGGTACGTACGGTGGGGGTGGGGCTAACACTTCCCAGTAAGATTAAAAATTACTTTTTTTCTTTTTTAATCTCTTTATTAATTATTTTATAAGCATAATAAGATGATAATAATAAAATTAAAAATGTAATTTTAAGAGTCACTAATGCTCCGTTTGTTTCGACGTAAAATGGTTTCCGTCGTAAAATGATTTTAGGGAAGTCATTTTTCAGGAAACCATTTTCCGTCAAAAGCATTTTCCGGTGTTTGGCGCGTACGGAAAATCGCAAATATTTTTTTATATTTTTATTCAATCATATTAACTTATAAAAATCAATTTTTATTCAGAACATAAAAATATTAATGTAAAATAATATAAAAATCATCGATGACGAGATTCGGTCACTGACCGACAAGATTCTGACTATTTTTACCTGATTCTAGCTAATATAGCCAAAATTCGAGATAAAGGACGGAATCCGAACAGTTTCGTTGGAATCTGGGATAGTCGGATTCCGGCGAAAGTGGCCGGATTCCGGCAGTTTCGCCGGATTCCGGCCATCTGGCCAGATCTGTCCGGCCAGCCGGCCGGATTCCGTCTCCAGATTCCGGCGACATTAACCGGATGTTGGATTCCGATACCGGCAATATTTCGATGGTGGTCGACTGCTTGAACGTGAAGGTCGACTGTGCCGTTTAAAATAGATCGACTGCGTCTGGCGTCTTCGGAAAATGATTTACGCTTTTAAAAAGTGTAAATCATTTTCCGAAATTTACTAAGCATTTTTGGTCAAACAGAAATCATTTTTCGGTTGACTATTATTTTCGCCCCTACCAAACACCAGAAAATACCGAAATCATTTTCTAGAAATCATTTTACGCCGAAACAAACGGAGCATAAAACAAACACTCATTGTGGTTACTAGTCATGATTGACTTTTACGTGCTCTCTCTCTCCACTCTTCCTGCATTACAGAAAATCTGTCGTAAAACTAAGTATAAAGTAAGAAATTAATGGTCGGTTGGTGACATATACATTGAACTTTGATTTTGATTAGGGCATGGTCAAAACGGAGGCAAAAAAGCCACCCTACTTAGATTCCCCGGATCATTTCAACCCATGAAAAGAAGTGATGGTAACAGTGTGTAGAAAAAGCAAATTAGGAAATGATTAAACGGGTGGGTTCAAACATCAAACCACCGTAAAATGAGTGGACTCCTTATAAATAACAAACAAAAAACGAAAATAAAGTGCAGAAAAAACAATTAAACAGTAGAAAATAAGACCCAAAAAAAAATAAAAAAAATGATACGGTCCTCTTTGAAAGGATCAAAGGAAGTAGTCACTGATCAGGTAAAACCAATGGACACGAGGGTGGCATGAACTTCGAAGAGGGTGTTACACATGCACCTTTTATCCCCTCTCATTCTTTCTTTTTATTAAACAAATTGATTTTAATAAAAAAGTAGTCTCTGATGTGACATCAGAGACTACTTTTTTATTAAAATCAATTTGTTTAATGAAAAGGAGGGAATGAAGGGGGAATGAAGGGATGTTTTTTAGCATTTCTCAACTTCGAAACGTCTTTTAACCCTTTTTGAGTTTCGCTAACAAGCAACTGTTATATATTTTGTTAGATTGTTATATTATAATTGTGATTTGGTGGCTTAGTGGTTTAACAGTTTCTTACAAACTCAAAGAGCAGTGGTTCGAGTCTTCTCCTTGGCAAAGTAACGGTTTTTGATGTTTTTATTGTCTACAACAATTAAAACCGTAAAAACGCAGTTATGAAGACTCAAACCTATACTCAATTTTAGAAATTCACAAGTGAAATTGTAGGAATTCTCCAGAATTGCTATCTGTAGAATTTATAGCTTTGTTGTATCATGGAGGCGATTTGCTAGCAACCTATTAGCAAACTCATTCCGAGTGGGGGCAAATATCGTCTTAAAGATAGCGATTCATCGTGCCTCAAAGCTATCTTTTATTTCAGATTTTTGTTCTTTCTCACAAAATATTTTCCTAACAATTTCAGTGTTTTTGTTTTGATTCTTCTTTTTATAACATTATTTCTAACAATTTTAAGACGATATTTAACAATGGAAGGAGGATCAGACGTAACAGGTTTCAAAGTTATGAATCAAGATTTTGTGAAGTTGGATAGGTTCGATGGAACCAATTTCACTCGTTGG
The DNA here is from genome assembly GCF_958979055.1 of Alnus glutinosa. Lineage (NCBI taxonomy): Eukaryota > Viridiplantae > Streptophyta > Magnoliopsida > Fagales > Betulaceae > Alnus > Alnus glutinosa. The sequence continues at coordinate 37,322,985 of NC_084887.1, read as the reverse complement.
CAAGATAAGATGAAGTTTCTTCTCACTGCACTAAAGATTTTCTATGTTCTCGATCCAAACCTGAACCCACTTTCTGAACCAACTCCTGAAGATACCGATGCTATCAAGGCAGAGAGGAAGAAATGTGAAGAGGATGAACTTGTATGCAGAGGGCATATTCTAAACACTCTTTCTGATCGGTTGTATGATTTGTTCACTGCAATTGAGTCACCGCGGGAAATTTGGAATGCACTGGAAGCAAAGTACAAAACAGAAAAAATAGGTACGGATAAATTTTTGATTTTGAAGTACTTTGAATTTAAAATGATAGATAATTTGTCTGTTCTAGACCAAATGCATGAATTGCAGGTTTTGGTCAATAAACTCCGTGATCTTTCTATTAATATTCCTGAGTCATTTCAAGTGGGAGCAATTATTGCAAAACTCCCACCAAGTTGGAATAATTACAGGAAGAAGCTTCTGCATATGACAGAAGATCTTACATTAGAGCAAATTGGAAAACACATACGAATTGAAATAGAAAGTCGAATTCGTGATGGTATTCAATTTGAGTCTAATGTAAATGTTAATAATGTCCACAACGGAGGTAGTAGAACAAAAAATTATCTTAAAGTAAATAAAAAGGGAACTAGCTTTAAGAAGAACAACTCTAAGGATCCCAATAAAGACAAGAATGACAGATCATGTTTTAACTGTGGAAAAAAGGGCCATTATATTCGTGAATGTAGATTCTTAAAGAACAAGAAGAAAGAAAATGGCAGCAGTTCAAACATGGCGAATACAGTTGAAGAAATTATCACTATGGTGACTGATATGCAAATTGGCATGATTACAGAAGTGCATATGGCTGCGGCTACAAATAGAATTGATTGGTGGTTTGATTCTGGTGCTACCGTGCATGTGTGCAACGAGAAAGCATTGTTCAATAACTATGTCACATCAACTGATAGCAAAGAAGTTCTGATGGGCAACCACAATTCTTCTAAGGTTCATGGAAAATGGACTGTAGAGATGCAATTTACTTCTGGGAAGAAATTAATTTTAACTAATGTCTTACATGTCCCAGAAATAAAGATGAACCTTGTATCTGCCAGTTTGTTGTGTAAAAGAGGCATAAAAGCTGTCATTGAGTCTGATAATTTAATATTGTCTAAGAATGGGATATTTATAGGAAAGGGTTATTCTTCTAATGGATTGTTCAAACTCAGTATTATTAATAAATCTATTTCAAATTTGTCTTATATTGTTGATTCATCTTCTTTATGGCATGGTCGTTTAGCACATTTGAATTTTAAATATTTGAAATATATGTCTAAGCATGGCTTAATTTCTTATAAGCCTGATAATAATTAAAAATGTGAAATATGTATTCAAGCTAAAATGACTAAAAAACCATTTCCCAAGATTCATAGAAATTCACAAATTTTAGAACTCATACATTCTGATATATGTGAATTAAATGGTATATTAACTAGAGGAGACAGAAGATATTTTATTACATTTATAGATGATTTTTCTAGATACACTTATGTGTATTTAATGAAAAATAAAGATGAAGCCTTTAGCATGTTCAAACGTTACAAATATGAAGTAGAAAATAAAAAAGAGAAGAAAATAAAAACCCTTAGAACTGATAGAGGTGGAGAATACTTTCCTCATGAATTTTCTACTTTCTGTGAAGAACATGGAATTGTGCATCAAAAGTCTGCTCCTTACACACCACAACAAAATGGTTTGGCTGAAAGAAAAAATAGGACACTTGTAGACATGGTTAATTGCATGATTTTAAGTGCAAAGTTGCATTTTAATTTATGGGGAGAGGCATTACTTACAGCATGCCATGTGCATAATAGAGTGTCTTCTATTAAAATGCAAGTGTCACCATATGAGTTATGGAACGACAGAAAACCAAACCTGAATTATCTCAAAGTGTGGGGGTATTTAGCCTTTTACAGAGTTCCTGATCCTAAAAGAAATAAATTAGGACCGAGAGCAATTAAAAGTGTGTTTGTAGGTTATGCTGAAAATTCTAAGGCATATAGACTATTAGACTTAAGTTCTAATGTCATAATGGAATCAAGGGATGTTGAATTTATTGAAAATAAGTTTAACTATGATTCTAAATATGTTTCAGAACCTAATCAAACACAAGTATTTGATTCTTATCCTAGTACTTCTCTTAACAATAATAAAAGATTAGCTATAGATTTACCAATAGAACAAAGGAAGAGTCAGAGAGTTAGAAAAGAAAAGAATTTTGGTCCTGATTTTATTTCATTACAAGCTATAGTTTTCCTTGTAGAAGGAAACAGGGATATAGTCCTTAGTAAAATACTTATTGTACTTAACACAGAGGATGATCCAAAAAGTTTTAGTGAAGCTATGTCTTCTAGAGATGCAGCATTCTGGAAAGAAGCTGTAAATGATGAAATGGACTCAATATTATTAAATAATACTTGGGTACTAGTGGATCTACCTCTAGGTACCAAACCTATTGGTTGTAAATGAGTATTTAGAAGGAAATATAATTCTGATGGATCAATTCAAACCTTTAAGGCAAGGTTAGTTGCAAAAGGCTTTAAACAAAAAGAGGGCATAGATTACTTTGATACATATGCTCCTGTAGCAAGGATTACATCTATTCGTATTCTTTTGGCTCTTGCGTCTATATATGATTTGTATGTGCATCAAATTGATGTAAAAACTGCTTTCTTAAATGGTGATCTTGATGAGGAAGTATATATGGAACAACCAGAAGGGTTTATTCTGCCTAATAATGAAAAGAAAGTCTGTAAATTAGTTAAGTCATTATATGGGTTGAAACAAGCACCTAAACAATGGCATGAAAAGTTTGATACTGTTATTTTATCTAATGGTTTCAAACATAATGGAGCTGACAAGTGTATTTATTCAAAATTCACAAAAGATTATGGTGTCATTGTTTGCCTTTATGTTGATGACATGCTAATTTTTGGAACGAATATGAAAGGTGTGTATGCAACTAAAAAGTATCTTACTTCAATGTTTAAGATGAAAGATCTAAATGAAGTAGATACTATTTTAGGAATTAAAGTAAAGAAACATAGTGAGGGTTATGCACTATGTCAATCTCATTATATTGAGAAAGTGCTTCTTAAATTCAAACATCTTGGAATAAAAGAAGCAAATACACCTTTTGATTCTAGTATAAAATTAAATGATAATTCTGGAAGGGCAATAGCACAACTTGAGTATGCTAGTGCGATTGGTAGTATGATGTATGCCATGCATTGTACTAGACCAGATATTGCATTTGCAGTGTGCAAACTTTCTAGATACACTAGTAATCCTAGTATAGATCACTGGAAAGCAATCGGTAGAGTCCTTGGGTATCTGAAAAGAACCATAAATTTAGGACTATTTTATTCAAAGTTTCCAGCTGTACTAGAAGGGTATTCAGATGCTAGTTGGATTACTAGTACAAGTGACAATAAGTCTACGTCTGGTTGAGTATTTACCCTTGGAGGAGGTGCAATTTCTTGGGCATCAAAGAAGCAGACGTGTATTTCGCATTCCACAATGGAATCAGAGTTTATAGCTTTGGCAGCAGCAGGAAAAGAGGCAGAATGGCTTAGGAATATGTTGTTAGACATAAATTTGTGGCCACAACCTATGCCAGCCATTTCCGTGCATTGCGATAGTGAAGCTACGATGTCTAGAGCTTATAGTAAAGTATATAATGAGAAGTCTAGACACATAAGCCTAAGACATGAGTATGTTAGACAATTAATTCTTGATGGAATCATAACTATTGTCTATGTAAGGTCAAGTAATAACTTGGCAGATCCTTTTACCAAAGGTTTATCTCGAGAATTGGTAAGGATAACATCTATTGGAATGGGACTAAAACTCTTTTAAAAGAATCACCATTAATGGTAACCCAACCTTTTTCAAGGTTTATTCTTATAAAAGGTTTAATGGGTAATAACAAGTTATTGATAAATGATTAATTTAGCACTGAAATAATTAAGTCTCATTCAGGATAGATCAGTGCTGACTGTTACGATTACGAAGGATGAGTTACACTCTTAACGAGGTTCAAATCTAAAGATAAATGTCTTAGTAACAGGGACATAAAAGGAACTTCACCTATATGAACATGGAAGTGGTGCCGCTTCTAACAAGAGTTGGAGTTTACTCTTGTAAATGTTCATTAAACCAGGATGTAGCACAAGGCCATAATAGTGCTAACAATTATGAATTTCTTACGTGAATTAGATAGTTTCATGTGTATGTTATTTCCGGTTATAAATTATAAAGTTTTGGTTTAAGCTTAGGCCACCACTAACTTTTTATAACTTTGAAATGACTATACTAAGAGAAGGTTTAAGTCGAAAGATACCTTTTTGTATGCATGATAATATCAATACTAAAGTTGAGAATTTAATATCACAATCTAAGTGGGAGATTGTTATATATTTTGTTAGATTGTTATATTATAATTGTGATTTGGTGGTTTAGTGGTTTAACAGTTTCTTACAAACTCAAAGAGTAGTGGTTCGAGTCTTCTCCTCGGCAAAGTAATGGTTTTTTGATGTTTTTATTGTCTAAAAGAATTAAACCTATGCATTGGATGACATGAAAAGGCGCCTTATCCATCAGACCAACTACTCTATTAAGTGTTGTGAAACGGTTAATAATATAAATATTGTAACTGATAGCAGTTACATGTAATGAAAAGTTATGACTTTTCACATGTGTCCCTTCAATATTTATAAATATAACATTCCTCCACCGATTTTACTGTTCAGATTTTCATTCTCAATTTTAGAAATTCACAAGTGAAATTGTAGGAATTCTCCAGAATTGCTATATGTAGAATTTATAGCTTTGTTGTATCCTGGAGGCGATTTGTTAGCAACCTATTAGCAAACTCATTCCGAGTGGGGGCAAATATCGTCTTAAAGATAGCGATTCATCGTGCCTCAAAGCTATCTTTTATTTCAGATTTTTGTTCTTTCTCACAAAATATTTTCCTAACAATTTCAGTGTTTTTGTTTTGATTCTTCTTTTTATAACATTATTTCTAACAGCAACTGTAACGACAACTAAACAAATATTGTTGGTGAAGGATGAGCACTGAAATCCAATCTGGATCCGATGGAGAGGAAAGAGCATCGGAGTAAAAATTCTTCACAACAATCTCAGAACACATAGGCACATGGAGATTAATAACCACCAAGCCCAAAAAATATGACATTAAACACTGAAAAACAAAGCGAGAGATAGAAACACAAGGCACTAACTAGGTGTACGAAGGACGCTACAAAAAAAAGCCTCCTCAACTAAAACAAACCAAATAAAAATAGGGATATGGAAACCCACAAAAGATAGCAACATAAATACAACGAAAAAAAGAAAACAGAAAACAGAAAAATAATAATAATAATAATAATAAAAGCCTAACAAACTGGCCGGTGGAGGAAGAGCCGGGGGAATGGTGGATAAGGGCACTGATCAGCGCGTGGGCTACAGGTAGAGGAGTGGAGGACGGCGGCACGGAACTAAGAGGCTGAAGATGATAGTGGACGGTCATGTTGGAGGCTGGGAATGACAGAGGAAAGTAGATTAAGCTTTGAAAAAAATTCGATCTAATTAGAACCACGCCAGTTTCGAGATGGAGGTGTCAAGCGGCACGATGCTATGTTGTGGACAAGGCGAGCGGTTGGCAGAGGTAGGGGTGTGCAAAACCCGTAGGAACCGCCCTGCCTCGCCTCGAATTTCAGCATAAACCGCATAAAAGTTGCAGTTCACATTCGTGTTTCCCGCAAACCCTGCAGTGCGGTGCGGTTTGCGGGTCGTGCGTTTTCAAAATCTCGGGGACCCGACCTGAACCGCCCTGCACCATTTTAATATATATATAAATTAAAAATAAAAAACAAAAAACACTAAACTTAATTCTTAACCCTAGCTAGCGTCGCCCCCCATCTTATTTCTTATATTTTCTTTTCTTCGAAGTTCCAGAGAGTTCCACAGTCACTTGTCCCCTATGCCACACAGCCTTTTTCTCCTCTCTTCACGCTGCGCCGACACCGATCTACGATTATTCGCCTCTCCATCTTCTTTAACCTTTGCCTATTCATCTTCTTCAACGTCACTGTGAACCCCCGAGTCAAGTTTTGTTTACATCTCATATTCTCATTTCTCATATCATAAAAGGATTATCATCTGCATCTCATTGCTCTTTTGTTTTCCTTTTTTTTGTTGGCTTTGATTGTTGGGAACTTATTGATTTTGCATTTTTTTGGAGGTCTTGAGCAGAAGCGAGAGCTAGAATCCAAAGACCTGCCCCGCTCTCCAAACCCGCTCCCCCCCGGCCCCGCACAGACCCGCACCACATGGATTTCTCTTAAATTTTGCGATGCACAGGTTGGATTTACCCAACTCGCAGGAGTGTGGGGTGGGGCCAAAAAGGGCAAAAAACCACCCCGCCCCGCCTCGCCCCATGCACACCCCTAGGCGGAGGAGCATAGGACGCCAATAAAGGGAGGGTTGACGTTGTCACATTGTGTTCATGGGTGGAAGAGAGACCAACAAGTAGAAAATAACACTACAAGGGAACAAGGAAGGGGTAAGGGAGGGAAGAAGACCCAACCCTACTTCCCTTAATGGCCACACCATCAGCGGAAGGATGTCTCACAAGGGGGGAAGGGAGGGCTCTACTAAGAGAGAGGGAAGAGCTTCTCTCTCTAAAGGGAGATAAGTAGGGCACTGGTAAGGTGATGTTTTGAAATTGCTAGACCACCCCAAGTCTGATATGGGGTGGTTGACGATTCTTTTAAGGTTGAAGAATAGTTGAACCACCCTTAAAGCTTGTTGATGGGTGGTTTAGTCACCTTCTAGTAGCCTGTTTTAGGTGGTAATGAAACTATCCTCAAAACAGCAAATAAGAATAGCCTTGAGGGGGTGGTCAACTTGCTCGAAACAAGTTTGGAGGTGGTTGACCATCCTTTAAGACTTTGGGAATGGACCGCCCCATCAATTATTTTGAGGATGATCAGCTCACCCCAAAACAGGTTGGGAGGAGGTTGAACTACAAAATAACCATTCGCCCCTTCTTTTTTTCTATGCATTAATGATATGACTCATTTATAGTAGTTCGTTTGGGTTTGTTAATTTTTTATTTTTTATTTTTTTTAAGGATAAATATAAAATTAGTTATTCTTGTCAGCTTAAATTACAAATCGCTCACCGCAGTATAAAAAATAATTCAAAAGTCCTCGTGGCAGGCTAAAATAACAATTTAATCACTGCAATCAAATTCCTGTCCAAACACTTGACGAACTCCATTATATTAAGGATAATGTGGCACACTAGCAGAATCCGTGAAGTGCATGTTTTAATGGAATTTGACAAAAATGACTAAATTGTTATATATTTTGGCGTGCCTCGAGGATCTCGGATTAATTTTTTATATCGTAGAGAACGATTTATAATTTAGGCCAATTATATGTACTGATTTTACGTTCATTTATCATATATATATATATATATATATATATATATATAGCTCCAATCATATATTAACACATGCCAATAAGTTGTAAAAGAATTGCTAAAGCATATGATTTCGTAAGAAAGGTAAATTTTTGGCTCGTAGATCTAAATTAAATAGTAATTAATAAGAATAGTATGGAATTAATTATAAGCTTATATATTAAGAATGCATGTCAACAAATGAATTCTCGATCCTGCTCCTCTCAAAATGCTTTTAACCCCAAAAAAGCACATACACATTCAATTCAAAAAATTATTCAATGAATAAACAGACATAGTCCCCTAATTAATAATCAAATGGCTTCCCCCGAATTGAAAAAAAAAACTAATACACAAATTTATCAATCATATGGATATAAATAATAAGAACATGCAGACGCAAAGAATTAATGAATATAAACTACATGAAGACGAAGAAGCCAGCGATGAAGGCAGCACCAGTGGCGGCAGAGACCTTGAGAGCGGTGGTGCCGCTGCCTGAGGGTGCAGCTGCAGGGGCATCATCACCAGCAGGCCCAGAGGCGGGTCCATCTACGGGAGTGGACTCGCTCCCAGGGGCCGGTGGAGAGGAGGCGTCGCTGCTGGGGGGGGAAGCGGAGTCATGGGTGGGTGAGGCTGCAGGTATGGAAGAAGAGGGGGTGGTGGGAGAGGTAGCTGAACCCTGAGGCGAGGAGGCAGTGGGGGTGGAGGCTGAGGCCTGAGGGGTGGAGGCTGAGGCTTGTGGGGCTGAAGAAGATGACTGGGGGGTCGAGGCTGCTGGTGGTGATGATGATGGGGTGGTGGGCGATGATTTCGGCGACGGCGAGGCCGTGGGGGTGGTTGTAGGAGCTTGAGTTTCGGCGGCAGCAGCCCCAGCAATGGCAACGAAGATGAGAGCCAAAACAACAACAACTTGACGTGCCATTTCGAAGTACTCTTTTTTCTTTTGTGTTTGAATTATTGTGTGTGTATTTATTTGCTGTGGATTCTAGAGATTACAGTACTTCTCTAAGTTATATAGAGAAACACTGCACCTTAGAATGAGGAAGAGGATCGAGATGGGAAGGGGATATATAGTGGGAGGGGTGGGAGGGAAGCTAGGGAAATGTATGGAGGAGAGGAAGAGAGAGGGATAGTTCTGGTTTTGGTTTTCCCTTAAGTTAGTTGCCTTTTCTGGTTATAGGACAAAGGATAGGAGAGGGAGGAGGGTCTTTTGGGTGGCTTTCAGACGATTGGCCCGGGTCTTTTGTTACACGGGCTAAACTCGGATCTAGAAGGGTTCAAATTAGATACACCAGGTTGTAATTAAATTTAGTACAATTAATTTCCTCAAATTTAAAAACATTTTTCTCTACAAACATAATAAAAATTAACAAGCAAAAAAGGGCCTATTGTGCCCACCTTGACCGTAATTAGGATTAATTTTCATATCCAATTTCTTCATAAAGCTACTATTATATATTAGTATACCATTTTATCTATGGACGTTAATTAACATCATGCAGGGCGGTCAATTCAATTTCGACATGACTTGCGAACTTAACATGAAATCAGCGTGTTAAGATTGGGAGATCTAATTGTTAAATTAAATGGGTTGGATTATGGTTGACCTATATAGTTTTACATTTATGCCTTGATACAACCTAAACTCGACATGCGACATTTAAGATTAGCAATTTTTAATACGACTCAAACTATACACGTTTAATTAAATGGGTCAATCGTGTTAGAGTACGTTGACCTATATTATATATTCTTATATACATACACGTGAACAGGAATTGACATACTTAATACTCTATACCTATTAGTAAATCAGTTAATTAAGAATAGCACTCACTCGAGACAAATTGAGCCACAACTCTAGCATTATTGAACAGATGAACATCAGGTGCAACGAGGTTAATTGCCAATTGCACACCCGATCTGGATCTTATCAAACCTTCAATAACACCAAACAAGCCTCCTGTGGATTGACTTGAGGACCTAGCTAATCCTCTCGGACCTCAAAACAATCTTTGAGGCACAAATGGTGAATTTGGATTTTGCATTCATTAGGCTGATTTTACCTACACAAGTTAAGCACTACGAAAAATGATTCCATCTATATCAAGTCATATACATTGTGAAGTTCACTGAATATATATATTTCCTTTGAAGTATATGATCCCTAATATATATACTTCCAGCTTAAAGCAAGTCCACCTCCTCTCCTCATCCTTTTTAAGTTTTTATCTTTTCGCTAATGCTCCCGGGCTTTGGTTTGTGTTCCGTACCATTTTGAAGACGCAAGTTGGTGTGTCACGCGTCTTCAATTTTTAATGTGGCACCTCCCACTTGTATCTTATGCACACATAATACACAAAGCCCTATTCTTGTCCTAGAAGCCACCTAAATAATCGATCTTCCAACAAAAGAATAATGGTAGCTAGAGGATCGATTGTCAAATCGATCCTAAGAGTGTCTATAAAAAATGCTATGCATTTTAGCTATTAAAAAGCACAATTTTCTACTTTTTTTTTCACTATTTTTTCAATACAAACTTGAAAAGATTTTTTAATTCTTTATTTTCTTTTTTCTTTTTTTCATTTTCTTAAACCACCAAAAGAGAAGAGAGAGAGAGAGAGAGAGAAATGACTATAGCAAAAAGAGAGAGAAAAATGATTAAAAAAAGAATACATAAGTTATAGGAGTGCTGGCCTAGAAATAGCTAATCAAAAAGCAAAATATATGTTTTAAAGAGGAAAAATACAAGCTGCTATACGTACGTGATTTTTGCCTTATATTAATTAAATATTTACAATGGTTTTAGAGCATTGCTGCAGATTTATGCTCGAAGGCAAAAGAATTTTGACTGATCATAAAAACGGCAAATAAAATTTGTGCCGTTTAACCAACCTACATCGAACGGAAGCGAACCGTACCCAGCTAGCCTAACCCCACCCGCCCCCCCGCGCCAACCCAAAAAAAAACCCGAACCGACCGTTGACCCGCCAATCACTTCGCGAGGAAAGACACCAAAAAAACACTGTTACACAAACCAAGCTCTCACACGCACACAAAGAAAATGGCAGAGGAGACCGCCCCGGAACCCGGATCCGGATCCGGAAGCTTCTCCTCCGCCGTCAACGGTGGCAAGTCCATAGAGGAATGCCAAGACATGATCCGGCGGAGTCTCCGAAGTACTTCAAAACCTCTTCTCTAATTAGGGTTTAGGGTTTTAGGATTTTATTACATTTTTTCAATTTCTTTTCTTTTCTTTTCCCACTGATTTTCCGGGCAACGAAACAGGGAATATCTGTTCCACGGACTTCATTCATTTCTTGGGTTTTGCTCTGACAGGTCCAATGGTGAAGTTTCTGATGGAGCATTTGGAGAAGGCGGGGTGCGTGGTTGGGGACAACTTCATCAAGGCCGTCCATTGCGACAAGCTGATTAGCGGCGGTTACGTTCGCGGTGAAGGGGTATTATTGTTTGTTCAATTGAATTACTTTCGGGTTTATAATTGAGATTAAGCTTTTAAGATTAAAATTTTCAAAAAAAAAAGATTAAAATTTTGTGCTCCGATGTAGTTGGGGTTTTGTTGTTTTAGCAGTCTTAAATTATGGTATTGGGTTTTCGAATGTTCATTCTATGCGAGCATAGTGTTTTAGGTATAAAAAAGTTTGAATTTTGTACACCCAACATGGTCATTAATTGCTAAATTGCTGTTTTTGTATGCATTTGTTTTTAGATTATGGTGTGTAGTAATCACATGAGCATTCAAGATGAGGTCAACCAAGTGGTGATACATGAGCTAATTCATGCTTATGATGACTGTCGTGCTGCAAACCTGGACTGGGCTAATTGTGCTCACCATGCTTGTAGTGAGGTTTGTTTCAGTCGTGATGGAAATTTTTTACTCCTTAGATTATTTTTTCTTTTCATCAAATTAGTAACATTCTTTTATCTATGTGAAACAGATTCGGGCTGGTCATCTGAGTGGTGATTGCCACTACAAGCGGGAATTGCTGCGGGGTTTTATGAATATACGAGGCCATGAACAAGTGATATTTTTTGTTTACGTCTTAAATAACATCTTCTTTCACTACTCTTCTCCCATCTTTATTAGATCATAACATTGAATTGTCTCTTTTCATCATTGTAGCAATATTTTCAATTTTGATGTCTGCAAAGGCCAAAACATTTGGTTGTAAGTTGGTAGCAAAGAAGAGATGACTTCAACTTTTGTGTTTGAGGGTAGTAAGGTGTTTCAGCAAAAATAAAGTCTGTTGAATCTTGAAATTTCCAATTACAAATGAAAGGATCACGAATTACAAATGAAAAGTATTAACAGTTTTCAAAGGAGAATGCTACTGGATACAGTATGCTAAATTCAAACCACATGAGATGCGTGCGAGCTTTGTGGCAGCTAAAATATTCATATAAAAGGCCCGAGTGCCCATTACATTTATACATAGTTAATAGTGTATCAAATTTTCTAGCAGACATGATGGTGCTCCTCAAGGAAACGAATTAAAATGTTGGGTAGACCCAAAACCTGAGTATATGGATTAACTATTAGAACTCTTTTTTATTAAGCTCTTTATTGCATATTTTCTTCAAGTACTGTAACTTAGGTAAAATCTTTATAGGAGAGGTGGAATTTTAAAGTTTATTCTGCTTCCCTAGCATGGAAGTAGTTATCATTATGGTTCCCATTTCAATATCAGCTGGCAACCATCCTGTTGGCTGAAGAATTCAGTGAGGACAATGATTAGATGCTACCTTACTTCAGAGAACAATGTAGGCTTGTTGAAATGACCTGTGTTACTGCTGAAATTCAATGAGAAGGAATTCTTTCTAATGTTATTGGTATTACGTAAGCAAAGATCTTCATTCCCCACCTTTAGAAGGGTAAAGCATCTTAATTTTTTTCTCAGTATACTGTTGAGGATCATAGGAGTACATTACTCATAATTCATCTCTCTCTCCCTCCCTCCCTCCTCTCTATTGTGTGTGCAGTGTGTGTTGTGTCTGTGTGCATGTGTGTATGCTAAGTTGTTGGATTGTTATTAGCGATTACTACTTTTGAAATGCTCAAGCATGCTTCGCCAATTGGAGCATTCCATTGTCTTTTAGGTATTGAAAAGAAGCAGATCTTTCATAATGGTGAACTAAAGGTGTAAAACTGTCTAGGCATACGTAACTCACAATTAATTTCATAGCATATGCAATACTCTTATTCTCTAGTGTAATTTAGACATTCTTTTACATGTAATTAATCCAGTTGTGGGTTTTCATTTTGATATTTGAAGGAGTGCGTGAGAAGAAGAGTCATGAAATCAGTGATTGCTAACCCTTACTGCTCAGAAGCAGCTGCAAAGGATGCCATGGAAGCTGTCTGGGATGTTTGTTACAATGATACACAGCCCTTTGACAGAGCTCCCTGAAACATGATGATCACTACTTGCCAAATGCTAAACCAGCTGTCCCCTTCCATTTTTCTTGTAGGAAGGGTATTGTTGCAGCACTGGCTTCGAAGAGAGTAATATGCCCTTATTTTTTAAGTTGATATGACATAAGTCAATCAGAAAGTTCATCTTATTTAATTTTTTTCCCATTGTCTCTGAGATATAACTGCATAAAGACAATTTTACAATTTTTGAATGTTATACATTACACCAATGATTAGTTTTTTTTTTTTTTTTTTTTGAATTTCAATGATTAATGTTAATCTGAAAGACAAATTTAAAAAATAAGAATTCATTTTTTTTACTGTTGCATTTTTCGATCAGATGAAGCACACATTTTTGTTATAATGCTGATGGAATGCTTCTGTCATTCAAGCAATGCATGTTATAATGATTGGGATGTGCATACTGAGCATGTTTTGCTGATATTGACTCCATAAGAAAAGCAACTTTCTCCTCCTCCTTTAGAAATTAAACAAGTAACTTTCAGTCATTTACTGTTCTGCTTGTGTTTGAAACCTTCTTCTGAAACCATCTCCTGAATTGTATTATTGACCTGATTGAGGAGATAGAAGGTGTACGTGGTTTGTATGTGTCAGGTCCTTTTGAAGTAACAACTGCCTCAGTTGTGATTTCTGGGGGGAAGTCATTATTCATAAGAGAATAGCTTATTAATCTTAGGCATGAGAAGCCAAATTTAGTTGATAAAATGTTGGGCTGGAACAAAGTCTGCCAACTTCACAGAGATGATTATGCTGTACCATTGAGATGCAAGGAAAAAAAATTCAGGCAGAGATACATAGAAATTTCAATAGACACGATAGCTGCAGTTTTGAAATGAACTTTTCTTCATGTGTGCTTGCTTTTGCATTTGTGCGGTTGCCAATCGAACCATCTAGCTGATTGGCTGGCTGACTGGCTGATCCTAGCGTTCAGTCGTCTACAATGTAATGGCTCCATTTTATATCAAGATTATGAACCATGTGGTGATATCCATATAGCTTTATTCTTTTTGACAGTTGATAAGAAAGAACAAAAATAAATGCTCGACGTGTTAGATCCACAAGCCCAAAGAATTGTTCTTTTTAGATTACCACGTTAGCTAGATTCACCTAAGATCCATTTTTCATTATTTAAGTGCATTTTTGTTCTTTTCTTTATTTTTTTCATTAGTGGGTCCTTTCTTAGTCTTATCCTCTTCATAAAGGGATAGTCGGTACGAATGTAGCAGAGTAAGAAGTGTTTTATAGCATAGAGAGAAAGTTGGAAGGAGGGAAGAGTATGGAGAAGGATTAAGATGAAGGTAGGTTTGGTGCTTAGGATGATTATTGTCCTCTTCTTTCTCGGTCAATACCACACGGTTGCTGCTAGACCACATATTTCAGGTAGAAATAGATTGCTCTTATGCATTGGTTTTCCTATGTGCATTAAGCTTAGCAGTACATTGGTTAGCTTGCAGGTGTGGAGAGGTTACAGGATCTTCAGCAGCAAATGGGAGTGAAACAAGTAAATGTGCCAGCGCCAGTGCCTCAGTGGTGGTCGGAGGATTATTCTCTACCTCACAGGCGGCGGCCTGTGCACAATAAGCTGGACCCTTGAGTGAGGCTTCCCTCTCGTTTCCTCTGCTGAGCTATCTGTTTGTACTTGTAGTGACTAGTTATTTAGCTGTTAGTGTTTTACATCTTTTTGTACTGGCTTCTGTTGGCACAACTATGAGTAAGGCAATGGATGAAAATTCCACATAATTGCAACAGCTTCAAATAGTCTCAGTTCTGTGCAACTGAACACATTCAAGAAAGTTCATAAAAAGATCATTCTAGTTTTCAGCAAACCGGAGAGCTTGTACATGAAATCTTTTGTTTGCTGAAATCTGTGCTGCTTGATTGCCAACCTCCAGAACATGACCCAGGAAGATTGAAGCGGCCAAGCTCTAGAAGGGTCCAGTTTCAATATGCAACCACTCCATCTTAGTCTTCAAATCTTGCATCATTCAAATTGACTAAGCTAGAGGCTAGAGGCCGGCAGTCTCTCTTACTATTATATTCTTTATTACATAGCCCACTCACTAATTTGACTGAAAATGGCCGAAAGAAGAGAAATGTACTACTTTATGCTTCTTTTGGGGCAACATTATGGGATTTGCTTGATTAAACAAAGCAATGGGAATGAAAGCGGTCTCTTCTCCTTCTCCTTCTAGGCACACTAGTTGGCTGCGCATGCATAAACAGTTCTAGTTGCCCATGTTCCAAAAGGCACGCACCGGACTCGGTTTGCGTTACTTTTGAAGCATATCATATGCTTTGCTCAATCACCCTAACATTTGCTTTGGACCGTCTTTCATAATATTTTACTGCTCTCTTACCTATGTTGTCGCTCAATATATGTTAAAATAATACAAAAAAAAGAAAGAAAAAGAAAACACTAAAAATTACAGAAAGAGTAATGATTCACTACCACCTAAATATACAACTTTTTACCAACTTATCTATGTTGCAAGGTGGTCCTCCACCTTAATTTATTTTTAAAAAATAAAAAAACTCAAAAAATAGTGGGGGACCACCTTGCCACATAGGCAAGGTGGTAAAAAGTTGTATATTTAGGTGGCATTGAATCATTATTCTTACAGAAATAACAATAGAGTAAACGTTTCAAGATTTAGAGATGAGGTACTTACCAAGATTTGGACGACTCCTGCCGCTGAGGTAAGTTTTGGTTTTAACTCTTCAGTACTGAATTAGTGTTAGAAAATTAAGTTAAGACGTTATAATGTTGTTAAAAATAATAAAGAAAATACAAACATCCATGATGAGTATTAAACATAAAAATGATGTCGTTTTGATGAATTTATTTATGTATTTAAGGGTATGCAGATGCGGTTAACGTTGCATTGCTTGTCTTAAAATTGCTTCCTACTTTTGAGCGCACTTTTTTAACTTTGTCAATGTGGTAGAAATATTTCTTAGAAAATTCGGTGATGATGAGAAAGTTCAACCGTTAAAAGACAAAGGTTTGCCCGTAGAAACAAATATACATTTTATATTATGTAGTCATTCAAACAAATATTCAGAACAAATATCAAATAATGGATTTTTATCGATTTTTTGACTCGTGTGTCACTGCAGTCTTGGCTCGTGATTCGTGAAAATCCAAAGTCAGAATACTAGTACGTACGTAAAAGCTTCATTGCGTTAACTTAAGCACCGACAATGAACATTTTGAAACAAAAGAACCTACGTCTCACGTGCGTTTTGAAACATCTCAATCTATTTTTAAATTAATCTTAATAAATAAGAACAAAAAAAATGATTAATAGATCGTCAATGTCATATCAACATAAAAAGATTAGAGAATATGAAATAGCATTTATTGACATTGACAAAAAAAAAACAAAAAAAATATAAAAGAAATCTAAGACTTTGTTTGTTTCGGCATTTTTAATATTTTTTGTTATTTGGTGCTACAAAAAATGATAGTCAAACAAAAAAATAAAATAAAATATCGATTTGACAAAAAAACTTCTTTAGTTTCGAAAAATGGTTTTTGTTTTTAAATTTCATAAATCATTTTTTGAGTTTGAACTTCTCCTTCTCAAACTGTCGGAAGTCGCCGGCCGTTTTCTGCTATTGCACATTTTCCATACGAGTCAAATACCAAAAAAACATTTTTCTTACAAATATTTTTTTGACAAAACATTTTACATGGAAACATTTTATATAAAGAAAGCTTACTCCGCCAGACAGAGACAGAGAGACGATCAGTGTGTAATAACATGATATAGAAAAACGCACCGGTTCACTTGATCACGGTTCAGTACACGTTAAAAATCAAAACGACTTACAGTTTAAAGTAAACGCACGCAGGTTAAAAACGTTTCCATCTTTAAAGACGATGGGTTCAATACACGTGTGTAATTCTAAACTACCTCTATGAATGGACTTGCCTTCTTTTTATATATATATATATGATCCATCCTAGAAGAATGGAAAAAAAATAAAAATAGCGTGAACTCTTATGCTCTCCCCTCTGGTGATTTTTTCTCTGTGAGTAAGAACTTTTTGAGCATGATAATGGAGGAGGGGAGCGGAACCCTAGTAGGTTATTTTCGGTCTTGTTTATAAATAAGTTTCATTTTCTCTTTTTGGGTGTCGTCGGCAACTATTGAGGTGAAGTTGATGTATTTTATCTTGTCTTTTTCCGAGACAGAGACGTGGTTTTTCGCATAGTAGGGTGTAATGGCGGACGTTTTTTCTCCCGATTCGTGGCGCATGAGGTCTGATCTCTAACTAGGAGGTCGTGATTTGCTGCTGGTTTGGCTGGATTTGCCGAAGACGCAATTGCAAGAAGAATCGCACTGGTCCAAGTTTTGAGTTTCTTCCATGGGTTTTCCGGCCTAACAGTATTGATTTCGTATGGGAGGCTTTGATCTGCCGTTGCTGGTTTGGTTTGCCACGTCGGAAACGAAATAGCTCAGTTGTGTTTTCGTGGTAGTTCTGCAGCAGTGGAGGCCTAAGGTTTTCCTTTGGAACGGCGGTTTAGGGGAACGGGGATTGGCGGTTTCTTTGGCAGTTTTGTTTTTCACCGATTATCTCGCCATTGGGGCGACGTGCGGCGCTTAATCAGGACCGACAGTGCTTGATTGAGGGCGTTATTTTGGGTGTAGTTTTGGAGCGTGTTTCAGGGACCAATTCCAGATTTTTATGGAGTCTTAATAGGTGATTCCAACCGTTTGCGCAACAAGGGGAAGTGGGAGAAATGGTCCGGCCATTGCATTTGTAGTTGATTTTATTTTTTGTTTGTGTCTTTGTTGTTTTTTCCCCTTAGTCTTGTGAGCTAATGATGGAGTTGTTGTCCCCTTGGTGTTGATCCAGAGGGGTAGTTTGTTGGTGTTGGTTCTCTTGGCAGTGTGTTCTGTGCTAATCAATCTAGTCATTGCTTTTTGCACAGAATGTGTGACCGACTCCCTTTAAAGATAATGATTATGTCACCGTAGATGTATCATTCTGTTTGGCTAGATTTCATTATTTGTAGCATTTCTGTCTGTAATGGTCTGAGTCTTTTGGCTCAGGTGGGGTATTCACTTGTTTGAAGGTGTGTTGTGTACACCTATATGGTAGTTTGTTCTGTACCCTTCTTTGATCAATGAAAGATTTATCTTTCCTTAAAAAAAAAAAAAAAAAAAAAGAAAAAAAGAAAAAGAAAGAAAGAAAGGGAAAATCAAGTAAAATATAAAATTCTCAATAAAATATAAAATGGTAAGGATCGATTTAAGATATTCTTTATCTATATTTAAAAGTCAAACAATTTTCTTAAGAATCTTGTTTATTGTATAAAAAGCATAACACTAATAAATTGAGACAAACAAGATACACAACCAAGTTTATTATATGTTATTTTTTTGATAGTCCAAATTTATTATACTTAGTGCTAATAAGGATATTATAACTTTTATTATAAATTGATGTGGCAGTCCACATAACATTTATTGTAATATCAATTTGTAAGAAAATTGAAGAGGAATTAGATTTGATTGTGATCGACATTATAGTGGCATGTTAGTTTGTAAGTCCACGTAACACTTATCGCGTTAATCAAAAAAATAATTAAATTTGATTGTAACTGCTCCGTCAATTTGTAAGAAAATTATTGTAATATCCTAAGCATTTTTCTTATTATATTAATTAAGAAAATGAACTAAATGGAACATATTAAACTATGGTCTCCATCATATTATTAAAAAAAATAAAATAAATAAAAAAAAATAAAAAAGATATTTAATTGTCTACACCGTTAGATTTCGTATTAAAATAAAAAATAATTGATGGAGAGGATGATTGTCCTCTCGACGAAGGCACACCTCACACAAGACACAAAATACCAGAAACAGACATAGATGAGATCGCCAAGATTTAAGACGATACACATAGTTTCTCACGAAACGTGTATGGCTTCTCCGCCCCCATGACTCTGCCTCCTCCTCTTATACTCACTCTTCGCCTTCGCCTTCGTCTCTCACTCCCACCTCCTCCTAAGCTTCCTCGCTTCCGCAGATCATTCACATATCTCTCTCCCCTCATGGCTCCAGCAATGGAAGCCCAAGAAACAGCACAAGATGAAGCCGCCGCGCCACACAACAACGAATTCTCAAACGACGAAGGTGCTCACAAGTCTAAAGTCACCGTTGTTGGTAGCGGCAACTGGGGCAGTGTGGCTGCCAGGCTCATTGCCTCCAACACGCTTAAGCTCAGCTCTTTCCATGGTATTCATGTCTTCCACTCAATAATAGGTATGTATAATGAAAACCCAATATGAATTTAACTTTTCCTGTGAAATTTCAGATGAAGTGAGGATGTGGGTGTATGAGGAAACATTGCCAAGTGGTGAGAAGCTCACAGATGTCATCAACCGTGCCAATGTAAACACCTTATGACCTGCATTACATCATTATCATATATCATTATATCTGTGTTGTTCCAATATTTAATCTTTTTAGTTTCTTAATTAACAGGAAAATGTTAAATATCTCCCTGGCATTAAGCTTGGAAAAAATGTTGTTGCAGACCCAGACCTTGAAAATGCAGGTAATGGTTTCTTGCTTTCTTCTGAGTGTCCTGGCTTAAAATTAACATTTACAATTTAAAATGCAGTAAAGGATGCAAACATGTTGGTTTTTGTGACCCCACATCAATTTATGGAGGGAATATGCAAGAATCTTGTTGGGAAAATTAAGGGAGATGTGGAGGCTATTTCCCTCATCAAAGGAATGGAGGTGAAGATGGAAGGCCCATGCATGATCTCTACTCTCATCTCCCAGCAATTGGGGATTAATTGTTGTGTCCTAATGGGGGCAAATATTGCTAATGAGGTAGTTAATACAATTTTCAATAGTTCTTTTGGTCATTTGCTTTTCCTAAAACTAGAAGCTACACTATGCAGATTGCTGTGGAGAAGTTTAGTGAAGCTACGGTTGGATATAGAGGGAACAGACAGATTGCAGAGAAATGGGTTCAACTCTTTAGTACTCCCTATTTCCTAGTCACAGCTGTGAGTGCAGTACACACATTGTTCAGTTGATTTTGTGAATTACTTAGCAAGTAATGTGAAGAACTATGATTCCAATCATTCACAAAAACCTTGATTTGAATTTGGAGTGGCAATTCGTGTTCGCATATTGGGTTTGGGTCGTGTCGATGCATGAATATAAGGCAATATAGGTTAATCCTAACCCACAAATTTCGTGTTTGGTTTGTGTCGAGTTTGCGAGTCGTGTAAAAAATTGACAATCCTAATTTGAATAAAGAAATTGACTTAAGAGTATTCTGTCGGACTAATAGCTTTTAGAAGCGCTATCTTATAAATTGGGTATGATTAAGTGTACATCAAATATATATCTAAGACATGGTTTGTTTGCAATTGTTTGTAAATAGGTCCAAGATGTGGAAGGAGTCGAACTTTGCGGGACCCTGAAAAATGTTGTGGCCTTAGCAGCAGGTTATTAGTACAACTTAGCTCTTTCTTTTCTCCTTTAAATAAATTTAATAAGTAATGGAGGAATTAATCAGTAATGGGACAGGTTTTGTGGATGGCTTGGAGATGGGGAATAACACAAAAGTGAGTAAACAATACTTGTCTCTGCTAGAAGGTATCTAAGCAGTGTCTCCTTGTCTTTGCTATTCATCTTGGCTGTTTATGTATGCTTAGGCTGCAATCATGAGAATTGGTCTGAGAGAGATGAAGGCATTTTCCAAGTTGTTGTTTTCAACTGTTAAGGATACCACCTTCTTTGAGAGCTGTGGCGTTGCCGATCTGATTACAACATGCTGTAAGGAAGTAAATAGATTCCTTCAATTCTCCTTCAGCATAATTTTGCTTATACTATAACCATATCGTGTGGCAGTGGGAGGAAGAAACAGAAAAGTTGCAGAGGCTTTTGCAAAGAATGGAGGGAAAAGGTTAATCTTGTCTATCTGGTGCACAATTTTCATCTCATAAATGAAGTTTACCTGTGACCTTGCTATTCCTTGGCTGCAGGTCATTTGATGAGCTTGAAGCAGAGATGCTGCAGGGCCAGAAATTACAGGTTTTTTTATTTGAAACTAACCATAACAAAGTGCTGAATGCTTCTGGCCAAAGAAAACAATAATAAATAAAAGAGAATTAACAAGTTGAACACTTGACTAGATAAACTTAACAGTTTTACGTGCATAATCTTCAGAAATCAAGAATTACAACATAAGGGGAAGTAGAGGATTTGTATTATAAATGCACACACATCAACGGCCTTCTTGTCACCTTGAATAACTCTGACTGGGAAATAAAGAAAGAAATTCCAAAATGCCATATCAACTTCCATGTTCATAGTTGCAAAATATAGAGGGCAGGATGTATTTCATGACTAACAACGGTTGTACATATTCCAGAAAACAAACACCCTAGCCAAAAATTAGAAGAAAAAAGAGTCCCAGAAAACCATTTCTTAATTACAGCTATCAAGGACTCTGAATACTTCCTGGTTTCTTCTACTTATCTAGTTTTCTTTTGTCTTGAAGGGTGTCTCAACGGCTAGAGAGGTTTATGAGGTTCTAAGCCACCGTGGATGGCTAGAGTTGTTTCCACTTTTTGCGTCAGTGCATGAGATCTGCATTGGTCATCTTCCACCATCAGCCATAGTTGCACATAGTGAGCGCACACCCAGATTGTCTCTGGTAGATGGCTCTGCCCAATACTGCTGACTGTTCCTTGGATACAACCATATATTTCCCAAACAGAATTTATGACAGTAGTTATCTTCAGTTATGCATCAACCACGAAAGAGAGAACTAGGTGAAGTTTTGGACTAGCCTAAATATATAACACTAAAGCAAAAAAAGGTTGAGGGTTGAGACGCGGCATGTCAGCAAACTTCAGGCCGTTTCCATTGACGAAGGATGGAAATTAACTCTTTCTCAAAGTTCCTACTATGTACTTTTTTTTTCTTCTTTTTTTTTTTTTTTTTTTCTTTTTCACTTTGTCTGGTATATTTGAATTGTTCTCTTGTTCGGCAACAGACATTGTTCTCTTGTTCCTCAATGGTATACAAATCATACAATAAAAGAACAGATATTACGTGCTCTAAAGATATATGTTTCGATAATCCTATATAAAATGTATGTGATAATCACATGCTTAAAGAACAAATGTCAATTTAATAGACTGAGTTGAAGGAATTTTTTTCAGCCGGAGGAAATCTTTGCCCAATATCCATAGTTATGTTAATATGCAAGATGAGATTTACAGTGACCCAAATGAGCAAAGAATAATCCAGGTGCATTACCTCTGGACTGGTAATGAGGCAGACGAGTAAATTTATCGGTTCATAGGGCAACTTGTATACGGTAAAGTTTTAGAAATATTCATTGTCTCACTGATGCCTGAAAGTCATTCAAGGAGGCTCACACAAGGAAAATCCTCAATGCTCAGTATGGGCGTGCAGTGAGCACGGTACCTTCCAAGCACATGAATGACTACAGATCCCCATGCTGCAAAATTTTAATGTTGCTGGGGCAGACAAGCACGCACCTTGTACATTATTACCCCAAGCAGTACAAGTCGCTTTTGTTCAGAATTATAAAGGTGCCTTGAGTACTAAGTCATACATTAGTTTCTCAATAGTTAAAACTGAATTTTATAAATAATTCTAGACGTTCCAACTATAACTTTACAAGTCATTTTCAAGTTATAGCATAACCATGACTGGTTCTTTCTTGATCTTTACATCCGGACACAGATAACTCTGCAACATTAAAGAGACCAATTTTACATCTTTCACCATACCATAGGGACATGCCATGAACACATTAATAGAGAGTATCCTGCAATTAAGTGATATTTTCTACTTATGAGCACAATGGATTGGAGGTAAATCTAGATTTAATAATCAATAAAATGATTGAAAACTGAAAAAAAAAAATAAAGAAAATGGAGTCACAAACTGGAATGAAAGAAGGAACCCATTGTAACACCAGACCCTTTCTCATTTCATACCATAGTTATTTTGAACTGCAATAAGCCAAACTACACAGCTGAAAAACCATAAATTAAAAAGAAATAGAAAAAAGAAAAAGAAAAAAAAAAGAAAAAGGAAAAGAAAACCCAAATAAATTTCCCACAATACCAAACCCGTAGATGAATTATACAACTGGTTATAAGAAAAATTACCCAGTTCGTATTCTATCCAGCCGGTCAACACTCTTGCGTGCTCTTTCCAACTGGTGGTCAATGCTTTTTCGAGACTTCTCATGGCAATCCACACTTCTCCGGGACCTTTCCAGGTGATCAAAAGAGATTCTTAACTTCTCTAGCTTATCAACATTAGTAGACAGATTTTTCAGTTTTTCAGGTCTGTCAGTGCTCTGCCTTGGTTTTTCTCTCCTGTCAGTGCTCTTTCTTGAAACTTCAAAAAAATCAGTGCTCTTCCGAGGCTGTTCAAACTGGTCTGTGCTCCTCCTGGAACTGTATCTTTGGGAAGGAGACTTCTCGACTGTTGATATAAACTTCTTGAGATGCCTGATATACTCAGGATAGAGCTCCAAATCACAGTGGTTTCCTCCTTTAAGCCATAGTGGTTCATACTTCTCTTTGCACAGTTCCCAGAGTTGCTTACCATGAGAGCAATCAACAACTTCATCCGAAGTCCCCTACAAAAGGATATAAAAGACCCAGATTAATGTGGTATCGTTTTCACTTATTTTTCTTTGAAGCATCCACCAAACAATCCCTCAAGCAACGGATTGAGCTTTATAAAGCCATTGCGCGTTAGAACAAGCAACGGACTGAGCCTTGCTCTCTCTCGATGGGAAGCAATCTACTTGTGATTGTAAATGCTTTCTTACAAATGAATGCCCTAAGAGAGGAAAAACCATAACATCTTTAACAGTTAGAAGACTTCAAAGAATAAAGAAGTTATTAACACTGGCCTTATATTGAGATGTTAAAAATGATGAATCAACTTCAGCAAAAATGCCAAGCTTTCCATGTTAAAACTGGATCAGGATCCTCTCCATTCCATTTCATGGTTCAATTAGATTTCACAGATCTAATGGTGTATAGGTTGCTATATGGTAAAAATGTTGCCACGCTATTTAAAATTTTTAAATGACGTGACACTTTATATACACCATTAGATATAGCAAAATCAATTCTTGATTGTGTTCCGCTAAAAATGTGGATTCGATTCCCATTGAATTGAATGTAATGCACACTGAATGGATGCACAATTTAAAATATATTGTACATTAACTGAATTTTCTCGCATATTATTTTCCCCCAAACACGAGACATGAAAATAATATAAGTAAAGAAATTACTAGAACGGACTCTCTTTCTATAATGTATACAACTCAATCCTTTTCCCTCTTTGACTTATTATTTTTTTATCCATCTTAAATTTTGTTCAAAAGGTACATATCAACAATAAAATCCTCGGAATATGGAAGCTAGACATTGCGTTAAACATCCAAAGAGTAATGTCATACAGAAACACAACTAAATCAATATCTAAACAAATGTCAACTATGGCCCCTCTCATAAGAGAACTCATCCCATAGTTCTCTCACTGAGGTAATGAAGGGTGCTTCGAAGGCAGAAATGTTTCTTTTTATGAACCATAGTTAACAAAATATGTATAAATTGCCAATCCTCCAAAATTGGCAATCAGTGCTTACTACCACAACAGCTATCTTCTTCTTTGAACTTTGAATTTGAACCCCTTCATAGGCAACAATACTAAAGCAGTGCTTGTCATATCAAACTTGATTCATAAGAATTGGATTAGAACCTAACCCACATGGGAAAACATGAAAGTTGAAATAGGTGATGAAATAAGATTGTTTAAATGCAACCTGACATTCAAAAATTAGAAAAGGAAAAAATTTCAAAATGCCTCAAGTCCAATCAAACATGTTTTTTTTTTTTTTGGGTATAAGTCCAAGCAAACATGTTTTCCCACACTTGATATATCCTACAGAAAAACAATAGTTAAGATCTTATGAAAATAGCCACATGAATAGGAATTAAGAAGCGTCAATGAGTTAAGATAAATGACATGTACCAGAACCGTTAGGTTACTTGGTGTGTTGGGTGTTGCATTTTTGAAATCAGAATTGAATTGTTATTCTGTTTGCGAATTTCGAAGTTTGACATTTTAGAAAAAGTTGAATAAAATATTATTTGTTTTTGAAAAAGTTGAATAAAATATGATTTATTTTTGAAAAAAGTAGAATCAGAATTATATTTTGTATTCAAACTAAATACAACGGATGTTAACTTCCACCATATCAAATTATATTTTGAACAGGACAATATGCAGCGTATAAAGAGCCAACTAGGTCATATTTATGAACTTGTCCCTTGTGTTCTTCTTCCTCTTCCTAATTAAGGATCTCTCTTATATACTTCTTGTGTACTTAGCGCCCCCTTGCGTTCTTTAATGAGATTGATTTACTTATAAAAACAATTTATGAAATTGTCCCTTATAAATCTAAAATCCATATGGGTAATGATTTTTATAGCATGTGTTATTACAAAACAGAAAACATTTAGAATAGCATACTTACATGAATGATAAGAACAGGACAATTAACCAGTGGGATTTTGTCAATATTCTGCATACAAACAACAGAAAATCAGCATCCTATTAGATTAAAGAATTCATAGATGTATCAATTAACCTGAATAAATATGAAAAGCAAGCTGAACAGAACTATATTACCTTATAAATGTCAAACCAGTATGAACGCTTTACAGGATACATGACTCTTAAGCCAGAGAGTATGGGACTATGCAGAACAACAGCTCTTAACTGAGGCAGTCGAGCTGCAAGGTCCAAAGTGGGGCCACTGCCAACAGATTGCCCATAAAGGACGATATCTTCCTGCTTAGTACCATAGCTTTCTTCAAGACACTTGTATGCAGCCTCAATATCAGCATATGTATTCTGCTCACTAGGCTGCAAGGCAGAAAAGAAAAGTGCTTTAAGACAATGCTTTCAGCTTTCTAGCACCTGCACCACATAGGTTGCAGAACAAGATAGTTTTGTAAACTTTCAAATTTCCAACAAACCTTTCCAGATGATTGCCCATATCCGGAATAGTCATACCTGCACAAAATTACCCACTTTTGTATGAGAAAACTGACATTTCATGCTTTATTAGTCACTTTGTAATTGAGAATATGTTGTTGATTCTGCAGATGCATCAACAGATAAGATGTGATTATGAAGTTTTGACTCATCAAAAAGAATATCATAAAAAAATCTAATAAGACACCCACACTCAGAACCTAGTGGACCAATTACACCATACTGTAAATAATTGGGCATGGGGATGCCAATCCACATTAGAAATAGGCACAAGTTAGTAATCAGTAATGACACAGAATAATCAAGTTATTCTGCATTACATTCACAAAGCTACACCTCCAAGGCGCCAACCCTTTTTTTTTTTTGGCTCTAAGCTATAGGTTAATCAAGACGAGTCAGAACCGACTCCCCAATTCAGCTGGAGATCAACTGAGCAAACTACAATGCAAAAGGTGCAGTAATCACTTCAGATTGTGGGAAACGTAGATAAAGGGACAAAACCTCTAATTGATTTATATATCTATGAAGCAACTCAAGTAATACAATTTTCATTTCCAATTAAATCTAGATGCTAAATTAAATCATGCTAGAATTACAAATAGACCAACCAAATCCCAATTTTCAGCTAATTGTCAATAATCCGAGCTTGTCACACAGAATTCCCACTTCTATCAACCAAATGCAAACTACATCTTAAACACTAGAACTACCAAAACTCAAAAACCAGCAAGAACAAAGCACAAAAAGCTCAAATTTTCGAACACCCAGATGCCAAAACTGACCAAACCACGAGAGGAAAGCACCGAAAAGTCTCAAATTTTGAATGAAGAGACAGTAGCTAAATTCAGAGTACCCCATGAGATTGACGCGGAGGTGGATGCTTAGTTCAATGAAGAGCTCGTACATCTGGCCCAGATCGGCGGCGTTGCCGTGAGAGTAGAGCAGAGTAGAGGTGGCCATGGGGTGCCGAATGTAGATGGCGACGATCTCGGTGCCCCGGCGAGTCGGCAGTTTGAGAACCTCGACGTTTTCGCGGTGAGGAAAGGGGCTGAGAAGCAAGAGGCCCGTGAGCTCGTCCTTGACCAGCTTATACGACGGTGGGTTCGGCGGGAAGAAGGCGAACTTGGCCGCCATGGACGACGTCACCCCACCCATCTCTCTCTGCTCTCTCTGTTTCTGCCTCTGTCTCTCTGTGAGTTCCTGCTTCTTTTTTCTTTTTTAATTCGTCAAGACTGAATAGGCTCAGATCGACATTCTATTCTTTATTTCTCTTCTTTTTTCTGTTCTTTTTTCCAGAAGATTAAACTTTTTGGAATTAGAAAAAAGTTGGAGAAAGAGAAAAAAAGAATGAGAGCTTCTTTCTATGCCATGGTGACTCTTGAGAGAGAGAGAGAGAGAGGTATTGCTTGCTTTTACTCTGCTTTTACTTGGGGTCACTAAGCTTGGACCATTGGTAACTTTGGCATCATTTAAACCATGGTGGTAGGGTCAGGGAGATTAGGACACCAACAAGCTTGCTAAATTGTGGTTAATGGTAATGGCTACCCTTAAACCCCACACCTCCATAAAGTAAGTTGTTATTTTGGACTTGCTACATGTCGATTTGAACCCAGTCTAGTCTATTAAACTGATATAATTATGTATTTGAACGCACGCGTCACTACATGCATCTCTTTAATTATACCGGCCGACGTTATGTCACGTGTTTTAAGTGACTTCTTATGTTAGCTACTTAAAAACTAAATAAATAAATAAAAAATCATTTAAAATACATCGTGCCAACCAGTATGAAATAAATATGATAAATGAGTATGAACAATAGCATTACTTAATTAAAAGATGTATTGCCTGCGTGAATATTCTGTGGCATGAAAACTTGAATGGATAATAACAAGCCCTATAATCTAGCTAAGGACCACTTGTGTGGTTTCATGTGGACTATGTGGTTTTTTTTTAGTTTTTACGGCCATTTAGACGACTAGACGAGGTTTTTTAAGCCCAGCCAGCTGGTTTGTATGGAACCGAGGACAGCTTTGCACGGTTGCACCTGCACCCCCCCCAATTCAAGCAAGCAACCATCAATCCATCATCAAGCTTTGAGATTTCCTAAACTTAATCCTTTGGGCGTTTCTCTAATTTCTAGCAGCCTGAACGTTGTGGATTTTGGTGAAGCGGACCTTGGGTGCCATTTTGGGATTGGGATTCAAGGGCACGTGGCCCACATCCACCTTTTTCCTCTTTTAAGTTGTCTGAATTTTTGTGAAATTCGAACAGCCTAATAACAAAAAATTTAGACCTAAAAACTGATGTGGTAGTCCACTAAGCACTCATGTTAGCCCTCACCCCACATAAGCCACGTTACCCTCTAAACGAACCGCTAGGGTGAATGATCCCATGGCCATACCATGGGTTTCTAACTGTGGAGACCCACAACCTCGTCATAAGTTTTTGTGTGGTGCTTGAGCCAACCCTCCGCTAGAGGAGAAGAGACTAAGTGGTTGGCATCGGCAGTATGAGTGCGGAAATGTTCATAGAGGAAGCAGGCTGCTGCAGACTTGGCAAAACGGATTGGCGAGTCAACCCGTCAAGTTAGCGTGTCAATCCATTTAACTAATCTGGTAAAAAATGTGTCATAAATGTGTCGTAAATATATTATAAACAGGTTGACGGGTCATAAATGAGTTATAGCCTAAATCAAAATCCTATATATTTGTGTCATGTTCGTGCCAAATTCGCAGGTTGGTGTAAAAATTGCCAACCTTCTTAGGAGGTGAGATGGACGGACCCGCTAATGTAAAAAAGAGAATTTTGACTATGTGGTTGACATGGCAGTACCAATGTGTCAGTGCCACGTCAATTCATAAGAGAATGTAATAAAATTGATAGTAACTTAACAACACTACTCTTTGGACCTAAGAGAACCTTACGGACGTACCCAAGGAAAGTGACATGGGGATCTTGTCAGTCCCTCAGTGGACAGTGGTAATGGTAAAACCTTAACATATCTTTTCCATTCTTTGTTAAATGTACCCCACTCCTCTGTTTCTCAATTTCCATGCCAAATACTAGTATATTATTAGTGTTTTAAATTTAAGAGATGGATTAGAGCTTCTCTCACTAAAAAATAGAGAGAAGTGGTTTGTGCTTGCATGGATTGACTTCATGAAATGAAATGAAGTCAATCCACGCACAAACCACTCCTCTCTCTCGATTTTTTGTTTTTGTGAGAGAAGAGGCTTTCATCCATCTCTTAGATTTTCCTCCTTGTGAAGTTTTCCACCGCCTCCGGCCAACGCGTCTTCCGGGATAAAAGAGATGGACTTAGTCACCTCCCTTCTCCCATCCTCCCGTTTTCGTCTCCCCTCCTTCCTTGCTGTTTTTATCAATCTTTTTCTCCTAGTCTTTACATTGGTTTCCCTACCAAATTAGCAAGGCCATCTCCCCACCACCACAAGCTCGGCTTGCCAGCCACCTCTTTTTAAACTTTGGAAGAAAAAAAAATGTTATGAAATGGTGAAGCTCTTTTTGAGCTTTTAGCCAGGCCTCATAGCAAAGGCCAAAGGGCCCCGAAAGGTCTCGACCATTTTGATTCCACAGTCTAGGTTGATTGAAAATATAATTACCAGGCCAATGTAGTATTACGAAGTACAACAACAAACAAAAAGTAAATACAAATAAAGAACAAGACCAACAAACGAAGGAAGAGGATATACTCAGAAGGACAACCATTGTCGAGGGAGGAGAAAGAGGTCGGAAAGCTTCACATAACGGAAGAGGAAGCAGCTTATTTAGCAAGGTTATGCGCAGATGAATCGACCCTTTTTAGCCAGCTAATTAGAGATCGAATTCATACGAGAATCATGGCGTTAACGAAAAGGTTTAGGCTATGTTCATTAATGTGTTTTAGAAAGTATTTAAAAAAATTATGCATATCCTCCTCAAACTATCACTCTATTGTTAATGTGTCATCAAGTTACCAATTGTGTCAATATACCTCCTTAAACTATCAAAAAAATGTTAATGTCCCCCTAAAGTCAACAAAAAGACAAAAATAACCCTAAAAAAGTTTCAATAAGACAAATATATCCTTATAAATTCAAAAAAAAAATACTAAAACTAAAACTAAAAAAATTATATATTTTTTTAAATTAAAAAAAAAAAAAAAGATTTTTTGTTTGAAAGATTGAAAAAAAAAAAGACAATTTAAAATTTAAAAAAAAAATGAAAATTTAAGGGGTGGCCCAAACTGAAATGATATAAAACAACATCTAAAAGATAATTTTTCAGTTTTTTTATTATTATTATTTTAATTTTTTTTTGTTTTTAAGAATTTTATAATTTTATGAAGGGTATTTTTATTATTGTGGGGCTCATTGACATTGTTTGGTAGTTTAAGAAAGTACATTAACACAATTGATAGTTTTGGGAACACATTGACAATTGTGTGGTAGTTTAAGAAAGACATGTGTACTTTTTCCAAAGTATTTTTTGTTTTCGGTTGAAAGCGTTATGACGTGACATAAAAATAAAAAAAAACTTTTGTGTTTTTAGAGTTATTTTATGTTTGAATTGTTTATTAATGTTTATCTTTCGAGGAAAAAAAAAAAACAAAAAACAACAAAAACAAAAGATAAAAAACAAAAAATTTAACAAACAAAATTTGCCATTCACGGCATAATTGGGACCCTAGCCTGTTGGATGATTTCCCAACCCAATAAAGATTGCTCCAAAGAAAATCACATCGACCTTTCCCATACTTGGTATCCCAAGACAGCACCCAAGGAAAAGTTAAAAAAATGAGATTTGCACGTATGATAGTGTGATTTAGTCAAAACTAATCCCGTTGATTTTCTGGTCTCTACCAATATCGTGTAGGACCCCGATACAAATATGCAACAAATCATGATAATAGCCACACCTCATGGACCCTAATTTCAGGACTGTGCTTGGAATCAATGCCACAAGACAAGCACTAATCTTATGGGTGAAAAATGACTTAATAACAACTAATATATATAATTGAAGGGTGGCTGGGAAGGTAGCCCAGTGCCTGCCTGAATAAAGGGATGCCTGTGTTGTCATGGGGTCCATGATATAAATCAAAAGAAACCACTGGTGGCCGGTGGGTCTCACTCACCTTAACCCTATCTTCTTGTCATCGTGTTTGGATGAAGAGACATGTCCCTTGCCTGAACCACTACTGTTGAAAATGCCTCACAGCTAGGGTTTACATTACATTACATTTTTGGCTGCTTCCTTATGGTTATTTTATATCATTTTAGAAAACATATCACACAACTTAATCTTACTAGAGCAAAAGATAACCATTACAACGTTTTACTATTCCAACCCAGTTTGTTAAACTGACGTGCCAAAAATGCATGTGAGAACTGGGTTAAAGAAAATTCCTCCAACTCGATCAATTTAGATAAAAACTTTGTCCTTTGCTAATCGTCTGGGCTCAGCACCAGATTAACACTTCAAAAACCTGCACTGGGTGGTCTTGTACCCAATAACATTAACATGTATGATGCAACATGAGCATGCGTGTTCGGAAAAAATATTTAGCACCAAAAACTGAGAGGTGTTCTAAACACAAGGCAAAGTTCAAAATTTTCTCTGCCATGTCCAGTTTATTATGGCAGGAGCACCCAATAATTTTAGGGTGGCGCTGGTCAGCAGTAAGCACATCTAATTTGACTTGGTCAATGACAAGAGCCGAGAGGGGTTGTCCGCTCCATCAAGATCAGTGGGTGCCACAACAGTTGAAAACATGAGCAGCCGAGCGCACAAAGACAAACTTTAATTTGGATGAGGTTACATGAAACATTTGGATCATTTCAACCACAATTGCCTCACACATCCTGAACAACGTATCTTCCAGGTGTTATGACATGGTGTGAGATTGATTACTACACCAAAAGAAAAGCCAGAAGAAAAAGAAAAGGAACAAAAAAAATTTATAATCAGGAAGAATAACCTAAATGTATTGGGGTCAAACTTGAAATTCTTGCAGAAATGATATAGTTTGATGTTATTCGAGCATCTATTTATCAGAAGAAAACCATAAAAATCAAGCTGTGCTTGTTATCGGCAAAAGCATGGGTAAAAGAATATGAAGCAGAGGAAAAAGAAATAATAGGCCGTCACACAATATGAGAAATGTTTGAAAGCAACATAGTGAGAATACATTCACTACGATTGTAAACATGACAAACAACCTAGAGTGATTAGAAACTCACATCTAGGGCAAAGGTGGCAATGAATGCTCCTAGAGTTTATTGACATAGCTCCCCTACCTTTTTTTTTTTTTTTGAAAGTAATCAAGATGTTATTAAAAATGTAGGCGCCCCCATGTACACAAGAAATATACATGAGAAAACATTTAGCTAAAAAGAGAACAGAGAACAAGGAACTCATGATAACTAATCACCAAAGAAAAAACAAAAGTGGCTATCCAAAGATAGAGTGTGTAAAAAAATAAAGCCTTATTCTCCTCCATAAACACCACAACAGGCACGAAGGCACCATCTTTCACACACAACAGCACTCCAAGCACTACCAACAATCCACCAACACGCATATAAATCGACTACTCGTCTAGACATAACCCAAGACAACCCAAATTGATTGAAGAGAACATCTTATAAGGCCTTCACAACCTCACAATAGAGAAGAAGATGATTCACAGCTCCCATTTATTATATTTGCAAAGAACTACTACGACACCAATCTATTAACAAATGAAAAGATCTTCTAGGAAGTAAGACATTTCTAGTCCTTCTGTTATACAACACTCATTTGGTAGCATCCCCCACAAAGCCATCTTATAAATTTTGATGCAAATTTTCCATGTATTCATCGACAGACGAGAAGAACTTCTGACTTCATTTAGGCAAAGTCATCTAAATCCCTGCTGCCAACCGCCAACACCTTTTTTCTCATTGCTGAAATTTCATCCGCAATTCCAGAAGATGCCAGTTAATAAATTTACAACTCTTTCATTTCCATTCCTACTTTTACCAAAGATGCAGTCCATAGATAAGCAGTCTTCTATATCCTAAAACTAGAATTTGCAAAACACTAATCGAATAACAGAACTATAAACTAGAGTTCGCAAACACTACATACGATTCTGCCACTCAATAAATTTAGAAGTTGTGAATAAACTGACCAATTCTAACCAAAAAAGCACTAACAAATGTTAATTCATCTACAAAAGGCAGTTTTTGTTCCCAGCAACGTTGATCTCCAAAAGATATGAAACTTTAATTTTCCCCCAACTTAACCCACTAAATAACCATAAAACTTGCAGCCATATGTCGGACATATGAGGAATGCTAGGCATCCAAACACTTGTTTCCAGAATTTAATTTCAAACTGATGTGTCACAATCCCATGAGATCTATCATTTTGAGAAGTGTGCCACAATCTCATAGGATTGTGACACATCAGTTTGGAACCAAATTCTGGAAAAAGTGTTGGGATGTCTAGCATTTCTCCGGACATATTTCCCATATAACTAAGATCTATGGTAATACCTTAATATAATAGACTGAAAATCCAAGGATTCAAATCTAAACTAACATCGCCAACATCCTGCTCAACGACCTGGCTTACTGGCATTTCTGAAGTTTATTGTATAGTGGGCAGTTTCATCCTTTTCATAATAATTCTTCAGAGTATCCTATTGTTGATATTTCATGATTCAACATCTTTGTCCAAGCCTTAGTAAATGAAGCAACTATATCTTTTTAAACTGCCAATTGTAATCTTCATATTGGTAAAATGAAAAAAGCTGCAGATCTAGAATCCAACTCATTTGCTAAGGTCCTAATTTTTAATAAATTTTCAAGACTCCAAATTTATTATTGTTTTTAGCTGAACTTGGATCACAACAAAATCATTTAGGTCATCAACAAACAAATGCATTTAGATATACATACATATGCTGCCATCATTTCATCATATATGCGAATGAAATGTTTCCCATACCCTCCTCAGATAATACATTTGAGTTTTTAAATTATAAATTACTAATTTGGAAAACGGAGAACCCACAATTTCAATAACTAATGATGGAAGAGAGGCCAAAGAACAAAAATAAGCAGACATCTTAAGAGTGCCACAAAATAACCAACAGTCCACAAAAAAAAGGCCCAAAAAGAAAAGTGTAACAGCTCAACGAGATGACTTTATCATAGAAAGCAGGGTTTCTCAAGCACAAATACCCAATAATTAATTCCTCTCATTAACAATTAAATCAACAAATAAGCCAACTGAAATAATACCACTCTTTCCTATTAACTGATCAAAAATGTAAGTTTGGGAGACCTGTCTCACCATGCAATACCCACACTCCCAAAAGATGATCCAAGTTGTGCTTATTGACAAGTAAACCAAGTCCATTATCAAAGTAGCAAAAGGCCCGAAGCTTGCATTAACAGTACACCATAAGGAAAACATACTAGAATTGCTACACAAACATATGCTACAATCCCCACTAAAATACATAGTTTTGCACATACATGCAGGCATTCAAGAGCATAAACCCCAATTACATGCATCCTATTCCACAACCAACAAATACTAATATGCTCCAAAACAGCTGCACATAAACCATAGTTATCAGTAAAATGAACTCCAAAAATTCTTCTTATTGCCAAAAAGGAAAAGTGACAATACAATATAACCCCATTTAGGCTTTAAACAATCTCTTCCACCATCATTGCAAAAAGAATAATTAAGGTGGGGAATTTTCATTTCAAAACAGCTAACTTTCAAATTAAACAGATTACCAAATCTGATACATTCCCCAAAACATCATCCACTCTCACCTAAGAAAGCCACCTAAGTCTGCCTCCTGAGACGCTTCCTCAGCTTCTTGTACTTGTGCTTGTTCATCTTCCTCTTCCTCTTCTTCTTCACACTGTCCGCCCACACCGTCCGCCAATCATGCAACGCCGCATCCTCCGCCTCCGACGGGACTGACCAAGTAGAGCAAATCGGGTTCAAGTAAAACCCAAATGGAAAGCTCGGGTAAATCTGTGAGAACTGGGAATGGTTCAAGTTCTCTGCTTTGACTGAACCCAGACACGGGCTAGCATTGTTGGGTTCGACGAGATGGGTTTGGTGGAAAACAAGAGGTGCTGCGGGATTTGAGGCTTGTGGATTCTGTAGAGCGGCGATGATTCTCGTGGCTGGCGATTTTCTGAGTAGCCTGTGGAGCGCCGAAGCCATCGAAAGTCGAAGCAGCAACCTACGGCGACGACGTTTCTTTTCGGATTAGGGCCAAGGAAGTGTTTGTCAATGGGGATTTGACTATTCTTTTCTCGGTCACCAAAATCCTTAACCAGGGTAAGGGTAAGGCTTACATGGACCTACTTTTGAAAATTACTATGGGTTTATGCGGATCTCTTTTATATCGACCTAATTTAATGGTAATTTTCCAAAGGTGAAATGATGGAAGAAACTCGACAAATATTTTATAGCACATCTGCTTACGCAAGAGAAATGACTGTCCTTCCTTACATATATCAATGATAATTTTCAAACGTGAAAAGATGGTACAAAAAACAATTCAAAACAAACAAAATGCCCCCATGCAGGATCGAACTACAGACCTTCAGTTTACAAGACTGACGCTCTACCACTGAGCTATAGGGGCTAATGGTGCTTGTCCGACTCTACCTTTAATAGAAAGATAATACTAATTCATTAAAACCACCACCCTACTCGATATTTAAGTTTGGTTTCTCTAATTTTTGTGGAACACGGGCCATGAGCTTAATTCAAATTTATTATCAAGCTAAATAATCTATTCAAACTTTCTTTTGTTTATTTCTCAAACAAACTTGAATTTATTTACGAGTTATTCAATTAACTTATCTATTATATAAGAAATGTATGCATACTTTCACTCTCACATACACTCTTAAGTACAAACTCCTTGATGTGACAATAAAAATTATTATTGAATTTAAAATTTAATAATGATTCATCTAGGATTTAAATGCCGTGATTGTTTATTTTTTTTCATTAATCTATACAATTAAAACCATTTGTATTCATCCATCATTTGATCACTAGCCATGACAACCAAATCTCTAAGGTGGTCGGAGGTTCGATTGCAACCACCTTTGGAAGTTCAATTGGACGACAACTCTAAAGAGTTGTTAGCCACCTATAGAGGATAAGACGATTGAATACAATTTTTTTGTCCAAAAAAATAAAAAGATTTTTCTTGGAATGTAATTTTTTGAACTATTTCATTTCGGGAGAATATCTATTTTACTTATTCAGAGGGATATCTATCTCTTACTTTAAGAGAGTAACTACTTTTACGGAATAACTATTAATTCAACAGCTACGCAACCAAATAACAAAATAATTATTAGATATACCAAAAGTGCCATATATTGGAAATGAATTGAAAAGGCGTTGATAGATGCTCTAACATTCAAAGTAAACCGCGTTTAATATGATCATAGAATTGGTTAACTATATATATATATATATATATATATATATATATATATATATATATGATCATAGTATCATTCATATGTATAATTAGTAAATGCCATTGATTATCAAAGGAGGATAATATATAAGTTATACATCACATGTAACTTTTATATATTTATATAGTATCCATTAAATTGCATTTAGAAATATATAATATATGATGAGGAGAATATCACCTATTGGTAGGGATGTAAACGAAGCAAAGCTACCCGTGAGCTCGCTCGGGCTCGGCTCGATAAGGCTCGGCTCGTGCGCGACTCAATTATTAAATGAGCTACTCGTGGACACAAAACTATATTCGATTATTAAACGATACATACCCGTATAAAACCCGGCTCGCTCGTTTAAAGTTCGCGAACATACTCGTAAAAAGGCTCGGCTCGCTTATTAGCTCGACTCGTATATATTTATTAATATACATATTTATTAATAAATATATACATATATATTGAATAAAATACACTATTTAGTATATCACTTATTAATTAACAATAATTAATTATTGTTATACAATATATAATTATTAGTTATATCTTATAAGTATCTATATAATATATAATTTAATTATAAAAGATAACTAATATGATTATATCTTATATGATCTAAGAGACTAAGACTCTAAATCTAATAATTAAATATCTAATAATTGTTGAATTAACAATAAATTGTTAATCATATAATTTAATGAAAATCTTGATACTTAATCGTATTATTCAAATAATCATATCATATACAATGACAATGTAATTGGTATAATCCCAAATCAATTGATTAGCATTAAAATCAACAATGTGTTTCTTATAATCACAAATTAAGTATAATTGTTATAATTCATATAATATATATATATATATATATATATATATATATATATATATATATATATATATATTTTGAGAAATCATAGATCTTTTATAAAAAATCATTCAGAAAAGGCTTGCTCCGCAAATACATATGATCATATGTATTATCACTAGAATTTATATGAAATGCTTATGATCTAACAATTTATATAATATTAAATCTTACGTGATATAGCACGTTATATCTTTATTATATAATGTAATAATGATATTAACAATACTTATTTTGTATCATTGTATAATTAAGTGTGATCAAAGTTCTAACAATGTACTATGATCTAATAACAATAGGTGATGTGATCTAACAATTAATTTGATTAAATTTAAGTATGATCTAACAATTTATATGATATTGAATCTCATGTTATATGGAACAATGTATAATATAATAATCATATCAACAATACTTATTTTGTATCTCCTAGGTATTATAGAATATAATAATCTTATGGTCATATCTCCTATGTATCTTAATTATAATGATAATGCTTATATAGTTAAATTGTATCATAATAATCGTATAAATGTTATTAAGGGCTCATTTGATTTGTGGAATAGACCATTGGAATGGAATGATAGGAATAGTCATTCTTATGCTTGGTATGGATCTATTCCTTGGAATAGTTATTCCCATTGGAATACATATTCCCTTATGAAGAGGAATACATATTCCTCTAAAAAATGAGAGGAATAATTATTCCAATGAGAATAGACTAGATTATTCAGAAAAAAACATTATTATTTTTTATTTTCTTTCAATTTTTTTTTTCAAAAAAAAAAAAGAAGGAAAAATTGAAACCCCACCCCTCTTAATAGTGGCTGGCTGACCACCCCAATGGGTGGTCAGCCAACCACATATGACTCCGGGGGTGGTCGCACCACCCGTGGAAAGCCTCGTGGTGGACTCCTGAGGATTTCTGGGGGTGGTGCGACCACCCCTGAGGCGATTTGGGGGTGGCACAGGCCACCCCCAGAGTCACTCGGGGGTGGCCGTGATATTTCGGGGTGGGGTGGTCGGCCACCTTATGGTTTTCAAATTTATTTTATTTTATTTTATAATTTAAGTTTTTTTTTTTTAATTTTTTTAATTTTAAAAAAATATATAATGTGGGGTTTTTTTAGTAATTTTAATTGTATCCCGATTAATGTATATGAGTTGTTACCAAACTAAATATTAAGAATAACCATTCAATTCCACCACTTTCTATTCATAGGAATAACTATTTATTCTCTTAATAGAATAGTCATTCCGCAAACCAAACGAGGCATAAGGAAGTTAGGATAAGTAATACATAAGTAATTAAGCAACATTCATAATTTTCATATCATATTACAAATAATTTTATATCATATGATATTAATCATAATTAATAATTATATATAATTAAAAATTAAGCTATAACAATAAATTATTATAGCCACATAATGACATAGTCACATAAATCGTAACATTAACTTATAACAATATAACTACATAACTACATAATCATAACTCACATCAAGTAACTAATATAAATTATAATGATTAAATATTTAGTTATTTAGATAATTTTGATACATACTTGACATTTATAGGTTATGTATAAAATAATGATTAATTATTATTATTATTATTGTTATTGTTTAAATATAATTAATAATTTGTAGGCTTTTAATTGATACAACATATAATTATATCTATAAGTATCTATATAATATATAATTTAATGATAAAATTTAATCACAAGATTTTTTTTATATTAATAATCAAGGACGGTCAGATTTAATAATTAAGAGTAAAGACTGTTAGATTTATAGTTTAAATATAATAATAATTAATAATTTGTATGCTTAAATGAGTCAAATTTAAGTTTTTATTTTTATTTTTTTTTGAAATTTGAATCATTATGTTAAAGACAGTCAGATTTAAATATGTGAATAAATGTGAGTAATTGGATGTCTATTGGCTAAGGTGCAATTTAGCTGTACAGTACGATTAACACCGGAAATTATTCAGTGTTTCGCACGCACAGTATACATCAGAATTGACGCCCAGGATTGGTGTATCATGCGGTTGGATCTGATCATACATACCCATTACCAAGACCTACGTCTAAATGAAGCACAAGATTTTTTTTTTTTTGCTATTAATAAAATCGCCTGTCGCGTGATTGCGTGAACTTGAAGCATGGTGTGAAGGTGAAACGCCAGAAAGGTGAACAACTCCGAGTCTCCGTACTCTACTTTTCAATGACAGTGACTTGCATCAGGCCTGCTGCCTGCACATTACCAAGGAAAATCCAAAATTTTGATTTATTATCGACCATAGGATCATGGTCAAGCTGGCAGGCTACATAGTCGCTCCTCCCAATGCCTGCCAGTCTCAGTAAAATAATCACAATTTCAAATGTTTGATTTTTTTTTTTTTAAATTAAAAATGTCTAAAAATATGCAAACAAATGAACAATTATACTCCTACAAAATTGTGCGTTTTATGCACTTAAACGGTGCGTTTCCTTAAGTCTCTAGACTCCTCTAAATCAAGCCAGCTGTCTTCAATCCACTTCACGCACGTTTCTTTCTTCTTCTGATCTTTCCTTCTCCTTCTTTCTATTATATTTTGCTTCTTTACTTTTTCTTCCTCTGACACCTTCCGAGTTGGGAAGGTCCTCTTCTTCTAAATCAAAGCCAGCTGGGTTATGAAGTCCATTCCCGTAGCAGCCCAACTATACGAGGTTTTTGAAGAAATGCATGCCAATATGCCATATAGATTAATGGTGGTGAAGTCAAGATCAGGGAAGGAGGACCAAAGAGATCTCCATCGCTTGGACAAGAGATCGACTGGTTTGTGCGATGGATTTGATGGGTAGAAGGAAGAGAGTATGGTGGAGGACAGCGAGTATGGTGCGATGCTATTTTCTGCTTCAGTTTCAGCAATGAGGAAAAGCTTCTTGCGCTTTGCAGATCTTGTTTCCATAGAAAAATAGTTGCGTGCTCTGTCTCTCTTTGTTCTTCATGTATCCCTCTTTTTACTCACAATGGCACATGGTCTATAACTGATATTTCCTCACGAGCCGAGCGAGTCGAGTGCCCGATAAGACACTCGACTCGTCAAAAAAGTGAGCTCGAGCTCGAGCCTGGACATGATTTTACATTTGCCGAGCCGAGCCAAGCTCCATTATCAAAACCCGTCACGAGCTCGAGCCGAGCTCGAGCTCGTGAAAATTATGAACGAGTCGAGCTTGGGCAACCACTACTCGCCCGAGCTCGGCTCGTATACATGCCTACCTATTGGATCCATTTTTTACTATTTGTAATTATTTTTACATTGTTTTAGTTTATTTTGAGTCTATTGTTGGGAAGCGTACCCCATATTTTATTGTTAGATCTTCCATTGTAACCATTTTCTTAATCAATTAAAAAAAAAAAAAAAGAGAGAGAAAGAGAGGAGAGAGAGAGAGAGCCAAAGTACGCTTAATTATATTGACTTGTATGTTGAAGTTATGAGTGGTAAACAAATAAACCTAGTAAATTAGGGAAAGAGAATAAACCAAGAAATAAAATATTGTTGACATGGCAAACACCAGCAGCTAGCTAGGAAGTGGCCACTGAGATCACATTTCTCATTCGAATATATATTATTACATACATAATAGGATCATAAAAATGTTGGAAATTGGAAACCACACACACTAAGAGAGAGAATGACAAGGAAGAAATATAAGAAATTGATAAAGGACTTTGTATTCTTTTATTCAACTTGATTAAAAATAACTTAATTACATGAGTATTTATAGGATATAAATGATCATTCTAACTTCTTCACATTAACTCAATTCATTTACATCTCAAATAACTTTGTTAGGGATAAAATTAACCCTAGAGACACGTGGATTCAGAAACATCTCGGATCTATGCCTCGGACATTTATTTCGGCCAGTAAAGAAAAGATTGCCTAGGTATAAATATATCTCGGAGGTATAACGACGTCTCGGTGCAAATACATCTCGGAGGCATAACGACACCTCGGTCTTAACACTCCAGGTTACGGTATGTGGAACATCCCGAGATCTCCTAGTCTGAATGGAGCGAGCATATCTCGGATATTTGTGTCTCAGAGTAATAACGCCTCGGTATGATATCGAGTCGGTGTGATATCGAGTCGGTGTGATATCGAGTCGGGGTGATATCTATTGGATGTGTCAACATCTCGGAGTATAAACATCTCGGACTTACACAACCCCGTTGTGGTACGGATATATCCCGAGATCTCCAGGTCGGAGCGAACACATCTCGGATATCATCGCCTCGGAGGTTGGCTGAAATGTGCAACAGTCTTCTAAAAGGTGCCATGCGCCACACTCGTCTTAGAGTGCGATAAGGATAAAATTCCAGAAGATCAGGGATAAACTACAGATCCATAATTTATGGGATAAAATGGTTATTGACACGGAATCAAGTTTAAAGAAGTACAAACGCGATCAACTACGGACTTCACACTCCTACTCGAATTCCCTGAAGATATAGTTAAAGTTCAACCAGGCTAGGACTCAAATTCCTAATCCAACTAGGTGTCAAGAAGGTCCGGCCTATAAATAAAGACCGTCACACCAGGTATAAAGACACGAATTCTCTAAGCTCTTGAGATTAAGATTCAGAATACTCTGCAGAAAACTGATTTAGACTGACTTAGGCATCGGAGTGGGCGTGGTCGGCACCCCCGACGAGTTGTTTGTTCTTTTTGCAGGATTGAGGTATTCGGTAGAAATCAGCAGCGAATCTTTAGGCAACACGTCACCATACCGGAAACTGTACCAACAGTTTGGCGCCGTCTGTGGGAACGATCAATTGTTCTTACGAAAAACAAATCTGCGATGGTGACGACAAGACGTTCCAAGTCGATCCAAAACGACGTACCGCCTACCAGCCGAGACGATGCTCGTGGAGAAGCAGAATCTGCAGGACCAGAGGCCCGGATAGCCCAACTGAGTCAGCAGTTGGCCCAGGCGCAGAAGAATGTGGAGGATTTGCTAGCTCAGAATGCTGTGCTCCTAGCCGCACGAACTCCGCCGCCGTTCAATCATGATGCAGCCGATGGGACAAACCTTGAGGGAAACCTCGAAGGGTCAGGAGAGAGAGACGGGGGGAACGAAAATCATGAAGAGAGAGACGGGCGGAACGAGAATCATGAAGAGAGAGACGGGCGGAATGAGAATCATGGAAAGAGAGACGGGCGGAACAAGAACCATGGAGAGCCCATCAATCCGGTTCCACCCACGGAGGCAGAAAGGAGGTTGCAGAAGATGGTCCAGGATCTAGGCGCAAAATATGACGTGCTGTCAAAGACGATTGACCAGAAGCGTGATGGGAAGGAGTCCCTTGTTGACAACCTCTTCCAGCATAAGGAGTCCATATTCACCGAGGAAGTGTCCAATTGCGACTTACCTGGAAAATTCAAGGTACCTGACATTCCTGTCTTCTCAGGCAGTGAAGATCCAGTGGAGCACTTGGACAATTTCCGGTCCCATGTCTCCCTGCACAAGACACCAGATGCTGTGGCATGCCGAGCTTTTCCTCTCACCTTGTCAGGAAAGGCCCGAGACTGGCTCAGGAATCTCACACCAAGGTCGATTGATTGCTTCGACACCCTTGGAAGAAAATTCCTGGCCCAGTTCGTATCTGGGAGAGCTAGAAGAAAACCCCGAGGATACTTACTCTCTGTACAGCAGGGACCGAATGAGTCTCTAAAAGACTATCTGTGGAGGTTCAACCAGGAGAAGCTGGACACAGAGAGTGCACCAGACGACTTCATTTACGGTGCGATTTTTCAAGGTTTGAAAAAAGATGGACCTCTGATGGCAGAATTGGCGTTGAAACCGCCGAAAGATCTTCAAACCTTTATGGTGAAGATGGACAGGTACATCAACCAGGAAGAAACGCTCCGAGCCCTCCTCAATAATTCCCAGCAACAACAACAGCCGTCCACCAAGAAGCCTAAGAAAAAGAAGAATCCTGAGCCCATACAGAATGCTGGTCCCGCAGAGTATAAGAAGGCGAAGAAAAATTTCGGAGATTACAAGTGGACACCGTTGAACACCTCCATCACCGAGGTGCTCATGGAACTCAAGAAAGATCCGAATTACCAGAGACCGAGGCCCATTCAAGGAAATCCCCCTCCGCACTTGGCTCACAAGTACTGTGCCTTCCACAATTCACGCGGTCATCTGACCGAGCAGTGTGTCTCGTTGAGGCAGTTGATCGAGAAATTCATTGAGAATGGGAAGCTAGTCCGATTCCTCGTCAATGAGAGGAATCAACAGGAGCGAGATCACTATCCGAGGCCTAGGAGGGAAGAGGATCGGGATAATAGAAGAAACTATCAACCGAGACAAGATGAAAGAAGAGAAAGAAGCCGAGAGCCAGCACCTCGGCCTCGGAGGGATGAAAGAAGAGGGAGAAGTAGAAGCAGGCCTCGGGGGGCGCAGCAAGGCAATCTCCCTATCATTCACACCATCTCGG
Organism: Alnus glutinosa; assembly: GCF_958979055.1. Taxonomy (NCBI): domain Eukaryota; kingdom Viridiplantae; phylum Streptophyta; class Magnoliopsida; order Fagales; family Betulaceae; genus Alnus; species Alnus glutinosa. The sequence continues at coordinate 37,279,015 of NC_084887.1, read as the reverse complement.
GAGGATTCGGAGGAGGAGGTGAGTCCAACTCGGCTCGAAAAGCGTATGCCAGGCAGCTAGATGATTTCGAAGTTTACTCAGTCCAGAAGCCCCCAAAGTCTCGGAAATATGACCCTCTGGTTATAGGGTTTTCTGATGATGATTATGCTGGAGTCTCGCTTCCGCACACAGACGCCCTTGTGGTCACCTTGACCATAGCAAATTATCAGACCCGGCGGATCCTCATTGATACTGGGAGCTCGGCTGATATTCTTTTTAAATCAGCTTTCGATCACATGGGTGTTCCATCAGAAAAGCTGGTTCCAGTCTCGTGCCAGCTACAGGGTTTTGCTGGAGAGAAGGTGTTGCCTCTCGGTTCTATCGATTTACCTGTGACAGCCGGGACTTATCCAAGGCAGAAAGTCATTATGGTGAAATTCCTAATAGTTGATAAGGTCTCGGCCTACAATGCCATTATAGGACGTACGGCTCTTAACGACTTCAAAGCGGTGACTTCAACACCGCATCTCAGCATGAAGTTTCCAACAGAAGAAGGAGTTGGAGAGGTAAAAGGAGACCAGAAGGAAGCTAGGAGATGCTACAATCTGTCCTTGAAAGATACCCCGAGGCAGCACGGTCGGGGAGAGAAAACTAAGGAGGATGGAAAATAGCAATCACCGTTGGGGGAGCCTGTGGAAGCCTTGGAGGAGTTCGAGATAGGCGACTCGAGAAAGAAAGTTCATATAGGCTCACAACTCCCTCAACCCATGAAGGAAGATCTGGTGGCGTTCTTGAGGCGCAACAAAGATGTATTTGCCTGGAGCCATGAAGATATGCCGGGGATTGATCCCTCGGTTATTGTCCATAAGCTGAATGTGGATCCCAATTATCGCCCTGTGAAGCAGAGAAGAAGAGCTTTTGCTGCCGAACGAAACATGGCTGTTGCTGAAGAAGTAGAGAAGTTGCTGAAAGCTGGATTCATCCGAGAGGTGGATTATCCCGAATGGCTGGCCAATGTAGTACTGGTGAAGAAGTCAAACGGGAAGTGGAGGATGTGTGTAGATTTCACCGACCTGAATAAAGCATGTCCGAAGGATAGCTTTCCCCTGCCTCGGATAGATTTATTGGTGGATTCGACAGCCGGACATGAGCTCTTAAGCTTCATGGATGCCTTCTCGGGGTACAATCAGATCTGCATGGAAGAAACAGACCAGGATAAAACTGCTTTCATCACAGACCGAGGACTTTACTGCTATAAGATGATGCCCTTCGGACTGAAGAATGCTGGAGCTACATATCAAAGACTTGTGAACCGGATGTTTCAAAGTCAAATTGGCCGAAACGTTGAGGCATACGTAGATGACCTGCTGGTTAAAAGTGTTCGGGCAAACAGACACATAGAAGACCTCCGAGAAACTTTTCAGACTCTAAGAAAATACAACATGAAGCTCAACCCCGTGAAGTGTGCCTTCGGAGTTTCTTCAGGCAAGTTTCTGGGGTTTATGGTGTCACAAAGGGGCATTGAAGCTAATCCAGAGAAGGTCAGAGCTGTCCTCGAGATGGAAGCCCCGAGAACAACAAAACAACTCCAACGGCTGACAGGAAGGATTGCGGCCTTGAACCGTTTCATATCACGGTCGACAGATAAGTGCCTTCCCTTCTTTAAAATTTTACGAAAAGCATTTATATGGAGTGAGGAGTGTGAGGAAGCTTTCAAAAAGTTGAAAGAATATCTGGCCAACCCACCACTGTTGAGCCGCCCAACCGAAGGGGAGATTCTTTATCTCTATCTGGCAGTCTCTCCCTCAGCAGTAAGCTCGGTGCTGGTCCGAGAAGATTCAGAGGTTCAGAGACCGGTTTACTTTACAAGTAAAGCACTGCATGGCGCGGAGGGGAGGTATCCTCGAATTGAGAAGTTGGCGTTCGCCTTGATCATCTCAGCCAGAAGATTGAGGCCATACTTTCAGGCTCACGCTATCAGAGTTTTAACCGAGTATCCGATGAAGAAGGTGTTGCAAAAACCTGACCTCTCGGGAAGATTAGTCAACTGGGCGGTGGAACTCGGACAATTTGATATCGAGTTTCATCCTCGGACGGCTATCAAAGGACAGGTTCTAGCAGATTTCCTGGCAGAATTCTGCAACATTCCTGAAGCAGAAGAACTTCCCAAGGAGTCAACCTGGGTTGTGTTTGTAGATGGCTCTTCTACACAGAGCAGAAGCGGAGTAGGAGTTCTCCTCAGGAATCCCGAAGGGCAAGAGTTCGGTTTTGCTGTAAAACTGGATTTCGTTACGACGAACAATGAAGCTGAGTACGAAGCGGTGATAGCAGGATTAGCATTATCCCGAGAGATGGAGGCAACTAATGTTGAAATCCGGAGTGACTCTCAGGTGGTCGTAGGCCAAGTCCAAGGGCAATTCGAAGCACAAGAAGATAGAATGGCTAGGTATTTGGAAGAGGTACGGTGATTCTAATCCTATTTCGAAAGGTTCGTCATCACAAAAATACCTCGGGAGGAAAACATCCGAGCCGATGAATTCTCAAAGATCGCGTCAGGAACAGAGGAAGAGATTGAAGCATCAAGAAGGCAAATTATTGTTCTGACCGAACCTTCGATAGCCCCGAGGACCAAGGTTATGGAAGTAGACTCAGCACCAGAGGAGCCAGAGTGGGCAAGGGACATTATCCAGTTCCTCAGACATGGGTTGCTGCCCGAAGATAAAGTTGCGGCTCGGAGGGTGAAGATACAAGCAGCACGGTTTTGCCTTCTCGGGGAGATACTGTACAAAAGAGGATATTCCGAACCCCTTCTCAAATGCCTCTCCAAGGCCGAGTCGAATTATGTTCTCAGGGAAATTCATGAAGGTGTGTGCGAAGACCACTCAGGAGGAAGGATGCTGGCACAAAAAACCATCCGAGCAGGTTACTATTGGCCTACGATCAAGAAAGATTCAGCTCTTCTCGTCAAGACCTGTGACAAATGCCAGAGATTCGCAAGAATCATGAAAGCTAGTCCCAAGAAGCTCACCCCCTTCACTTCTCCGTGGCCATTTGCGAAATGGGGAGTGGATATAGTTGGTCCAATGCCGATAGGAAAAGGTGGACGGAAGTTCTTGATTGTAGCTGTAGACTACTTTACTAAATGGGCCGAAGCAGAAGCATTAGCAGCTATAACTACAGCGAACGCCATAACTTTCCTCTGGAAGTCAGTGGTATGCCGGTTTGGGATTCCTCATGCTTTCGTCACAGATAATGGGAAGCAGTTTGACTGTGAACCATTTCGGAAGTGGTGTTCAGAGCTCCGTATCGGAAACCATTATGCTTCGGTACAATACCCAAAGGCGAACGGTCAGGTAGAGGCGACGAACAAGACCCTGGTAAAGATCCTGAAGAAAAAGCTTGATAAGAAGAAAGGAGCATGGGTTGAATACGTTCCAGAGGTGTTGTGGTCGTACCGAACCACCAGAAGAACTCCAACGGGCGAGACACCATTCTCACTTACGTATGGAACCGAGGCGGTAATACCTGTGGAAGTAGGATCTCCAAGCTTTCGTGTGGCTCACTACAATCCAGGACTCAACGATGAGAGTGCTAAAGTACACCTGGATCTGTTGCAGGAGAAAAGAGACGACGCTCATGTCACATGGGCGGCGTATCAGAATCGAACGGCTCGGTACTTTAACAAGCAGGTGGTGCCCAGAAAGTTCCAGCTCGGTGATTGGGTACTCAGGAAGGTGAGCTTAATGACGAAAGATCCAATGGAAGGCAAAATGGGACCCGTATGGGAAGGTCCCTACAAGGTAATAGGATGCCATCAGAAGGGAGCTTATCCCTTGATGACCGAAAGAGGGAAGATACTTCCGAGATCATGGAATGCCGAGCACCTGAAGAAATATTTTATGTAATTTATTGTTTTCTTTTTCAGCTTTTTACAAACAATTTCATATTCAATAAAGAATGTCTACTTCCAGTATCTATTGACAATCGTAGAAATCCAAGAATCAATCCGATTCATACATAGGAAAAGTCTCTCGGTCCTTCAACACCGAGAGCAGGAAAAGTCTCTCGGTTTGTCAACACCGAGAGCAGGAAAAATCTCTCGGTTCGTCAACACCGAGAGCAGGAAAAGTCTCTCGGTTCGTCAACACCGAGAGCAGGAAAAGTCTCTCGGTCATTCAACACCGAGAGCAGGAAAAGTCTCTCGGTCCTTCAACACCGAGAGCAGGAAAAGTCTCTCGGTTCGTCAACACCGAGAGCAGGAAAAGTCTCTCGGTTCGTCAACACCGAGAGCAGGAAAAGTCTCTCGGCTAGTCCAACACCGAGAACAGAAAAAGATATTCTATTCCTCAGAGGATACGAAAAGACTACATAAAAGAAAAACGCCTAAGTAAAAGGCTTCTTCGAATGCCACAATCAGAAAAGAAAGAATTAAAAGGTAAAAGTTTCATTCAAAAAATTTCATATTCAAAGTTTTGTATAGGTTAAAAAAAAAAAAAGAAAAAAAAAAGAAGGAAGAGTTCAGGACAAGGCACAGCTTCTAGCGGGCAGGATCATCAAGAGGATCTTCTCGGGGATCTGGCGCGTCAAGACCCCAATTCGGAACATCAGGCATGAAGTCCTTACCGAACTCCTCCATCTCCTGGATGGCTTCTTCAGGAAAACCCACAAGCATCGGTCCAACCGTCTTGGGGTCAAATTTATATTGGGGATTTGTCACCAAGGTTCGAAAATTTTTGAAACCCCAATGGCAACCCCGAGCCCAACTCTGATCCCGAAGATGTGGTGCATAGCTCAACTGCTTCAAATAACGCTTGAGCTTTGCCCGATCGGCGTCATATCTAGCCCTAAGCCGAATTAAGAGACTCTCCGAGTGATCCTGCGCCTTAACAGCTTTATCTCTCTCGGCCGCAAGTCTTTCAACTTCATCTTTGAGCTTGTCCTTTTCGGCTTCGGTGCTCAAAGCATTTTTGCACGCCTCAGAGCATTCGTTCTGCACGGCCGACAAACGGATAGACAATTGATCTGCGAGATCCAGCTCGGAAGAAAGACTTGCAACAGAACGCGTGTACCGATCATTGGCCTCCAGTACTTCGTTCCTCAAACGAGCATTGGCAGAACGCATCTCGGATATGATCGAGTCCCGAGAGGCGAGTTCCTCGTCCTTGGACTGAAGAAGAGACTTCAGCGTCGCGACTTCGTTCTCTAAACCCGAGATACGAGCTTGCACTTCGGGGGCAGGAGTAGGCGGGGGCGCAAGACGATTCTCATACTTCTGCCAGAGGGCGGTCATCTTCACAAGGAGCTACGTAGAGAAAAGTAAGCAAAGTCAGAAGCAAGATGCAAACAGAATGAAAAGGCCTAGCTCCAGAAACTTACTTGATAATGGGAGATAAGAATGCCTTGAGCGATCTTCTCGGGAGAAGACGCCCCTGCATTTCCCAGATACCCTTCGGGGATTAGGTTCTTTATAGCCTCCATCGGATGACCCAGAAGACCCCTGCCTAAAACTTCGAAACCGGCCGAGACCCTAGAGGAAGAGCTAGGACCCACATTAGGTACAGTCCCTACACTTGGAGCCGCTTCGGACCCATCAGATCTTAATCTAGACTCGCTCCTAGTCGAAGTCTCGGGAAGCACACCAGCTTCAGGAAGGACACTCTCAGAGCCGATCCGAGACCCCTCAGGCACTCCGAGATGGGGAGTCACTTCGGGTTGACCCGCATCTTGAGCTTCAGAAGCAGAGCACGGCACCTCCTAATCAACCACTTCCCGAGAGGGGCTAGGCTCTTCGACATTGTCAGCCTCAGGTACTCCGTTATGAGTTCCAAGCTGCACAGACGCTTGGGGGGTGGCAGGCCCCGTTTCAAGGTTTTCCTCGGGAAGCGGTGGTGTTTCTGGACGTTCCGAAGAAGGAGTTCGGGGAATACCTTCAACTTCAAACTCCTCAACAAGAGGCTCAGCTCGGGGGGTGCCCACTTCTTCACCCATCTCTTCTAGAGATTCATCACTTGAAGCGATAGGCTCTTGGCGCACTTCCTCGGCATCAGAAGGTCTTATAACCGCCTTGCCCCACATCCGCTCGGCCTCCAAAAGCTTTTCAGCGATTCGATCCTGGGCTGTGAACTTCCGCTTCCTGGCTGGATGCTTCACCCTGCGCGCGACGGGAATGTCTCGGGCCTCAGGTACATTCCAATCTCCTTCTCCAGACCTTTCGGGTTCCGGGGCGTCCGTTGTCGACTCGGGTTCCGGGGCATCCGTTGTCGAAGTCCCGAGAGGAGGTTCAGCAAAAGAAGTTTCCGCACATTGTTCACCCTGGAACGAGGCCTCGGAGCCAGACTCATCCCGTAGAACAAAGGACGGAGCAGGACTAACCTCGGGTGTGAGAGAAACCTCGGGAATGAAACCCCGAAAGCTTGCAGATCCCTCTTCAACGTTCGCTCCAGACGACGGAGCCGAATGAGGAGTTCTCCTTGCACCCAAGGCAGCCAAAGGAATTTTCTGTTTCTTTTGCACAGGAACATCCCCGAGAACTTCTTCGGAATTTTTGAACGACCTCTTCTTAGTAGCAGGCCTCGGAGATGGAGGAGCGTCATTCCTCTTCTTAATAGCTCCCCTCTTAGTAATGAGCTGTTTGTCTCTCGGGATGTCGTATCCGAGAAATTGCCTTAAATTCTCCTCAGTAACAAGACTGTCAAAATCGACTTCTTCAAACCTTTCGGCCTTGACCCTAGCAGCCGACCACCCACTTATCTCTTTGACATCCTCCAGTTCGGATACACTGAGTGAAGGGGGGTCGCTTCGGTCAGGTCGTAGCAATTGCCAAGTCCGAGGCATCATACGGTCTTCAGGAAGAAGAGTGCCTTCGGGGCATTCCCACTCCCCGAAAACTCTGAAAAATTGCATCTCCCAGAATTTGTTGTTCGTTAGCCCACTCTTGAGCTTGATGAAGACAGGCGGGTGACGAACACAGAGTTCAATCATCCCCTCTGAAGTCTGCCTCGGTCTGTAGATATTGAAAAATTGCCGGATTTTCATCTCCTTCTTCAACACAAGCCTCCAAAGGATGTAAGAGGCAAACAGATACCGCCAAGCATTGGGCATTATTTGACTGGGTGCGATCATTAGAAAAAGGACGAAGTCACGAGCAATCTCCGGAAATGGTAATCGGAGCCCGGCAAGAAACATTCTCTCATACAGGGTAACGTCGCCACCGTTGATGATTCGAGCTCCAGGCGCCTGATAAAACAACTTCACTGTTGGAGAAATTTCATAGTTTGAACGAAGGACACCCTCATGCTTTGCAAAGATGATGGTGTCGACCCTGCTCTCCAAAGGAGAAAGATCCACAGAGCCGTCGGACCTCTTTGTCCGAGCCCGAGATGAGGCGGCAGCAGTTGAGACAGTCTTCTTGGGAGCCATAGAAGAAAGAAGAAGGGTGGAAACAGAAAATACAGAGAAAGGAAAGTTCAACAATGGGGATCGAGAGAGAAAGTAGGTAAGTGACGAGGAATGAACAGTAAACTGTTCAAAACTTTAAATACCCCCTCCCCTACGTGTCTGAAATACCAAAAGGCGCTGTCGATTCAAAATTTTCGAAGGTGAAAAGGCGCGCCTTCCGTATTCCAGGATTAAATGCACTGCCTCGACAATACCGTTTCATGATGACAAAAGGGCGGCGGTACAGAGCTGACGTCGTCATTGGAAAAAGAAGCGGTAAGATTTAAATGTTTGAACTGTTGAAAAGACGCGCCCTTCACAGTAGCAAGTACAGAGTGGCAGACGAAGAGTAATTCCCTTATTTCCCTTATCTCTGAAATCAGAGAATTAGGGGGGTAACTGTTAGGGATAAAATTAACCCTAGAAATACGTGGATTCAGAAACATCTCGGATCTATGCCTCGGACATTTATTTCGGCCAGTAAAGAAAAGATTGCCTAGGTATAAATATATCTCGGAGGTATAACGACGTCTCGGTGCAAATACATCTCGGAGGCATAACGACACCTCGGTCTTAACACTCCAGGTTACGGTATGTGGAACATCCCGAGATCTCCTAGTCTGAATGGAGCGAGCATATCTCGGATATTTGTGTCTCAGAGTAATAACGCCTCGGTGTGATATCGAGTCGGTGTGATATCGAGTCGGGGTGATATCTATTGGATGTGTCAACATCTCGGAGTATAAACATCTCGGACTTACACAACCCCGTTGTGGTACGGATATATCCCGAGATCTCCAGGTCGGAGCGAACACATCTCGGATATCATCGCCTCGGAGGTTGGCTGAAATGTGCAACAGTCTTCTAAAAGGTGCCATGCGCCACACTCGTCTTAGAGTGCGATAAGGATAAAATCCCAGAAGATCAGGGATAAACTACAGATCCATAATTTATGGGATAAAATGGTTATTGACACGGAATCAAGTTTAAAGAAGTACAAACGCGATCAACTACGGACTTCACACTCCTACTCGAATTCCCTGAAGATATAGTTAAAGTTCAACCAGGCTAGGACTCAAATTCCTAATCCAACTAGGTGTCAAGAAGGTCCGGCCTATAAATAAAGACCGTCACACCAGGTATAAAGACACGAATTCTCTAAGCTCTTGAGATTAAGATTCAGAATACTCTGCAGAAAACTGATTTAGACTGACTTAGGCATCGGAGTGGGCGTGGTCGGCACCCCCGACGAGTTGTTTGTTCTTTTTGCAGGATTGAGGTATTCGGTAGAAATCAGCAGCGAATCTTTAGGCGACATGTCACCATACCGGAAACTGTACCAACAAACTTATATGTAATTCCTATGTAGAATCCAAGGGCTCAATGAGGATTTCAAGGTGAGTACTTTTCTTAGTGGCCTAAAAAAAGAGATTAGGATTACTGTTACCATGCACAAACCAACACAAACCAAAGGACTTAACCAGAATCTTTGGATTAGCAAGGTTGCAAGAAGAAGAAGTGAAGATGAGAAGTCGAGGTCACACATACCAAGCTTGGGTAACCGATTCCCAGGAGTACACCAAGCTAGCTACAACTCCTGATCTGCCTAATCAACCTCTCATTACAGCCCCAAATCTAGCCCCTGAGACCCGAAACACCAACCCTCCATACCCTACCAATTTCAACAAGAGGCCTAGCATACCCATTAAGAAATTAAACCCAGCCCAAATGTAGGAAAGGAGGGCAAAAGGACTTTGTTACAATTGTGATGAAAAGTAGGGGTGTAAATTCGGAGTGGGTTCCCGGGTATTGGGTGAAAACCAGGAACCGGCTACGGGTACCAGGGTTTTTTATATTCAACACCTGGCCCCGGACCCGGGTATCCCGGTTATCCGGTCCGGGTGGTATATTTTTTTTTAAAAAAAATTAAAACTTGTGGAATCGAATTTCACAGAACTCTCGTAGGGGTTATCGTATACGGGAGGGGTCGAAGCGTTGGCGTGGCTGTACAGAGCCGAGTAGGGATTCGGAATTGGGGAAGGGTTTTGGGAGGATCGAGGTTGAAGGAGGGGCATAATTCGGAGCAGTCTGATGCTGATCGTTCGGTGGATAATAGGACTGCTGCTGATTGAGACGTTGGTAGGGCACGTGGGACTCGAAAGGAGGGAACGAACAGGGCAGATTGGGGTTTGTGGTTAGGGTGTACGAAGGAGCAATTGGAGGGGGAGGAGCAGTGGTAGGGACAGGATCGGGATTTCGAGAAAACGGAGGGTACGTGGAGGGATAAACGGAGCAATCAGAGGGAAAATAGCCGGAGGTGAAGGGTGGCACGGAGGCGTAAGGGTTCGGTAAAGGATCAGTGGGCTGAATGTCGTGAACGAGGCACAGTGAGGAAATTGTGATGGAGAGAAGGAGATGATTCAGAGAAGTGATGCAGAGTTTTGATTTTTGAATGGATTTTTGAAGTGATGCAGAGAAGTGAGCGGCGGCAATGAGGAAATTGAAGGGTCTTTGACTCTTTTGAGTTTTGATACTTGACAATGATAGGGCAACAAAATTGTTAAGAAAATGACAAAATGCTCATCACCCTTCTTAAGCCCATAGTAAGCTGTGTAGTATTAGGATAAAGGGCAAAAGGTAATTTTTCTTTTTTTAATTAAATAATCTACCCGGAGCCGGGTACCCAGGTATATCCGAGATTTTTTGAAATAAATACCAGGCTCCTGCTCCGGCTACTCGGGTACCACCCGAATTTTCCAGTTTCCCGGTTTTCCGGAGCCGGTTAATGCCCCGATCCGGTTTCCCAGCCGGTTATATCCGGTCCGGATTTACACCCCTAATGAAAAGTTCCAGCCTGGCCATAGATGTAGCCAACCTAGGCTCTTCTTGCTGAAAAGAATTGTGTTGGGTGAACAAGAAGAAATAAGGGTATAGGAGATAGTGCAAGAAGAGGATCCCGAGTGTGGCAGTAGACAAGGACTTGGTGATGTCTTAGTGTCTAGATGATTTAGGAGACTTCAACATGGGACACATGGGTGGTTGTCGACTGAAGAGCTGGACAATGAAGACAACTAGGTGCCACTTCAGTTTATGGTGCACGTATGTTACTTTAAGTTGTAGTTGTTGTGTGTTTGTTATTTGTCTGTAGTCTCTTATTTGAATTCCCTAAAACAGTGTTATCACAACCAACTTCTCCTAAGAAGTAAGGAGGTAGTTGCAGAGTTGTGTGTTCAGTTATGTTGTCGTGTGTTAGTGAGTTTGTGTGTAGTGGGTGCAACAACAAGATGCGTTGTTGATGCACGTAGGTAGTGGGTTGTTTTCTGTTATTGTCGACTTGTATTTTAACAGATTCAGATTATGGAATGAGTATCAAAAAAGTTAAGAAGTAAAGAAAGGAGGCCTGGCACCTTGAAGTGTCAATTTACTGCTTTATTTCTATCCATTTCAATTTCAACGATTTAGGCTCATAACAAAGAGGGAGAGAAAAGAGAAAGAAGAGAAAAGAAAGGGTGAGGGGGAGAGAGACGGATCCGAGCGTGAGGGAGAGAGGGAGAGGAAAAGAAAGAAAAGAAAAGAAAAGAGAAGAGATAGGGTGACGTGTTACTATGTGGGTGGTTGGGGGAAGATGAGACAATCCTCTCCCAGCCAACCAGATGCCGACACGTGGCAGGGAGATATTTCCTTGTTTTTAAAACCCCTAACTACAACAAATTATAGCAGGGCCTTATTTATTAGAATCCTATCTTTTAATAATTAACATTTAACCCCCACATATTTTTAACTACACTTTAATTAATGTAATTGACTCTTTATTCAACTAGGACCCACTATAATAATTATTTTAATTCCACTATTTTATTTTCTTAACATAAATACTATCACGTAAAATATAATTATTAGTCCCATAATTTAATAAATACAATTTATTAAATGCTAAATTCTTATTAATTTTTCTTGATCTTTACAACTTAGCTAGAATTGATCCCAATCCGTTTCAAACTCTAAATATATTATTACTAAGTATTTGATCTCTTTAAACATGTCCTGTAAATATTCATATTGAGTTTATTAGCTAGACCATAAATCAGATTTTAAGATATTTTAATATCTTAAAATATGAGATATTATAGTAACAAATAATTAATGGTAAATACTTTATCACCAACAGTTATATCCATATTGCCATTTCTTCATTGAAAGAATTGAATGCTCGGATCCCTTGAATTCAATCTTTTGGGAGTGTAATGTACAGATTCTTTACATAACAAGACTATGAAAAGAAATACGAAAAGGAAAGACTTGGCTATCAAGGAATCGTACGTAGAGGGCATAAATATCTTCTACAAGGAAAGCTTAGTTAGTAGCTGCTGTGAGGTTCACGCTGGAGACTCCTTGGTATATATGTGTTGCACAGCTGGGCAACAATTAATCAATGAAGATCTGGAAAATATTGTAGGAAAGAAGGGAATCAGCTAAATGAATGCAAGGAAATTAGAAATGAGGTGGATATCGGTTCGGTAGGTGGTTAAGTCGGTTAATTCGGTCGGTTAACCGACTTTTGTCGGAATGCAGTCGGTGAATCTATTTCGATTAAGTTGGTTAAGCGGTTAATAGGCGGTCAGTTAAGTCGGTTAAAAAATTAATAAGCGGTCGGTTAAGTCGATTAAATTGGTTAATAGGCGGTCAGTTAAGTCAATTAATTTAGTTAATAGGCAGTTGGTTAAATCGGTTAACGACATTCAGTTATCATGGGTATGAAACGATGTTGTTTTGATATTTTTTTTTTTGATTTTTGATTTTTTATATTAAAAAAAAAATCAAACGTTTTGTTCTTACTAAAACGACGCCGTGTCGTTTTATGTTGGTTCGGTTAATCAGTCGGAATAAAGGTGGTTCCGTTCAATTACCAATTAAAAGGTGGCTCAGCTCGGTTTAGTTACTGAACCAGTTTTCGGAACAAAATTTATGCCGACTACCGAATTGAAAATTAGTCAACAGATGGTCGATGACGGTTCGGTTTGATAAGCGATAAGTAAATGGTAGGCAGATAATTTTGCCCACCCCTAATTAGAATCACGTTGCTGCAATTGATATTGTTGTGGGACCACTATGATTCTTTCCCGAATCTTCTCATTTACTTTCATTTCATATAGTTTGTCATCAATTTTATTACCAGATTTTATTGGTGTTCTTAGATCCAAAATTCGTGCATGCATGTATGGATTTGGCGGTAAACCACTTGCAAGACAGGAAAGGGGGTCATCAGCTTGCCTTTGATCCAGAGACTAAAGGCACTGCGACACCCAAGTCAATGTGCAGACTGCAACATATATATCGCAGCAGTTCTGCTATAAATTGCAGAGAGCTTTTGCCTTGATCACCACCATAGCTCTCAAAAGGTGTTGATCCAGTAACATTCAAAGTAAGCAGCCTTTTATATAATCATAATATTGAAAGATTTAGGAGAAGAACTGGTTTGGTTAACTTACCAAAACCACCAGTGCAGTGTCTTGTATTTATAAAGTCATTTACAGGAGTAAGAAGTGATTGTACTAGGTTTACAGAAACAGAAAAATCAAAGAATGCAGAAAAGGGAAACGCTACGACTAGAGTGTGTGCTGTGTTAATGAGCAGAAAGTGATCCGGGAAACATGGAGCTTCAGCTTGTAGCAGGAATCCAGGTGACTAGGCTGCTGCATGCTCCTGTTGTCAGCTGCTGTGAGAGAGCAAGTCAGGAAAGAGGAAAAAGGCTTGTGCTGAGTTTGAGGAGCAGATCCGGAAGACATGGAGCAGGAATCCAGGGGAAAGGAGGCTGCAAGCTGCTGGTCTGACAAGTAGCTGTTGCTGTAAGAAGGCTCTCCTTTGCTGATTTTCAAGCTAGTGTCAGCCCGTGTGAGCATAGCTCACACGGGCTGTGTTGCAGTCAAATGAAAAAGAAGAACAACCAGATCGTAGGGCGTTGGCCAAAGGGCTCTGATACCATGAAAGATTTAGGAGAAGAACTGGTTTGGTTAACTTACCAAAACCACCAGTGCAGTGTCTTGTATTTATAAAGTCATTTACAGGAGTAAGAAGTGATTGTACTAGGTTTACAGAAACAGAAAAATCAAAGAATGCAGAAAAGGGAAACGCTACGACTAGAGTGTGTGCTGTGTTAATGAGCAGAAAGTGATCCGGGAAACATGGAGCTTCAGCTTGTAGCAGGAATCCAGGTGACTAGGCTGCTGCATGCTCCTGTTGTCAGCTGCTGTGAGAGAGCAAGTCAGGAAAGAGGAAAGAGGCTTGTGCTGAGTTTGAGGAGCAAATCCGGAAGACATGGAGCAGGAATCCAGGGGAAAGGAGGCTGCCGGCTGCTGGTCTGACAAGTAGCTGTTGCTGTAAGAAGGCTCTCCTTTGCTGATTTTCAAGCTAGTGTTGAGGTGCTGATTTTATCTTCTAACAAATATATCATTCATGGTAACATGCCTTTGATATAATCATCAGGGATAATTATACATCATACGTACAGTAACATTACTTTTATTTATAGCATAAAATGTCAAACACAAGCGACCAGAAAGTGGCTGATGAGATCACATGATCTCACACTCAAATCTCATTACACAAAAATAAAAATAAAAAATTGCACAAATTGCACACTAGCTTGCATTGTACTCATACGTACATATGACTGCTCGCTAATTAAGAAGTGGCCGATTTCCATAGTATAGTATGCTGGGAACGCCTTCCTCGTTGCAGCAGGCAGCTAGAGGAAAGTGGTAAATTCCTCCATGTTGCGGTGACACTAAGGACACCTCATGCGCTCTGGAATCCTTCCGGCATTGTGCGAGAACTCGAAGCGGCAGCAGGGGGGTATTTCTCACCATGACGCAGGTCATGGTGGTTCTTGAAAGCCACATCAAAACCCTGCAGCACCACATTCTCCTTCCATATCTCATACTCCAACAAGGTGGTCCAAACCGTGTTTCCATGCCCATTCACCACAATGCTAGACCCTTTGCTAAGCAAAGCCCATCCGCCCTCTCTGTCGTAGCTAAGCAGCCTCTTTATCTCTTGCATCACCAGGTCCACATGGCCGTCAGCCTTGCCTAGTTGAATCTTCGAGAACAGCATGCTCTCAATCCGGGTCCAGAAGAACCATATCATTATGGCTGGGTCTTGCAAGTAGGACGAACTCAACTTCTCCTCCACGATGGTCGCTATGACTCGCTGGACTTGCTCTTTGTTGCTGCTTTTTCCAACATAGAACATCTCAATGGGTATGCGTGCCGCCCTTGCGACTTCGCGTGCTGAGTTTGTAAATTTCCGAACCCACTCAGTGTCGTCCCCTCCATACAAGAAAATGTATTTTCCTTCTTTAATCTGTTAACAAATCAACAAAATATATAATTAATTAAGTAGATATATATGGATTGAGCAATATTAATTATCTACAATAATATTACTCACCCAGTTGAGTATTGTTTGGTCAATGCCATCCACCAGCAGCTCAAGCCTCCAAATCTCGTCCCTCCAGAGCTGTTCTTCTCTCAAACTGGTGAAAGGAAAGGCAATGCTTCCCCAAATGCACATCATGTGAATTGCATTGGGGGACACCACCTTTCCTTGAGGGTCGAGCACCACAAGGATAGGCTTATTCCTGAAGTGCCACTTCTCCTTGATGAACCTGACCACTGGCTTTCCTATCAACGAAGGGTGGTGCACCGTGTACCACGGCATTCTAGATTGCACGGTCTCAAATTGTTTTTCCAGGGGGTTACTCCACTGGACCGAACGGTCCACAAGCGGAATCCACACAAGCTCATACGGACTTTCGAGCCTCGTCGAGTGCATCCTGGACTCCATATAAATATGTTCAAGAATAGCAAGCTCTTCTTGGGAGATGTGTAATATATTATTCCTTTTTGGTTGTGGCCTTTATATCACATTTACGGTATTTACTATGTTTATTATTTTTTCAATAAACATATACGGCATTATGGATATTTCCATTAATTTAGATTACCGTAAATATGGAATCGGTATTATGGTTATTTCTATTAATTTAGATTACCGTAAATATGGAATCGGTTAATTGATTTTAAAATCAATTAACGATATTGTTTCCTTGATGGAAGGAAACAAATACGGTGTTTACCATTTTGAGGGTCCCTAACTTAGCCTATAAATAGAGTGCCTGTGTACACCATCAGTACAGCCATCAAGCAATAGGCATAGGTTAGAAGATCCCTCAAATAATCTTTCTTGTTCTTCAGATGGATCGTGGAGACGCTTGAGCAAACATGGCTAGAGGTAAGCCTGAATCTTGTTTATTCGTTTTCCGCTGCGCATGTTAGATTAAATAATATGTTGATTATTTCTAACATGTGGTATCAGAGCCAGCCTCTGTGCTATTTTGCTCAGCATATAATTTTACTATGCGTTATCAATATTGAATCAAGTATTTTTTATTGGTTATCAATATTGAATCAAGTATATTCTATTTGGTATTGTTCACTTCTGTTTGTCAATATTGTTTGAGCAATATTTCGTCTTTTGTGACATGATAGAAACGCATTAGCGATTATTTTGTGAATATTTGTTGTTCACGTACTGTTTGTGAAAACCCATAAATTTGATATAACTATTTTTTGTTTTATCACTATTCTGTGTATTGTGATATACTGCCTAATTTTGAGTTGTTGTAATCTTGATATGGGTATTTTCATAAAGGGGTGGCGGCTAGGGTTTCATTTTTTAGGGTTTTCAACCCATCTGGAACATTACGGGTCGGGTTGGTTGGTGACTGGGTAGGGTTTCGACCCATTAAAGTTTTTGGGTTTGATATATTTTCGGGTAGGGTTTTTTAAAACCCATGCAGTTTTGGGCCATTTAAGTGGGCTGACCTAGTTTGGGCCAGCACTATACATAGACCCAGAGGCCTGACCCGATTAAGTGGGTTGACCTAATTGCCAAATACAGTAGCCCATTTGGAGTCTTGTGATCCAAAAGCCCAACCCAATATAGTAGCCCAATACAGATACCCAACCCAAATTAAGTGGGTTAACCCAATTGGGTCAGCCCAATACAGCAACCCTTTTTCAGTAACCCATCAAGTTCTTTTTAAAAGGGGAATTTAGGCCTTATGGTGTTTAGAACCTGGGTTCACCAGGTGTAAAGAGCCTTGGCCACTTACTAAACCATTAGGCCATGTGTTTTATTATGTCCTCATATTAAAGTTTTATTCCCTTTATTATTTACAGTACTGTGTATTAAAATTATTGTTTATTTAATACATGAATTGAGGAATATATATTTTAAATTTATATTGTTTAAATATAAATTGTTTGATGCCTAAACCTAAGAATAATTAACAATACCATATATACTGGTGTGTTTACAGTAATATCTAAGAATGCAATGTCGGGGAAAGTTCTGGCAAGGAAAGTCTTGGGATTTAAGTGTGTCCGGTGTGACCCCCCTCACTTTCCTGGGAGCTCATCTGCTTGCACCTTGGAAAATGCTGTTTACCCCATTTAAGTATTGGTTTGTTATATTCCTAAGGCCATTAAGGGGGCATCTATAAAGTTGTTAGATGTTAATGAAGTAGCAATTATCATGATAATTTTGGGAGAGCCACAGCATCCCAATTTTGAATGACAATTGCATCAAGATTACACACACGTAATTATCATAATAATTATGGGAGAGCCAAAGCATCCCATTTTTGTATGATAATTACATCAGGATCACACGCATGAACCTCATAAAGATTTATTAGATGTTCATGAATTACAGCGTGATTATTATGATTTTGGGAGAGCCAAAGCATCCTAATTTTGTAATAATTGCATAAGGATCGTACACATGAACTTCATATAGAAAAATTAACATCGTATTGTAATTAACTCATAAATTTAATTACCTATCCCCAAAGGGAAGTTTTTATTTTTATGACTTAATTAGAATGAGATAACAAATTTAGTATTAAAAGTAAAATTTCTTTCGGTTGCCCAAAGGTACGAAGAATTTTATTTATTAATATTTAAATTTATTAGTCTTATCAATAAAGAGTAAATTTCATGCGTGATGCAACCTTTGCCCAAAGGTAGGTTGAAATTTACTATTTAAATTGGCATTGGCTAATTTAAAATAAAGTTAATTCATAGCATTAAAGTATTTATTTTAATTTTGGGTTATTGCAGCTATTCCTGTTACTCTACCTTTTGGTGGTTTTATATTCCAATACATTATGATAATATTTTTTTGACTGGAAAAATGATTGATATGCTTTTTCATTTGGGGTGTTAAAAATTTTGGTACTCCGTGTGGACAAACCACCTACTCCCGCGGAATTAAGTACGCCACGTCCGCGGAATTAAGTACGCCACGTGAGATTATTAAGCATGAACGGTGGGAGTGATTTAATCACTTAAGTTAGATGTTCATGAAATCTCATGTCACTAAAGTCATCAGGGATTTATTCCTGAATGTTTTAGAGCCAAAGTTTTATAAAGGTTGTTTATGAACATTTAGTAAGTTCAAACAAAACTTGGCCAGCACCCTAATAGAAAAAGCTTTAAAGACAAACGTTTTACAGTTTCTGAAGTGTTTATAATCCCATTATGGGAATGAAGGATATTATAGATTAGCTTAAGTCCCTAAAGATTGAGATTTTTGAGTCATTGTTGGTCTATTTCAATTTTTTGAATTCTCTCTTCTAAGTGTAGAATTTTATCTTGTAACACACGTAAGGATAAATGGTTAGTAAATAAACTTCTAACCATGTGTGTTCAAGGATATGAGAGAATTTATAAAGTGTTCACATGATTATTCATGTCAAAGGAAGGACCAATAAATGCAATCATGTCCAACACTTAAAGCATGAGAATAAGGTGCCAATAAAGTATTATGGCAATCAAGATACATATTTCTCATGAAATAAGGAAAATTAAGGGCATATAAAGAAAGATTGCATGAAGTATAAGAAATGACTTAAAATAAAGATAATCTCCATATCTAGTATGTCGTGAATCTCTTTTAGTGACTCAATCAAATATATTGTGGATTGATTATGGTTTAACAATCCACATTGTCAACACAAATGCAGAGTCCTTTTTAAAATGGATAACACGTGTTTATAATTTGAGCTTGTTGGGATCTATAGGTTAATTTTAAAATTCAGTTATAATTTTGACCTCAAAAAATGATTTATATTCCATAATCTTTTTGAAATCTATTTTCTAGTTTGGCTTATTAAAAATTTCAATTTTATTTTAAACTTGAAATTTTTCTTATTTTTTGGTGGAATATTGGTTGGGGTTTATTTAAAGTCTATTTAAAATTGACCTACGTCCCAATTTTTGAAACAAAATTATTTGTTTATTTCTGCATAGTGATGTTGACGTAAAGTAGAGTCTTTAAGAATTTAAAAATGCTCTTGTTATGGCTTTGGAGATTAAAATATATCTCCATACAGAAAATAAAAGTCGGTGATTTACTGACTTTGGTACTTGTGTGGATTGCATAAGGGAAAGCATACCAACAAGACCATTAGAGGTGCCAAAGAGAGCCTTTTAAAATTCTTGAGATCATGTACATTGAAATATGTTAACCTTTCCATACTCATTGCCTAAATGGTCAGAGATATTTTTATCTCTTTCAGTGATGACCATATAAAGTTTATGTATGTCTATCTTCTAAATATTAAAGCTGGGGTATTGAATGCTTTCAATATCTATAAGGAAGAAGAAGAGAAACAATATGAAGATCATAAGATCTAATATAGGCATAGAGTATTAAGGTAGGTACACACAAAGGGAAATGATTAGTAATACTAATCTGCTATTACCCTTATAGAGTAAAGCTTTGAAGACCATTGTGTATATGTTAAATAGTATTCCATCTAAGGTTGTCCATAAGACACCTTTTAAAGTATGAAATAGATGGAAGCTTAGTTTAAATTATTTACACATATGGGGTTGCCTTGCTAAAGAGAGGATTTATAATCCTCGCCTAAGGAAATTAGATTCAAGGACAATCAGCGGATCTTTTATAAGCTATCTAGTAAACTTTAAAGGGTTTTACTGTTTTATTATCCTTCATATAAGCCTAGAGTTGTTGATTGTAAAATTTCTAGAGGATACGGAACCTAGTGGGAGTGCTCATTCACATAAATTGGAATTTGAGAAAGCACTAGAGTTGGCCAAATCTCCTCCTCATAGAGGATGATTGATTGTATTCAGGAAAATCAGATTGATTATCCTGAGCCACAATCACTTCTAGAACAACCAACTCATACAGAACAGGTTCAAAATCTATTCTCCCATTGCAAAATGCAGAGGAAGTAGAATTAAGAAAATCCTATAGAATAAGTAGATTAACAATTCTTAGTGATTATGTTGTATATCTCCCAGAGTCTGATGTTGACGTTGGACATAAAGATGATCCAAATTTGTTTTCACATGCTATGAATGGAGAAAACTCCTCATTGAGATTCAGTGCCATGAAGTGAGAGCTAAGTCCATGGCTGAAGGGTCGAGCTAGACTCGTAGCCAATGGTTTTACTCATAAGGAAGGCATTGATTATCGTGAAACATTCTCTCCAGTGTCTAAGGATGGTTCATCAAGATGATCATAGCATTAGTAGCTTATTTTTGATCCAGAGCTACATCAAGTGGATGCGAAAACAACTTTTCTGAATAGGGATCTTAAGGACGAGGTTTACATGAAACAATCAAAAGGTTTTATAAATAACAGTCAGAAAGCTTGCAAATTAAAGAATTCTATTTATGGGCTGTGATAGATCTCTCAATGGTAAGATACTTTTTACAAGGTTATTGTTTATAGAAAACCTTGTTGATTAGTATATATACCTTAAGGTCAGTGGGAGTACAGTAATCTTTCTAGTCCTATATTTGCAAGTGGTGATTTAGGTTTGCTACATAAAGTTCACAAAACTTTGAAATGAAGGATTTGGGTGAAACCTCTTATGTCTTTTGACATAGAGATTCACAGAGACATAAAGAATATTAACATTGTCTCGGAAGGCCTACATTGAAAAAAGTTTTGGAAAAAATTTAGAATGAAGGATTTGCACCTTCAGTAGCAATTAAGAGGGATTAATTAAATACAGATTAATGTCCCAAAAGGTATTGGAATAAGGGCAGATGAAAAGTTTTAAGCGTCTGCATTATACATAACCATATGACTGACAATAAGTATATTGAGTCAATAAAGTGCTGCAAATAAAGCCTTGCGGGATATGCAAGGAACCAAGAAGAACAACTTAACCTAAGGATACACTTTCCATTTGAAGGTGGTTAGTTGTTTAGATTTGAGTTTGCTGATTGTGTAGATAGTAGAAAGTCTACTCTAAGGTATATATCTTTTTATTGAAGGATAGATCCTAGAGATGCAGTTTGCAGACTATAGTTGCTACGTCTACCAAGAAAGCTAAAAGTCTAGCGTGCTATGAATTTGGTACACAGGCATGATGGTTGAGACATTTGTTAAAAGTCTCAATCTTGTCGATTTTACAGTTAGACCATAAAGATACTCTGTGGTAATTCTACTATAATCTTCTTTTATAAGAATAAAGAGTAGAAGCAGAAGTAAATCGACATTAAGTATCTCAGTACGAGAGATAACATTAAGAGACATAAAGGGTCTATTGAGCATATAAGTACTGAATTAATGATTGCGGATCCCATGACTTAAAGTTTACCGGTAAAGAAAGAATAAAGTCATGCGGAATATATGAGACTCATTAATTCATTTTCGCTTGGTTTGTCTCTTTTTGGTCTATAGACATAAAGTTATTGTAATAAAGATTTTTTGTGCACATTTGTTATTTTATCCATGAGGATAAATAAAGTTGGACCCGAATGACTTATAGGAAGTTCATTCATAAAGCTTGATTATCCATAAGGTACTCATGTAAGGAGTGTTTTACATCGTGATACATGGAAGGGACGACCTAATTTTATAATGGTTTTACCGCCATGATTCGTGTGAAACATTTCTTAACTGAGTTGGAGGATTCCATAAAAGATTGGCCAAAACTAAAGAACTTAATACCATATGGTCATGTGTTATAAAGTCCAAGTGGGAGAATGTAATATATTATTCCTTTTTGGTTGTGGCCTTTATATCACATTTACGGTATTTACTATGTTTATTATTTTTTCAATAAACATATACGGCATTATGGATATTTCCATTAATTTAGATTACCGTAAATATGGAATCGGTATTATGGTTATTTCTATTAATTTAGATTACCGTAAATATGGAATCGGTTAATTGATTTTAAAATCAATTAACGATATTGTTTCCTTGATGGAAGGAAACAAATACGGTGTTTACCATTTTGAGGGTCCCTAACTTAGCCTATAAATAGAGTGCCTGTGTACACCATCAGTACAGCCATCAAGCAATAGGCATAGGTTAGAAGATCCCTCAAATAATCTTTCTTGTTCTTCAGATGGATCGTGGAGACGCTTGAGCAAACATGGCTAGAGGTAAGCCTGAATCTTGTTTATTCGTTTTCCGCTGCGCATGTTAGATTAAATAATATGTTGATTATTTCTAACAAGATGTCCAGGCCTGAAATCAGCAATAACACTTTCTTCCTCCAAAGAACGTCCATGTAAACCTGGGTTTTCCAAACAATTAGGTACAGAAAATTAATAGAAACTTCTACTTGAATTAAAGCTTCAAGCAACAGTAAGTAATAACAGTACGCAATCATGTACGTATACGTACGTTTAGAAGAGCCAACGTACCCTTGTCCTAGGCCTGTTGTAACCATCAACAAGTGGCTGCAGACGATCATCCCTAGAGTAAATCAGGGCCTTGAGAACCCTCTTGTTATCAATGTGGGTAATCTTGAAGAGATCGACAAGCATTTGGAAAGATTCATCCTCCCTCTTTCCCTCTGCATCGAATGGCAGATATTTAATGCTCTAGTTATTTTTATGGCA
Organism: Alnus glutinosa; assembly: GCF_958979055.1. NCBI lineage: Eukaryota > Viridiplantae > Streptophyta > Magnoliopsida > Fagales > Betulaceae > Alnus > Alnus glutinosa. The sequence continues at coordinate 37,256,636 of NC_084887.1, read as the reverse complement.
TTAATTGCACGGTTTGTAACACACATACACGTACACGTACACGTACATGCAGCATAAAAATCACTAATTACCTATGTATTGGTAGCACATATCCAGCTGCTTCTTAAGATAGTCACGTATGTTTTTGAGCTTGTGAGGAAGGGTGGATAACTGATCATCCCAATGCGCCTTTGTGGCGGTCACAAACCTGGAGCAATCATTAGCCACATGCATTAACCACTACAGCTGCATTAATGGTATATATATAAAGCCTTTACTATTGTAAAAGCTCATAATTTAGGTTAGATTTGAGAATAAGAAATAGAGACACATAGAATTAAGGTGGTTCAGCCAATATATAGTCTATGTCCACACATCAAAATCTTTTCTTATCTATATATTTACTTTATTCATTTGATCGTATAAAAGACTTTATTTATAAAGAAAGAGTCTGAATGTTACAGGTCTCTTATACTTCTACATTAACAACAATAAATTTAATTTATCATCCTATAACTCTTGTCTCCATCTTGAGTGCTTGTACACTTTTTGTAACTCTTGTCCCAATAACTATATATACACTAGCCAGCTCTTCTAATAAATAATTTTTGTAAGTTAATTACTAAGTATATATAATAATTAATTTCAGGAAAAACATACTCGAAACCCATGCTAGTGAAGCTAGTAATATGAGTTGCGCAAGTGACGATGCTCCTGATGGTCCAAAAGAGAATGGTTGGAATATTAGCGACCACGGCTGTGGATAATGTACGTACCTCCGGTGTGATATAGTTGGATGGTAATTCTCTAAACCCAACCAAACAGCGGGTCACTTCCAATATTGCCCTGATTAGATCATTAACAAGTGTTATGTGCCTCAGGGTCGTCATGTCTTTGGCAAGTTGGTTTGTTGAGTAAATCTGGGCAAGGAGCCAGAATTCTCCATAGTGCAAAGCAAAAGCAGCTAGCGTCAGCACCAACTTATCATCCCATGCATAGTGTGATATCATATTAAATACCGACAGCGTTTTTTGGTGTGCATCCGTGTCACTCAGAGCCTTGTATGATATCTGCAATTCATACATATATGCATTATTTGAAAGCGTTGATGTACGTAGTGCTAATTAATTAAATCTGTGGAAAATTAAAGTACTATATATATTATAGATCAGGTATCAGAAATGTCATTTTGTATGTAGTATTAATGAAAATTTCATATTAATCATCGTTCGTTATAATTACCTCGACGGAAATTCGATCCATTGTATATGACAGGGCATCAGGAATGGCAAGGAGACTATCTTGGTGGGTCCTTTCCTCCAAGCTTTCAGTGTGTGCTTGGGTACCCTGCAGTAAAACAAGAGCAGTAATATTTAGAAAAGAAAACAACGTACGAGGATGGATTGATCAAAGTTGTATCGGAATGGCTTCAGTCAAATAAAATACATATTAGAAGGATTAATTAGTTAGTATTATACTATACCGTTGTAATGAGGGCATCAAGGTTTGGAGTAGCACGATTAAGAATGTCATCAACAATATAGAGAAGGGGTTTGATGTCAACTTCTCGGCCATCTGGAGCATGGGTGGCCTGAATTTGCTTCATGTCTTCATCGGACAATGATAGCATGCTGCTTCGGACATTTTCGATCAGCTGGGCAGAGCTGGAAACGTTGGGTTGCTGCAAAGAACCGGCTCCCACCTTGCTTTCCATGTCGTCGTTCAAGACAAAAGCAAATGATCGAAGATTAGAAACTCAAGGTTTAGGGTACGTAGAGGGATGATCGGAGGAGAAGATGGGAAGCTTGGCTTGTGTGTTTTTATTGCAGTTTGGGTGTATATACATATGGGGGATGATTGGGGTACAACCCCTTTGTACAACTTTAGCACAACCCACTCATAATGAGGTGGGGTCCATACACGTGGGCTTCACCTCATTGTGAGTGGGAGTTGTGCCAAAGTTGTGATGGAGTTGTATATTTATCATTTCCCTATACATATAACCATCGAGAAAGGGAATAAAGTCCAAGCTGCATCAAATTCCTTGCTTCCAATGCAGTTAAAAACATTACAAGCCTGGCTTTTTGGAGGTCCCATATGTCTCACAGCTAGCTAGCTAGCTAGCTTCTTTGTCCAGGATCCTAGCCTGAAGCACTAGTATAAGTCCTTGCCGTAGATCCTAAAAATCTCCGGGTCCCCACCCCTTTGTTGGTTGGAAAATGATAAATGTACATCACATGTACAACAAGTATACAACACCCCTCTCACATGGGGTGGGCTCTACACACTGTAGGGCCCACCCCATGTGAGAGGGGTGTTGTACACTTGTTGTACATGCGATATACGGGAATCACCTCTCTTGTTGGTTAGCTCCATGTTCCAGAGAAGATTAACACGCTAATATTGTAAAATAATTATGAGATATAACATTGTGGAACAACCAAGTAAATATTGTGATCAGATAAAATACTAATGTTAAAAACTACTTTCTTTCTTTTTTTGGCTTTTTTTTTTTTTTTTTTTTAATTATTCCATAATGCCAAGGTAGCACTTCCAACCAAAAGTGTAAGTTTTTTTTTTTAAAATAATTGATCCAAAGATTGGTTAACAGTACTTTCTTATAATGTGAGCTAGTGAGGGTAATTATAGGATAAAAAATATAATTTCTAACTTACATTACTCTGTACAATAATTGTAAAATAAAAATTTAATTTATAGCATTAATTACTCTTTTGACAAATAGGTAAAATGGTAGGATAAATTCATTGGTTTTCCAAGTGACGTGATATTTTAGAATATAATTAAATGATTAAATTCACACTTTTGTATTAGCTGCTTCTTCTTCTTTTTTTTTTTTTTTTTTAGAAATAAGAGATTATTTAATATGGTATCGGTAATGCTCCAACTTTTAATTAACAAAGCCAAAAGTGAAAGTATTTTATTTTACTTCATACATCAAAGATAATAAATCTGGCAACAGAATATTTTTCTTTTAAAAGGTAACCCGCATATAATGGTACATGAGAATTGTTGTATAAACCTCAATTAAATAAATAAAAATATTATGTTCTTACATTTCAAATACACAATAGTGCATTAATATTAAACATAAGTGCCACATGCAGCACATTAACAAATATAAATAAAAGTGTTCATACACATATAACAAAGAAAGCATTTACATATCAACAAGAAGCAGTATAATAAAGACAAGTTAAACATAGCAATCCAACAAAAGGAGGCAATAAGTAGCCTCATCCAAGATGATTAAAACTAGTGAAAGGATCCTTATCCTCTTCTGCCAAACCTGCATCATAGTCTATGTAAATGTGGGGTTACCACATTAACATAGACAAATAAGTGAGTCCACTGTTTCATACGTATAAAGGTCATCGAATTCTTATGGTATCAGTAATGACATATAGGTTATTATTAGTACATTCATATGCAATATAAAAACAATCTTATAATTGCAAATTATTATTTATTTATATACTCTCGTTCGAAGGCCATTAAATCATTGTTTATCTTATTATTATTTATCATCCTCACATTTTATGGCATTAGCAGCTATAACTTTTGTGACATCCTACATTGCCTGAGAATGGGAAAGTGCTTATATGTACAAACACACCCTTCTTGACATAACGTGTTTTAAAGCCGTAATGGCCATGAACTTATCAGAACTTCGCGATTAAGCATGCTTTTGCGAGCGTAGTAGCAGGACGGGTGACCTTCTTAGAAATTTGGTTTGGGGAAACCAAAAGCAGACAATATTGTGTCGTTGGAGTGGGTCGTTACAAATGGTATCAAAATCATTCCCCAGCCTGAGATGGGGGGAACATACACAAGCCCATGAGGGTCGCCAGGGGCACTTGCTGAGACACTCAGAATGGGATGATCTCATGAGGGTCACCAACGGAGACGTTGGATCCCAAGAGGGGGGGTGATTGTAACATCCTATATCGCCTGAGAATGAGGATGCGCTTATATGTATAAACGCAGTCTTCTTGACACAACGCGTTTTAAAGTCTTGATGGTCATGAACCTATCAGAACTCCACAGTTAAGCGTGCTTCTGTGATAGTAGTACCATGATAAGTGACATCTTAGAAAGTCTGGTTTAAGAGAACCAAAAACAGACAATATTGTGTCGTTGGGATGGGTCGTTACAACTTTTCAATCCACTAGCAACTACAACTTTCTAACTTATTATTATTATTCGTGCTTGGCAGCTACAACTTTCTAGCCCACCGATAGGTACAACTTTTCAGCTTTTTATCAATTCATTATTTAGTTTTATCATTAAGGCACAATATGCATTATCATATTTATTTGCACACATTTAAAGCAGTTGATGAATAAACCAACAATCATTATATTATGGAACCAACATTATTTCTCAAAAAATTTCACATTTACTAAACCTTCATAAAATAACACAATAAGTAATATTCTTATTAAAACCAATATCATGTCTTAATAAGTAATTTATACACACATACAAACTTCATTCTTGAGTCAAAAAAAGGATTCTCCACACAATGTCCATTGCAACATAATCGCATACATGTGTAATGGTGTGTTAGTCTAATATTATCGCAAAGCTCAATATAACTCTTGACATTTTTAGCCTTTTAAAACATAATAATATCGCTTAAATATTATGAAGGCATATTTAAAAATAGATAGGTAGCATTTTGATTTTCATGTATTTTTATACGGCTATTATTACGGCATTTATATAGTTAATGCCTAATATATTTTGAAGAAAAACTTGCATTACGGCGGTGTTAGTGTAGTTAATGTGTGATACTAATAATATAAAAACAATTAGAGTAATGGCATTAATACAACCAATGCCTAATACATTTTATATAAAAATGTGCAGAATAATGGCATTAATTAGTATAGTCAATGCATAATATATTTTATATAAAAACAAGCAGAATAATGACATTAATATAGCTAATGCTTAATAACGTTTGAAATAAAATGGGCAGCGCAACAACAACATTAATATAGCCAAAGCCTAATATATTTTATACAAAAACGGGCATCATGACAGTACTATTATGGAATATCTAATTGAATTTGGGTATCACAATGTCGCTATGGTAATTAATTGGAAACAAAGCTTTAAACACTTTAACCAAGAACCAAGATCAAATAACTGAAGATTATGAAACAAGATCCTAAGCCATATGGATGTTTTCTTCTCTTCCTAACTCACTTCCTCTCTCTAGGTTGTGAGAGCTTCGCTCTCGATCTAAAAGCTTATAGAATTTTGGTGAAGAGTGAAGGAATGAAGTGAAAATTGCTTCAGCCCTGGGTTCTATTTAAGGCAAATGAAGGGCGCGCTAGGATTGAATACACAAAACAGCACAGGGAGTACCCACTCACATTCTCATACATACATAAACAAGGCTAACTAGCTAATACGAAAGAAACGAATGTACGTACATATATATATATATATATATACCTGGGTGCTGATAGATGTTTGAATCTTCACGCACGTACGTACATTTATGGCAGTCCAGTACCCGCTTTCCATCGCTTTAGTGGCGATACCTCTCTCAAGCATTCCTTGATAAAAGTGGATTTTGTGGATTCTGCAGATATTATGCGCTCGCGTTTCACTTTAAGTGCCTCAATATCTCTATTGATTTGATCAAGAGCATTTTTTCTTTCCTTTCTAACATAAAGGCCGATGCTAGCACATGAGACTCTCTTGAAATGATCGACAACAAATTGAATACTAAACCCTGCTCTTTGCAAGGTTTTCAAAACTATCGACCATTTGAGAAGAAACTCAGGGGTGATATCCACAACCCTGATGTTTTTCATGCTATATATGCACTCGCATAACATGTGAAAGAGAAACACTTTTACCCTCCGACTTAATAAGGACTCGGCGCTAATATCCCCTTCAGAAAGTAAGTTCTTGAGGATAGGGGCCAACTTCTGAGTAACTACGTAATCTCCAACATTAACAGCCTCTTCTTTATGATCCAACTTTTCTGAAAACTGCTCAATCAAATCCAGAAAACTGCCCTGATCATATTGATCTGTAGGAATATTCTGTGTGTCATGATCAAGAAACTCGATAAATTGTGTATACGCCTTGTCAGAAAATAGGACAGCTTCATCAGGGTCATAAAATAATATCTCTTTAGCAGTAGCTGTTTCCCTTTCTATAGCCTCTAAAACAGTACCCAACTCCTTTTTCTCAGCTTCACTCAAAGATTTTAAAATTTTATACAAAATCAAATTAGGTTCGAGTTGCAATTGCTTTTCTTTCTCTTGCACCATCTGTTTTGCTGCCTCTTTGGTAATCATCCTAACAAGCTGTCCATTAGGAGTTATCAACTCTACATCTCCACGCTCTGCCTTTAGCGACGGTATTACCTAGAAACCAACCAAAGATTAATGGGTCAAAAAGAGTAAATTAAGCGCAGCATGAAATAAGAGGATATCGATGAGCTCAATTACCTCAGAGATGACGCATTGAACATGAGAAGCGAACTTACATTCCACGCACTGATAAATGGGCAATAGTGGATCTCTTTCTTCCTCGCAAGCATCACAATAGAATTCATCTTCTGTCTCATCTTCATATGTAGCAAGAGAATGCGTCAGCATAAGCTGATCTATGTGGCATTTGTGTTTAATGGTATGTGGTATTGGACCACACGTAAGATGGAGATTGAACGTCTCACAATTCAGACAACTGAAGGCATATGAATCCCGGACGATGTAATAATTGCAAGCACTACAGTTCTTGAGTAGTTTATGACCATCTTCTATATTAATCTCCTTGACGTGTAGAAGGTGATTGTGACCCTCGTACTGTATAGCAGCCCTTGCCTCACTACATCCAACGTGCAAGCGGAAATTGCAATTATGATCACTCTGACAAATGTAGACGACAATGTTGGTATCTTTGCGACAGGCATTGCATATGCTCCCGGGAATAGGAGCTGTCCAGTCTATCTGTCGGAGATCAGGGCGGTACTGCTGAAGCAGAGTGAGAGTGTGGTATGGATGAAAGGGATGGCAAATCTCTTTCGGCAACTCAAGGCATGTTTTGCAAATGTAAACCTTTTTGCAGGAAGGATGGAAACAAGCGTAGGTAGGAACATCGGTGCAGCGTTTCTTACATGCATAGCAATTAACATTAGTGTCATGACTGTCACCATCCTTGATCATATTCATAGTCATAGAGAGTAGTGGCATTAATGGATGTCCGTGGAGGAAATGTTCTTGAGATGATTTGCCGGTGGGCTCCCATAAAGTACAATCTTGATGCATCTCAAAACCACACCGACTACAGCCATAAGATAAGATTCCCGTGTGCAAGGGTTGGTAACAAGCTCTGCAAATGCAAGGATGAGATTGATCTGGGTAATAAGCGTACAAGGAGAGAGGGCACTTATGATAAAAGTGTTTGATCACTGGCGGAAAGTTTGGGTCATAACACGTACGATGGATGCAGAAAAAGGTTACATGGGAAGCAAGCATAGGTTGGTTCCGAGCAGTATTTTCCACAACAGCGGCAGTGAATGCTATCTTTAGGCACGTTAATGAAGCGCATCAATGGATGCTGGTGGGTAGAACGCGTACGGAGTTGCTCGTCCTTATTTATAAAAGCGCATTCAAGATGAAGGTTGAAGTCGCACTCATGGCAGCGCAACACGAGGCCCTCGCGTTGGTTTGAATGACAAGCACAACAGCTAAAGCCGTAGTTTGGCTCTAGGGTAAGAGGGTGTGGGTGAAGGAATTGGATCCGGTAGGGCGCCTGCAGTTGCCCCGCTAGGTTTTCACTTTTTTCGTAAGCCATCGACATTTTTTCTCACTGATTAATATTAATTGTAAATTTGTAATGTATATAGGTAGGGAACGCAGGCTGAAAAGATGAGCAGCATTAAATATATGTAAGCATATATTAAAAGATCAAAGAAGAAGAAATAGAAACTTAATTAATTGCATGTACGTGTGGACAACTCACCCGGCCACTTAGATCAAAACGCTAGCGCGCGCGCTGGACGGACGGATAAACTGCGAATTGGGAGAGTGAGAGAGCAATTTGTGGCCTAGCTTGTGGGAGTTAATTATGATCATCAAGTCTTATATTTCTATTTTCTAGTGAGAGGGAGAGCTAGAATACAAAATGGTATGGCTGGATGGTACGTAGCATGTTCAATCCTCCTTAATTTATATCAGTCTTAAATAAAAATAAATTAAAACTTAAGGGTAGATTCAGCAAGCAGCATGCATGCATGCCACGTCATATGTTTATCAGAGAATATATTACTATTAGGCCTCGTTTGGTTTGCGGAATGTCTATTCCATTAGGAAAAGGAATAACTATTCCTGGGAATAGATGAAGGTGGAATGGAATAACTATTCATATTCTTTTGTTTGGTTGTAACGGTGGAATAGAACATTGCATATGTATTCTTTTGTTTGGTACAGTGCAATATATTGGTAAATGGAATCATATTATAATCAAATTTCCTAAAACACCCTTATAATAAAAATATAATTTATATTCTTAAGGACATTTTTTTTCTTTATTTTTGAAACATAAACAATCATACTATGACCTTTTTTTTTTGTTTTCTTAATTTCATAGAGTTCATGGCTTTTTTTTTTTTTTTTTTCATATACAATTACGCTACAAAATGATTTGTAAGGAGAAAAAAAAAATACACACACACACACATAATCATCATATCACCATCATAAAAAAATAAAAAGAAAAAAAAAAGATCATCTGCAAAGCCCTTTTTATTTTATTCTTTTTTATTTGTTTTCCAGCAACAAACATTCATTCTTTGCTTACAAAGTAAAATGATTTATAAGAAAAAAAAAAAAACATAATCAGCATAAAAAAATAAATCATCTGCAAAGCCCTTTTTATTTTATTATTTTTTATTTATTTTTCAGCAACAAACATTCGTTCATTGCTTACAAAGTTTTTCTCAAACATCCGCCAGGCAATTGGAGTCCTCCCGATATTAAGAGATACTCGTTTTGCTACGTCTAAGTGCATTCTGTAGGCTAAATCATAGGAGAAAAAAAGAAAAAGAAAAAAAAAGACTAACCCACAACAAATTAAGTTGGATTGAGAAACAGAGAGAGGGGGATGAGAATATAATTGCAGAGATGGAGAGAGATATTGATGATGCATTTGAGTAATGAATTTTTGAAATCAGAATTAAATTCTTACTCTGTTTGCGAATTTTGAGATTTGACTTTTTAGAAGAAAAAAAAATTGAATAAAATATGATTTGTTTATAAAAAGTTGAATAAAATATGATTTGTTTTTGAAAAACTTGAATAAAATATGATTTATTTTTGAAAAAAGTAGAATTAGAATTATATTTTATTTTCAAAATTTCGTATCGAAATACACCATGAGTTGAGAAACAGAGAGAGAGAGAGATAAGAGACTTGGATGTTGAGAGAGTTGGGGTTTTTGGGCAAAAGACGAATTTTATTTATTCCCACAGGAAAGGAATAGGTATTCCACTCCTTTTTGAGTGGAATACCTATTCCTCTTCGTAAGGGAATAGCTATTCCGTTGGAATAACTATTCCCTTAAATAATATACAACCAAACAAAGGAATAGCTATTCAGTAGGAATAGTTATTCCTTTCCATGGGTCTAATCCGCAAACCAAACGAGGCCTTAGTGCCTTCAAATTCAAGTCCTAGGTAGCAAAGCAATAATATTAGTAGCCGGTACGAAAGCAAGGTATCAGATTTCCGACGATCCTTTAAAAGCCTTCAATTTCAACTTTCATGAAGCCCTAGCGAAAGCAAGGTATCAGATTTCGTTAAAGCAAAATTATACTAGCTAATTAATTTACGAAAGGTATCAAATTTTGGTCAATGCATCCGGCCAAAAAGTGATTCCTGTTTTTCATTTTCATTTTTTAAAATTTTGAAAATAACAGAAAATAGTAGTTAACGTACGTACGTACAAGCCCTGAGTGGCATGATCATATATATATATATATATATATATATATATATATATATATATATATATATATATATATATATATATATATATATATATATATATATATATATATATATATATATATGTTTGTTCCTGGCCTTCTTTAATTAACCATGTTAATTTATTACGTACGTTGGCTAGTTAATTACCTCAAAAGCAATAATATATATACATATAATATCTTGTTAACAAAAGTAATATTAATTTTTAAAAGTGGGAGGATGCATATATGGGAGATAAATCATTTTTCTATTGCTTAAGCAAAATCCAACTGGCCACTTTACCTACTTATCACGTACAATATAAAACGAATACAGCGTTAAATCCTTGCAAACAATATCATCAAAACAAGCATATATAAAAAATTTCCATTCAATATTATATGCATTTTCTTTTTTCTATCTACTTTAGAAGAGAATCATCTGATCATATAATTAATTATATATCTTCTTTGGCCCGCACAAAAAATACTAAGAGTAAACTTCACAAAATCCTCGTAAACTTTTACTCATTTTGAAATTATTTCGTAAAGTTTAAAAACTCTCAATTTCAACCATTAAACTTTTTAATTTGATACAATGTCCCACTTCCATTAGGGTTTAACGTTAAATCCTTACAAATGCCTTGAAAATGCTCTTATTTTTTTGTTTTTGTTTTCATTTAATAAAAAAAAATGAGACCCGTGCGTCAACTTTTTTTAAAAATAATAATGATAATAATAATAAGTTTTTTAATTTTTAATTTGAAGTTAAGGATAAATTTGAAATTTTACAAAAAAATTCAAGGGCATAAAGGTCATTCCACCCCTTTTGCCTTCTGATTTAACTCCAAAACCCTAACGAGATGAGACATTACATCAAATTAGAAGTTTAATGGTACAGTTGAAATTGAAAGTTTTTAAACTTTAAGAGTAGTTTCAGAATGAGTGAAAGTTCGATCAGATGGGTTTTGTGAAGTTTTCCCAAATTAATAATGATGATTCTTAGAATTTGGTGCGAACCAAAATTCTAAGATGGGATAAAGAGAAGAGTGATTTCTTGCATTTTTTAGTTCATGTAGTAACAAATAATTAATGGTAAATACTTTAGCACCAAGAGTTACTCGGAATATGATCCTCTTTATTTCATTTAATGAAATTGATACTATTCATTTTAAATGAAATGTCAGAATTTAAAGTTGGCGCATATAATGATGTATATGAAGTTAATGTTAACACGTCTTTTAAAATTTTAAATAATGTGAAATCATGTACACCATTAGATGTATTAACTTTAAATACTAACCATAAAATTGATAGCATCTATTTCATTTGAATTAATGGAGAGAATCATATTCCCAGTGTCAACGAACTCCTCTCACCACAACCCTGCACGTACGTGACTGAATCTCACAGAAAACCACCTTTGCTGACTTCAAGGAAAATCACAATGGCTCTCAACATGAAACATGGAGCTTGATCTGGCCCAGATTTTCAGAACACTCACCTCCAGAAACTGCTATCAATAGAAAACATAGGGTATGCTCTGCCTCCTGAATTTTCTACATTTCCTCTCTTGTAATTAACGTGTTTTAGCATTTTAGCTACCATAAGTATTAGAGCATTCACAGTGGGTTATGTATAACCCACTGTATATCTATAATACATAACATAATTGAAAAAACCTCCTCCATCAGATTCGCTACTTCATATGTAAAATAGATTTGATGGACATTGGTGAACAGTGCGACGCCACATGTGGAGTCGCACTGTTCACACATGTATGAATATTCTATTATTAAAAGTCTGCACATTTCTCTCTCATTCTCTGCTTTCTCCTTCTTTTTGTTCCTTTTCATTTCCCTACCGACGCTAGACGCCAGCCTCTACCTTTCCATCATCTTCATTGAACGGTTGAAGCATCTGCTGCCGGATCGGTCAAACGAAGGGTAGCGTGAAAATGGGGATTTTGAGAGATTGGAGCGGAGAGATCGACGCCCTGGATCGGTCACGGGGCGGTCGTGTAAGAGGCTGGCGGGGATAGAAGGAAGCGGTTTCGGGCTGGGGAGTCCAGGTCGGGTTAGGTAGAAGACCCAGTACGTTCCGAGACAAGACGAGGGTTTCGTCGTCGTCGTCGAGGAACTGGGCGTTTCGTCGTCGTCGTCAGAGCTTAGAGTGGCTGTGGGGTCGGTGGAAACCATGGGCCGCCGACGAAGATGATTCACCGTAGTTTGATTTTGATTTTGATTTTCCGGTGGGTTGATTGATTTTGATTCACCGGTTGGTTAATTTTGATTTTGATTCACTGGTTGGTTGATTTTGATTTTGATTCACCGGTTGGTTGCCATAGAAGAATTTCTCGAGAAAGGGAGCGAAAGAGAGGTCGGAGTTTGTGAGGAAGAGGAAGGCAATCTTGGGCTTGGGATCGGTGGCAGTGCCCAAGTGGGAGTGCGTGGATCGCGTGCACACGGAGGAAAGGCGGGTGGCTTGAGGAGGCCGGCTGGGTCTCCACCATCGTTCGGCTCCCGCTAGGGATTTGCGAATTCTTGGCAGTTGGTCCTGTCTTCAAAAATGATTATTTTAATAAAGTAGAGGAAATTTTAGAGAAGCCGATGGATGGGGTTCTGAAAATTGATTAGCTAAGATAGCAAAAAGAGGTTTTGCTTATCTATTTTGGCTCAAAATTCCCATAAACCGCTGTGAATGCTCTTAGTCTCCTTATTTAGCTTTACATCATGTACAAACCATATATATAATTAGTGTACTGACACTATAAAAATATTGGTATTTAGCCACATGCAATTAGCCACGTGGATGAGGCTCATCCACATTGCTAACTGTTAGCCACGTGGGTCCCGCGTAGTTAATCTGGTTGTTGTTAAATGTCACTTAGCAACGTGTATTTTTATACACATAGTTACTTAGCCACATGGATTTTAGCCACGTGCCACTCACACGTGGATAAATGCATTTTATTTTTGGAAAAAAAAAAAATTAGGCACTTTTATCCACATGGAACTAACACACGTTGCTAACCACCATATTTTTTGTAACGACCCACCCACAATGACACAATATTGTCTGCTTTTGGCTCCCCCGAACCAAACTTCCCAGGAGGTCACCCATCCTGGTGCTGCTATCGCAGAAACACGCTTAAGAACGGAGTTCTGATAGGTTCATCGTCATCACGGCTTTAAAACACGTTGTGTCAAAAAGGGTGCATTTATACATATAAGCACATCCTCATACCCAAACAATGTGGGACGTCACATTTTTTTAAAAAAAAAACAAAAAAAAAAAAAAAAAACAAAAAGGAAGAAGAACATAAATTAATTTATGTTCTTCTTCCTCTTTTTTTTTTTCACCAGTTCCCTTGCCAAAAACATTTTTCGTAATTTTTTTTCCCTCACCGAAAATTTCTGTAAGGCCGGCCAAATCACTACAAAACTTCCCAATAAAATCCAATTCAGAAAATCCCCCAAAAATTCTCCGTCGACCACATTACCAAAAAATACCAACAAAATACCAAAAAATCTCCAACAAAATACCAAAAAATTGCCTTCATTCCCCCATGAAATCTAATGCAGGAAATCCCCTAAAAATCACCAAAAATCCTCTGTCGACCCATATTACCAAAAAATACCAACAAAACACCAAAAAAATACCAACAATCACCATAAATCAACAACAAAAACCAAAAATCACAAACTTTCTGATAAGAGAACTCAAAGAAACAAAAGGAAAAAAAAAACTCAAAAAACGCCAGAAAAACACCCCCTTGGCTTCACTGGCGTCGGGCCATGACCTTTCGGACTCCGGCGCCGTCGTCGACCACGGCTCTCTCTCAGAATCGCTCCAGTTTTCTCAGTCTCCCTTTCCATCTCCATGTCTGTGTGAAGAAAAGGAGGGGAAAAAAAAAAGAGAGAGAGGAGGAAAGGCGTCTATACAAGGGAAAAGGAGAAAGAAGGATAAAAAAAGAAGAGGAAAGTCAAAAGGGGCGTGAGGAAATGAAAAAAAAAGAGGAGAAAATGAAAAGTTAAAGGGGTGGGGGAAATGAAAAGTTAAAGGGAAAGGAGGGAAAATAGAAATGGATTTGAGGGAATTACTTTAGCCACGTGGTTTATGTGTCACGTGGCCAATAAATTAAACCATGTGGCTAAAATTTCAAACCTAAAAAAAATTTAGAAAAAATTTGAAAAAAAAATATATGAATATTTTGGCCACATGTCTTATTTGCCACGTGGCTAATTGGCGACACGGAAATTATACATGTGGCTAATTGGCGACGTGGCCTATAGAATACATGACTAAAATTTTAAATCTTAAAAAAAAAAAAAAAGTAATTAATTAATTAATTCTTAAAAAAAAATTAGAAAAAATATTTATATTTTAGCCATGTGGCAATAAGCCACATGGCCTGTTGGCAATGTGGCAAATAAAACATGTGACTAAAATTTTAAATCTTTAAAAAAAAAAATTTGAAAAATAGCCATGTGTAATTTGTACACGTGGCCATGTGGCCACACATAATTATTACGCGTGACCACATGGCCACGTGGAATAATTACACACGGCCATATTAATATGTGTACAAATTATACGTGGCCAAATACTTACCTCGGTTTTTCTCCTACATATAGCAATGTGTTTTGGAAGACACGTTATATAGCCATGTGGATACAATAATTGCTACTGAATCTCGTGGCGAATCCCTTGTTTTTTTGTAGAGCAAATGAAATGCTAAGCAAGACAATTTGCAATCTAATTCCATCAGTAGTGTCTTCAACATTTATACCCAGTTACCCATATTGCCATTTCTTTATTGAAAGAATTGAATGCTCCTTTGAATTCTATTGAGAGTATAACGTGGATTATATAATGGAGAGTACAACCTTTACATGATACGTAATACGTAAAGATTAATTCTTTACATATATAACAAGACTATGAAAAGAAATACAATAAGGAAAGACTTGGCTATCAAGGAATCGTGGAAGTCATAAATTAAATCTCTTCTACAAGGAAAGCTTAGTTGGTAGCTGCTGTGATGGTCACGTTGGACGGTTGGAGACTCCTTAATTTGGTATATAAGTGTTGCACGGCTGGGTACGTATATAACAATCAATGAAGATCGATCTGGCCGAAAATATTATATAAACAGCCTTTTATATAATCATAATATATCATTCATAGTAAAATGCTTTTGATATAATCATCAGGGATGATTATACATCATACGTACAGTAAAATTACTTTTATTTATAGCATAAAATGTCAAACATTAGCGGCCAGAAAGTGGCTGCTGAGATCACATGATCGATCTCTCACACTCGAATCTCACGACCAAAAAAAAAAATAGGAAAAGAAGAAAAAGAAAAATGCACACAATTGTGATTATTTAGAACTAGCTAGCATGCATTGTACTCATACGTACGTACACATGGCTGCTAGCTAATTATGCTGTAAGGAAATGCAGTGCAGGTGGGGTTTACTTAGTAGAGTATGGTTGGAACGCCTTCCTCGTGGCAGCAGAGGAAAGTGGTAAATTCCTCCATGTTGCGGTGACACTGAGGGCACCTCATGCGCTCCGGGATCCTTCCGGCATTGTGCGAGAACTCGAAGCGGCAGCAGGGGTATTTCTCACCATGACGCAGGTCATGGTGGTTCTTGAAAGCCACATCAAAACCCTGCAGCGCCACATTCTCCTTCCACGTCTCATACTCCGATAAGGTAGTCCAAACCGTGTTTCCATGCCCATTCACCACAATGCTAGACCCTTTGCTCAGCACAGCCCATCCGCCCTCTCTGTCGTAGCTAAGCAGCCTCTTTATCTCTTGCATTACCGGGTCAGCCCCGTGGTCGTCAGACTTGCCTAGTTGAATCTTCGAGAACAGCATGCTCTCAAGCCGGGTCCAGAAGAACCATATCATGGCTGGATCTTGCCAGTAGGACGAACTCAGCTTCTCAAGCGTTATGGTATTTATCACTCGCCGGACTTGCTCCCTTTTGCTGCCCTTTCCCACATAGAACATCTCTAAGGGTATGCGTGCCGCCGCTGCAACTTTGCGTGCTTCGTTTGTAAATTTCCGAACCCACTCACTGTCGTCCCCTCCATACAAGAAAATGTATTTTCCTTCTTTAATCTGTTAACAAATCAACAAAATATATAATTAATTAAGTAGATATATATGGATTGAGCAATATTAATTGTCTACAATATTACTCACCCAGTTGAGTATTGTTTGGTCAATGCCATCCACCAGCAGTTCAAGCCTCCAAGTTTCGTCCCTCCAGAGCTGTTCTTCTCTCAAAGTGGTGAAAGGAAAGGCATTGCTTCCCCAAATCCACATCATGTGAATTGCATTGGGGGACACCACCTTTCCTTGAGGGTCGAGCACCACAAGGATAGGCTTATTCCTGAAGTGCCACTTCTCCTTGATGAACCTGACCGCTGGCTTTCCTATCAACAAAGGGTCGTGCAACGTATACCACGGCATTGTAGACCGCACGGTCTCAAATTTATTTTGCAAGGGGTCAGTCCAGTACTGGATCGAGCGGTCCACAACCGGAATCCACACAAGCTCATACAGACTTTCGAGCCTAGTCGAGTGCATCCTGGACTCATTATAAATCTGTTCAAGAATAGAAAGCTCGTCTTGGGAGATGTCCAGGGTTGAAATGAGTAACAACACGTTCTTCCTCCTAAGAACGTCTATGTTAACCTGGTTTTGCAAAACAATTATAGAAAATCATCAGAAACTTAAATTGAATCTTCAAGCAACACTAATGATAGATTGATAGTGGTATGTTTAGAAGAGCCAACCCTTTTCTTGGTGGAACCATCAACAAGCGGCTGCAGATCATCCCCAGGATAAATCAGGGTCCTGAGAACCCTCATGTTATCAATGTGGATCATCTCGAAGAGATTTACAAGCATTTGGTAAGATTCCTCATCCCTCTTCCCCTCTGCATCGAACGGCAGATGTTGATGAATGCTTCTCAATTAATTATCTAGTTATTTTTATGGCATGCAGCCATGCATGGTTTGTAACACACGTACACAGCATAAAAATCACTTACCTATGTATTGGTAGCAAATTTCCAGCTGCTTCTTAAGATGGTCACGCATGTTTTTGAGCTTGTGAGCCAGGGTGGATAACTCCCAATGTGCTTCTGTGGCGGCCACAAACCTGCAGCAATCACTAGCCAATATTAACCACTCTGCTGCAATGGTGCGTAAAAGCTAATAATAAAGAATTTTGGTTAGTTTCTTTGTAAATTAATTACTAATTATGTAGTAATTTTAAGGATTTGAGGACGGCATAATATTGGGATGGAGGGAAAAACATACTCGTAACCCATGCCAGTGAAGCTAGTAATCTGAGTTGCGCAGGCGACGATGCTCCTGACGGCCCAATAGACAGCGGTTGGAATAACGTTCAAGGCTGTGGATAATGCAGGTACCTCCGGTGTGATATAAATGGATGGTAGTTCTGTAAAATCAACTACACACCGGGTCACTTCCAATATCGCCCTGATTAGATCGTTAAGTGCATCGAAGCGGGGTTTCAGTGTGCCTGCGTGCTCAATTATGCCAGGCACCTGCCTCAGGAGCGCCATTGATTTGGCAAGTTGGTTCGTTGAGTAAATCTGGGCAAGAAGCCAGAATTCTCCATAATTCAAAGCAAAAGCCGCTAGGGTCAGCACCAACTTAGCATCCCATGCATACGATGATAGCATGCTATTAAATATCGACAGTGTCGTTTGGTGTGCATCCGTGCCACCCATAGCCTTGTATGATATCTGCAATTCATTCATGACACATTATTTGAAAGCGTTCTAATCTGTGAAAAAAAAAAAAGTATATATTATAGTCATGTATCAGAAATGGCATTTGTTATAACAACCTCGCAGGAAATTCGATCAATTGTATATGACAGGGCATCAAGCATGGCAAGGAAACCACCTTGGTGGATCCTTTCCTCCAAGCTTTCAATCTGTGCTTGGGTATCCTGCAGTAAATTAAACAACAGCAGTAATAATAAGTAATTAGAAAAGAAAGCAACGAGGCTAGGCCATCATGGATTCAATCAAATAAATTACATATGCAGAATACATCATTATACCGCTTTAATGACGACGTCAGGATTCAGAGTGGCACGATTAAGAATGTCCTCAACAACATAGAGAAGGGATCTGATATCAACTTGTCGGCCATCTGGAGCATGGGTGGCCTGAATTTGCTTCACCATCCAATTGTCATCGGACAATGTTAGCATGCTGCCTCGGTCACTTTTGATCAGTTGCTGAGTAGAAAGCGGAGTCATTTTGCTGCCCAGTTGGTGGGCGGGCTGCAAAGGACCCAGCTGGCTTGGTTGCTGCAATGCAATATTGCTGCTCAGGCTGGGTTGCTGGTAAGAGCCCAGTTGGGTCGGTTTCTGGTAAGGAACCAGCTGCTGGCTTGATAGCGGGTAAGAACCCAGTTGGGTGGGTTGCTGCTGAGAACCCAGCTGCTGGCTTGATTGCTGCAAAGAATCCAGTTGGGACGAACCTTGCAACACATTGCTGCCCGGGCTGGGTTGCTGCACAGAGCTGGGAACGATGGGTTGCTGCAAAGAACCGGCTCCCACCTTGCTTTCCATGTTGGTTAATTAAGAAAACTCAAAGGGTTTAGGGTACTAGAGGAGGAGAAGATATATGGATAGCTTGTGTTTTTGTTGCAGTTTGGCTGTTCTATATATATAACCATCAGAAAGGCATCAACTTCCTTGCTTCCATTGCAGTTAAAACCATTGGTCGACGTTAATTAGAAGCTTGGCTTTGGAGGTCCCCATGTCTCACGGCTATCTAGCTAGATTCTTTGTCCAGGATCCTGAAGCAGTACTACTAGTACTATATACAGTATCAATAGACTCAAATGATCGTGAGAAATTAACATATATGTTGAAGGCCTATGCTGTGGTTGGCTTCCTTACTTGATTCCTACTTTTACTTGTAATGCTAGCTAGTTGAGAATTTTTGTCTCTTGAGACAAAACGTGAAAAGGGAAAAAGAAGAAGGATTTGATTCCTTGCTTCTGTCTTGTGCTTTGTAATTAAACTGGAGATATTTAGTTTAGCAGTACTAAAAGCAAGATTACAGAGGAATAAACGAGATTAATTAACCCTTTAACGTACACCTGGTCCAAATAAAAAGGACCAAAGGGATAGTCATTAATCATGTCAAACTGATATGCTTTTTGGTCATATATACCCTATTACCCTGTACTAAACCTGTCTGATTTGTGATTGTAATTTGGATTTGTGAGTATGTGACCAAGGAAAAATATTGGATGAATTGAACGAATGTCTAGATTCGAGAGACAGTCACTCTCCAATGATAGCTTCTACCATAGCAGGTACTAGCTAGGTCCATACAGTACTTATGGAGATTTATACAATTCAATTCCATTGGGTATGTGTAAAGGACTATTCTCAATGACACAATATTTTTTTTTTTTTTAGCTCTCTCGAATTAGACTTCTTGAGAGGTTACCTATTCTGATACTACTCTCGCAGAAGTACGCTTAACTGCGAAATTCTGATAGGTTCATGGCCATCACGACTTTAAAATGCGCTGTGTCAAAAAGGATGCGCATATACATATAAGCACATACTCATTTCCATACTCGGGCAATATATGACGTCATAGCTTAAGTAATTAACTATCTATTAAAATTGGCCTAAAATTAACCTAATAATAAAAAATAGGCTACAATTATAACAAAATAGTCTACAATTAATCCTTCAGACGTATTTGTTGCATATCCAGGCCCTTCGTGGCGTGATATTCCAATTAAAATATGAATTCTCGTGCACTAAATTTTATGGAAAATCATGCCATATAAGCATCAGGAGTATGTTATAAAATTGATAAATGATATTTTGCCATCCAAAGACATAACTGTTGACCTTTCTTATTTCTTTTTTTAAAAAAAATATATATATAAAAAACACAAAACTAGACTCCGACCCATTACATGATTTTGTGATTTTTTGTTTAATAAAAAAAAAAAAAAAAAAAAGTTAATGTGTCAATGGCAACATATCATGCATCTTAATAAAATTAGCCGCAATTTTTCTTAAATTTTTATTCGATGGTATCAGGTGTTTTCATGTTTATTTCAATTTTTTAGTTTTTGATGATTTGTTCACTTATAATTGGTTGCTGTAAAATAAGAGATTTACAGCTCATCCTTATAAAAAGTATTCTCTTCTATTTAACATTCTCCTGGCATTTTTTTAACGTTTACAGTACATTAATTGATGTAACATGTTCAATCTACTGTTATATCAATCTTAATTAAAAATGAAAAAATAATAATAATAAATCAACAATTGATTGGCCATGTATAGCCAATTAAAAAAATGCTAAAATAATGTTAAAAGAATACTAAATAGCATTTCGTTTAAAATAAAAAATAAACACAATTGCTTCCAACATTGATGTGCACTCCTTATCTTTCTTTATTTTAATTCTAAGACATTTTTTTCAAATAAGTCGTTTTTTCTTTTAACATGGTAATTTTTATTTTTTTTTTTGAATATTCATTTGCTATAAAGTCGTTAAATTTTTGTTCTCATCTGAAGTGGTTTGCATAAGTGTGACATACTCTAAAGTACAATTTCTCATTCAGAGATATATTAGAATATTGTCATGGCGTAAATGAGTTTTGATGAGAGAGAGAGGGGAGAGAGAGAGAGAGAGAAAGAAAGAAAGAGAAACAAATAAAAAAAGAGATGCATGTGTGAATAGTACAACTCTACATGCATCACAAATGCATTTTGCATCTGATTTGCATAATCGAATGAAGAGACTTTTTAGTGAATTGATTAACCATTTTAGCCTAAAAGTAAAAATGGCTAAGCCATTGGGAATGCTCTAATTAGTCACACTTCATCATGTTTTGCCAATATCTCATTCCAAGAAGTGTGACAATTGGAAAAATAATAGTTAAGTTGAAAGCTATTTTTTTTTTTTCTTTCTTAAGTCCAAATATTCTAATGGCAGTTACAAGGTTTGGCACCTACAAAAAAATAATAATAATAATAATAACAAGGGTTAGTACTAAAGAAAAATATGTTAAATAATGTACTAAAAATAATAATATTACACTTCCATTAACTAAAATTTAATATTTTAAATGATCTTAGGATGGTTAAAATTGTTAAATAGGTTAAAACTTTCCAGTAGTTTCATACTTGGGTGCATATATGTTAAATAGATGTGTAAAGTTTTTAGTAACAATGGTTAATAAAAAGTAAGTTGAAAAAGAATCAAAGTTTAATATATAAAATAGTTTTAGAATGGTTAAATATGTGACAGATAGCATTTTAATTATGATGGTTTTATATTGTTTAATGTTGATTTGATTCGATCCACCCAAATGTCACCATAGGATAGAAATCAACTGTTGTTTAAATTTAATGAACTCGTCTAACCTTTCTTTTCTTTTTTATTTTTCATTATTATTATTTATATTTTTATTATTATTTTTTAACATGCTTTCACAAAAAATAAATAAATAAATTATAATGTAGTCATTGAAAAGAAGCGCAACAATCGGAAGATGAATAGTTAAGTTGAAAGCTAAAGGACCTTCTTAAGCTTAAATATTATAATGACAATAATCAGCGTCAAATATGATAAAACTTTTCGAGAGTTTCATATTTTGGGTGCATTTTTTATGATTGTTTTTCGTTCTTTAATGTAGAGTTTTTTTTTCTATTATTTTCAAAGACGTTTTATAAAAATAATTGGAAACCGGCCTACACATAACGCAAAGTACTATAAGGGCTACCAAATACTTATCCTTAGCACGGGTAATACTTGTTGTGCAATTATTGCAATATACTACAATAATGATAAATAATACAAAACAATCACATACAAGAATATCATAATTCATATGGTTTCCTCGATACGAGGTACACCGAGTAGAATATATATGTCCTACATATGGTTTAATTTAATTTAGGACGTATATATTCCTATACAATTAATTAATTAAGGTGCACAAAGTTAATCTCATCAGTAAGCATGTCATTATAGAGTACTACATGTCCAACCTGTTTTAACAAACCAAAACCAAAACCCAAAACTAATGAAAACTCAATTAAGAAAATATGCACCAAGGGTGAGAGGTTGGCCATGTTTATATATATATATATATACATGCTTATCATCTGCCCCTTGCTTGCTACAAATCATCTAATGTAGCAATATAGCATGCAACAGTACTATAGCAACATATATTAATTGTAGCAGTCCTGTGCATGCTATAAATTGCAGAGATATTTGGCCTTTGATCACCATATCATAGCTCTCGAAAGGTGTTGATCCCGTAACATTCAAAGTAAACAGCTAGCCTTTTATATAAATCATAATATATATATATCATTCATATATAGTAAAAATCCTTTGATGTATTTCATTCATAGGGATGATTACACATCATACGTACAATAACATTAATACTTTTATTTATAGCATAAAATGGCAAACATAAGCGGCCAGAAAGTGGCTGCTGAGATCACATGATCGATCTCGATCTCACACTCGAATCTCGCTACACAAAAAATAGGAAAAGAAGAAAAAGAAAAATGCACACAATTGTGATTATTTAGAACTAGCTAGCATGCATTGTACTCATACGGACGTACATATGGCTGCTAGCTAGCTAATTAAGCTATAAGGAAATGCAGTGTAGGTGGGGTTTGCTTAGTATAGTATGGTTGGAACGCCTTCCTCGTGGCAGCAGAGGAAAGTGGTAAATTCCTCCATGTTGCGGTGACACTGAGGGCACTTCATGCGCTCCGGGATCCTTCCGGCATTGTGCGAGAACTCGAACCGGCAGCAGGGGTATTTCTCACCATGACGCAGGTCATGGTGGTTCTTGAAAGCCACGTCAAAACCCTGCAGCGCCACATTCGCCTTCCACATCTCATACTCCAACAAGGTGGTCCAAACCGTGTTTCCATGCCCATTCACCACAATGCTAGACCCTTTGCTCAGCACAGCCCATCCGCCCTCTCTGTCGTAGCTAAGCAGCCTCTTTATCTCTTGCATCACCGGGTCGGCCGCGTGGTCGTCAGACTTGCCTAGTTGAATCTTCGAGAACAGCATGCTCTCAAGCCGGGTCCAGAAGAACCATATCATGGCTGGGTCTTGCCAGTAGGACGAACTCAGCTTCTCCAGCGTGATGGTATTTATCACTCGCCGGACTTGCTCCCTTTTGCTGCCCTTTCCCACATAGAACATCTCTAAGGGTATGCGTGCCGCCGCTGCAACTGCGCGTGCTTCGTTTGTAAATTTCCGAACCCATTCAGTGTCGTCCCCTCCATACAAGAAAATGTATTTTCCCTCTTTAATCTGTTAACACAAATCAACAAAATATATAATTAATTAAGTAAATATATATGGATTTGAGCAATATTAATTGTCTACAATATTACTTACCCAGTTGAGTATTGTTTGGTCAATGCCATCCACCAGCAGCTCAAGCCTCCAAGTCTCGTCCCTCCAGAGCTGTTCTTCTCTCAAAGTGGTGAAAGGAAAGGCATTGCTTCCCCAAATCCACATCATGTGAATTGCATTGGGGGACACCACCTTTCCTTGAGGGTCGAGCACCACAAGGATAGGTTTATTCCTGAAGTGCCACTTCTCCTTGATGAACCTGACCACTGGCTTTCCTATCAACGAAGGGTGATGCACCGTGTACCACGGCATTGCAGACCGCACGGTCTCAAATTGTTTTTGCATGGGGTCACTCCACTGGACCGAACGGTCGATAAGCGGAATCCACACAAGCTCATACAGACTTTCGAGCCTCGTCGAGTGCATCCTGGACTCATTATAAATCTGTTCAAGAATAGAAAGCTCGTCTTGGGAGACGTCCAGGCCTGAAATCAGCAATAACACGTTCTTCCTCCTAAGAACTTCTATGTTAACCTGGTTTTTTCCAAAGACAATTACAGAAAATTAATTAGAAACTTCCAATTTATAAGCAACTAGTAATAACAGTATTAATTAATCATGCGTTCAGATCGAAGAACGAACCCTTTTCTTGGAGGAACCGTCAACAAGCGGCTGCAGATCATCCCTAGGGTAAATCAGGGCCTTGAGAACCTTCATATTGTCAAGGTGAATCGTCTCGAAGAGATTGATAAGAATCTGATAAGATTCACCGTCCATCCTCTCCTCTGCTCGAAAGGCATATATATATATATGTTCAATTAATGCTAGCTTCTTAATTACGCGGTTACTTAATTTAATGGCATTAATTAATTGCAAAGCATAAAAACGACTAATTAATTACCTATGTATTGGAGGCACTTTTCCAGGTTCGTCTTAAGAAGTTCACGTATGTTTTTGAGCTTGTGAGCCAGGGTGGATAACTCCCAATGTGCTTCTGTGGCGGAAATCGCAAACCTGCAGGAATCACCAATGGTAATTAAAAGCTGTTAAATATTTCTCATATTTTAAGGATTTGATGGAGGGAAAAACATATATACTCGAAACCCATGCTAGAGAAGCTATTAATCTGAGTTGAGCAGGCGACGATGCTCCTGATGGTCCAATAGACAGCAGTTGGAATGACGGCCATGGCTGTGGATAATGCAGGTACGTCCGGTGTGATATACATGGATGGTAGCTCTCTAAACTCAACCACACTCCGGGTCACTTCCATTGTCTCCCTCAGTAGATCGTTAAGTGCATCGAACCGGGGTTTCAGTAAGACTGCACGCTCAATTAGGCCAGGCACCTGCCTCAGGAGCGCCATTGCTTTGGCAAGTTGGTTTGTTGAGTAAATCTGGGCAAGGAGCCAGAATTCTCCATAATTCAAAGCAAAAGCCGCTAGGGTCAGCACCAACTTAGCATCCCATGAATACGATGATACTAGGTTAAATATTGAGAGTGTCGTTTGGTGTGCATCCGTGCCACCCATAGCCTTGTATGATATCTGAAATTCATATATTGTTTCAAAAGTGTTAATGTACTAATTAATATACATACATATATCTATCTATCTATCTATATATGTGTGTGTGTGTGGGATATATATGAAGATTTTAATTTGCAATCATCATTTGTCGTAACCTCGCGGGAAATTCGGTCAATTGTAAATGACAGGGCATCCAACAAGGAAAGGAAACCAGCTTGTTGGACCCTCTGCTCCAAGCTCTCAATTTGTGCTTGGGTGCCCTGCAGTAAAATACAAGCAGTAATAATTAGAAATGAAAACAATATACTGCATCATGCTTCTTGTTTATTATAATTAGTAGTTAAGGGTTAATTAGTATTATACCGCTACAAGGAGGCCATCAGGATTCAGAGTGGCGCGATTAAGAATGTCCTCAGCAATAAAGAGAAGGGGTCTGACATCAACTTCTCGGCCATCTGGAGCATGGGTGCCCTGAATTTGCTTCACCATCACATTGTCATCGGACAATGTTAGCATGCTGCCTCGGTCACTTCTGATCAGTTGCTGCATAGAACTCGGTGACAATTTGCTGCCCAGGCTGGGTTGCTGGAAAGAACCCAGTTGTTGGGTGGGCTGGATCAAAGAACCCAGCTGGCTTGGTTGCTGCAATGGACCAGCTTGCAACACATTGCTGCCCAGGCTGGGTTGCTGGTAAGGACCCAGTTGGGTGGGTTGCTGCAGAGATCCCAGCTGCTGGCTTGATTGCGGGTAAGAACCCAGTTGGGTCGGTTGCTGCTGAGATCCCAGCAGCTGGCTTGATTGCGGATAAGAACCCAGTTGGGTCGGTTGCTGGAGGGCACCCAGCTGGCTTGATGGCTGGTAAGAACCCAGTTGGGTGGGTTGCTGTAGATTACCCAGCTGGCTTGACGGCTGCAACGGACCCAGTTGAGAAGGTTGCTGCAAAGAACCTACCTGGCTTGATTGCTGCAGCACATTGTTGGCTCGGGAGGGTTGCTGAACAGAGCTGGAAACATTGGGTTGCTGCAAAGCACCGGCTCCCAACTTGCTCTCCATGGTAGTAGTGCAAGAAAAAGTGCGAAAACGAAGGTTATAGAAAGTAGTCAAGGTTCAGGGTAGAGGAGATAGAAGAAGAAGATGGCTTGTATCGTCTTCCATTGGCTACCCAATTTATAGATAACCATCAGAAACAGATGGAATAAAGCCCAGCTGCATTCACTTAATTCCTTGCTTCCGTTGTAGTTTAACCATGGAGCGTTAATTGGAAGCCTGGCCTAGCCTTTGTGGCCCCCCTGTCTCACGGCATCTTTGTCCTGGATCCTGAAGCTAGCTTTACTAGCTAGTGTACGTACGTACTATTGCTTGGAGAAGGATCTAAATCTGGATCCAAGGTCTTTGTTGGCTCAGGAACGTACATATATAACTAGGTAAAATCTAAATTAATTCATGCATGCATGTGTTTGCTTATATTAATTAAATTATATATTAAATTTACCTTTTTAACATGATTATAGTATAATATATAGTAGTCTTCGATTTGAACTTTAACACCGCGTCTTATTTCATTTCAGTTAAATATATATTTCAGGTAATTAATTAGACATCACTTTAAGCTTTTAATTGTAACACTGTAAACTTAATTCTAAGTATGATGTTGTTGTGATCAATGGAAATTAACCAATTTAGTTACCGCGCGTACGTTAGGGAGGGATGAATTAAATTGAAGTATATATATATATATATATATATATGCGGGTTCAGAACCTTGGGGTTGTATGTTGGATGTGGGTCGGGTTTAATTTGGCCCATGCATTTTATCCCTAGCTTTATCTTATTTGAGAAGCACTGGGCAATATGGTCCCTGAAGCTAGGTAGAATATACAGTATCACTGGATTCAAATGATCACGGCCGTCAATTGTAAGCAGTGAGAGAGACAGGTTGAAGGACGATGCTGCATGTGTTTCGCAATTCCTTACTTGATTCTTTCTTTTGCTTGTAATGGTAGTTGAGAATTTTTGTCCCTCAGCTCTCAGACCAAACGTGAACAGGGAGAAAGAAGGATTTGATTCCATGATTTCTGTTTCATGTGTATGTAAAGCAAATTAGTTTAACTACGGATTGTTTTGCTTTTTCTTTTTCTTTTTCTTTTTCTTTTTTTTCAAATAAAAAATAAAAAATGGGCATAGTAATAATTTTGTTTTGATACACTCTGAGTTTTTATTGTGCTTAATTGCATGAAAAAAAAAAAAAAAAGACGATTAATTGGCACTTTTTCGATTAAACCAATTGGACAGAGAATAGGACAGAATGATCTGTTTGTCAAATGGCCAAAACTAAGATCTTTTATTGTCAAAATTATAAATTTAGGTTCTTATCTGTCGCACAGCGAAAACTCTGGAATTTTATTAAATTCTCTTTTATTAAAATATAATTTAGGCTGGGGTTCAAATATCCGCATATCCGAACTTTTGACCCGCCGCTTTCAATTGAATTGTCTGCTTCCAATCAAGGTTGGATCGTTGATAGGAAGAGCTACATGAATTTTGTCAAAAGTCGAGTTGAAATTCCGACCGGTTTTCAAACCGGCTCGAGAAGAAGAAGAAAGTCACACCCCTAAACCCATTCGAGGAGGAGGAGAAAAACGGACCACTTTGATTTGAGATTTTTAAAAGTGCGATTTAAAAATATTGATTTAAAAACGTGTTTTTCAAAACATAATTAAGCATTTAACAAATTGTATGTTTCAAAAAAAAAAAAAAAAACTCATTATTTAAAATTTGAAAAAACATATTTTTTTTGAGTTTTCAAATCGTAATCTTTTAAAAATTACAATTCTAAACTACTCATTTTTTTAACGATTTAATTTAAAATTGTACTTTCTATCTACAAAATCGCAATGTCAAATATACCAAACTTGCCTAGGAGCCCGCTCATGCATGTACTTATGAAAAATATTTGGATAGTATAATATGTTGTGAAAATAAAAAATATTAGTATAAAATGTTGCTCATAACAAGAAAAAAGTTAGTATAAATTATTGTAAAAAAATTGGTAAATCGGTTTCGATATTGTCATATCTAGATTAACTACAAAAATTAAAAATAAAAAATAAAGGCAAAAGAGAGAAATTGTGAGGGAAGGCATTGTAGGCATGTTATGTTATAACTTTTATATATATATATATACACGAGTAATGTTAATAAGCACGTCAAGTCTTAGATTGATCCTTATTGTTAGATTATATTCGTATTGTCCCATTGTCCCACATGGGCTACGTTGTATATTTGTCCTTTATGTACTAGCCTATATATAGGCCTCTCATGTACAGTATTGTGTTGTGATTCAATATATATTATTTCTCTCAACATGGTATCAGAGCACAGGTTCTGAATCACCTATTTATTTTATTATTCTTTTTCTTTGGCCTCTTCTCGGAAATTTTCCGGCGCCGCCGCCGCTGCTTCCGCCGTACCTCATCACTCTGTCTTCCTCGGTTCTCTGTCTTCCAGTCCCTGTTTCAACTTGGTTCATATACCAATCGAAACCTTGGGAGACCACCGTGCCAGAGCCGTCGAGAACAGCCATATCTGCCCATTCACGCGCCTCCACGCGCCGCCTGAAGTTTCTGCCGCCGCCAGCCTCTGCTGCCGCTCCGCCATCAGACGATCCAGCCGTTCGATCGTTCCGATTTCAGCACAGATCCCTAGACAAGCCGCCTAGCTGCTCGGGGACACCTCTTTTGTCCAAATCTGACGGTCCACGCGCCGCCACGCGCCACTAGAAGACTGCAGCACGCTGGTTCACGCGCCCACGCGCCGCCACCCATCGCGCGTGTCATTCACGCGCCAACCTCTGCAGTGCCACGTCAGCCCTAGCGCCACGTCAGCCATAGTGCCACGTCAACCCTAGCGCCACGTCAGCCTGGTGCCACGTCATCGTTGACCGTTGACCGTTGGCCGTTGACTTTGGCCGTTGACTTGGCCGTTGACTTTGACCGTTGACTTGGCTGACCAGGTGTTTTCTACTTATTTTCTCGTTCTGATTTCATTTTTCTGGTCTATTTCTGCTTTTGGCATCTCCAGATGGCACAAAACGAGATTCTTACTCATATTCATGCTACATTGGATGGCACCAACTACATTGTTTGGTCCCAATCTATGAGGAGCTTTCTTAAAGGCCGCAAGCTCTGGCTTTATGTGACTGGGGATATCCCCAAGCCTACTAAAGTCGATGCCGAAACTGATGCTGCCTTCCACACTCGTCTTATTGATTGGGACAGCAAACATCATCAGATTCTTACGTGGTTCCGTGCCTCCACCATTCCCTCTATTGCGGCTTTATTTGGCAGTTTTGATGATGCACAGGGTGCTTGGGATATGCTTGCTTCTCGCTACTCGTCGATTGATGGTTCTCGCGAGTACCAGATTATTCTTGATCTCTATCGCCTGAAGCAAGAATCAAATCAGACTATTACGGATTTCTTTGCTCACATGCAGTTCTTATGGGATCAGTTGGCTCTTTCTGATCCTGCTTGGAGGGACCCTACCGATGCTCAGATGTATGCTGCCCGCAGGGACCAGCATCGTCTCTATCGGTTTCTGATGGCTCTGCGGGATGATTTTGAGCCTGTTCGTGGGCAACTTTTGCATCGCTCTCCTCTTCCCACTTTGGACCAGGCTGTCTGTGAGCTTGTTCGAGAGGAGACCAGATTGTCTACTTTGCGCTCTCAGCACACTCTGCATAGTCATCCTGTATTAGCTGCTCCATCTCCTCAGACCGAGCACTCTGACAAGTCTGTTCATGGACCCTCCAAGAATCGTGACAATCCTTTTTGTCGCTATTGTCGCCGTCGTGGGCATACCATTGACAAATGTTGGCGCAAGGCCAAATCTTCTACACATGCTGCAGCTGTTACCACTACTGAGAGTGCTTCTTCTTCGGCTGCCCCAGCTGCTCCCTCTGGCGACTCTACCGGATCTACTATCACTTTATCTTCAGCTGACTTTGAGGCAATTATCAACCAGGTCCTCGCTCGTTCTGGTAATGCATCTTCCTCTGTCCTCTCCGTTTTGCCAGGTAAATCTTCCTCTTGGCTTTTTGACTCCGCCTGCTGCAACCATATGACGCCATATGCCTCTTCATTTACCACTTCTGTCCCTCCCCCACATACATCTTTAATTCACACAGCTGATGGCTCTTCTATGACGGTTCAATCCTTAGGCACTGTTCATACGCCTTTCCTTTCTGTCCCTGATGTCTTTCATGTGCCTAAATTATCCTTTAATCTCTTATCTGTTGGGCAATTGTGTGAATTGGGCTATAGACTTGTTTTTGACTCCTCCGGTGTGTATGTGCAGGATCCTCGGACGGACCAGACACTTGGGACCGGGCGTAGAATTGGGCGATTGTTTGAGCTTTCCTCCTTACACCTTTCCATCCCCGGTGTCTCTGCTGCTGTCACTTCATCGTCGCCATCTCTTGCTCTTTGGCATTCGCGTCTTGGTCATGCATCTCTGTCTCGGGTACAGATTTTAGCTTCTAAGGGTTTCTTAGGTTCAGTGTCCAATAAGTCTTTTGATTGTATTTCTTGTCAACTTGGGAAACAACCAGCTTTGCCTTTTAATAATAGTGAGTCTATTGCATCTACTTCTTTTGATTTAATTCATTCTGATGTTTGGGGACCTTCCCCTGTTCCTAGTATGAGTGGCTCACGCTATTTTGTGATTTTTGTGGATGATTTTTCTCGTTATACTTGGGTGTTTTTAATGAAATCACGCTCTGAATTATTGGATATCTATCGCAATTTTGCAAAAATGGTTGAGACCCAGTTTTCTAAACACATTAAAGCTTTTCGTTCTGATAATGCCTTAGAATATACTCAACAAGCTTTTCAAAATATTTTAAAACACTATGGCACTGTTCCTCACTTGTCTTGTCCAGGCACCTCACAGCAAAACGGAAGAGTTGAACGTAAACTTCGGCACATTCTAGACACTGTTCGTGCTCTTCTTCTTTCCTCTTTGGTTCCTACTCCTTTTTGGGGTGAAGCCACTCTCACAGCTGTCTACACTATCAACAGGTTGCCTACCCCTCTCCTTGCAAATTGTACCCCTCACGAGCGGTTGTTTGGCTCTTCTCCCACTTACCATCAACTCCGTGTGTTTGGTTCCGCCTGTTTTGTTTTGCTCCAACCTCATGAACGTACCAAACTCGAGCCTCGTTCTCGATTATGTTGCTTTCTTGGATATGGGGTAGAACAAAAGGGTTATCGGTGTTATGATCCCGTGTTACACCGCCTTCGCATCTCCCGTCATGTGGTCTTCTGGGAGCATAAGTTATTTCACGACGTTGGGAAATTTTGCATGCCCTATTTTCCTCCCTTTACCACATTTTTCGAGACGCCTCTCTCTCACTCTACCTCTGGTGAAATTTGTCCCGAGTCTTCCTCACTTGAGCCGCAGTCTTCAAATGCTCATGATGTCGCTACGCTTGAGTCTCAAGATTCTGTTCCATCTGAGGCTCCGGCTCCTGCCTCCCCACCTGCTCTTCGCCGATCCACTCAGGTAAAGTCTCTTCCATCTCATCTCCAAGACTTTCATTGTTTTCATGCCTTAGCTGCCTTACATGAACCTCACTCCTATCGTGAGGCTTCCACTAACCCTCTTTGGCAGGACGCGATGAAAGAGGAACTTGATGCATTACACAAGAACCATACATGGGATCTGGTTGACTTGCCTCGAGGAAAGTCTGTTGTTGGGTGTAAGTGGGTCTACAAAATCAAGACTTGTTCTGATGGTTCTGTTGACAGATACAAGGCTCGTCTTGTGGCCAGAGGTTTTACACAAGAGTATGGTGTGGATTATGAGGAGACTTTTGCTCCTGTTGCTCGCCTCTCTTCTGTGCGTGCTCTTTTGGCTGTTGCCGCTTCTCGCCATTGGTCACTTTCTCAAATGGATGTCAAAAATGCCTTCCTTAATGGCGATCTCAGTGAAGAAGTCTATATGCAGCCACCTCCTGGCCTCTCTTCTCCTCCGAACAAGGTCTGTCGTCTTCGCCGGGCTCTCTATGGTCTAAAGCAAGCTCCACGGGCATGGTTTGCTAAGTTTAGCGCCACTGTCTCTGGTCTTGGCTACTCCATCAGCTCGTATGACTCTGCCTTGTTTATTCGTCGCACAGATCGAGGCATCATTCTTCTGTTGTTATATGTTGATGATATGATTATCACTGGCGATGATTCTCTTGGTATTCTGAAGCTCAAACAGTTTCTCAGTCAGCATTTTGAGATGAAGGATCTTGGCACTCTCAGCTATTTTCTTGGTCTTGAGATTTCTTCTTCTTCTGATGGTCTATATTTGACACAGGCCAAGTATATATCTGATCTGCTTTCACGGGCCAATCTCACAGACTGTAAGATCGTCGACACACCGACTGAGCTCAATATCCGCCTCAATCTACAGGATGGCGAGCCTCTCCGTGATCCCTCTCTCTATCGGCATTTGGTTGGTAGCCTTGTTTATCTTACTGTTACTAGACCTGATATCTCATATGCTGTACATCAGGTGAGTCAGTTTATGGCTGCTTCCCGTTCTACTCATTTCTCTGCTGTCCTTCGCATCCTTCGCTACCTCAAGGGGACTTTATTTCATGGGCTCCACTTCTCCTCTCTGTCTCCTCTTGAGTTGTATGCTTATACTAATGCTGATTGGGCAGGTGATCCTACAGATCGTCGCTCTACCACTGGTTATTGTTTTCTACTTGGCACTTCTCTTATTTCTTGGCGTAGTAAGAAGCAGTCTGTTGTTGCTCGCTCTAGCACTGAGGCAGAATATCGTGCTTTAGCTGACACCACCTCGGAGCTCCTTTGGTTGCGATGGCTATTGCAGGATATGGGTGTCACTTTTTCTTCTGCTACTCCTGTCTACTGTGATAATAGAAGTGCTATTCAGATTGCCCATAATGATGTCTTTCATGAACGGACCAAACATATTGAGATTGATTGTCACTTTGTCCGTCATCACCTTCTTCAGGGCTCTCTACAACTTCATTCTGTCACGTCTCATGATCAGTTCGCGGACCTCTTCACAAAGTCTCATCCTCCAGGGCGGTTCCGCGATCTTGTGTCCAACCTCAAGATGGTCTCTTGCACTCCACCTTGAGTTTGAGGGGGGGTGTTAGATTATATTCGTATTGTCCCATTGTCCCACATGGGCTACGTTGTATATTTGTCCTTTATGTACTAGCCTATATATAGGCCTCTCATGTACAGTATTGTGTTGTGATTCAATATATATTATTTCTCTCAACACTTATTATATATATATTCAATGGTTAGTTGAGACTGTCGTATCATTATTGTGGAATAAAAATATACATGTAGTATTACTTTCCAACTTTTTTCTTTATACTTATATCTCTTGAAATTTTTAGAAATTAATTTTATATTTATCTTATATTATTCTCAAAATAACAAATAATGCTTAATGAAGCCAAAACAGTATAACTCACCATTAAAGAAGATGGTTCATGAGTAATATAAACTTTATTAAAAGCTTTTTTTTAAAAAAATAAAAATAAAAAATTAGCAAGTATGCAGGGCCACTTCAAAATTTCCTTTAATATTTTTATTTTTTTTTTCAAAAGGGATTGTGAGGGCCACTCGCGGCGCCACTAGCCCTAATGTGGCTCCGCCTTCGATTTTTTTGAGACGAAAATAGAAGTTCAATTTTAAGAGATTTGAACTTTTTAAAAAAATAGGGATACAATAAGAAGAAGAAGAAAAATATTTTTGTAATAAATTTAAAATTTTAAAATTTTATTTTAGAGGTGGGGCTGGTGCCCTTAGTTCCGTCTCTAATTATGGTTAATGTCATGGGGTAGATTTTTTTCCACTTGGATATAGATTTTAGTTAGGATTAATTAGATCCATTGAAATTCCTACAACTAAAATAATTGGGCCCAAGTCAAATTTGATTTTCATTGACCAAATTCTTTTGCTTTGATGGTGATAACCGTAAACAACGTACTCCTGGCTAGTCCCAACCAACTCAACGTACATGTAGCACACGTAGCACATGGAGGCAACACGTTCCAACCTTTATATATCAACGAGCATATAATGGAGAATTAACGATTATTTTACACACTATTTGAAAGAATAATGTTAGATCAAAAACTGGTTTACAATTTCAGTCATTGACATATGTAAACAAGTTATAAAATAATTCTACAACAATTATAAGTCTAAAATTATTCAATTCAAAAACCCGGCCTTAGCCAAAAGCCTTCCCCAAGGTCACGATGATTATAACACAATGTTTTAAAATAAAGACTTATAATTGTTGTAATATAATATTACACTAATATCTCTTTATGCAGATGTGACAGAATTGAATCTAATAGTTATTGGATATATATACATTTTAGTAAGGGTTGATACAAGGGTCAATGTACCAAATCATGTCATCATAGTAAAATATTTATGAGATATTGATGTGGTGTATAACATTTCTCTATAATAAAGAAAAACGCTAAATTGGTCCCTATAGTTTAGGGTTTTGACAAATAGTTATTTGGGGTTAAAAAGTGAAAAAAAAAAAAAAAAAAAAAAGAGAGAGAGAGAGAGAGAGAGAGAGAAAGAAAGAAATAAATAAATAAATAAAAGAAAAAGAAAAAGAAAACACATTGGGGTAAGAAAAAAAAAAGGTCATTACCGTTAGAAAAGTTGACAAAATCTGTTAATGTGCTACATCAACACCAAACATATTGTGACACGTTTTACTTACAATAAAAAAAAAAATTAAAACCAAATATAATATATATATATATATATATATATATATATATATATATATATATATATATAAAGAAGGGGTGGTTCGGGTTGAAAGAAAACATAATTGAAAGAAAAAATAAAAACAAATAGCGGAATAATAAAATAGAGGCAATCAGACAATAGATTTTATGTGGTTCTGTCTATGACATACGTCCACATGAGTAAAGCCCAAATAACTATATTATGTTATTATTTTTCTTGATTATTTACAATACAAAAGACTCATATTTATAAAATAATTAATACAAATAAGTATAATAATCAAATTAATGAGATTTTATTACTATCAAACCCGATTGCAATAAATCCTACAAAATGTAATATAGGAAATATATTCTCTAACACGGGCACCCCTTATTTGGTCAAAGGGGGTAGCTGGTTTTTTTTTTTTAGTTTTTTATTTTATTTTATTATTATTGTAAGTAATACGTGTCACAATATAATTGGTATTGATGTAACACATTTTTATTTTAAGACTTGATGTGGTACATCATAACAACAAAAACAATTTTTTTTAATTATCTTATTTAACTTATAAAGTATTTTCACTTTTTAAACCCCAAAAAGAACTCGGACTAATTTTATATTTTTCCCCGAAATCAAAGCACGCTATATCGAGTAATTATAGATGTCATATTCATGTCCCTCTCGTACGTGTTTATCTAATAATAATATAATTTTTAAAATCACTATTTGATCAAAATTCAATAAAAAATAGATATAGATATGAGTATGACGTCTAAAATTACTCAACTATATTAGAGCATTCCTAGTAGCCTCACAAAAATAGTTTTTTAGTTATTTTGGTGAACCAATTTGATGAAAATCCTGAAAAACCACTCCCAGTAGCCTCACCATTTTAACCAAAAAAATTTGATGACTGAAATTACTAACCAAGATGAGACATTTTCATTCAACAACCCACTCACCAAATTTTGTTTCACCTTTCTCTCTCACATGATTAGCACACTTTTTGTAACGCCCCGAATTTGAGCCTGCAAATTCGTAAGCAGAAACCTCCAGTTTCCACGTGACATTACTACATCAGAGATAAACTCTCGCAGCGGAATATTTTTTTGTTTATTTTAAAAGATACATTAGAGTTTATTGAAAGACAAATGTAAATAATATATTACATTCCAAACTGAATACAATAAGCCAATGTAATCTTTATCTACATTAATTAGCCGTTCTAACTCTTCAGTGCTAACAAAATCCAATCCTTGAGCTCTATATACTTTCGTACCTGCATAATAGGCTAAACCGCCCATATAAAAATATGGGTCAGTCAACTGCTTTCAATAATAATAAGATTACTGACTTAATTAAATATATGCGATGCAACAAAATGCCATAATATGATGACAGTTATAAACACATAACGCCAAGGATCCAAACCCAAAAATCACTATCCTTTCTACGGGCTTTTCACTGAGGGTCCTTTCTTAAGGCCTCAGTCCTGGGTTGTCTATCCCTCTCAGAGTACCAAACCCACATACTAGGGTTGTCTATTCTCTCACAGGGCCTCAAATCCCACAAAACTCCATGGATGTCTATCTCTCTCAGAGCCTCAAACCCACCAACTGGGTTGTCTATCTCTCTCAGAGCTTCAAAACCGAGGATGTGTATCTTTCCTAAATCCATGGATGTCTATCTCTCTCAGAGCCTCAAACCCACCAACTGGGTTGTCTATCTCTCTCAGAGCTTCAAAATCGAGGATGTCTATCTCTCCTAAATCTAAGAATGTCTATCCCTCAGAGCTTCAAACCCACCAACTGGGTTGTCTATCCCTCTCAGAGCTTCCTATCTGTCTCTATGCCTTAATACTAAAACATGTCATATTACAAACAATATGCTCCAAACAAGTTGCATACTATTAAATAAAGCAGATATCAAAACATTATGGAAAGCTCTACGTGTATTACTCTGAGTGAGTAAGAAATACTCACAGTCCTTTTTGTACAGTTTCTCAGTTCATCATATAAAGGATTTTTACTAGAAAATCCAGTGAAAACAGTGAGTTCGGTCACGGGAAGTTGCCGGATATTCGCTGCCGGAAACGGGTCACTACCGGGTTGGATTTCCGGGTTCGGGTCGCAGGTTGACGGATCGGGTTGCTGCCGGGTCGGGCTGGCTGCACACACTCACATTATTTAATCTATATCAATCCACTCACATTATTTAATTCACACACTCACATTATTTAATTCATATTATTCCACTCACATTATTTAATTCACAATAATTAATACCCTGAAGTGGTCGGGTTTGTCGCCGGAAAATGCCATCCAGCACGGGGTTCTGGCCTCTGGGTTCGTGCCTTACGGGTCTGCTACGGGTCCTCCCGGATTGGGTTCGAGCTCACGGGTTCAGCTGGGTCGTCTGGGTTGGGCCGAGGTTCACGGGTCCTCACGGGTCGGGTCCGAATTACAACTGGGATGGGTTTCTGAATTGGGGTCTTCACGGTTCGGGTTCGTGGGTTCCGGGTTGCTGGTTCGGGTCCTGGCTTCACGGCGTTGGCGGATCGACTGTTCAGGCCACTGGTTCGGGTCTCCAGTCCACGGATCGATCGGGTTTGCACCGTTTCTGGGTCTGGGTCACGGTTTTATGCACGCACGGTCTGGGTTCGGTCACTGGGTTCATGCTTGCTGGGGTCTGGGTCACGGTGTTGACGGGTCCTGCCTGGGTCACGCAGCTACGGGTCCGGCTGGAATCCGGGTCCGGGCTTGCTGGGGTCTGGGTCACGCGGCTACGGGTTCGGCTGGAATTCTGGGTCTGGGCTTGGGTCGGGGTCCTCCGGGTTTCTCCTTTTCTGACTCACTCTACAATCTCCCTTAGCTCTCATCTCTAACACCTTCTCACTCACTCTGTTTCTCTCTTCAATCTCACAACCGATCTCTCTCCCTATTTGCCTCTCTTCCTCACATCTCACTCTTTCTCTCTTAACATCTGACAATCTCTGTGTCTCTCTGCCTCGGTGAAGAAGGAGAACAGAAGAAGGGAGAATATAGGGAGAAAGAGAAGAAGAAAACAATAATTAAAAAAGAAGCAAGTGCTGGAAAAAAGAAAGGATGAAAAAAAATAAAGAAAATGAACAACATAATGATGTCTAACGGGCAAGTTGGCCACTACATATAAATATATATTATAAAAATGGAATATAAAAGTAAACTAATTGCAATTATATATATGTATTATTGAAGAAGATGCGGTAGGTTGGAGGCACTGAGTCATTATTAAAGTGTGAGGGTGATGAGTGGAGGGACTAGATGGGTTTAATTTAAGCAGAGTGGGGAAGTTGGTGAGGTGGGCTGAAGGTTTAATAAAATCAGTGGAGGACGAGTTGGGTTGAATTATTTAGCAGAAATAAGGCTTTGAATCTCCTCCAGATTAAGTTAATCAGCAGGTATTTTTACACTAGGTCTTTATCAATAATAATTCATTAGAGTGTAATTTTAAATCCGTTTTGAGTCTAGTTCGTTTCATAAATCAAGATATTTTATTATGAACATTAATAAACATATTATTATTACACTAAATAATAAATTGTCAAATAATATTTTGCACAATTAAAAATAAAGCTAATTAATCTAATGATTAGTTATTTTGTCTATTTATTAACTCAGTAATTTTCGGATATAAAATAATTATCAGTTTTATTAAAACGCAGTTCATTAAATCAATTGAAAACATTTATAAAACAATTTATAAATCAAATGATTATTTACTCACATAAATAATCATTTTTATTATTTAATCTTATTAAAAATATGTTTTAAAAACTGGGGCGCTACACTTTTTTTCTTTTTTCTCTCATTTTCTTCTCCCATCTCCCATCTCTCACACGATAATGTCCTTATTTCATGGATATGAATGATTTTTTGTAAAAATATTATATAGAGAAAAAAATAAATAAATATGAAAAAATTATTATTTAAATGGAATAGTATATTGACTAGTTAAAATGGTGAGGCTGCTGGGAAAATTTTAATAAAGTGGCTTACCAGAATAGAAAAAAGTAATTTTTAGTTATTTTGGTGAGTAAAATTTGGTGAGGTTACTAGGAATGCTCTTAGAGCACTCCCAATGGCTTATGTATTTTTCAATGTAGAATAGCTAATCAAAATCCATTTTATCTAGTTTAACTAATGAGTTTTAAAATACACTATATATCCGATTATCTATTCTTATTTTTTTTATTATTTTTCATTAATTTTTTTCATTATAGTATTTTTCTTTCACGTGGGTCCCGCTTGATACCTCCACTACTTTACACACTTTCCCTTAAATTTTTAATATAAAGGAAGAATGTGGAGTGGTGGAGGGAAAAAGGAAAAAAAAGAAAGCTAAAAAGGTGGAGATAAAGAATAAAAAAAATAGATAAATTAATAGTATAATTCTACTTATAGAGTTGTACTATTTATGAAATTAAGAAAAATCTATTATAGAATTTGAATACATAAGCTGATGAAGTCTCTTTTTAATACTTTTGTTATCTATTCTATCTTAAAGTTGTAAATCCATAATCCATCGAAAGTCCCCTTATATGATTTGTCACAATTTTCTCTTTACTCTTTTTGCGGCAGTTATCTTTATTTATTTATTTTTTTTCAGAGTAGCGGTTACTGTCGGTTAATTTTTTTACTTGTACAATACGGCCTGTCGTCCAATGATAAATTCATTTCCCTTACTATAAGTACTACTGGGAAAATTTGAAATCCCGTACGCTTTTGTGAGACAGAGGTCAGAGGCACCGAACTCCGTTCCGTTAACCCAGAGGCCAGAACTTCGCTCGTGTCTCCGTTGGCCAAACTCTCCGTTAACATTTCCGGTCACGTAAACTCTCTCTCCGTTATATGTTTTGGTTTGGATTGGGTGATTTTTTTCTCAGCTGAAGTTCTTCTTGGTTGCCGAGAAAAATGGCTTCTAGTGAACTAAAATTTAGAAGAGTTTCTGTTTCCTTTTTTTTGGTTTACTTTTTGTCTTTTGAATTGATTTTGTTTTTGGGATGAATAAATTGATTTTCTCACGTTGAACAAAGTGTTAGGCTATCTCATGTTTCCTGCATTTTCTGAGCAACCAAACGGAGAGTTAGGGCTCACGAGGGTATGAATATGTGCATGTTCGGGTACTCCTTTTTTTTTTTTTTTTTTTTTAATGCATATTACTGCATTAAATGTGTTCTCCAATAAACCCTAATTTCTTGTTGATCTCTTTCTCGCTTGCGTCTTTTGAGCACTATCAAGTCCTAGAAACGCTAGTTAATTTGTAGTTTAACTTCATGAAATGTTTTGTCATATGGGGTTTATCGATATTTGCATCTTCTTCTCAATTTGTTGGATTTTTTTATTTTATTTATTTTTTGTGCGTGTGGAGTGGCTGTTGTTAGAGAAGAATTGAAGTATGAACTCTACTATGACAGTACAGGGTCAAGAAGAACATGGATAGTTCAGTAATGGAGGGTTATGCGAATTTTCAGAGCTAGAATTTTGAGTACTAGTGATTCGGTGATTTATTTATTTATTTTTGTGAGCAGTTGAGTAGATTATATGCTTAGATATTAGGCACACATCAGCTTCAATCACCTTCCTCATAGTTTATTAGAGATGCAGAAATTGAATTGAAATTGTTTGTCGTTTACATGGAAATTCATTGATGAGAAGTAAAAGTTTAGCTGGTTGAATCTTTCATTATGTTTGGAGTTTTAACTATCAAGCACTTGGAGATATGCTAATTTATGGAGGCTGGGGCGCAACCAGGAATTTTAGTGTTTGGAGTGCAAAACTAAAAAGAAATTTTTTTTTTTTTTTGGGGGGGGGGGGGGGGTGGGTTGTAGCCCCCCCAAGCTCTAAGCTAGTTCCGCCCTTGGATGGAGGGAATGGGTAGAGAACAACTCTTTGGATGCAGAAGGTTCCCTTTCCTTTTTCTTTTTTCTTTTTTGTTTGTTTGTTCATCTATTGTTGTTTTGTTTTTCAAATATAGTATTTTGAGGGAGGTTGAATGCTACCTTTGTAGCCTTCCTGTTAACAACTTTGTTATATAGACGACAGCTTCGTTAAATAGTTGTCACCTTTGTTAAACTTGTTCTTCAACAACAAAATGGAGAGTTTGGATAGCTCATTGTTATTCTACGGTGCGGTTCTCTATTCTTATTAATGGTGCTCTCCCTAGATTCTTTAATAGTTCTCATGGATTGAGAAAGTAGATCTTTTATCTCCTCTATTGTTTTTGTGTAGGATGAATGTATGCCACAGTGGATAGGGGACTTTTATCAGCTTTTTTTAATGGGGTCAAGGAATAATGACGAACTTCTAGTGTCTCATATTTTGTTTGCAGAAGATACTTTCATTTTTTTTTTAGGCTAATCATGAACAACTCTGTCATTTGCATTGTCTTTTCTTATGTTTCGAAGTGGTTTCGGGGTTGTAGGTTAACTTATCTAAATCAAAGATGGTTCTAATTGGAGATGTGGACAATGTAGAAGGTTTGGCTAGTATTCTTGGGTCTAGGGTGGCTTTTTCGCCGATGAAGTATTTGGGATTCTTTTGGAGGCATCGTGTAAGTCTACATCTATTTGGAATGAAATTGTTGAAAAAAATAGAACGCCGTTTGGCTGGTTGGAAGAGGCTTTGTTTGTCAAAGGGAGGCAGGTTGACTTTGATTAAAAGCACTCTTTTCAATTTGCCTAATTATTTGTCCATTTCCCCTATTCCCGTTGGTGTGGCTAAAATGATTGAAAAACTTCATATAGACTTTTTGTGGGGTGGAATTGGTGATGAGTTTAAGTTTCATTTCGTCAATGGGTTGAAGATTTGTTCTCTGATGCTAACTGGTGGTTTGGGGGTAAGTAATCTTATTCATTTTAATTGAGCTCTCATGGGAAAATGATTATGGCATTATGCTACGGAGAGGGAGGCTTTGTGAAGATTGGTGGTGGAAACCAAATATGATAGCACGAGCGGAGGTTGGTGTTCTAAGGAGGTAGTGGAACCCTTTGGAGGGGGAGTGTGGAAATCTATAAGGAGGGGGTGGGGAGTTTTTTTTGAGTTTTGTTAGTTATGAAGTGGGAGATGAGATTAAGATCAGGTTTTGGCATAATTTGTGGGTGGGGACCAGTCCCTGAAGGAAACTATTACATAATTGTTTAGTATTGCGCATTGTAAGGAGGCGTGAGCGACGGATCATATGTAGTTTTTTAATAGAAATCTTCAATGGAATATATCTTTTATTAGACCAATGTAGGATTGGGAGGTGGACCTGGTTAGTGCGTTCTTTGATATACTCTACTCTCTTAGATTAAGACCAGGTGGTGAGGATAAAATATATTGTATCCCATCCAAGAGGTGGAAGTTTGAAGTAAGGTCGAACTATCATGCGTTGTCTTATCATGTTGGTTCCTCATTTCCTTGAAAGAGTATATGGAGAGTTAAAGCTCTTTCAAGAGTGATGTTCTTTGTGTGGATGATGGTACTATAGAAGATATTGACTTTGGATAACTTGAGGAAGAAGAAAGTCTTAGTGGTGAATTAGTGTTGTATATGTAAGAGGAGTGAGGAGTCCATAGATCGTCTTCTTCTTCATTGTGAAGTGGCAAGAGAATTATGGGCTTCATTTTTCCGCCTCTTTGGTGTAGAATGGGTCATGCCTAGAAGGAAGGGTAATAGAGTTGTTAGCATGTTGAAGAGGTCAGTTGGAAAGTCATAACATTTTATTAGCTTGGAGGATGACACCTTTGTGCTTAATGTGGTGCATGTGGAGAGAGTGGAATGCAAGGAGCTTTGGAAGATCGTGAGGCTTCGGTGGAAGAGCTAAAGAATGTCATATTCAAATCTCTTTATTTATTGATAGTGGCGTATAATAGTCCATATTTTTCTAGTTTTCCTGAATTTTTGGTTTTTTTCTTCTTCTTCTTCTTCTTATTAGAGGGTTTCTCTTGTATACTTCTTGTATTAGGTTACGCCCCTTTGCGCTTTTAATGAGATTGAATTACTTGTAAAAAAAAATGTTTTTCTGGCTTAATAGAATGACTCGTACAAGTTGAGTGTGAGTTTCATTTTCTGTTTTTGCCTCCTGTATCACTAGTGAACCGTTTACTTCTAGTGTGCAATTAATTCTGGCACTAACCAGTAATGAGGACACCAAATAGCATTGGTAAATTTTTTGAAGCAGATATCAGGTGCTCGACAGAGCATCATTACGACATAAGAGTCTGTGCTGTAAAAGGGTGTAAGAAATGCGTATGTGTTTGTTATTGGCAGAGAAAAATATTTGCTGAGTAGGAGTATTACTGTGACATAAATTGTAAGGTGTTGCAATTTTCCTTTAAATTTGTTATATTCATGCGTTTTTCCTTTTTCATGTATGTATAAGGGACTTTCATTGAGCCCTTTCCTGACCAATCATCATTTAGTTTCCCTTTAAACTCTAGTTGTCTTGTGCAGCAGTGGCTTTTCTTGTTATGTCAGAAGCTTCAAGGGGGATGCTTGCTGGAGCTGAACACACTAATTTAGGACCAGATTACTTTGGTTACTATATAGGTCAAGTAGTGGGGCTCTTATCACATGATGATGATTTTCTGCCTTTTGCTTCCCAAACATCTGACTTATCTGGAAAAGCATGTGGGGAGGTCATAGGGAATGATACAACTGAGCCCAGGACGAATGTTTCTGGTTCTTTATTTAGTAACAGCATAGGAACTGGACTTTCAGACTTCAAAAAAGAAAGATTGAAGGTATTGCTGCGGCAGGGTGTGATTGTTCTGTCACCACAAGTTGATGAGGTATGTTAGGATTCCTACTCCACTTTGTGTAAATTGAAGAAAGATGGAAAAGGACCAGCTACTTTAAACTAAATGATTCTGTAAAAACTTGGACTTTGTACAATGATGTCTGAGAACAATCGCCAAGTCATATGTTGCTTGGGTTCTTGAGTTGTTATAATTTAGTTTG
Organism: Alnus glutinosa; assembly: GCF_958979055.1. NCBI lineage: Eukaryota > Viridiplantae > Streptophyta > Magnoliopsida > Fagales > Betulaceae > Alnus > Alnus glutinosa. The sequence goes on along the minus strand of NC_084887.1, from coordinate 37,212,888 downwards.
GATAACCTATGATGGGTAGCACCTTATTAAGATTGATAGGGTCTCACTGATCATAAATTACGAGGGTGGGGATTTATAACAATGTGTGCTTTTTAATAGATTGGGCCTCTTGTAGGAGAGATAATGAGGTCAAAAGTATAACTGAATGCTTCTTTTCGTTAAAAAAAAAGGGAGATAGAGAGAGAACATTGTTTTCTAGATCATTGATGCAAAACCTATTCACATAGAAGTAAACATATAAATTATTGTACTCCATTTATTCAAGCAGAATTGGGAAGATGTTCACCTTTATAATTTGTATGCTCATTTAATGGTTTGGCTTCATAAAGGTCTCACCATATTTTGTGATAGTGAGTTAGGGCCCCATCAATCTTAATGATTATCCTAATTTAGTTTTATTGTTGTTCATTTGAAAGAAAGTTAAGTGGAAGCATCTGAATGAAAGAGAGAGTGTGTTATGTATTTGAAGTTCCAAATTTATTCATTGAGATGATAATGACCCTGGCACGCAAGATTTCATTCCTTAAGATGCAAGAGATATCAATGTATTTATAAAAATTATTGAGCTCTGTATTTTCTGTAGATCATGTAATACTTGGAACGGTGAAAGGTTTTTTTAATTGCATTTGTTTCTCACACTGGATTTATCTACCCTTGATACCAAAAAGCCCTGTCAAGTAGAGATGTTGTTTTGTAGAACTTTGCAATAACTATGCAATGCAAATGCAAATGCAGATGCTGGATCCTATTCTATCTCTTGTCCAGTTACATTCCCAAGTAAGAGGAAGAAAGCATCCATCAAGTCATACAGGTGCAGCATATGATGGTGATGCAGGGCAGGTTCTGCATAAGAAACTAAAGGTTTTCTCTTCTTCCTCTTAGATCAGCCTCCCTGTGCATGTTGGTCCTGTCAATCACAGGTCTAGTCGTGAGTTTGTACTCTATCTTAATATGTTGGTCTTGTAGTTTATATTTTTCTTTTTGGTATTGATTCTACCTTTTTATACTTAAATATGGTGGGAACTGCTTAATGAAAACAATCATGTATTTATGCTCTTGAAATGTTACGGTAGTTCTTGAGACATGCTAAGTCTGCAAATCTAAATGATTCTAGCTTGGGACTATTATTAGAAGGGGGTCAGAACTCTAGCGTTATGATTTGCTTTATATTTTGTCTGGAGACTATTGAGAAGTCAATAGAGGTATGGTGTGATTTTGTTAAGAAGCATTATATACCTGGAACTTCTTGCCCGCTGGGACTCCAAATAATCATTACCTGATTCATTTGTTTATGTTATCAACTATCATAGTAGGAAGATAGATTTGGCGTGAAGGATGTTGAGGGAGATTGGTTTTGGGAAGTTCATTGTTTAAGGTATTGTTCCATAGCTACCCTCATGGGTGACCACGGGAATCCAGAGGTGTTGTGAATTGCTGTTGAGATAGAAGATGTATATACCAAACAGATCTACTGTATTTCAAGAGTATCAAAGAGGCTGAATACTCGAATTAGTTAAGATAAAAAGACTTGTTTGTGGAAATAATGCTTCATCACAAACTTATCCATGATTTCTTGTTTTTGTTGCCTATGCTTTCTTTTATTTTAGGAAGATTTTTTCTTATTCTTTTTACTCTGTTCTAATGATTTCTGTTTCCCACGAAAAATTAGTTGTATTGATTGCTTATTCTTGATTTGCGTTTCCAGACTACAGAAGGCCCTAGGGAGAGAGCTTCTCTGGAGGAGCCTAAGGTGACTATTATTCTCCTTTTAAGTCTTTTATCTCCTATAAGGTCGGACATGCACACCCATATATATTAATTTTGGTGCTCTGTGTAAGACTTTACCATTATTTATAAACAGGGAAAGGAGTCTCATTTGGAATCAAACATAGGCTCTGAGGATGACAATGGAGAGGTGACAACACTTACTTTGATGTCCAGTTTTAGAGTAAATTGCTGGCTGTGGAATGTTATGTTCTATTAAAGTGATATATTACATCTGGTTGAGAGAATTGGATAGGAAATGCACGATCTCTCTCTCTCTCTCTCTCTCACACACACACACACACACACACACACACACACACACACACACACACACACACACACACACACACACACACACACACAGACGCGGCACTCATACACATTCATATACCATGTACACACTTTAAGTTCAACTTGATGTTTGTATACTTGTTAGGTCAAACTTATTTTGTGCAATTTTAAATATGCTTCTATTTCGCGTTAGTGGTTGGATATTGTAGAATTTGAGTTTCACTCTTTTTCTTGGACTTCATTGCTTAAAAAAGATCCTTTATTTAGATATTTAAGTAAAAATGCAACAGGACTTTACTTGTATTAAAAAAGAAGAAGAAGAAAGAGTAAAAGATTTGCTCACGTGGTTAGGTGTGGGATGCGGATGTGGGGTTCAGCAACTTGATGAATTGGTTTCATGTTTTATTAAGTTTTTATGCCTTTTTTTGCAGGTGGATAATGTTTTGCAGTTCTTTCTAGAGAATGATAGCTTGGAGTTTGAGGAGATAGTGAAGAAATATTCTGATGAACTATCTGAAACAGTATTTTTCTGAAATCCTTCTCTAGAGTACAAAGCAAGGCATATTCTTGAAATCATGGTTACATAATGGTTATGTAACCAGCACTTTTAAATTGGGGATTTGACATTGAATTCAAATTATGTTCAATAATAGCTGAGTTGAGGTTACTGTTTGTTTTTTAGTTAAGGCACATGGAGCAGCAGCTTGAGAAGCTTCTTGATACTGTCATGTCTAGTTGCAGGTATGTTGTGTTCCATTTAATGGGTTAAGGGAAAAAGGTTGTTTAATTATTGTTCTCTTTTTCTTTTCTTTTTTTTTTTTTTTTTTTTTAATTTCTCTCAGCTACTGCAGCATTTGATTCCATCTCAAATACTCTGTGAAGATGTTTGGCCTCAAGGATTATGAGGTGTTTTTGAATAGTTGAGAATTAGACTAGGGAACTGTTTGGATGGTTTTGTAAAACCACTCTAATCCTAATGTGTATCTAGAGGGATGTTGAGTTCAGTAGGACAAACTTAGATGGTTGTGTGCGCGTGGGTACTTGATAGTAAGTATATGTTCACTTCCCTTCTTTTTAATAGTGTTAAGACCATATTTTTATCCTTAAAAAGATAATTGATAGATTAGAGGTGATTTCTGTCTCCCTCCAACCTTGTATGCTATGCACTTTTATAAACATAACTGAAATTTTCTCTTCATTCACAATGTCATAATAGATGGGATCTAGAATAATGTAGTAATATCTCTTTCTGGTTATAATACTATTATAAGCTGGTTACAAAATACACGCTATATAAGCTGAAGTGTTAACTTATGTTATTTCTGGCTTATGTTTGAAAAAAAAGAAAAAAGAAAGAAAGAAAAAAAACAGGAAAAAGAACTATATATTTTGTGGTTCTGAATGCTTTTTGCAGCTTAGGCCATATGTGCCTCTCTCTCTCTCTCTCTCTCTCTCTCTCTCTTATTTGTTGACTGTGCAAGAACAAGAAAGAAATTGTTGCAGAATGTGAATCCTCCCCCAAAACGAACCCGTGGTGCATAACCTCAGAAAATGAATAAAACGTTGCAACTTCAATATGTAATACTCGCCTCAAACTTTCAACTTCAATTTACAGGCCTATGACTCTTACTGAGAAGCAACAGCTCCGTAAACTGATCCAGAACCTACCACCAAAAAACCTTGACCGCGTTGTGGAAATCATCCAACATGGCAAGCTGACAGAAGCACAATCTCGTGATGAGTTTGTTGTCGACCTCGAAAAAGAGGTAAATAAAAATGTTCATATACTATATGGATTTTATTTAGAATTTCTAATTCTTCAAATAATGTTCTACAGGATAATAGAACACTTTGGAGACTGTACTACTACATTGAAGCAGTTGAAAAGGCTAGAGTGCTCTCGTTGTAGCTCAATCTTTCTCATTTTTTTTCGTAAGTCTCGGAAGCCCGACACGTGAATTCACATAATGCGCACACAGCACAGTGTAGCTTAATCTCAACGAAGCAGAGCGCATACCTTTTTTGAGACGAAACACATTCTGTTTGTAAAATCATATTCAATAGAGATCAGATCTTCTTCATGCCACGAAAAATCTGCGAAGGCATTAACAGTCATAATGGCTCATCAGAATTATCTTTTTAGAGACTTTTAGTAAGGCTAACAAGTCTCCACACTGACTAGGTTTTTGGTAAACATACAAAATTGCGTAATTTGAGCACCAAGAGCGGGCAAATGCCTTGATTTGTTGAACATCTATGCCCAGCAGGTTTCGATCTTGTTGCACTGCAATAGGACAGTCCACGTGAGAGCCTGCACATGCTTTACTTACTCGGATAAGTGTATGGGCAGCTCAAGCAGGTGAGGCTTGGACAGGCTCTGACATGAGCATGACCACCAGCAAGTGTGAGAAGAATACAAGTCGCTGCATATAACACGTTTATTTTGCGGAATGATGAGTTAGTTATCAAATGCCCGAAGTGGTATTGACTGGCAATTGTAACACCCATTCATTTGCATCCGTTTCTTTTTCGTTTGCTAGGGCTTCATTTTACATCCTAACTTTGGCCATTTAGGGATACTATGGTTTGATGATCAGAAATGTAACCATTGGACTGCAGTTTGCCTTCCCAGCAAAAGGAAACGCATTTCTTTCTGGGATGTCTTCTCATTTCCTCATTGATTGTGCAACAGAGTAAAACATTTGGAAGAATTATGATTATGCAATATGGAAGAAGAAATTATTCCACTGTGTTTCAAATTATCCAAACACTTGATCAATATTTGAACAGTGAGGGCCTTGTCTGGGGATTTATTTTTCTTCTAATTTAACACAACTATGTTTAGGTAAAACATAACCGGTTGAATTTTTTTTGAATGGTCATATATCTGAAAGCGTGGAGAACAAAGAGAGCTGATTACAACTTGCAAGAGAGTGAAGAGAAGGAACAATTATATGAAGGTGAAATTATACACATAATGGTATTGGACTAACAAATGTCTCAAATTGAGATATTCACATTTTTCAACGTCTCACTTAAGAGTACTCCATTAAGATTTACTGATAAATTTTGTCAAAATACCCTAGTATTTTTTATTTTATTTTTTTTAAAAAAAATTATATAAATTTTTTCAAAAATTTAGATACTTGAGTATTTTTGTAAATTTCGTTAAATTTTGACCAATATCTAAATCTTAGAATTTTTTTTTTTTTTGGATACTCCATTAGAATTTAACAAGAAATCCTAATAGAGTACCTTTAAGTGAAACTTTTAGAAACGTAAATTCTTCAGTTTGAAACATTTACTAGTTCAGTACCCTTATCCGAAAACACCTTATAATTCGATTCACTTTTGTAAAATTAATTCTTCACACAGATACAGAACACCCCATATGAAAGTCGGCTTATCACAGTTCCCATGAGATCGGGAATACTATGATTTTTCGCAAGGGAAAAATGACCAAATGAGTATAAAGAGACAATTATTGTGGACTGATAAGCTGTAATTACCAAGAGAATACGGAGATCAATTCAGTGACAAAACAGACAGGCAAAAGGGAACTTCAAACTTCTAACATAAAGCTTTCCTCACTCTCCTTGAAAAGGAAACAATTAAAAAAAAAAATGATGGAATTCCATCTGCCAAAAGTATTATACTAAGCTTGAAGAGGTAAGGCTAAGTCTTGACTTGCAATCCTTTCAAATCGAAAATGAACGACGCCTTGGTCGTTCTTCGGCAACATTTACCCTGATCGCTCTGCCATCCAAATTCTGCACCCCCAGTGAAACTTATCAGGTTGTTTGTCATCAAGAAAAACATTTAACAAGAAGCTAAATTTTTGCCACAGATGCGAAAAAGGCATGCTTTAGAAAAATAGTGATAATAATAAACACAAGCCTGGTAAAAAGAAAGAAAGAAACAAACAAACAGAACAAAAGCTTTGCGTGGGAACATACAGTTCTATATTCCAGTGTGTACTATGCACTTGAATTTGTACATACTGACATCCATCTCTTACCCAAGAAAGAAAAAAAGAAACAACTCATCCGTAGATAGATCTCCCTACTAGTTAGCCATGTCCCAAATAAAATTATACTGAAGTTAACTATGAATATCCTTGACTACTCAAAGATGTTCAGATGGTGCATAAAAATGCAAATGATAAGCATTAGATCGATCGCCTGAATAATAGCTTTAAGATAACAGACAAAGATTTTGAAATAAGCATATGACTATTGACCTCAAATCTTGGGGGATTTCATTTTGTTGCACCAGAAAATATAATTCAACTTTAGAATGAAACAGGGTATAGAAGTAACCTGTCCATCAAGAGCAGCAATGGCATCTTGCAATTCTGTCTCACTAGACATTGTAACAAAGCCAAACCCACGTGAACGGCCTGTTTCCTGGTCGAAAACTACCCTGGCATTAACCACCTTCCCATGTTCACTAAAAACTTGCTCCAGACGAGCATCATCCACTTGCCATGGTAGGTTACCAACATAGATTCTGAAAGAAGGTTCATTCACTCGAGGTCGTTCTGGCCGTGATCCTCTAGGAGCAGCCTTGTTTACAGTTAGAACCCTTCCGTTTATATCCTGTTTAGCAATGCATGCAGAACTCAGGTACTTGGATATTACAATTATAACATTTGATATTCAGCAAGTATGGCAATAATAAGAAGCTCTTCCAGATCTGCAGGCTACTCACATAACAAGATTGGTTGAACTATCAGTTTCAGAATATAAGCCTCCGATTTTGAGAAATCTGACATATTTCACTCACCTATTGGTTCCCATGCACCCACATTACATGGCTCTTACAAACGTCTTTAAGGAGACACATCTCGGCAGGTAGCAACGCACTAACTTAGACCATTTGAGTGAAAAGAGTACCACTGTTTTATATTAAGCATGATCTGCTAGTGTGCTATTAGATTGCGGTTACACCACTGGCGACACAGTTATATACGTTGCCCTTGATTGTATCTCACTCCCCAAACTCAAAGCAAGTGCATGAGAGCATGCAAACTCGCAGATTAAGCTATTTAAACAAGTGTCCTCAATAACATTTGCATAGTAATAATACTATCGAGGCTATAAAATGCAAAGGATTAATAAGTCAAATGGTGGCACAAAGACACATAGAAGGAACCCATGAAATGTGACAGACATCAAATCAAGCTAGAGCCGGTGCTTTGAACTCATAAGGTCATGCTTGCAAATTCTAATGAAGAACAACATGCCAGCATTTGCTATTTACTCGCTTAGAATTTGATTTTCCAAAGCTAACATAGTTCATGCAATAAACTAAGTTTTCAACATCAAAAGAAGAGCAACTCACATAACGGTTGAACAACTCCACAGCCTTCTCAGCTTCTTCAACAGTACTCATAGTGACAAACCCAAACCCTCTACTCCGATCTGTTTCCCTATTGTAAATCACCTATAAAAAAATCAGTAATTTAACATAATTCCATGTCAGAAAATTCCCCATCTTCCAGTTTTACTCTCTCACTGTCACACACACAAAACCAACAAAAATGCAAACTTTACCTCAGCAATCTCAACAACTCCAGCTTCATTAAAGACCTCGGCTAGTTTCTCACTGTCCATATCATACGGCAAATTACCCACAAAGAGTTTGGCCTCTTCAGGTGGCTCAGGATAAAATTCTTCACCCCCACCCAAAACCCCTTCTCCAGAACTCTCTTCTCCACCTCCCCAACCATCACCACCACCATCAGAAGCAACACTAGCTACTGTCTCCCCCAACCCTTGACTCTTCCAACTCAAACCCTCTTCTCCGTCCTCTGCAACTTGTTTCTGCTCACCTTCTTCTTCCTCTTGTTGAGCCCAGTCTGAGGTCTGAGCCACACGTGGGACAACATGGAAAGGTGAAGACTTGTATTTGAGGGAGACCCATGAATAGAAAGATGGTGAGGATAAGAACGAGATGGGTGAGAGCTTGATGGGTTTTGAGGGAAGTGAAAGAAATGGGTTTTGTTTTTTGGTGGTGAAGAGTGCTGGTGTAGAGATTAAACAGCTTTCAGCCATTGATAATGGCTTAAGGAGAGCGGTGGCTGGAGAAATAGAGAGAGAGAGAGAGAGAGAGAGAGAGAGAGGGAGAAGATAAGGAGTTGTGGGAAAGAAGTGGGAAGAGGTTGTTCGGGTGACAATGTCACATTCAGCTTGGTATGGTCCAAAGTTCGGCCTAGGATTTGCAGATGGAGATAATTTTATCAAAATTCCGGAATTAGGGTTTAGATAATGCAAAAACTCACACGCGATACATGGACAATAAAAAATCGTGCCTAATCCGTGGGTATTGTTTTTCTGAAGTGAAATATTTTTTTGTGAAAATTATTTTTGTGTTTTGTTTTTTAGTCCATTTGGCCGGCGATTTGGTAGGTTAAAAATGTGATTTTAAATAAAATTAAAAAATAAAGTTTTGAAAATATAGAAAAATTTAAATTGCAAATAAAGAGATGTGTTTTAAAAAATACGTAATTTTAAAAATAAATTGTAATTTTAAAGGTCAAATCATAATTTTAACAAACACTCGACTACATTTTAAAAAATAACGTTTTAAAATCGTATTTGTAGAGCAATATGGTTCATTTTCTGTCTTCTTTTTTTCTTTTTCAAAATTATTAACAAACAATTTAAAACACAAAATACAGTTTAAATGTAAACTTCATTAAAAAAAAAACACTTTCTCACATTTATATCAAGTTAAACTGAAAAACATTTATAGAACATTAATCTGATCTAAAGAACAGCATGTTACATGTAAATGATGAGCCATGTCACTCTAATCTGATCAAACGATTGGCCCTGCCAAGTAATCCCTCTACATGTACGTATTGTGACTCTGTCATATACTACGAGCAAAAGAAGAAGAGGACCAGAAATTTAATTATCGATAATAAATTCAACTAATTAGTCAAAAGAAATAAAAATAACACAGTTTCGTGATATTTCTTTTTATTGATTCGATCAAGACTTTTTGTAATGAAAATAAAAGCTTATACAGAATACATTTGTAACATTAATACACTTAATTAAGATGATAAACAGTTTCTTCGTTTGAATTTGTCAATTCACTTCCCTTAATTCTACTATTATTATTTTATTTTGTAATTTCTCAATTCATTTATTTCAAAACAGAAATAAATGAAATAATGAAAAGAAGAATGATAATAAGATCGAGTAGCGCGGAAGGGAAGTAAGAATCCAAACATTGGACTTGAACATGTTTATCATCTTTTAAGTGCAATGTTATGAATATATGAATATATTCCATATAGCTTTTATCTCCATTAAAATAAAATAAAAAATCTTCATTGAATCAATAAAAAAAATAGCACGAAACAATAATATTGCCGGAGGAGAAAAATACAGTCTTCTGGGAGAGGAGAGGGACTGAGGGAGGGAGGTTTCATAAGCATACTGTGCTTCATGGAGAGTAGTCTGCTTAGTTTTATAGACAAGTTTGGTTAGTGATCGACAAAATTGTACGTGGCAATTTGTTATGAACAGTGCACATGTGATTCTCATGCACTTTCTACCCATGTGATATGGAGCTCGGATAAGATTGGAATCTCTAGCAATTAGTTGTTCAAATTGTTGATAATTTACACAGTACATTGTCAGAGATTTCATATGAGATTCACATGCCCAAATAAAATTTTGGATTGTCTTATTATCTACTCGGGCAGGTGGGTTTCATGTAAGAAAAATGTTAGATTTACAACACCAATACAACAACTGTACAACAATCCCTCACATGAGGGTGGGTCCTACATACTGGGGCCCACCCTCATGTGAAGGATTTTTGTACAGTTGTTGTATTGGTGTTGTACAAGAATCAAATCTCTTCATGTAAGCGCTCACATGTATGGCTCAAATTGTTGAAAATCCTTATCCACGTGGATACGGTGGATTGCAAAATCAAATAAACAAAAGTGTCACAACTCTTTTCAAAATCAAGAAGAATCAAGGAATTAGGGGAAAATTGAAGAGAACTCGATCTCAAGGAATTTCTTATTGAAAATTGATTAAAATAACACATAAATTGTGGCTTAAGTCGTCCTTATTGAGTTTATATAGAAAAAAGAAAAAAGAAAAAAAAAAAGTCATAAACCTAGTAAAACACAAAATTAAAACACAGTTGCGATCTCATTTGAACGAGTTTTTTTTAGTTTTTTTTTTTTTTTCCTGTTCGGACAAGAAATGCGATATATAACTCTACAAAAACTCTTGCCTAGATGAGTTCCGATTGGGCCTTTGACCGGATGCCTCAGAAATAGGTATTGAAGATATTGCAACATCTCGTTCATACAATGACTAAAATTGAGACTCCAACGGAGGCTCTCGGGAATAGTTTTTGTATTTCTCTTGATAGTCCATTTTGACCACGTAAATGTTGGAATGGGAAAATCTTCATGAAATATGAATTTGTAGTCCTTTGAATAAGCTTTTTAATACCACCAAGATTGTCTTTATCCAATATTGAAATCTCAAACTATGTTTTTATTATTATTATTATAATTGACCTGCTTGAAAACTGGCCTACATCATGGAATTAATGTGATCGATCCATTTGGTAAAAATTGGTGAAATGTCAGTTAAGATGGTCCAATGTCACATTCAGCAATTATATCTTCTGCAATTTCTTGTAGAAGTAGAATGGAGAGGATCTATTGAATGTAGAATGTAGAGATCATATTGTATGTAGAAACTGCATCTAATTTTCTAATAGAGATCGGTCTTTATTTCAAATGAAATGCAGAAGATCTATTTTAAAGTCATTAAATGATACGGCAACATATACACCACTAAATATGTTACCTAATCTAATATGAACTATGAAGATATATTTCTAGAATAAAAAGCTATTTCTTATGTTTTTATTGCAGAAGACATGTCAATATGTAAACTAAGAGCCAAAGAAATAAAAAAATGGAGAGTACATGGGTATAAAAGCCACAAAGTTATAGTACATGCATCGATGCACCATGTTCTTCCATATAAAGAGGCTAATCTCATGTTCATTCATATATTGGTTTGAAGTTCTTGTAAGCTATCACTGCATAGAAAGGATCTGATCCAGACAACAATCCCAGCAGCCTCATGATCCAACTGAATGGTGATTTGTCCTCTCGAGCAGCAGGAGCTGGTACCTTTCGAATGGTTTCTGGTTGTGTGAATCCTTCCACACATTGGAAGTACTGCACTACCAATTGCACCCTGCTATAAGCAGTTCCATCTCTCCATGTGCTTATGGCTTTCTCATAGAACAATCGATTGCTAAAGCTCACAACCAACATCCCTCCTGGCCTTAGCACCCGAAACACCTCTGCAAATACCTGCATAGAGGTTAGTCAATTAGTTTTCAAAGGATGGAAAATAAGATGATGAAGGCATTGCTTCCAAAGGATAAGAGGGTTGGGCACTTGGGCAGGCTAAGCAGGTGAGGACCAAGATGTAGCTTAAGATGTAGATTGAGCAACTTGACAGAGCAAAGCAGTTTAAAATTCTTGAAAGTTAGGCCCTGAAGAATGCCCTCAAGAAAATGGGTCTAGTGATTTATGAGCAGTTCCAGTAACATTTCATTTGACGTAGCGGAAGCGTTTGATAAAAGAAAAGAAGTACAGCGGCTTCAAATTTATAAAATTAACAAGCTAACATTTAGCTTAGAAACACCAAGAAACCGAAAATTCCAATAATACTCAACATTTCATTCTCAAAGTTTTTTTTGAGTGGATTCACAAAGTTTATTTTTTCGTTACATTCACCACTCTTTTATAATAGTAACTACAAAGCTTCAAAAGGAAATAAACTAATTGCTAGAGTTAATATGAACATGGAAATTTCTCAATTACAGAAAATCTAATTAACGCTAGCAACCTAAAGATGGAGAAATCACCTAAAGCTGGAAAACTAAGAGAAATAAGGAAAGTTTTCTTCTGTCGCCTACAGGGGTCTTTCTTCTGTAGATATCTGATTATGCAGGCGTGAGGACTTTGTCCAATTTCTATTGGATTGAGGTCTTTGAAAATTTGGATTGACTGAGATACCCCTGAGAAGACAATTCGAGATGATTGAGGCTTTACTGCTCTAGTGTAAACAAGAGGGAAAGTTGCCTGGAGAAATCTCCTAGCAAATGCTAGAATGAAATGGCACCAAGCTTTCTGTAAGACTCTTATTTCATTGTCACCACAGCAGAGATTGAAGAATGAGGGAAAGTGTAACTCAACCAGAAACTGAAATGTGCCGGGTTAATTAGAAGACTAATACTTTTTGGAGGTGGGGTCGGGGGGGTGGGGGGGAAGAGATAGATATATGTGCAGAACAGCAGAATGTTATTCCAAGTGAGGGAAAAGGTGACGAAGGTCCAAAGATAAACAACAGTTTTTCATTTTGGGCAGGGATTGGGAGTCTGCGCAGATAAGCCATAGATTGGGATATAGAAATTGAGCAATTTGACAAAAGAAAGCACCCCATATTCTTGAAGCTTGCACCCAAAGGATATCTTCTTAATGAATGAGTATGGTGATTTGTGCAGCCAGTGCTGTAGCATTTCCTTGCGGAGTAAAGCTGTTGAAGCTTATATTCTAGCCTTGGAAGATCTAGGCAATGCTATGGCAACAAACAAACATCCTAATCAGGCTCTGCCATTGCTATTATGGTTGAAAGAGTAGACACAACCAGTCTCAATTATACATAGTAGTAAAAATAAGTCAACGGAAACTATCATTTTAACTTAGTTACATGGAAGGACTGATCAATCATCTATAATAGTATGTGCGGTCTAAGGTAGTTTTACAATATTTGTGGTGCCAGTGATAGGGATAGTAGCCGCAGGAGTAGGAGACCTAATCCTAAATACTTGGATTAGCTCTATCATCGTTGATGGGAATAAGAGATAAGGGGTGGAGATTATCTTGTCATTTATCACTTTCGGGTCTATGGTTATGGGTTATGTTTATCAGCTTTGAGTATGTTTATCAGTAGGTTTCTTTGTAGTTATCACGAGTAGTAGAGTCTCTATATAATCGAGTAGGCAGAATGAGTGAAGGATCATTGAGATATTTGATCAAACATTTGGTGTACTGGTGAACTGCAACCTTAAGTGGAATACCATAAATAACAATCCCATTTCTATTTTTACAATTCACTCACAAACCATCATCTACATCAGTAGAACCCTATCAGCTAGTGACAGTAGAAATTTTGGGTTTACATCTCCAATTGCTTACCTGTAAAAGGTGAAGAACATGTTTCTCTTGTAAATGAGAAGCCCATTAAACATTTCAGATCAGTAGTGGCGGAGAAGTGCATTAACGTTGACAGTGATCAAAGCCTTATTTAGTGCATGGCATGCTTGTCTGGCTATAATTAGAACAATACAAAAAGACTCCATCAAAGTATAAATCAGACCTTCTCTGGCTGTTGAAGATACTGTACACTCACGGTGCATATCACCGCATCGAAACTACAGCTCTCCAATTCAAGGTGTTGATCCTGATTGAGATCCTTCACAAAGAAATAGTCCAGCCGGGGGTTCTTTGCAAGCTCTTGTGCATTCAGTCCATGTCCCACCACTCTTTTGTATGTCACTTCTTCTGGTAAGTGGCTAACCCATGAGCTCATGAGGTCAAGAATTTCCCACCCAGGTCTCAACTTTTCTCTGTAGAGATTGGTCAATGCGGATATAAAGCCATCATCAACATGGGTCACAAAGCGCGGATAAGCATAGAACTCTCTGTCCGGGAAGGTGTTTAGTTTTGCTCTGCCTTCCTGGGTGAGAACAAGGCGTTTGATTTTTCCTGCTGAGGACTGTTTACTTTGCTTGCCCTCTTCATTCAAAGTGTTCTCTATTTTGGACGGAAGAATTTTGGTTTTGAATAGCACAGAAGAGAAGGTAATCTGTGCGTTGGTTGGAACATATGGGTGCCATGGCTTGGGGTTTGGATGAAAGGTGAGCATGTGTAAAGTTCATCAAAATAGACTTTACTGTTTGTGTTTGGAAGATGCATATTGTATTGTAGGAGATAACTTGTTAATGGTTGTGAGAAATTGTAGCTTCCTCTTTAGGGTGCGTTTGCGATCGTGATTTTTAGACTGATTTTAAACCAACACGCAGAGAATGAAACGTTTAAAATTACGATTTGAAAAATGCAGAAAATTTATCTTTTCAAATTGTAGGTAATGAAATGTTTTTTTTTTTTAAACGCATAATTTTAAAAGTTAAATTACAATTTTAAAAGTCAAGCTATAATTTTGCCAAACTTTTAACTTTATTTTTAAATTACATTTTTTAAAATTACAAATTCAAACGGACTCCTAACGGTTAAATTCATTGGATCATGTTGGTTCATTTGCTTGTTTGGCTGTACCAAGCCTAGGCTTCTGGCCCACAATTATCTATTTGTGTGTGGTTATACGTGAGCTCAATTGGAGCTAGAGGTCCATCAAAGGCATTTGGATCCTCTCCATTTAAAGGGGCTAGATGATCCACTTGCCCGTGGCCCACTAGAATTAATGGGTCACTTTAATATATTTGTTCGAGTGCTTTTAGGGTATTATAATTTTTATTATAAATATTTTATAAATTGACGGGGTTATTCATGTGACACATTTTTAATTATGAGAATATAATCCTCCCTATTGTAAAGGAAATTGGCAGCATTCATTTCGTTGCCAAGATTTAAAGTTGGAGCTTCCAACATGTACATGATATCAATGTCGACACGTCTTTTAAAAATTTAAAAATATTATGACATCATATACATTGTTAGATATGCAAACTTTATATCCGGACAATAAAATTGATATTACTCATTTCCAAATGAAATGGAGAGGATTCTTGTCCCCTTTAAAGAGCTCGTTTGGCCACCCCAAAATGGATCATTAATTGGGAGTAATTCAATCACCCCATAACCGGCCGCTGAAGTTAGCCGAATTCTCTGTAGCTATAAGGGTGGCCAAACCACTCCTAAAAACCTTCCGAGTGAGTGTAGGGGGTTCTAACATTAGTGCGGTACTAGTTGCACGTCAGTGGTGATGCAATTGTGAAAACAAATGGTGGCATATATATATATTATCGTGCGGCAGTAGATCTCGGTGGTGGTACGACAGCGGCCGGTTGAAAGTGGCAAGATCTTAAAATGGAAGAGAATGGTAGGGTAACGTACGTCATCGGTTTAAAAAAAGTGAAAATTGTAGTACTCGAGTATTTTTGTTAGTTTGTTGTTTAAAGTCACACCCTCCGCCACTCTTTCGGCTTTGGTAAGACAAAATCAATCCATGCCTTGATCACTATGTGTAGGTTTTTCTTTTAACCAAAGACAATCAGTCATTTTGTCCCTCTAGGGATAGAATGTAGCTCAATTAATTACACCAAATCCCCAACTAAAAGACAGCACTAATCATGACTTGTCTGCTCGAACGTGCAACGTGGTCGGATAGAAAACTCAAGAAATATTGTGGTAGTTTATTACATGATTTATTACAGGTGTCAATGTTGCATTTTATTAAAAGAAGACTGATTTTTCTGTACTGGATTTCAAAATTGTTGTTCGAACTAAGAGGGTGGTAATTTTTCCAAACATTAATTATTCCTAATTTAGATGGAATTACGGTTTCAAAAATTAGTTATTTCAAAACATATATAGTTAATGAGAATGTATTTTTTTTTTTTAAATGTTTGATAAATTTACGGTTCGACCTTTAAAATCGTGTGTTTTTTTGCTTTGCAGTTTGAAAATGTCTATTTGTTAATGCTTTTTGTTTATGGTTTTGTTGGGAAAAAAAAAAAAAAGGTGTTCTGATATGACATACAGATAAAAATAGTTTTGGGTGTTTTGTATTTTAGTTAGTTTATTAATATTTTTGTTTTGAAAAGAGAAAACAGAATAAAAAATTAGAAAAAAGTTTTAACAGATAAAACCGTAAAATTTCACGTTTTTAAAACCGTCATTTTCTTCAAACACACTCTTAAATGAAATACCTTCTTGCACTTTTGTGTAAAAGCACCTATTTAGCATACGAAATTGCAAGACCAAACGAACTCTTTCTATTGATTCACGTAGGCTATAGTTCATATCCAGATGGAAGGCAGGAAATGGCCCTAGTTATTTATACAATTTCTTTGATTTTTCTAGTGCATGCATGTTCATGTACAGTCCAAAAAGAAAACATTGTTCATACACCCTCAAGGTGAGAAACTGAAAATTGGAAAGGCATGGAAGCCATGATTGCAATATGAATTGATTTCCAGCTAATTAGAACTTCTAGATGCCAAGCAAGCCTCCAGCGCTGGGGGTCCCAAACCCCATTGCACGTGCACCATGCAGTGTTAAAAGAACAGACAAAGTGAACCAATGTCCCTTTCCTTGCCTCCCTACTTCTTATCATGCCTCTCACTTTATGTTCTCTTGGATCTCACATAAAGCCCAAATACTCTCCTTCATTATGCAAAATTGATCGAAAAAGTTTTCCTTCAAAGCGTGTTATTAGACTGGCATTTTAAAAATGCACGTGAGAATCACTATGGCTTCATTTGTTAATGCCTTTTGTTTTTTGTTTGAGACATTGTTTTGACACGTACAACATAAAGATGAAAACAGTCTTAGATGTTTTGTGAGTATTTTGTATTTGAAGTTGTTTGTTAGTATTTTCATTAAAATGCATGGAGGAAAACTTTGTCACTAACATCGACATCAACACGACACATAAAGGGACATCACTTATCGAAGGTTTCCAAACATTTGTTCTCTATAGGTTACAAAAGAGGTTGAATTTCACCCAAGTATGTTCCCCATTTGCTCTCCTATGGGGAACATATTGTCATTTTTTTATACGTGTTGAAGCCTCTCACTACAACTTCCTCTAGTGTTTGTAATAAGCGCACATAAACATTGAAAAAAACATTTGAGATGGAGGGCTTTTTGTTCTAGGTAGGGCATACTAGAATAATGTTTGACATTTAAAGCAAATTGTTAAGGCTTTTTGGTCGAGGGAGGGTTAGGTGAGCCTCCTTCTGCCAATTGTTATATTCTTCTCTTCTATTTAATATTTTGAGGGGAGACTATATGATGATGATGATTGCACCTTTATGGACTTTTGCTATTTAATTCCATATATACTTTAAACAACATTAATACCATACATAATTTGAAGTTAATAAATTAGGGCATGCACATCCAAACTCAAAAATATCCAATCATTAGAGGTTCATTTTATATATATATATATATACTATGTTAACGTAAAGCACAAGATTATACTATGTTAACGTATTGGTAAATTCCGAGCACTTAAATTGTTCCTCAACCAAACATTAGGCCGGTCGAGGAATTTGTTTTTGATACTACATTATTCCAACTAGGAAGGCCAAGAAATTTTACCAAATTAAGATAAAAAAATAAAAAAAAAATAAAAAAAAAAAAGGGTTAAAAAGGCTTTGTCCGTTAAACCATTATCTTTTTTACTTTTATTTTCTGTTTTCAAAACAAAAGGATTAACAACCAACTTAAAATACATAACACTCAAAACTATTTTTACATTTATGCCACACCATATTATTTTTTCAAAAAAAAAAAAGTAACTCCATAAAACATTAATTAACAAACAAAACATGCTTTGTTAAAACTAATTTTTCTTCTCCTTTTTGTTTTCTCTTTCAAAAAACAGAAAATATATATAATATATATATATATATTAACAAACTAACTAAAATACAAAATACTCACCAAACACTCGAATTATCCTAGAAAGCATTAACAAACCATTTGTCATTTTAGGTGAATGTTACTATGCTGAAAGTTTCCGGTGGTGCTAATTTTAGAATGAGAAATGATCCCTACACTTATTTCTCACAATAGCCCCACAACAAGCTGACGTGGCTGGTAATATTTTGTTACTTTTTTACAAAAAGAAAACAAAAGAAAACAAAAAAAATAATAAAATATTACTAACCACATCAGCTTGTTATGGGATTATTGTGAGAAATGAGTGTAGGGATCATTTCTCTTTTAGAATACATGCTTTAGGTAAGTTATGAGCAGCTTCTCACTTATGTTTCTAAGCATTTTCATTAAGTTTTTCATCCACTTTTCCGTCCGAATCAATAGTGGAAAAGACACCCCGTGTAGCCCTTTTCTCACCGTTCAATTAGTAATAAAAAAATTAATTAATTAATTAAAAAAAAAAAAAAGAGTGGCCGATAAGGTCTGCGCGCCCATTTAAATTTACCAAAGGTTAGAGAGACAACAAACAAGACAAGCACGTGAATTTCTTCAGCAAGAGATATATCAGCTAGCTGCAGCTGGCACGGCACAATGGTTGTGTTTTTGCCTATTTTATTAGCTCTCTGGTTAGGACTCTGTTTGGCTTTTCTTCTCCTTCCCTTCTCTGCGAAACGAGTGCCTCCAAACTTACCTCCTGGGAACATGGGATGGTTCCTTTTCGGAGAGACTATTGGGTTCCTCAAACCCCATAAATCAAACTGCATGGGGAGCTTTCTGCAAGAACATTGCTCTAGGTAATTTAATTTAATCTACCTTCAAGTTAGTTCCTTCACTTTTGATTTCGCTTTCTCCCTCAGCTCTTCAATATGTATGTTTCTAATTATATAATTAATGGGGATATTCATGAGTACTTTGGATTCAGGTATGGGAGGATATTCAAATCCCATCTACTTGGTTCACCAACCATAGTTTCCTGCGATCATGAGTTCAACATGTTTGTTCTTCAGAACGAGGAGAAGCTATTCCAGGTCAGTTACCCCAAGGCCATGCATGACATTCTTGGGAAGTATAATTTGCTTATGGTGTCCGGAGACCTTCACAAGAAGTTCAGAGGATTTGCTGTCAGCTTCATCTCCACGTCCAAGTCATCCCCAGAATTCCTTCATTTTGTGGAGAATCTGTCGGTCTCAATGATAGGTTCATGGAGAAACTGCAAACAAGTTTCGTTTTACAAAGAAGCTAAAGCGGTACAGTTACAAGAAAAATGGTAGAGTACTTGAATATTTAATTTCATCTTTGATTTAATTTAAATTAACCTCTCTTTTTTTTTGGTGATGTTTGAACACAGTTTGCACTCAATACAATGATGAAGCAGCTCTTGAGCATTAAACCAGAGGAGCCACTAGCCTCAAAGATGTTAGAGAACTTCGAAACCTTCATGAGGGGGTTTGTGTCTTTGCCAATAAATATCCCTGGGACCGGATATGCCAACGCTGTGAAGGTACACCATTCATAATTAATTATCTCTGTGCTAAAACTATGCCTTAATTGTCTCCTTTATTGGCTTCTTTTTAGGCTAGAGCAAGGCTTACGTCCACTGTTGAAGAAATCATACAAGAGAGGGAAAAAAGGAAGGTCGGGCCAGTAAAAGGAGGAGACTTCTTGGATGTCATTTTGTCAAAGCGGTGCCTACTAAACCGTGACGAGATTGTGAGCCTTGTTCTGGACCTCATGTTAGGGGGCTACGAGACAACCGCAACGCTTATGTCTTTGATTGTCTACTTTCTTGGCCATTCACCAAATGCTTTACAAAAACTAGAGGTTAAAATTCCTCTCTCTCTCGATCTCTCTATGTGTGTCATCGATCAGTGCCTGCAGAAAATGATAACATATGTTATGTTAATTAAAGAGGGTGTTTTTTTTTATTAAACATGTGTAAAGGAGGAACACCAAGGGATAAGGAAAAGCAAAGAGGATGGGGAACCTTTGAACTGGGACGATTACAAGAAAATGGAGTTCACTTACAATGTACGTTATTAATTTTTCCACAGCATCTACGTACGTGTACTTTTCTGAATGATTATATATATATATATATATATATATAGATATTGAACTAATTAACCATATATATATATATATATATATATATATATATATATATATATATATATATATATATATATATATAGGTTATATGTGAAGCTATGAGATGTGGGAATGTGGTCAAATTTGTGCACAGAAAAGCTCTTCAAGATGTTAAATTTAAAGGTTAATATTCTTTTCATCAACTAGTACTGCTGTTTAATTTACAGAATATACTTATATTAGCTAGCCTTCTTAATTACTTAATGGAGATCGTGATTTACACTGTTGCAGGCTTTCTCATACCCTCGGGATGGAAGGTTTTTCCCATCATTAGTGCAGCACATTTTGATGCAACCCTTCATGAAAATCCCTCAGAATTTAATCCTTGGAGATGGTTTGTACGTATCAATTCTTCCCTAGCTCTAACCAATTAATCCAGCCAACTCAATTGCATATATCGGATCACCTTCGCCTATTATTAGACGGCTCATCAAATTTTTATAAAATTAGAATAGCTTCAGAAAAGTCAGGTAATTAAATTACAACTAATTAAGCTTTGAACAAAATAATAAACATTTCAAGATCATTAATTAGTACTTAATTCAAGAATTTAAACTAAAATGTTTTACATTTTTGGTAACCTAATTATGGTAAAAATCAGCTCTGCTTGTGACATTCTCCTCGATCTTAATTAACCTCCTAAATTCCAATTTCAATATTTGTCCCCATTGGCAGGATGAAGCGACGAGCAAGAAAGTGGCACCTTTTGGCGGAGGACCACGGCTGTGTCCAGGTGCAGAACTAGCAAAAGTAGAGACTGCTTACTTCCTTCATCATTTTGTCCTTAATTATAGGTAAAAATTTCACTAACCTAAACATGGCATGTGGTCAAAACATTTACACGTCCGAAGGACTCTCAATTTCGAATATTTAAATTAAATTCGATTTTTTTTTTCAATTAATAAAATTCATATTAACCACATCTTATAGTTATATATAGGTTTTCTAATTTGGGTAATTGGCTTCAGCCCACTTGAGTTGGAGTTCATCATCATGCCTCGGATAAAGCCCCATTAGCAAACGAATTAAGCCTCAATTACCTATAAAACATAGATAATTTATAATTAATCATGAAATAACATATGATAGTAATTTAATTAATATATCTCATGCACAACTGTACATAGATTATGGATGGCACTAGGTAACTTAAGCTAGATAGTGACCTATTGAATAACATTTAGAAATTTGTGTAACGATCTGTTTGAATTTGTAATTTCAAAATTTTAAAATAGTGATTTAAAAATGTAATTAATTAATGTTTGATAAAATTATAATTTACCCTTTAAAATCACAATTTAGCTTTTAAATCACTATTTAAATTTAATAATTAAATGACACTGTCACATTAATATAGTTAATTTATATCCTTACTAGTATGTGTAAATTGAGCTTGCCGTATGTTAATTTCCCAACAAGCATTTTATTATAGACATTAGTACATAGCATTGGGAGGTGCATATATAGGAGGTCATGGTTAAGATGGAATTAGCCCGACTTATATATAGTCAGCAGGGCACAATAATAGAGTTAAATTAATTAAGAATAATTTTTTTCTTTAAATTAAGTTGAAATAATTTCTTTCAGTCCAATATATTAAACTGATTTGTATCTAAAAAATACCGTATGCCCGTATGTGCTTTTAAAATTATATGTACGTGAAAATTATATAATTTATTAAAAATATATGTGAGAATCGTATCTATTTTAGACACGTGTTATTTTAATAAACTGGGTTAAAGAAAAACTTTATCTTTAAATTAATTATTAAAGCAGCTAGCTCTAGGAATCAATTTATGTGTGACTTAATTGGTACTGTTTTTGGTATCATCTTATATATGTGTTATTGCAACAGGTGGAAAATAAAAGCAGATGACTGCCCACTTGCTCACCCTTATGTGTTGTTCCGGAGAGGCTTGCTACTGGAGTTGACTAACCTACAAGGATGATCATTGTGGCTCAATGGAACCTTCATTGGATTTTCAGCATGGACCAAGAGATGATTGGATCTAGTCATAAGAGGACGATTAATGTTATATACTATAATTTTATCTCACGTTGCTGATGTGATTTAAAAAAAATGATTGATTGGTAGTATCATATCAGTAAAGTGATATAAATTGTGGTATATAGTATTTCTCTAAGAAAAATGCTTGGCCGATAAATAACTCACTTCTTGTTGAAGAACCAAATCGCGTAGTTCCAACAACAAAAACAAAAGCCACCCAAAAAAAAAAAAAAAAAAAAAAAAAAAAAGCTACAATACTATTGGGTGTGTTTGGTAAAGATTATTTAGTTGATTTTTTTTTTTTTTTTTTTTGAGTAGTAGTAAGAAGTGATTGATGTAATATAAAGTAGAAAGAATTTGTATGAAAAAATGAAAAAAAATATATATATATATATATATATTTGTATTGTAGTGAATTTTTTTTATTTGAATAGTAATAAAAAAATTATTTATGTGCATGATATAAAGAGTGAAACAAAAGTTATAATGTTTAAAATTTGACTGTTTTTGGAAGAAGTGAAAATAAGAGAAGGAAATCGTGTGTTGGTTACCAAACACACCCAATTTCAATATTTTCCGTACGTAATCCTTTGTATATTTCTCATACTAACCCATTGAGTGTTCTCATAATCGCTCCAACTAAGAGTGTTTCTATCTATATTATAGATTTACTTGGTCTACACTAGTATTTTAACGTTTATTTGGATTGTATCGGATTGAACCATCCTTCGTAAGAGTAATGATATTTAGTTGATTGCTTTACGACTGTTAAACAACTAGAATGACATGGTAATAAAAACTAGCATTTGGATCAACAAGAGCTTGTAAAAAAAAAAAAAAATCGATAGTTTATTTTTCACTACCACGTCATTTTAGTTGTATGACAATCGTATAACAGTCTACTAAATAACATTTTTCCGCATATTTACATGAAAATACAATATGTGAACAATAATAAAATAAAAATAAAAATAAAATCATTTGAATATTTCATTAATTCATTTTCGAAAGCCTGATGAGTCATGAAGCAAAAAAACAAAAAACAAAGACAAAACAAAAGCTCTTAACTCGTGGATGGGAAAGGAGGAAGAAATTTAATTGAATACATAAGAAAATCCATAAAGTCGTTTGTTAAAGTTATTACGGCGATTCATTTTCGCCTTTTTAAACGACATCACAAAAGTAAGCAGGTTGTATCTGAAGCTGCAACGGCGCCTTTTTAGTCTTCTTTTGTTGTTGATGTTAAAAAAGGCGTTCCATCCTTTCTTTTTTTTTTCTTTTTCTTTTTTTAATTTCACAAATATGTTATAATTTTTCGTTAAATCCTAAAGAAAATGTGTTAAAATTTTTAAAATACCCCTCATTTTTTTAGGAGGAAAAAAAATTGTAAAAATTTAGGCGTCGATCATGATTTAACAAAATTTGTAAAAATACCGTTGAATCTTTTAAATTTTTTCATATTTTTGTTTTGCTTTTTTTAAAAAAAAACAAAAGACGAGTATTTTGAGAATTTTGATATGATTTAACGAAAAATTGTAACAGATTGATGAATTGAAAACAAATTGAAAGATGAATACACTAAATTGATACTTTTTAAAGTTTAAGAATATGATTGCAAAAAAATTATGAAATATCAAGGGTGGTAAACGAAAATTTTCCTTTAAAAAATTTAGATAATGTAGCATTAGATACATCAACTTTAAAATTGATACGATCCATTTTCTAAATAGAAATGCTAGACTTTTCAAAAAAATAATTTTAAAATTTAGTTTTCAAATGATGTGTCACAATCTCATAAAATGAATACACATTTTTCTGATCACATGAGATTATGACACATCATTTAAAAGCCAAAATTTAAAAATAAAAAAAATAAAAAAATAAAGATATGTAACATTGCTCTTTTTTAAATTGTACACGAAACAATATCGCCATAATACTCAACATAATTTCAAAACTATATCGTTTTTTTCATTTTTAGGTGGAAGCTCGAAAGGTCCTCTAAGACCACTTTTTTATGGGCCCCTCCAATTACTGCTAACCTAAAAGCTATTTAGTGACCATTGGGTTTAACAACTTCAAAATGTACCGTTTAAAAAAAATAGTAATTTTAAAATATATTTAATAAAAATATGATTTTTAAAAAAATATAATTCAGTGTTTATTAAAATTGTAGTTCAATATTTAAAATTGTGCCTTTTTTAAAATGCATCTCATTGCTTGTAGTTTGAAAACATAAAATATTTTTCACGTTTGCCAATTTTCTTTTTTCAAACTCATTTCGAAACAAGAATATTTCTCACGATTTTATTTAAATAGGGGCATTTATCCTCTAAAAATCACGAAGTCAACTAACCCTTTTTTTTAAAAGAACATGTAATATATGCTACCATATATTGTTGAAAAGTCCAAAGGCATAAGAGCATGATCCCTACACTCTAAGTCAGAAAGATCTGACTTAAAAAACAGCTGTCTAAGCAGAACATAAACTTTATAAAAACAACATTTGAGTCTCTCTTTACAATAACGCACACTCTAAAAAAAAAAGATGGCCTATCTAGATACAAGCCAAAAAATCTTTCAGTAAAATTTAAGTAATATACAGACAGACTGTGACCGAATAAATAAGGTAAATACACAAACATAGCAAAACAGAAAAACCCAACTCAAACTAGCAGCATGGGTTGTCTTCTCCGGAAAACGGCGCGTGTAGAACACGCGCCATCCCCGGAATCACCCTGTAGCAAATCGGACTCCATAATCCCCGGGCGCCACCTTGCACGGTCTGAAAAGAAGACTCTCAAGCACGTGATGACCACGCGTTGGTCACTGGTGAATCACACGACCGTAGCTTTCGGTGGCAGGACCAGAGGACAACAGTGATCACGACTGAGGGGCGCGTGTCTCTCAAAAGTCGACAGAAATGTGTAGATCTGGCTTCAAAAAATAAAAAGTGGATGAAAATTCAGCCATGCACCCGCTGACAACACGAACCAGAACAACTCTCCACCACCTGACATCTCGAAGAGAGTCTTCGTGCCTGAACGAAAGCAAAGAAAAAGAAAACAAGAAAACACAAACCACCATTGCCCTGAGAGAACTATGAGAAGATTAGCCACCACCATAGCTACCGGGGGGAACAAACTTCACAGTCCTAATGACTAGAAAAAACCTAACCTCCACTGGTTATCACCAAAAAAGGACAAAAAAATACTCCATAGTCCTAAGGGGCTAAGAGGTAAAAACCACCTTGAGGATGGAGGCGTATAGCCTCCCTCCCCTGGCAAAGCAGCATTCAAAATAAACACTCTTTTTCTCTCTATAAAACGAAGTCAACTAACCCTTAATTTTTGTTTTTAACATGTTCATACAAGAGGAGGAAGAGTGATTTGAACTAGTGACCTCCGCTTCATGAGGGGTGGTCTTCAATCGATTGAGCTATCTCTTGGGGACTAAATTAACCTTGCCCTATTGCCCATATTTCTGAATCAATTTTATTTTTTTGGTTATAAATCTCCCCCTCTCTCTACTTATATATTTTACAAAACTAAAAGTCATATAAAATTTTGATATTACAACTTTTCCAACTCCAAGGATATAATTATAGAAAAATGTTAGATTTATAACACCAATACAACAACTGCACAACAACCTCTCACATGAGGGTGGACCCCATATACTGGAGCCCACCCTCATGTGAGGGGTTGTTGTGCAGTTGTTATAATAGTGTAGTGTAAGAATCAAATCCCCTAATTATAAAAGTATCGAGCATCAGGGCAATTAATTAATTTTTTTTTTTTTTTGCGTGTCACGGCGAGCCTTTTAAAAAATAAAAAATAAAGAGAGGCAAAGCCGAAAAAGCTGTAATTCCTTCTCTTCTCCTATTCAGTATACATTCAGTGGCGTAGCTTTTGCTCTGTATCCGTGGAAATCTCAACCGCAGGTTAGCGGATTCCTCTTCTTCTACTCCCTTGTTGTTTTTCGTTAGCCTAGGCTCCGAAATTTCGATCTTTTCCGATTTCTACTGCGACTTTTGCCCTTTTGGTTTGATTTACGATTAGATTAAACTTATAAATCGTTAACCCAGATCCTGTTTCTTCTAGGTTATTAACTTAAAGAAACTTCTAGGATATGACCTATTTGGGGGGTTTCTGAAAATCAGAATCTGATATGGCCCATTTGGTTGCTTAGGAGATTTTGAGGTAGATTTTAGGGTTTTAGTTATTTTGGACCGGTGAAATGCTGCATCAGAATCTTACTCGTTGGAACTCAATGCAAATATTTTGTAGTTGGGCTGTAAACTTTGCTCTTTGTTTATTTTTTTGTTGTAGTGATCGGTTTTTTATGGTGTGTAGGGTGTGATAAGTCTTTCGCTGTCTATGTGCAGGTTAATTTCAAAGTTTTAACATGTCTAACTCGGGTATAGATGTTTCTCCCAAGGGTGGATTTAGTTTCGATCTTTGCAGAAGAAATGATATGCTCGCTAAGAAGGGAGTTCAGCCACCGTCTTTTCGGAAGACGGGAACTACAATTGTTGGTTTAATTTTCCAGGTAGGACAGTTTGATGTACAATCGATCAGCTATTTTTTATTTAAATGTTGAAATATTGATGCTGGAAATTAGTTAATGGCTTGTCAATTGAGTTTTTTTTTTGGAGTTTTGGTGGGGGAGTGGAGGGATTGAGTCATATTATTCACAGAAAATATTTCCAGACTTTCAAGCTAATGATATTAATGTTAGATTCACAAAGTAAAAGTTTATGAATAGATATTAATTGGTTGGCGAGTTGGCAGGTAGATGAAGGAACTAAATAAGAAGTGGATAATGTAGATAAAGTCTATATTTTCAAATATACTGATCATAAGCACATGCAAAGATATGGATTGCTTCTGCAAGGATTTAATTGCATGTTTTATCATTCACAATTTACATTATCTAATTTGTGTTTCACAATAAATGTAGAATTACTATAATCTTGTTCTAGAATTTGAAATATTTGCTATTGAGAAGACTTTTTTTGTTTGTCAGACTATTGAGAACACATTCAAATGCATGTATATGACATATAAGAATTGTGGTACATTTGAACACATTCATTTCTTATAAGCATTTGGATGTTGACTGTACTTGTTTCTTTTCTTTAATCACGGGGCATTAGTTAGAACTGGTAAAATAGAAAAATAAATAATTAAATAAAAGTATTGGAAGACTTTGTTATGAGATACACATCATCCATGTTCATGTGTTCCAAGTTTGCTCGAACTGTATAGTTATTTGTTTGTTTTAGCTATTGTATTCTGGTAGAAACTCTTTCCAGGATTTATATACTTATATTTTGCTCTTTTTCAACAATTTGTTCAGGATGGCGTCATTCTTGGAGCAGATACAAGAGCCACTGAAGGACCCATAGTTTGTGATAAGAACTGTGAAAAGATTCATTATATGGCACCAAACATATATTGCTGTGGAGCAGGAACTGCTGCTGATACAGAGGCAGTAACAGGTATTTGTTAGGTCGAAGTTCAATGTGGTGACGTTGCACTCTTGTTCTTATACTCCTCATGGCTGCTTGGAACATGGAGAATAGAAAATTGTTTTACCATCTTTGTATGACCATGGCTAATGCGCTGCTTTGGTGTTTGTGTACTTTAGACATGGTCAGCTCACAGCTGCAACTGCATCGCTACCATACTGGTCGAGAATCAAGGGTTATTACGGCTCTGACCCTTCTTAAGAAACACCTTTTCAAGTTAAGTTTCATCTGTTTCTAAAACTTCTCAAAGTTATCTCTAAATAATCATTGTTTGATTCTAACTGCCCAATATGTTTTCCAGCTACCAAGGACATGTCCAAGCTGCTTTGGTTCTTGGTGGAGTTGATGTTACTGGACCTCATCTACATACTGTGAGTATGGTTTCAAGCATTTAGATTTGGCATTAACTTTATTTGAATTGGTTGATTACTTATGATTGCAACTATCCAATTTTGCAGATATACCCCCATGGATCAACTGACACACTGCCATTTGCAACGATGGGATCTGGTTCACTTGCTGCTATGGCCATGTTCGAGTCCAAGTACAGAGAAGGCCTGACTGTAAGTTAGTGTTTTGCATTTGTAAAGTTTGTAACAAGTTGACTAGCAGTACGATGCAGTAGTATAAAGATATAGACAACCTTGGTACATCTTACATTTCATTATCATCTATTACAATGAGGAGTACCTTTCCATCTTCAAATTTGATGTATGTACTTAGATGGTCGAATGCCCATTTCAGTGGCCAAGATGGTTAATATGGTATATCAAACAACTAATAACTTAACGAAGTTAGACATGGTTTTACTCATCAACAAAGAAGAAGTTAGACATGGTTTTATCAAGACCTGCTTTCTGCTTCAACATTCTTGATTGAATCTGAAATGCGTACATTTTCTCTTAAATCTTTTTATTTTTATTTTTTTGCTTACAGAGGGATGAAGGAATAAATCTTGTTGTTGAAGCTATATGCTCTGGTATATTTAATGATTTGGGAAGTGGAAGCAATGTTGATGTTTGTGTGATAACCAAGGTTTGTTGTTCCTTACAAGTTTCCACCACTTTTTCTTTTTTTCTTTTTTTTTTTCTGGGAAAAGTAATTCATAATTTAATTTTGGTGCAAGTTTCTCCTAATCATGAACTGCTGGCACAGGGGCACAAGGAGTACCTTAGAAACCATCTCACGCCAAATCCACGTACCTATGTCAATCCAAAAGGCTTTACTTTTCCTAAGAAGATTGGTCAGTGACATACTCCCCAAATTTTATTTATTATACAATTACATGGCAACATTCCTAGCATAGAAATCATTTGCTCTATTTAATGGCTGATTGGTCTTGGTTATCAGACAACTGAAAATTGTACGATTAAACTAGCATAATTTTACTTGTTAATGTCATTTAAGTAACATTTTTTCAGACGGTACATCTTAAACTCTTTGCTAGGAAGCTTTATTTTTTATTTGCATTCTTTTATTTATTCGAAGACTGAGATTTACATATTTAGTCCCTTATGTTATTTTTACCACTTTTGAAGAAATATGATGCTTACTCTTTTGATTATTTGGTCATGTTGTGTTTAATGTTGTTACAGAAGTTCTCTTAACGAAGATTACTCCATTGAAGGAGAAGGTGGAAGTGATTGAAGGAGGTGATGCAATGGAAGAGTGAAAATCATCATGCAGTCGGCAATATGGGTTTGAGTTGTTTTTCCAACTTACATTATAATCTTTGTATTAAGTGGATCAATGATATTGTTTTCAGTTTCCAGTTTCAAAATCTCAATAGGTCCAGAGTCCAGACATTAAAACTTATCTTGGATTTCAATTTTTTCCAAACTCACATGCGGGTGCGTTTAACTGTTTTGGTCTTGGATCTTGTCACTTAAATTGTGCCTTTTGTTCATACTTGACAGCAACTTTAAATTACATTTGAGTAATCTCTAGTTAAAAGATATGAATTTGGCATAGGTGCTGTAAAAAAACTACAGTATGTGCTATAGTTTTTTTAACGGTTTAGATTTAATTTCAAGTTTTCTATGAAAAAGAGAGAAATTAAATCTAGACCGTTGAAAAAACTACCGCATCTAATTCAAATCCAAAAGATATTAGCTTTTTCTTGAAGATGTGATTTTTGTTGATCAAGAACGTTAAGGCAGATTCAAGTATGAAGGTCTAGGGCAGATGGTGCAGGATGATTCCTATGATAACCTTACAACATGATTATTTTATTCATGATTTCACCAGTTAGGGTAATAGGGCTCACTGATAAAACCACGATAACCATGCCAATTAGGGAAAAACTAGATCTAGTTCTTAAGAGTGGCAACTCAGATTCATGGTCGTGTCGAGTCATAGATATGTCACACTGTCACGATACCGATTCATTTGACTAATCATGTCAAATCTCTCCGCCCGCCTTGAGTTATGGGTAATTTTTTTGGGGTAGTATACATAAGGGTGCTTCCAACATATAATTGTGTGAAAATATTTTTGCTGCCAAAGCTAGTAGTATAGTCAATAGTGTGCTGATAAAGATACAGATAAGATTCCCCCCTTTCCAGCATTGAATAGAAAAATAGAACAAAAATAAAGATAAAGATAAAAATAAGATAACAGGAAGAATATACCATTCTTCGGAGTCACTTAACTTCAAGAAGTCCTATCAACGGACACATATTGACCTCCCTTGAACGTCGAATTCAGAGTCCTAAAAGCGATACGTGGCCTGTGTCTGAAGCAAGCAAGCAAGCCGAAAGAGAGAAAAAAAAAAAAAAAAAAGGGTCATCGTCACAAATACAATACGAGTTGCTTTTTGAAATGAGAATCCTAATCCTTCTCAAAATTTGATACTGTTTTAATTAAATGAGTAAACAAGATATCTATTATGATAATCATTCTATTAATTAAATGAGAATTTTGTCTTTTCATAAATTATACCTACAATAGGAGAGAGTTTATATCAATTTATGATTCATAAAAGATAAAAAGACCAAAATCTTCGACGCCAAGCAATCCACAACCATAATATAACAAAACAATATTTTATCGTCAACATTCAAAGGGTAAAACAGTAATCTCAAAGGCCAACCACCTCAAAGAGGTGATCTACTCACACTTATGTGGTTCAATTCAAACTGTTTATTTAAATAAATTGCATAATATCAATTGACAAATCGGAATTCCTTAAAATTTATTGTTTGAATTGCGCACGATTCTAAAGGCCAAACCAAGTTTTCGTCAAAAACTTAATTGCATTTTTAAAATCACCACTTTTTAAATTTTACATTTTAAAATTACAAAACTACACCCGTCTAAGCATTAGTAATGCTCGAAGTAATTAAGGCTTTTATCTCTTACCGATGACGTGGCTTTTAAATATATCACCGTTAATCAAAATCTAATAGTAACCGTCTCAAATATAATTACGAAGTATAAACTTTTTAACAGGTAAAAAATAACAAAAATCCAACTTTATGCCATTACTATGTAAGCGGAGTCCTAATCATATGCGCTGTCCAGAAGGGTGAAGCAAACCTTAGCGTGTCGGGCTACCGGCTATGTAACCAAAACGCCACCGTGTCTTCCTGGGCTCTCCTATTAATTACATTGCAAACACAAACATTTAACGTTCCGTTCCGTTCCCTTCTCTTTTCTGTCGAAGGTCGAAAGTCGAAAGTATCTTCAGGCTGTCAACCAAAACTCCGAGCGAAGAGGCTCTTCATCGCCGCGACGTCGTGTAGTATCGGTAGAAGGCAGCCATGTCCTACGACTACCTCTTCAAGTACATCATCATCGGCGACACAGGTCTGAGGTCTTCTCCTTTAAAAACCTAACTCTTATGTTTTTCTCTTTTTGGTTGGGGGGGGGGGGGATGATAAAGGGGTGTGATTGGGTGTGGTGCAGGCGTAGGGAAATCGTGCCTGCTCTTGCAATTCACGGACAAGAGGTTCCAGCCTGTGCATGATCTCACCATTGGTGTTGAATTCGGCGCTCGCATGGTCACCATCGACGGCCGTCCCATCAAGCTCCAGATTTGGGACACCGTAAGCCTTTGTTTTAAGCTTTTTTTTTTTTTTTTTTTTCTTTTTTGGCTTAGTTAAATTTTCAGTTTTTATTTTATTTTTTAAGTTGAAAAAAATACTATCAGAAATTAACTTAGCAGCAATTAGAAAATCTTACAAGGTTTGGCATGCATAGGGGCAAGTAAAGCTTAGTGGGTGGTTGTGCTGCGAGGTGGGTTTTTTGGGTTTTTGTTGAATTGTTACGATTAAGTTCGAGTCATGTGGTTATTTGATTGGAAAGGGTATTTTTAGAGTTTAATTTGGTCTCTATTTTGCATTTCTTAACCACCAAGAAAGTGTTTTCCACAAAATTGTGTTGTTTTCATTATTTTTCGGACCCAATCGATTCAATTGGTTGGATCTTCAACAAGCATTTTTTTTTTTATTATAAGAAAATCAGCCTCATTAAAAGTGCAACCAAGTACATAGGAAGTAAACAAAAAAAAAAACCCAAATTAGGGAGGTTAAAGAAACATTTAAACAAGCATTTGATTGAAAAGGATTTAAGGTTAATGCAATATCTTGGAATTTATTGATACTTTATGTGGTTTGATTTGAGAATTATGTTACTTGGCCCGTATGTATTAGCCTTGAAGGTGTTGTAATCAGGAAAGGAATCAGGGCCAGATTGCTCTGTCCTTTTGGACATTTAAGACAATTTAGCCGGTCTTTTTTTTTTTTTTTTTTTTTTTGTATGTCGTCTTTTGGTAGAATGTTTTCTCACCAGTTTGTATATGAGATTGTTAAGTTTTAAGCTCGTATATTTAATCAAGGACATAATTTATTTTAATTAATTGCTGTGCTTTAGCGGCATGCTGATTGTAGTCATAAGCCAAGGAACTTGTGGTTTTTCTTTCAGGCTGGGCAAGAATCTTTCCGGTCCATCACTAGATCTTACTACAGAGGAGCAGCTGGAGCACTTCTGGTATATGACATAACCAGGTGTGTGTGAGAGCAAAGACGTATAATTTTTGGCCAAAAAATTTAGATTTACATATACTTTTTTGGTAAGTATATTCATGTATCCTTCCTTAGTAGGAAATGCACTGTAGCATCTGCATGCTTGCTGTTAGCAGAGTCTTTGGTGAGCAGTGAAAAGCTTTGGGAAATTTGTCTAAAATAGTAATGGGTTGCCATAGAATAATGTGGTATTTATTTGGAAGTTGTTGGAGTTTGGTGATGGCTTGGAGATATATTTGGTGTCCATGTTGTTGTAGTTTTATGCCTTTTGAGTTTCTAGAGCAACTGCTACAGCAGATAATCTCTTGGTCCGAAGTCCAAATAGTTCCAATTTTGCCGGATTCAAACTAGATATTTCCTTTGGAAAGCTTTATTGGGATGGGTGGCAGAGCCCACCTTTTAGTTTTTGGTTTTCTGTCCCCCGGCATTGGGGGGAGGGTTGTTTTGTTATGAGAGGCATCTTGCAGGAGGGTGAGGAACCCCTCTCCAAAAATATAGTACATGCTCAGGTGGACTTCTAATTATTCCTATGCCCCATATGTGAAATCACTCATGCCAATGTTCTGATGGTTAACCCATGAGGTTATATTTGTTCTGCCTCCAATCCCCTGTTCTCAAGACAATTTTGATTACCTTCAACTAAAACCATAAATTTGGTCTCTTGCCCAGGAGAGAGACATTTAATCATCTTGCAAGCTGGCTAGAGGATGCTCGGCAGCATGCAAATCCCAACATGACAATCATGCTCATAGGGAACAAGAGTGATCTTGCACATCGGAGGGCTGTCAGCAAAGAGGAAGGGGAACAATTTGCAAAGGAAAATGGACTTCTATTCTTGGAAGCATCTGCAAGAACAGCTCAAAATGTTGAAGAGGTGATGTAACCAATTTTTTTTTAAAAAGGCCTCTACTTCATGGTGTTATACTACGGTTTATAGCAGCACAAGTTAAACTGTCAACTTTTTTCGATAGCTTTAATCTAATATAGCGCATATCTTTCAGGCTTTCATAAGGACTGCTGCAAAAATCCTTCAGAATATTCAGGAAGGTGTATTTGATGTATCCAATGAGGTAATTCTTATGTCCTGCTGCTGGAGGGAAATGTTAGGCAATTGGGAGTTGGGACATTATCTTGAATCCCTTCTATTTCTTCTTGCCCTAATTTTACATAACAGTATTAAAGTTCTACCCCTTCTTGACAGAAATAATGGAAAAGACGATGAATGCATAACGAGTGGTTTTGTATTAACTAGGCTATTTAAGTTTGTTCTCTTGTGGTTTTGTGTTGGTATAGGCACTTTAAGAATTGCAAAACATGTGATTAGATGGTTGGGGCAGTAAAATTTTTGAGTTTACAACCTCCCCCATATTTGATATTATCCTGTATTGATACCCTTTTGTCAATAACTGCAGTCATCTGGCATCAAGGTTGGGTATGGGCGCCCCCAAGGTCCATCAGGGGCAAGAGATGGAGCAGTTGCTCAGAGAGGTGGATGTTGCGGCTAATTGAAACAGAGATTGCTTCTGTATTTTACCTTGTTGTGCAATTAATTTCTTCTTTTCTTCATTCCTGCTACAAACACGCTCTTGCAACTGTCACGTGACTTATGGAGAACATTATGATGTATAGATTTGGTTTCAACTGTCCTTTTCCTTTGGACAGATTTGGTTCTGTTAGTAAATCAACTCTTTTCTAGCGCACCATTACAAAATTGGTCAATGCTATCTTCTTATTATGTTGAGAAAATCATATATATCCTTCTCAAACTAACACTTAATTTTCAATATCTCCCGCACTAAAGATTGCTTTAATTTTGCAATGCGTCATTTTTGTCTCACAAAAAGACAAGATGCGCTTTGTTTATTTTTTTTTTTTTTATAACTTCATTTAACCCTCCTTAACTTGTCCCTTTTACAATTTGTAAACGATATTTGTACACATTTTTTTGTACTCATATTTGGTGTAGAACTCTCATTCACATGTATGGGTCTCACACTAAATGTGAGTGTATACAATGTCCATACAAATAACACATCTTTTTACAATTATCCCGCAAAAGCTTAAAAATTTTCAATTTAATGAATCGAACTTTTAATTTTTTTGCAATTTCACTTCTCTAGTTAGAGTTTTGGGTTAAAGCAGATGGTCAAAAGGTAAAATGACCTTTATACCTCCATAAACTTTATAAAATAAACTTAATTAAATTATTATTATTTTTAGAAAAAAAATGGGTATTTTGAAAATGTCCAAGCGTTCGATAGGATTTAACCTTCCTTAATTAAATAATTATTTTTTAAAAAAAGAAAATGGATATTTTGGAAATTTCTAAGGCTTCCATTAGAATTTAATGAAAAAATCTTAACGGAATGGTGAGATTGCAAAAAATTGAAACTTCGATACATTAAATTGAGAGTTTTTAAATTTTGGAAAGAAATTGCAAAAATGATGAAAGTTAAAAGAGGATCAAGTGAAATTTTTCATTTTTTTAATAAGACAAAAATACTCTTAGAATTTTTTTTATTTTTTTTTTAAAAACGAAGTGAGTGAGGTGTGAAGACCCATGGCTGCCATGGGTCTGTCATTTTTTTTTCAATTTTTAATTTAATTTCTTATTAAAAATATTTGTTGTCATTAGGAGAACATTACAAATTTTTGACAGTTTGAAAAGGAAATTTATGCAATATTTATTTTGAAGGGGATTGCTAATTGAAAGTTAGTTTGAAAAAGTACATGTAATTCTTATGTATTTTGGAAAACGAGTATGCTTGCTTGATATTCCCATAATTGTTCGCCGTTGGAGATTATTCTTACCCCAAATTCCTCCGGTCGATTTGGAGCTAACGTTCGTAATCGGTAAACGAAGGTGGTGTTTCCACTCAACAGCCTCCAATAGGCTTTGGGTGATGTCGGGGGGAGGGGATCTAAATCCATACAAGGTTGTTTCTCCTAGTGTCATACTCTTACATATATCTCTTTTACAAATTTATTATTCCATTAAATCCGTAAAACCTATACGAAATCCCACATATTCAATAATAAATTTGTGCATCTTTTATACGGAAATGGACAAAGAGATAGGGAAAAAAAAAAAAAAATGAAACCAAATGTTTCAATAATTCAATGAGATGTTTAAACTCGATCGTTTGAAGCCCAACATCATTAAAAGTATGATTGTATTTGTTCTTCTCTCTGCAAATGGTCAGGGCATTAATAAAAAGAAAACAACAAAAAACCAAAAATGATATTAATTCTTCTACTTGGCATTCGACTGCATAACTTGATTTTTGAACTTGGGACTAAAAATCACCAAATGCCTGCAAAGAGAATCAAGGGCAAACATAAACGAGAAGATCATACGTTAAAATAGAATGAAATTGAAAACAAACTGACACTCACCCCAGCAAGGACGTCCATAGAAAGTCGAGGTTTGGCTTGTCCTGCATTATCTGCAACCGGTTGTTTTTGTGGAAATTGCCTAATCACCTTCCGTACCTGCTGGCTAACAGGGAGCTCAGAATTCATTCCCGACTCCTGTTGGACCTTTCGCTTCTGTGAATAGCAGATAAACAAAGATCATGTGGAACTGAAGTACGATTTCTTAAACCAAGAAAATGCATAAACTGAATGTCCCACGTTTAAGCGGACTTTCTGTCTAAAAATACTATGCTTAATAAGCAAAATGTACAAGTCAAAATGATTGAGCAATTCCACATAAGAATATATAACTGCCACCAATTGCAGCATAAGCTTGAACTGGCAAACTCCCAATAGATTCTTCAAAAAGAAGAGATAGCAAAATTCATTAATGAAAATTAAACACATTTTTTGTTTGACAATACAATATAATGATGAGAAGTTTATTAGCTTAATTGAACTCAAATATATCAATGATACCAAAACATTTTGGATAATCTAAAGAACGAATAAAATGCAAAATTCTGGCAAAAGCTTGGTCAAATTCATAGGGGGTGTTTTGACAAAAAAAAAAAATTGATAAGTAAGAAAATTTCATTAAAAAAGCGTAAGGCGCCCTTAAATACACAGGAAGTATATACAGAAGCAACTCAGCTAGCCCACATGAAAAACCCATAAGAAACTACATACCCACAACACCCAAAACCCACATGAAACCTAAGATACAATAGTTATCCAAATGAGTTTTTTGATGTGTAACCCCCACAAAAAAAAAATTTTCAATTTTCGTTTTCGAAACACTTCTCAAAACAGAAGACACTTTTCATGGTTTCGGTAACTGGTCTGAAAACTAGTTTTAAAAAACAAAAAATAGGAACCAATGTTAGATATGTCTAACCCGTTAGTTTTGCATGACAATCCAGCATAGCAGCCACTGTAGTGGCCACGGATCCGTTTGGCAGCCACCGAATCTATTTGGCTCCACCCCTTAGAAACAAGGAGTGTCAGCCGCCACCCGTGAAGGCCAGCCGGACAGGCCCAAAAAAAAAATTGGTTTTTTGTTTTTTTTTCAAAAACTTTAACAAACATGAGTTTTTCTATAGGAAACACAACTCCCACACCCATTGATCTAGAGACCTAACTCTCCAACCCTTGTTTATTAAAACATGTAAAATTCTGCCAAAAGCTATTCAAAGATCATGCCTGCTAGCAAGTTTAGCAACATGGATATTCTATTTAGTATTCAAGTCTATGAGAAGAAAAAGAAAAAAAAAAAAAAAAAAGAAGTAATACTGCACAAGTGTAGAAGACTTAAAAAAAAAAAAAAATCCTGAAAAAAGAAGGGCATCCAAAGCTGAATATTCACAATAACCATGTCAATCAGCAAATAGTCTGGTCAAATACTTCCAAAGCATGAACCTTAGGCCGTTAAAATAATTTGGAAGTGAACATAAAGACAGTAATATAATGATCAAGCGACCATATTAGTTTGGACAAAAGACATTATACCTTCTCTAATCGTTCTTCTATAGCACTCAAAGCACGGGCTTGATCAACTTTAGAGAGATAGAAATCCCGTTCCTTTTTGGCAGCAGAAATCTCTAGAGCTAGTTTCTGCTCCCGAATGGTACTCTTGTAAGCTGCAATAAGAAGAACATCTCAAGTCAGATAAATTGCTTAAGCACTATGATACATATCACAACACAATTCATAGAGGTGAATACCAGTCTCTGCAGTAAGATCATCCCACTTGAATTTACTCAAATACTTGATATTCCAAAGATCATAATAGAAGGATGACCTCTTCCTCCCGCCTAAACAGAACAAAACAAGTAAAAAGTTGATCCTCAATTACAAGAGAAAATGCTCTTACTATAAAGTATAAATAATATGCACGAGCAAACTCAAACAAATAGATTCTCTAAACTGTGCTCTATAAGGAACACAGAAAGACTTAAACAATGCCTCAATAAATTTTCTGAGGCCTTGTTTAAGTCTTTACAGATGGTTTGTGTTCTATATATAACCCACTTTGAAGGTTGCTCACACAATAGAGCTAATGTCAATTCGTTGTTCAAAATATATGGAGAAAAAAAGGGACAACTAATCCTAAAATATAAAGAATTTAATAGAAAGAGGAAAGAGCAGTGGAACATTCCTGTTCAAATACATACCAATTTGTTCACCATTTAACATCTTAGGGACCATCTTAGCAACCCTTTTATCTTTAAATTCAACCCATCTACACAGTGCAAAAAACAATTATCAAATAATTGGATGCTGCCAATAACAATACAGAAAAAACTTTATTAACCAAAATGAGAGATATTGAAGAGATATCAATCACACATACCCTTCTGAAAATAGTTGATGTTGAAACTTACCAGCTCGCTTACGATGTGCTTGAGTAGAAGGTTCTGTTATATAAATCAAAATTCAAACATGTATAAAAAAGGCATTGCCGGAAAATAAAAAACAAACAAACACAAACCATCTGAAAAATTCAATTGATTGCTTACTTTTAGGTGTGAGATAAATCCGTTGTATTTCACCATACTGAGAGAGAATCTGCCGAAGCTTCAAAGGATCCATGTGAGGAGGAATCTGACTCAAGTAACAAATGCCGCGCTTGTCAGCCTCCGCGGCTTCCTTCAATAACTTATTCTTCCTTTTATTTTTCCTAATATCGGCAATTTCACCATTCAGTTCTAAATTCCCATCAACTGCCACTCCTATTCTATCAACCTCTTGTTCTTCTTCCTCATGAGGACTCTCTCTGTTAACTTCTTGTGCATCCTCAACCTTCCTAGATTCTACCAATAAACGCCTTTGCTTTTTCTTTCTTTCTTTTATTGTGCTTGCATCATTGGATTTTGGATTCACATCCGCTGGGGACCTCTCTTTGAAAACCTCTTCTTTTTCATCTAATAATCGCTTCTTTTTGTTTTTATGTTCTGTTGGCCTTTCCTTTTTGGATTTTGGAATGTTAAATTCATGTTCTTCCCCAGCCATTCTAGCTAAAAAAAAAACAAAACAAACAATCAGAATTAAATGATCACGGTTCAAAAAGGTAACATAAAAACACAACCAGAAAACGCGCACACACGGACATATTATATATGTGTGTGTATTTACGTATTTGGTTGTTGGTTGTTGGTGAATTTAACAGGTAAAGTTGTTGAACCAGTATATGACTTGTCATGAGCTACGAAGTTGAGTTTAGCTCATGACAAGTCACAAGTATCCTATCAATCATACTCAACCATGGTTTACACAATCCAATCCCCATAACAGCACAAACACCCTCCCAACATATAATTGAAGCAAGCGTCCACATTAACCACTCCCTTTCAACAATTTTCTTTTTCATTAGAAAACCTATTTCTCAGTAAATTTCCTTTCTTGGAAAAACCTACAGATCTCACATCCTAGAACTAGTTTCTGAAACCCAATCCATGATTAGCAGAATATCAACAAATGGGTACAGTTCAATCAAGCCACATTGCACACATAAATGACCAAAATTACCTCCAAAACCACATGAAACAAGGACAATGTCACAACGATAAAAAAGAAAAGGTAAAGCAAAGGGTACAAAGCTAACAAAAAAAAAAACAGAGCAATTCACAAAGTCCATACAGAGATGTCTTCACTAATGTTAGAGAACTCTTAGTTTGCTTTCTTTGTAATCCTTGTGCCTGAAACAAATAACTCTAGACCAACAAAAAAAAAAGGGAAGACCCCAAAAAGAAAAGACCTTTATTTTTGTTCATCGATTTTGTCATTTGAATAACATGGTTCCTAAAAAGGCAACCTGGCCATCACCATTCAATTCCAAACCCAGCAACCCTAAATAAAAATTTTTTTTTTTAAAAAAAAAAAAAAAACCGCAGCGGAAAATCATCAAACGCATCGGCTACACAACGTGGAACACATCTCCCAAAAAGAGACCCACAAATCCAAACCAACAATCATTGTACAGAATTCAATCAAATGGAAAAAAGAAGAAAGAAAGAAATAAATCAAAAGGAAAGAGCTCTCATTTACTGGAGGTCTTAATACCCGTGCAAAAATTCACCGTTCAGTTCATTATATTTAAAAAAACAAACCCATATCTGCATAAAGAAAAGAAAAGAAAAG
The DNA here is from genome assembly GCF_958979055.1 of Alnus glutinosa. Classification (NCBI taxonomy): domain Eukaryota; kingdom Viridiplantae; phylum Streptophyta; class Magnoliopsida; order Fagales; family Betulaceae; genus Alnus; species Alnus glutinosa. The sequence goes on along the minus strand of NC_084887.1, from coordinate 37,172,806 downwards.
AAACAAACCCACCGTTGCTTGAGGAGGCTTTCACTGCACCTGCGTTCTAGCTCCTCATCAACCCAGAAAAGGTCCTGTTCTAGCAAGACTGGAAAAGGGTCTGGTTTATGGGTATTGCAGTAATAGAAATTTAGGCCGACTTAGATTTTGTCTTGAAAGCAAAGACTTTTGAAGAGTAAATCAAAGGGGGAGCTTTGTCGTCTGCGTTCTGGGGATGTTTTGGAGATTAGGGGATTTTCAGTCCTCTCTTGCTTTTATTTTACAGGTACTGGGAGTCTGGGAGAGAGGTGCTGCGCAGGAATAGAGAAAGTGAACAAAAAGGGAAAATATTTTTGTGCAACACAATAATACTTTTGTGGTGGGAAAAGATTGTGTTTTATGCAAATATTCTACAATCGTGTTGTGCACCAGATCACAACAACTCGAACAAAAATAAGCGGATTCATTAACAATGAATGAATACTCTAAAACCCAATGTTGCAATCTATCTGAAGAATAACTGGTTGATTGAAGAACCCAACGGTCAAAAGGCTCGTGTATGGTGGAGATCTGAGAATTTTTAGGGTTTTGTTCACCAGTCGGTTCTATTGTTGGCAGCCCACTTGAATGCCACGTGGCATAATATAGACAAAAAGTATTGACCACCAAATTTTAACCCGCAAATTTAATTGTTTAATAATTACCCTCATAAATAAATGAGTAATGATTGAATACCACCCAAAGATACAACTTTTCACCACCTTGCCAATGTGGCAAGGTGGTCTCCTACCTTAATTTATTTTTAAAAAATAAAAAAATTCAAAAAGTAGTGGGGGACCACCTTGATACATAGACAAGGTGGTGAAAAGTTGTATTTTTGGGTGGTATTCAATCATTACTCTAAATAAATAACATGTAAATTTTTTTGAATAATGATTCAATGCCACCTAAATATACAACTTTTCACCACCTTGCCTATGTGGCAAGGTGGTCCCCCACTACTTTTTGAATTTTTTTATTTTTTAAAAATAAATTAAAGTGGGGGACCACCTTGCCACATAGACAAGGTGATGGAAAGTTGTATATTTAGGTGGTAGTGAATCATTACTCAATTTTTTTGACAGAATGCTAACGTGATGCTTACCTGTCACTTTTAGAACTTTTTGATGTGATAATGTGATGTGTCACTATTTGATTGGCTATGACATTGTCTAATGGTTTTTATTAAGAGATATGTTATTTAAACAATTCTTACATAATAATATTGATGTGCCTAACATTTTTTTAAAAAAATTAAATTAAAAAAATTAAAAAAAATACTAGACACATCAGCATCGTTGTGCAAAATTATTACGCAGTTAACATATCTCAATAAGGACCGAATTGGATAGTTTGAAAATTCAAAACTACATTTTTTATCTCTCTATTGTCGTAATAGTGCCAATTAACCCTTGGATCCACCCATGTTTATAAAATAATAATAATTAAAGGTTATTAAGATGACGTGACAGTGAAAATTAATGTAATTTTGTAAATTACTATAGAGCTGAGATGACGTGACAGTGAAAACTAATCCTTAATTTTTCTTTTTTAATAAAAAGTAATTTTCACTGTCACATCATCAAATTGCATGACAATCATATAACAATAATTTACTAAATAATATTGCTCTAAAGTGAATATCATTAGGATTTCACATACAAATGAGCCATGTTATACTTAATTATCCATCCCATTTCTCAACCATTCGTTTTGCAAATTCATCATTGAATTTATAGGACCCAAATGTGAGTCCTACAAATCTAATGATAATCACCCCCATCCACTGTACCAAGATGGGTTAAAGGTAGGTTGGAGAATCATTTCTCCATACAAATAGTTGGTTGAGTAAAATCTTAAGCTTTATGTTATTACTTAAATTGATAACCAATCCAATTACTACGTTGTTTTCATCATATTCAATCTACGTTACAACTATCAATAGTCATTAACTTACTGGTACTCATCACTCCTTCAAGAGTTTGTCTAGGGTCTAGCTTCTGCATGCAATTATTTTCTTATTAAATATTAAAGATTAGACATCGAGATCACATGTCATTGAAACATGTTTCTCTTCTAAAATTTGAACAAATCAGTGTATGAGGCTAAGAACAATTTCAAAGTGCCACATGCCAACGTATTCAACAAGATCCTTAATACAACAGAGGTTGGGCCAGCACAAATCTTTCCTTGGATTCCATCTGAAATAATCCAAAAGGATCTTTTCTTATCATCCAACTAAGGTCGTCCGGCTCTCGGGCGAAGGTTGTTGTAAGTCCGAGAGACTACTAACAGTCGCGGATCGTCTTCGGGTATCTCACGATCCTGAATTTCAGAAACAAAACGGAAACAGATATTAATATGCACATAACTAAAATATTAAGAGATGTTCTGATTTGTGAGGGTCAGCATGGCCAGACATGGAAGCAACAGGCAGCATTTGGATGCATTCAGAAGACCAAGGAACAAATTTAGCTTTCTCCTGTGAAACATTTCAAGTTCTAATCATGTTGTGGTGAAAACAATCTATGTTCATATTACTCACATTTTGCATTTATGGAAAATGCCTCACACACATGACAGGAAATGATGTCTATGCCCTCTTTTGGCTAACTCTTCAACGCTCAACCAATACTTCTAGCTTAAGCATTAGCATTAGTAATATAAACTTAATGTTCCCCTCCCACTCAAACAACAATTTTTAGCTCTTTTTAGTTAAAGATTTCAATTACCTTTTCTTTTTTTTGATAAGTTAAAGATTTCAATTACCTTTTCAAACAATACTTAACACTAGAGATATCTTAATTAAAATCCAGAGTAATTTGCAGTTTACCAGCTAAGTCTAATTTCTTTGAAAAGGGGAGGGGAGGAGGGGGGTGTGGGGTAAAAAAGCCGTTCTAAAAAAAACCACCGACGAGAAACTAAAATTTGTTATGGATTCTTTAGGCAAGAAACTCACTCTTAAGCCCTTGTAATATGCTTCCACGGCAGGAAATGAAAGGGGAATTTTGTGAGCTTGCATCATATCCCATATATAGTTGGCAATAGTATATCCACCAGTCTGCAGAGAAATATTAGTACTTGAAGTTTAAAATATACAGTATAAACCAAACTATATACGCTAGGAAGAATGATAGAGAATATGTAGAACCAGGACAAAGAACACAATCCCTCCTCCTCCCTAGCAACCAACCACAGGGTTATAATCAAATAATTAGACAAAGCATTTCCGAACCTTTTCTCCAGAAGCTGCAAGGAGGAGATCACTCCCCATTTTTGGGCTCAAGAAGAATCCCCTGGAATTCATTTTTACCTGCATTAGAGCATGGAAACTAGTTGAATAATAAAGATCAATATAATGATCATAATCAGGACTCAATTAAGAAGCTACATCAACTCAACCGACCAGTGTGTCTTGAGCAAGTTGCAGTCCCTTGGGTGTATACCCAACCATGGCTCCCTCGACAAGTATCTACAACCACATAAGTTACAGTGATTTAACTTCCATACAATCATCTCAAATTGATTGCACATTACATAAAATATAAAAATCAGCTTTTCACAGGCAAGAAACCAAATTATAGGAACAGACAGGAGGAAAAGCAATGTAGATTAAAATATTAAGTTACAAAATTATATTTTTACTCCAGGAAATGGTCAATTGCAGATTCATTGCGGCATCTAGACAATTCTACATTGTAACAAACAATCATGGGATGGAGGAAATTTACAAAAGGGTGGCAACGTTCTAACAAGTTGTGTTCTATATCTAGAAGAAAAAAGTGATCTTCACACAAATTACTCAGATAAATTAATGCAGTATCAACAGCAAAGTCATGTTAGACATCAGGTTGTCTAAAACCATGCACAATGTTTTTTTGATAAGTAAATAATAATAATAATGATAATAATAATAATAAAAACAAAGCACAACGTAAATCCTCATCTTTGTCAACATTTAAAAATGTAAAAGCATTCAGATATAGAGAAGAATGAAAGTCTAAGCATAGAGCAGAAATTGTATTTGTTAAAAAACTTACCACATATAGTTCTATTGAATGAGGCTTCCCTGAATTGATGTAGTCTTCAAAAGTTTTAAGACCACGATCAATGTCTCCAGACTGTAGATAGCACCTGCATATAAATGGTAGTTGAAGACAATATACATATATTTGCCATGAGATGGCCAACAACAAAGAAACAGTAACATATGGTAAAAGCAGCATCAAGAGCACCAGAGGGTGCGTAGACCCAACCACCCACACAGGGAAACCCACAAGGACACCCTAACATAATTAAATAAGAGACACACGCATCATATGTATTGACTAGTTTAGGAATATGAACTGTTGCATTCTACAAAATTCATCCAATCCACCCAACAAGAGAATATCATCTCACTAACATCAGAATTGGGTTAGAGATTAAAGTAGGCTCTGCACCAAATGTTCCATGGCAAGGATACCCATATTGAGCAGTTATCAGGAAGATCAAGGAAATTGAGATTCTAAACCTTTTTAGCCGGAGTTTGTGCATCTAGGACAGCTGAATCTCCTAATAGTTCACATGCAAATGTTTTCTTCTCATATATTTTTCACTTTTATGCCAGGGTTGCACAGAAGTAATAATATAACAACATAGAAAAGAGCATGCACAAAGATGAACAGATCAGCTAAACTGAGAGAAAGCTCACTTAACCATGCAAGTATTAACCACAACATAAAAAGTACACATGGATTAAGAAATGAACCTTAAATCATACCCTTAATTATCTATTTATTGTACAAATAAACGTGTACTTAGACATGTGCATGAGACCTTTCTGCATCTATGGAAGTCCACAGATCATTTTAGCAATAATTACTTTATTACCTCATAGCTTGCATCACGATGAAGACATCAGGAGTTTTTCCATCATTCTTTAGCATTTCCAACAGAGTTTCCATCAACTGCCACGAACGTTAACAAAGCACACATGTATGAACAGAAAATTACTTTATGCAGCATTCAACAAAAAAAAAAAAATCTTTAATACCAACAAAACAGAAAGAAAAAAAATGAAATTAACAAAATTATAGTTTCAGGTTATCATAAATCACTAAGCCCAAAATTATACAGAAAAGTTTATTATTGATAACCAAGGAAATTCCATACTTACATTTCAAATCTACAACGTTTATTCATTAAAAAAAAAATCTACAATGTTTGTCTGGGTTTCTGTTTGTCCTCTGTTTAGAATTATAGATACAAACTGCAGAATGCAACATGCAACAGAAAGTCGTGAAATCATATTGTCCAGTAAAAATGAAGGATTAAGCCAACTCAGTTGCAGCCATGATAACAACACCTTTCAAAATGATGTAAAAAATTTCTTTTTTTGTTTCATGGATAAATAAAAGATTTTTTTGAGAAGTAATCGGAAAATATCATTAAAAGCATAAAAGCACCCGTAAAAACATAGGAAGTACACAAAATGAAACACCTAGCTAGAAGGAGCAAAAAGAACAAGGAAATCACTATAACTAATCGACAAAGGAGATACATAAACAAAAGTCCAAATATACAAAGTTTTGAAAAACAAGGACGCAATATCCTCCAGAGTCCTCTCGGTCCTCAAAATATCATCATGGATGAATAAAAGATATATGTGAAAAGGGGGAAAAAAGTTCAAAATATACTAGAGCAACAAGAATGTCAACTAAGCTAATAAATGTTTGAAATAGGTCTAGGTAAGTAACATGTCACTGTGAAGTTTCAGCTAATTCCACAACTGGAGTTTCCCGAGTAAAGATTCTGTATAACCATAGGTAAAGCAACAATTCTCAATAGAAATCAATGATCTTGCATTGGTTCATCATCACAAACATGGCACCTACCTTGTCAGACAAAATTCATATTGTCAGCATCCAAATATGCAAGAACAGACAGACACATAGGAGCTAGAAGGTTTCAGTCTTGCTTAACATGTGAAATCAAGACATAATCAGAGATGTGAGCTAGTACCTCTACGTTCTTGAGGTCTGCACAAGCATGAAGTGCAACATGATAAACAGTTAGTTGCCAATTTAAAAAAAGTCCACGCCTATGAACATATTCAGCAGTGGGTATATTATAAAACTCCTCTTCTGAAATCCCCATCATCAAATTTTCAGCAGTGACCCTTGTTTTATCAACTGGTAAAAAATCCTTGGACCGCTCAACAAACTCAATGACCTACAAAAGCTTAATATTAAGGAAACTCTAAAAATGAAACAATATAAACTAATTAAAGCAGAGAAACATATTTGATAACTACTTTGGTGGCGAAATCATCTGCTACAGGTGTCTTGTTCTTGTGTGCAGCTATAAGTCCTGCATAGCAGAACTTGTTCAACCCAACACCAGCAGCAGTCATATCACGGACAATTGCATACCTGTCACACCAAAGTGCAGACTATAATTAAGAGTATTTTTTGCCAAAATGCACCTAGATGGGTTAATAAGACAATCCACTGAACTTAATAAGACAACTCATAGCAAGAAGTAGCATACACTCGATCTAATCGGCCTGCTGCTGCACATGCATTGAGTAAACAGATAAAAGTTTGCGCATTTGGCTTTACTTCAGATTTCTTCATTTCCTCCAACATCTTTTATTCAAGTAGCAAACTTCATTAATAAATTGGTCTAATTAAACTTCTAATGGCATGAAAATGAAATAAGGCCTTCAGTACAAGTTGATGCTGCAACATACATACCTGGATTGCATGGTCTGAGTTTTTGCATTTCCCGCATAATGAGATCAAAATGTTGTATAAATTAACCTGTAACATAAATGAACACACATTCACAGTTGTTACAATTAAAAATTGATTAATAACAATTGTGACTTACAGATATGAAACCTCAACACGAAGAGAGAAAACAAAGCACATACACAAAGTCTGGATCAACTTATTTACTGGACTAATGGGAATTCATGCAGTTAAAAACATATTAAAATTCAGCATACCATAAATACAACATTACAAAAATAAGTCTCCCTGCCAGCAGGAAAAAGAAACTTAAAAATGACAGGAATTTATGATTTGGCACAGGTGAATGCAGGGACCTGCTTCCACACACATTCACAGAACAAGCACAGGCAAAACCCTAACACTGACCATATAAGCTCACACTACATCATATTCAAACACAATGCCCTCAAAAGTCTAGCAGATCCAATAAAGCACGAGTATGCACAACCTAATTCACACTACTATTCAAAAGTTCAATCAACCAAACCCCGTATTCTTGGGTCATATAGGAGAAACTATAGCACAAAACAAACATCAAATCGGCAAGTTTCTCCTTCTTGCAAGATTCTAAACAGGAAAATAAAAGGTTCAGAATTTTCTTACCAATTCATTTTCTCATTCACGACAGCAGTCAAACACGACCTTCGCATTAAAAAAAAAAGAAAAAAAAAAGGGTTTCTTCAATTCCTCAATAAGGATCACAATTAAGCAACTTGTTATCTACAAATACAATATATTTTTATCACCACCTAAATCCCATACACAGCCTCAATTATCCAATTCAAGTAAATATCTTTCATAAAAACCACACGACCCATCGTAAAGAACAAAGAAACATACATCAGGAAGCAAACCCATGACTTTCATTTGGTCCCTAAAGTAGAAACCATCCTCCAAGCGCACGCCTTTCATTGCCCCCACTATCAGCGAGTGGAACACGTCCCTCGTGGGCTGCACCCCGTCCAGCATCATGTCATCGTACACATCCCTCAACAAGAAATACCTACCACACACACACACACACACACACACACCAACAAAAAAAGACAGAGAGGAGAGACACACGCACAGAGTCATATACTATAAAAATTAGCTTTTTCTTCCCAACAAAATCTGTTAACAAAAAAAAATGGTGACCTTCTCTGGGCGGTGAGGGCGCCGACTACAGTGTCGTACTCGGAGGCATTGTTGGCATAGTTTCGCTTGGCGTATTCTTCAGTGGACGCCGCGAAGTACCGGCGTCCCAGAACTCGAGCCACTGACCTGTAGTGCCCTGAAAAATATATATAATTTAATAAACAAAATTTGAAATTGAAAAAATGGGAAGCTTGGGAATGGGAAATGGAGGATGGTGTACCATTGAGAGATTGGAGCAGGAGCTTCATTCGGATCACTCTGTGTTTGTGTATGGGGGGTTTCTCTCACAGCAAAACCCTGCGCTCTGCGACTGTAGCTCAGTCACTTTGCTTTGGGTTTTTTTTTTGGGTGTTATTAAGAGCACCGTTTTGGTCCGTTTGTTTATGTCGTATTAGGCCCAATGGAAGGATGGGCTGAGCTTGCTGCATCACTTTTTGGTCCCTTTTTTTTTTTTTTTTTTTTTTTTTTGTGTGTGTGTGTGGGGCACTTTTTGGTCCTCATTTGCCGTATATACATTGCATTAGGCTTTGCCACATAAATAGTTGTTTATGTGCAAGTTCATGAGTTTACTCTTTCTTTCTTTCTTTTTTCTTTTTTAATGTTATTTAGTTTACTGCAGTACAAATGTCGTACAATTGAAAATTAATATATAAACAAATTTATCAAAATGACATCATTTTTAATTTGGTATAATGGTTTTTTTATTTTATTTTATCATCTCATATCTCACAAACTCACACTCACTTTGTGAAGCCACTATCGTCTTCCTCTTGCAAGGACATAAATTTCATTTAAAATACTAGGACTAAAAAAAAACACCGAAATATACCCAAAACTAAAAATAAGCCCAAACTATTATAAAAATCGTTTAAAATAGGCTATAATATAAACTCAAATAAGGTCAAAAAATGATCATTAATTGATATGCGGATAGTGGTTAATAACCACATTCAATAGCCATGTGGATATCGGTTAGTAATCGCATAATGCGAATGGGGTTACCTAAAAGTGATAATCGCATTATGTAAATGCAGATATTGTTCATAACGGCATCTGCATCTGCATGTGTAGCCCTATACAAAACCCACATCTCACTGGACTGTTGTGGTTGTAACCATCAACTCTTGGCTTTTTTTTTTTTAAAAAAAAAAAAAACACAAAGGTTGATGCCCAGTAAAATGGAGGTGTGATATATAGCATTATTATCTTACAAATGCTGATCCAAATGTTGATTTTTATTGTCACCTCGTTAAGTTGTATAGCTGTCTACTAAATAGCATTACTCTTTTTTGACAAATTTTTTTCTTTTAAATTGGGTTAAAATAATTTTTTGCAACACAATCTATTAAACTGATATGTATTCAAAATGCACTATTAAAAATTAATGTGGAATGTCAATTTAATAGACTAGATTAAAGAAAATTCTTTAAACCCAGCATAAATAAAAACTTTGTCGATCCTTTTTATAAAGATCCTTACCACTTTCAGAGTTTCAGCTAACCCAATCTAATAAATTAACATGTATTCAAAATGCATATGAGAATTACGTATTTTTATTAAAAATATATATAAGAATTACATTCATTTTGGACATATATCAATTTAATTTACCAGATTGAAGTGGAAAGATCTATACGACTTTCAACACAATCTATCACACCGACATATATTCAAAACACATGTGAGAATCATGTACTATATTAAAAATGCAGGTAAAATCACATATATTTTAATTAATTTAATAAATTAAGTTGAAAATAATTCTTCAGCCTAATTTAAAGAAAAACTTTCTCCAGCATTTTTACTGAGATCCATATACCACAGATCATGTTATAGCCAATATATATGAAACCCACGTGAGTTCACTTACGGTTCGAGGACATTAATGCTTTAGACTTGCCAGAGTTAAATTGTCGGTGACATGTACCTTCCATTTATTTGTGTTGTGTCATTAATGCATGTGCATGATAGTGCTTAATTATTAATTTTGTGGCTTCATTTAATCGTGTAAAATTCTTAATTGAAGAAAGTTGTAAATTATAGAGATATGGTTCGATTTGAATACCTTTATTTTAATATTACGTTAGATTAATTATTATTTTGATAAAAATAAAATTATTTAATTAATATTTTAAACGCATAACGCTACCCAACTAGAATAAAAAAAAAAATGTAACTGTTGCATGCGCTCGTTCGAGCAACCATTGCGCAAGGCTCAAGCAAAGTTTTTGTTTCGTATTTATTCGAACTATTCGTCACATTATAATCGAGCGAATTTTCTGTTTTGTGTTTGCTCGAGCCAGGATCAAGCAAAGTTTTTGTTTGTGTTCGCTCAAAATAATTGCATATGCTCTCCTCTCTTTCCCTAACAAATGCTGATGCTTCTCCATTAATTTGACAGTTCCAAAATCATATTTGGTACAAGTAATATATTTCAACTACCTAATTGGATTCCAGGAAATTAATAAGATTTCATTTTTATTCCAAATCTTGAAGAAGGTTCATATCTACATTGATTCCTAAACCTTCTACCAACAATTATTAAAGTTCATGGAAAAGAAAATAGACAATATAATTAAGCGAAAAAGCCAGAGAAGTGTTCATAGACGAATTACATACGAACTTACAATTGTAACATTACAAGAGCACATATATATATATATATATATATGAAGATAGCTAGCTAGATGAGCCATTAAGCAACTCTTGGAAGAGAGTACCTTGAGGACAAACCATTGAGGTGATGATGATCCTTCTTAAGGTACTTCAATGGAGTAGGGTTAACCTGAATGAAGAGATAGTTTCCAACGAAAAGATCACCAAAGTGAGCCTGACTCTCCTTCAATCTCTTCAACATCCTACCCCAAGAAACTCTGACGGAAGACAGCAGCCTAACTTTCCTCCTCAAGAATCTCCTCAAGCTTGGGACCTTAAGCCTGAATGATCTCCTCCTTGAAGGCACCCTTTTGGACCTGCTGTACCAGCTGTTCCTCGATCTCACAACCATGTCTCTGTGATATCCTTCTTCATCGTAATCATCAAAGCCGCCTTCTTGATCATGTCCAAGCCTCTGGTAAGGAAACTTGGGAACTAAGGCAATCTCAGAAACAGACATGGCGCTATTAATTTAGAAGTAAAGATAAAGATTCTGAGGAGCTAGAGCTAATAGTAATACTCCCTCGATCGTTGTTGATTTTCTGATCGATCTACAAATACTGCAGGTAAGGAAGTGGTTGGTTTGCAGAAACTGTTGAGTGCATTAAATGTGGGACAAGGAAGCTGGTGAGCAGTGGTGTACTGATCCTTATTATTATTATCACTATTATTCTTCTCTGTTTTTTATTTAATGATAAGGGGAGTGGCAATTGACAAACCACCTCACACTCCCTATGTATGGTCTTATGTCTACTGAATTTACTCTTTCACCGATCTTTCATCTTTGTAAGGTGTTGAATCACTCGTTTTGGATGACGAATTATGACCGTTTATAATTATTTGTTTGAAATGTAAATTATTTGAGTAGGTGATCGTGAGATATCAATTATAAGACTCATCACCTGACTGAGTAAGTAGCTAGACAATTCAATTTTTAATTGGTAGGTAAGTTTTACAAGTGGTCTCTCACAATTATCTACCCGAATTGTCTACAATTCAGACAAATAATTGTATGTCACATTCAATAATTGATTGTCACGTGATATGATCGTTGATTTAGCCTATTGCAAGATTATAATTTTATCCTTCAAATTAAATACAAAAATAAAAAGAACCACCCCAAGTCATTAGAGAGGTGGTCAGCCTCTCCTCTCCTAGGGAGGGGTGCAGACTACCCCTACAAGGGAGGCTGCCCTTCAGCTAGTGAGGGGGTGATCCTTCCTTTTTCTTTTTCTTTTTTTTAATTTAAAAAAAAAAAATAAAAAAAATACACTTCTTCTTTTATGAGTAAAATTGTAATTTTCTAATAGGATGAGTCATGGGCTATGTCACATGTCAATTGAGGTTGTGAAGTGAGTCAACATGTATACCTCTGACAGTTTTTGTCATTATAGACAAATAGCTTAGGCTAAGAATTAGTTTGATATTTTTGATACCCATAAATGATAAATCAATTTGGTAAAATTGCAAACACCCTATACTAAACAAGTAATTTTACTAAAAAGAAATGTTATGATTCCTATAAAATTCAACTCAATTCAATCAAATCTCAAATCTAAATAGATTATCCTAATATATAAAGAAGTACGTATTTCCTATAAAAGTTTTGCAGGCTAACATGGAGAAAAGTCAATAAAGACAGGATCTAATTAGACAAGTGTTCACCAGTAAGCACATTGATAAAAGGGTCAGAGGATATAATTGAGTTGCCGTCGTCAACCCACTGATTGAATTTGTCTGCAGCCGAACCCACTGATTGAAGGCCTTTCATATTTCAGCAGAAGTCGCATTCCCCTGCTTACTGCTTTTAGACATTACAAATTGAGAGAGGACTTTCATAATTTCGTGGGCATTCACAAGGCCAACTACTTTCATAATTTCGTGGGCATTCACAATTTGGATTCCCTGCAATCTTTCGCCTAAAGAAGATAGGAAGGCAGAAGAAGGCCGACTATTGCTTGACTCAGCCTTGAGCCTTATCAATCCATCAATGCTCACATAGTCACATTCTTCAGGTAACACTCTTCTGCTAATAAATAAATAAAATATTTCCTTGTAGTCATACAATTTTGTAATAACTTCATTAGGTCATCTCTGGCAGTTAGAATTAAAATAGCTACTCAAAAAGTATCAATCTCTACTTTAATCACTAACTATCTTAAAAACACTCTAACAATAATTTCTATTCTACTCTTCATTTTCTTTAAATAATTTTTTTAATATTTTTTTATTGTTTATTTTTTTTCACTTCTCCCTCTCACTCTCCCGTCTCCCCCAACCCCAACCCGTCTCATTTCTTTGAGTATTCAGACCTAGCAAAATGGAAGGAATCCCAACAGAGCCGAAGTCGAGTGATCGGAGTAGTCGACGGAGTTAAGGATCTGCGAGCGTCGAGATGATCGGCAACGAGGAACCAAAACCTGGACAAGTCGAGGATTTGGCGGGCCCCGGTAGTGACGATGCAGAGATCGGATCCGACGGTGACGGCGTAGTCGACGGAGGCGTGGATTTTGTTGTGAGGGAGGAAGGCAACAGCGTGCTGGAGGTCAAGCATCTCGGCGTGAAGCTTGTCGAGCTTGGTGTCGACGAGGACGAGCTCATCGGCGAGGTCTTGGGTGAGAATAACGACATTGCTGGGGACGGAGGAAAGAAGGGCAGCGATGGTGACCGAGAGGGGCGGAGGAAAGAAGGGCATCAGGACCGAGAGGGACGAAGAGGGAGAGTGAGAAAATATTAATAAAAAAATGTTTGTAGTGTTGAACAATGAATAGCCATTGTTGGCTATTTACTGTTCACTATTAAGGAAAAATGGTTAAAGTAACTAATCTGCTGGAGAAGAAAAAAGGCAAAAAATAGTTAAATTTAACTTTTTGGCTAAAGTAGAGCATCTGCCAGAGATGCTCTTATAGTTTAGAAAGGAGAAAATTTTAGTTAACTCTGCTGAACTTTTATCACTTTTACAATTACTCCCTTAAACTTAAAAAAAAAAATCTCAATTTTTCTTTCAATTTTACCCACCTGTTAGGATTTTCCACGAAATCCTAATGGAGGGAGTGTCAAAGTTTTCAAAATACATTTAATTGCTTTTAGGAAAAAAAAAAAAAATTCAAGGATTTAGGCGTTGGTCAAGATTTAACGAAATTTGCAAAAATACTCACACTTAAATCTTTGGATTTTTTTTTTTTTTAAAAAAAAAATGTATTTTTGAAATTTTGACAGGATTAACGAAAAATTCGAAGGGGTGAAATTGAAAAAAAAAAAAAAATGAAAGATGTATACACTAAATTGATAGTTTTTAAAGTTTATGGGAGTAATTGATAAAGCAGTAATAATTCAGGGGGTTAAGTAGAGTTCCCCCGTTAAAAAGTGACTTAAAACTCTTTATGGTAAGTATAAATGACAAATAACTTCTCATTTTGAACTTCTGTTAAAATTTTGACGAAAACTGTTGTCTAACCACCCCCAAATCATTAGGGATGGTTCGGCCACCCCCTCTGGCCAATTTAAGAGTGGTCCAACCACCTCCTAGAATATATATATATTTTTATTATATTCCTTTATACTTTTTATATATTTTTTTTTATAAGGAACACATGTCATATTTTTATTATTGTTAATGAAGCATTTTGACGGTTTTTGGTCAAAGTTTTAAACCGAAGTTTAAAAATATATGTCATTTATTTACTGAAATGACAAATTTAAGTCACTTTTTAAAGTATAAAGAGGAACTGGTTTTACATTTTCTGAAAAAGATACACAAAAATCCTTAATTTTAGGGACCCCATCATCCACATTCCACAGTATCCAGAAAGTGGCATGGACAAGGCAAGCCGTTCAGTCGTATATCGGAAGGAATATCTGTTTAAGCTCGAGAAGGACCTTACCATACACGTGGAGAGCCCAAAACCGATCTAACAAAAATGGACAATGGCATGTGGGAATTTAGATCTTAATCTTAAAATAAATGCACAGTTGCATAATTTATTCAAGAGAGTGGGACCTTTGACATTACAGATTACGATCCTACTTAAAGCACCCACTCAGATCTTCATATTTAAGAAGAAATATGTGGAGGACACGACACCCTTTCCATGGGTGAGAATCTTACAACAATTAAAAAACGTACACTGCAAGTAAACTGTCACATCCTTTTGTAGTCTCCCACACGTATTTTTCCAACAATTTTTTTAAAAAAATAATAATAATAAATAAATAAATAGGAGAGACATTTGCTCAATGATTCCAAGCCCACATCCAAACATATATTCAATAAATATTTGTTGGGAGGGAGAGGGAAAAATGAATAAATGTATCAAAAAATGGAAACTGGATGAGAACCCAAGGAACCTCACACCCAGACAAAACTATAGGTCTCACCAGCAAAACCTCATATCCTAAACAACCAATAATCTCTCGGACAACAGGTCAAGTGAAATGGAAAAGATCTGTTTTATTGTCCAAATTTTATTTTCTTATATCTAACGATATATATGATGTCGCATCATTTAAAATTTGACAACATATACACCGTTAGATCTGCTCCATTTCACTTGATCCTTGTAGGTACATAGCTTTTGGCATAAGCAAAACATTTTTTACAGGCATCCTTAGAAAACTACAAAAAGGTAAAATCCAATTAAAATAATTACAGAGGATAACGAATAAAGAGATTGACTTTCCATGCAGAACTACAAAGAATTTTTGGTCAAGAGATAGAATGCCGCTAGAAGAGTCTTATTCTGGTCAGGATTTGTCTTCGACATATTGGGCATAACTCGAGGTCTTCTCCACAGTCACAGCACGTCTGCCATATAAAGACAACAACGTAAGAAGAGATTTCTTAAAAGTGAATAGCTTTCCCTCACTCATCTCCTCAAAAGAAATTGAGAAAAAAGAAGAAGAAAACGTACCTGATGCCCGCAACCAAAGGCCATGTCCTTAGGGTTACTCAAGCAAATGGGGCAAAGCTGTGTCCAAAACCATGTAAAATGTCAATCTTAACTCTTCACCAACAATCAAAATGACACAACAGTTATCGTAATTCTTTTTTGAGGCACATGGACATACTAAAAAGCCTAAGCATCCAAGCAATAAGTCACAGGCAATCATACCTCCCCTATCAAAATTGATGGGTACAGATATCCCAAACAGTACACAGACTCTAGAACATGGTACTTTAGCAATTATCTAAATCCCTCAAACCAAGCATGATAAGTTAGTTCCAGATGAGAGGTTTTCTTTTTTCTTTTTTGCCTTAACAAAAAGTACGGACAAATTATTTTTTAGACACCCAATTTTCCTATTTACTTTAGGACATAAATTTCTTTCAAACTGATTTTAAAAATACTGCCATGTATCCTTTGAACATGTGAGAAGCAGCACATGGCTTTTTAATTAGCATGTGAGAAACACATGGTTTTTTAATTAACATATGAGAAAACTATGTGTTTCTCATATGCTCAAACTAAGAGTTCTCTATTCCTATTTCACTTTGGGATATGGCATTCTTCCTCCTGCTTTTCATAACCCCCCTCAGGGCCTCAAGACTATCAAGCAACAAAAGTTTGTCATAGGAAAAATTATGATGAATAAAACAGAGATCATACTGCTCAAAAGCCTAAATACCTGGTTATCATAAGTGGAACTAGTAACAGGTGGAGCCGTGCTGTCAGGCCGGCTGTCTCCATAATAAGGAGGAACACTTGGTTCAGTGCTAACAGGCTTGCTGTCTCCATAATAAGAAGGAACACCTGGTTCAAAACTGGAAAGACGAGAAGGCTTCAAGTTGCTGGAAGATGCTGCACCATAGATAGGTGGGGGGAGGGGAACCCTATGGGGAGAAATGCCTTTCTGACCGCTACTCCACAAGCAAGAAGAAATGCAGAATGTCAAAAAATAAGGAATTCAAAAGCCTCAAAAAATTAACATATAGAGAGAATCATTGATTTACCCCAGCAAATTAAGCTCTATAGTTGCCTTGTACTGAGAAGGGATTTCCATCAAGGCTGCAAGAGCAAATTCTGCCTCCTTTCGGGATTGAGGCACATTCTTGGACATAAGTTCTGTAAAATTCACGAACTAAACAAGGAAAAGAAAAGAAAAAAAGGTAATAATGTTTTCAATCAAGCATTTCCCAATAACAATATACAAAAGGCAAAAACACTAAAAGTTTGAAAACTGAAAATGTCTGCCAGAACTTACTTGAAAATTGTCAAAGTCCCTAGCAGGGATATTGTCATCGAATTCCTTCATCATGTCCCAAGGTCCATCTCCAACACCAACTAATATAATCGATAGAGGGAACTTGCTGAAACAAAATAAGCATATAAGACAAGAAAAAAGTAGGGAAAAATAATTACTGAACTAATATAATTACCCAATATTCACCTTGCTTCAACAATGGCATCGACAGTTTTCTGCTCCTGCGGACTAAGCTTGCCATGCTCAGTATCTACACTCCTAGTTACCTGAGGCAACCATCATTTTAAGTGAGATGACCCTCCAGAAATAAAGCATAGAGAAAGATACACCAATAAATCCTTTTTGCATTATTTCATATGTAGTATTCAACGTTGAGCATTCCCTTCCAACATGAGGAAAAGCATTGTGTTTTTTATTTGCTGTCCATGTCAACATAAGCAGAAGACAGCTAAACCTCTGATCCCAACAGAAGCCGGTTAGCTACACAAATCAGTGTAATGAAATCACCCCCCCACCCCCCCCCCCCCCCACCCTTCCCGGCTGTGCCCCACCAAAACAGAATAAAATAAAATAAAAAATTAAAAAAAATATTAACCATGAACATCTAGAATAGTGGTGCCAAGCAAGATTAACTGTAGCATTGACAATAGCAAGGAAAAGTGCAGCCCTTTCTGTAATAGAAGTATACAACAAAGTTGCAGATTATGCCCCGTGTACTTAAAACTTCATCCCACAATACCTAGACTATGACAAAAACTCCGACTACACACATGATAAGTCTAAGCAGGTCGCAATCTGCATAGATGCTAGAATTCCAGGTAATTAAAGAGCTTGCAATGTAGCTGGCTCCTCTGCAACATATGTTCATGATGTTACTTTAGAATGTCCAAACAATGTCTGAAAAACGTTAAATTATACTGAAATTTTTTCATGTTATTACTATGATTGTAAACATAAACTACTCACAGTGATTTATAGATTAATTTTACAACTTAAAAATTGATTATATTTTTAAACTTAATATCAACTTATCAGCACATGAGCCTTTATTCACCATCCAGCTCCACCAAGCCATTTTATTTATTGTTAAGTCCTACTCTCAAGAGCATTTCTCATAGAAGCCAGCCACCTGCTTTCTTTCTTGTTATTGCAGTTTCACTGAAACTTGCTGTATTCAGATTTCAGATCTTGCCATCTTACACAGCAATCATATGACCAGTCTCACTAAGCTCATGTATTTTAGGTCGATGTCAACTTAAAATTTGAAATTTTGATGTCAAAATAATTCAATCTTCTTTTTGTAACATGTCTACCCCTTAAGCTTACTCAACTAGAATTATCCCATACTGGAGGCAAAATACCTGTCCATCCGCAATTATTAGTAAAACATGGTACTGCCCACCACTCTGCTCCACAATGGTCATGGCCATCTCAATTATAGGCGCAAATGAAGTTGGTCCTGCAACAAAATAGCAATCGCATGAACTACAAAAACCAACTATGTAAATATAAGAAGTATCTCAAACAAGAACAAGGCAATCGCAAAGTAGAATTCAAACCTGCAAGTCGTAAGTGCGGGACAATTTCCCTGTAGCAACTCAACACTTCCTCAAATCCATTACAAAATCTCTCATCTGGATAGAAACTGAAGACGTCTTTATCATGTGTCGATGCTGCCAAGGCATAAAAGTAGTACTATCACTCCCACATTTCAACAACAATAAAAATAAAAATAATAAAATTTCAAATGAACTAACTAAATCATAAGAAAATACCATCTCCAAATCCAAAACAGGGTATCAAGTTATCCTCATCAAACACAATCAAGGTTTTCCCAATAATGGATATTGCTTGTTCATAGGGATTTCGACCATCTCCAATGTGATGCAAACTTCGTCTGTTAAATGACCTTGCACCTATTCAAGAAACAAAGTTCAGCATGTTCCGCCATAGACACCATGTGTTTGTGTGCGCGTGTGTGTAGATTAGAAATAAGACTTAACCTGTCCACTCATTGCTCTTTGTGAAATCAATACCAACAATAAGATTTGAAGATTCAAGGCCAGCACGTGCAAGAGCTTCCGTCACCTGCAAGGAAGAAACATTTTATTTCCCTCATTATTATGCAAAGTGTATAGGGTTAATATCATTGGAAAAGCCATCATTTACAGGTAGTTCTTACAAAGACATATATGAATACCATCATTATGTTGTCTCATGTATAACGGATGAGCATCAAATACCCATATAAATCTTAAGATAACAAAGTTTGTAAAATACTGAAATCACTAAGCCCAACTATATGTGAATAGACTATTTCTCAAGTAAAATGCCCAGTGCAGTCAAAAGTACAACAATGTCTTCCTCAAAAATGGCATTTGGCAATATATCAGGACTTCAAAATGTTAAAACCAACTTAAACAGAGATTGGATCCATAGACCAATTCGGCACATTCTTTGCCATTGAGTATATTGTAATGGTCTCAAATACCCACAAAATCAATTTTTATGGGACCAAACAATAATATTTTTTGGAGGTGCAAAGTACAAAAGAAGAACAGACCTGAAAAAACAAAGAGAGATTCATCGATAAAATAAAATGGAATAGCATACCTAGTCCGCTCCCCCACCCCCTCCGCCCCACAAAAACAAAAGAA
The DNA here is from genome assembly GCF_958979055.1 of Alnus glutinosa. Taxonomy (NCBI): domain Eukaryota; kingdom Viridiplantae; phylum Streptophyta; class Magnoliopsida; order Fagales; family Betulaceae; genus Alnus; species Alnus glutinosa. The sequence goes on along the minus strand of NC_084887.1, from coordinate 37,153,362 downwards.
AAACTACTACATAATTCATGGTATTTGTACCTGCTCCAAGGAATTGTAATTATCGGCGATTCTTGAATACCTCCTCTCTAGCTTCGCTCTGTTATCAGGGGCCTGCCCACCACCATAATCTTGTGAAACATACTCTTGGGAAGAAGGATAATCCTGCGGCGACGAATATGACGGTTGGGGCGCATAATTGAAACTTTCTTGGCCATATGGTGGTTGATACCCACTCGGCGAAGAAGAATTCGAACGGGGAAATGAAGTCTGCCTCCAACTCGCCTCCTTTGAACTCCTACCCCCCATTAACTCAATTCTCTACAAGAAATTCCCCAGAAAATCTTAACAATGCAAGACAACAAAACAACGAAGCCAATCGAAACCAAAACCCACAAATCAAACAAAACAAGACCCCCAAATTCTTAACAATGCAAGAGGCTAAACTCAAACCTAAAAAGCAGCCACTGTGAATACACACCAAATAAATCCTTCTTTAAACCCCTTGATACATCTAGATTGGACCAAACACGTAATAGGTGACCGTTTCCCACGTGAAGTTCCTAAACAAAAGTCGTAGTTTTCTTAGCGGCCAAACAAAAAGTGGCAGCTTCTCGGCCTGAAAATACAACTTGTTCACGTAACCGCCTCTTCGTCGACTTGGAGATAAACTCGTTCGTTAAGTTTTTTAACTTATAAGCAAAACTCCCAAGTTGACAAATATTGCTGACTGGGAAATGGCTTGGGAAACAATCAACACACGGCGTCGGCGCGTTGATTTATATACTTATTTATTACGTTTTACTAGACTCTTCCAAAAATAATTAAAGAAAGAAAAAGCGAGTAATATATACCTACTAAATGTGTGAAAATTGCCCAAATTTAATCAATAAAGAGACTCTGAATTCCAACGAGATCCCATAGCTTAGCAAAGCCCTGAAGCATTGTCTTGGAAAGGGTGTTGCAGAGTCTCAACGTTAACTTGTACGTTATAGAGGTTCGACGGTCGATCGGATGTCCCTTCTTCCTTTTTGTTTTTGTTTTTACTTTCTTCTTCTTCAGGGTATTTCAATAAAGTAATCGAAAAGCCTGGAAAGTCTGAATCGCACTCGCTTCTCTGAGGAAATGATGGCGCATGGAAATTCTCGATATTGCAATTATAGCTGTTATTTTAGGTATTTGTTTTCTTCTCTTTTTCACTGTGTACGGTTCCCTCGGAAGTGGGTGACAAATGGATATGCGTCCCCGGTGCGTGAGATACTCACGGGATCGGTGACAAGAAGGTCACGGGATTTAGATTCCCTGCATGCAATATGGCAGCTTCGTTTAAGAGCATTACCGATAGTTTCATTTTTATATTTTTTTAAAAGAATTTAGAGTATTAAGTTATTATTATTATTATTATTATTATTTTTTTTTCAAATAAAGTTTACAATATATTTTTTTTATTCTTTTTCTATGTCATTTAAATGTTTTTTTAAAAAAATATTAAGGAAAATAAAGCCTTTTTAAAAAAATAAAAAAAAATAAACTTAAAATAAAGGAAGGTAAAAAATTATGGAGTAGCCCTTTAGCTTCCATTAAGGAAGGTAATGGAATTGATGATGCATAATGCATTGAGAGATATTTCCGGCCTTAGCATAATGCATTGAGATATATTTCCAGCCTTACTTATTTGAGCAAATTGGATTTCACTTGCTCGGACCGTTGGAGAGCCTTTGAAAGTAACATCAACCCGAACAACTTCTCACATAAGACTATCCTATTACAATATATTCAATTGAACAATCGAGATCATGGTTAAATCACTTTTTAAGTTTTTGTATACACAAATTCATAGCATATATATGTCATTGACATAAATAAAAATGCTAACCACATTTTCAATACGTTTCAAAATAACTGGCCAATATAATAATTATAACTTCATAAAATCATAAAACCCTAACGTCTTCGGTAGAATTCATGCCATGTTACAAAGTACCAACACCACATGATATTACTACGTTGACTTTAATACATTTTTTCATGATCTAAGATAGATTAGATATTGTGCTTTATAAGTGATTATATGAAGTTGAGTTTCAATTGCAACTTCATTAGTCATTTTAGAGTGATAGCACATATGTGACAAACGTTTTCCTTATGCTGTTATAAATGGTATCAAAGCAACATAGTAATGTTATATAGTATTGAAGCACTGTATATCAATGGCAAGAATGTCATAAATTTAGGCATGATTGTAACACTACAATCCCACATTGGGAATATGAATAACTTTTACAGGTGGTAGTTCCACATTGATTTCTTATTAAGTGAGATCAAGTTTTATAAGTAATTTCATGAAAATTTAATTATAATTTAACTAGTCGTTTTGAAATGATAGTACGACTAATAATTAACACTTTTTTCCGAGTCATTGCATATTATGCCTCGCAAGACTAGTCCAAACACTATGCCATAGGTATGCATGTGCTGGCCATGATGACCACCTTCAAGTATTTTTTTATTTCTTTTTTTTTGGTTGAGAAAATGACCTCCTTCATGTTAACCAGTACAATTCAATGCCAAGGTAAATATTTTACTCTTGCTTTTAGTGAAAGGTAACATTGTTTGAAATGTTATAGGATTGCCTAAAGATTAGATTGACTTCAGTAAAAATAATAATTTATTCCTAATCTCGCGAGTCTTGTGCCTCTAAATATAAATCAACCAATCGTTGAATTGAAAAAATAATTGTTTTTCATCCAAATTTATTAAGGTTACGTGTATTTAAAATAAACGTGATTCTTATACTTGGTTTTAAAAGTGCACATGAAAATCATATATTCGGTTAAAAAAGAATCACTAATAGAATCAATAGATATAAATTAAAAGAAATTAATCCTTATTACTTTCCAAATATTCTTTTTTGAGCAGTGTGAATGCAACAAAATCAAGAACATGATAATTTGTTTATTAGATTCCCACGACTGCAACAAATTAATATAAGTGATTGTTTATTCAGATTTTCCATGTTCAAGATCCTAAAGAGTAAAGAGAGAACCTTTCTGTCTATCTTTAGGCCCCCGAGCCACGAGCCTTCGGCTTGTTCCCAATGGAATAACCAGGGTCCCTTTTGTCTTCTTTCCTTTCGTTTTTCATGGGGCCAATTATATAGAAGATTGAGTTGATCTACGGCCTAAATATGGGCCTCAAACTTCCAACAGTCCATTAATGAACTCGTCAACCCACAACCATATTAATGTTCCCTAAAAGCCTATTGTGGCATCCAAAAAGTTAGTCTCCCGATGAAAAGAAGCTGTTTCATAATTAAGTTTCATAGCATTTAACTTAACGGGGGCTATACGTCTTTTAAATATTTTAAATGATGCATGTTAAATGCTGTAAAATTTAATATGAATTATGAAATGGTTCTGTAGTGGATCCTATTTCGTCTCACATTGAGTGAGTAGATTATCCACATTGAATTAGTAGATTATAAAGAAGCTCACGGATGCTCATAGGTATTAAGTTTCACATTTTTTATTAGATAAAATTGAATTTTATAAACGGTTATTTTAAAAAGCTCAAATTGTAATTTAGCTAATCTTTTTTGAATGGTAGTGTAAACATGACTAACGCTTTCTACCTACAAACTTAATTAGATAGAGCTTGGAATTTCACTCTTTTCGGGTCATTAGTAAGGTACACAAATTAAGCCAATGTTTAGGGCATTACATGATGTTCAATTGTTTATGAAGAATGATGCCTAATTCCCCCAAATAAACCAACTTTCATGTGCATAGAGCACCTAATTGGTTCACTAATTGATTGTAGGTGAGATGAAAGTCAAAGTTTTTCCTACTTGTGGACTAGAGATGGCAACCTAGCTAGTGTCTAGTTGGGAAATTTGTTGCATAAAGGTGCCTTATATGCCTGCCTTGCCAATATTCAAGTCTAGCTCCTTTACAGGGGAGTGGGTATCCAAGGAAGGTATAATAAACCCTATCTTAGTATTTTATTTTCTTTTATTTTTGCATTATTTCAGAGTAAATATAAGACTATAATTAGGCAGAATAATACAAGGTAGGAGCCATCATTATGAGCTAAAATATCCACAAAACACCATAACATCTACATGAATAATATAATCCAAATAAAAAATATTGCAAGGTATCTCGATAATTTTTAGGAGATGCCATGTTTGTTAATACTTTTATTTGTTGTTATCGAGATAAATGTATTAACAAATAATTCAAAATACAAAATATTTTTTTTATCACATCAGAATTTTTTTTTTAAAAAAACACTTGCTAAAATACAAGATAAATATTGAGTAGAAATATCTATAATTTATCTTTTGGTAAATGGGGACCTAGAAGGAGACTGGACAGGGAAAAAAGCTCCTCATACGGTCATACCCACCTCACAGTAAGTCGACGCTCTGGTGTAATCGACCGCATACGATAATCCAACGAAATAGTTCAAAGGTCAATCTGGGGGATCGTGCTTGACGCCGTGACCGCAAGGGTGAATCAGCGGTCCATCCAAAACCTGTCCCTGCACACGCACACACCGAATCCCCACCTCCCTCTCTCTCTCTCTCCCGCGAAAATCCAACGAAGCTCTCAGTCTATCTACAACTGGATATGCCACTGGAGCTCTAGGGTTTTACACAGTGTTTGAGTCGAAACCGGCTCGGATCCAGCAGATTCCGGTCGGGAAAATGAGGCACAGGAGCGACCCGAGTTCCACCACCTCGCTGGTCAAGTACGTCCTGGTCGGACTCATTGCGTTGCTCGGGTTGGCCTGTTTGTACTACGGGTCGTACTTCGCTCCGGGCTCGCGTAGATCGGACGACGAGGACGGATCCGACCAGGTATTCGGCAGTTTCGTCCTGAACCACGATCCCGAAGATTTGCTTGAGGACCAAGAGCACAATCCTGAGGTCCCCAAGAGCATTCCTGTGAGTAACGCATTTGTGTTAATTTTAATTTTTTTCTTTTCAATGTGTAAAAATCATTGCTTTCATTAAGAATGTCGTCTTTGTTTAGTTTGAGGAAAAACATGCTTTAGTAGCGAGTTGTAGTAATTGAACTCGTAAATGATTTGTAGTAACGTTTCTGAAAAATTTATATTAATTGAGCTTTCTGTTTCAAAGTTTGGGTGTGATTTTGATTATGAACTTGGCAAAGAGCGCAATTGAATCCCAAAAAATGATTTGACTTGAGATATTTGTTACTAATTGATTATTATTTTTGAAATGCTGAAAGGGTACTGATAAAACGTGGTTATTGAGCTTTTTTTTTTTATAATTTTTTTTTATTATTATTATTTGTTTTGTGTTTGATATGGTAAAAATGGTGATCTTTACAGATCTGTGATTTGAGATTTTCGGAGTTGATACCTTGTTTAGATAGGAACCTTATCTACCAACTGAAATTGAAACCCAATTTGGCGTTAATGGAGCACTACGAACGGCACTGCCCACCTCCGGAGCGCCGTTATAACTGCCTCATTCCGCCCCCAGTTGGTTATAAGGTTGGTGACTGGCATTACACATGCAAAAACTTTGTTTTATTTAGGTTTGTTTAGTTTTGATTCCGACAAAATTGGTATTAGAATTTCAGATCCCTATAAGATGGCCAGCAAGTAGGGACGAAGTGTGGAAGGCGAATATACCCCACACTCATCTTGCACAAGAGAAATCAGATCAGAATTGGATGGTTGTTAATGGGGAGAAGATAAATTTTCCCGGTGGAGGCACCCATTTCCATTACGGAGCTGACAAGTACATCATTGCTCTTGCTAAGGTATATGATATTCTTGAGGTTGCTTAATTGGTTCCCTTTAGCAAACTTATCTGAAAATCCTAATTTCATTTTTCTTACAATGATTTAACTAGAATTTTTTTTTCCCCGATTGGTAATTTACACACACACACACACACACACACACTCAGTAGGACTTGATGATTTAACTTAGAAGTTAATGGAGCATTATGTAACATTAGTAACGTGTTTTTTCTAAGTCTACTATTATGTTAATTTCATCAATATATTGGTACAGATGCTTAAGTTTCCTGGTGATAAACTCTACAATGGTGGCAATATCCGAAATGTTCTTGATGTGGGTTGTGGTGTTGCAAGTTTTGGGGCCTATCTTCTTTCCCATAGCATTATAGCCATGTCTCTTGCACCTAATGATGTACATGAGAATCAAATACAATTTGCCCTGGAGAGGGGGATTCCAGCAACCCTTGGTGTCTTGGCTACAAAAAGACTTCCTTATCCAAGCAGATCATTTGAACTGGCTCATTGTTCACGATGTCGAATTGATTGGCTTCAAAGAGATGGAATTCTCTTATTAGAACTTGACAGATTACTAAGACCAGGAGGGTATTTTGTGTATTCTTCTCCTGAAGCATATGCACAGGATCCAGAAAATCGAAGGATCTGGAATGCTATGTCCAATCTTCTAAGAAGAATGTGCTGGAAAGTTGTTGCAAAACATGACCAGACTGTTATATGGGCAAAGCCATTGACGAATAGCTGTTATTCAAAGAGAGAACCTGGGACATTGCCCCCTTTGTGCAGTTCTGAGGATGAACCGGATGCAACTTGGAATGTGTCCATGAAGGCGTGCATCTCCCCGTACTCTGCAAGTAAGTAGCATTGATATATACGTATGTTCAGAATGAATGTTGCAGGTAACTTTCCAATGAACTGATTTTTGTGGTGTTTGGTGGCCTTGATGTCTTTATTCTCATATTATGGCATTTGTGTACGGAAGCATCGCATTTTAATGTTCAGTCACTTTGCTTTGATCAATGTAGTGAAAGTAGTCTCTAACCTTGTGAATTAGAAATTAGGACCTGAAGGATTTCCATCACCACTAAGAAATGGGATTACATTGATGAGAGTTATCAATGTCTCGAAGACATGACTTGTATTGTGCTTACCTCTCTCATACCTAAAACAAGATATCACTTGTCGTTACACCTGAATTCCCCCTGAGAATATATATGAAATTTCTAATAAATGCTGCTAATTTACTCAGTAGACACTATAGGGGTGTCGGTTTTAACTTCTTTTTTTTTTTTTTTCTTTTCTTTTTGGTGTGTGTGTGGGGATTGGTGAGAGGCCCTGTAATTGCAACATGTTTCCATTGTTGAAGTCAGGACTAGAGGAGCCATTACTGTGGCAGTCTTTAGTTTAATGGATCCGAAAAAGGTTTAGATTTATATCAGTTGCCAGCCATAATTTAGTCCTTTTCTCTCTGGTTCTTGATCGATTGCACAAAATGGCAGTAATACGATGGGTTCTCAATCTTGCTTTGAAAATATGAATTTGTTTTTGCAGCTTTTGGAGGTTGGTGACCCAGAAAACTCCCTGGTAGTGCGTGGGAGACATTCTTTAGATACACAACAACTCTCCCTTAGAGACGTTAGTTTTAATTTTACACGAGTGCCTGCAATAGTATTCACAATAGTTGAGATGAGCAAGATGCACACATGGTTACCAATAGCGTATCACTTAGGACTGAATGCTCAGGATTTTACTTAATTACTTTTTGCTGAACATGCTGATTGTTGTCATTTTTTTTAGGCAGGCTGGTTAATACACTGTTTTACCCGGTCTTCCTGCTTGAACAGTTTATTTTTCTTGTGGCAGTGATTTTGGGTTTCCAGTAATTCTGTTTTCTTAAACTTTTCTACTTTTTATATAAAACAGAGATGCACAAGGAAAAGGGGAGTGGACTAGTTCCTTGGCCACAGAGGCTTACTGCAGCACCTCCTCGCCTGGAAGAAATTGGTGTGAGCACTGAGGAATTCCAAGAGGACGCTGTATGTTTCTAGAATTTCAAGAGAATGTGCATGATGCTGTTATATCCTCCTCCCCCCCTCTGCAGTGTTTCTGTTTACTATCTTTACGAGTTATATTCTACCTTATACAAATAAAAAAAAAAAAAAATTACATTTTGCAGAGCATTTGGCATTTTAGAGTGGTTGAATACTGGAAGCAAATGAAATCTGTTATACAGAAAGATTCCATCAGAAATGTCATGGATATGAACTCAAATCTTGGTGGGTTTGCTGCTGCCCTTAGTGATAAAGATGTCTGGGTGATGAATGTTGCTCCTGCCAGCACATCTGCCAGATTGAAGATTATATATGATCGGGGCTTAATTGGAACTGTTCATGACTGGTATGCATCTAATCTTCCTTCATGCTTGCGACTATCTTTGTACCCAATATATCTGTCATCATAATATGTACAAGTAGTATAACATTGTATTTCTTAGTTGCAGCAACTTTTCCTGTTATTCAGTTTTGACTGTCTGTTTCACGCATTCTTTTTTACAGGTGTGAAGCATTTTCTACATATCCACGTACATACGATCTTCTGCATGCCTGGACAGTGTTCTCAGAGATTGCAGAGCATGGATGTGGTGCAGAGGATCTACTAATTGAAATGGATCGAATACTACGGCCAGATGGGTTTGTCATCATTAGAGACAAACCCTCTGTCATAAACTATATTAGGAAGTTTGTGACTGCGTTAAGGTGGGATGGTTGGGTATCAGAAGTAGAGCCTAGGATTGATGCTCTCTCCTCAACTGAAGAAAGAGTTATGATTGCAAGAAAGAAGTTGGGGGATGAGGGGATTGCGACAATGTGAATCTGCTTCTGTGATCAGGTATGTACTCTGCATATTTTCTTTTTTAAAGGACATGACAGTTGTTAGGTCATAATGTCCAAGACTCGTGGTCATATCTTTTGGTCTTCCTGTGAAATTTCTATGCCAATTCATTTGCATTACTTGTATGCATCAATTGATTGGGATGGGCTAAGAATTTGGATACGGTAGGATATTCTGATGAGTAGTTTGATAACAAGTTTTCATTTTTGAGCAGTCAGATCATGAAACATTGCATGGAAGATGATGTGTGTGAATTTGAACTTACTTTGTTATCCTCTAAAATTGGTCAACTTTGGATTAGTGAACTATAGTAAAAAGTAATTTAACCTGTTTGTTGGAAATTTTTACTGGGGTACTCTGTTTCTTGCTAAGGATATAAATAAGAAGTTCTTTCTTTTGTAAGGCATGCGAGCTGCACTTTTGGGAGTCTCTAAGCTACCATGGAAAAGAAACTATGGGGTGCCAAGAGCCTGGAAGCCCTTCAGTCGCTATTTGGGACAGGTATATTGAGGTAAAAAATGGGACTACAGCATATAGAGGTACAATCCTGCGGAATGTGTAAGTATACAAGATACAGCTAGGGCCAATGGCAACCATACCATCCATGAAAAGTAGAAGCATACATGCATAAGGAGATTATTTTTGTATTTATTGGGAATGTGATTTTTCGTGATTAAAATTAATCTGTAATTGTTACATAGACCTACAGATAGGTTACTTTTAACCTCAATTTAACTCGATTTATTCATTCGTGTATCCTGTGTGGGAATATTTGCAGCAATTGCTTGACACGGCTCCACTTTAGAGACCCACAATTAGAGACACAATGGACCAAAGTATATCATAATTAAGTTGAAATGAATTGATTTTAAACAAAGTGAAAATTGAGTTTTGTATTAAATATTGCGCTTTGGACAAGAATAAATGGTTTTGGTTTTTTTTTAGTGAGTAATTGAAGAAAAAATAAGCATAATTGTAGATACGTGGAGTACTGTAGTGGCTTACAAATGGTCCACTGTTAACACTGGATTTTCAGCCTGGGAGGCTACTAAAGTGCATAGGCAAGCTAATCAAAGAGGCCCATCTTCTGGCTAAATGGGCAGCGACCAACAACTCTTTTGGGATTTATCCTTGTAGTTCTCGTGTATTTTCTTCTCTTTTTTGCTTGTGTAGTTTCCCCTTTTCCTGAATTGCTTAAAAAAAAAAAAACTAGATGATCCATGGGAGCCTCAGAAAATAACACTAGCTAGATGATCCACTTAAAATTTAGAATTAAATCCGGATCGTTAAAAAACTGCACCACATATGCTTCCAAATCCTAAACAATTAATAAACTATTTCAGGTTTGTAATACCACAAATATCATTTCTTCCTATAACATAAGAGTTTATTTGCCTCTATAATTTTGCTGGCTAAAAATGTGTTTTTAATCAAAATTGTAGAAATTATTCCGTTTGGAATGCATTCAAAAAAAAATTGCTATGTTTTTCAAATCGTAATTAAGGAGTATGTTTTTAAAAATTCACAATTTTAAAAGTAATTCTATTCATCACCCCTCACAGAAAAAAAAGAAAAAGAAAAAAGAAAAGAAAAAGGCCTAAGTGGAATGGTCATTCAACCAAAAAACCAATTTTTATACACCAATGGTATGTGAGACAACGTTGTTACACTTACATAGGCTCTGGGGGGTGGGGGAGAGCGTATAGCGTTACTCTTATTTTTAAAGTAAAATGACGATTTCATTAAATACTTATTTGCATTTTTAAAAACTATTTTTTTTTTTTCATTAATTGCGTTTTTAAATTGCTAACTATTTTTTTCTTGGAAATAATTGGAAAGACATTGCATATGATATAAGCACAAAACATAAATAATTAAATACAGTAATGATGCTTAGGGTCTGTTTGGGTTTGTGATTAAAATGTGCAATTTAAAAAAATAATTTTTAAAATCGCAGTTAAGCGTTTGACAAAATTGCAGGTTAGCCTTTAAAATTATGCATTTTCAAAAAGCACCCTTTACGATTTGAAAAAACAATTTTTTTGCGTTTTCAAATCGCAATTTTTTATACATGCAATTCCCACATTATTCATTTTTTACAATTTGATTTAAAATCATACTTTTTGCATACGAAATCGCAATTCTGAACATAATTTTAATAAACCACTAGAAAGAGGATAAAAGTAGGAATAACAAACTTGGGTTTCTATATCATATCATAATCTGAATCATTGGGATTACAATCCCTTTACAATACTTTTGGTCAATTTTTTTTTTTTTTTTTTTTTATCACAACACGGTATTACTAATTTTATCGTTGAAAAATGTTAGATCTACAATTTCTCTACAAATTTTTTACAACATGCTACATGTTTACAACTTATTGACATTTGTTGACATATGATGAGAGGGTGTCAAAGGAAAAAAGATTAATCTGGTCCTACCAGTTTCTACGTTGGGGGCCACTCTTGTGTCTTGCTCTTCATAGGTTCATAATGTTCATTTAGTAGGCAAAAGACGATTTAGATTCCCAATATATATATATATATATATAGCAGGCAAAGTAAGAGGGTTTAGCTTCCCGATTTACTGTGAACGTAATCCACATCGATCTAACGTACTTATCGTGGAATTCTAACTTTGCTGGAACCGAAGAGGCAGAGCTACTAATTAGTAGTAAATTCTACATTTTGGCTACGTACATGAAATGTAGAACTGTACATATATATATATATATATATGAATAGTTCCTCCTCTTCTTCTTCTTCATTTCAAAAAAATGGTGTCAAAGTCTTTTACTTTAAAAATAGAGTCCAGCGAGATTAAAACAACTGTTGTAACCGATGAGTCAGAGCTGGAAGGTGTTCTTAAATTGCTGTTTTCTATCATTGACGAACAACATTATCAAAACAAATGGTTCGAGAGACTTTTGGGTTTAGGTATAGAGAAGTCATTCAGTTCAACTATAGATGGAGTTGTCATTGAGAAAGTTGCAGTGCTGAAACTATGTGTAGAAAAGTTTTGCCTTATTGTCCACCTTATTCACTTCAAGAAAATACCAACTTCCCTTCATAAGTTTCTTGATGTTTCTGATATAACAGTCGTTGGTGTAGGCATCAAACAGAACCTGTGTGATCTCCGAAGGGATTATGGGATTCAATGTAGGAATGCGGTAGTTGAGCTTGGAGATTTAGCTGCTTTGGCTCAAAAGAGTCCTATTGCAATTTCTTTTACTGTACTGGATTTATGCAAGTTTGTTTTTGGTGTATATAATGTGTCTACGAGTTTGGCAAAATCAGCAGATGTTGCTTTTGGTGATTGGGGTAGGAGTTAGCTGAGTGAGGAACAAATCGTCTATGCAACTAGGGAAGTCTGTGTTACCTTCACGGTTGCCAAAAAATTAGGGTGCAGGTTGGACCATCTGTTGCAAGTTCAATAATTTGTTATTATTTAACATGCATGTTTTTCTTCATCTTAAAGTGTGTATATATATATGTGTGTGTGTGTGTGTGTGTGTGTGTTTATAAGGTTCCTTGATCTTTGAAATGGTGATTGAATAAAGCATTTAAACTACCTGCAGTCTAAAACAATGGAAGAAGAAAAAGGGGGGAGGGGGTTAGGATGGTGCATGTGCTGAGGTTGCTGCATAACTAAATTCAGTTTTAAGATGACTCAAAGACGACATATATAAATCTTCCTTTAAGCATTATTCCTATGCTTGACCTCTCGAGTAACCTTCGTTGAATCAACGTTGAAATGGGGCTGCAATGGGCTGTGGAATGATGGTCATCCCGTTATATCTACCACCTTTAAATCTGGACAATGAAATAAAGAGAATTCTTGTCCGATGCGTTTATGGGGTATACGGTGGAATAAATGAAAGCATACATGGATCTTTGTTGCTTTTGTTTTGTCATTCGTTTTACATTCTCCTTAAGGCTCCGAAGGAATCGTGAATCAATTCTGGCTTATGGGGGAATGCAAAAGGTTGGTATTTCATATTTGGTGCTTTGGCATTGTGGGCAAGTGAGCTAGAACCACCAAGGTGGTAGCCCAATTGGTAACGTAGTCAGAACCTGGTTCGATCCTCTCTTCTCTTCTGTTTAGCGGTTGCGTATTCTAATCCGCTTGCAGTAGTGGTTATGTGAACCAGATACTATTCAGTAAGGGGTTTTACTAATTTGCGCATTGGTGGGGTTGCGGTGACGGGTTCATCTTTTAGGCAGCAGTTATGACTTAAATCGAACATTTTACAACGGGTAGAAAGTCCTATGCCCAAGGACAGTAGCTACGCTGGTTGTCCCTTCCCATCTTTTTTAATTAGAAATAATAATAATAATAATAGTAATCCTCTAGACGGAGGGTATGCTTATTGGTGCATGCATATAAATAGCTCCTCATGTCTCTGTGACTCCAATTCGATCTAGTTTCTAGTTTTCTTCTTTCTTTGCCCTGAATATATATATATATATATATAGTTCGTCTTTTTCATTTGAAAAAAAGATGTTCAACTCTTTCAATTTTTATATAGGGTTGAAATTGATCAAAACATTTGTTGTAATTGTAACCGACGAGTCAAAGCTGGAGGGGCTCTCAAAGTGCTGTATCCTGATATTAGTTCACTTTCTGAAACCTTTCGGCGAGTTGTAGGTTAATTTAGGTATAAAAAAGTCATCCAGTTCAACTATAGGTGGAGTTATGAGTGAGAAAGTTGCAATGTTGTAACCATATATGCAGGAAAAGATGATTGCGTTATTGTCCACCTTATGCACTTGAAGAAAATACCAACTTGCCTTGCTAAGTTTCTTGATGTTTCAGATAGATATAACAGTTGTTGGTGTCGGCATCAAACAGAACCTGCGTGATCTCACAAGGGATCAATGTCGGAATGTTGTCGTACGTTGAGCTTGCAGATTTTGCTGCTACTGTTGAAGAGCGTCCTATCTTAAGTTGCTTTACTTCGCTGGATTTATTCGAGTATCGTAATGAGTGGCGGGACAAAACTATACAATATATATGTGACGATGCTATTTACGATGGTTTGGTTAAATCAGACGATGTTGCGTTTATTGATTGACGGATCAAATCCATGCATGCCAGCATGCTAGTATGGAAGTCTGTGCATCCGTCCTGATTGCGGGATTTTTCGCCGAACGTATTAAATGGACCAGATGTCACATATATGGCTAGTGAATAGTGATTCATGTGTGCCCGAAGAATTTCAAGAGAATTAATGTTAGTCACATTTCCTTATATATATATGATTAGTGGTGATTTGTAAAATTTCCTCAATTAAGGGATTGGTTTTCCCTGATTTGAGGTATATATTTGCTTGTATTTGAAAATAATTAAATCACTTGAAAAATTCTAATAAATATATATAGTTTAGTATTCAATCAAATGATCAAAGAAAGATGTTGTAAAAAATACTTTAATGTGTAGACGTATAGGTTATAGGCTGAACCACTTTAATTTTTATGTTTTTTTATTTTATTATTATTTTATTATTATTTTTTTAATTCTTTTTTCTTTTCTTATTATGAAATTCTATATAGTATTATAGTTCCCAAAAACTCATACGAGTACCACCAATCCTTTGTGTGTGTGTTTTTTTTACTTGATCGATTTTTCATCCATTCCGCTTCTCTTTGACTTTGCGTCGACCATCATAGCTACCAATCCTTCTGTACAATTGCTACAAATATCCGTTGTTCCTGTCATATTTAGATCATGTTTGAACGTGCAATTTTGCAATTTATAAGTCCGTTTTAAAACAAAATTGAAGAAAGTGTTCCGTTTGAGAATATATTTAAAGAAATATTTAAACAAATTCGTAAAAAGTATTTGTTTGCAGGTAATATTAAGTTAGGAAAAAGTACACATATCCCCTTCAAACTACCACCCAATTGTCAATGTACTCCCAAAACTACCAATTGTGTCAATTGCCCCCCTCAAACTACCAAAAAATGTCAATATTCCCCCTAAGACCAACAAAAAGATAAAAATAACCCTAAATTTTTTTGAATAAGACAAAAATGTCTTTATAAATTCAAAACTAAAACTAAAACTAAAAAATTAATTTTTTTTTTAAAAAAAATTAAAAAAAAAATTAATAAAATACGAAAAAGAAAGTTTTTTTTTTTTCTTTTTTTTTTTTTATATAAAAAAAATAATAAACGAAAAAATAACTGAAAAATATAAAAACAATTTTTTTTTTTTTTTTTTTTTTTTATAAAAAAAAACAAACGAAAAAGAAAAAGGAAAAACCAGTTTTTTTATTAAATTAAAAAAATGAAAAAGAATGATTTTATTTTTTTAAAAAAAAAAACCAAACAAAAAAATAACTGAAACTTATAAAAACAATTTTTTTTTTTTTTTTAAAAAAAAAAACGAAAAAATAGAAAAAGAAAAACCAGTTTTAATTTTTTTTTGGTATAATTTTTTTTATTTTATATTTTTTTAAAAATATTTTTTTAGTTTTATTTTATTTTAATAATTTTATGAAGGGTATTTTTGTCATTAGGGGGACATTGACAGTTTTTGGTAGTTTAGGGGGGGACATTGACACAATTGGTAGTTTAGGGGGGACATTGACAATGAGGTGGTAGTTTGAGGGGGTTATGTGTACTTTTTCCATTAAGTTATTAAACCATATGTTTGATTTTTTTTTTAAAAAAAGTAAAAGGAAAAGCATTAATTAAACAGAAGCTTTTACTATGATAAATCTTTTACTTTTGTTCTACCTGGCCTCGAATCCAAAATATGCGTAGACCGAAAAAGGATTAAATAAAAAAAAGTAATGCTATTTAATAATTATTATACAATTTAATAATGTGACTGTACAAATTAAATTTTAATCAATACTTATGAAAAAAAACAAGAATTAATTTTAAGTGTTACGTTATTTTAATTATATGATAATTATACAAAAATTTATTAAATAAAATTAATAATAAATAGAAAAGGAGAGAATAGAAGAAACACGAAGAGGAGTCTAGAAGCGAGTAGATAAGAAGTGGATGGTCTGTGGTGCCACACGGCAGAAGGAGCTTGAGTAGAAGGAATACGTGCGACACAGCTAGGAAGCACTTGGGCTTTCAAAACGGTGCGTAAGAGTATAGTGTCATGTGCGTTTCATGCACTTCCAGGTGTCGTTTTGAGTAGGAAACTTTGCTTTTCATGATAGCTAAAATGGTTGCTCTTAAAATCAATAAAAAACAATATTTAATTAAATAGAGAAATATTTAGAGAGTTTGATGTAGGAAGTGGTTTAAAAGTGAGATAAAATAAAATAAAAAGTAAATTATTTAGGTTAAATTTGAAAGAAATTTTGGAGAGCTTGATGTGGATGCTTATACATACTTAATTTACCGAGTTTGTACAAGTATTTTCAGTTTAACTATTGTGGTAGTTAAATGAGCTGATAACCGCAAATCTTCCATGCTGAATTAGAATCCTCTCCAGTTGTACTTCAACTAGAGAGGAGCCAGTTGGTTGTAAGTAAGGGTATTTTAGTAATTTCACACGATGTGAAAACTACCAAAATACCCTTGTGTATAACTAAATGCCAGTTGAACCCAACTGGAGAGGATCCAGGTCCTTCCATGCTAGTGTGGAAGTCCATGCATCCGTACTAATTACGGCAGATTTAGCCGAATATATTTACTAATTGGGTTGTTAATTAAATAGCAGACTTTAATTAGCTTTGATATTTTGCAGTTAATTTATTCAACTAATCTTCGAGTATATTTTGATATCTTAGTAAGCGATTTGTCATTTAATTAGGCTAACTACAGGGCCAATGATATAATTTTTCCTATAAAAAATGCATGTAAAAATTTAATATTTTAATAAAAATGTACAGGAAAATTTAAGGACGACAAACATCAATTTAATATAATAAGAATATATATATATATTTTTCGAGATTCTATTTGGAAGAAAACTTGAATTAATCATTGTAATCATAACAATCCCCTTATCTAATTTTTCTTTCTTTCTTCCTTTTTTTTTTTTTTTTTTTTTTTTTTTTTTTAATTTTTTTTTTAATTAATTAATTTATTTTTATCATTATTATTATTATTTTTATGTTTTGGTGGGTTAAATAGAGGTTTGACCATATGTGATTTAACAACTTTATTTTTTACTCCTTGCGGTTCATTTCATTTCGCAGATGGTATCTTGGTTATAGCGAAAGACGAAGATGGTACTTCCGTTCAAAAATTGACGGAAGTCCATATCAATACCACTAAACCCCCTTTAAAAGCCGATACCTGTCTCAGATGCAAAATAATACGCCCTATGTGTTAAATCAATGCCACATAATTTGTTCAAAATTCAATTAACTTTGTACAGGGGTCCAGTGTCGTCTTCCTCACTGCAGGGTGCAAAAAATAAAGGTGTTAAACCACATGGTGCAAAAACCTAATTAAACCCCCCCCCTTTTTTTTTTTTTTTTTTTTTTTTTTTTTCTATAATTAATAAAAGGGGAAGAAGATAATTCACTTGGTCCTACAAGTTACTACGTTGGGGGAGATCAACACGTGTTTTGCTCTTCAAAGGTGAATGCAGCAAGCAAAGAGGGTTTAGCTTCCAATTTACATTCAATGTAACCCATGATACTTAATACTTAATTATCTTGGAATCCTAAGGTTGTTACAACCGAAGAGGCAGAGCCATTTAGTACTAAATTCCAAAGATGGCTAGTTTCATGAATACAATACAAATAGCCCCACCTCAGAGCATTCCTAGTAGCCTCACCAAAATAGTTTTTCAGCTATTTTGGTAAGCCAATTTGATGAAAACAGTGAAAAATCACTCCCAGCAGCCTCACCATTTTAACTTAAAAAAATTGATGACTGAAATTACTCACCAAATTAGATGAGGCATTTTCACTCACCAACTCTAATTCTATTTTCTCTCTCCCACGATCGCAAGCACACTTTCTAGTCTTTCTTCTCTCATTTTTTCTCCCATCTCTCACGCACAGCATACCTGAGCTCATCACCACAAGGTTGTCGACCCCAACGTCACCGTCCAACGAGCCCACGTCGTCACCTTCCCGTCCGTAAAGTCCCACACCATCTCTCCATCAAGCCTCTTTCCTCTATTTGGATTCCTCTCCGCCCCATCTCAGTGAGCTCTCTCTCTCTCTCTCTCTCTCTCTCTCTCTCTCTCTCTCTCTCTCTCTCTCTCTCTCTCTCTCTCTCTCTCTCTCTCTCTCTCTCTCTCTCTCTCTCTCTGTGTATCAATGTTCATATTTGTTTTGTTTTGGATGTAGACCTCATTGGCAAGGTTTATATTTATTTTTATTGCTCACAAATCCAGAAATTTCAAAAGAAACGTTGTCGCTGACTCTAAAACTTTCTTCGCAGATCTAACCCCTTCGTGTGCCATATCTGGTACGAACTATATATAATTTCTTTTCTCTATTTCTGATCCTCGAAAAGAAGAAATTTTTTGAGCTCAGGGAAGACCCACTATCGTTTCTCCTTGGAACAATTCTTGAGTTGTGGGTTATTTTAGAATGATTGTTTGAATGTGAGCTACAATGTTCCATTGTGGTTTTTTAAAACATTTTTTCTGAATAGAATGGTTGTAGCGCCTCAGATTTTAAAATATAAATTATAATGGTTTAAATTAATTTTAAAACATTTTTAATAACGAAAAAGAATAACTACGATTATTTATGAAAATAAATGTGTAATTTTGTTTTTAGAAACGTTTATAGTTGCAATATGATAAAAACTCAAAACAGACTTTAAACTTTGGAATAACGGAAACAGGGTCAAACAAACTCCATTTTGGTCGTATCAAAAACTGAGACGCTCGTTTTGAAGTCCTCTAGCTACCCTCCAAATTTTATAATTTTTGAACTCCGTTTAGGGCATGAAAACACCCGTGAAAATACCACCCCTGTTCTAAACGGAAATTCACATTATTCATTAATGGGCCATCTTTGAACTTAACCCAACCCATTCCAATTGCTATCCACAAACCCAACCCACTTATCACATGTCATCTGCCTATAGTCATGATTATTACATGTGTTATCACCCAACTCAACATGTGGAAGACCTATATTTTATGCTTTAAGAATGCCATTAAATAAATCATCCTACTTAGATTTGATTAAATAGGATAGTGGAAGATATGATGATTCAACACCTAGTACAACCCCCATTACATTGATTCTCTCCTCCCCTTATGATGAAATAATAAAAGATGTCTAGAATAAAACCTAGAGTAATCATAAAATGAAAGTAGTCTAAACAATATTTTGGTTTAACTTGTCAAAGTAGTCTGAAACTTTGACTAGCCTGGACTTGAGTCATAACGAACTCGGATTGAGTTGAACGAAAAAGAGAAAGTTTTTGTATTGAAGTTGTCTATCTACCCTCAAAATTTCACGTCAATCGGAGTAGGTTTGACCATCAAATAGTTGCTCGGAGTAAGCTGACCTCTATTTGGACGAAGATTCTTATATAGCATTACTTAATACTTCCTTTGATTGGACAACTCATCACTCACTTCCTCTAATTTGTGCACTCATCACCATAAGTGTTGCCCACATCCCACATTTAGAATGCACCACCTTAGTAATGATGAAACCCATGTGCCTTGGAGATAAGACTAAGATGCACAAATTCCCATCAATTGGATCAAAATGTGTCTACTTGACCATAACCATTCATTCTGTTATAAATAGAACCAAGGTGGAAAATGCAATACCCATTAAGCTTCACTCATACACACACCTAAGGCCAAGAGAGAAAATTGTAGGATTTGTGTAGTTTTGTGTGGTTCAAGGCTTGAAGTGTGTGCTAGGAAGTATTTTGGTAAGCTTCCAATCATTAGTTTCATTAATTTGATGATATACGTTTTGATTTCATTACTTGTTTTATGAGTTGTTTAAAGACCCAATAAGCTTATGAGATAAAAAAAATTAAAATAAAAAGTAATATAAACTACTTTTATATTTCAATGTCCTCATGACTTTCATGAGTTGATCGTATATATATTTCCTTTTATATTTCATTGTCCTCATGACTTCATGAGTTGATCGTATTTATATTTCCTTTTTACATTTTATTGTTCTCATGACTTAATGAGTTGATCGTATTTATATTTCCTTTTATATTTCATTGTCATCATGATTTCATGAGTTGATCGTATTTATATTTCATTGTCCTCATGACTTCATGAGTTAATCGTATTTATATTTCCTTTTTACATTTCATTGTCCTCATGACTTCATGAGTTGATCGTATTTATATTTCCTTTTTATATTTCATGAGTTGATCGTATTTATATTTCCTTTTTATATTTCATTGTCCTCATGACTTCATGAGTTGATCGTATTTATATTTTCTTTTTATATTTCATTGTCCTCATGACTTTTATGAGTTGATCTATTTTACTCTTATTGTCCTTATGATATATTTTAATCCTTCAAGTTCATATTTGGTGGTATTGGTCATATAGCCTCTTCATCAAATTATGAACTAAGGTTTTAAGATTGTTATAAGTGATCGTCTAAAACATAATGAAGTGATGGATAATAAATATAAAAAGATGATGGTCTATAAACAATGATTTGTCTGATAGGTAATTGATATACATATTATTGTGTGGATTGATTTATATGCAGAAAAAGGAGCTAAGGAACTACACCAAGGAGAGAGTAAGTATGAATATACTTACTGAGTAATGATTCTATGTTTCATTAGGATTGTGTGGTGTGTGTTCATTGCGTGGGTGTTTGTTCATGCATTGCATGCCATGTCCAATTAATAAAATGGCTGAGGAGATAGCCATCAATGAGCTGATGTAGTAGCAAGTGGAAGGAAGGCTAATCAGTGGACGCAGGGGGTTCAGAGTGACCCAGGGGTGTCCGAAGTCCTAATATATAACTAATGCTGGGAACGGTAGGATTCCAGTGCAAATAGGTAAGACTTTAAGTGGGAGGCAAAGGACGTGAACGGGTTCAGATAACCTAGAATGAGAGGTCTGAAGAAAGATGATCATAAAATATCAAACTAAATGGTTACTACGATGCATACTCATACAACCCTCGCATTTGCATTCTTTATGAACTGTTATTAGTTTGATGGTAACTTAAGGTATGAAAATGGATGACTTACTTGTTTGTTTATGTAAATATGATGACGTCATATTTGCATAGTTACTGATGCAGATCTAGAAGAGGAAGGCACGGACCCATATGCCAATTTTAATGGTTTTTGAAACTATTACCGAAGTAATATGTGCTAGCTTAGAAATTGTTAGACATATTTTTGTGTGTTTTATTTCAAGGCTTGTAATAATTATGACGATGTATCGAGGTATTTCAGTTAGCTCTAACGTGTTATGCTATCAATTCCTAAGATTTTAGAGAAGGAAAAAATATATTCCACTGCGAGAGTTATCTCTGATGTAGTAACGTCACGTGGGAACCGGAGGTTTCTGCTTACGAATTTGCTGGCTCAAATTTGGGGCGTTACAATGGTCCAAGGAGATGACAACGTAAACGAATGTACATGCAGAAAATGTTTGATGAAAGGCCTGAATGTGATCTCTTGGTCTCCTCTGTTTCTCCAACCTTAATATTACATCTTCATTGAACTCTTTGGCTTGCTTATTATCTTAGAATTGCATCACTAGCAGATCCTGTTTAGAGTTGCATCACTAGCCACTTTGTCAGCTTGTAGATAAGAAAATAAAGAGATACGCGTATAACTATTTGGCTTGATTATAATTAAAGACTTGCTGCAGAACTCTTTTGTTTAATTTGTTTTTATAAATTATGTTCCCATTCAACCTCGTTTGGTTTAATTTTTACCTTCCCATTATGGTTGGCTTGATCTTGAGATGTACTCTCACTTATTAGGAACAAAAGATTACCCTTGACATTCTCTTACAAAAGTAATATGTTTTGCTACTTTTGTATAAGTACTGATTGGCTTGAATTTCATGGTTCCACGTATTGTAGGAAAAAGGGGGATGAGATTATTACATGAAATCATTATTTTGCATACTCGATGTGTAATTAGGCATGATATACTTGATATGTGATTTTAGGATGGATTCCCGAGTTCAAGGAGATGTGTCATTCATAGATCTTTTACAAGGAAATGCTGACATGGACAACTCATTTTTGGATAAATCTCAACAAGCTTCAATGTCCATTGATCACTCTCAACCCCAAGTTGTTATGGCTCGCACTAAGAAACCACAACGGGGTACCAACTTCTCTATGGAGGAAGACAAGCTATTGGTATCATCGTGGCTAAATGTTGGCATGGATGCAGTGCAAGGGGCTAACCAAAAATATCGCCAATTTTGGGAAAGAGTTCACAAATATTTCAATGAACATAAGGAGTTCCCTTTTGACCGAATTTATTCCTCCCTAATGAATAGGTGGTCAACCATTCAAAAATTAGTTATTAAGTTTACTGCGTGCCTATCTCAGATTGAACATCTCAACCAAAGTGGTACTACTGAGCATGACAGGGTATAGCTTATATTAAAAGCATGTATTCAATACATTAAATTACCAACAGTTACAAGATACTAATTATTTTTCTATTTACTTTAATTTTTAGATTCAAAAGGCAAAGTGTGTGTATCGCTCAGAGAATAACAATGTAGCTTTTCCATATGAACATTGTTGGAATTTATTAAAGGGGAACAGAAGTGGTTGCACCATGGCAACAAAGAGAAACGAAGAAGAAGATCATCTATGGAAACATCTGTTAATGTCACTCATACTCCAGATTCGATAAATGAAGATGAGGGGGATAATGTGTCGCATGGTAACAATGTAGACTTTGAGAGACCAATAGGCAGAAAAGCCGAAAAGGCAAAAAGAAAGAGGAAAGAGGGTCCCTCCGAAGATGTTGTGGAATTCATGAAGAGAAAAACAGAATGTATTGAGGAAGCGCGTGTTTAAGGAGAAGAGATAATTCGCTTGGAAAAAGAAAAACTTCAATTGGAACAATTGGATTGTGAAAAGATAATGGATATTGAATTGAAAAAGCTTCATTTGCAAGAGTTGGAGTTGCAAGAGAAAATGGATATGGAAAGGCGAAAGCTTCAAGCAGAACAAATAGATCGCGAAAAGATAATGGATTTTGAAAGGAATAGGCTTCATTTGCAAGGGTTGGAGCGGGAAGAGAAGATGGATATTGAAAGGAAAAAGCTTCAATTGGAACAATTGGATCGCGAAGAGAGAACAATGATTCTTGATACAAGTAAGATGACCGAACTACAACAACAATATTGAAAGGCATGCCAAAATGAAATTATTGAGTGTCTAGAATCAAGAAAGTTGACATGATTTGCTCTTGTACTCTCTTTGTTGTGTTGTAATTCTCTTATTGTGCTTTAATGTTCAGTCCCTGTATGCACACTTCTGGCCGTGTAGTTGCTGGTTTTAACACTCTGTTTGGTGCGTAATTTTTGCTGTTTGGTTCTGTGTTTATACTTTTTAGTTGTTTTAGTTGGTTTTGTTTTAGTTGTGAAGTTTCTTAAAGGTTTTGAATATATTTAGTTGTTGACTTATTAGTCGAGGAACTCTCTCCATGCTCAAAAGAACTACTTTCTTTCTCCTTTATGACAGTTTTACCAATTGGATCCTCATTTGAAGCTGCCTGTAAAACCATATCTTCTTCTGTCTTAACACTCTGTAGTTCCACTTCTTTGTTCTTCACTTTAACATTTCTTCAAACACTTGTTAGATTTTGTAAGGAAAAGCAATCATTTATATTGACAACATGATCTATAAAAGCTTGTTATTGAAGAACTTTGATGTACCAGGCTCAGCAGGTGCCATTCCTATATAGTTTTTAAGACATAGGTTTTAAGACATAATTTAATAAAGTTCCTAACAGCCCTACTAGCGTTAAGGTACGTCTTTGTTTCCGTTCCAGATATTTCTACAACTAATTTCAAGTTTGAATCAAATTTTGGGAAATTTCGAATTCAAATGGTACTGGTGGATTCGGATGATCATCTATGATATGTTTATAATTTTATAGCGCTTGGAGATTCTATTATGGCTGTCACTGTGAGGTACTACTCTCTATTTTTTTATTTTTTTTTTAAGAAAATTGAATTGAACCTTTTCATGTGGCCTTGGGAGAGCACAATTCAGGATTTTCAAATAAATTTATGCTTTTCATGTATTTTGGCCTTTAGACCAGGAGCCAGGAGCAGCTTTTGATGAGACTTTGTTATGATTTTAGAGGGATATGGAAACAAAAATATTTATTGCTCAGTATTTTACAAATTTATGCTTATATATTTATGTCAAAATCTCCTCTCCACTAACGTTCAACAAGTCAAAAGCTTTGTTGTGTTCCCCACAACTTTGGGATTGGCTGATTGCTTGTATTAGTCACAGTTGTTGAATGAAAGTTTCCATTTTCATAAATAATAATAATAATAATAATAATAATAAAAAGGGATAACTTCACAAAAGGGTATCGAATTATACCGCTTTTTGACAGAAGGGTACTGAATTATCATTCCTCTCGAACCCGGGGTTTTAACTATCAAAATGAGTCACAGAAGGGCATTCCGTTTGGTTTTGGCGTTAAAAATGTGACGGAAGTCGATTCACGTGACTTCCACGTGACTTTTTTAATGCCATTTGTTCGTTTTGCCCCTCGCTTTCATGCATGTAAACACAACTCCTCAAGCTGGACCCACTCTCCACTCACACATGAAGATTGTAGTCGTCGTCGTCAACCCGGCCGGAGAGAAGCTTTGGTAAGCAAGACTTGAGCTTACATAGACCATTTTAACTTACATACAACAATAACTGAAATCATTAAAAAATACCGTGATTACAGCAAATATTCACGAGTCACAACTAACAAAGTTCCTGAATCAAAAGAGCATGACATTTCTGGATCCCTGCATCTGATATGTTATCACTACTAGGTTTTTGACATTCGATACTATTCCAAGAAGTAATAACAGACCGACAAATTTGATACCTCTGGATAGCTATTGCTCATATCTTTAATTATTTCTGCGGCGAGGTTATCATCACGAATTTGAGATAAAAAGGCTCAATGAACGTGGAAGTAGACGAGCGTGGCCATGGGATAAAAAGGCTCAATGAACTCGTCGAAGCCGTTATTAGTGTTCTTGATCAGAGGATACGATTTCTTGTGCTGCATGCATGCTAAGGGTTGCGGACTATCTCAACGTCAAAGTAGAAGAATCTTATGCAGGAATCTAGGCTTACGTCAAAGCAGAAGAATTTCCTCTGTTTTAGCTTCCTAAAACAGAGTGTAACAGAGCCATGTGGGATTTCCTCTGTTTTAGCTTCCTTACTTCATGTTTGTCATCCCCATGATATTCACCCTTTTTCACCGCTACACTCAAATCACAAACCACCACTCCTTTGCGTTCTGAATTGATATGCACAGGCCTACAGGGGTACATAAGGTGTGCATTGACCTGACTGCCCCTTGATAGAGTATTGAAACGTTCATTCGCATCATTATCCCTAATTTCCTTTTTAAACCGGCTTTTCTGCATGCTTTGAGTATTTCTAACTTTTCACCTCTAACCAAGGCCTCAATTATTGAATAGACCTGATTACTGTTTCTTAAGCGGTTTATGATCCCAGGGTTCAGTTCTCCCAGCAACCCACTTGGTGTAGCAGCAAGCTTAGTGAACTTGTTAACCTGTTCTATCTTTGCAACCTTCTTTTTTCTATTAGCCATGTCATGTTTGCGCTTCGTGACATCCTTTCTTGGAGCTGGTTTGCATGCAGGTAGCGAGAGGAAACCATTTTGTTTCATTTATTGCCACACTTTCATAGCATCATTTTTCTCTAATGGAGCATTACAACTTCCAGACTCTGAAGCATTGCCTGATGGGTCTCTATCTTCTATGCTCGACAAGGCCTCTACACCAGGATGGAACCTATTCCCATGAGGTGAAACAATTTGGGATCAGTACTTTGTCTTTAGCATCATGAGTTGAGTCATCACTGAGCCGAGCTTCAAATTTACCATCCATGGCGTTTAAGCGCCTAAGCGAGTACGTATCAAACAAGCAGGACTCCCCAAAAAATCTACAATCTTGTCCCATAATTAAAACAGAGCAAAATGATACTCTTAATCTTGAGTAGATGCAATTCAGAGTTCCCAGAATATACATGCGTACAGAGATATGAAATGAAGTAAACCTTGTTTGTGGCCCCACATTTGTCAGGTCCAAACATTATGGTATAAGGTGACTCATTGTCAAATTCCTTTGGTTTCCATCCAGCCTCCTATGGTCGAAGATATTTGAGATATGCACCACCACATTCAAGCCCTTCCTGGAGCTGGGTCTCAAATTGGAGGACAACAGTTCCATCCTTTAGACTCACATGCTCATCAAGCTCTTTAACTATTGCATACTTCCTAGCCTTTTCACGCATAAAAACAAACACAATGTATGGAAAAGGATAAGCATGCAAATCCAGTACAAACTCTGGATATGTCCAAAGATGAAAGATTTAGACAAAGCATAAACATTAAAAATATTAAGAGACACACATGTACTTATGTATATCGAGCTATAGATAGTTATCAGTAGTAGTGAGGTGTTGAGCATGGACAGAACACCCACTGAATTTGGCAAGTAAAAAGATAGGGAAACTTTTTAAGTGCGTTTAACAGAGAGAGAGAGAGAGAGAGAGAGAGAGAGAGAGAGAGAGAGTAAACGGGGAAGGTGGGAAGAGATGTAATTTATTTGTTTAGGTAGGGGCAAAATGAGTAGAACGCATTAAAAAAGTCACATGTAAGTCACGTGACTCGACTTCTGTCACGTTTTAACGCCAAAACCAAACGGAATGCCCTTTTGGGACTCATTTTGATAGTTAAAACCCCGGGTTTGAGAGGAATGATAATTCAATACCCTTCTGTCAAAACGCGGTATAGTTCGATACCCTTTTGTGAAGTTATCCCTAATAAAAAATAAACTAGTACTACACTTTTGTTAGCTAGAAGTAAACCCAAATTTTGGTTTTTACAAAAGTTGCTAGAAGTAAACCCAAATTTTGGTTTTTACAAAAGTAGCTTTTATTTCCAACTATAAATAAGTACTTTGTAGCGTACTTAACCGGCTACGTGGATTTTAAATTTATAAGTTTACCATTCGCAATAGTACGTATCGATTGTACTTTAGCAAGGGTAATCGAACCACAAAGATTATTGGTTGTTTTGCGTAACGGAATATTAAAGAGCGTATTTTACTTAACTTAAAAATAAAAACAAAGTAAAGGTTGTAGAATTGAAGTTACAACAAGTAAAGTGATAAAGACGGAAAATGAAACAAACTTAAAAGAAACTTAGGGTATTGATCTTATCTAATCCTCAACCAATGAAATGCTTAAAGTCTATATGGTTCTTCCTAACATGCATGATATGAGCGCGTAATGGGCATCAACCATTACGACGACCTCGACGTGAAAACACTTTTGTTAAGACCTAATCATAAAGTACCTAGTTTTACATTAATCTACTCAACGTAAAGATTAGTCTATAATTGAAAAACATTTACACTACGAAAGGTGTGGAGTGATTAATGCTCCCTAACTTACTACTCTACAACACATTTTAATAAGTATACACAATACATGAAAACCCTAATTAGGCCACAGTGATAAAATATCTAGTTTTACACCAAATCATTTCACATAAAGTTTAAATTACAATTGAAAAACATTTTAGACTACCAAATGTGTGAAATGATTGGTGTTCCCTAGCATACCCTATAAAGTGACTCTAATGAGAAATCACACATCATGTCAAATAGCATCATTGCACAAGACACCATTTTCTTTCAAAAATGTTGATTTTATTCATGAATCTAAGAAAACTCATAGACAAGCCTAACTCTTTTTCATGAATAATTAGATTGGAATCTTGAAAACAAAACCTTTTAGCATGAGTTTTGAAATCTTCTAGCCTTACACAATCATCAAACATATCAAGAAAAACTCAAGAACATCAAGAACACTTCATGGTTTTTGGAGAGAATTTTGATCAAACCCTAAGATAGAATTAAGCTAGACATGAATTAAGCTAATCTAAGCATGCAAATTAATCAAAAACAGTAAAGAAACAAGAAAGAAATGAAGAACAACAACTATATTTAACTTCTAAAATTTGGATTACAAGAAAAGGAAGAAAAAGAAAAACAAACTAAACTAAGAACTTGAAATTTAACAAAGGAAGTTGTTCTCTGGAACTAAGCCCAGAAAACGTGCATCAAAGAAAGCTAGAAAAACAAGAAATGAAGTGATACACCTGAGCAAATCCAAATCCCCAAAAGATGCATACTTTAACCTAAAACCCTAATCTCATATATATAGAGATTTAATTTACAAGGAACTCATCAAGGATCAATTCTAGCCCCACAAACAGAGCTGGTCGCCGTCCATTTCTGTCCATTAAACTCAACTTTTGATTTGGATCACACAAAGATTTGGAAATATTTTGACCTTCTGGAAGATGCGAAGTTGATCGATCGAAAATATGTCGATCGATCGAAAATGTTTTGCTCTGAAAATTGATTGATCGCATCTTGATCGATCGAAGTTGAGTCGACTGAAAGTCGATCGATCGAATTATTGGTTGTACAAATAATCGATCGATCAAAATGCCTTGACCGATTTTTCATCTTCTCAGGATCAGCCTCGAACTCTAGAAATGACCAAAATGTCATTGATGTATTTTCAGGTCTAATTCAAATGTTTTGAACTAGATTTTCACTAAGACCTGAAAATAAGACAAAACACAAAAACTACAACAACACGTTATATATACAACAAGAACTAGGTCTAACAAATGCAAATTAATGGGTCTTGAATCGAATAATTCAAGACTTATCAGTACTAACTTAATAAATTATAAATAAAGACTAACTTAATTTAAATAATACATATTAAATTAACCATTCATTTGAAGCTCCTACGATTGGCCATGTAGTTGCCATAAGTGCTCAACGAGGTCCGATTGGAGTTGACAATGATTTCCTCGGTCTCTAATACGTTGACGAATACAAATAAACTTCGAAAGCATATCTGTTTCATTGTGTGACAGTGGTTCAGGAGGATTTGCATTGAGTTGTTCATAATCGAAGTCCAAAGTGTCTTGTTCATCTCGTTCATCTTCAAGAATCATGTTATGGAGAATTATGCATGCTTTCATAATTTGTTTGAGCTCAAGTATTTTGAAACATCGTGCAGGCTGACGCACAATTGTAAATTGTGCTTGCAACACTCCAAATGCACGCTCTACGTCCTTTCTTGCAGACTCTTGTGCTGCAGCAAAATGTTTCTTCTTGGCTCTTAGTGGGGCTA
This sequence comes from Alnus glutinosa, assembly GCF_958979055.1. Classification (NCBI taxonomy): domain Eukaryota; kingdom Viridiplantae; phylum Streptophyta; class Magnoliopsida; order Fagales; family Betulaceae; genus Alnus; species Alnus glutinosa. Next base: position 37,124,319 of record NC_084887.1, on the reverse strand, counting down.
AGATTGTTTTTACAAATGTTGACCATCGCGGGTATATACCATCGCCAAGGTAATATCTCATTGTGTAGTCATGACCATTAATAGAGTAATTGACTCGAGGACCACGCCCTTGAGCAAGCTTAGTAAATATAAAAGATTTATCCAACACGTTGATGTCATTGTTAGACCCAGGTAACCCAAAAAATGCATGCCATATCCAAAGATCATATGAAGAAACTACTTCCAAGATAATAGTTGCTTCATGTTTATGGCCAGAATACATACCTCTCCATGATGTGGGGGAATTTTTCCATTTCCAGTGCATGTAGTCGATGCTCCCCAACATCCTAGGAAAACCACGACTTTGGCCCTTCGCTAGCAATCTCGCAATATCATGATTTGTTGGTGACCTCAAGTACACATCGGAGTAAAGAGAAACCATTGCTTGCGCAAACAGTTTTAGACTATCCATTGTTTTGCTTTCAGAAAGCCTTAGATATTCATCCACATAATCACCAGTTACTCCATATGCTAGCATCCTGAGTGCGGCAATAATCTTTTGAAGGGAAGAAAAACCAAGTATTCCAGCTGCATTTCTTTCTTGGACGAAGTATGGCTCGTAATCTTCAACCTCGGATACAATACGAAGAAAAAGAGGACGCCTCATATGGAACCTCCTTCGAAATAGTCTAGGAAGGTATATTGGTGACTCTGCAAAATAATCGAGCACAAGCCTTTCGTGGCCTTGCAACCGATTACGCACGATGTGCCTACGATGTTGGGTACTACCACGATGTGATGTTGATCCTTCTTCTTCCAACGCCCTCGTAATTATCTCTAAATCATCATCAGAGTCATCATGAAGGATTTTGAGAAGAAAAGAGCGACTCTTAAAGAAAAAATGAGCCATAGAGTAAAAATAGAGATTGAATGGAAATAAGTATTAGTTGGGGTGAATGATAATTGTGGAGGAAATGGTCTTATTTATGTAAAGCATACAATAGAGTTTTTTTTGAAAAATATGGCCGTTAGAAAAACAAAAAAAAAACAAAAAACAAAAAACCAAAAAAAGAAAAAGAAAAAAGAAATATCAAAAATACGACTGTTAGGATAAAACAAATATTCACAAATATGATCGTTAGCAAAAGACAACTTTTTAAAAATATGACCATTAGAATAAGACAAGTATTCAAAAATATAACCGTTAGGAAAAGACAAACATTCAAAAAATATTAAATAGAGAAATAATAAAAAAAAAATTGAAAAATTATTAATTAAATGGAATAGTGAATATTGACTAGTTAAAATGGTGAGGCTGCTGGGGGAACTTTAAAAAAGTGGCTCACCAGAATAGAAAAAAATGATTTTTAACTATTTTGGTGAGTAAAATTTGATGAGGCTATTAGGAATGCTCTCATATCTTGTGATCATTCCAATATGTACAGCCCAGTTTCTCATTTTCTTCTTCATTTTCAAAGATGGCTAGGTTTTTGACTTTAAACATAGGGGAGGAAGAGATCAAAACAACTGTCATAACCAATGAGTCAGCACTGGAAGGGGGCCTTAATTAAATTGCTGCCATCTGTTATTGAGGCAGAGTTGTTGAAGAACAATTATGCTGGTAATAGTAGCTATGAGAGAGTTGTTGGTTTAGATATAGAGAAATCATTCAGTTCATCAACTAGTAATGGAGTTGTCAGTGAGAAAGTTGCAGTGTTGAAACTATGCGCAGAAAATGATTGCCTTATTGTGAACCTTACACACTTGGAGAAAATACCCACTTCCCTTGCCAAGTTTCTTGATCTTTCAGGCATAACATTTGTTGGTATAAGCATCAAACAGAATGTGGGTGATCTTCGAAGGGATTATGGAGTTCAATGCAGGAATGCAGTGGAGCTGGGAGCTCTTGCTGCTGCTGTTCAAAACAAGCCTATATAGGCTTTGAGTTTATAGTTTTGCCGGATTTGTTCAAGTATGTTTTCAAGTTTCCAAAATGGGAGAAGACTTCTGGTAAATGTACCATTGCTGCGTTCAGTGATTGGGGTACAAGTATTCTAAGCAGGGATCAAATTTGGCATGCTAGTATGGACGTCCATGCAATTAACGTACGTAACTGTCATGATTGTGAAAGAATTAATCCGATACTATAGTTGAGGAAATTCCCTCGGCTCGATCTTGCTAATTTTTAGTACTAATTAAGAAGCTGATAATATGTTTGGTTGTGGTGCTTCTTGATCATATATATTTGAAGCTTCAGAGAGTCACGAACGGCCTTACAGAGAGAGAGCACTTCAATATTAGAGACCAGATTTGTTGCACAACCCGTATGTGTTCAATTTATAGTTCTTCGTCTTGACAGTGGCCTCTAGCTAGATTATTATTTTCACTTCTATAACCGGATCCTCTTGTTTGGATTCTATTTTGTTATTACAAAAAAAAAAAAAAATTATAAAAAATGGATTGGGTTGTGTCAAACTGGCATGACCTGTTAGTTAAACGGATCTGTCGTGTCGTATCGGATACGTTATCCAACAAATTAACATGTCGTGTTCAGGTTTAGGGTGCCAGCGGATTAATCCTAACGGGTTGATGGGTCAACTCGAATCCGATACACCAACCAGTTTTGCTAAGCATAAATTCACGTAGATTTCACAGGTCGATCTAATAGTAATTTTGAAAAAAAAAAAGAAAAAAGAAGGAAAAGACCATAATGAAAGGAATCATTTCTCTAATTAAAGCATGAGTCCTTGTTGCATTTGTTTTCTTTTCTCTTATTTATTTTACATTATCCTTCAAGAATAAAGACTCTGCAGGAAGCACGAATCAAAAGTGGTCGCAATTATTTAAATTTAACCCACTACTGCCGTTGCCTTCTGCTTTATTCCTGGGGCCAACCTCTCTTTAAGCAAAGAAATTAAGCTCGGAACAAAGGGACACTCATCAGGTTGTAAAAGAATTTTAAAGAGATTGTAGGTCCAGCGCGCATTATTCTTATCATTTACTTGGTTTTTTTTTTTTTTTTTTTGAATTTAGAGTACGTTTTACAATGAGATTTTAGATTAAAGTATAGAAAATATATTGTTTATAAGTGTGTTTTTATATAATTGTGATTTAAAAAGGTGAAAAAAAATGTGTTCAAATGACTGGCAATGAGTTGTGTTTTTTAAAACGCACAACTTTAAATACTAAAGAAAGAGCAATTTTAAAAATCAAATTGTGAATTTACAAATATTTAATTGTATTTTTAAAAATTACGTTTTTAAATTGTAAACCCAAATCTACATACATATTGTCTTAATTGGTACATATATAAATAGCCCCTCATGTCTTTGTGACTCCCATGCATTCAATCTCTCTTGTTTTCGTTGAATGAATAGTTCCTCCTCCTCTTCTTCTTCTTCTTCAAATATATGAAAAAAGATGTCCAAGTCTTTTACTTTTAAGTTAGAGTCCGACGAGATCAAAACAACTGTTGTAACCGACGAGTCAGAGCTGGAAGGCTTTCTCAAAATGCTGTTATCTAATATTAAGCCACTTCCCTGGAGCTTTGAAAGAGTTGTCGGTTTAGGCATAGAGAAGTCATTCAGATTCAGTTATGATGGATTTATGATGAGGGAGAAAGTTGCAGTGTTGAAACTATGTGCAGAAAAATGTTGCCTTATTGTGCATCTTACACACCTCAAGGAAATACCCACTTGCCTTGCTAAGTTCCTTGATCTTTCAGATATAACAGTTGTTGGCGTCGGCATCAAACAGAACCTGTGTGATCTCAGAAGGGATTATGGGATTCAATGTCGGAATGCGGTAGTTGAACTTGAAGATTTAGCTGCTACTTGTTTTAGAAAGAATTTTGACGTACGTTCTCATACTTTACCGAGTTTGTACGAGTCTGCTCGGTCACACAACTTTAGCCGTGGATCTGGTGTGCTTTACGATTATTCGATTAAATCAGCTGATGTTGCTTTTAGTGATTGGGGTAGCAGTGAGCTGAGTGAGGAGCAAATCTTCCATGCTAGTATGGAAGTCCATGCATCCGTCCGGACTGCGGCAAATTTAGAGGAACGTTTTCACTAATTGGGTTGTTAATTAAATTAATAGCAGATGTTAATTAGCTTTGATATTTTGCAGTTTGTTCAACGTGCGTGCGTACGTACGTGCATGTTTCGATCTTTTTCTAGTATATGAGGATGTTTTGTCAGTATGTTGACTAATGTGTTTTTAATTATCAGTTGCCTAGCTAGCTTGCTACATCTTTAAGAAGTTAAATATAGGGAAAATTGCACCGTTGGTCCCTGTGGTATTCCATAATTATTTTTTACTCCCTGTGGTTTAAAAAATTACTGGGAGATCCTTGTAGTAGACAATAATTACAAATCGATCCCTGACGTCAAATTCTGTTAAATTTTTTAACAGATTCCGTCAAATGCCACGTCAGCGACACGTGTCATCATCTTATGGCGACACGTGTCCATCTTAATAAAAAAAATATAAATTTATTAAAAAATAAATAAAAATACTTTTTTTTTTAAAAAAATAAAAAATAAAAAAAATAAAAAAAAAAAGTGAACGGTTGGCCACCCATTTGGGGGTGGCCAACCGTTCAGTTTTTTTTTTTTTTTTTTTTGATTTTTTTTTTTTTAAAAGTATTTTTATTTATTTTTTAATAAATTTATATTTTTTTTTATTAAGATGGACACGTGTCGCCATAAGATGGCGACACGTGTCGCTGACGTGGCATTTGACAGAATCTGTTAAAAAATTTAACAGAATTTGACGCCAGGGATCGATTTGTAATTATTGTCTACCACAAGGATCTCCCAGTAATTTTTTAAACCACAGGGAGTAAAAAATAATTATGGAATACCACAGGGACCAACGGTGCAATTTTCCCTTAAATATATAAGAAATCATCTTACTTTCATAATGCAATCAATCTATTACATATTTTACATTGTTTTCCTCTTTATGCATGAGATAATAATTTTGTTCTTAATTAGAATCTTAGTGCGTATTTAATTCTTTAAATGCAAGTTTTTTCTTGGAAGCCCCATGAAAGAATTTGTGGCAATAATATCCTTCTCTTTGCTAAATTTATTTATTTTGTGGACGTGTCAATGGGATGATTAGGATCCTTTCAAAAGGCTGGTGATTGTGAGAGAACACTTATGACCGAGACTCATTTAATCGGATAAGTAGTCAAATAATTTAATTTTTATTTAGTCAGATAGATCTCATGAGTGATCGATCTCTTACTATTACTTGTTCGAATTCTCTTCAATTCAGACAAATAATTTGAAGGGATTATAATATGTGTCAATGCCCTAAAAAATGCAAGGAGGCCCAAGGTGCGTGTCTTCCAAGCTTCCAAAGTAAAGGTGAAGAATTGTCAAAGCTCACTTGATGGGCTCTTCTTTTATGTAAATCAATATTGGTGGGGATATATGGTGAAAAATGATGGAACCGCTTTTGTAGTGGGGCTCTCATTTTTCGTAGTAGGTTGTGGGACCTTCTCAAAAGGATAAATAAAATAAGCATAAAAAATACAATCATTCAACTCATATGGTGAGCGAAATTGCTTTAATATCTTTCATGTCGTCTTTATTTTTCATTGTCATTTGTCGAGAATGCCGCCTAACTTTCTTCTAAATTTTGCCACTCATTTCCTTTTTTCCATTTCTTTTTAAATAATTTTTTAAGTTTTATAAATTTATATATTTTTTTTATTAAGAGTGACATGTGTTACCATCTTATTGGCACTGACATGGCACAAACAGAATCTGTCAAAATTTTTAACGACTTCAGTGAACGATATGTAAATTAGGCTAACCATTGAGACGATATATCTTTGAATTCATTTTGATATCACAATGAACGATTTGTCATTTAGGCTAACAACATGGACCAATAATACTATTTTTCTTATTAAAAATATATGTAAAAATTACGTATTTTATTAAAAATGTACATGAAAATTTAAGGACAAACATCAATTTAATATAATTAATAAGCAAGAATTTTTTTTCCGATTTTGTCTGGAAGAAAACTTGAATTGATAATTGTAATCATGACAATCCCCTTCACCCTTGTATAATTTATCTTTTTTTTTTTCTTTTTTTTTCTTTTTTTTTTTCTTTCTATAATTAATTCAAAGGAAAGAAGATAATTAACTTGGTCCTACGAGTTACTACGTTGGGGGGAGATCGACACGTGTATTGCTCTTCAAAGGTTAATGCAGCAGGCAAAGAGGGTTTAGCTTCCCAATTTACATTCAATGTAGCCCATGATACTTGGTACTTAATTATCTTGGAATTCTAAGGTCGTTACAACCGAAGAGGCAGAGCTATTTAGTACTAAATTCCAAAGATGGCTAGTTTCATGTATACAATACAAATAGCCCCACCTCATGCATGGCTTGTGATCATTCCAATACGTGCAGCCCAGTTTCTCATATTCGATCTTCTTCATTTTCAAAGATGGCTAGGTTTTTTACTTTAAACATAGGGGAGGAAGAGAGATCAAAACAACTATCATAACCAATGAGTCAGCACTGGAAGGGGGCCTTAAATTGCTGCTATCTGTTATTGATGCAGAGTTGTTGAAGAACAATTATGCTGGTAATAGTAGCTATGAGAGAGTTGTTGGTTTAGATATAGAGAAATCATTCAGTTCATCAGCTAGTAATGGAGTTGTCAGTGAGAAAGTTGCAGTGTTGAAACTATATATGCGCAGAAAATGATTGCCTTATATATTGTACACCTTATTACCCACTTGGAGAAAGTGTCCATATATATTACACACTTGGAGAAAATACCCACTTCCCTTGCCAAGTTTCTTGATCTTTGAGACATAACATTTGTTGGTATAAGCATCAAACAGAATGTGGGCGATCTTCGAAGGGATTATGGAGTTCAATGCAGGAATGCAGTGGAGCTGGGAGCTCTTGCTGCTGCTGTTCAAAACAAGCCTATCCTTGAAGTTTATAGTTTGCCGGATTTGTTCAAGTATGTTTTCAAGTTTCCTAAATGGGAGAAGACTTTTGGTAAATCCACCAATGTTGCGTTTAGTGATTGGGGTGCAAGTATTCTAGGCTGGGATCAAATTTGGCATGCTAGTATGGACGTCCATGGTTGGTCATGATTGTGAAAGAATTAATCCGATACTATAGTTGAGGAAATTCCCTCGACTCGATCTTGCTAATTTTTACTAATTAAGAAGCTGATAACATGTTTGGTTGTGGTGCTTCTTAATTGATCATATTTCTGATTGTAGGGCACACAGATTGACCACTTTGTGTGTACTTATTTTGACATATTTATGTAAGAGCATATTATATATAGCAGTTTCGCAGTTCATATTGAGAAAGTGTAAGTGCTGAGCTAAGGTACCGTATAATTAATTAAAAACAATTCCAAACCACAAAATAAATATATACATATATATTAATTTCGAAAATGTTTTATCACGAGGGGTTCAGGATCTCCATTGGAAGGTGAAAAGAAAATAATTTAGGATAATTACATCATTGGTTCCTGGGGTATGCCATAATTACGAATTACTCCTTATAGTTTAAAAAGTTAATGGGAGGTCATTATGGTAAACTATAATTACAAATCGATTATTTGAGTCAAATTCCGTTAAAAATTTTGACAGCTTCTGTTAAACGCCACGTCAAAGCCACATCAAACCAATAAGATGACGACACGTGTTCATCTTAATAAAAAAAATAAATTTATTAAAAAATAAATAAACAAAATTATTTTTTAAAAAATAAATAACAAAAAAAAAAAAACAAAAAAAGAAAGGGGTGGCCGCCCGCTACCCCCGGCCACCTTTGGGGGTGGTCGCGGCCTCCCCAGAGGCTGGGGGTGGCCATCAGCCCACCCCTAGAAGGTCCAAGGGTGGCCTGAAGGCTATCCCTTCCCTTTTTGGTTTTTTGTTTTTTTGAATTTTTTTTGAATTTTTGTTTTTTTAAAAAAATAAGTTTGTTTATTTATTTTTTAATAAATTTCTATTTTTTTATTCAGATGGACATGTGTCGCCATCTTATTGGTTTGATGTGGTGCTGACATGGCATTTAACAGAATCTGTCAAAATTTTTAACGAAATTTGACTCTAGGGATCAATTTGTAATTATAGTTTACCACAAAGACTTCTCATAAACTTTTTAAATTATAGGGAGTGATTCGTAATTATATATGACATATTTTAGGGACCAATGGTGCAATTATCCCAAAGAATTTAGACAAAACCAAACTTCAAGAGACACTCAAAGTATCCAAAAAGCAACATTTGTTTTGAGTCTTGACTCCACTGTAATCCTTTATGAATAAATTAAAGCAAACTTCGATCTATAGATGTTGGTTTATGGTGGAATAAATTAAAGCATGAAGCTTGTTGCTTTTGTTTTCTTTTCTTTTTCTTGTTCGTTTAATTTACATAATCCTTAAGACTCTGCAGGAAGCATGAATCCTTCTTGCGTATGGGCCGGGGGAATGCAAACGCTAGTGGTTGCAATCCTTTAACTTTAACGCGATACTGCCGTCGTCCTTTGCTTAATTTATTCCCGGGGCTACTTAACCCTCTCTTTAAGCAAAGAATGCTTGGAAGTTGGAACAAATTAAAGGGACAATAAAACAAATATTGTGTAAACAAGTTAATGTAAAAGAATTTTAAAGAGATCGTAGAATTAGCATTGCAATTTAGATCAAATTGTAAAAAATGTATTGTTTAGAGTGTGTTTTTATATAATTATGATTTGAAAACCTAGAAAAATCTGCGTATTCAATTGCAAGCAATGTGTTATATTTTTTAAAACGCAACTTTAAAGACTAAAGTGCTATTTTAAAAGTTAGATTGTAAATTTATAAAATGTTTAACTGTGTTTTTAAAAATATCGCTTTCAAATTGTACATTTTGAAATTATAAACTCTTCTTGTTAAAAATGAAAAAAGATTAACTTGGTCATACCATTTAATTAATCACCAAATTTGGTGAGCACTATTCACTTACTAAATACATAAAAGGGGATAAATATTATTTGTTTAGCCCTCTCAACTAACATTCATTTTTTATAAGTCATCACGAACTAACAAGTGTCATGATTTTACTATTCAAACTGCCAATTTGTTATAATTAGGACACTCTGTTAGAGGAAGTCGTCTACTTAGATGGAAAATTGGTCATGTGCGTGACACGTGACCACATGGGCCAAATTCTACGCATTTTGCCCTTATGAGATAAATATACTTTGGCTCCCTGAATTAACATCTATTTTTTATTTAGCTTTACGAAACTTAATATATTAAAAATATAATTATACAAAACCCAAAAATTATAATTATTTTTGTTTTTTTTTTTTAAAAAAAAAAAAAAAGCAAAAAAGGAAAAAAAGAAAGGGGGTAGTTGCTGGTTTGGGAACCACCCTCTTTGGGGAGGGGCGTGGCTTGCGAGCCATTCACATTTCTTTTTTATTAATTTTTAGAGAAATGATCCCTACACTCATTTCTCACAACAGCCCCACAACAAGCTGACGTGGCTGGTAATATTTTATTACTTTTTTTGTTTTGTTTTCTTTTCTTTTTGTAAAAAAATAATAAAATACTACCAGCCACGTCAGCTTGTTGTGGGGCTGTTGTGAGAAATGAGTGTAGGGATCATTTCTCTAATTTTTATATAATCTCTAAACAATATATAAATATTAATTTTTATATGTTTATTTTTGTTTAAAAAGAGTGACATCTATCATCATTTTATTGGTGATAACACATTGTACACTTATGGAATCCATAAAGTGTTTTGATAGAATTTGACTGCACCGACTAAATTGTTATTTTGGCTTACCACGAGGACTTTTGAATTATTTTTTAGGACATAAATTTCCTACAAATCGGTTTGTAGTAAATTTGCTACAACCTACATATAAAAATGACATGTGTCCCTTAGCATGTGAGCAGCATATGTTACTTAAATAGCGTGTACTTTTTACATGCTTTTTTAATAGCATTAATAAAAAAAACATGTGCTTCTCACATGTTTAAAAGACACATGTTATTTTTATACATGGGTTGTAGGAAATTTCTGTCCTATTTTTTCTACCGTTATGAGCGATTTGTAATTTCGGCCAACCACAAAGATTGATTCTGCATTTATCCTTATATTTTTTTTTAAATTTTCTTTTTATAAAAAATAGTATTTTTCTACTAATTAATTAATTAATACAAAGGATAATTTTGAAAAACTGAGTAGCAATATATATATATATATATATGTTTTAAAAAAAATGTGTTTTCTTAACTAAATTAGAGAACAAATTTACTATGCTGGATGCCGAGGATAGCGTTTGCTAGAAATGAAGAGGCAGAGCTGCTTAATAGTAATTAAATTTTACATATTGGCTTGGTAAATGTATAAATAGCCCCTCATGTCTTTGTGACTCCCATGCGTTCAATCTAGTTTATAGTTTTCTTCTTTCTTCCCCTTCTTCGATCTTCATTCCAAAAAAAAATATGTCAAAGTCTTACACTTTTAAAATAGAGTCCAGCGAGATTAATACAACTGTTGTAACCGATGAATCAAAGCTGGAATGTGTTCTCAAATTGCTGTTTTCTAAGATTAAGCCACTTCCAACAACCTTTCATAGAGTTGTAGGTTTAGGCATAGAGAAGTCATTCAGTAGTAAAACTTATGGTAATGAACCCACAATTATGTTTGAGAAAGTTGCTGTGTTGAAACTATGTGCAGAAAATGATTGCCTTATTGTCCACCTTCAACAATTCAAGCATATACCCATATGCCTTGCTAAGTTTCTTGATGTTTCAGATATAATGGTTGTTGGTGTCGGCATCAAACAGAACTTGTGTGATCTCAGAAGGGATTATGGGATTCAATGTAGGAATGCGGTTTTTGAGCTGGGAGATTTAGCTGTTGGTTTTAAAAAGAATCCTGTTCTAAGTTCTTTTACTTTACCAAGTTTGTACAAGTTTGTTCAGACCTTCATCGCCATCGGTACTTGTAAATATGATGTGCTTTCATTTCAAAAAAAAAAAAAAAAAAAATGATGTGCTTTACGGTAACTCGGTGAAATCCGCTGATGTTGCTTTTAGTGATTGGGATTGCAGTGAGCTGAGTGAGAAGCAAATCTTCCATGCTAGTATGGAAGTCCATGCATCCGTCCTGATTGCGGCAGATATAACCCAATATATGCACTTGATCGGGTACATATAATTCGATGTACGTAGTTGGAAGTTCAACGTGGTGCATGCATGCATGTTTCTTTATTATAGTATATGGGGATGTTTTGTCATGCGTATGTTGACTAATGTGTTTTTCAGCTGCCTAGATCGATCTTTAGGAAGGTAAATAAGAGATCATCAGGTGGCATATATTGGCTGTATATATTCTCACTTATTTTCTTTCTCCCTTCTTTCTCCTTATGTAGTGGCAAGGATCCACCCCCCTCCTTTGTGGCTTAGCATCTGTTTTGGCTACAAGGTCCTTTGTTGTTTGTGTCTGGTTTGATTGTTTGGTTTGAATGCATGTACTTGAAAAAAAAACATAAATAAAATAAGAGATCACATATATATATATATATATATATATATATATATATATATATATATAATGTAATCTGTTACATATTTTACATTGTTTTCCTCTTTAAGAGATAATTATTTTGTTCTTAGAATCTTAGTGAGTAATTGAAGTTAAATAACCAAGCATAAATGTATAAATGATTTTTTTATTTTTATTTTATTTTTTTGGCTTTGCCCAAAAGGACAAATACTGTTAGACGATTCATGCGAGTAAAGATGAATTAAAGGGACATGATCGACATGACAGAGGATTCAAAAGATGAAATATAGGAGTATATTAAAGAGTAAAATCAGGGGTCTATAAGATTTGATGATCATATAATTAGGGTTTGAGAGGCAGGGGGGAAGTTTATATCCAATTTTATCCATCAAATATTATTCCCATTCCTTCAATCCAATATTTCAATTAAAAAAAATACAACCAGCTATAATTATTTGTTTGAATTTGAGAGAATTATGATATGTGATTGTGAAGAGTAATAATATTTTGCCACTTAAAGACACAACTATTGACACATGCAACTATTAATTTTTATTTATTTTGTTTAAAAAAAATTACAAAACCAGACCCCCAACCTATTTATATGGTTGTGATTATTTTTTTTTTTAATAAAAAAGTCAATAGTTGTGCCATAAGGTGACAACATATCATATCTCGATTTTGAAAGACTACTTATAAAATTCACCTCACGACAAAAAAAAAAAATTACGCTGAACCCTTTTGTAGACGATGGGACTGTCATTTTTTGTAGTGGGTTGTGGGACCTTGTTAAAATGATAATGCTTCCTTTGTATATTAGTCGGTATGGCATAATTGCGATAAATGATCGAGTGTGACAAATAGTATCATTCAACTTATACAATGAGAGGAATTGCATTAATATAATCTGTCCTGCCGTCTGTATTTTTCACTGTCGAGAATGCCGCCTAACGACTTTCTAAGCTAAAGCAACATGTACAAAATGATTAGCTATAGGTATATATTAAAAATGCATGTAAAAAATACATATTTTATTAAAAATGTACATGAAAATTACATGTTAATTTTAAGGACAAACATCAATTTAATATACAAAGGAAAAAAAATTAACCTGGCGTTACCAGTTACGTACGTACTACGTTCATTAAGGGAGACTCGTGTCTTGCTCTTCAAAGGTTAATGCGGCAGGGAAAGAGGGTTTTAGGTTTAGCTTCCCAATTTACATTCAATGTATCCCGTGATACTTAATTATCTTGGAATTCGATTCTAAGGTTGTTACAATCGAAGAGGAAGAGCTCTTTAGTACTAAATTCTAAAGATGGCTAGTTAATTAGTAGTTACACGCATGTCTATAAATAGCCCCACCTCATGTCTTGTACGTGATCATTCCAATACGTACAGCCCAGTTTCTCATAATTCTTCTTCATTGTCAAGGATGGCTAGATTTCTTACCTTAAACATAGGAGAGGAAGAGATCAAAACAACTATCATAACCAGTGAGTCAGCGCTGGAAGGGGGCCTTAAATTGCTGCTATCTGTTATTGACGCAGAGTTATTGAAGAACAATTATGCAGGTAATAGTAGCTATGAGAGAGTTGTGGGTCTAGATATAGAGAAATCATTCAGTTCAACTAGTAATGGGGTTGTCAGTGAGAAAGTTGCAGTGTTACAACACATTTATAGACATTATTAGACATTTATAGACACATTTATAGACATTATTATAGTATATGGGTTATTCTCTTAATATTTTGGTTAATGTAATTTTTAGACTGGTAGCTAGCTCTCAATAAATTACTTAAAAAAAAAAAAATCATTTGAAACAGCGTACGAAGTACTTATATAAGCATAAAGCTATATATATATATATATATATATATATATATATTACTTCAAATATTTTGATGCATTATACCATATTTTTTTTACCCTCTGGTGAATCTGTATTTTATATGTTTTTACGTACGTACTCAGATCTCGAAAAATTATACGAAATCAAAAGGATCACAAGAAGGCGAGATAAAATGCTGAATTAGAATTGTATACCAATTACCACCAGAATGTAAAATTAATCAACTACTATTAGAAAGAAGGGAAATGATTCAAACTGTTATGTGGATTTGTGCAGGTTTCATTTTCCAACCGTCATGTGGTACACGAGTTCGGATAAATTAGAAGACGGTATAGCTTCCCAATAGTAGGCAAATTAAAGATGGTACTTTAGCTTTCCGATTTACTTTGAATGTATCCCACATCGATCTCGTATACTTATCTTGGAATTCTAACGTTGCTAGAAACTAAGAGGCAGAGCTACTTATTGGCTTGGTATTTAATTTAAATAGCCCCTCATGTCTTTGTGACTGCAATACAATCTAGTTTCTTAGTTTTATTCTTTCTTTGACTGAATAGTTCGTCTTCTTTTTCATTTTCAAAAAGATGTCCAAGTCTTTGACTGTTAAAATAGGGTACGAGGAGTTCGTAACAGCTGTTGTAAACAAAGATTATGAGCTGGAGCCGGTTCTTAAATCGCTGTTTTCTGTTATTGACAAAAAACGTGATGAAAAGAGGAAGTTTGATAGAGTTGTTGGTTTAGGTATAGAGAAGTCATTTGGTTCTACTGCAGACGGAGCTGTCGTTAAGAAAGTTGCAGTGTTGAAACTATGTGCTGGAAATTTTTGCGTTCTTGTCCACCTTTTGCACTTCAAGGAAATACCCATTTTCCTTCATAAGTTACTTGATCTTTCTGATATAACGGTTGTTGGTGTAGGTATCAAACAGAGCCTGTGTGATCTCCGAAGGGATTATGGTGTTGAATGTAGGAATGTTGTAGTTGAGGTTGCAGATTTAGCTTCTGCTGTTAAAAATCCTCGTTATAGCATAAGTCCAGCTTTTACCTTTGTGGATTTCTACAAGCATTGGTTTACCTGTAATAATCTGACTACCAGTTTGGCTAAATCAGAAGATGTTGCTTTTGGTGATTGGGGTACGAGTTTGCTGAGTGATGAACAAATCATCTATGCTACTATGGAAGTCTGTGCAACCTATATGGTTGCCAATAAATTATGTTCTTTAGGTACTTAATTAGTTTGTGATTTATGTGATTGAACGTGAAATTTTGCCAAACCAGAATGGGTATGAATATATAGTTGCAATTTCAATAGTTTTTTATGTGACAGTTTTTATTAATTGAGATGCATGTTTTCCTTTATATATCTTATTGTATGCCATTTTTGGTCGTTATGTTGATCGATGTGTTTTTCAGTTTCCTATATCTGTGTAATTTAACATGTGACATTGTTATGTGAGGATATTGTTGTATGTTTGAAGAATTTGAATAGGAGTAAATGCTAGTATTATCCGATTCTTCTCTCAAATTATTTTTTTACGAAATCAATAGTTTTTTATGTTGGACCCACACCTCGATCCTTCAGTAGAATATGCACGATCCCACCTTTCGGCCTTTCCCACAATGATTTCAGGCCTCCGGATTTGGTTTAGAAAATAATCACATGTTTTCTTAAGAACGTGAGTAGCAGAGCTACTCAGTAGTAGTAAATTCTACATTTTGGCTACGTACATATATGAATATATATATATATATATATAGTTCCTTCACTACAATCTAGTTTCATAGTTTTCTTTTTTCTTTGAATGAATAGTTCCTCTTCTTTTTCATTTCAAAAAGATGTCCGAGTCTTTTACTTTCAAAATAGGGTCCGACGAGATCAGAATAACTGTTGTAACCGATGAGTCAGAGCTGGAAAGGTCCCACGAATGGCTGTTTTCTAATATTAAGCCACTTCCTAGAACCTTTCACAGAGTTGTCGGTTTTGGCATAGAGAAGGCATTCCGTAGTACTACTATAGATGGAGCTGTGAGTGAGAAAGTTGCAGTGTTGAAACTATGTGCAGGAAATGATTGCCTTATTGTCCACCTAATTCACTTGAAGAAAATACCCACTTGTCTTGCTAAGTTTCTTGATGTTTCAGACATAACAGTTGTTGGTGTCGGCATCAAACAGAACCTGTGTGATCTCACAAGGGATTATGCATGGGATTCAATGCCGGAATGCTGTCGTTGAGATTGGTGATTTTTTTGCTGCTGCAAGAAATAGTCCTATTCCTATCGCAAGTTCTTTTACTTTACAGTGTTGGATGGATTCGTTGAGTTATAAGGATCGTTTCAATAATTTGGTTAAATTAGCCGATCGATGTTGCTTTTAGTGATTGGCGTAGTAGTGAGCTGAGTAGGGATCAAATCTGCCATGCTAGCATCGAAGTCTGTGTACGTCCTGTTTGCAGCAGATTCAGACGAACCTATGAACTTCTGCAATGATCTTGGCAGACGTTAATTATTTTTTATATTTTGTAATTTTTTCAACATCTTTCATTTTCTAATATATGGGAATATTTTGTCTAATGTGTTTTTCAGTTCCTAGATCTTTAAGAAGTTATATAAGAAATTGTTTCATTCATGCAACCGACCATAATGCATTACAGCCCCGCAATGATCTGATGGAATTTTTACCAGTTGTTGTGTCCAATTTCTATGCACATACAACGCCGTTAACTCCTCTTCTCCTCACATGTTCTGTAATCATCCACTTCATTTAGTTGGTGATGCGAACCAATCAGTGACTAACACAGGAGAAGGATAAATGGCTGTTTCGAGCAAGCGGGAACCTGTGTCATTCCCAGGCTTTACTCTCACTGGGTGTTGTTGTTTATTACTCTACTACTACTCATCGATCTCAGATACTTATCTTGGAATTCTAACGTTGCTAGAAACTAAGAGGCAGAGCTACTTATTGGCTTGGTATTATAAATAGTCCATCATGCAAATTAACACTAAAATCTTCCACTTTTAGAGCTACTTATTGGCTGACAAATCTTCCACTTTTATCCACTAGCTAGTTAACACTAAAATGATCCATGCAAATTAACCTCAAACGAATATATTATTCTACGTCTGTAAATAACACAAATATCCTTTCTTCCTATTACATTCATTGCAATTTGCATTCGTACAACAATGATTCAATGTAACTTTTTTCTTGGAAGCAACTGAAAGACATTAGACTGTTACGCATGATATAAGCATATTAAGCACAAAACATATAAACAAAAATTAATGGAATGGGCTACCATCAAAAAGAGGGTAAACGAAGGGAAAATTGATAAAAACTTGAAAGGTCTATTTTGAAAACTTCTCTAAAGCCTTTTTTGCTTCTCAAATATTAGTTATCCAAATACACTTATCAAAACAAACCAACAAACTATTCTCATAATGCAACATTTTTCAAAAAATAACACACAAAACACTTCTTAAAAAATTATTATCATGAACTCTATTTGGCATCCCCGCGGTGGCTGCTAGGTACTTCTTGTGGCCTTGTGATGGCTACCAAGAACTTTCAACGGCCACACAGTGGCTGCGAAGACCTTTAGGAAACTTTTGGCAGCCCAAGGATGGCCACCATGAACTTTCGACGGCCCTACAATGGCCACTACGAACTTTTAAGAGCCCTGTAGTGGCCGCCATAACCTTTTGACGACCCTGTGGTGGCCAACATGAAGTTCCAACAGTCTCACGATGACTGTCATGACCGTCTGTCCGACTCTGTGATGGCCACCATGAACTTTTGCGTGGCCTTGTAGTTGTTGTCAAGAACTTTCAACAGCTTGCGATGGCCAACATTAACTTTAGGCAGCTGTCATGACCTTCCAGCAACCTTGTGGTGACCACCAAGAACTTTTGGTGGCCTCGTAGTGGCCACCAAAAACTCATGAACTTTCAACAACATGGTGGGGGTTGTCATGAACTTCTTGCGGCTACGTGGTGGTTGTTAAGAACTTCCAGTGGTCTTGGAATGGCTGCCAAGAACTTTCTGCGGCCCTGCGCTCAGGGGTGGTGGCGCATTGGTGGTGGTCACACCACCCCTTGCCACTGATGGGGACAAATTCTTTTTTCTTCTTAACACCCCCCCCCCCCCCCCCCCCAAAAAAAAAAAAGAAAAAAAAAAGAGGCTTTTTGGAAAATAATTTTTAGAGTGGGGTCATTTTCAGATTAGAAAATCATGTCCAAAATTTGATAGATGGCTTACCAACAAAACTTCAGACTAGAAAATAACTCAATCTTGTTTGTTTCATACAATCTACTGAACAAACTTAATTGACATTGAGGGGGAAATCTCCATATTACCAAACCTACTTACTGGCAATAGTATCTGTTGAGCAAATTAATCTGTGTCATTCTTCTTACTCTTCTTCTTCCTTGAAGCAAAACTGCTGGGTCCAATTTCTCTGGACATTCTCTTTGTCCTGCATCTCAAAAAAAGAAGAAAAATAAGATAAGATCCTCAGCGGCAAAAAAACATTGTGTTTCAATTAAAAATAAAATGATTGAGCTAAGAGATGCTGAAGAAGCATACCGTGTAGAGAGCTCTTCTGTCTCCTTTCCACCCTCTTCAGCTAAACCATCTGATAATAATATTAAACCATCAAATTCAGTAACGAGAGAGAGGGAGATAACAATATTGAGAAAGCCAATAAATTAACAGTTGAAAAAGAAAATTAATCCAATTTAAAAACATATTTTGGTGGTTTGGCTATAGGCAACTTAATTAAGTGACAAAATCGGCTCCAAAGGTATGCTTACAAAGATGATAAAACCAAGCCAACTTAACAATATTAGTCCCATGACCTGTTCCAGGAGTCACCAAATCTAATGATCACTATTGGACATCCTGGTCAAACATTTGCCCAGCCAGTAAAATTTCTCTCTATGCCCCACCAATTTAATTGTTGGCACTATAATTTCAGAAAAATTTAGATCAATATATTTCATGTATTAAATGATCTTTCCATTAATGTCAGCAGAGACAAAAGGAAGAGGAGGAGAGATGTGGACACAATGAGCAGGGTTAAACCACAATTAACTTGGCTGAAGCTGTCTAGCATATATGAGCAAAGTGACTTTCAATTTATAAAGTCTCACTTGGAACTGGGAAAGATCAATTGATGAGATGAGTTCCACCATAAAGTAAGCAGATTTTGCCGTGAAGTGAACACTTTTAGCTTGTGCAGCCTAGTCACTAGACCTAATTCTAGAATTTGATGATTACATGAGTGTTCTTCAAATAAGGAATTTTTCAATGTATCGTCCAATTATTTCTGAGACTGCCCAGAATTATTTTTCAAGTCCTTATATTCATCATCATGATCTTTTATATCCTAGCCTCTTCGACAGAGGCACTTCTTTTTTCTGTCTTGGTTCTAATTCAACAATAAAAAAGGGTCTGAATTAATAGGACAAATAATTGATTTACCCATTCAAAGCAATTTATGTGAAGGACTATCTTAAAGTATCTTTAATAGAATAAGTTTATGGTTCATATATTACAAATTAGAGGCAAAACATACCCATTCCATCATCCTCGTCACTCTCCTCCCCCGAATCTGAACCGGAACCCCATCGATCTCCTCCATCATCAAAATCCCAACGTTGTCCTGCTGGAGGCTTCCAGAAATCACCTTCTTCTGAATCACTGCCCTCATCAGACAAACTTCTAACTTCGGAGATAATCTCATCAACTCCTTTGTCCTTGTCCTTGTCCTTGTCCTCCTCCTTCTCCTCCTCCTCCTCCTTCTTCTTCTTCTTCTTCTTCTTCTTCTTCTTCAAACCATCTGTCGTAGAGGCTTTTCGCACCTTCTGCTCACCCTGCTCTTCAACTGTTCCATTGGAGATTATCTTTCCTGCTTCCTTTTCCTCTGTTTGCAGAAATTCGATATTTTTGTCATAAAAATAATAACCATAAACATCAAAGGCACCCTTGCAACAAATAATTCTTGTAAACTCAGAATTTCAGAAGCAATTTCAAGACACTATAATATGCATATGGGTTATCAAGATAATTGATTATTAACAATACAAAGAAAATAATTGACAAAAAGCACAAACCTAGTTTGTTGAGGAATCGTTTGCCATTGATGTGCTTCCATATATGTTCCTCGGACTTATTGATTGTATCTCCTGTCAGCTTGCATATTAACTTTGAACTGAAAAATGATCAAATGGATGAAGCATAAGCACACCTATTTTCTTTCCTCTCAAAACTACTGTTTTCTTGTTGAGAAAAAAAGAAACATCTTGAATGCCAGACTTTTCAGCACATGACTCCAATCAAAAGCATCAAATACAAAACCAGATGGCTTCCTCTAGGTGAGAATTTTCGCCTTTCCCCAACCCCCATCAAACATTAATTTGGTACCCCAAGGATATGCAGTTTTCTTCATAATCTTACTGTACTAACAAAAACACAAACTTTTGCACACAATCAAGTTAATTCACCACCTGGGTGCTCAGAAAACCAAACCAACCATAGCCAACGCAAACCATATAACAAGATGGGCTTCCTAATACGATTATTTTACAATATAAAATACAAAAAAAAAAAAAAAAAAAAAGAGACCCTGAATTGCAATTATAGAAAGAAAGAAGGAAATTTTGGGTACCGGGAGAGAGGGTCTTGCTTGAACATGTTGAGAGGGGGTTTGTGATGGGACAAAGCGAAGTCGATGAGGCCCAAACGGCATCGTTTGCAATGAGAATAGGACTCTTTGTCTTTGGCAAGCATTTCGTGGCCAGTCTCCACGCACTTGAAGCGGCCATTCTCGAGCTCCGTGAAGGTCGGTGAGCCCAGTAAGTCGGCCCCTTCCTTCTCCTTGTTCGACCCCTGCTCTTCGCTCGCCGCCATTGCTACAGAGCCTGAAAACCCTAGCGTGAGAGACACAGAGAGAGAGCACCTTCGTATGTGTTAGCACATTAAAACGACAGCTAAACGCAATGAAATGGCTCGTCGTTGAGTCGTTTTTGTGTAGATTGCACCTTCATCCTGTAGTTTAATGCAGTTTATTAATTAGTCATATGTGATACACGTAATTCTAATTTTTTTTTTTTTTTTTGAGAGAGAACACGTAATTCTAAATTAGTACCCCCTCGGTATGATTAAAAAGTGTATACAATAATTGATACGAACAATTACATACTGTGTACCTAATAAAAAAATGACATACTGTGTAGGGCATGATTAAAAAATTTAAAACCTTATTATAAGGCCTATATGCATAAAATTTGAAATAAAGTTTCCCTTCAAATATTTCAATTAATGCATATAATTTTTATATATATTTTTAATAGAGCATATGAAAATCATTGTTGAGTTTATGGGTTATCAAGCCTGCATGATTGAAACATCAAACTCATTTAGTTCAAACATTGACCTATTAACCCAGGGTTACCGAATACACGAATCATGGAATCAACTCCCATACCATTGTCGCACCACATGGCTATTTAATTGTCACATGGGCCATAATTTATAATAGAACTGTGTGCTCCAAATCTCAAGGATAAAATGTACACTAATGCAAGTGGACATAAGATGAATTACCCCAGAAAAAAAGATCATGCAAAAATCGACGAGAAACAATAAAGGCAAGTCACTATGGAAGGAAACCACGACCAAATAAAATGGATTTTTGGTCTCTTCCCAAAACTCTACTTTATCTCGAGTAAATCACTTTCTCCTAAATACCTTACTGACTGGGTTATCGAAGTTATTCTCTTCCAGTACCCCCGCAAGTTCTATTGCTTACTTTTTCTCTCTTTAGCATGTGCAAATTAGTTGGTATTAGCTAAAAACTATTTTAGCAATTACATACATTAGACTAAATTCAAATAATAATAATAATCTTTTCACTAAACTTTGTCCTAAAACTTTATGAATTCACTGCACGAGGAAGCAAGTTAATAAACTGCAAAAAGTTGGAACTACATGCCGTTTCCATAATCCAGGAAGCAACTCGCAAACGACATCTCATTTCGTCTTCCTCCGCGCGCTCAAACTTTTAGCGACACTTCTCACACGCCATCTTAATACATATCATGGCGTGGCTCAAAGGTTTAACAATGCCATGAAGAAACTTTCTTATTGGACCTCTAATTTCTAAAGCAATTCAACATCTTTAATTTGACTGGTGACAAAAAAGTTTTGGCATGGATTGTTATGAAAAATGTGCTTTTGATCCAAAATTATGGGCAAAGCTTAAAGTAAAAGGAGAAAATATGGAAAGACAAAGTTGACTATAGTGCAACACCACTCTACAAATAAATAATATGTCTCAATAGTTTCTTGGCTCACCGACTAAGAAAATAATCACAAAAAAAAAGCAGTTTTTGTAGCGGACCGAAAAATTGGTTGCTGGTAGACACACCTGCAGTAGCATGGGCAGCAATGAAAGAGGTTTGCATAGAAACAGCTACCCTTAAAATAGTGCGTAATAACTCGCTAATCAAGCGCTCTTGTGCTGAAAATGAACAAGACTAAGCAATTTGCTGAAGCTGTGGGATGGTTGCCACAACAGGAAGATTTGCACTTAGATTAACTGAGTTAGAGTCGTTGCAGAAAAACTCTAACTCTCTATGTTTCTTTCTTAGTTTTAGTTAATGATATTAATCTTGCCCATTAATAAAAAAAAATAAAAAAAAATCATGCGCATGAATTTGGTATCTTTGGCTTTGGACAAAAGTGGCATCAATTATTTTGGGACGTTATAATTAAGAGTGATGGATCCATAATCGGAGGCAGGGTTTAAGGAAGAAAGCGAAATAATAAGGAAGACAATAGTGCTTTTTGATGTTTATTTATAAGGTTAAAATAAAATAATGAGTCACGTTTTCAAATTCTATCCCCCCTTTTTTTTTGTTCTATCTGCACCAACCATCCAGCAGTTATGATTTTTTTTTTGACCCAAAAAAAAAAAAAAGAAAAAAAAAAAGCCCTGTAATCATCTACAAAGAAATCAATAAATATCATCTACTCAGCTATAAAGAAACCAATTTGGCTAGTGGAAAATGACCCCCAATTCATTTCATGGTGTTAAAGAATAATTCCACTTGAGAAGAAGAATATCTACAATCTTAATCTCTATGTCATATCCATATACTGTTGGATCTAATGGCACTTTTCTTTAGCATGATCTCTTCCTCTTTTAGTTCATCAAATGAGCTATTTATTTGTTTATTTTTGTTAGAAAAAGCTTATGGGGGCAACCCGTGATTGACATGGTATCCTAATCAAGGTCATGATTTTGAATCTCGATTCCAATATTTATCCCAAATCTTGACTAAATCTTTGGCTTGTTGTGAAGAAGTTTGAGCTCACACCGACACACGTGAGGGATGTGTTAGAATCAACTTAAGCTTTTAGAATAATAATTTTTTTTTTTACTGCTTTTTGGTTGAGACATGACATACACTTTGATAAAGCCTAGGGCAATGGTAGGTTGTATTATTTGATGTCTTATTTCTTGGGTCTAGGGCAATGGTAGCTTGGATTATATGATGTATTACGTTAATGCTTGAACAACGGTTCCTTGGACTGTTCGATAATGCAATACTTCAGCCTAGGCAATTTGCAGCACACGTCATACAGACCCCACACCATTTTGTCTTCTCATATATTTACCTTTTATTTTGGGTAAAAATAAGGAGCTAAGATGGAACAAGAATGGCATCTTCCATTCAAAGACACTTACCATATATGATATATCAGTTATGATAAATACAAATACATAGCCAGTCGTGAACTACGTTCATAGACAACTTGGCTCACCAATCTGAGACAGTCAGAGGATAACGATGCCACTAAAGTGTTTGTTTGCTGCATGAAGTTGAGATATTAGCCGGAGATGCCTTAAATAAAAGGTAATGATGTTAAATCACTACTTGTTCTAAAAGTTTAAGTTTATAAGAAGCAATAAATTTAAGCATTTAAATCAATACGTTGGGCTCAAACTTTCTTTTTAATAAGTGAGGTCCAACACGTGAAATATTTAATTGAAATTAGGTGAATTGACGGAGACCGGGTTTGAATTCAGGACTTCTGTTCGGATATCATGTTAAATCACCATTTGTTTTAAGAACTTAAGCTTATAAGAAGTGATAAATTTAATCATTTAAATTAATACTTGAACAAATGGTACTCTTGGTTTAAGCAAATGCAGAGGACAAGACCAAGTGCATGCAGAGGAATCTTCAGCAAGTAGATTGAGATAGCAGAAGATTCCTTCATATTTTGTTTTCTTTCTTTCTTTTTCCCACTTGCTTTGAAAGCACATGATTCACATGAATACATATTTTATATTACAAAGATATCTGCCTTTGACTAGACATCTGTGAGCAGAGCCTATATAAATAAGGGAAGACTAATTGTCCAGCACATGAGTCACAGTTTTGGTGCTGTGAGAATGAAGGTTGTAATAGTTTTTGCTGCTGGGATATTAGTTTCATGGGTTTTGAGTGTGTTGGGTGAAGAGATGATAGGCTTATCGCCCTGTAATTTTCCGGCAATCTACAACTTCGGCGACTCGAATTCGGATACCGGTGGGAATTCAGCAGCATTTTACCCAGCAGGGCCACCGTCTGGTGAGACTTTTTTCCATAAGCCTGCTGGAAGAGGTTCTGATGGTCGTCTTATAATAGACTTTATTGGTAATATGCATATCAATTTGTCCTGTGTCCAGCAACCATATATATGACTATCAAACTTCATAGAGATCTTAAATGATTTTTTCATGTTTTTATGCAGCCAAGCACCTTAGATTGCCATACTTGAGTGCATACTTAGATTCAATTGGAACCAGTTTCAGGCATGGTGCAAATTTTGCCACAGGAGGAGCTAGGATCAGGAGGTTTAACACATCTTTCTTTGTGACTGGGGAAAGCCCATTCTCTCTTGATATCCAGATTGTGCAATTTGACCAGTTCAAGGCACGCACCAGCAATCTCTACAACCATGGTAACATCAAATATCACCTGAAAAGAAATTGCTTTTCTGCTATTTTCGTCTCCTTTATTTTGTTTGTTGGTAATATGCAGCCAAGAAACACTCCCACAGAAGAAATCTCCCAAGGCCTCAGGACTTCTCAAAGGCTCTTTATACATTTGACATTGGGCAGAATGATATTGCCGCTGGCCTTCAAACAATGAGCCATGGACAATTGAAAGCAATAATCCCGGGCATAATTGACCAATTAGCAACAGCAGTTGAGGTAAGTTATATTAGAAAAGGTTGTGAGACTGATCAAACATGTTTAATGTGTGTTATGGCTGAAAATCAACTGTATCTTTTTCAGCATCTGTACCAAAATGGGGCAAGAACATTTTGGATACATAACACAGGCCCCATTGGCTGCTTGCCAGTGACCCAACACTACTACCACCGCCCAATGCCTGGCATTCTTGACCAACATGGATGCGTCATAGCTCAAAATGAAATGGCTAAAGAGTTCAATAGGCAGCTTAAGAGTGCTGTCATCAAACTAAGGGAACAGCTACCTGATGCTGCATTAACATATGTGGATGTCTTTGCAGCAAAGTATAAACTAATCGGCAATGCAAAGAAGCAAGGTAATACTCGTTGATATTGTTTATAGGCAAATCACATAATCCTTTGTTGCAATCTTCTGTTATTAGGCTGCTCGAATTTTACAGAAACTCAGACAACCTCCCTCTCGTAGGCTGTTCGGACAGCCTAAAAACATGGGATCCTCATCCCTTTATTAAACTAATATAATATCTGCTACTTGTCACATGAAAATGACGTGCCACCATCCTATAAACAATAAAGAAACCCCAATGATATAGGTGTTGGGGTTTTGCAGGATTTGTTGATGCAAGAAACATTTGCTGTGGCTATCTCGAGGATGACAGCCATGTGTATTGTGGGAACAAGGCAAAGATAAATGGAAGTGAAGTGTATGCCGGTTCTTGTGAAGATCCTTCCTTGTATATTAGCTGGGATGGCGTGCACTACACTGAGGCTGCAAATCATTGGATTGCTAATCATATAGTCAACGGTTCATTCTCGGACCCGCCAGTGCCAATCACACATGCATGTCATAAGGGTCAATCTGTGTGATCAAAATTTATGTATATTCACCCAAGTTTTGTATTGACGTACGTGAGAAACAGTTAGATTGATTTAACATTAGTTCATTTTCGCCAAATGGCCTTAGAAAGCCTACCAGAGTTAGCCTGTATTCGAAGAGTGTAAAATTTTCATTCAAATTGTTAAGAGGTGTTTAAGGTTGATTAATGTAAAATGAGTTCTGTGGGAGTTTTCCTATGCTTTCTTGGCAACCAACCAAAGAAAAAATGTAAAGGAAAAATGGGAATTCTAGCTAAGCAAATATCAGTACCAAAAAGGGAAAAAAAAAAATTACAAAAATACAGAGACATAGTGGGAGAGAGAAGCGATACCCTCCACTCCACTCGAATTTAGGAGTCTCTTGTTTTTTTTTTTTTTTTGATAACCAATCTTGTTTAGTTGTTTTCTCTCATTAATAATGAACATGGTTAATTCAATATACGATTAGGGGCGGACCTACGTTATGCTTCGGCCTTCGGGCTCCCAAATTTTTTAAAACTTTCATATTTCTGGCCTAAAGCTATTTTTTTTATTATTATTATTATTTATTTATTTATTTATAGGAAAAATCTCACTGATTACACTTGATCTTTCATTATTTTTACAATTATATCCACAAATTTTTTTTAAAAAAAAATGTCAATTTAATGTATCAATATTTCAATTTTTTCAATTTCACTCATCCGCTAGAATTTTCAGTTAAATCCTAATAGATGGGTGTCAAAGTTCTTAAAATACCACTCTTTTTTTTTAAGAACAAACTGATTTTTTTTTAAGAAATTAGGCATTGGTTAAGATTTAATGGAATTTATAAAAATACTCATACCTGAATCTAATAATAATATGAAAAAATACCCGGCCAATGGGAGTGGCCGCGTGCCACCCCCGGCCACCTCTGAGGTTGGCTGTTGATGAGCAACCACCCCTTTGTTTTATTTTTTTATTATTATTTTTTAAAAAAACAAATATTTATATTTTATTTATGTATATTTTTATTATATTTTATATTTTTTTTTTTGTAATAGACATGTGTCGGTTTCCTATTGAATGTAACGTGACTAATTAACGGAATCTGTTAACCTAATAGATGAAAAATTGGTTCAAGAAGTGATTAGTAATTATTGTTTACCACAATGACTTCCCATGAACTTATTAAACAACAGAGAGTGAAAAATAATTATGGTAAACTTCAAAAACTAATAATGCAATTATCCTTATAATTAATGGCAACAATGAGAGGGTTGACATGGAACCCACTGGATCTTGGGCTTTCAGCCTTGACTACAAAAACGGTGCGTTACTTGCATGGCCCAAGTAGAAAACAGGCGAGTTCAACTCTACCCGCCGATTGCGCAAATCAAGATTTTTTTCATCATTTCTTGTCCACTTCACTGCCTATACCGACAACCTTCGCCCACTATTATGGTAATCGATCATGCACAAGGACAGAGACACCCATCACCGACTTCTCTTTCTTTCCTTGGCCCCAGTGAGAAAAAAGACTCCTTTCTTTGACGGTGCTTCTTCATAGCCCGAAGATCTTAGTGGACATCTGTTGGCCTACGCTTGTCCTGTTAGCCACAGTCATTGTCACCCTTTTCCCCAATCTCGGATCTTGATTCCAATATTAATCAGAAGCCGCATGAGGTTAACATCAATCAGTATGTCGGGTATGCAAAGTTTATCACCATTGCTCACTTCATTTTAGGCACTCTAGCAGTAGATGCTTTGGAGGGTGTAGCTTAAAATAATAACTAAAGGTTCTTCCCAGTTTTTATAACTGATAGATTTATAAGTGGGTTTTACCTCCCGTGCAATAAATGTTTTATTGCACGTAACAAAGTAGTTCATAGTGTATTCGAAGTGTTTGAACATTTGATGGGCAAGGACAAGTTGGTCAACCCTGTTGAACGGATCAAATTTAACTGCTAAAAGATCACAAATTAAAGAGGTAAAGTCAGTGGTAAAATCCGAGGGCACGTGACGCTCAGGAATATCTGCTTGTCCCATATCTAGAAGATAAGTAGGTGGATAACAGTAAACCCTGTCCTAAACTAAGCCAGGCCTCTGGTTATTGGTCCCTATAAATAAGAGTGGTCTAGCATGAGCTACAGTTGGACTGAACTAAGAATGGAGTTTAGGAGAGCATTGGTAAGTGGGTTCTTGGTTTTATGTGTTCTGGGTGCGGGAGGTGAGGTGCTGAAAGGCTCAGCGCCTTGTGAGTTTCCAGCAATCTACAACTTTGGGGACTCAAATTCGGACACTGGCGGCATATCAGCAGCTTTTGACCCCATTCGTGCGCCATATGGTGAGGGATTCTTTCATAAACCAGCTGGAAGGGACTCAGATGGCCGCCTCCTCATAGACTTCATAGGTACAAACATTTCTACATCATCTCCCTCTCTATCATTACTTAATAAAAAATACAGATTCAGGCCAGGGCAGTTTTCTTTTCTGATAAAGCACTTAAATTGAGTAATTATATGCGCAGCTGAGCATCTAAGGCTACCATACTTGAGTGCATACTTGAATTCACTTGCAACAAATTACGGACATGGTGCAAATTTTGCCACGGGAGGATCAACCATAAGAAGGCAAAACGAGACCATATTCGAATATGGGATTAGTCCATTCTCTCTTGACATCCAGATTGTGCAATTTGAACAGTTCAAAGCACGCACTAGTGATCTCTACAACCAAGGTCATTCCCTTAAACATGCTTCAATTTCTATCTTTCTTGGTACTAATATTACTTGTTTATGATCGATCTCCAGCCAAGACACCCTCGGAAAGAAGCAAGCTACCTAGGCCTGAGGACTTCTCCAAGGCTCTTTACACATTTGATATCGGCCAGAATGATCTTTCCGTCGGTTTTCGAAAGATGAACTTCGACCAACTTCGTGCAGCAATGCCAGACATTGTCAACCAATTAGCCACAGCAGTCCAAGTGAGTAACAATTCTATAAGGATTGCTTAAAAAAGAAGACTGAATTGAGCATGTTTTTAATGGCTGTGACTGTGATTGACTGCTTGCAGCACATATATAAACAAGGGGGGAGGACATTTTGGATACACAACACAGGGCCATTTGGATGCTTGCCAGTGAACATGTTTTACAATCTTAATCCAGCGCCTGGCTATCTTGACGAGCATGGCTGCGTCAAGAATCAAAACGTCATGGCTGTAGAGTTCAACAGGCAGCTCAAGGACAGAGTGATCAAACTAAGGGCAGAGCTACCAAATGCCGCAATAACTTATGTGGATGTCTATGCTGCGAAGTATGGACTAATCAGCAATGCAAAGAATGAAGGTATTTATCATAATCATTGTCACATTATTTAATCACTTCTATATTCCTCTCAAGTTTACTATGACATCGTTTTAAGCTTACATTTTATGCTACTTTTAAGATATGTAATATTTTGCTACTACCAAATTTAGTATTCGATCTGAAAAGGAAAAAGAAAATGCAGTTAAAGCCTGGAAGACAAAGAAAATCACTAGTAGTTACAGTAAAAGCTAGCATCTGGGTTTCTACCTTAGGCAATTGTAACAATCATTCAAAGAAAAGGGTCAATGTCACGGCTACTGCTGAAACCATGACTCTGGGACGATTATTTTACAGAAGTTACTTCTTTTACAGGATTTGCCGATCCGCAAAAGGTCTGCTGTGGGTATCATGTGAACTACAGCCATGTCTGGTGTGGGACAAAACAAAGCATAAATGGGATTGAAATCTATGGTGCTTCTTGTGGAAATCCTTCACAGTATATTAGCTGGGATGGCGTACACTACTCTGAGGCAGCTAGTCAATGGTTTGCTAATCATATACTTAATGGTTCCCTGTCAGACCCACCAATTCCAATTACCCAAGCATGTCAAAGGCGTTAGGCATCAGAGTGAAAATGTCGGGAATTAGTACTATTGGAGTATCACAAGAATAAAAATTGAAAGTCTTGAGAAGTTCAATCTCTAGCTACTACCAGATAGAAACCAGAAACTAAGCTCATTCACTGTGTTTTTAAATCATGGCATTTGCCTCAGTTGCTGATCAAAAATTGAAGAAACAAAAGTGATCGCAGTATTTGCAAATGGGCTGCTGATTTAGTCTTATGATCTCTACTGTGCTACTTTCTTTTTGTTCCATTATTATGCTTAAGATAACATAAATGCCAAAACTAGTCTGAGACTTGCATTACTTTTGCTCATTGTGCTAATGTTAAGTTGTCAAGCAGCCTCTTGTTTATTGATGCTTTTTTGAACTGGGAAGTAAAACAAGTTATCATCAGCATCATGCTTGGAATCCATAACATGCTTATTGTTGTGTCATGATCATCTCCCTGCGACAGCACCTATGCTCATTCAAAACCACCTCACTGGCCGAGGACGCTGACTTCTTCCACAGCAAATCACTCGCCCCATCGTCCACCAGAAGGGACCATTTGTGCAAAGCCATAGGGGACAGACCCAGCTTCTGAACTCAATCATTGGCTCTATGATATTGATGGGCAACCAGCATACCCATACACAAATCACCGGCACTATAAGCTCCACCACAATCTTAACCCCGGTCTCCTAGAATGTTAAAATATTAATTTCACCATTTTTCGTCGGTTTAAACTTTTAAGATAGAGTCATGATTTACTACCACCTAAATATACAACTTTTCACCATCTTACCTATGTGGCAAAGTGGTCCCTCATCTTAATTTATTTTTAAAAAATAAAAAAATTCAAAAAGTAGTAGAAGACCACCTTGCCAATGTGGCAAGGTGGTGAAAAGTTGTATCTTTAGGTGGCAGTGAATCATTATTCTTTAAGATAACTAGGAGAACAGAGCTGCTAACCCATCGGACAATGAGGTTTTTCCAAATCCAACAGAACAACCGAGGGGATCTCCTTCACAGAGTGGTCACCCGCCGTTCTGCTGTCCCTCATCCTGGGTAGCCGACCCGCCACGATGGGCGTCACCTTCGAGGCCGGCACCGGAACTGAACTCACCACTGTCGCATATGAAGGCCTCGACCTATCAAAAGATAAACCCAGCGTTTCCCCTCCTTCCCACCCAAATTTACCGTCACAATTGAGGACTCACTCCCACAGCCCACCGTAGCGGAGAGAAAGGCAGAAATCTTACTCAACTTGCTAGAAAACTTGCGCCAGCCCAACTTCCGCGACCCTCAGGGATCAGAATGAACCCTCTCCGACCGCCCAGCCCAAACACTATCGCCTCTAAGAACCGGCCATCTTTGTTGCCACCTCTTCTAGCAATCAAGATCTTCGGTCCTTCCCTATATGACTTGATAAACTCTTGTTCTCCAGGAAAGCCCAAGAGCATTTCCATCGTCGAAACAAGCCACGCAGAACATTGGGAGCTCAGGATGACCGCGCCAAAGAAGCCCTGTCTCTTCTCCTCCACCCGCAACACTGACGCCCCCCCCAAGACCGAGAGGACAAAGGATTTCGACTCCACAAGGAATCTCCTTTCCATTTCGAGGCACAACCAAGCTCAAAAAACCAACCCAGAGTAGGAACGCATTCTTGCTGGAGAAAACAGCCACCCAGTCGCAAAACCCACCAGCTAACTACCCTGCCTAACCAAGTGGAGTGACCTAAGAAAACACTAGAAGCACGAAACACAGACCTGAGTGTCTGGAAGATGGAACGTAGGAGGGACCTAGCTTGACTCGCTCACACGCGTTGTCGCTAGGCAGAGAGGCAGAGAGTACGCTACGAGAGACATATAAGCAATAGAAAAATGTTAAGCAATAAGAGAACCATCTTTTTGGGATCGGATTCATAAAATTTTTTTAGGTAGCTAATATACAAGAGAGACCTGAAATTAAATACTAAAATTACAAACCTCCACAAAATCCAAAAGAAGAAGCGCGCCGAGATACAATTTGGAGCCCTCTCGCATCCACTCCAAAGTGATCTCAAAAACAGGAACTTCAACTAAAGTACCGCCATCTTGATGGCTTCAGAAGTGAAGTTCTAGAATAAAATTTTCTCTCAAGGTGGTCTACATGAGGCATAAAGTGAACGCATTCCATCATAGCTCAAAGGCATCACCCATCAACCACCAAATAATGAAAGACCAAAGCAACTATCTTTCCATGCTTTTGCTGATTACACCAATCAGAATCTTCTTGAGAGCTGCTGTACGTACACAAATTTTTCCTATGCTTGCACTGTATACACATGTACATGCTACCCTCTTTTCATGTGCCGACGCATGTACTGAAGAAAGTGGGAGAGGGAAAAAGACATACACGAAGGAGAGAGAGAGAGAGTATGGTTTATTACTCTTGTTTTGGTTGTGAGACTATTCTTCTTGTTTTGGTTTATTACTTAGATACAATTACTTAAAAATGTAAAGTGGCAAATATAGAACCGATATTGTTGCCATTGTGCGCGCGTTGCTCCAATGTTCTGGTTGGTTTTCTACATGAGAAACTTGAGGGGTAGGGATATCATTGAATCATTTTCTTATGGGGATTATTATTGTTGTAATTATTAAAATCATTTGACTTATTTCTTTGCAGAATGAATTGTGTTAAAATTCTTATTGGATTCTATCAAATTTCTCACTTTTTTTCTTTCCCTTCGATCAGTTCATTCATTCATAGATTTACTTGCCAATTGTTTTTTCTTGAAACTTAGATCGGGTTTCAAGGGTCAGAAAGCATTGTGAATCTGATGCATATGTCCAGTCAAATGATGATAGAATATGCTTTAAATATCTAAATGTTGTTTTTTATGCCTGCTGGATTGAGTCATGACTATTATAAAACCAGCAAACGATTCAAGCGTTTGGGCTGCTGGTTGAATTGTTCCTGAATTATCAACAACATTTGCTTCTGGAAACTGTTTATAGGCAGGTGCATATAGTAATCAAAACGGGTTCACTCCAATTTCCAAATAGATTAAACATCATGGGAAACAAGAAGGGGAAACCAAATATGAGATCAAACTTTCCACAAAAAATATATTTTTTTGTTGGTTTTATTTTGTGCACTGAACTAAAGGCTTCATTATTCCTCAAGAAATGGATAATAGAAATGTCACATTGGTTTGAGTTGATAATTTAATTTAGCTTTTTTGTTTTTTGTTTTTTCTCTAAGCAATATAGAGGGCTAGAGGAGAGGGGTATTTAATTTAACTTACAGTTTATCAACTTTATTGAAAACAAAGAGTGGTTAAGATGCATGTCAGTGGTAGCTCTTGCAATAATCTTCTTTCAATGTTACATCGACTATATGAATCTATCTAGCCATTGAACTAGTCAGCTTATAACTTTCGAGTTGAGTTGAGTTGACACAAACAGCGTCGACTCAAAGGACGGGTTGGAAGTCCAGTTGTCACTGGGTGGTTGCTAGTTTCGTTTTGAAGTAAAACAATGAGGTTTGTTAGAATTATGATATTTAGTCAGAATTAAAATGGAGGTTTTGATTGTCGATTTGACCTCCATCAGGAGTTAACTGGTCGGTTTGGTGGCGGGTACTTGTATAGGCCTAGTACTCGAGGAAGGTAAAATTCAATTTGGGATGCTAAATTTTGTGAGGCTTGCAATAGATATCTATACTCGCAAGAAAGATAAATGGTAAAGGTACCAAATCTTTTATCAAGAGATAGATACTAAAATGATGTGAAGTTTATTCAATAGAGATGATCAAAACAATTAATAAAAAGAAATATTACGGGTGCCAAAGAAAATAAGGTATAGAGATAAAAAAATAAAAAAAATGATTAAGCAAGAGAATAATCGGAGCATGTATAGATAAACTCCATGTCTTTAAATAAATCAGGTTTTACAATAGTTTCCCAACTCATCTTCATAGGTTGATGAGTGATAGCTAGCTAAAGATAATAATAAATGAATGATACCAATAACAAAGAAGAATGGCTAAATAGTTAAAGCTTTATTCAAACGTTGAGCTGTTGTTGTCCTCTTATAATATTATTTTGTAATTCTTATCTCTTCATGCACTCCTCATACAATGCCTATCTTGACCTTGCTCTTACTTCATTTTGCCCTCTATAACAATATTATGTTCATTATAACCAATTTCTGTCTTAGTTTTGGGAGCGTAACAATTTTGTTTTTTGGTTTTTTTTTTTTTTTTTTTCCACGAAATTGAGTTTTCATCCCTTATAAACCATTATGGTTAGGCCAAGTACTCAAGGATAATAAACTTCAATATTGGTGCTAACTTGGTGAGGCTTGCAATAGACATTTAAGCTCCCAAGAAAAGAAAGTGTGAAGATAAATAAAAAGACAAAGCAAGAGAATAAATGAGCTGTGTAATTTTATTTTATTTTTTGAGAAAAAAATTGTAGGAAGAAGAAAGAAAGAGAATATGTAGAGACGAAGAAAAGGACAAAGCAAGAGAATAAAGGAGGATGTACAAAAAAAAAAAATGATAGCTCTATGTGTTAATGTCTTTTGGGTGGTATTTTTTGTTTTTAGTTTAAAAGAGTGTTTTGATGTGATATAAATGTAAAAATTGGTTTCGTGTTTTAAATAGTAAACTTTTGTGTTTTGATTGTTTGTTAATGTTTTTGTATTTAAAAGAGAATAAAAAACACAACAAAAATTTTAACTAACAAAGCTGAAGTTTTGGAGAAAAGAAAAAAAAAATACTAACAATTAAGTTCATTATAACTCACTTCCTTCATAGTTTTGGGGGCATAGCAAATGTTTGTTTTGTCTACAAAAGTAGAAATTTCATCCTTTGTAAACCATCTTAGTGATAGTTAGGCCTAATAGTCATGGATGATTAACTTCAATAATATTGGATGCTAACTTTGGTGAGTCATGTAATGAATATCTAAACTTGTAAGAAACAAAGGTGTAGGAATAAAGAAAAAGATAAAGTAAAAGAATAAAAAAACTATTCAAGAAAAACAAAAGAACAAAAAAAAAGAGGCTGAAGAAGAATCGAAAAGAAGTGGAAACGAAGAAAATGACAAAGCAAGAGAATAGAGGAACGTGTATATAAAGAGAAGAAGGTTTAGAGACAAATGAAACAAGAAATGAATAATTATGTTCATTATAAATTAACCATGTCAATCGCAGTTTTGGAAGCATACCAAATGTTTTGCATTTTCTGTCAAATCATCCTTTGTGTTGAAACCATGCACTTTCAATACTCTTTCTTTCAATACTCTGTTTTCCTACTCTGTTTCTTATAATACTATGGCTAAAATCACGGGTGTTTTCTCAATGAGGCACTTCTTCGTGCTCTCTCTGTCATTGAATGTCAGTTTTATCTTGAGGACTATGTACGAGAGGGAACAGGGCCTTATTTGCTTCCGTTCTGAAACTCAGAAAGGCCAAACTACCCAGAGGAGAGAGTTATCAATCTCGACCAGTAAGTTCAAGAGTGTTTTTGTTTTCAGTTTAATATATCTTCCCCCCTCCATGTGATGCTCTCTGTTGCTCAGAAGGGGAAAAAAAAAAAACAGGAGCTAGTTAATATGATCTGTTTTTGTGTTTCTTGAGTTCATATCATAATACTGACCTCCTCCGTTGTGGTTCTTGGTATTATCATTTACCAACCTGGCAGATTCCAAGGCTATTTACCTTGTCAAGTTCTCTTCTTTTGTATTTTTTTTTCTTGTTGGGGTCCTCGAATTTTATCCTTTGCCAGTCAAATTTTAGGCCAGGGGCATAATTGTCTACCAAATTGGCCAGCTTTTGGGATGGGGGAAGTAGTAGGTAAGCAATGATCGCATCTCAAATCCAAGGGGGTCCTTGAAATGTCAGAAATCTGAGGTGATGTCAGTGATATTTCTGAAATCATATTGGTCGAGATTGATAACTCTCTCCACGCCATCTTGAGCCTCAGTCCGAGTAGCAGCGGCCGTGGAAGAGGAAGAAGAAGACGAGGACAAACGCGTCCTCTGGGTAGTTTGGCCTTTCTGAGTTTCAGAACGGAAGCAAATAAGGCCCTGTTCCCTCTCGTACATAGTCCTCAAGATAAAACTGACATTCAATGCCAGAGAGAGCACGAAGAAGTGCCTCATTGGGAAAACACCCGTGATTTTAGCCATAGTATTATAAGAAACAGAGTAGGAAAACAGAGTATTGAAAGAAACAGAGTATTGAAAGTGCATGGTTTCAACACAAAGGATGATTTGATAGAAAATACAAAATATTTGGTATGCTTCCAAAACTGTGATTGACATGGTTAATTTATAATTAACATAATTATTCCTTTCTTGTTTCCTTTGCCTCTAAACCTTCTTTTCTTTATGTACACGTTCCTCTATTCTCTTACTTTTTCATTTTCTTCGTTTCCACTTCTTCTTTTCGTTTCTTCTTCCGCCTTTTTTTTTTTGTTCTTTTGTTTTTCTTGATAACTCTCTCCACGCCATCTTGTACAAAATATGATGAATATATCCTCGACATCAAATGTGCTTCTCGTTGGCGCAATAATATTAGTGCTGACAATTGTAACACACGCGCATTCTTCCCCACCCGAAATCCGATGGAGTTCACTTGCAAAGCGTGTGGTGTGAAACTCAGTGACTTCGCCTGTCATTGTACCAACTGTCTACTTCTGATTCACTCAAAATGTGCTAAATTTCTAGGCACCATCAAAATTAGAGGACACGATCACTCCCTCACTTGCACCTTCTCTCTTAGTCAAGGCAAAGAGCACAAGTGCGAAGTCTGTTACGAAGAGGTGGATACCAAGTATGCAACTTACTGTTGTGATGATCACAAGTGTGACTACATTGCCCATTTACGGTGTGCTTATTGGCTTAGGAAGGACGTGAGTGAAACCGGTACTGTTTCCGTTGACTATGCTACTCATTTGGTCGAGGGCAGCGATCTAAAAGAGGATGAAAAAACTGGCCCTCAGGAGATCCAGCAGCATCCTAGTCATCTTCAACATAAATTAATCCTTAAAAATGAAGAGCTCCAGGATGTCAAGCGTTGTGAAGGGTGTATGCAATTTATAACGTTGCTCCCATTTTAAGGTTGTGAGGAGTCCTGTAGCTTCTCCCTCCATATAAGATGTGCTAAACTACCCCGAGAGGTTAGGCGACTTAAATATCACCAACACCCGCTCACCCTACATTATAATGTAGATTCCAATATTGTGCGATCGTTCGAATGTTGGGCTTGCGACAGAACTCGGAGTGGCTTCAGCTACAGATGCCTCAAGGATTTGTGTAATGATGCAATATTTGATGCTCAATGTATTTTAATTCCAGAAGTCTTTAAACATAAAGGTCACCAGCACCGCCTCTTCCTTGGTAAATTTAAACAACCAGAGTGCAATGCTTGCGGTCAACGTCCTGGTGACGCTATGACATTTGATTGCAACACTTGTGGGTTCCGCTTGTGTATTAAATGCGCTACTCTTCCACTCGTAGCTAGGCATAGACATCTCCGACATCTCACTTACACTGCCGCCGAAGACAACTCTGAAGATTATTATTGTGAAATTTGCGAAGAAGTAATGAACGAAAATTGGTTCTATTACTGTAAAGATTGTAACGTCGCTGCTCATCCTCAATGTATTCTTGGAGAAACTTGGCTGGAGTAATTACATTTATTTATATGAGAGAGACATTGAGGGAGAACCTTGTTGTATATAATTTTATTCAATATTACTAGAACTCGTGCTAATAATGTTATTGTACTCATTTTCTTTGAGAATCAAAGCATAGTGTAAAAGACAACGAAAACTTGTACCATTTACCTTTCGAAGAATCAAGCGAAGATCAGAACTTTCACAAAGAACGCTCCAAAAATATTTTCATCTTATTCCCCATTCTCTTTATTTTCTCTTCTTCTCGTGTAGAATGAGAAAAGATTAAAAAAAAAAAGAAAAAAGAAAAAAGGTTTGTCTTAATAAAGCAGGCCCAACCATCCCTTTAGTGAAAGAGATATAAAACCTAGGTCCAATAAGTTTTGAGTTTCTAGTTATCTCATAACCCCCTTGCAAGTCCTATTAATTATAGTTTACTCAACTATAAATTTATAATTATACTATAGATAATGACAATCCATATACTTAATCATATTATTCATGTAATATAATAGGATTATATGATCATATAACATTGTGGCATATGACATGTAATCACTTTATTATATGTTATAAGTATTATAATTATATATTTAATAATCATTACATCATTTATTTTTATTTTTTTAAAGTTATATAGTTTATTTAACAATATTTAATAATCAGCCGAGCGCAGCTTAATTTAGAAAGTCAGAAAGCGTAGACCAAAAGGGATAGAGGGGTTGGTTTGTTACATTTTCATCTTCATTCCATGGACTGAGAGGACAAGAAATTCCAAATACTAGTTTTATCAAATCTTTTAAAGAAATCAGGTCTGGATCCCCTCACCTTTTTATCATTTCTCATTTTAAGACCTCAATTTTCAACTTCGATAGATTTTAGACCCAAGTTTAAGTTCATTCTAAATTCAAGACCTCAACATTTTCCATCAAATAATTAATATAAATTCCTGTTAAAATACAACTATTCCACTAGAATTAAAAAAAAAAAAAAAAAAAAAAAAAAAAAAAAAAAAAAAAAAAAACCCTAAATTCCAATGTGTTATATCGACAAAAAAGTAGCAAACAAGACAATAATCTGTTTTCCGCATCTTGTTAGATCCTTTGATGTAACATCTCATTTTCTAGACATATCTATCTCAGAGAAAAAGAATTAGTTGACAGGCCCTGAGCCTCTTCCACTCAGCCTTTCTTCTTCGTATGAATAAGGTCCTAGTATGTAAGAATCATACTCCACTTAAAACACATTATGCATGTCAACTGATGGGAAATGAATGTAATAAATATGTATGAAGAGTAGCATTACTCTAAACTATTTGAGAATAGAGTGGGATTTGATAATAACAGTTAAGGAGTCCATGGAATTCAAAAAACAAACAATCCAGTTAGGAGTGCATGGACCTTGAAATTTTATACTACAAGATGAGAACTGAGAAGTGAAAATATAAAATAAGCGACTAAATAAAATTTGTTTTTACCAAATATAGCCTAGCTTACCATTATATTGCATAAAGTTAGAGAGAGAGAAAGAGAGGAACAAGGTATACATATGCTACATAACATACTAGATCTTACAAAACCATCTCCAAATATGCTGCATAACATACATAGTTACAGAAGATCTTACAAAACCATCCCCAAATATGCTACATAACATACAAAGTTACAGAAGATCTTACAAAACCCTCCCCAAATATGGTACATAACCTACAAAGTTACAGAAGATCTTACAAAACCATCCCCAAATATGCTACATAACATACAAAGTTACAGAAGATCTTACAAAACCATCTCTGAATGACGAAAAGAAAAACATAGGCCATGTAAAAGGTCTGGTTAAAAATGCTACACAACATGTTAGATTTAAACAAGGCTATAAACAGCAAGAATTCATTGACGATGTCCATCAGGCAGAGCAACCACCTTGTGGAAGGGTACTGTCCTTTGAGGCAAGGATCCATCTTCCTCATCATCGTCAAATTCCAGTAAATAACTGCCCAACAAAAAACCAGATGCATATCACAATATAGTATTGGGTGAAAAATAGTTAGGTATCGATCTAATGGAAAATTGGGACATTCGAGACCCAATTTGGCAATCATCATTCTAGTTCATTTTCTAGATCTCAAAAAAAGGAAAGGACTTCCGTAAAGAACTAAGCCTATTTGTTTCCTTGAAAATGTTAAAGAATCTGTTAACTTTGCGATACGTGTAAACACTTTGGTGAATGCTGATAAATCAAATTACATGTGAAGCTATGGTTTTAAAAACTGTGAGACTCACCAACTGAGGTGATCATTTTGTTTTTATTTGGTTCCCAAAGGCCAATCACAATGCACTTTTTCCAAATTCCAGGACACTAAGGATGAAACAGAAAGAAATGATATTACTTACTTCTCCGTCTTCCTCTGAAAATATTTTGAATAGTTGAGAGTAGCCAAACATGCGCAATACAATTAGTAGTTAGATCCATGCCAAACTTGTTTGTTCAAAGGATAAGAATTTACAGAAGATTGGAATTCAAAGGAAAAGAACAATAACTTCTGCTCAAGTACACCAAAGTGGATGGAATAGTTACCTTGCGATGGCCATTGACAACAGTTGCCTTATAAAGTGCAGTTGTTCCAGGATAGACAGCCAAGACTTGGCTTCGAGGAGGGAAATCTGGAGCGGTAGAAGCATCACCTCTCTTGGGGAAAGGAATAATACTTGACATGGGCAGCTTGTACTTTCTAAGAGCACCAAGGAAAAAGAAAATGATAAATGTCACTCACAGATGGGTTCAATTATAAAGGAAAGGGAAATAAATAAATAAACCATATAATACTTTTTAACAACAAACAGATAGACAACTAGCACTTGTCATTGCTTGGCCAAAGAAAAGAAAATTATTAGAAAACATTGAGGAAGAAAGCCAGCACTAATGATCCCTGGGCAACCTAGCTTATCAAGAACCACACAAGTTCCAGTCTCAAGCCTGAAAAGACTAATCCAGATTTATTAAATATTTTCAAAAATAAAGTTTTGTCCAGAAACCACCACATAGCAGCTCTCCATGCAAAATCTGCCTGCTTACAGAGAAAAGCAAATTTAACACTAAAATGGATTAGTCACAAAGGGGAATCAAAGAGGTGAAAGAAAAAGGTGAAGAAGAAAGAACAGTTGAAAAAAATAATATCATTTTCTTTTTGCCTTTTTTTTTTTTTTTTTTTTGTGGAAGAATGAGAGTCAAAAATCATACCAGCCTTAGAAAAGTATGATGACAAGATTATCCATTCCAATGAAACTAAAACTCTTGGATGTAGTCTAATTTTTTTATGAATAATAATTTATTAGAAGAAGAAGAAGTAAAGCTTTTGTACACGAAAAGTATACAAGAGAAGCAACCACCCTATTGGGTCGAAAATCTAAAAAGTTAACAAAATCTACAAAATTAGAAGAAGAAAAATTAGGAATATAAGTTACAGCCCAATCTAAAAGAAATCTCAAGGAGCATTTTAATCATAGCATATTGGACTTACGATCCTCAAAAAAGCGCCAATTATTTCTCTTCAAATGCTTTAGTAAAGTAGTGACAACTTCCAAATGGCTCTTGGATGTAATCTAATGCGAGTAATTACAACTACATACAATTTGTTTATGCCAGTAGAAAGTATCACTAAGCCATTAACCCAAGATCAGCCATTAAGGCATAGGAGGTGCTCCATGTGAATCAAATGCCATGCATAGGTAAACCATGCAACCATGCAAAATCATGGGAACAGAAAGATATCATGTAAGCATCTAAACAGAAGTTAAGTGCAAAGCATCAAATTGGAGTCAATAAAAGAAAGTAACCTTTGGCCACCACCTTCATCATCATCACCCGGTTCCTCATCTATTACTTCAAATCTGCACAGAGTTGCTTCTTCGTAAGCATGGAACAAAGTAGTTTCTGAAGGTAAATAAACGATGTAGAAGAGTAGTTTCTGCTTGATGTTGGCTCCACAACAAGCTCGTTCAAGTTTCTATACTAATCCAATCTAGCCTATCCCTAGTGGCTTCTCTCCTCAATGAGTAAAATCCAAGCAGGCTTGTATGCTACTTTGGCATGTGAATATGGAGCACCTATATCTCAAGACTTAGAAACATATATTCATCTGGCACATTTTATCACATTCTACTTAATCACTGGAAAAACTATATTACACATAAGGCCTTCATTCATTTTGAAAACAGTTCATAAAGAGCTTTGACTTGACCTTGAGCCAGGCATTTATCACCAGGCAATTGAATTGGGGCCAAAATCAAACTTGATAAAGAAGTGACAAAGTTATCACAAGAGCTTGGCGTATTTCTTTTTCTTTTTTTGAGTTAGCCTCAAGCTTAAACAACACAATCGTCATTCGATGAGCCTGCCCAAACAGGTAATCAGTTATCATGATAAACTTGAAACAAGTGTTCTAATTCTTCATCAAAGTTCAAATCATGACGTGTAATGCCATATCTACAGGAACTAAACTTACTCTCTTGTCTCCTTATCAAAATGCAACACTTTTACAACAAACCAGTCGTCCTTATCAGCCTCAGCTGGTGTGACTTTAGCTGCTACCTGAAATAACAGTACACGTTAATTAAACAGAAGTGCACAAAGTATCATCATCCAAGTGAAAGAATTTGTTCGTCAAAAGCAGTAATATAGTTGGACTAATGACTATCATACTACTGCATACCTGTTTAAACTTTAAACTTGCACAAGCCTCAAGTTCGCTTTGCACATTAGCGGGTTTCCTTGAAATATTTGAATCAGTCTTCACTCTTTTCCTTTTCTTATCGTTGCCTTCTGGAATTTATGTAATGTCAGCTAAATGAACAGAGTGTAGAGTTTCCATAACAGCAGGACAAGCATCTTCTTGGAATCAACCATCAATATGAAGTTTATACGCATTATGATTTATATATATCCACTAGCAAAGCTATATGAGTCGATGAAATTTAAATGCCACATTATGCATGTTATTTTTCAACCCATCTTAGCATAACTTGCATTTTGTATAAAAAAATAACCAGTTGCCAACTTGTTCCCCAAAATATAACCCCGAACAAAGAATAATTTCAATTTACTCAACTACGGGTAAAGCTTAAAACAATCTTAAATTGAACCAACTTAAAAAACAGAACTCGCCAAATACACATACGCAAAACATTAAAAATAAAAAGAAAATAAACTTTTGAAAACCCTAGAGAACTAAAAATCGGAAATTTCAATGTGAAAGGAATGGAAATTATTGGGACTGATTAAGAAGACCATTTTTCTTAACAACCTAGGGTACGCAGACAAACTTAATTTCACTTTTCCATGTTTTCAAACAATAAAACAAAACAAAAAACACACACACACACACACATCCAGAC
Source organism: Alnus glutinosa (assembly GCF_958979055.1). NCBI lineage: Eukaryota > Viridiplantae > Streptophyta > Magnoliopsida > Fagales > Betulaceae > Alnus > Alnus glutinosa. The sequence continues at coordinate 37,081,841 of NC_084887.1, read as the reverse complement.
CTAATTCACGTAATCCTCGCCTAATTCCCAAAGGGAATTCTTCATTGGAAAGGAGCGGAAATTAAATTCGAGAAAACAATTCCCTTGTTTCTGAACCTAATAGCACAAGCTTTTGGAAATCGAGAGGAAAACCAAGATGGAGAGTGGTTTTAAGGGAAGGGGATCTTTTATCTGGTAAAAGAGAGAAGGAAGAGGAATACAATCAAAATAACAAAATCAATTATAGTGGGTTTGAGAGAAATGACGAGGAAGGGACGCACCTGGGTCGGCAGTGGGGGGTGTCGCTGCCGCTGCCGCTGCTGCTGATGATGCCATAGCTATTTGCTGCTTTTCGCTAGTCGCTACAGAGTTTTATCGAAAGGTGTGACGGAAGTATGTGATGGGATAGGTAGTTGTCGCAGTTGACTAGACCGTCGAAAGGATATGTAGGCTTCGATTAAATAAAGCAAAGGCAGTTGAAAAGTTAACTAATTTTTATCCATAATTGTGTGAAAATCATTTCAACCCCATTTTCCGCGTATCAGAGACTCTTAAATTATTTGTCTCACTTTGAGAGGACAAATTAAGTCGGAAAAAAAAAAAAAAAAATTATAATTCATGTATAAATTAAACATGTGAAAAGTACTTTTCTTTTTTTTTATTTTTATTATTTTTTTATTTTTTTATTAATGTTATTAAAAAATCATGTAAGAAATACATACTATTTAAATAACATGTGCTTCTCACATGCTAAGAGACGCATGTCAATCTTATATGTGGGTTATAAAATATTTTCTACAAACCGGTTTCTATATAATTTTTGTCAATTTGAGAGAATTCAAATAGCTGATTGTTAGATACCACTTATGAAATGTATTTAACTAAACAAAAATTAGACTATTCAATCACTTAAAGCATCTAGTGAGCTCTCCAAATTTTTTTCAAATTTTAGCTAAAAAATATAATTTCATTATTTTAACGACTACTTTTAACAAATTTCATTCATCAAACTTTCTAAATATTTCTCTATTTCAACTATATATTAATTTTTATTGGTTTTAAGCAATCACTCGTAACAAATGAGGAGAGAGAAAAAATAAAAAGTGAAGTGAAATGAGAGAAAAATGATTAAATATTCAATAGCTCATGAAATTTGTGAGCCAAATTTGGAGTGAAATTTTGACAAGAGCCAAAATAGATAAATTATCAAGCGTTTGTTGAAGTAGACTTTTTTGAATTTTTCACCAAATTTCGATGAAAAAATTGAATTGGAGAGCTTACTAGGGATGCTCTTATCGGATCATATGTGTCCTATAAGTAATTTCTTATAATCACCTTCCCAAATTTTGACAAATAATTTGAGAGTATCCTGATTTATTCTCCACTGTTTGTGTTGTACATCATAACCCTACCAAAAAAACCTTGGCTTTGTTTGACAAACCCTCCCAAATTTTCTCCGAAAAAATTAACTTCAAAACATTATACTTTTTATATCACATTAATCATTTTTTTTAAAATAAAAAAAAAATTATATTATTATTTTATTTATAAGAAAAAAAGGATTACCAAACCACCCGAATCGCACTCTTAAATGCACGTCTTTGGACTTGTTGGAGATTCCTTCTATTGCTTCCCTTGCATTACATCTACGTGGCACTCTATCAAACTTCACGTGGGTGATTGTTCAAAATGTAACAATTATTAAGATATTAATTAAATAATTAAAATTTTTTATTTCTTATCTGTTCACTCTAAGAAAGTCAGTGTTTAATATAGTATAAAGCCGTATTCTTATCCCTCGTGTCTTTGATCTAAGCTTGGAAATTGTTTACACGACCTGCAAATACGATATGAAAAAATTGAGTTTGAGTCATAATTAGGCTGACCCGATTCTGATCTGATTATAATCATGTCACAAGTTAACCCGCTAACACGATTACAACCCATTTTTTAAAAAAAAAAAATAAAAAAAACCCGGAAACTTCAAGAAAGAAAGGTAATGAAGTCAAGCACAAAAAAGATGATGTTATTTTGTCCTACAAGATTTTATGAAAAGTGAAAGTAATTTAGAGAAAATTAAAATAAAATAACAAATATAGCCTAGCTTACCATTATATTGCAGAGAGAGAGAGAGGGAGAGAGGGAATAAATATGCTATATAACATAAAAAGTTACAGAATATATTACAAAACCATATCCAAATGACCAAACGAAAAAACATAGGCCATGTTAAAGGTCAGGTTAAAAACGCTACATAGCAGGTTAGATTTATACAAGGCTATAAACAGTATGAATTCATTGACGATGTCCCTCAGGCAGAGCAACCACCTTGTGGAAGGGTACTGCCCTTTGAGGCAAGGATCCCTCTTCCTCATCATCGTCAAATTCCAGTAAATAACTGCCAAACCAAAAACATGAATATGCATATCAACAATATAGTATTGGGTGAAAAATAGTTGGGTTTCTATCTAACGAAAAATTGAGATATTTGGGACCCAATTGGCAATCATCATTCAAGGTCATTTTCCACATCTCAAAAAAAGGAAAGGACTTCTATAAAGAACAAAGCCTATTTGTTTCCTTGAAAATGTTAAAAGGATCTGTTATAACTTTGTGATACGTTTACCACTTTGGTGAATACTGATAAATCAAATTACATGAGAAGCTATGGTTTTAAAAACTGTGAGACTCGCAAACTGAGGTGATCATTTTGTTTTTATTTGGTTCCCAAAGGCCAATCACAATGTACTTTTTTCCAAATTCCATGACACTAAGGATGAATCACAAAGTAAGGATATTACTTACTCCTCCGTCTTCCTCTGAAAATATTTCGGATGGTTGAGAGTAGCCAAACATGCGCAATACAATTAGTAGTTAGATCCATGCCAAACTTGTTTGTTCAGAGGATAAGAATTTACAGAAGATTGGAATTCAAAGGAAAAGAACAAGAACTTCTGCTCAAGTACACCAAAGTGCATGGATTAGTTACCTTGCGATGGCCATTGACAACAGTTGCCTTATAAAGTGCAGTTGTTCCTGGATAGACAGCCAAGACTTGGCTTCGAGGAGGGAAATCTGAGGCGGTAGAAGGATCACTTCTCTTGGGGAAAGGAATAATACTTGACATAGGCAGCTTGTATTTTCTAAGAGCACCAAGGAAAAAGATAAATGTCACTCTCAGGTGAGCTATTTCAATTATGCAGGAAAGGGAAATAAATAAATAAACCATCTAAAACATTTTAACAAGAAGATAGACAACCAGCACTTGTCATTGCTAGGCCAAAGAAAAGAAAATCTTTAGAAAACATTGAGGAAGAAAGCCAGCACTAATGATCCCTGGGCAACCTAGCTTATTAAGAACCACATATGTTCCAGTCTTTTAAGCCTGAAAGACTAATCCAGATTTATTAAATATTTTCAAAAATAAAGTTTTATCCAGAAACCACCACATAGCAGCTCTCCATGCAAAATCTGCCTGCTTACAAAGAAAGGCAAATTTAACACTAAAATGGATAAATCACAAAGGGGAATCAAAGAGGTGAAAGAAAAAGGTGAAGAAAAAAGAATAGTTTGAAAAAAAAAATCATTTTCTTTTTGCCTTCATTTCAATGAAACTAAAACTCTTGGATGCAGTCTAATATTTTTTATGAATAATAATTTATTAGAAGAAGAAGAAGTAAAGCTTTTGTACACGAAAAGTATACAAGAGAAGCAACCACCCTATTGGGTTGAAAATCTAAAAAGTTAACAAAATCTACAAGATTAGAAGAAGAAAAATTAGGAATATAAGTTATAGCCCAATCTAAAAGAAATCTCAAGAAGGAGGATTTTAATCGTAGCATATTGGACTCGTGATCCTCAAAAAAGCGCCGATTATTTCTCTTCAAATGCTCCACATTAGTAAAGTAGCGATAACTTTCCAAATGGCTCTTGGATGTAATTTAATGCGAGTAATTATAACTACATACAATTTGTTTATGCCAGTGGAACATATCACTAAACCAATTAACCCAAGATCAGCCATTAAGTCATAGGAGGTGCTCCATGTGAATCAAATGCCATGCATAGGTAAACCATGCAACCATGCAAAATCATGGGAACAGCAAGATATCATATAAGCATCTAAACAGAAGTTAAATGTAAAGCATCAAATTGGAGTCAATAAAAGAAAGTAACCTTTGGCCACCACCCTCGTCATCATCACCCGGTTCCTCATCTAGTACTTCAAATCTGCACAGAGTTGCTTCTTCGTAAGCATAAGCATGGAACAAAGTAGTTTCTGAAGGTAAATAAACGATGCAGAAGACTAGTATTCTCTTTTCTTTTCTTTTCTTTTCTTTTCTTTTTTTAAAATGAATGATGGAGAATAGTATTCTCCTTACCTCTTTGTTCCATCCTAATTACTGACAACACAAGTTAAATGCAAGAATAGGCCAAAAGTAAACCGAGCTGCCTGATGTTGGCTCCACAACAAGCTCATTCAAGTTTCTACACAAATCCAATCTAGGCTATCCCTAGTGGCTTCTCTCCTCAATGAGTAAAGCCCAAGCAGGCCCATGTGCTACTTTGGCATGTGAATATGGAGCATCTATATCTCAAGACTTAGAAACGTATATTCATTTGGAACATTTTATCACATTCTACTTAATCGCTAGAAAAGCTATATTACGCATAAGGCCTTCATTCATTTTGAAAAAAGTTCACAAAAAGCTTCAACTTGACCTTGAGCCAGGCATCACCAGGCAATTGAATTGGGGCCAAAACCAAACTTGATAAATAAGTGACAAAGTTATCAAAAGAGCTTGGCATATTTCTTTTTCTTTTTTTGAACTAGCCTCAAGCTAAAGCAATACAATCATCATTTGATGATCCGGCCCAAACAGGTAATCAGTTATCATGATAAACTTGAAACAAGTGCTCTAATTCTTCATCAAATATAAAATCATGACGTGTAATTCCATATCTACAGGAACCAAACTTACTCTCTTGTCTCCTTGTCAAAATGCAAAACTTTTACAACAAACCACTCATCCTTATCAGCCTCATCTGGTGTGACTTTAGCTGCTACCTGAAATAAGTACACGTTAATTAAACAGAAGTGCACAAAGTATCATCCAAGTGAAAGAATTTGTTCACCAAAAGCAGTAATATAGTTGTATTAATGACTATCATACTACTGCACACCTGTTCACCCTTTAAACTTGCATAAGCCTCAAGTTGGCTTCGCACATTAGTGGTTATCCTTGAAAGATCTGAATCAGTCTTCATTCTTTTCCTTTTCTGATCGTTGCCTTCTGGAATTTATGTAATGTCAGTTAAATGAACAGAGATTAGAGTTTCCATAACATCATGACAAGCATCTTCTTGGAATCAACCATCAATATGCATTTTACCGGCTTTATGTTTTATATCCACTAGCTAAGCTGTATGAGTTGAGGAAATTTAAATGCCATATTATGCATGTTATTTTTAACTTATTTCTGTGAAGTTCCTCACTCATCTTAGCATAACTTGCATTCATCTACCGAAACTTGATAACATGCCATATTCCATGTTGTTAATGTAGCTATCCAATACAATGAATAAGCATATTTAACGCAGTCCATAATTAGAAACAGAATTCAAGAGTGCTGTTGAAAATCTAGTTCTATGCTTCTAATTAACTAATTAACACATCTGAGTTATTAGCTTCTCATGATATGCCCTGCATTAGATTCCATTCTCTTTATAGAAGGAATTAAAAATATAACAAAAACATATCTTTAATTCAAAGTGCATATGAGAATTGGTAACTTCCTCCAACTAATCAATAGAACTTCAATCTGATATGTATAGGAGTTATTTATCTCATCAACATATATGGCATATGTGCCTTTCTACTGTTCTATTCCTTCATGTCAAGTCCAGATGAGTAGCTCTACATGGCTAGTAGCATATCTATTGGAAAGTACATTTATCTTTGGAATGCTATCTTCAGTCGCTTTGGGATGTCCTAGGTTATGCTTAATCGAGTGGTTGATTTGTTTGCATGCTGGTAGATGGGTAATCGTTCTCGGAGTGCTGTCATATGGAAAATGGTGCCTTCTTGCCTTATGTGATACTTGTGGAGGGAACGTAATGACAGAAATTTTGAGAACCAAGAGAGGCTGTTGGAGGAGCTCATGTCCTTTTTCTTTTACTCTCTTTTTACTTAGACAGTTGCATTTTTAGCTCCCTTAGTGATTAGTTTTAATGATTTTCTTGTACTTTTTTCTTCTTCTACTTGAGCATTTTCTTGTATACTTCATGTGTACTAAAGTTACGCCTTTCTGCTCTTTGATTTGCATTTCATTACTTACTAAAAAGAATAGCTAAAGAAAAGCCAGGGACATACAAGATGGTTATTTATCATTGAAAAATTTTCCTGTGAGATTTCTTATGGAATTGATTCATCTTTTGGTCTGACTTTGTTGATCTTAGTAACTATAATTTGATCGATGTCTCTCTTGAATGATTTGAAAAGGGATTAGTTAATTTTAATTGAGGTTCTTTAGAGTAGATTAGGAATGGAGAGGTGGTGCTATGTGGAATCCAAAACGTTTGTCTTCTCGGTGATAGAAGGTGCTTCGGTGGTAAGAGTGGAGGAAAGGAGGAGGAGATTTTCAGGGCTCATACTGCTTGGTGCCCAGAGCTGCGGATGGTTGCTCTCGACCCTGGAGAGTGTGCTGAGGTTTACAGGGACGGATTTTGTAAGGTCTTTCAGGGAGGGGTCCAAGGTCTTCATTGTTAGGCGAGGAGGCAACACAGCTGGAAGTTTTATCGAAGTAGCAGCCTATGCCTTGGGAGGTTTGAAAGGGATTATTTACATTCCTGAAGGACGGAATGGGTGGGGATGGAGCAGTTTCTTGGCTGAGCTGGGTAAGACCAGGGATTTCCTCTCAGACTCAGCAGGGAAAGTTCTGGTTCGGACTGGAACTCCGCCTGCGATGGAGCGGGTTCACGATCATGGAGCTGGCACTGATGATGCTACTGGTTCAACCACAGACAAAGCACCATCTTACGCTGAAGTGCTATGCACAGGTCCTCGCCGACCGGAGGAGGAAGGGTTGAAGAAGGGTCAGACGGAGCACCTCTTGGGTAAAGACCATCATGACCGTTATGCCTTCGACGCTATGCAGGGGGACAGGAGTTTTCCTATTTCGGAAGCAAAGTCCCATGCTGTTTTCCGAGGCAAGTCAGTCTACTCCTTTGGTGAAAAAAGCGATGGATTTCAGAAGTTTGGAGGGAAAGACACGCTACCTTCCCTGCTGCTCTGGCAGAGCCAGCTGGAGAAGTTGAAAAATGAGGTGGACCGAGCACTGAGTAGTGTGCGTGAAGGGCTGTTGTTGGTTGGGCCGGGCTTCAAGCCCAATGGTGACAGGCGGAAGAGGAAAAAGAACAGAAAGAAGAAAAAGCAGAGGACTTGTTGGGTTCCGAAATCTAAGCCCAACCCAAGTGTTTCAACGGCTGATCGGGCTATGCCTATAGTAACGCCTACAGTAACAGAACCACTGGCAGTGTCGGGTTCCGGAGGTCCAGAGAGTGTTCCGGAGGGAGCGTCGACTTCTGGCGGGTTCTGTCTTCCCCCTACGACGATCACGTCTTTGGAGATCACATGCGTCGAGTCTGCCTCCAGGCCAGAGCGGGGGTCTCGTCCTGTTATCAGAGATGCGGATACAAGGGAAGAGAAGGAAGAAAAGGATATAGCCAGGAGTGCGGTTCAGTCTGCGGGATGCACAGAGTCTGACGGTGGTGTTTCTGCTCCTCTCGATATCCAAACTCCAGCATGCTACTCCAAGCTGTTGGAGTTAGGTCCCGGGCCACTCATCAACGTGGTGGACACCGGCATATGCCCAGCTCTGCTCTGCGTCGGAGGGCTGAATGTTGTCCCTGCCTTGGAAAGTTTAACTTCTCCGCTGGTTCTTAATGGGTCTGAGCTACCCGGTTCTAGGTTGGAGGTTGTTCCTAAAATTCCGGAAGTCCCTGCCACAGTTAGGATGGGTTCAGACTCAGTGATGGTTGTTTGGGCTGGTCGGAGTTCGTTGGATCCTTTGATGCCTTCGGGCTTTTATCCCTCGGAGTTAGAAGTTGTAGATACCTCTATTACTCTCTTCTCCCCTTCCGGTTTGGGGCCCATGAATGGAATGAAGCTTATTGAGCCCCCGGAGGAAGAGCCGGCTCCTTTGTGCTGCTGTCCGGGTGATAATTTCAGGGGTCTTTCCGGTAAAAAATCTCCAATGGATTTCTTGAAGGCGGTTCTGGAGTATAGCCAGTCGGTGGGGGTTACGTGTGATGGCTATGAAGGTCAGCTTTCAGCCGTGTTTGAGGCTATCCTTGCTGAAAATGACAAGAAGGAGCGGGTTCTTCTCTGAAAGCGGGCAACAAGTTCAATAGAGAACTTAATAGATTATCTTGTTCTATTAATTATGATGCGAGAAGCGGAAGCAACTCTCAGAGTAGGTGTAAAGGGAGGGCGATTGGAGGTATTTTATGAAGCCAAAAATTCTCTCGTGGAATGTCAGGGGCTTAAATGAGGGTAGCAAGCGGTTGAAAGTTAAAAACCTAATTAGACAATGGAAAGCAGACATTATTTGCTTGCAAGAAACCAAACTGGAGTTCATCTCCAACAGCTTAGTGAGGCGCCTTTGGGGATGTCACTTCGTTGATTGGTGTTACTTACCCTCAAGCGGGGCCTCTGGTGGTATTCTTATCATGTGGGATAGAAGGGTTGTTGAGAAATTAGATGTGTATGTGGGGGAGTTTGTTGTCGCTTGTTCTTTTAGGAGTGTTGCCGATGACTTTACTTGGGCCTTTGCGGGGGTATACGGTCCTAACCTTGACTCTGTTAGAAGGTTGCTCTGGGACGAGCTGGCTGGCCTTGCTTCTTGGTGGGAGATGCCTTGGTGTATTGGGGGTGATTTCAATGTCATTCGTTTTCCTGCTGAAAGGTCTAGGGAAGGTCGCCTTACCGCTGCTATGATGGAGTTCTCAGACTTTATTTTCGAGCAGGGCCTCATGGACTTTCCTCTCGCTGGAGGGACTTTCACGTGGTCCAATAATCAGGAGAACCCCTCCTGGTCTCGTATTGACAGATTTCTTGTCTCTCCAGATTGGGAGGTCAAGTTTCCAGGGTCTATTCAGAAAAGGCTTCCTAGATTGTGTTCTGATCATTTCCCTATCCTCCTGGATTGTAGTGGCATTCAATGGGGTTCCAGACCGTTCAAGTTTGAGAATATGTGGTTGAAGGCTGAAGGGTTTGTGGATAGGGTTCGGATTTGGTGGGAGTCTTATCGCTTCCAGGGTTCTCCTAGCTTCATCTTCACTCAAAAGCTTAAGGCTTTAAAGGTTGATCTCAAGAGATGGAATGATCAGGAGTTTGGCAATGTGGAGTTTCGCAAAAAATTGCACATGGAAGAGTTATGTACTCTTGATAGGTTGGAGGAACAACAAGGTTTATCTTCTGTAGAAAAGGAGAGGAAATGTGCGGTCATCAGAGAACTGGAGAACTCTACCTTGCAGGAAGAGATTAGTTGGAGACAGAAGTCTAGGGTTCTGTGGCTGAAAGAGGGTGATAAATGCACTAAATTCTTCCACCGGATTGCTAACTCGAACAGGAGGTCTAATTCCATAGAGTCGCTCTCCATCAATGGCTCTGTTTCATCCGACCAGCAGGTTATCAGAGAGCATGTGGCTCAATTCTATGAGTCTCTCTTTACAGAACCCTTCCCATGGAGACCTAGAATGGATAATATTGCTTTCGACACCTTGGATGCAGCTGAGGCCTCTTCTCTAGAACTTCCTTTCGAGGAGGTGGAGGTCTTAGAGGTGGTGAAAAGCATGAATCGAGATAAGGCACCTGGTCCAGATGGGTTTTCTCTTGCGTTTTTCCAAGACTGTTGGGATGTGATCAAGACAGATCTTATGAGGGTTTTATGGGACTTTCACTCTCAAAGCAAGTTTGTTAAAAGTGTTAACGCCACTTTTATTGCCTTAATTCCGAAGAAATCTGGGGCTGTGGATTTAAAGGACTTTCGTCCTATCAGTCTTGTTAGTGGTGTGTACAAGATCATTGCTAAAATCCTTGCAAATAGACTTAAAAAGGTGGTGGAGAAGATTATATCATCCCCTCAAAATGCTTTTGTGAAAGGCAGGCAAATTCTTGATTCAGTTCTTATTGCCAATGAGTGCTTGGATAGTCGAATCAAATCCGGCGAACCAGGGTTACTTTGTAAGCTGGATGTTGAGAAGGCTTACGACCACGTTAACTGGGATTTCTTACTGTATATGTTGAGAAGATGTGGCTTTGGGGAGAGATGGTGCTCTTGGATAGCGCACTGTATATCTACGGTGCGATTCTCTGTGCTGGTGAATGGCTCCCCAACCGGTTTTTTCAGTAGCTCTCGTGGCCTTAGACAGGGTGATCCTCTGTCACCACTATTGTTCGTCATTGTGATGGAGGCTCTTAGTAAGTTCTTCTTCGCTACTGTTCAAAAGGGCTACCTTTCAGGGTTCTCTGTGGGTTCTGGCAACAGGGAAGCTATTAACATTTCTCACCTATTGTTCGCAGACGATACTTTAGTCTTTTGTGGGGCTAATTCTGATCATCTTCATTATCTTCGTATGCTTCTTATTTCTTTTGAAGCTGTGTCAGGATTGAAGATTAACCTGGCCAAATCTGTGATGGTTCCTGTGGGTGAGGTGGATAATATGGACGGTCTGGCTAACATATTGGGTTGTGGAGTGTCCTCTCTTCCTTTAAAGTATCTTGGTCTTCCGTTGGGAGCTCCTTTTAAGGCTAAGTCTTGTTGGGATGAAGTTGTAGGGAAGATTGAGAGGCGGTTGGCTAGCTGGAAGCGGTTGTATTTGTCGAAGGGGGGTAGGGTTACCCTTATAAAGAGTACTCTCTCCAACCTTCCTACATATTTTCTCTCTCTATTCCCTATTCCCTCCAGTGTTGCTAGTCGCATTGAGAAGCTACATCGTGACTTTTTGTGGGGTGGCATAGGCGACGAATTCAAATACCACTTGGTCAGTTGGTCCAAGGTTTGTCATCCTATTTCTGAAGGTGGTTTGGGCATAAGAAATTTGAGAATTTTCAACAAGGCGCTGTTAGGGAAGTGGTTGTGGCGTTATGCAAATGAGAGAGAAGCTCTGTGGAAATCCGTGGTGGATGCGAAGTATGGCTCTACTAGGGCTGGTTGGTGTTCCTTAGATCCCCTTGGGTCTCACGGTGTGGGGAGTTGGAAGAACATAAGGAAGGGGTGGAGCTTGTTTTGTAGATATACCAGACTTATCTTGGGCAATGGGTCGAGGATTCGTTTTTGGGATGATGTTTGGTGTGGAGAGATGCCCCTCAAGGAAGCCTTTCCAGTTCTTTATGATATAGCTTGTGTCAAGGATTCTTTGGTAGAAGACCATTTGGTAGTGGTAAGTGGCTCCTATCAGTGGGATGTCAGATTTTTCCGTGATGTTCACGATTGGGAGGTGGACGTTATGGCTTCCTTTTTCTCCTTACTGTATTCATCCAAGGTGGCTCAAGATGGGGGGGACAGGCTTTGGTGGACCCTCTCTCGCAAAGGGTTTTTTGATGTTAGATCATTCTATAAGGCTCTTGCCTGCAAAGAAGCTTCTTTTTTCCCCTGGAAAAGTATTTGGCGGACCAAGGCCCCATTGAAAGTGGCCTTCTTCGCTTGGACGGCAGCGTTAGGGAAAATTCTCACCTTGGACAATCTTAGAAAGAAGCGTGTCATTGTGATTGATAGATGTTGCATGTGTAAAATGACCGGGGAGACTGTGGATCATCTTCTTCTTCATTGCGAGGTTGCACGCGCTCTTTGGTATGTCATCCTTAGCCGGTTCGGTTTGCATTGGGTGATGCCTTCTCGGGTGATAGACTTATTTGCATGTTGGTGGTCGGGGGGACGGTCCCGTAGTGCGGTCGTGTGGAAGATGGCTCCTTGTTGTCTTATGTGGTGCTTGTGGACGGAACGCAACGATAGACAGTTTGAGGACAGAGAAAGAACCATAGAGGAGCTCATTTCCTTTTTTCTCCATTCTTTGTACTCCTGGACGGCTGCGCATTTAGCACCTCTAGAGATTAGTTATAACGATTTCCTTGTATTGCTTTCTTCTTCTTCTTCTTAATTGTCTCTCTTGTATACCCCCTGTATACTTGATTGCGTTTTTCTAATAAAATTTTCTTCTTACTTATCAAAAAAAATTTATCATTGAAAACTTAAAAAATGAAGGCTTAATAAAAAGGTGACAACATTCACTAATGTTTTTATAAGAACAAATCTCACAGCTCAGAAATTCTAGCACAAACCTATTCTTCTCCTTGGTTGCCCTGGAGGTCCAGAAGGCAGTAGAGCATCAAGTTGACTTACCAACATGTTGGAAACACTGCAGCCGAGTAAAATACTGAGAATTATATAAGGTGCAAAACATGCTTCTTACTAATATTACCAGAGGTATAAAATTAAAAGGAAAAAGAAAATAAAAAGTGGAACTTATCAGAGTTATAAAAGCTAGAAAGAGTGTACCTCACTTCATTCTCTGACAGTTCTTTTGCATGAGTGTAAAGAGCTTTCAACTTTGTTAATGAATTATCCCCAGTCTTCTCAACCAACTCAGGAGCTGCATCAGCATTTAAGAAAAAAAAAGAAAAAAAGATATAAGAATTGGCTACATAAGAAAAACAGAACTAGATTGTAATTGTGGAAGAATACTCGATCGCATTGTACTGTAGTGATGGCAACATTGAGATGGTAGGGGTGATATGCAGGTACTGGGCTGGCAACGACAATAGAAATGGTGGAATAGGTAAATGGTTGAGCTTGAGATGGTAATAATGGTGTAAGATGGTCACGCTGATAGTGGGGATGGTGGTAGCACCGGTGTTAAGGGCTACTAACAAGATGGTGGAAAGTTTGTTCCCCACTAGATGCAAAGAAATTGTGTAATAGTTAAGGAAACAGTAACAGTAGTGACTGACAATTATAGGGGTGGCAGCTTTTATAAAATTTTCTTACTTATAAAAAAAAAACAATTATAGGGGTGGCAGCGGTGTTGTTGATTTTACCCCTAGAAAAATAATTAATGGAAACCTTAAGAATAATAAAAAGTAGAAATTATATTAATGTAAAGTAACAAATTATTGAATTATTTCGGCATCAGCCAATCGTTTAGGTAGAGTGTGGACTTAGCCCTATGATCATCTTGAAGGCACGGGGAGGGAAATAAAAATTGGTAAGAGTAGAAGGAAGGAAACTATGTGAACCCCTCCTCCCCTCTCTTTCTCTCTCTCCAGGGCCCACCATTTTTCTCCTCCCAATGTGGGAGACAATGGAGAAAGAGGTGAGCAGAAGAGTGTGTTTCAATTGTTAATAGCTATTGGGCCCACTACATAATTTCCTCCAATTCATTTTTCCCTAGACAACCAAACACCTAAAAGGAAGCCGAACTTCCCTAGCTTCTTTCCCATCCCTTCCCTCTGCCATCATGCAAACAAATACAGTCCAAGGGACAGCAGCAGCTACAGAGTCAGGATAACGGTACTGATGATGATAGAGGTTTTTTTGATAAGTAAATGTTGATAAAGGTATTCACCATTAAAAGTATCCTTTTTTTATAAGTAATTGAAGTAATAGTATCCTTAAATGCTTAATGAAGTAAGTTTGAGATGTTTGCAGGACAATCTATTATAAGACTTAATTTTACTAAATTTTATACATAGTTACTGAGATATATAGGGAAGAGCACCTTTAGAAAAGAGACCTTTGAGTCGATTTCGAAGCTTGGTTGCTTTCTATAATTGTTTAGTTTTTTTTTTTTTTTAGTTTATTTAAATTTATTGAAGAGATCTTCACATTTTCCAAAAATTTATGAGGATACCAACACAGATGAACTACCATAAACATGTTCCTCTAACTATTTCTCAAAGTACCAGAGCAAATTTTGAAGTTTTCAATAAATATTTTTTCACATATTCCTATCTGGCTCAGTGAACAAGAATCAATATTTGTCACCTTTTCCTTATGTGACATATCCTACAATGTTGACACTTATACTCATGTTTGCCACAATAAGAAATGAATAAGTTCAATCTTTAAATTTCTCAACTATGAGTCAAGTTTGCATACTATTTATGCATTTTGCACATATAAATGTGTGAAAGAGTTATACAAACGTTTGGCTACCAAGCATTGTGGATCGAGTATTTTGTACTTTCCTAGCCCTAATCAATATCATCGTTTTTTTTTTCCTTCTCCTTTTTAGCCAATCTATACCATGTCTTGATTTCCTAAATGAACCAATTCAACTTAAGCACTAAACTCATAAAGCCCTAATCTTAACTACTCGGGTTTGGCTACATGTCACCTTTAAGGTCTCTTTTGAACCATTTAACTTCTTACAATTGACCACAAAAAACTGATTAAGCTGGGATGTTTTCACACAAGCTTGGTTGAATTTGCAATTGATTAAAATCCAAAAGATAGACCAACATCAGCTTATAATCTTTTATGGTAGTGCCAATCTTTACATACTAAGACCGGCAATTTGCAAGATCCTGGGAAGTGTTTTCATAATTGGTAATTGTCCATATAATGGAAGTGTACATACTCATAAAAAGAAACAAATACCAAAAGCATGACAAGGAAGATAGTCTGTAAGAATTGATAAGAGCCAAGAAGTACTAGTACATCTCTTATACAAAGATTGGAACTGGCATAAAATTTATCCTTTTACAGCTCTTCTAAAACCAATTATCTTCCTTCTACTTTTCTTGTTGAACTACTTTATAATTGTATTCCGAAACTGAATCAATCCCATGGTTTTTCCCGCCTTTCATATGGAAAAACTCCCTAGTAGTCGACTCAAAAAAGATTCAAAACTGAGAATATTATGGTTCTATGGACAAGAAAAAAGCAAAGGAAATCACTACATTGCTTAAGAAAAGGGTCCTTAAGAAATTAGATTCCTTATTTAAGCATTGTTACACTTTTTTATTACTTTCCTTTGTTTTACACCAGATCCAAATGGAGGATAACTGCAATGTTATAGCAGTACTGCGTCTTTCCTACATGTAACAATGTATATTAATATTGGGTTAAAATAAATAATATTTTCTTATAATGTAGTATGTTATCATTCTTTACCTTTCAGGAAATAGTTCAATGTAAAGAAACCAGTAATAAAAGGTAATATGTGATTATGATGATATCTTTTATGACAAATAGATCTTTGAAGATAACTATAAGAGGTCCATGTAAAAGATGTATCACTGTCAATATGTGACAATGGCTGCATACCTGCAAATAATCATCGGGGCATTTGAACTGGCTGCTCATTTATTGTCCTAATGCATATTATCAATGCAATTGATATCCCTACCAAGCATCCTCAGTGGGTGAGAAGTAATTTTCATGACATATATAAAATAAATAACACAGCGACCTCTCTTGTCATCTTAAGTCCACTTTTATTTATCACTTCTAGGATCCCAACAAAGAAGAGCTTCTTAGGACCTTTATAGTTGGTCTACTATGAACTCATATCACCCAAATTAGGCACCTCCACAGACTGAGCACACATTTTTTACTTTAAACAACAAACTGAAGCTAAGCTGCAACTGATTTTGTGAGCTCCTCACTGACCAGAATCTGGTCACCAATTCCAGGTCCACCCACTCTACAAAATTTAATCCTATGATCAAATAATTCCTATCTGGTGGACTTTTCCAAAAACGAACACCCATATGGTAACTTACACTTCCCAGACTCAAGTTGATAAAAACCACCCAACAATCCCTTCAAAACACATCCACATTCGAGGATGTCAAAACCATGTACTCAACAAAGCTCATAATCTGAAACTAACTCACCAAGCTTACCTCAACAAACTTCAACCAAATTCATCTAAAAAAACAACAAAAATTCAAAAACTTCAAACACATAAAACCAATACAACAAAAAAAAAACTAAGGAAGAACACCAGTATTTAAAATCAACACAAACCCACTAATCCAAGGCACCCAAAGATAAAGATAGACCATCAAATTGACCCATTGTTTCTGGGTTTTCTTCTTTTCGGGTCAATGAGTTAAAGAGGGACTCACTAGCTTGGAGCTTTTTGTGCATCTTGTTGATATCGACCAGCACGTCCTCTTGCTCTTTCCTCAACCGATCGAGCTCCTTCGAGTGCTCCAAGATTCCAGCAATATCTGGCGACGACATCGTTTCTTGTCGCCGTGTTCGATTCCGAACTCGATTTTACTCTACAATTTCACTTCGATCATCTCCAACGATAAAGTTATTCAGTGGAATCAAGAAAACAAATTTAGAAAACAAAGGGCTTTTTCACCTGGGAAAACTACCAGTTGTATCATTACTGAAATTTGATCATTATTAAACAAAGCTGAGAAAAGTATCTTTGTTATTACTAATTTACTATAATTTTGAATGATTGGGCAATGAAAATTTGTTATTAAACAAAATTAAAAAAAAAATAGATGGGGAAAATGGCAAACGACGTCGTTTTAATACTTTCTAGTGGTAGTTTT
The DNA here is from genome assembly GCF_958979055.1 of Alnus glutinosa. Taxonomy (NCBI): domain Eukaryota; kingdom Viridiplantae; phylum Streptophyta; class Magnoliopsida; order Fagales; family Betulaceae; genus Alnus; species Alnus glutinosa. Next base: position 37,065,283 of record NC_084887.1, on the reverse strand, counting down.
GGAATATAGTTTGTAAAACCTGTTGCAGCAAATTTTTGTGGCTAAAAGTGCTCAGATTAAAAAAGAAAAATAAATAATGGATAAAGAGGATTTGTCAACGGAATATTGTCTTGTGGTTAACACGTGGCACAACAACAAGGAGGGTGTTCCGAATCCGTAAGCGGGTTGGGGGCCCAACAACAAAGTCTCAAAGCAATTGAAACAGAGCTGAATGAAAAGCATACCCATACTGCCATACCATACGATCAATTGAAAATGGGCTAAAATTGATCCGGTCCAATTTTTTTTTGGACCGAGCACCAAGAAGAGGGCTGCCAATAAAGGTGGTTTGTCAAGCGGTCCACAAATGATCTGGAATGCCTATAGTAACAAGTAGAGGGCTTTCATGTCCAAAAAAAAAAAAAAAAACAAGTAGAGGGCTTGAGAGCGCGACAATTGAGAGGCAACATTGAATTTAGGTATTTAACTGTTCTAAAATTAGTCTACAGGTAGGCTTAAATCACAAATTGTTTATTCTTGTATCAAAATGAATTCAAAATCTCTTAAGTATGCAAAAAAAAAAAAAAAAAATTTAGTCCATAGAGTTAAATTTTGTTAGGTGTCACGTTAACGTCAATGAAAAGACGACACATGTCACTCTTAATAAACAAATATAAATATATAAAACTAAAAAAATTATGGTTCTTTTTTTAAAAAAAGAAATAGGTGACCTACGTGCCACTCCCGCCCATAGGGGCCGCGTGCCGCCCCAACAACCTCTGGTGTGGCGCACGACCACCACTTTCATTTTTTCATTTTTTTTTTTTTTAACTTTTTTTAGTTTTATACATATTTATATTTTTTATTAAGAGTGACATGTGCCGTCTTTTATTGACTCGTTTTAACGGAATTTGATTCAATAGATTAAATTATTTTGTTGGCATACTCTGAGATTTCTTAATTTACTCTATGCAACATAGAACAATTTGTAATTTAAGCAACTATTTAGTCTGATTTTACATTTTTTTTATTCAATTTTAAAACTGCTAAGAGTATCTCCAGCAGTTGGAGTTAAAATAGCTACTAAAAAAGTATCAATCTCTACTTTAACCTCTAATTTTCTTAAAACCACTCCAACAATAATCTATATTCTACACTTCATTTTCTTTAAATAATATTTTTTTTATTGTTTTATTTTCTTTCTCTCCCTCTTCCCCCCCTCTCTCTCTCCGGTCACTCCTCGCCGATGGGTTCACCAGAATTCCACCCTCAACCAACTTCCGGCCAAAACACTCTCCGGTCACTCCTCCTCGCTAGTGGGTTCAGTAGAATTCCACACCCAATTAACTTCCGGCCAAAACAACAACAAACACAAATTCTTGTAAGGTTGATTACACGGCCTCAGGCTGTGTGAGTTACACTGGCAACCCCATTGACAGTCTCGCCAAGATCGGGCTCAGCTTGAGCCTCCGACGACTTAAACACTTTGAACCCAACTCTCCCGGGCTAAGCCCAGCTCATTCTCGGGCAAGTCCTAGCGAACTCGGGCACTGTGTTCTTGCCCCTGAGATGAGTCAAACTAAGAGACGCCATGGATCAAAAGCTCTCCGAGAAATCTTGCACTAAAGCTGGAAGAATTAGTAAGAAGAAGAACAAGGAGGTGCGCGAGTGGTTGAATTTGAGTCGTAATATTCTTTGGGATCTGAGAGAACGTGGAATTATTGAAACCGTTTGCGTCTTCAAGCATTTGGGTTAAGAAAAACTGAAGTGAGAGAGAGTGTGAGAGAAAGAGAAAATATAATAAAAAAAATTAGATAACTTATGAACAGTGAATAGCTGGTAGTTGCTATTCACTGTTGATGAAGTTAAGAAAAGAGTTAAAGATGATTATTCTGCTAGAGGAAGAAAAAAAGACAAAAATAATTAAATTTAACTTTTTGGCTAAAGTAGAACTGCCGGAGATGCTCTAAAAAGGGTAAATCCAACGAGTGGCCGGCCAATTTGCAAAACCTAGCCAAATTTCGGTCACAACAGAATTTGAAAAAGACCATACAGAAAAAAGAAGGAAATATTCCATCCATCCGCTTGTACATCATCGTCCCATGCACGCGGGTGCCATATTTCCAAACCATGAAATATCAGCGGCTACTTGCGGGTCCCACGTTAGACCCAGAGGATTAGCACCGGATACGACACCGTTCGGTTCGATAGCCTAGGTCTGAGTAATACACGTAAGAACTGCCCAACAAGAAAAAGGAAAAAGAAAAGCTACTACATTTGGTTATTTAGTTGTTTTTTTTTTAAAAAAAAAAAATAGCTATTCGTCGTTTGAATGATGATCAACCAAACAAATTAAACAATGGAATTTCATTATTGCGTACCAAACGTGCCCTTATTATTGGCTCTTTGGACATTCAAATCTTACAGCTTTGACGCTTTCTGGAATCTCATTTCTGAGTTCAACGAGGTTGTTTTCGAAAACTCTGGGGACCAATCTATAAGATCGCGTTTGGCTGCTGAAACATCCGAAGACTCAAAGTGATCGCTGTCGTTCAAAGAGTCAAAGAATTGTCCTACGTTTGGTACCACGTACGTTGATTTCTTCTTAACTCGTAATTTTAATTTCCTTTTCTGGTTATCTGATTCAGATTAGGTCTGATAAAAGCGCATCAATTTCCTTTTTTTTTTTCTTTTTGGGATACTTAACAGTGAAACCAATAGGCGCTTTCTTAATTCGTCGAAGCTGTTGAGGTTGTTCCCATAAGGAAACGGTTATTTCAGTTAAGTGGGTTCTTTGAATTGGGGGTCTGAAAATCTGCTTGGATAATTTAGTAAGCAACAGAGTCTAGTTAGATTGTTGGGCTGCTTTAGCTTTGCATTTTTCACGATTTGGATTATCCGATCCTCCTCTTCAGCTTCATAAACCACCGTGGATTGCTTGTGGGTCCCACTTTGCACCGAACCATGTCGTCGCGGGACTGTCGGGAAACCGACAGAGGTCGGTTGGTGCGGTTCGGTGATGCGCCGGTCGGATTCCTCGGCAGTCCGAGTTGCATTTTGGTTCCTATGTAGCAATGTGCACACCTAGTGCTTTGTGCCCATTCTCCATCATTTGTGTTTAGCACAATTTCATTAGATCTTTCGAGTTTATACACATTGCTTGAACATGAGGTTGTGGTATATTTACCTTGCAGCATTAAACTGGTGGAGTTTAGTGTTGGTGTTATATGGTCGTGTTATGTCATGGAATTTGATTCATGCAGCAGTTTTATGATAATTTGTTTTTACTCTGTCAGGGTTGGCTGTTTCGCCATGAGGGGTTCCGTTTTAGTTTTGAAGCTCTGAAAATTAGTCACTTGATGAGTGCTTGGAGAAGCTATTGCTTGCTGGATTTCAGCTCGTACTTTTGTCATTGTAGAGCTGGCAGATTTTGACTAACATGGGACCTCCCATACGCTGGTATGAACTACTAACTAGAATTCTTTTGTTTAGAAAAAAGTGTTATTATCTCATTCCGTTTCTCTTAACTGGATACTTTGTAAGTTCGTAAGGTTTTGGTGACAATGAAAGTGGCCTCAGTATGTGTAACATGGACCTCTTTTGGGCTGCAGTGGAATTATAAGAAAACCGAAGGAGACAATGAGGCTTGTTGTAACAACTTTTGTTGGACTTGTATTTGGATTCTTTTTGGGAGTAACATTTCCAACGCTGTCATTAAGCAAGGTGCAAAATCTTTATTTATATGGTTGGTTTTCTCCTTCATTCGGTTCCAATGATGTCAACTAAGAGTACCAAAACTTATTCGATTGTGCTTACATTTGTTAGATGAATCTTCCGACCAGCCTTTTTCCTTCCATTGACCTCACATATATTGAGGACAAGTATGCAGGCCTTTCAACCCAAGCATTGCTGAAGGCTGTGTCTTCTCTGAAGGGTGATGGAGTCAGCTCCACTCCACTTCACAAATATAATGATACAAAGGTAGGTAATCTCTATTTCATTTTACTTGTGCCATTAGATATGGGCTTTAGCTTGTTTCCAGGCTGTTCTTTCCTGAAATTGTGATGCTTTACAAGTGTTTCATCTCAACCTCAGATGGTGCTATTTTTTCAAATGCACTTTGGGGTTAACAGCCCATAACCATTCCTAGAGGTCCATCTTGTGATAATAGTGAGTGAAAAGTGTTTTCCCTATTAAAGAATAGAATTAAGACACTCTTTCGTTGGATTCAAATCCAATATTAGAGGAAAATGCATAGGGTAAGGTGCTAGATAATCCCTGATTCCAATGATTGTTCAGTGAAGAACTCATGGAAAAAGAATACAATGATAGCAATCCTTTTCAACTTGCACTAAAAAACTGTCATTTTTTAAAGTGTTAAGCAAATATAATGTTATGAGTTGAATTTGAACTATTGATAATATACACAATTGTTAGTAGTCTAAAAAACTCAACAAAGTCTATTTCTGCTAAAATATAATCCTTTTAGCCCACAAAGTCTAATATAAATTCTTCATAGTTCTGGGGTCATGCTCTTCTCAGTCTAACCTTAAACGAATATCCAGTAAGCTTACCCTGGATAATTTTAGTTTTTGGACTCAGTTATACTCTGTATTCTAAAAGTGATGTCTTCAATCTATGCTCTAAAAAGATGGAAGTAAAATTCTTCAACCGTGGGTATCCCACTTCCTCAGCTGTTGACTACTCTCTTCATCAGTTTTGATTTATTCCATTTTCGTGAAGTCGTAGAACTCTCTCTCTCTCTCTCTCTATCTCTCACACACACACACACACACACACACACACACACACACACACGAATCTCGTCTTTCTTGACATATTGTAGCTTCAACAAAGCTGTTGTGACTTTAGTACACTTCAAAATTCAACCCAAAGTTTTGATTCCGCCTTGCCAAATGTGGTGTCTATAGAGGGAAAGAAATGGTCGTAGTTTTGAGGACCTCGAAAGGACTTTAGTGGAACTAAATGATTTATTCTTTAAGACTCTTTCTTTGGGCTACTGGGATTGTAATTTTTCGAATTTTCATGTTTTTTAAATCTCTTCTCTGCTACTTGATTGTCTTCTCTCTTGTATACTTGTGTATTTGGGTTGCGCCTTTGCACTTTTTAATGAACTTGCGATTACTGATCCAAAAAAAAATAATAATAATCAACTCAGAGAAGCTTTATCCCAACTTTCTATGGTCAACTGCCTAGTAAATCTTAAAGCAATGTCATGCTCTTACATCTACGAGCCAAGTCATCATGTGTTTTTGATGGTCTCAATCCATTTTCTCCTTGCTCCTCCCTTGGGATTTAACATCCTTCAATTTGGGGCAATTTGTATTTACTGGAATACAAGCACACATATAAACTATCTAAGTCAAGTTTCTCATTTTGTCCTTGGGGATGGGGTTGTTGGGGGGGAGGGGTTGGTGTGCATGGAAGCAGGGCATTCATTGATTTAGACTCCTGGTTTTAGGTGCACCTTTTAAATAATTTAGTGGCAATCTGTATCATCTAGTGTATTGTGTCAATCTGATTAATTTCTGTTTCTGACCACAACGCAACGTACATGTAAGAGTTTATTATTCTTAGTATCTAATGTTGTAGCTTTTTCAGGAACATCACCAGCTGTGCTCCTTCTGATGTTATGTTCTAGCACCAGCTACTAACCTTTTATTCTAATGCAGATTTGGGTTCCGACAAATCCTCGAGGGGCTGAAAGACTACCCCCTGGTATCATAGAATCTGAGTCAGATTTATTTCTCCGCCGATTATGGGGTCAGCCCAGTGAGGTGTGCATCTTCTACCATAACTTCAATGTAAAAGGCACATTTAGCCTGTCATTCCCTATTAAAAGTCAGAGACTTTGGTCATGTGCAGTCATACTATTATGACGTGAAAATAGCAAATTACACTAGGGGCAGTTGGGAAGGGAGTAGTAAAATGTTAAATAAACAACAAAATTCATTATTTTCCACAATTTTAGTTTTTGGGACAACTAATGATTTGACATGGTATCAAAGTAGTGGTCTTGAATTTGAATCCTGGCTCCACATTTTATTCTCTTATTTCAATTAACATTTTACGTGTTAGGTCTCACTTATTGAGAGAGAGTTTGGACTCACACGTAAGGAGAGTGTTAGAATGTTAAATAAATGATTGATTAATTATTTTTTATTATCTTAAACTTTTGGGACAACTAATGATTTAATAGGAAGAAGCCATTTTTTAAGTTTTTATAGAGTACAAGCAAAAATTAATGAAGAATATTGGCTTAGATTAGGTTGACAATGGATATGTGAGAAATTATATGAAGTATCTGAACTGCTAAAAAAAGAATTTGTAGATATCTAGAATTAAAAGAATTTTGGGTTATCCCAAAATTTCTTTAAAAACCAGAAGCAAAGACCAAGAATACACAATATATAAAAAGCACTTGGAAATAGGTTTCAGCAGAACAAAGAAAGATTTCTATTCACTTATCAAAAAAAGAAAGATTTCTATTGGACGACTTCTGAATATTTGCCCTTTACCCCAACAACGATGAAGACTTCTCCATGTTCCTTAATGATTAATTTCTGTAAGGGTTCATTTTCCTTCTCTAATCTGAATATTTTATTGATGGAGGTGGTACTCGCAGGACTTCACCATCAAGCCAAAGTATCTTGTTACCTTTACCGTTGGTTATGGTCAGAAAAACAACATTAATGCAGCAGTTAAAAAGGTCAGTCTGCTTTTGCACTCTCTCTATTTATTTTTGCAGTCCTCCTTCCCTCTCTCTCTCTCTCTCTGAATTTATATTTACAGTTCTCAGAGAACTTCACGATTCTGTTGTTTCACTATGATAATCGGACAAGTGAATGGGATGAGTTTGAATGGTCAAGGCAAGCTATCCATGTAAGCGCTCAGAAGCAAACTAAATGGTTAGCAATTAGCTCCTTTGTCAGTTTGTCAGTTTTAAGTTATTCAATAGCTTTCATGTATTTTTGTTAAGGCCAACTTAATCGTGTTTTCACATAAATCCCTGAAAATTGGTCCAAGGTGGTATGCCAAACGTTTTCTGCATCCTGACATTGTTGCTCCCTATGACTACATTTTTATTTGGGATGAGGATCTTGGTGTAGAGCATTTTGATGCAGAGGAGTAAGTGTTGAAATTTCACGTCCTGATTTAGAAAAAGAAAAACACTGTTCTGATGAATTAGGATTCTTAAAGTTTCAGATTTTCTTTTATTGCAGATATATAAAACTAGTGAGGAAGCATGGTTTGGAGATTTCGCAGCCTGGTTTAGAACCAAATAAAGGATTAACATGGCAAATGACAAAGAGGAGAGGTGACAGTGAAGTTCACAAGTAAGAGCGGCAGAACTTTTTTCATCTGGTTTTGTTGACTGCTTATGAAAGATATATTTAGCCAATTGCAGCTTGACTTTACTCTGCCAACACTTTAGCTGGACCATATATCCTCTCTTTTTTCCCCTCTACAGGGATACAGAGGAGAAACCTGGTTGGTGTAGTGATCCACATTTGCCACCATGTGCAGCGTATGTAAATATAACTGACCCTGATCAATTACTAAAAAGATTTGTTTCACTTCTTCAATCTCCCCTTCAGGAATCCTTAGCGCGGGTAAAGTAATTTTACTTGAATTGTTAGATGTGCAGGTTTGTTGAGATCATGGCACCTGTATTTTCTCGGGATGCATGGCGTTGTGTTTGGCATATGATTCAGGTATGGATTATCTGTTGTAGCTGTTGCCACTTCTAACTTAATCCCTCTCTAGCTAGTTTAATTTTTTTTGTCCCATTGCTGTAGAATGATCTGGTTCATGGATGGGGTCTAGATTTTGCTCTTCGGAAATGTGTCGAGGTTGGTGGCATCTTCTCTTTTTCTGCCTCATGCATTTTCCTTGCTGTTGTTCAGGATATAATTGGGTTCTTGTCACTTTTGTATCATTGCTTGGAAACAGCCTGCTCATGAGAAAATAGGAGTTGTTGATGCTCAATGGATTGTTCATCAAAGTGTTCCTTCACTTGGGAACCAGGTAAATTCAAAGCTTTTTAATTGCTAGTCACCAATTCATCTGCTGTGAAAGATATTGTAATCACCTCTTTCTTCTTTCAACACAGGGACAGGCAGAGAGTGGGAAGCCACCTTGGCAAGGGGTATGTAACATTTAATGAATTCTTCATCCATAATTTATTAACTCTCTCTCTCTCTCTCTCTGTGCGCGCACCCCCATGTACTTGTGGCGATTTTGAGGTGTCACTTTTTAACACAAGGGAATTGAAAGCCTGATTTCCATTGTGTCAGGTAAGGGAGAGGTGTAGAAAAGAATGGACAATGTTCCAAGGCAGAATGGTTAATGCGGAAAAAGCCTATTTTGAGGCAATGGGAATTGATCCCCCCAATTCAACAGCTCGCTAGCGGAGACAATAGTAGCATGTAAATTTAACAATTCATTGTACTTAGAGACGAAGAAATTACTTGCATTCAGTGTACTTTTTATCAATTATATTTTCATCTTTTTGGATACTTCATCTTAACTGATTCCTTCCTTGTATGCTGGTTAATTAGTTTGGACTGCTAGTGATGTTACACTATTCTATTTTATCTCATTAGTTTGTGAAAAATTTGAAAATTAGCAACATTTGAGATACGGACATGTTCTGGCCATGGAGCCTAGGACAATAACACATGGACACGGTAGAGTTGTGGATGAGCAGGTGCAAGGCTCATTTACCCGGGCAGTCCGAGTGCAGCCGCACCTGCCAAGGCTGCCCATATTGCACGCAATTTAGGCAGTAAATTTTGGAGGATCCTGATCCAAGAGTCGGCAACAATTTTTGTAACAAGGGCATACCTTGATAAATTGGGCAAGCAATGAATGTCATAAATATCTTGTAAATGTTACAACAGATTTCTTATGTTACTGTGCGCCCAAAAAAGCAAAAGTGGGAAAACTAAGAAAATCTCTTATGTTACTGTGCGCCCTAAAAATGTTCTATCCTATCCTGTGACCTGCTCATCATTGTTGCTCCAAAACTTTTTGTGAGGGAGCAACAGGTTTGATTGGCAATTAGAAATAACTTTTCGTAATTGCCTCTTCCAGCTCTTTGAAGTCCCATGCATCATCTGCTGAATATTCCCCTGCAGAGGAGAGTGTCATCAATTTGCTAATGGATATTGCCACACATCTAAAACTGTGATCATTTTCAATTAAACATGTCGTTTTTCTAGTTTTACTGATTTTTTGGACTTGTGTTCTCCTATTTCTCCCTAATCGGAAGTTTTTTTTTTTATATTTCGTGTGTACTTAGGTTGCGCTTTCTAATAAATTGATTTACTCATTAAAAAAAAAATATCTATTAAACAGGCTCTTAGAAATTTGTAATCTATTTCTACCTTTTAAGGAAACAAAATTTGTGTAGTACAGACTTCCTTTCATGTTCAAATTCCCTCTATGGCTCTATGTCTTTCATTGCTAGGAAATCACAAGAATAGAGATGAAAACTTGATATTCAATGGGTTCGGTTTGAAATCGATTTTGTAATTTTAAGTTATTTTTTTCCTTTGACATGGCATCATATGTAGCTTTACAATTTGAAGAAGTAATCAAAATTCTACATATAAGTTATTAAGAACCAACTGGTTCACAGATATTTGTTTTGGGTAGCATTATGCTCAATATCATGCAACATAACAGATTGAACTTGTAGAAGTCTTCAACGCAATGTAAAAATGTTGAGGGCACTTACCAATTGAATCCCTCCGAAGAGCAGTTAAATGAGCACAACTGCAAGAGTAGAAGTATGTTAGAGAAACTTCAAACTCAAAATTAATGATTACAAAACCAACATCAACTTTCATTCAGGAGATTTAAGTTCCCACTATCTTCCCTTCATCTTTAGCATTTCTTTACACAAAACTCTTAAATGCATGTTCTGTGGAAGTAGCGAATTTGCATCTTAATAATATAGTGATTACCTGCCAAGAGCCTTCCCAAAATCTGCACATAGTGAACGTATGTATGTGCCTTTCGAGCATGTCACACGGAAAATCAGATTTTGTCTGTAAAGATCCAACACAAAAATAAATAAATAAAATTAAAACATGTGAAAATATCACTAATTCATGATTAATAATAGATGAAGCACATCTCTCTCTGGGATGATTTAGAAAACACATCCTTCAAATCTATGTTGGCTGCTCTTACGCCATCAACTTTTTCTTAAACCATGATCAACAAAAACATATTTTATCTAATCACCCCATACATATGAAAGCAAAAGGTCAGGAAGCTCTTAAATGTAAAAGTAGAAATACATTTCTGGATGTATTTGACTCAGACGTTCAAAGGGTGCTTATATTGGTGTAGTTCATGATTATCATGCTGTTTATTGTTTACTCATCTATATTTATAAGAAAATCAAGCCTTCAAAATTCTACAGTATCTAACCAGCATCCTACCTCTATGGGTTTGACCCCTTGAAAATAGCAAAATAAAATCTAACTATGGCAAAACCATAATTATGTAATTCATGTCAAGAAGATTTTCCATAGAAGAAGCAATATAGCGCACATAAGTCACAAAGCAGCAAAGCTCACTTTGATTCAGCATCTTAGGATGCAGAAAACATACATCAATAAGACCAGAAAAATAATGCAGTACATTCCAGGTGTACTATATACCTTGAATCCATGAAAATACAAAAATGTTTTTACAATGTCAACTATAATGGACCACATAGGACACAGTTTGTCTACATCCAAACAAAACTATTGTTACCTGTCATCTAAGCTACGCTCAATATTAAACTCGAAGATTGAAATCCTTCTAGGTGAAAGCTCAATGCTTTCTCCTCTTCTTGCTTTTTCATACATCTTTTCTCCTCCAACCTATAAAAGAAATTGAAACTTGTAAGCATTGTACTATGAGTCTACATAGAGGTTATTTGCATAAAATATGTATTGACACGAAAGTCTCCAATACATAAGAGAGTTTCATTTTTTTTTTTTGATAAGTAATAATTTCATTAAAAAGCGCAAAGGGACACAACCCTAGTACACAGGAAGTATACAAAAGAGCCCCTAATTTGAGGAGATAAACGAACATGAAAGTAAAAAATAGCAAACGACATACGACCCGGGCTATGCGCCGACACCCACAAATATAACATATTAAGCGCATTTCTACAAAGAGCCCGAACCGTAACCTCCACATCCTCAAAAAGCCTAGAATTTCTCTCACGCCACAAGCCTCACAAAACACATAAGGTGCCCCAACCACACAATAAATCCAAAACACTACTAGGCATAACCTACTCCACCCCAAATAAGCTATAAAAATAACTCCAAACAACCCGTGCCACGTCACAATGTAGAAGAAGGTGATCTACGGATTCCCCATGCTTCTTGCACATAACACACCACTCTCTCTTAATACATAAGAGAGTTTCATAATGTTACAGAATTTTTATAATAGACATATGAACTAACATTCTTGTGATAATTAATTGCATAATAGGAGAGAAATATGGAATTAAGTTTGCAAGTGTAGACCAGCTAGTTAAGCTAAAATGAGTCTGCATGATACTATTCAGTAAACTGCTGTTGCATTTGTATGGGAATTTCTATCTAAGTTGTTCATATCAGATCTCCCCTAAATAGGACATTCAAACAGGGTGAGCTAGCCCAGAGCCTGATTGTTCAGCCCGAAGAAAATTTTTGGGCTGGGCTTAATCAGCACTTTAAGCCTGAACTTCAGTTTGGGAGAAGCTTGGCTGCACTAAATTCAGCCCATTTTATCATACAACAACTTAGTTATTTCCATAATATTTTGTTCCTTTAGAAGAGCTGCTGGTCTAGTGGTCAAGTAGATCTTATAAACATCAAAGCTGTGAGCTCAATTTTTGTCAGTTGTTTCGGAATCCTTTATATTCCTTAAGAAACCATCAATTTTGTGCAAGCCTAAACTCAGCCCATAAGTCTTCCACAGTCATGGGCTGAGCCCAGGAGACTTTTGAGTTTTCAGTTGAGCCTGAACCTGAGCCTGAGCCTGAGCCAGCTCACTCCGACCATTTGACAGTCCTACCCCGAAAAGCTGAAACCCACTGAAAGTCGTGGGCTGAGAACTCTGGAGAAAAAACAAAGAAGAGGACCCAGAATCTTTAGTGTGTTCTGCACATTTTTCAGTTCCATGAGAACCAGACATGAAATGGAGTAACAGGTTTATTTAATGGATGCATAAAGAGGATGCTGTCAGCAGTTCAGCCTCACATGTATTATCCAAATTCTGCCACCTTCCTGTACCATACATAATTGCATTATTCTTTTAAAGTTTCAGCTTGCTGGCAAACTGTTTTGTAAGATACATATATATCCAATATCCTCTGAACAAAGACAAGATAAGAATAGAAAACCAAGGATCTGTCAGCATATAGATCCATTACTGATTTTGGCAGAAACACTTACTTTGATGGCGGAGAACATTGGGGGAACTTGCCAAATTTCTCCGCAAAAGGATGCAGCAGTTTTCTTTATGTCCTCATCTTTGATGTGCTCCCAAGGCTCCCGCTGAATGACCTACACAAGAGCGTGATCCATGAGTTAAAATCTGGACCATATGCAAGTATGAAGTAAATCTCAATAAGTGATAAACAAGAACAGTTCTAATGTTCTATAGAAACACTAGAAGATCATCCCACCAGAGCATCTCAAGAAAGAGTCTAACCACAGTTGAGATGCAATTATGCACATGGGTAAAATGGAAATTGGTTCTGCATGCTGGATGATATCATTGCATTATAGGCTGTCCATGAATTCCATTTCTCAATGTGAATATGCATATAAATACCTTGTTGCCTATATTGAAAGTCACAACTCACAACAGTGTCCTTGTTGCAAATCATTTGTATGCTTACACAAAATCAGTGCAAAATCTTTTATCTTTACCTTGCATGTGCTCCTATCTCTAATGTTGATGGTCTTATATGCTTATGAAGCATCTAGCAGACCCTTAAGGCTTCTTTGCTACTGAATACACATGCTTCAGTTACATGAGAACACTGTTACTATGGAAGCTAAAAACAAGTTATATTTTATTTGCTCTGTTTTCTCAGTTATACCTCACACTCATTCTATGTTGCTGACACAGTAGGCAGTTTATCAACAAAAGCAACCTCTTCATAAAATAATACCACCGTGCATATAAGTTGAAGATAATGAATAGTGGTTATCCAGAAGAGATAAACACACCGGTGAATCAGCATCCCAAGTTGAAGTGGCCTCCCCTAAGCGGAATACTCCACTATAACCCTTAATCATACCTTGATATCTGCCGTACAAACATTCCAAAGCCTACTGAGAAACTTCATCAGTGTAAATTCAAAAGAGGAAAAAAATAATAATAGGTTTCAGCACCCAAGTATGGAGCTTGTCCAAAAAATCCCTCGGGTAATAAGCAATATACTATTCTAAATTGAAACATTAAAATGTTTACCTTTCTACCAACTTAGTGGCTTTACCAACACATACAATTAACAAACCAGTTGCCATTGGATCAAGGGTTCCAGCATGCCCTACCTGCAACTCAAAAAAAAAAAAAGAAGATGTTAGAGGAGCATTCACAGAAGGCGTACCTACATGTAGATGTACTAGCAAAAATGCACCTTTTTCACTTTTACTAGGCGACGCAGCTTTCCACAAACTGTAAATGAAGTCCATCCTGTCTTGCAATATGATATTGTTATATTCTGAATAATGAAAGAACTTTGAGATTTGAGAATTTTAGATGAATTTTACTTGTAGATACCTAAATTCAGAATTTTACTTGTAACTTCAAAGAAAATTTCAAGAACAGGCTCATTAAGAGATTTGAGAATTTAGATGAATCGGCCTGTTAATCCCCAATTGGGTAAACAATGAATGGACCATAATCCATTGCGTATTCTATGGAGGCCTTAGTTTCTTGTAAATTATAGGCAAATGAGATTTCCTAGTATCCCAACGAACATCCATTCCATCTTCCCCTTGCACTCGCAGCACCTTCAACTGAAGCCAATACCTTTTATTGTTAATAATAAGTTGGATTTATATATCTCAAACTTTTGTAGTTGTAGGCCAATTGTTGTAACTCCCAATAAGTTTCCCTATAGTTTCTTTCTTCAATAACAATAATCATTCTCACTCCCCACTATAATTAGTAGCGCTCTTATCATTTCTTATGTCCAATAACTTACCACCCTTAACTTGGAAATATACTAGAGTTCAAAAGTTTTACTTCCAACATTTTTGTCAATCACAGCATGTTTCAAACTCTTCAAATAATAATTAATGACCATACATATCTCCAATGCCACAATGAAGCTATGGACTCACCTTTGGGTTTGTTCACCAACACCACCGTCCCACACGGACCATCCCATCGCGGCGGAAGCCCAGCACTCCTTGTCACGAGGAACGGCTCCCCATTCCCAACTTCACCATCCTTATTGGGAACTTTCTTCAAACACTTAAAGAACTCCTCCACCTTCTTCTCCGTAACATCCTTACTCGCATCCTTCTTCGTCAATTCCTCCCTGCCCTCTTCAAAAAATACCAACTTCTTACCATCCACTCCGTCATCGCCATCCCCATCTTTCTTCTTCACCTTGACCTTGACCTTGACCTTCCCCTTCCCCTTCACACTACTCGCATTCTCTTCGCCGGGTTCAAGAAACGCCTTGTCGAGGCACTGCTCAGGAAAGTACTTCTTCTCCAACTGGTACACCATCTTGTAATGCTTCTCCTTCTCCCACGGGTAGGCAAACGTATCGTAGAAATACAATTCCTCCTCTCTCTTATGCAACGTATTGAACTCCACCACCTCAGGCTTCAGCTCCACAAACCCCTCCTCGTTTCGCTTATCGTCCTCATCCGACTCCGACCCATACATTCTCTTCTTCCTCTTATTGTAGTACTTCCTCATAGACTTATTCATTTCCAAGTTTTCCGAACTGGGGCGGTTTGTTTCACTCTCTGATAACAGCTTTCTATCCACCCAGTCCTCAAAGCCCAATTCCGAAACGGGTCTTTCGGGTGAGTCCGAGTTGGGTGAGTCGGATTTTCCGCCTCGGGCTGGTCGGCGGCGAGGCTGGGACTGAGTTGCCGGGCGGTTGACGATCATATCGTACTGAAGAGGGTATGGGGTGGATGTGGTGGAGAAAGAGAGCGAAGAGGGAGTTGGTGAAAAGAAGGCTTTGTTGAGAGGTTTGGGTAGTGAAAGAGAGAGTATTCGCGTTAAGGAGGAGGCCATGAGTCTGGAGCGGATTACAGAGAGCGATTTCGCCATTGGTGTGATTGATGATGATGCTAATGTCAGGTTGGTGTTGTCTGGGGTGTGGGTTTTAGCATGTTTTTGCAGTGGATGGATGCTTTGTAAATTGTATTGTACGTTTGGTGCCGCTTTATTTTTTCACGGTGGTCCATTTCGTATGATAGATAGTATCATGATTATGGCTAAAGAAATAGATAATACATTCATCCAATTTCAATCTAAAAATTGACGCAAATTCACGTTACATGCTTTTAAAAATCGACATGTGTTTTTATGTATAATTAAAAATTAAAATACAAAAAAAAAAAAAAAAAAAAAAACTTTTTGAAAAAAGAAAAGAAATAAGAGTATTTGAACCATTCTATAACCGATCTAGAGTGGCCGAACCATCTCTATATTGGGGTTGGTTTTGGCCACTCTCATTTTGCTATTTGAAGGTGGTTTGATTACTCCCAGACAGGTTATGAGGTTATGAGGGTGACTTCATCCCTCCTCTTTATTTTTTAATTTTTTTGTTTCAAGAATTTTTTTTTTTTTTTTTGAAACTCTCTTATTTTTGGTTTTTTAGTTTTAATTATGCAAAAAAACATGTGTCGATTTTTTAAGGTGTGCGACGTGAGCTTCTGTCAATTTTTGGAAGAAAGTTGGACAGATGTATCATCTCCGTCTTTAGCCATGAACAAGATACTATATACGATATGAAATGAACCACAAAGAATAAAAAATAAAGTCTTTAAACCACACAAAATAAAAAAAAGTATTTAATTTTATTTTTTTTAGTAAGCGGTGTGGCAAGGGTTTCCTCAAAGTTTTAAACGAAAATTGAGTTAAAAACCTAACCTATTTATATTTTCTCTTAGCACAAAAAAATTTCAATCAATTTTTATACCCGAAGGCTGGAGCTACTATTTGTTACCGTAAGTAGTAAAACTCTACTTAACTCTTAAACAAAATTTCAAAACTTGCGGTGCGTACAAGTGGTGGGGGCCTTATCAACTGAAAAAAGTGAAGCGCGATTAATATTTATATAAGCACACCAAAATATCCACTCCCGCGGGCTCTCGGTCTCGCTCTCAATTCCTATTCTTTTGAATTTCCCATTTTGGGTACTCGTTTTTTTCACTTGTATGGAGTAGTTTTGTCTATAATTCGCGCGCTTGGGCCATGGACTCGGCGGCCACGTCTCGGGATGCCGACGAGGAGTGGGAGCTTTATAACGACGATGGCTTCGTCTACAAGCGCAAGAAGCGCAGACTCGACCCGGCGGCGGCGGATCAAGCCAACGTGGATCCCCAGGCGGATGAAAGGAGCCGGAGGGAGCGTAAGAGGAGGACACTGCTGAAGCTGAAAGCACAATACCAGAGGGAGATCGACCAGTGGGAACGTTTGTCGAACATGTTACGTGCAATGGAGGAGAAAGCCCGTGTCAGTCAGGATCAGAGTCGAATTCGACAGCAGGAACAAAGAGAACGAGAAGGACACGAGCAAACCGCGTCGTTGGGTGCTTTGCCTTTGCCGGAGTTCGTTGATGGGTCGCTGGTGGACGAGCTTCTCTTGCAGGTTTCAGGGTTCATGTTTTTGTTAGGTTATCTGCTTGTGGGTTGTTTGGTTGGTGCGAAAATGTGGGAAAAAAGAAGAAAATTGAAAATTTGGGTCTTGTAGGTTTTTTGAATTGCTACTATTTGGCTAAGTTAAGCCGAAGTTTTTGTTGTCTTTGGAAAACCGAACAAAATTGAGAATACGATTCAAAAGGGTTCCCCTTTTTTCTTTACTTTTCTTCAGTTCCTGAGCAACCAAACACGATCTTTAGGGTTTTGTTTAATTTTGCTCCTAATTTCTTGTTCTTGTTGAAGAATTGCTGCTTAAGATAACATATTCCTTCACTTTTAGAGCTCTTTATTATATTAGGTCCTTTTCTTAATGAGTTAATTTTTTTTTTATTAAACCCTATTTTCCCTAAATCTAACCTTTGTTAGATGTTGGTCATACAAGAATTTGAATCTTATATTCAAGTACATAAATGTGCCTCAAGAATAATTGCCTTCGAGTTTCAAGATTATGTACTATTCTTCAAAATTAAAATAAATAAATAAATAAATAAAAATAAGCCCTTTTCTTTTCCTTACACCATGTTAGCCACAGAACAGAGATAAAAAGTTGTGCAAAGAGAGATTTAGTCTTTTTGAGATAAAGACACAGAGCTGCTTTAAGGCTTTTCAAATTGTTCAAGTCTAAAACCGGGGCTTCTTTGGTTGAACTCGATTCTGACAATATCCTAATTCCTTGGGTCTTGACAACGCAGGTAGAAGCCCAGGAAGCGATAGTTCGTGATGTATCGAATTTATGTGATGTAGCAGAAGCAATGTGCAATGCACAAGAGGAGCAGTTGAATCAGTCTCTAATCAATCTTCCAATCTGGGCTGCACCGCATGAGCTCATTGCATCACTTTGTGATGATTGAATTTCTTCTGTATGGTTAACATCTTCTCTGGAAAGAAGAAAAAAAATTGAAGTCGGGTCTTCCTCTGGTATGTTTGATCTTCACCTGTAACAGTAACTTTAGTGCTCCAAGAAGGCCATACTACTGTAATTTGTTGTCATGTAGAAATATTCTAGTTTCAGACAGATAGGGTGATTTTTTGGTTTGCTTTTTTTTTTAGATCATGTGATTTAGTAGAAGTTGGTAATTGAATTAACCATCTAATGAATGGACAGAAGATGGAGAATGCCTAGAGACTAGGGTGAGAAAATTGTGTCCTGAAGTAACCTAAATGAAGCATAGTTTCTCATCAAACTTTGTGGTATGCTGTTTATGGGTTTATGAGTTCTATAGGAGTTTTGATCAAGCTTTTTAGATATTCTTTTTTGTTTTGGTTCTTTTTCTTTTTCTAGAAAGGTCAATGTAGTCCATGGGGAAAGGGATATGATTGTTGAATAAGGTTCTTTGGAGGTTTCATGGCAACAGCTTGATTTTCTCCTTGGTGATCTTATAGTGTAAAAGGCATATGGTGATTGGTTCCTAGCTCTTGTTGCCTTGTTGGAAGTTTGGCTACCATAGGCTAACCAATTTTTCTCCTTACAATTATGAAATTGGCATACTTAATCTTTGCTACTGAAGCATAAGAAGCCATATCTTATTTTTCGATCATTTAACTAAAAATTGAACTCCTTCCCTGGATCATGGTGTGAAAGATTGTATACCTAGTTCAATTTTAACTAATTAAGTAATTTTTGCAGTTTTTTGGGATTTCAGAATTCTTATCATACTCCAATTTATATCTGTCTTTGGTCAAATCCAAATAAAATAAAAATAAAATAAAAAAAAAACCCTTCGACGTAAGGATTCTCTCCCTCTCTCTCTCCTTCGAAAGGGACGATAGTTTATTTATAACTAAAAGACCGAGACAAAATGAGTACAAGGCTATACAAAAAGTATGCAGACACATGCAAAGAAGAGAGGTAATGTCGAAGGATCTCTAGGTGAACTTGTTGGATAGAAATTTTCGGCAATTTTGTTGTCCGAATTGCTAGTGAGGGACCTCCTATAAGTCTCACTTGTCCGAGCAAGTCTTGGGCAATCCACCACTTGTTAAGTAATCTAGGCAGCAAATTGTTAGGGATTCAGATCCTAATTTCGTTGGCCTGACTTCTATAGAAAGCAAATAAAGAGGTGGAAGAATCAATTTTGAGAGGAGTAAATTAATTACAAGTAATTGTTTAGCCAACAACAGTCGTCTATATCCTACAACTCAACATCCTAATTTGTGGTGTCACTTTGTGAATTGAGAGGCCAGTTATAAAAGTTTATTGTCACAACAAATTACTTCCAATGCATGTTGATCAGAGGTTGATTTTTGAGGCACCATCGATTATTTGCGCAAGTTTGGGAACCCAACAAATTCTTTTGGGAATGTGCTGTGACTCTTGTAAAATACAGGTTATGATCTCAACGTTGAACACCATTAGAGAGATTTGTATTGACTACTTGTCCATGTCAGCCGTCAGGGATTAAGGATCCGTGCAATAGAGTAGCTTTATTGCTTTGTCAGCATTGGATTTAAATCCACATTTCAAAATTAAAAGAAAGTTGCGAGTTCTACTAATCCTAGGCAGCACTACAACCCGGGCGCTCAAATTGCAGGAGATCTACACCCATAAAATGGAGAAATGGTAGAAAAGTAGACATAATGAGATGCTTCCAAATGGCCTTTCTTTTCCTAGTAAAAATTGTCCTCACTCAACACAATTTCTGGCTCCAACTTTCAGAATGCCATGATTGTTGAACACCACGTTTGGAAAAGGTGGTGTCATTTTCACGACCTTGATTGTTGCGTCGTTGTATTTGTAAGGTTACTTGAGCTAAAATTCATTTATCGGTGGTGAAACTGCATACTCCAGGGGATTTTAGTGTGTGCTAATAATTATTAAAAAAAAAATTATATTAAAGGGAAAGTATTTTAATTCCGTGCTATTGTATGGTGAAAGGACCTCTTGGCGTTATAATTAGAAAGTTAATTGAACAGTTGGGACTGCAAAATTTGGGATAAAGACAGCCTACAATTTGGTTGTCCGAATTGCTTGACAACCCCATAGATATAGCAAACGGATCATCTCTATTTCAAATGAAATGAAAAGGAGCCGATTAGTGAAAAAACAAGGTGTAAATTTGTCTAAAAAATTAAAATGACAATTTAACCCCTTGTTATTTCCCTAACCGGAATGAAATGGAGAGGACCCGTTTCCAACACAAGGGCTGACAGCCAAAGTATACTTGTTCTAACAGTCTAGGATATAGGGCCCATCTGCTAAAAGTAAGTGAACCTTGCAATAGGAAATTTCAATCCAAAAGTTTGGCATCTATTTACATTGGAAGATGCGCCCCTTAGAAAAACTAGGATGAATGAGATTAAAATTCAAAGTAAAATATATTAAATTCTTCTTGTTAACATGTCGCATTTTTAATAGGTAACATCTTTCATGTCGAGTGATACATGAAATGATTTAAATTAATATAATTTGAGAATCTACAATTTCAAAGAAATTGTAGAGAATCCTTATCCAGATGGAGGGGGGAGATCCTCCCCTTACTTAAGTTACTTTATTGAAATGAGTTGATGCTCTTTCATTATTGGATATGTCAAAAATGAGGCATCAACATGAAAAAAAAAAATATTGAAGATTCAACACGAATTTTAGGGTTTAGGGAGAGGCTAGAGGTAGCCTTTGCTTCCGAGTCCCTATTTTTTTAGGGTTTGAAGCTCATCAGCATTTAGACAAGAAGGAACAACTTCTACTGGTACAACAATCAGACCAGCTTTCTGACATCCATCCTGCAGAAGCTTTACTTGTGAAGGTCCATCAGGGCATAATGCAACAACAGCTCCTCCGCTACCAGTGAATTTCGACGCAGCACCCACCTTTCTAGCAACCTCCACCATTTTTATATTTAAAGCACCAAGGGCATCATCACCAAACATGCTCCTGTACAATATTCAAAATAATGATATTACTCTCATCATCCGTACCGATATGAAAACAAAAGTGCATCAATAGGGTGGAATTGGGCAATCTCGAGTCAGAATTATAATAATCAGTGGCTTCTCACATGTGATTTTAACTGTCGAGTTTTAGAAATTTCTTACCTTCGAATATCAAAATTACGATTCATGAGTTTTGCAAGTTTGGAATAGTCCTTTTCTAGTAATGCTGTTCTTCCTTCTTTTGCTATATTTGCAACTTCTAGTATTGATGATATTATAAACTCATCACCATTAAGCCACCTTTGGCGCACAGTACTGTGGACCTGCATTAACAAATGTGTTAACTATGATTACAATTGCAGGACGGTCATAAGGGGAGGCACTCCTGTTATAGACTAGTGGGTTCTTTAGAAACCTCACTTTCATGAAGCAGCTAGCTCACTTCTGGTACACTCTCCACTTTGCATTCTTATAATGGTAGTTGAAGTTTATAACTTAATGCCTAATGAACTAGCTTTCAACTGAAATTGTTGACAGAGAAAGATGGCAGTGTAATCCCTTGACCAAACCAATGCGTGATATTACACATTAAGGTTATCTGCAAGAGTTTTAACATTATATCACCATAGCATACTCTCTTGTGCTCTCTCAAAAAAAAATCCCAAAGAGAGGGTAAGTAATCAAAAGATAGTGCAACACTGGAAAAGCATATGTTTGCAATGGATATTATCAACCAATTAGAAAGATTGTATGTTCTTTACATATTGGGCATGAAAATAGACAATAAACAAACAAAAATAGAAATCTCACGAAATTATAGAGAACTGAAACAAAAAGTAGTTAAGATGTGAAAAGTATTAAACTTATTGTTTTGACGGAAGTTCTTTTCCTTTTTAAGCATTGAAATGGGTGATAAGACCATCAAACCAAGTTGCAAGGATTACTGCTCCCCTTTAACCAGATACTTAGCGATGTAGGAAAAAATGTGGGATATGCAACTTGTCTGAAAAAGTGACAGAAAAGAAAAACTATAGCATGCCCGTTCTTTAGCATGAAGACTATCTCAGGTGCAATTGAGAATTTGGAAATTAAGCATAACTCCATCACATGCAGGGGCGGAGTTACATGGCAGCTTGGGGGGCCCACCCCAAGCTACCATGTTTTCCCCCAATTTTTTCATAAAAAATACTATTATAATCCTTTGCAAATTAAAATTTTACCCCCAAATTTGAAATGCTAGCTCCACCCCCATCCATCAGGATGAGAATGATGACCCATATTAAAAAATATTTAAAATAATAATAATAATTTTTACATATATATATATATATAAGTTAGAAAGGAAAACAAAGCTATGGTTCGATGCTAACCTTCCCTGAATCACTAGGATTCTCAGCATAGATCAGATTAAGAGGCGGGAGAAGGCTAATATCCATGGGCGTATAGATGCCATGCCGCAAGTCATCCATGTATTCCTTGCTAAAATCCTACAGAAGGAAATATAAATATCCCATTCATTACAATTTTTATCCATCAGATGTGCATGACCTGCGTTAAAAATTTAAATCACGTACCATGTAAACAAGGCCCCCATAAACCTGTGCCACCCGGTCTTGGAGACCGGCAACAATTCCAAGTTCCTTCTCTGCAGCGAGGATAAGATTAGGCCTGAGCTCTACTTTAATCAAATGCCTAACTCTGTAGAAGTCAAGGAGGCAGCTTAGGGCAGCACATACAATAGCACTCGAACCTGAAAGTCCTGTCTGAAATGTCAAAATTATAACTTAAGCCACATGTTGCAATATCAGAAGAGTCAAATATAAAGCCCATACAACTACTACTCCTATTGAAAAGAATAGTAATTACACTAACAGAAGGAAATACAAGACATACGGGCAAAAAAAAGTCATCTACAAACTTTGCAACAAAATCAGGAAGGGAAATATACTTGCAGTTTAGTTTTCTCCACAAGCAAAAATATGTGTCAATAACAGTTCTTGAGGTATGGATGGTATCTTATCAAATTTTTAATCAAACCAAACATGGCATGATTAGATGTCTGGACATTCAGATTCATAGGCATCACATTCCTGGGAATCTCGATGCCAGGGCATATTGGACTTCCCTAACCAAATGCCATGGCAAAAGAAAATCAGAATTTGCAACAAAGATGAATTTTATTCAACACGAGCAATCTTTCTAAGGGCGTATACCTGTTACTCCTTATCATTTTACCCAGCAGGAGAATTAAATAAATGGATCATAAACCTCAATGCCAACAGAAAAGACATGTAAAAAACAGTAAATTTCACAAACATAGGAATACAAGGAAAAAAAAAACATAGAATTGTGTATGACAATTCACATAATGATTTTCACAAAAAGTGGTAAGTGATCTCTTGTAGAACGGGTTTAAAGCTCTACCTGGCGTGGGATATTAGTGTCATATGATAGAGTGAAATTTCCCCCATGAATATCAATCTTGTTATCTTTGCAATAATTATGGAAAACTCTACAAATTGCCATAAGTAATCGTACACCTCCATAATAACCTTCGTTATTCAACCGACTCACCTGTAAACAAAGGAAAGAGCAAATTTTTAACCCTCATAAAATTCACAATCATTTGCATCGTGTACAAGGACTAAGACAAATGTATACTGCCACAATATTCTTCATATGTATGTGTGTATAAAGCCTACACACTCGTAGACAAAAAAAAAAAAACTATACGCTCAAACCCATAATAATATCAAAATCATCACCAAATCAAAAAATGGACCTTTAATTCTATCATTTCAAATCCCACGCATCAAGATCTAACTTGGAATTTGATCAAATTCGATAAAACAAAATAAAAAGTAATAACAAATACGAGCTACTCATCGAGTCTAAAACGCATTCGAATATAAACAAAAACGCAAGCACGATTTTGCGAGAAAAAAAAAAAAATGAAACTTTCATTAAGCGAAATGTAGCTATAAATTCGAGCTTCTTATAGATTGCATGCAATACCAAAATCAATATATCCCTTAACAAAAACAAAATTATCCATAATTCAAGAACATAGATCTTCCAATTTCCAAGCAAGAACATTGCAGATCAAGCTCATCAAACCAAAACAAAGACACATACATACACAATTACGCAAATGTAGGTACAATTTGAGAGAGAGGGTGGACCAGGTGATCGAGGGATCGGAAGTGGACGAAATCGTGGGTGGGGTGGGGCCTGATGACGAGCTCATCGGACGGCTCCAATCGCACGGAGGCCCAGAAGTTACCGAGCGTGAATGAGATCGTACGGCCGAAGTACACATCGCTAGGATTCCCGAGCAGTCCCACCCTCGCATGGGCCCTGTGCTCGATCGCACCCGACGAAGTGGAATCCGGCGAAGCTCCTTTTGCATCCATTCAAAATCCCGATTGTTCTGTGACGTCTCTGTCCAGCTTGTGCTACCTCGTGAGCGAATGTATACGTGTACGTCTTATCTGTTAACGTGCCACGTCATCGTCTGACTCTTATTGAGCTTCCGTTTGGATTGTGGGGAGTTCATTGGATTGTGTAATCATTTTTCTGCATAACTTGTGCTGTTGTTCACAACAATCCTTATATGAATCGTTGTATATAAGTTGAGTAAATAACAAGTCTAAATTTTTTTACCATGTCCCGTTAAAAAAAATGGAAAAGGATTTTTACGTACCACTTTGGTGCATAATATTTACACACAATAAGACTCATTAATAGGACATATGCAAAGTGTTGTGCATCAAACACTTCATTAAAAAAAAAAAAAAAAAAAAAAAATTATGCACAAAATTTCAACTCGTGTAACCCTGCATTTACTGTTACCACCTTAACCGCTATCTTTATTGCCACACTGATACTATTAGTGGTGAAAATCAAACCCTACCTTATACTGACATGACTAGACAATAACAAAAGAGAAGTGCTACACTTATCAAATTTTTGTCCATTTTTGTAATTTTAAGTACTATATAATTTTTGCTAAGACTAAGTTTTCTTTTTATTCTATCGCAACACATCAGTGTCAAAGCAAAACTAATAAAAAATATCTACACTTTGTTATAGGAAATGCTTTACTTTTCAAATACATATTATTTGAAAATCAACTTTTATAAAAAAATAAAATAAAATGATAAGTGTAGCACTTCCCATAGGTAGGTCAATCCATTATTTTTCTGGTAGACTGGATCATGGTCCCTTTCATTTTACTTAAAATGAAAAAGAATTGTTTTATAGTCTAAATTAGATTTAATGGTGTATATTTTGTTACGTTATTTAATAATGTGACACTATATACATTTATTAAATAAAATAAAACAAAATTCAAACCATGAAATAATTTCTTTTCATTCACATTAGCGATTGACTAATGTAGTGTTTACAAGGACGTAAAAAGATTGACTAACTAATCCATTATTTTTGCTAATCATGAAGCACAACAAGCATACGATTGGATACTTAATAATGCTTATGCAGGATGATAATTAAGAAAAACCAAACGAGGCACACACACCTCTTCAAGGATTATGGTCCTCTCCATTTCAAGTAAAATGGAGAAAAGCAATTTTATGGTCAAAAATTTATTTTATTGTACATAACAATATACATGATGCCAGGTGGTAAATATGTTACCACATCATTTAACAATTTTAACTAACGTGGCATTATGTACATTGTTAAATGTAATAAAATAAAATATTGAACATGAAATGGCATAATGCATGAAAAATGATCAAATCATTAACATTAGTCACATTAATTTACACATTGAGACACTAGTTTTAGCGTGCAAATTGAGCTTTGCCTTCGACTCGAGAAGGAAACACATATAAAGGAAGGGGGAAAACAAAAGCAAACCTAAATGCAAGAAAACAACGAGCGATTAAGGCAGATTCTTTGATGAGTGGCTCGGGAGGGGGTGATTTGCCCCCTCTTCCCCATATATATATATTCAGTCTTCCTCCTCTTCACCATCTTCAGGCAGCCCAGTATCATCTCCAATACCTTCAAGCAGTTTGTCAACGTCCTCCCCTAGCTCCAGCAACCTTGAACTTAATTTTTCAACCCTGCTCTGTTCTTGCCCAAGGCACACAAGCAAATCATTCAGTTCTGCCTCGCTCTCCTTCTGGGCTTCTTCCCGTGCTTCGGCCTTTATTGCCTCAACATCTGAAAATGTTGAGGCCTCTCCACTCTTCAAAGCTGTCACTTCCTTTTCCAAATGGAAGTTGGCCTGTTCAAGACTGTTGTAAGCGTCGGATAGGCTCTTCAGATCAGATTCCATCTTCCCAGCTAAGTTTTGATACATGGACGCCTCTGATTCGATCTGTGCTTTCTCTGCTTTCAGCATCTCCAACCGTTGAGATGTTTCTTGAAGATCTCTCCGGAGTGTCTCCACCTGGACCCTATCCAAGCCCCCACTCACTCTCTGCCCAGGCTGGGAAGAACCTCCTCCACCCGTTTTTGCGAGGTCCTCAGCCAAAAGTGCATTTCGACTAAGAAGGTCCTGAAAGATGAGAGAAAGGGAAGAAGAAAAGTAGGTCCAATTTAGTCCCGTATATGCTAAATATGCATAATGAAGTGCAGTTCTACAGAAATCTTTCAGCACCAGTCATCCATTTGACAAACAAAAGAGAGTAACCTATGGCTGATTTATATTACTATCCTACTGGTATTCTTCCCATTATTATGTGATGCTTTGCAGAAGAATAATATTATAAAGAATAGAAAAGCATGAGTTGTACATAGAACAATACCTGTATCTCAGAGCACTGCTTCTCCACAAATGCTTTCAGCCTTTTGATATACTCTCCATCACTTTCACCAGTTCTCTGCTCCAATTCTGCTGGCACCACTGCCACCTTGCTCTTTGGGTGACTGTAGACCTCAACAATGCTTTCTCTGATATCTGCCTCCAAACTCTTAACAAGGTTCACAAATTGATCATCAAAGATTGCTGAAAGAATTGGATGATCCACATCTTTCTGATCAAACGAATCATTCTCCTCAACATCTTCAATCTCTGCCAAACTAGCAGCAGTAGATCTTGTCAATGGTTTACGACGCTGAGCTGACTTTGCAGAGGTAAAAAGGAAGCTTTTCTGCATCTCATCGAACTTCAAGAAGTATGATGTAAGCCCGAGTTTCTGGTTTATTGTATCAACTACTGCAAGAGCATTCTTTCCATTATCATTGGATTTATTGTAAATCACACATTCTCCCAAGAGAACTGCTGCCAAACCCCTTGTGCACACTGTTACAGATGAGTTTGATACCAACTCGAGCAGATACGTAAGGTGAGGACGTGAATCTAGGAAGCAATGCACTGCACTAGGGCAATCAGCTAGCCATGTGACCAGCAATTTCAAGATGATTGGTTGAACATACAGATCTCCTGATGTCCTTGATTTTCCATCTTTATTTTTCATAGAAGAAGCAAGAGCCATGTATTTTACCATTCGGTGCATTAGTGGCTCTGGCACTCCTAGGGATGGCATCGGTTCCTCAAGTTCAATTCGTAAAACCTGAAAAGTTTCTAATAAGATTAGATAAACATAAGTGAAGGGTCGTTTTTTTCCCATCCAAAGAAGTTTTAACAAAGAAAACAAAATTCCTTGGTTTTCCTTTTGTTTTTCTTGACACTTCTCCTTTTCAATAGCTTAAGTGCAATAGTCATCTTCACCCTCTAGTGACACAGATTTACCAACCTCAAAACTTTATATCCCATGCAGAAACATATTTTCTTTTAATGGTCAATGCCTTACAAGGTGGAAAGCAAAGAGACCAATGGTGAGAGGTAAATAAAGTTCAACAGTAAGGCTAAAGGTGCATACCATTTTAAAGAATTTATATTAAGTTCTGCAGCTATCATATAAAGTATGAAGGATAGTTAGCCCCAACTAGAACCAATTTATCATGCAATCATAATGGAATAGATGAAAGAAATAAAAGTTAACATAGAAATATCATTAAATTTTACAGTAGTTAAGTATAAATGGTGATGAAGGAACCTATTATCATATTTGTTTAGCCAAAAAAAATTACATTTTCTATTATCCTTTTAAGAAACAAATAATTAGTAACAGAAATCAATATGTCTCAATCCAATGCAATCATTCTCCATATAACTTTTAATCTCACGACAATAATTTTTTTTTTCTTTTGTTAGGTGTAAGAAGTACTAAATCACAAAAAGTGATGCACCCATGTACATGAGTATACAAAAGATACATCTGTTAATCATACTAGCACTAACTGCAAGAGAAGAAGGAAATGTGATCGCTTACCCTTTCCTTGCACTGGAAATTGTCCTTCAATACATGAGAAAGAACACTAGCAGCTCTGCAACAAGTCTGCACTTCAAAATATTAGCTAGACAGTTCTCACATAGCAAGCACCCAAAATAAAAGCCTAAGTTCTATTAGTGCTCATAAAAAGATCGTAATCTTTGTACATAAAGATTAGATGATCTGACAATTCAGCTAGTACTAGTTTTGTATTTAGAACTTATGTTAAATTACTAAAGAATCACATTACCTCAAGATCACCATCATTTTCACTCAATGTAAGACCGCGCAATAGCATGCTGCAGGAGAAAAACACTTTTAAGGTTTATTCATCAAAAGTAGCCTTTTCAAACTTAAAATGAAAAGAATGTGATGATCAATGTTTAATTCATGTAAGATAATCTAATATACTGACCAAACTCAAAACAGAGAAATCAAAGGTAAAATGCAATCCTCAATGCACACAGAACAGACAAACCTTCCAAATGACATGTTCACATCCTCCTCAAGGGGAGCTTGAGTCATTGAATGTGGCTGAGGAGTTAATGTGGATGCTAACATTGTTTGGCCATCGGCATTTTTCTGATTCAAATGAGATGGAACAAACAAACAAAAGCAAATTAAAACGAAGCTTACACATACAAGGTCAAGAAGCAATAATGTACAAAACAAAATCTTATAAAATACGCAACCTCACAAAAGTTCTTAAAAATATAATCAGCTGCAATAAACTCTTGCATACTAGACGTCCGCAAAAGGATTCGAAGAATTGAGTTCATAGCAGGTTCTACTTGTGGCTCCGTTCCAAGAACTTTGCTTGCAAGGATATCAAGATTCTTGGGATGTCCAGCAATCAGATCACCAATGCATCTTAATGCCTGATAAAGTGAATAAACCAAAAAGAGTAATACAGAGATCTACCTTCGTACTCCCTCATAATCAAACAATAGCCTATTAAAGTCACCATCGTATGTTAAAAAAAAAACATGGAGGTGAAAATGCAATCCACCAAACAAACACAAAAATAATTGACGCTATGCTACTGCAACTGCCAAATGAGAAGGCCCATCATATGGACATCATCTGCAATATCCTTCCATTTTATAAGTAACAAGGTAGTGGAAATTCAAAACAGAAGTCTAAATGCCTACTAAAGTGTAATATCGCATCTTTTAATTCTCTCTATATGTGATGTGTATCTGTCGAAGTCTGTGTGTGTGTGTGTGTGTGTGTGTGAGAGAGAGAGAGAGAGAGAGAGAGAGGGAGAGAAGAGCATTCAGAATAGTCATCGTACCGCACAACGGACAGCTACTGGTGCCCACTGGCTTTCAACACCCAACATCAGAAGATGATCCAATACTTTATTCTACAACCAATGCACAAAATGCAGGATAAGATACAGCCAAAAGAATGATCTAAGGCACTAACTGTAGCAGATACAGAGTTAGTAAGAAACCTGAACCAACGATGTTTTATTTGTTAGCTTATTCGCATCTTTTCCAGGATCAGCCTCTGGACCTCCCATCATTAACAAATTAATGGTTTCCAATGCACTGAGTAGAATAATTGTCTACTGGCATGGCGTTTGTTTCGAGGACAAGAAGAAAAACCAGTAAGGCTTCTGTGGCAGCATATCCAAAGGTCTATGACATAGATTTATATACATTTGAGTATCTAACCTTTTGTTGGGTGAAACTGTAAGTACTTCCCCGTAGTTTCAAAATTGATACCAAGGGGTCAAATCCCATAGTTTCCCTAAGTAGTATCTGAACCACACTTAAAAAATTAGCAGCAGGAAAGAACCTCATGCATAAATAATAAGACAGCAGAGGCTGCAAACCTGATTAGATGCGTTACTCCGGAGAAGATTGTTCAACAATTCAAGACAGTCCTGCACAGTTACATGTACGATAGTTTTTTAACCAAGATATTCATAAAATTTTCAATTGCTTGTAAAGAAAAGTAGAACTGAATGGAGGAATAACTAAACACCCATGGAAGCTTTGATTAATGACCATTTTTTCTTCTGAGTTCTGACACAGACAAAAATTCTTGAAAATGGACCTTAAAGGCACGAGGATATGGCTCTGTTTATTCTAACAAATTCTCTACAAAGAATAAACTTCCTTCTCTACATTTAAGTGTGTGTCTGAGCAAGTAGAATCATAGAGAAAGCAAAATCATGATGATAGATGACCAATGTCTTTCAATATGTTTTCTCCTCACCGTTATTAATGAATTGACATCACTTATCAATATATATATATATATATGTGTGTGTGTGTGTGTGTGTGTGTGCGCGCGCTTTCTCCTCACCTAAATATTTAACTAGTACTTGGCAGATGAGCAACATAATAAGTAACCAAGAGGACTGCCAAAAGATAATATAGAGCATGCGGCTGTCAATCTCAAAAAAAAAAAAAAGTGCTGAAACCAAAATTCTCCTTCACTTGGGCAACAAGTAGAATCATAACTATAGAAATCCATGATGAACTAAAGTGTTTGGAACAAAATCTAACATTGATGGATATGGTTGATTAGTTTTATCATATAAAGAGCTGTCTCATTTAGCTAGCAAATTAGTAATACAAATTAGAGGCATTTTTTTTCTTTTTCGTATTGAAAAGTAATAAGAATGAGAGGTGTTAAGCTTTTTATTTTTATCATCCTGGCGTCGAGCTATTTTTCGCAGGACCTCCCCGACAGTATCGTCACCGCAGTAGAGTTTAACCACCAAGTTCGGGATGGATTGGTGTGGTTCCTCTACGCCTAGGACACCAGAATATCGAACCATGAACGAAGAAAGGCATGAGAGAAAAGCATATTGGCTAGTGATTGTGAGGCCCAATTCTTGACTGGAGGGGATACCAAAGGCCTCTGCCCTGCCCTCCCTCTAACCTCTGTTATAACTTTATCGATGAAGCTCATTTAGTAATCCAAGACAAGCAGCTCAACTTATTCACATAAAAAGAAAGAGTACTAAATATGAAATACCAAAAAGAAGTTTCAATTGTAGAAGCCCAACCAATCAAAGCTGCCAGTATAAACAAATGGTTTTCAACAAACAAACAAGAACAAGTTGATTAAACTATCATTATATAATGAGTAATGAATCACCTGCACAACGACACCACCTTCTGAACCTCCTTCCTCTTTGATGATGCTGAAAATCTTCTCGAAAGCACCTTCAAATACCACAATTTTTTGAATCTCCTAAAATCACAAAACTATTTTACTTAGAAAGGAAATAAAACACAGTGCAGGTTCAACAGAATAATTAAATGAAGAAGTAAAAGGAAAATCTTACCTCAGCTTCACGGGTCAAATACGTAAGCAACAGTAAGGCCTCATTTCGAATGACCTAAAACAACCACAATCATTTTCAATAAAAGTACAAAGCCAAACCATTGAAGATATGTTGGTGTTCCCTTTACATAAAGTAATACAGCAGCCAAAATTTTAAAGGTTTCCAGCAAGTTATATTTTAAAGTGAAAGTGTAATAGACAGAAATTGTAAATGGAAAAATCAGCTCGGGAGGTTATGTAAAAATTTAATTTTTCCTACCAAATGAGATCACACCTAAAAGCTTCTATTGTGGAGAAATATGCCTATGATGAAGCTAAACTATAAATTTGAGAAGAAGAAAAAAGTAGCATGAGCAAGATCCCATGAACATGTTTTCTACCTCACGATCCATTAGCATATCCATCAACCGAGTTATACCACGAGGAATGGTCAGAATGGCTTCCTGTAACCTGAAGAGGAACTCAGAAAACCAGCACAACTTAAAAGAATCCAAAAGCTAAGGCACAAAGGCAAGATAGTAGCTAAAAAACTAATACCTATTTGGAGAATTTGTGAGGAGCGCTGTCAAAAGTTGAAGAGTATAATATCGTACATAGAAATCCTCCTCCGACTGTCAAAACACCCAAGAAAAAGAAAAATGAAAAAGATCATGCAGCTATATGCATAAAGCAAGCAGAAAAAGCATAAACCAGCCAAATGCAATTAACAACATTTTCATGATGATCCAAAATTTAACCCTTTAAGTTCTCACCAACAAACTTAGAAGAAGAGAAATGCTGTCTGCTTCTCTGGAAAGCAAATCAGTGTTCATTAAAGCTGGTTGAACCTCATTCTTTGGCCCTTTTGCATGCTCAATAGGAGTCAGGGCACCAACAAGAGTTTCTAGAGCACCTCGAACCTGGCACAAATAGAATGGATGAACTCACCGTCTTACTCAGTCTTGGAACATGATAAAACTAAAGAGCATTTGTTCAGAATGGAATATTCATAAAGTCATAGAAGAAGGAATAGGATATAACAACCAATATTGCAGACTAAGCAATTAAACACACTGCAGTAAGAGTGGATTATTATTCATCAGCAATAATAACAATAATAATAAAGGGGGAAAATGCTCCAAAGGTCTTTGAGGCTGAGGTATGACTTTTTATCAAATCACTCCCTAAGGTTTAAATTTTATCGATTTATTCCCTAAACTTTCAATTTTTATCATATAGATCCCTTTGTCTACCTTCCGTTAAATTTATAACGGTGCCGCCACATCATACTCAATTAGAACCCTTTAATGAAAAAAATTACAAGTATAAATACATATTCTAGAAGAAAAAAAAAAAAAAAAACCTGAGGTTGCAGCCACACCAAGCGATGGGGTATGACATTTTATCAAATCACTCCCTAAGGTTTAAAATTTATTGGTGTACTCCCTAAAGTTTCAATTGTTATCAAACAGATCCTTTTGCTACCTTCCATTAAATTTATAACGGTACTACCACGTCATACCCAATCAGAAGGTAACATGTGTCCCATTTAATAAAATAAAAAAATAAAACACCAATGGTGGGGTGGCCGCTCGGGCCACCCCTAGAGGTGGGGGTGGCCAGCACAGCCATGGGCAAATGGGGGTGGCTCGAGTGGTCACCCCACCTATAGTGTTTTTTTTTAATATATACGTAATTTTAATTTTTTTTATTAAAGGGGACACGAGTCGCTTTCTAATTGGATATGACATGACAACACAGTTAGAAATTTAATGGAAGGTGGACGGAAAAATCCATTTGATAACAATTGAAACCTTAGGGAGTAAATCAATAAAATTTAAACTTCAGGGATTGATTTGATAAAAAGTCATACCTCAAAAACCTCTAGAGCATTTTTTCCAAAAAAAAAACAGAGCAGAGAAAAAAGCCTTACGTCCCACTTAATCAGTTTCCACTAATGGCCACAAAAGAGCTTCAGCAGAGCAAAATATCTGATTCTCCATCAAGACAGCTGGAGAACCATCTCAATTATCTGAATGCTCTTAGAAAGTGGAATATTTCTTTTTTTCTTTGTAAGTAGATTGTGGAATACTTCAAAAAGGACTTATAAAATTATAGTCGAGTATTTTCTTCACAACCTCTGTCCATGTTCAGAACCAAAATCTGTACGGTTCCTCTATCATGGTCATAAGTGGTATTTTCATAAAATATAGCATATTAGAATTTTGGCAATCAATTCGAGGAAAAAGGCTAACCCTAACTAGAGGAAACCAAAAGATGAATTTACGAAAAGAAATATGGATCAGGCCATTGGGTTTTGCCTAACTGTAGAATTTAACCATTAAACCATAAAATGTTTCAGCATAGAAGACAGCTGATACTGAAGAACATATCAGAATAGTTTTTAAACTACCTAAACCTCAATATTCAAGGCCTTACAAGAAACTTTATATCAGGAAGCTGGGCAAAACTGGAAGTCACAGTTCAGTTTTCACTCTCTTTCTCCTAAATGGAGAACTTCATACGTAATTTTTTGAGTGATGAAATTGAACTAAGAACAGGAAGAAAAAGAAATTACAAGTACAAATATGAAGGAAAGAAAGAACTGCCACCATTTCAACATCATCACGTTCTTCCTTTAAGACCCCCATAATTACAGGGAACCCTGAAAAAGTAAACCAAATATATTATACATTGCTATCATAGCACAAAGACTAACCCACTTTATCAAAAAAGAGAGAAGCATTCACCCATTGCACCAAATGCTAGCTGGGCAGCTGGACTTTCCGCTACAACAGACTGAAGCTCAATCATAGCACTCCTCCTGTCTTCTGCCAGTTGACCATTGCTT
This sequence comes from Alnus glutinosa, assembly GCF_958979055.1. Classification (NCBI taxonomy): domain Eukaryota; kingdom Viridiplantae; phylum Streptophyta; class Magnoliopsida; order Fagales; family Betulaceae; genus Alnus; species Alnus glutinosa. The sequence goes on along the minus strand of NC_084887.1, from coordinate 37,031,057 downwards.
ATACGGTTGAGCAACCGCTCAACATAGCTAGCAATATAAAGCACACAGTGGATTGATTACATAAGCAAATACTTCCCCAGTATATAATATTGCATAGTGATGATAAAAATGGATGGTCCAAATTTCTAATCAAAAGCATGAAAATAAGTAACGAAGCAAAGAAGGATGTACGAAATGAAATTGAAAGAAAGGCAAAAGGTAGCAACTAAATTGATTTGAGCAAAGAATACAATACAAAACAGGCTACCAGCTCCATAAACCAGCCAAATGCATATTTCTTGAAAACTGCTGACCAGAACCACCACCCATTCTAATGAGATAATACATTATTTTCCAATGTATATAAGCCTACCTCACCAAGGCAAGGCCCTTCGAACCCACCCTTGGAGAGTAAACCTTGGATACATGACCCCACCCACCGCCAGAACAAGATCCGTGCATAAGATAATCCAGGAGAACTCCCAATGCAGAACCGAGAATGTCCAAGTCTACGGCTCATCCTAAGCCTTCAGACATATTACATGGACAATATCTCTCCTAACACTAATGAAGCACCAACAGCAACACAGGAATACAAATATTCGATCAAACAAATATAATATGAGAAGGCAAAGCATATCTGAGTCAAAGAGTATGTTTGCGATTTTAAACGAAATCGTGGAAAGTGTATCATTTGGGAATGCATTTTTAAAAAATTGAGGTTTAAAAATATAGAAAAATCTACGATTTCAAATCGTAGGCAAGGGAGTGCATTTTTAAAAAGCGCACAATTTTAAAGGTTAAACTACAATTTTAAAGGTAAAATTGTGATTTTACAAATGCTTAACTGCGTTTTTAAAAATTGTTTTTTCAAACTGCACGTTTTGAAATCACTATTTTTTAAATCGCACATTTTGAAACTGCAAATCCTTATATATATATTATGTATAACAAGTTCTTCTAGAATTAGCTTTGACTGGCAGGAAAGAAAGAGTCGAAGCGCATCTGAGTTGCATACACTTTATTCAAACTCATAAATATCACGACTACAGAAGAGAAAATTACCTGTCTTCATTTGAAGCAGAATTCTCATTTCCAAAAACAAGCCCAACAACCCCCTGCATGATAATTTGTAGCTTAATTACAAACAAATATAAAATACAAAGCACAAATACCATTGACGATATCTATTCAATCATACATTGACTCAAAATAAATGGGAATGCCCCACTAACCAAAAGACATCCCTCTATAGAACCCAAAAACCTATGCTTGCCCACGACTTGAAATACAGTAAAATCATACGATTGAGAGAGAAAGTAAACAACCAATCATGAATTTATTACATCTCATTCAAGACTTTTCTGCCCATGATACTAAGAGAAATTCAATCATTTATAGTAACCAGTAATCTTATAGACAAAATCATCAGCTAATTAACATGCTATAGAAGGGGGAAAAAAATGATAAGACCTAATCGTAGAATAGCCAAAGAAAAATACGAAAAGGAAAAACTAAAACATCTAAATATTATGATTACTTATTCATTGTGTTAAATTTACATCCTGTAGAACATGCATTACAAATTTAGGCTTGGAAGTTTGATAATAAATGTGATATTACAGCAATAATCAAAATTAAACTGTAGAGAGAGAGAGAGAGAGAGAGAGAGAGAGAGAGAGAGAGAGAGAGAGAGAGAGAGAGGTGACCTTATAACCAGACACCAAATCCATCTTCCTAGGTCACCAAATTGTTAGAAAATCCTGAAAAAAAAGAAAAAAGAAAAAAGAAGGCCCAAAGATTTCAAACAATCTTATTCAAATCAAAATCGAGAAGACAATCATGGATTATTAGATTTTTTACCAAAAAAAAAAAAAAAAAGCTCACAGAAAACACAAACTAAAGAAACGAAACCCTAAATTGAAAGTTCCTTAGTAATGCAGGGAAATTAGCACTCAAAAATTACTCGCTTGCGATGATAATCGATTAAAGTGATCAAAACGAAGCGTAAAGATCTTACTGTGCTTTGCTTTCACGTCGTTTTGAATGACAGGTTTTGTTTCCAATTCGCGTATTCGAGCTTTGACCTCAGACGCAAGCCACAGAGCTCGCCAAAATTAACGTTGCTGTCGCTGATGAGTAAACCGGCGAACCGAGAGAACTTGGTAAGCTTGCTTGTGTCGGATCACGAATTTAGATCGGGCCTTTCCATGTGGGCTTAACATTTTTTTATTTTTTTATTTTTGGATCCATTGGAGTTCTAGGGTATTTTCAGTACCACAATAAACTTTACCAACCCGTACGGATTGGCCCATTGATTAGAACGTCAGGATGACATGTAAACTCGGACACCCGGGTTTACCTGATTCGCAGATATTGCGGGTATGGTTGTGTATCCGTGGTTATCCAAGACCTTCGATCATATGAGAGGTTGGGTCGTTGAGGTCTTTGGATCAGGAGCAAGTGCAATTAACTGCTAGAAGGTGGTGGGATTCACTTGTTCGAAGCAGGTGCTCTCGATGTGGGAAACGGATCCTCTAATGTTCAAATGAATCGAAGATTATTCAGATCCTTATAGTGTAGGGGTATTTTTATCTTTTCATAATTTTTTGGACAAAAATGAATGTACACTAAAAGGAACTGAATACTCTCAAGTTCATTTGAACCGAAGAAGATCTTGGTTGCTCGATGTGAGGCATACAAGCACCGAATTGAACCCGATTCCTAAGAACTTTATGGGCTTTTTTATGTTTTGCCATGAAGTTAGGCAGCCCTTTTCGCATGGGCTTGATTTTTTCTTTTTTCTTTTTTTCCTTTTTTTGAGGTTCATTGGTGTCCTTTTTATTTAAGGCCTTTCAAGAGAAATCCACATCCAATCATGGCGGGTATCTTATATCCAAATGGTCTATTAACGGGTGTGGGATGGTGTATATTCAACAAGCAAATTTGCATGAAAGGCCTTATTAGCATTTGGGCTGGGGAACAATTGATAGTATTGAAGCCCATGGTAGAGGGCTTAATGGACAATCATCTGATGGAAGCCCATCCCCAAAATCATCCATCTCTACACACTTTTCGTTGTCTACTCATCCCCTCCATTTCAAATACCCATTCCCATTTAATGTATTTGACGGTCAAGATTAGATTTTACATTTAATGGTCTATATACAGCAAAATAAAATGACTCTTTCTCAATTTAAAGTGAAATGAAAATAATCCCATTCTTGGCCGAACGCAGTCAACTAACACTGCTGACAACAATGGTCTCCCCCTATTTTCCAACCCTTGTCCTTTAACATATCACAATAATGGTCGAGACTCCTAAGGGGGACCAATAATTAATGAGATGGATGCATGTGTACTAATTTTTCTATATACAGATTTGAGAGAAATCGACATTTTGAAGAGACTCCAAGATATCATTCATCTAAAAGCTGGATGCATGTGTACTAGTTTTTCTGTACACAGATTTGAAGGAAATCGACATTTTTGAGAGACTTCAAGATATCACTCATCTAAAAGCTGGATGCATGTGTACTAGTTTTTCTGTATACAGATTTGAAGGAAATCGACATTTTTTAGAGACTCCAAAATATCACTCATTTAAAAGCTGGATGTATGTGTACTAGTTTTTCTATATACAGATTTGAAGAAAATCGACATTTTGGAGAGACTTCAAGATATCACTCATCTAAAAGCTGGATGCATGTGTACTAGTTTTTCTGTATACAGATTTGAAGGAAATCGACATTTTGGAGAGACTCCAAGATATCACTCATCTAAAAGCTGGATGCATGTGTACTGGTTTTTCTGTATACAGATTTGAAGGAAATCGACATTTTTGAGAGACTCCAAAATATCACTCATTTAAAAGCTGGATGTATGTGTACTAGTTTTTTTATATACAGATTTGAAGGAAATCGACATTTTGGAGAGACTCCAAGATATCACTCATCTAAAAGCTGGATGTATGTGTACTAGTTTTTCTATATACAGATTTGAAGAAAATCGACATTTTGGAGAGACTCCAAGATATCACTCATCTAAAAGCTGGATGCATGTGTACTAGTTTTTCTGTACACAGATTTGAAGGAAATCGACATTTTTGAGAGACTTCAAGATATCACTCATCTAAAAGCTGGATGCATGTGTACTAGTTTTTCTGTACACAGATTTGAAGGAAATCGACATTTTGGAGAGACTCCAAGATATCATTCATCTAAAAGCTGGATGCATGTGTACTAGTTTTTCTGTACACAGATTTGAAGGAAATCGACATTTTTGAGAGACTTCAAGATATCACTCATCTAAAAGCTGGATGCATGTGTACTAGTTTTTCTGTATACATATTTGAAGGAAATCAACATTTTTGAGAGACTCCAAAATATCACTCATTTAAAAGCTGGATGTATGTGTACTAGTTTTTCTATATACAGATTTGAAGAAAATCGACATTTTGGAGAGACTCCAAGATATCACTCATCTAAAAGCTGGATGCATGTGTACTAGTTTTTCTGTATACAGATTTGAAGGAAATCGACATTTTGGAGAGACTCCAAGATATCACTCATCTAAAAGCTGGATGCATGTGTACTAGTTTTTCTGTATACAGATTTGAAGGAAATCAACATTTTTGAGAGACTCCAAAATATCACTCATTTAAAAGCTGGATGTATGTGTACTAGTTTTTTTATATACAGATTTGAAGGAAATCGACATTTTGGAGAGACTCCAAGATATCACTCATCTAAAAGCTGGATGTATGTGTACTAGTTTTTCTATATACAGATTTGAAGAAAATCGACATTTTGGAGAGACTCCAAGATATCACTCATCTAAAAGCTGGATGCATGTGTACTAGTTTTTTTGTATACAGATTTGAAGGAAATCGACATTTTTGAGAGACTCCAAAATATCACTCATTTAAAAACTGGATGTATGTGTACTAGTTTTTCTATACACAGATTTGAAGGAAATCGACATTTTGGAAAGACTCCAAGATATCACTCATCTAAAAGCTGGATGCATGTGTACTAGTTTTTCTGTATACAGATTTGAAGGAAATCGACATTTTGGAGATACTCCAAGATATCACTCATCTAAAAGCTGAATGCATGTATACTAGTTTTTCTGTATACAGATTTGAAGGAAATCGACATTTTTGAGAGACTCCAAAATATCACTCATTTAAAAGCTGGATGTATGTGTACTAGTTTTTTTATATACAGATTTGAAGGAAATTGACATTTTGGAGAGACTCCAAGATATCACTCATCTAAAAGCTGGATGTATGTGTACTAGTTTTTCTATATACAGATTTGAAGAAAATCGACATTTTGGAGAGACTCCAAGATATCACTCATCTAAAAGCTGGATGCATGTGTACTAGTTTTTCTGTATACAGATTTGAAGGAAATCAACATTTTTGAGAGACTCCAAGATATCACTCATCTAAAAGCTAGATGTATGTGTACTAATTTTTCTGTATACAGATTTGAAGGAAATCGACATTTTGGAGAGACTCCAAGATATAATTAAAGGACATAAATTTCCTACAAACCAGTAGGTAGGAAATTTAATACAACTCACATATAAGATTGACATGCGTCCCTTAACATGTGAGAATCACATGTTGTTTTAATAGCAAGTGCTTCTTGTAAGAATTCAATATCCCACAGACCTGACACATAAGACAACTTATTAGACTCGATCTTAATGTGGTTAATTAATCATCCTTTATTAATTGTTAGTTAATGGTTAATTAATACACCTTAATAAAGTGTTGGTTAATTAACTACGAGAAGTTAATGTTTCTTATTAATTAATTATAACTTTAATGGAAAGTAGAATTAATGGTAAACGAACAAATGTTAAACTCGTATAAACTTGGCTCGACTCGACTTGAGCTTAATTGTTACCGCTCGAACTCGGCTCGAGCTCGTGATGAATGAGTTCGAGATCGGCTCGGGCTCGTGATGAATGAGCTCGAGCTCGGTTCTGACTCGCTTGAGCTCGGCACTGGCTCGCTCGAGCTCGGCTCATTTACACCCCTACTTTCGATCATATGAGAGGTTGGGTCGTTGAGGTCTTTGGATCAGGAGCAAGTGCAATTAACTGCTAGAAGGTGGTGTGGGATTCACTTGTTCGGAGCAGGTGCTCTCGATGTGGGAAACGGATCCTCTCATGTTCAAATGAATCGAAGATTATTCAGATCCTTATAGTGTAGGGGTATTTTTATCTTTTCATAATTTTTTGGACAAAAATGAATGTACACTAAAAGGAACTGAATACTCTCAAGTTCATCTGAACCGAAGAAGATCTTGGTTGCTCGATGTGAGGCATACAAGCACCGAATTGAACCCGATTCCTAAGAACTTTATGGGCTTTTTTATGTTTTGCCATGAAGTTAGGCAGCCCTTTTCGCATGGGCTTGATTTTTTCTTTTTTCTTTTTTTCCTTTTTTTGAGGTTCATTGGTGTCCTTTTTATTTAAGGCCTTTCAAGAGAAATCCACATCCAATCATGGTGGGTATCTTATATCCAAATGGTCTATTAACGGGTGTGGGATGGTGTATATTCAACAAGCAAATTTGCATGAAAGGCCTTATTAGCATTTGGGCTGGGGAACAATTGATAGTATTGAAGCCCATGGTAGAGGGCTAAATGGACAATCATCTGATGGAAGCCCATCCCCAAAATCATCCATCTCTACACACTTTTCGTTGTCTACTCATCCCCTCCATTTCAAATACCCATTCCCATTTAATGTATTTGACGGTCAAGATTAGATTTTACATTTAATGGTCTATATACAGCAAAATAAAATGACTCTTTCTCAATTTAAAGTGAAATGAAAATAATCCCATTCTTGGCCGAACGCAGTCAACTAACACTGCTGACAACAATGGTCTCCCCCTATTTTCCAACCCTTGTCCTTTAACATATCACAATAATGGTCGAGGCTCCTAAGGGGGACCAATAATTAATGAGATGGATGCATGTGTACTAATTTTTCTATATACAGATTTGAGAGAAATCGACATTTTGGAGAGACTCCGAGATATCATTCATCTAAAAGCTGGATGCATGTGTACTAGTTTTTCTGTACACAGATTTGAAGGAAATCGACATTTTTGAGAGACTTCAAGATATCACTCATCTAAAAGCTGGATGCATGTGTACTAGTTTTTCTCTATACAGATTTGAAGGAAATCGACATTTTTGAGAGACTCCAAAATATCACTCATTTAAAAGCTGGATGTATGTATACTAGTTTTTCTATATACAGATTTGAAGAAAATCGACATTTTAGAGAGACTCCAAGATATCACTCATCTAAAAGCTGGATGCATATGTACTAGTTTTTCTGTGTACAGATTTGAAGGAAATCGACATTTTGGAGAGACTCCAAGATATCACTCATCTAAAAGCTGGATGCATGTGTACTAGTTTTTCTCTATACAGATTTGAAGGAAATCGACATTTTTGAGAGACTCCAAAATATCACTCATTTAAAAGCTGGATGTATGTATACTAGTTTTTCTATATACAGATTTGAAGAAAATCGACATTTTGGAGAGACTCCAAGATATCACTCATCTAAAAGCTGGATGCATATGTACTAGTTTTTCTGTATACAGATTTGAAGGAAATCGACATTTTGGAGAGACTCCAAGATATCACTCATCTAAAAGCTGGATGCATGTGTACTAGTTTTTCTCTATACAGATTTGAAGGAAATCGACATTTTTGAGAGACTTCAAAATATCACTCATTTAAAAGCTGGATGTATGTGTACTAGTTTTTCTATATACAGATTTGAAGAAAATCGACATTTTGGAGAGACTCCAAGATATCACTCATCTAAAAGCTGAATGCATGTGTACTAGTTTTTCTGTATACAGATTTGAAGGAAATCGACATTTTGGAGAGACTCCAAGATATCACTCATCTAAAAGCTTAAACTTATGGGTTTAAGCTCTATTATACTATATTAATCAATTATACTTTTGATATTTTTTTACATTTGTAAAATTCAATCTTTATACACTCACGTTTGTATACTCAAAATACAAAATTATTCCTGAAAATACAAAAACGGTTTTTACTATTATCTCGTATCCAAAGCCGGCTCAATAGGTAGGTCACTTAGGTCATTGCCCAAGGCCCCAAATAGAAGAGTAAAAAAAAAAGAATGTCTTCAAAATTAACTAAGAAGAAGAAGGCCTTAAATATTAGTTGATGAAAATTGTGAGTGCAGTTTGTGCTGTATAACCAAATAAAAATTTAATTAATAATTTTGCATCTCACAAAACAAGAATAATGTATTTTTATTTTTATTTTTATTTTTAAAAAAAAAAAAAACATTATAATCGGCTTAAGCCTCCCACATCAGAACACTTTTAACAAAAAAAAAAAAAAAAAAAACCTCCCTAAAATATATTAACAAACATACATATTCTATTATTCTTCAAGTTGACCGGCCATGCTCTTTGTGTAAGGGCAAGCGCAATTGGCAACATGCTGTGCAACTCCTTTACTTAATCACTAAGCATATATGGTATCGAAGGCTTGTTTCATGCACATACACATAGTACACAACTAGGTAGGCGATTTCATTAGATTGTTTAAAGTTTATTAATTGCTGATTAACAGTTGAAAGATATTGTTTAGTAACAGGACAGGGTGGCCATTGCTGTCCTAAACGACTTTGACATTCGTACTACGTTGTTAATTTACGGCATGACCTTTTATATTTGTTTGAGACAAAAACATATATAAAACGATCGAAAAGAAGCCAAAGCTGGGGGCGTAGATGTCCATATATATATATATATATATATATATATATATATATACATACAGCCGCCGGCGATGACCTCCACACAGTCTTTTGGTTCATTCCAATTGCTGCTTTCAAGATAAGATAAGCTGTTGACTTGTTGTATTAATTTGACGTCGAAGGTTTAGGAATATAGAAGAATACATTCATAATTGATTTGAAGACTACTATTATTTACTAAACTGCTGTATATGTAATATGGGTATGAATTGAGTTAATCAAAACAGTTTCTTGAAGTTGCTTGAACCTTCTCAAGATTATGAATCGTGGAAGCACACAAATAAGCCCTTCCAATTTGGTGGGTGATGGGATGATTGCGTAGAAAGACTCGGGGGGATGTAGGTGGGATTTATACAAATTCCGATGAACAAACGTATCCAATTAATTAGGCATAATGATGACTTAAGACGGTTGAGATTAATGTTGCGATGACTTCAGCTGTCTTGGACAGCACCACCTTGGGTTTTGGCTTGATTCAGAAATTAAGAGGTGTCGTAAAAAGGAGTTGATCCTCAGCGATGTTCTTAACATATGGCAATAGTAGCAACGACGACTGCCAAACAAGCAAGAGCAGTTTAATTTGTACATTTGTATGCGCTAAGCAAGTTCACGTGTCAGTGTTAGTTATGACCGTTGATTACGAGGCATTCATCTTATTCTTTCTGAGATTTTTTTTTTTTTTTTTTTTTTTTTTAAAAGAAAAGGTGCGAATGGATTTCGAGATGAATGTTAAAAGAGATTTGATTGTTGCATTACAAGCCTACAACACGGGCACAACAACTCCTCACATGAGGATTGACCTCACACACTGGGACACACCCTCATGTGAGGGGTTGTTGTGCCCGTGTCGTGGGCTTGTAGTGCAAGTAATATTTTCCATGTTTAAAATATATGATAAGATAGGGGGTTTGATTACATTTAAAATTATTCAAATTGTTTGTAAAGTTTTAGAAATAAGAACGGACAGAAATTCTTTACGAACCAACCAGTTTGTAGAAAACTCATACAAACTAACTTTTAAAAGCGACATGTGTTATTTAAGCTATTAAAAAAGCATGTGAGAAGCACATACAATTAAAAAAATTGAAAAATGTTACAAAAACACTCATTACACACTCAAGCCTCTCACATGGGGTGGGACCCAAACCACATGGGTCACACTCATGTGAGATGGTGGGTGTATAAGGGGTGTGTAATGAATGTTTTTTATCTTTTCCTTAAAAAAAAAAAAAAAAAAAAAAAAAAAAAAAAAAAAACAAGTATTTCTCACGTGCAAATAATACATGTCACTGTTAAAAATTAGTGTGTATGAAATTTTTTACAAACCAATTTGTAAAAAATTTCTGTCAAATGAAACTTTGTACAAAATTTAAGTTATTAAAAGCAAATTGGGCAAATCCGATGAAACCCCTATGTTATATAACCTAAGCCCTAGAAAAAAAATAATAATTAAATAAAAAAAAAAAAAAGAGCCTTTTGTGTGGCAGTTTAGGACCTTTTTAATTTCACTTGTATTATTTAGATTTTATTTATTGCATTTTAGGATCTATATCTATATAGTATTACATCATTTTTTTTTATAAAAAAATATATATATTAAAAAATCACGATCCTTAAGATTAACCAACACATTTGCATGAATCTGTAGGATACAATTATGAAATATGTAAGGTGGGAATCTCATTCATCCCCAAAAAAACAAAAAAGAGTGGGATCTTACTTTATATATATATAATCCAATCATCATGCGGTGCCCATTCGTCCATAGTTGCAATATAATGGCCACCCTTTGAGAAAAAGATTATCAAAGCTTAAAAGACCACGGAGTGGGGGTCTCTCGTGGACCACCTTCTCGAAGGTGAGGTTGGGTTGCGGGAATTCCACCACCACCCATAGAGCTATATATTTCTTCAATTTTATTTTATTTTATTTTTTCTCTTTTTTCTTTTTGATTTTTAAGTGATATCATGTTGATGGGGGCAAGAATGGGGTTGTGTGGCGTGGAACTGTTAATTTTTTAATATAATATAAGTGGAAGGAGTAAAACAATAGATATAAAAGTATTTCTAGTGAGGAGTAATGCTACACATCATCCCCTTGTCTTCCTTTTGTCCCCCCAAAATTGATGTGGCTCTTAAAATCACCATTAAATTTTTGATATATCACTCTTGGATTTTGATCCAATGATAATTTTAAGAGCCACATCAATTTTGGGATGACAAATGGATGATGTGTAGCATTACTCTTTTGATAAAGGAAAAATGTTATTTTGCATTATTCTCAATGTACTCAACTAATGGAATATATTCAATTCACCTTTAATGACATAAAGGTCATTAAAATCCACATTGCCTGTCTGTCTTCTACAAGATGTACCTATTTTTATTTTGCCCTCCCAACAAAAGGTACCCCCCAATAGGAAGATGCGTTTCATTCCCCAAACTTGGAATACTTTACTTAATTGATTAAATAATGCTTTTATATCCTTAATTAACAATGAGCAAAAATAACAATCTTACTCAAGAAGGTTATTGATCTTAGCGAGACACTTATATTGATTCGGCCACGTTCTAATTCATCATGTTATATAAATTTGGCAATTCGATCTATAAAATTGTCATATATTCCTCTAAATTAGGTTTTTCCGTTCGACCCAATTTAATGTTTTGTAATTGGTCGTTCACGTAATGTGATTTGTTTATACCTAAGCATATAAGATAGTGGCCCAAGCCTAATTTTATACCATCTCCCAGGAAGATAGAGAGTGAACCATCCGTCCATCCCTGTCATATAAAAGAGCCAAACATGAAACATGGTTGCCATTATATTTATACGGACCAACTTTATTTATTGTAACAGAGAATATGCTTTCTGTATTCTGAGTTTTCGTCTAAACCCTAAAAACAAAAACATGCTCGCAGGTGAACTTTCTAGGAAGCTGCGTACGAACCCCACTCACTCACTCCGCTGGGGTTCCATTGGCATCAATGTTTTATGTTCGTCCCTCCGGTTAATTATACTTTCCACCCAATAACAACGTGCCACGTGGAGGTTTTTAAAGTAGAGTTCTATTATCCTCCACCGAGGTTATGTCGTGACTCGTGGGTTTGACATGGTCAGTCCCAAAAAACGTACTGAAAAGACTTTGACATGGTCGGTCTATAAACCGCTTATTGATCTATTGTATACTCATAATGGCTCTATTTGATTGTTGTTGATTAAATTTGTGAGAAAAATTTAAAATATAGAAATAATAGCGAAAGTAAAGAGGAAAAAGATATAAAAAATTATGGGTAGTTCGGTTTAATGCTAGACACGTACATCCATTATTCTGAATAGCTCATAAAGTTAGTCAAACACAATGGTCATTGTTTATAAGATATAGAGTAAAAACAAGTTTGATAAACAAACCAAAAAAAAAAATTATAAAAAACTTTCAAATATTCATACATGAATATTTTTACAAATTCAGTAAAATTATGACCAATACTTAAATCTTTACTTTTTTTTTTTTATTCTTAAAAAAAAAAAAAGATGAGTATTTTAAAAATTTACACACGATTTAACAGAAAATTATAACTGATTGTTGAAATTGAAAGATTGATATATTAAATTGACACTTTTTAAAGTTTAAGTACATTATTTTAAAAATGATGAAAAATCAAAAGTTATAATTAAAGTTCTTCCAATAAATTATCAAACATAAAATTAAAAATATTTGAAGGGTGTGTTAGCAAAAGGAATAAATAACATAAACAACTAAAAGAAGTGGGGATTCATTAGATGTGAGACCAGCCTACCAAAGGGGATTCCTCACTTTATGGCTAGCTTATGTAAACCAAACGTGAAAGTATGTAACAAGGACACATGTAGATACGAGAGGATTAATATATAGATGAGAACAACATATACCGTGTGTTGTGCTCCTTCCTTATATTCGATTCCTAGGAGAATACCCCTTTCCTTACCAATTTTGTCTTTATATCATCGATGGGATAACTATATAGTATATTTAACTGTTTAATCTTTTATATATATATATATATATATATATATATATAAAGCTTTTAAACACCATTTCCTTGCAAACTAATTTTCAACGACGAGTTTTACATGATGTTTGTGTTATTTTGTATTAGAACCACTACCTCGTTGAGTATGTGATCGAATGGGTTGCGACTTTGTGGTCGATCCATGAATAAGATGATCTATAGGTTGGATTAAAATAGCTTAGTATTATGTGTGGCGATTGTTATTATTAAATCACTGCTTGTCCAAAAAACTTAAACTTAAGCAAAATGGAAATGCTTCCAAATGTAAGATTGGAGGAAGCCTGATTTGCGACAAAATATCCTCCAAAATTAGCACTTTCTAGAGTGGTAGATTTATTTAAAATAAAAATTAAATTATGTATTTATTGTATTTCAAATAATTATGGGATATGCTTAATAGCTTAAAGTTTCGTGTGCATTTAATTGAAACATTTATATTTTTTAAGTTAATTCAAAAATTTGGAGGGAAAAAACCAAAATTTTGAAGCGTCGAGGAGAAAAGTTTTGTTCCGGTACAAATAAATCAATTAGTTTATAAGAAACCCTTGTCACCTAAACAATAAATTGGGTAACGATAAGAGAGCTAGATGTATGTGTCATGACTCATGACCATGAGCAATGGGCGATCGGGTGTACTTTGTAATTATTATTTTTGGAAATTAAAGAGTTGAGGAGCACTAATTAATTTTGGAAATTAAGATCGAATTGACTAAGACTAAGACCCATAATTAAGAATGAAGTTTTTTATTTGCTCAACTTTCTTTCTTTCTTTTTTTTAAATTTTTTTCGTTTCCAATGCCGCTTTTGATGTAGAGGCCTAGTTTTATCCGTCTGTATCACACAAAATAATTTTTTGCAAATGTTCATGAATTGCTATAGCACAAATTTTTCTTTTAATTTTTTTTTTTTTCGATTCAATAAAAGTTTATGTAAGAATCATATATTTTATTAAAAATGTAAGTGAGAATTAAAAAAATATATGGCAGTCACGTACATTTAAGATAGATGTCAATCTGAATTGAAAGATTTTCTTATAATTTAATTTGGAAGAAAATTTTATCTATTATTTATTTACTATATTTTTTTATGGAAAATGTCGTCCCAATAATCGAAGGAAGAAAGACAAAAGGATAATGATGGAGAATAACTAATCTCTTTAATGATGGCCTTGAACTAATCTCTTTGAGACTACAGATAGAGAAGGGAAATTTAATAGTAAGATGAAAAGATTTTAGTGCTCATAAAAAAAAAAAAGATTTTATTAATTCAAGGAAATAATAATAGCTTTAACTAAATAAAGTATTTTCGTCCGTTGACGATGCCAGATGGCATGCCTGCCTTATATTTCGATGGTTTGTACTTTGTTGTGGTATTACTGGTATATGGTGAGCATATCTTCTTCTCTCTCTTTTTTTTTTTAAAAAATTTTTTTTTTAAAATTTTTTTTAAGCAAAATAGGGAAATAGAGCATTCTCATCCGGACAAAGATTTCGTTGAAACGGGATTGGAGGAACTTTATCAACCTAGTCTATAAAAATGCCACATATTATTTTGCACGTGAGAATCACAATTTTTTTTTTTATTTTTTTTATTTTTTTTAAGTGCAAAAACAAGTTAGAAGAAATTTTATTAAAAATGCATTTGTTCTTTTAACTCTGTTATTGCAATTTAAAAAGTGCATTTGCAAAACGAGACATGACATTTTTATAAATTAGGTCATCCAACCTAATTTGAAGGAGAACTCTATCCCACCCGCCCGATTCTTCAAAATTTGAAGCAACAAACTCAAATTTTATTTTTATGATTATTTTGAAGAATCGTTTTTGAAAAACAGTATACATCTCATTCTTTATTAATTTATTTTTTTTCTTCTATTTCATTTTATATTCTATTCAAATATTCAAATAAAATATGAAGGATCTACATTATCTTTCGTAGATTTAATCAAATAAATAAATAAATGGTACCTCGTCAACCTTGAAACCACATATTACTCGGAAGAAAATTCAGAAATGGCCCAAATGGGTGGGGTCATTGTCTCCAACAGCTCATACCGTTGTGATTGGGGTGATGAAAAATCACCTCGACAGCCACGTACGATGACCCCCCCTCCATTCCTCTTCCATAGGTCAAAGACAGATTTTTATTTTTATTATTATTATTTTAAATGTGTTTTTAAAGTAGTTTTTGAGTATTTTCGTGTTTTTGGTTATTTGTTTTTGAAGAAAAGAAAAAAAGGGTTTTGACGGTTAGGTCTCTACTAAATCAAAACCACACAAATCACAAAACAAAACTTGGAGGATGAGGAGGCGGGTTGGCTAGGGCGTGGCTGTCAAAGGCGCAAGGATGAAGGGCCATGAAAATGAAAGTGACTTTGGCGACAGAAAATACGAGGGAAACAGAAAGAGAATGAGAGATGGAGCAAGAGAAACCATATAGAAGATAAATGAAGAGGCACTAATTAGCAAAATATCTTAGTTTAATGAATATGAAGAAGATAATATGTTATCTTAATTAACGGTATTCACATGCATCCGGCTAGTTAAAGGTTATTTTGACCATCCTAAGGGTGCGTTTGGGATTGCCATTTCGTAGACAATAAGTGCGATTTTAAACCAAATCGCAGAACATAAGTCGTTTAAGAACTGCGTTTTTAAAAATTGCGATTTGAAAATGCATAAAATCTGCTTTTTCAAATCGCAGGTAAGATGATACTTTTTTGAATACGCATAATTTTAAAAATAAATTCACGATTTTAAAGGCTAAACTGCGATTTTGTCAAACGCTTAATTGCTTTTTTAAAAATCACTTTTTTCAAATTGCACATTTTAAATCGTTATTTTAAATCGCATTTTTTAAAATCGCAAACCCAAACGGACCCTAAATATAAATTTGGGTAAAAATCACTTACATCCTATTAGCTAATTTAACCAAAAAAAAAAAAAAAATGGATTAAACGTGTATTCTGTTTATTAATGTCTTTAAAGCCTTTAACCTTTTTTTTTTTTAAGGGGGAAAAAAAAAAAAAAAAACAAAAGAAGAGAAACAAAATTCTTTCACATGGTTTTTTGAGGACCATATGAATTTTATAGATTCCACTTATGGTGGATAATAAATAAACTTAAGAAAAAGCAAAATTTGTATATACCCATCTTTTTTAAAATTTTTTATTATTTTTATTTGGCACTCTATTAACGGTACGGAAGAGCTTATTGGGGTTCCCATCACTTTATATGTATTTTTATTTTTGTTAATGAAACTTATATTACCCATAAAATGTTAGATGGATGGATGCTAAAAAAAAGAAAGAAATAGAAATAGAAAGATATGGATAGGGCTGTCAATTTTTGACACAACACGCAAACCCGACACGAATATGAAACGAAGTTAAATGGTTAGAGATAAGTTTAAGAGAGTTCAAGTCATAAAATGATTGAACTGTATATTTAAACATTTTTTTTTCAACATTAAAAAGTAAACTTAAACAATCATATTACATTTATCTTTCTCTCACTGTCTAAAGAGTAAATACTAAACTTAAAAAAAAAAAAAATACAATTTAGTTTCCCAAATTACCACCCGTTTTGCAACTAGCTCCACAAATTGTCAACACTTCAACTCCGGCTCCCAAAACTATCAAAACGTTTGAAAATGCCTATTTTAGCAAAATATGGATGAATATTAAACCCTAATTAGTTTTTGATTGGGCCACAGTTTCAACAAAATGACTCAAATGCTAGTAGCCAAAGATGTTCCTACCTACTTCAACCCGTCCCAAGTTCCCAACTAGAAGGGCCTTTTTCATCTTTTTATTGATTTTTTTTTTTTTAATAAAAAAGATAATATAAAAAGTATTTTTAAAGAAAAGAAAAAGGATCCATGACTCGGACCAAGATCCATCCACCTTAGAGCACTCCTAATAGATTATCTATTTGTAACTTTAAGCTAGAATAGATAATAAAAGTGTTAAAAAGAGACTCCATCAGCTTATGTATTCCAACTCTATAATAGATTTTTCTTAATTCCATAAATAGTGGAACTCTACATGTAGAGTTATACTATTCACTTATCTATTTTTTTTATTCTTTATCTCCACTTTTTTAGCTTTGCTTTTTTCCTTTTTCCCTCCACCACTCCACGTTCTTTTTTTTTTTTTCTTCCTTTATAGTGGAGATTTAAGAGAAAGTGTGCAAAGTAGTGGAGTTATAAAGCGGGACCCACGTGAAAAAAAAATACTATAATGAAATAAAAAAAATTAAAAATAATAAAAAAATAATATAGAGTTAAGAATAGATAATCGGATGTATAATGCATTTAAAATTCATTAGCTAAACTAGATAAAATAAATTTTGATTAGCTATTCTAGATTGAAAAATATATAAATCATTGGGAATGCTCTTAGAGTGTCCTTTTGGGCTCACAAATCACAATCCTCGAAACGGTTATTAATGATACAAAAAAAGGGATAATTAATACGTCCTTACGGTTGATACAGAAAGGTTCTCAGAAAGGCGCAATCAAAATAACGGGATGTCTTTGCCGGGTCAAACGGCGCGTGGGGAACAGCCCCCCGAAACCACGTTCCACGTACGCAAATTCGAAACTCGAATGACTATTACACCCCTTCGTTCTCAAACTTTGCGACCAAGCAAACCAAGGGTAGATCAGTAAAAACATCATTAAAATAGACCCGACCCAAACAAAAGCGCCGCTCCTTTGCGCAACCCTACCGCTCCAATATCCAACGGGTGTGAGACAGAGTCTTGGTATATCAAAATAAAAAAAAAAAAAAAACAAGAAACTAGATAGTTTTTCTCAATTTTTTTTTAAAAGTTTAGTTATTCTCTCTCGTTCTGTGTCCTTCGATATTTGGAAGAGCTATCCGGGGAGAGAAATAAAAACCACCAAACGGCTATAATTGACGTTACAAGTTTTTCAGAGAGGGAGAGAGAGAGAGAGAGAGCAAAGCCTGAAGATCGTTGGGTTTTGAGGGGGATTGCTTTGCCTAATTTCGCTTCGAAATTTCGGCCTTTGGTTCGTGGTGGGGGTTGATCTGGGTCTTGACGATCTGAATTTTGGTCACTGAGAAAGAGGACTTTGGGTTTCTTCTTTAATATACAACAAACAGAGTATCATCATGTCAGATGGGTACTACTCTTCTAATAAGAAGACTGATGCTATCTGCGAAGACGTTTGCGGCCAGGTACTTCTTTTTCATCTTCTTTTTTCTTTTTGCTCTCCCTTTTGTAATTATATACTTTTTTTTTTAATTGTTAACTTTTCTGTTTTTTTTTTTTTTTTTTTTTTCTAAATTTTTAGGTTTTTTTTTTTAGTTTTTGGCAATGGGTATCTTTGGTTTCGATTTTCTTTTTTGGTTTTAAGGAATAAAGGGATTTGTTATTATTTTTTTTTGTTGAGTTTTTGCTTGAAGTATTTTTCTATTCCAATTGTCTACTCTTTTTCAATTTTATACATTTTTTTTTTCTTTTAGCAAAAGAAAATTTAATTTTAGAGGTTGCTTTTGAGTTTTTCAGTAATGGGTATCTCTTGTTTGGATTAATATCCGATAAAGAAAAATTCGGACTCGTTCAAGTGTATAATGTGCTCCGATATCCTTTTCTATATATATATATATATATATAAGGGATATCTATTCTCGCCCCTTGTAACTCTAGAATTTTTTGATTGATGGGTTTGTACTCTTATAGATGGATTGTCGTTTCAAAATTTGCATCTGAATTTTTGAGAGATAGAAATTCATGTATTTTGCTTTAATTTGAACTTCAATCTAGGTTTTACCCCTTTGTAAGAATTCTTTTAGTGATAATGTGTATGAGAAGGGAAATGAAAATTAATGTTTATGGTGTGGAATTTGTGTCTGAATGATTGGTCCTTCCAAGTTACATAAATTCTCTGTTTTTCGTTGGGTATTTCTCCTGTTAATTTTCTGATAGCATTCTGTGACTTTTGTGTGTTATTTTAAATATGCAAATTTTGGAATTTCATTTCAAAGATTCTATATAAATTCATGAGCTGTTTATATTTGATGTTATATATCCCTGATTTTTTTCGAATTTTGTACCATGTTATTTAAACAAGTTTAATTTAGTGCTTTTTTTTTTTCGGTGTATACATAAATTCCGGGTATCTTAGAAAGTTTTTGTTTTAATCCACAGCAGGGAACTCGTGCAGCACTGAGCATGTCAAGACTCCGATGTATTTTGCAAGGGGTGGATTTGAGGACCTATATATTTTGGTTTGTGATAGTCCCATTATGCATTTTTGGTGGATATTTGCATGGGCAAAAGATCTCTTATTTCCTGAGACCAATATGGGAATCACCTCCAAAGCCTTTCCACAACATCCCTCACTATTATCATGAGAACATATCAATGGAGACTCTTTGCAAACTTCACGGGTGGGGAATTCGTGAATCGCCTAGACGAGTCTATGATGCGGTTCTATTCAGTAATGAGCTTGACATCCTTACAATTCGATGGAATGAATTGTATCCATATGTGACTCAGTTTGTGCTTCTCGAATCAAACTCAACATTCACAGGCTTGCCTAAACCATTGATTTTTGCGGGCAACCGTGACCGGTTCAAGTTTATTGAACCTCGGCTGACTTATGGAATGATTGGAGGAAGATTTAAGAGAGGCGAGAATCCATTTGTTGAAGAGGCGCATCAGAGATTAGCGCTGGACAAGCTTCTGAGAATTGCTGGCGTAGAAGATGATGATTTGTTGATAATGTCTGATGTCGATGAGATTCCAAGTGGCCACACTATTAATCTCTTGAGGTGGTGCGACGACAGTACTCCGCCTATCCTTCACCTTGGGCTTAAGAACTACTTGTATTCGTTTGAGTTTTATGTAGACAACAAAAGCTGGAGAGCTTCTGTCCACAGGTACAAGACTGGAAAGACTAGATATGCACATTACCGACAGACTAATGACATTTTGCCAGATGCTGGGTGGCATTGTAGCTTTTGCTTCCGCTATATCAGCAATTTTGTATTCAAGATGAAGGCTTACAGTCACTATGATCGGGTCCGGTTTTCTCATTATCTGAATCACGATAGGATTCAGGATGTAATATGCAAAGGGGCTGATCTATTTGACATGATTCCGGAGGAGTACACATTTAAGGAGATTATTGGAAAGATGGGACCTATTCCTCATTCTTATTCGGCAGTCCATCTTCCAACATTTTTGTTGAATAATGCTGAGAAGTACAAATATCTGTTGCCTGGTAACTGCCAAAGAGAAGAAAGTAGTGGCTGAGTCTTGAAAGATGGGGTGTCTTTTCAGAGATTGGAGATACAGATTGTGCATTGCACTGAACCGGGTCACTAGGACCATTTGATGGTTTTTGCTAATCAGCGATACAGGTATACCTTATATATCTAACAGTGTAGGTCACTCTCTAGAGAGAAGGGAAGAACTTGTTGGGTTATTGGAGTTTGAGCGGAAACTCTGTATATCCTCTTTTATGGGAGTTGGGGTTTCTTCCGACATGGAGAGGAATGCCAATTTGCCAAGTAGGAAGCTCGTTATCAGAGGGGAATATCTCTGTCATGTTGGCAGGCAAGCTTATGTACCATTTCTTTCCGAAAAATGATGTTTGCACATCATTTACACACCCGCTCACATTAGTGTGCACCAATCACTCATCTTTCTTCATATATTCTTCTTATAACTTATCAAAAAAAAAAAAAAAAAAAAAAATCTTCTTACAACTTTGGTTGTCTGTAACTCCTTGATTTGTACCATCTGATTGCTTTTAGATCTTCCATTGATCATAGTGCTGATTTATTCTTTTCCCATACCATAGCAGATCATGAAGTTACAGTATATATCTTTTAGATCTTCCATTGATCATTGGCTTCTTGTCTTTACCTCTTATGTTTTTTCTTTTGTGTGTTTTGTGTTTTGTTTGTGTGAAGTTTGTTTGTTTGTTTGTTTGTTTTTTTTTTTTTTAAAAAAAGAAAAAAAAGAAAAAAAAGGGGAAGATGCAGAATATATTTTTTTTCCTTATATATTCTAGGAGCTTCTTTTGAGGATTTTCTACATGTTATACGTTATGTTACATGTCCTAAACATGTCTTCTTCACATGCTAGAAATAGAATCTATTGTTCTTTAAGTCTTATTCTCTAAGGTTCTTTGTTTTTTTTGCTGTGTGCTGTCTTTATTTTTTTGTTTTGTTTGTGTGAAGTAAGTTTGTTTGTTTTTTTTTTTCTAAAAAAAGAAAAGAAAAAAGAAGGGGTAGATGCAGAATGTTTTTTTTTTTTCCTTATATATTCTAGGAGCTTCTTTTGAAGATTTTCTACATGTTATACGTTATGTTACATGTCCTAAACATGTCTTCTTCACATGCTAGGAATAGACTCTATTGTTCTTCAAGTCTTATTCTCTAAGCATGTTTTTTTTTTCTTGCTGTGTGCTGTCTTTTTTTCTTTTTTTTTTGTTTGTATGAAGTTTGTTTTAATAAAAAAAAAGGGGGAGACGCAGATTTTTTTTTTTTTTTTTTTTCCCATCTGATTGCTTTTAGATCTTCCATTGATCATAGTGCTGATTTATTCTTTTCCCATACAATAGCAGATCATGAAGTTACAGTATATATTTCTTTTAGATCTTCCATTGATCATTGGCTTCTTATCTTTTCCCTCTTATGTTTTTTCTTTTGTGTTTGCATTTTTTTTGTTTTGCTTGTGTGAAGTTTGTTTGTTTTTTTTTAAAAAATAAATAAATAAATAAAGAAAAAAAAGAAGAAGGGGGAGATGCAGAATGTTTATTTTTTTTCCTTTGACAGCTTAACAGATATCATGTCTTTTTACTGATATCTCAGTCTTTGTGCTTTGTGGAATATTCTTACATATACTTGAGAGAGTACATATACTTGATTTATGCATTGTTTTTTCTGCGGCATCTGAAGCTTGATAGTTTGTTCTTCTCATGCTATTGCTTTTGTGCACTATCAAAGCTCCCTTAAGAAATTCTTTTCTCTCTGGTTTTTTACTCTGAATATCCTTTTGAGAGAAATTTAGTGTGTTAGTCAAACTGACCAACTCGCTAGTTGAACCTAGAGCCCATAAACTCTAGCATCCTCTTTAGGTTATAGCTCTAAGAATGAAAGTAATAAATTCTCAGTAAATATGGATATAAAAAGTCCACTGCTGAATATGCTCTTAAAAAAGTCCCTATAAAAAGAGTCAGTGACCAAATCATTGCGGAAAGAGGCGGTCACTAACGGACTAAATAAAAGAAAATGTGTTGTTTCTTTTTTTTTGATAAGTAAAAAATGTGTTGTTTCTTAGGGGTGGTGTATCAGATGAGGGTGGCTAGGCCCTAGTAAAATAAGGTTTTACTTTTGGCTAATTAAACAGTAATTTTCTCTTTTTAGAAAATTCAGTGTTTTTAACCTTATCTATGAACTTATTCCTTATTGAGAAAGCTTTCACACACGACACGCATAGCATGGGTTGAGTGAATTTTCTAGTCATATTATTGCAGAGAAACCTTTGCTCATATTTTCTTGCCTCTCATATATATTTTTGGATATTTTACCTTGCTATTTGACTGGTTTCTTAGTTGAAATACATGTGTGTTTTGGGGGCGCTCATTGGAAAAATAATAGAAATACATCACTTTTACAACAAGTGTACAACAGCCCTCTCACATGGGGTGGGCCCCTGTGACTTGTTGTAAAAATGTTGTACGGGAATCAGTTCTCTGCTCATTGACAAAATTTATTCTGTTTTTGCCTCTAATTTTTGTGTGTGTGTGGGGTGTGCCAGGGCGGTTGTTTAGTGTGTCCGATTTTGTTTAAAATGCCCATTTCCTTCTTTGGCTTGTTTTTACTGTATCGGTTTTTTTAGATATTGGATCTTATATTGAGTGGGAGAATTTCATTTTTTTTAATATTCAATTCTGCATATCTTGTATTTTACTGTTTATGGTGTTGCATTTCATGCATGAGTCATTGTTTTAATTGTTTTTATTACTGGCCACTGTTACTGAATTGGGGTTGTTGTCTTGGACGTGTTTTGTAATAATTTGGAATGGGTTTCATAGTTCTGAGGTACTCTTGGGTTTTTGAGTGAACAACTGAATAACGATATTAATGTTTTTATTATCTTAAACTTACGATTTAATTATGGGTTCCTTGGATTTAGTTGTGTGGAGGTTTGAGTTTAGGTTCATTGATTTTGATATAAAGGATATCTGTGTTAAGAGGTTGAAATTATTGTAGATGGCTGAAAAATGGAGGGGATGATTTTGGGTTACCGATTGGGAGTGAGTTCTTGATGATTTTGATATACCCAATGGATGTAGAACTGAATTTCTGTCTTGGGTGGTTGGAATCAGATTTGGTAATTGCGGGTTGCTGCTGATTTACTTGATGATATTTGATTGTTTCTTTGATGACTCATTGCTTTGTTGAATGAGGATTGAGGTCTAAGAAGAAAGAGGCAATAGCTAGTATGGAAGAAAAGGATTGTATTGTTCATTGTGTACGTATAGGAAAAGGAGGTGTAGAGAATAAGAAGAAAGAGAGAAAAGATATAAGAAGTGTACTTCTTACTATGGATAGTATTCTGGTGAATCCGAGCTATTTGTTGAAAGATTTTGAAGTACTAGGGCTTAAATGTCTTATAATTGTATCAGGTGAATATAGAATTTTCGGATGATTACGTAGATGATTGATGGAACATATTAAAGATGATAGATGTGCTAGTTAACTTGTGAAAATTCTTATTGGCAGATATTTATATAAATGTTATATAGAGAAATATGAGAAATGATTCCTACACACATTTCTCACAACAATCCCACAATAAGTTGATGTGGTTGGTAATATTTTATTATTTTTTTACAAAAAGAAAAGAAAACAAAACAAAAAAATAATAAAATATTACAAGCTACATCAGCTTGTTGTGGGATTGTTGTGAGAAATGAGTGTAAGGATCATTTCTCGAGAAATATATGCCTTACGTGTCGTCGTGGAACTGGGGTGTTTCAATTTCTCTTAAGAGTGTTATTTGTTATAATCATTCAATCATTGAAGTCTAACTGGAGATGAGTTCCAGTTAAGGAAGTCGATAGAAGAACTCTCCAAACAGGTCTGGAAGAGAGGCAAACAATTATGCGCTTGTTAGGATTTAAGATAGTGACTATTGTAAAAGGGTTTTGAGTACGAACTTCTTGTAATTAATCATTTTTTTTAATAATTGATTTTTTGGGTTTGGTTGTCCAGGAGTGGTTTTTCTCTTTGGTGTAAAGAGTTTTCACTTCGTAACCAAATATATGTGTTAATTCTTTTTATTGCTTTATGTATTTGTTTAACTGTTTGGTTGAGGTTATTTAAGAGTAAATTATTTTTCACTATTCTTAAAAGAGTAATGCATTTAATTATTTGTTTTTTTTTTTTTTTAATTTTACTCATAAAAGAAAAGAAAAGAAAAGAAAAAAGTATCGCTAGAAAGTACCCTTTTATTTTACTTTACTGGCTTTGCCAATTTAGCCTTCGTTAAAAATAAAAAAAAAATTCAAAATTAAATTCAAAAATTGGTTGACATTGTCACATCAACATGAAGTGTGGTTTATAACATTTACTCATTCTAAAAATGAGACATTCGTAGGAATAAAACCTAATTCAACTGGCTTTTAAAAAATTCGTTTGATGGGCATAAAATTGAACTTTGAATAATTTTTGTAGGTTTAAGTTAGAAGAAAAAAAAAAAAAATTGAGAAAGTGTGTTTGGTAAGTGATTGTGAATTGGAATATTTATTTGAATAGTAGTAAGAAATGATTGATGTGATATAAAATTTGAGAATGTTTTATAGGAAAGTGAAAAAGTTTTGTTTTGTAGTGGGTTTTTTTTTTGTTGAATAATAATAAAAAATTATTGATGTGATGTAAAAAGTGTAAAAAAGTAAGAATGTTTTTGATTTGATATTTTTGAGAGAAGTAAAATGAAAATAAAAATTGTTTGGATGAGTTACCAAACAAGCTCTATCTTTTCAAGAAAGAATGAGAGGACATGTATGAGAACACGAGTTTATGTTCAATACAGGTGTCATCATGAGACTGGTGAGAAGAGTTCTTTGCTGATGAGACTGTTCCAAAAACATCATGGGATGTGCTGTCGTGCAATTTCAATCCACGTTCGACATATCACATAGCATATTAGATTCCCCCACACTAAGTATTTTATTTTCAAATTTCAACACACGTATTTATTATTTTGTTATTATGAGATAGTCCATATAAAATCCACGTGTTCAAATAAATTTTCCATTCATCATCAATAATTCTTCCAGACTCACACTAAATCAATTAATAATTTAATAGTTGAGAGTTTTTCACGGCAAGCTGACTACTTCCAGATTTCACACGGGGCAAGCATTCCAAGCAAAACTTTTAGGACGTGCGATTTGAAAAAATAAAATTTTTAATATAGAAATTTTTTATAAATTGATTTGTAAGAAATATTATGCAACCAATATATAATATATAAGATTAACATGTATTACTTCACATGTGAGAAACACATGTTTTAATAGCAGCATTTACTTCTAACATACTTTTTTAATAGCATTAATAAAAAAAAAAAATGTGCTTCTTACATGTTTAAATGACATAAGTCATTTTTATATGTGGGTTTGTAAAAATTTTCTGTCCAAATTGTTAAAATATAGTTAATGAAAACTATAGCTTTGAAAATGCAGTTAAGTATTTGATAAAATCACGGTTTAACTTTTAAAATTGTGCGTTTTTAAATCTTCCATTGATCATAGTGCTGATTTATACTTTTCCCATACCCGTCGCATATCATGAAGTTACAGTATATATTTCTATTAGATCTTCAATTGATCATTGGCTTCTTATCTTTCCCTCTTTATGTTTTTTCTTTTGTCTGTTTTGTGTAAAGATTAGGTTGTATATATATTCTAGGAGCAACTTTTGAAGATTTTCTACACGTTATGTTGTCCATAGCCTTGTTTTGCTTGATGATGCTGACATGATGATGCTGACATGATGATGCTCTTCCAATACTTTTATTTTACTATTATTTTATTTTATTGGCGTTGCCAATTAGCTCTTGTTTAAAAAAAAAAAAAAAAAAAAAATAGAAGCTTGTTGACATTATCGCATTAACACGGTGAGATAGTGATAAGATAAAAATGTGGTTTATAACATTATTCATTTTAAAAAGGAGACATTTGTAGGGTTAAAACCCAACAATTTAATTGTGAGTTGCCGGCACGCACCACCAATCTGCCTATGTTTGCTTCTAAAAATTTAGTGTGGTGGGGATGCGATGTAATTTTAGTTTGAATGGCCGGCTTTCAACTGGCTTTTAAGAAATTTGTTTAATTCAATCTATTAAATTAACACGTGTTTTTAAAAACTGTGATTCTCCTTGTATTTTTAATGAAATTAACAAAACATGCGATACTGAATCCAAAGAATCTAAAAAAAAAAAAACCGGGTCCTTTTATATATATATATAAACTAAAACTAAACAAACATGGGTCTAGCCCCCTGCA
Organism: Alnus glutinosa; assembly: GCF_958979055.1. Classification (NCBI taxonomy): domain Eukaryota; kingdom Viridiplantae; phylum Streptophyta; class Magnoliopsida; order Fagales; family Betulaceae; genus Alnus; species Alnus glutinosa. The sequence continues at coordinate 37,004,628 of NC_084887.1, read as the reverse complement.
AAAGGGAGGTGGGAGGAGGAGGAAAAAAAATGGTGAAATGGGAATACACTCGGGCAGCAATCTAATAAGTCAATAAGTCACATAATAGACATAAAAGTTTGTACTTACATTAATTTTTTTAGGATTAAGTTTTGCCTTAAAACATTTTGGAGGTTTATTGTTTGGGTTCTGATTGTAGAAATTTGTGACATTAGTTTACTTGGTGGACTCATTTTTTAGCCTTTTTTTTGTAAAAAAAAAAAAAAAAAAATTAAATAAATTGAGAAAGGTGAACAGGAACTAAGAAGTCAACAATACAAGAGTTTCATTTTCAATACATACAGGTGTCATCATGAGATTGCTGAGAAGAGTTCTTCTCCTTTCTTCTCTGGTGATGGCTCTGTGCCAATGACGTCATGGGATGGCTCTCACTCTCAGTGACCATCACAAAATTGCTGTCGCCCAATTTCAATGTGGAATATTATTGTGGATGATCAAATCCCGGTGCCCTACGTTCGACGCAAAGACTAAGAATAGCGAATAGCATAATATTAGATTCCCCCATTAACTATTTTATTTTCAACACACGTATTTATTATTTTGTTTACTAATCTAAAATTCTTTTTTTTTTTTTTTTGGTACAAATTGTTAGCAATTCAGTATATTGTACGTATGTGAGATAATTCATATAAAACAATTTATATTAAAACCTGCATGCTCAAATAAATTTTAAATTGCTGGACCACTTGCTCGAACAAATAGGTTAAAAAAAAAATCTTCTAAAGCAGCCAATCACAGCATGCTGTTTCTTGAAAATTACATTTGATTTTGTTTTGTTTTGTGTTAAAGGATGAGAAAATCTTTGGTGAATCTGATGCTGTGATGCATATGAGTAGAATATTCAATGTTGCCCAAACGTAGCTTCTTGGAACTTTCTTGGCTTTTCATATGATGACTAAAAAGTTTCTATATTACAAGGTTAGCTGAATTGAAGGGTTATGATTGTCGATGTGTTTTATGGGGTGGTTTTTTTTTTATAGTTGGAAAAAATTTATCAAATTTAATATTTTAAATTGACCTCTGACCAATCAAACTATATTCTAATATTATCTGCTTTTGCCCTTTAGTAGGGTTTAGATTAGTCATGAGCTTTGTTATTTATCAGTGGACTCGTTTGGGTGTGCAATTTTTTTTTGTATTATATTCTACTATTCTTCATTACATTCAAAATTGTGAATACTTATAAGATTTGGATAAAACTTGAGTAAAATTTTAATTAAAAAAAAACAATCAAAACATGTTTTTGCAAAATAATAAATATAATTAAAAAAAAAAAAAAAAAAAAAAAGTGGCACCCAAACATGCTTTAATTCCAGTGACAGTCATTGGAAAAACACAAACAATTATTTTTGATTGCATCAAAAATTGTCCAATCTTCATCAATAATTCTTCCTGACTCGGTCTAATTAAATCAATTAATAGTTTTTTTGATATAAATCAATTAATAGTTGAGAGTTTAATTTCCACGGCAAGCTGTGGTTGGTCCTACTACTTTCGAATTCCACATGGGGCAAGTGGCAAGCGTTCCTACCTAAACTGTTGACGAGTTATAGTGTCTGATTTAATACTTTCGATCAAGACGTGCAATTTATATATATATATATATATATATATATAAATAAAAGTGTATAGACTGAGCCCGGTCACAGCCGGTGAAGGCATTTTCATATGGTTTCTTTTTCTTATATATTATTAGCCAACCCTTTTAGTTGATTAATAACAATCTTAATTAGGCTCAACAAGTCGATGGTATAGAAAAATTGAGGGAAGGTGTTAAACTGATAATAGTATTAATAATTGGATCCACCACCAAAAAAAAAAAAAAAAAGCACTTCGACCTGGGAAGTCACAAACCCACCAGGTTGTTCTGATGCATGTTGACCAAATATGATAATTGGATAGAGTTTTTCACTTATTACTCTATTAAATTGAAATTTATTTTTAAAGCAAGTGATTCTGATCATATATATATATATATATTTTTAATAAAAACTATTCTTAAATATGTAATTCTCATGTACATATATAAGTTTAATAAACTATTCATTTTTAGAGCATGTAATTCTCACGTTCAGATGTCAATTTAATAAACTGAGTTAAAGAAAACATATAAACTGAACGTTCTTAAAGCATGTATTAATTCTCACGTAAACCCAATTTGAGAAAAAAGAAAACCCTTGTCCATATATAATAATATCATTTATTTGCTGGACCCTTGAATACTCCACAGTGTATATATATATATATATATATAGGGTTAAATACCTTATTCGTACTCAAGTTTTAGGCTTTTTTAAATTTAGTACTTAAATTTTTATTTATTTTATAAGTGGTACCTGAATTGGAAGTAAAAACTCACTTGGTATTTATAGTTGCGCCTTCACAATTGACCCGGTTGATTGGGCAAGTCAAGAATGTTGCTGGCATAAAAAAGAAAAAGAAAAAGAAAAAAAAAAAAGATAAATAGAATGGCATAGATTTGAGTGGGAAGATCTATCTTCACTCTTCCATGACCTAATTAGCGTGTGGACCAATCTGAATGAGTAATGACAATTAAAGGTGAAAATGACGCAAATTGCTTGTGGAAGATCTGTTCCTTGCTCTTCTTCGGAGGCAATTATCTGCATGTTTCGATCATAAGGACTCGTGGTCGTGGGTAAGACTTTTTCACCTCCCCGTCTCCTCTCCTGCTTCGGTCCTGCATGCCGTACAATTGTCATAAAATTAATTAATTGAAACCTACTAAATATCTAATTAGGATGGAGACCGTTTGAAATATGGAAATGACTTATTTTATGTTTATTTTAGAGTACTCTCTCGAACCATCATATAATTGACAATATTTTTTCGAACTTAAATTTAGATAATATCTCTCTCAGGCTATCAAAATTGTCAATATTCTTCAATAACAAAAATACTTTTAATAAAATTCAAAAAAAATACTAAAAATTCAAAAAATAAAAGAAACTAAAGCTAAAAAATAAAATAAATAAATACATAAAAATTAAGGAAGGCCAAATTTAAAAATTAAAAGGAAAATTAAAAAAAAAATTAAAAATCTTGTCTGTTTTGAAAGAAAAGTTTGAGGGGATAGGTGGCATGGACTTATTTTTTTTTTTTTTCCATTATTATTATTATTATTTATTATTATGTTTAAAAATGGAGAATAAGATAGTGAGCAAGCAAGAGAGGCCATAGAATAGATCAATTTTTTCTTTTTCTTTTTCTTTTTTGAAGGTAAAGCAAGTTCACTTTATTGGATCAGTATTTGCGAGTTTCATTTCGAAGTAGAGTTAAGCTTATCTATTCTGTTCTATTTCAAAATAAATGATATGCCTTTTTTCTTTTTTTTTGATGGATTATCTCAAAAAATATGTAAAACTTTTCAAAAGTGAAAGTTTTGTCCTTCTTCAACTTCTATTATCCTTAAATAGACATCTTAAGTATATCGCTCGACTGCAATAATATTAGCAATACAAAATGAAATTTTTTCAAGAAAATAATGAGTTTCTCTTAAAGATAAAGCTTTCCTTGCAAGTCGGTGAGCCGCACAATTTAGATTGCGCCTAATATGGTGAACCGTCCAATTCCGCAATACAAATCTACAATTCTATTCCAATTGTGCTAGCTTGAAGTATTTTTCTATTCCAAAAGTCTACTCTTTTTCAATTTTATACATGTTTTTCTTCTTTTAGCAAAAGAAATTTAATTTTAGAGGTTGCTTCTGAGTTTTTCACTAATGGGTATCTCTTGTTTGGATTAATATCCGATTAAGAAAAATTGGGACTCGTTCAAGTTTATAATGTGCTCCGATATCCCTCTCTCTCTTTCTATATATATATATATAAAGGGATATCTATTCACGCCCCTTCTAACTCTAGAAATTTTTGATTGATGGCTTTGTGCTCTTATAGTTGGATTATCGTTTCAAAATTTGCATCTGAATTTTTGAGAGATAGAAATTCATTTATTTTGCTTTAATATGAACTTCAATCTACGTTTTACCCATTTGTAACTGTAAGTATTCTTTTAGTGATAATGTGTATGAGAAGGGAAATGAAAATTAATGGTTATGGGGTGTGGAATTTTCTTTGGGTATTTCTACTGTTAATTTTCTGATAGCATTCTGGGACTTTAATTTTGTGTGTTATTTTAAATATGCAAATTTTGGAATTTCATTTCAAAGATTCTATAGAAATTCATGAGCAAACATGTTATTAATTTAAACAAGTTTTTGTTTTAATCCACATGCAGCAGGGAACTCGTGCAGCAGTACTGATCAGCATGTCAAGACTCCGATGTGTTTTGCGAGGGGTGGATTTGAGGACCTATATACTTTGGTTTGTGATAGTCCCATTATGCATCTTTGGTGTATACTTGCATGGGCAAAAGATCTCTTATTTCCTGAGACCAATATGGGAATCACCTCCAAAGCCTTTCCACAACATCCCTCACTATTATCACGAGAACATATCGATGGAGACTCTTTGCAAACTTCACGGGTGGGGAATTCGTGAATCACCCAGACGAGTCTATGATGCGGTTCTATTCAGTAATGAGCTTGACATCCTTACAATTCGATGGAATGAATTGTATCCATACGTGACTCAGTTTGTGCTTCTCGAATCAAACTCAACATTCACAGGCTTGCCTAAACCATTGCTTTTCGCGGGCAACCGTGACCGGTTCAAGTTTATTGAACCTCGGCTGACTTATGGAATGATTGGAGGAAGATTTAAGAGAGGCGAGAATCCATTTGTTGAAGAGGCGCATCAGAGATTAGCGCTGGACGAGCTTCTGAGAATTGCTGGCGTAGAAGATGATGATTTGTTGATAATGTCTGATGTCGATGAGATTCCAAGTGGCCACACTATTAATCTCTTGAGGTGGTGCGACGACAGTACTCCGCCTGTCCTTCACCTTAGGCTTAAGAACTACTTGTATTCGTTTGAGTTTTATGTAGACAACAAAAGCTGGAGAGCTTCGGTCCACAGGTACAAGACTGGAAAGACTAGATATGCACATTACCGACAGACTGATGACATTTTGTCAGATGCTGGGTGGCATTGTAGCTTTTGCTTCCGCTATATCAGCAATTTTGTATTCAAGATGAAGGCTTACAGCCACTATGATCGGGTCCGGTTTTCTCATTATCTGAATCACAAAAGGATTCAGGATGTAATATGCAAAGGGGCTGATCTGTTTGACATGATTCCTGAGGAGTACACATTTAAGGAGATTATTGGAAAGATGGGAACTATTCCTCATTCTTATTCGGCAGTCCATCTTCCAACATTTTTGTTGAATAATGCTGAGAAGTACAAATATCTGTTGCCTGGTAACTGCCGAAGAGAAGAAAGTAGTGGCTGAGTCTTGAAAGATGGGGTGTCTTTTCAGAGATTGGAGATACAGATTGTGCATATATTGCACTGAACCGGGTCACTTGGACCATTTGATGGTTTTGGCTAATCAGCGATCGATACAGGTATATATACCTTATATATGTAACAGTGTAGGTCACTCTCTAGGGAGAAGGGAAGAACTTTGTTAATTGGGTTATTGGAATTTGAGGGGAATCAGTGTATATCTCTGTGGTGTTGGCAAGCTTATGTACCATTTCTTTCCTGTACGGCACAATCCCCATATTAATATTGCATGAGTAGGAATTGAATGACATTTCCCAGGCTTCTCTCCGTGCTGGTGGGAATTTGGCTTTCTTAGACTAATTTCTTCATATATTCTTCTTACAACTTTGGTTGTCTGTTAACTTGATTTGTACCATCTGATTGCTTTTAGATCTTCCATTGATCATAGTGCTGATTTATTCTTTTTCCGTTCCATATATAGCAGATCATGAAGTTACAGTATATATTTCTTTTAGATCTTCCTTTGATCATTGGCTTCTTAATTATCTTTCCCTCTTTATGTTTTTTTCTTTTGTGTGTTTTGTGCTTGCACCGAACCTCCACCATGGAAATTGGTGGACTGTTTATATTTGTTACATTTAAATGGTCATACCGCTAAATTAAACCTCGTCAACAAGATTTAAGTGTTTGTGTGTGTATATATATTCTAGCTAGGAGCTTCTTTTGAAGATTTTCAACACGTTATGTGGTTCATATATAGCTTTGTTTTGCTTATTGATGCTGACATGACGAGGTAGCTCTTTCTATTCTTAAACACATTTATCCCACTATTATTTCACTTTATTAATGTTGTCAGCCAATTAGCTATTGTTAATAAAAATAAAAAATAAAATCAAGAAGCTGGTTGACGTTGTCATATCAACATGGTGAGATAATGATATGATAAAAGTGTGATTTATAGCATTACTAATTCTAAAAAATAATGTGGCTTTTAAAATCAACATTTAATCAAAATTATTATTTGATCAATTACATATCTAATGATAATTTTAAAAGCCACCTCATCTTTTGATGGACACTTAATGTACTAATAAAATTACTCATAATATATATATATATATTAGCCAACCCTTTTACTTGATTAATAACAATCTTATGCGGCCTCGTTTGGTTTGCGGATTATACCCATGGAAAGGAATAGCTATTCCTACGGAATAGCTATTCTTTTGTTTGGTTGTATATTATTTAAGGGAATAGTTATTCCCACGGAATAGCTATTCCCTTACGAAGAGAAATAGGTATTCCACTCAGTATTCCACTCCTTTTTTGAGTGGAATACCTATTCCTTTCCTATGGGAATAAATTAAATTCGTCTTTTGCCCAAAAACCCCAACCTTCTCGACACCCAAGTCTCTTATCCCTCTCTCTCTCTCTGTTTCTCAACTCATGGTGTGTTTTGATACGAAATTTTGACAATAAAATATAATTCTGATTCTACTTTTTTCAGAAATAAATCATATTTTATTCAACTTTTTAAAAAACAAATTATATTTTATTCAACTTTTTATAAACAAATTATATTTTATTCAATTTTTTTCTAAAAAGTCAAATTTCAAAATTCGCAAACAAAATAAGAATTTAATTCTGATTTCAAAAATTCATCACTCAAGTGCACCATCAATATCTTTCTCCATCTCTGCAATTATATTCTCATCCCCCTCTCTCTGTTTCTCAACCCAACTTAATTTGTTGTGGGGTAGTCTTTCTTCTTCTTTTTTTTTTTTTTTTTTTTTTTTTTTCCTCCTCCTATGATTTAGCCTACAGAATGCACTTAGATGTAGCAAAACGAGTACCTCTTAATATCGGGGGGACTCCAATTGCCTTGCGGAGGTTTGAGAAAAACTTTGTAAGCAAAAAACGAATGTTTGTTACTGAAAAACAAATAAAAAATAATAAAATAAAAAGGGCTTTGTAGATGATTTATTTTTTTATGATGATTATTTTTTTTTTTCTCTTATAAATCATTTTACTTTGTAAGCAAAGAATGAATGTTTGTTGCTGGAAAACAAATAAAAAAGAATAAAATAAAAAGGGGTTTGCAGATGATCTATTTTTTTATTTTTTTATGATGGTGATATGATGATTATGTGTGTGTGTGTGTGTGTTTTTTTTTTTTTTTTCTTATAAATCATTTTGTAGCGTAATTGTATATGAAAAAAAAAAAAAAAAAAAAGCCATGAACTCTATGAAATTAAAAACAAAAAAGGTCATAGTATGATTGTTTATGTTTCTTAAATAAAGAAAAAAAAATGTCCTCAAGAATATAAATTATATTTGTATTATAAGGGTATTTTAGAAAATTTGATTATAATATGATTTCATTCACCAATGTATTGCACTGTACCAAATAAAAGAATACATATGCAATGTTCTATTCCACTGTTATAACCAAACAAAAGAATAGGAATAGTTATTCCATTCCACCTTCATCTATTCCCATGAATAATTATTCCTTTTCCTAATGGAATAGACATTCCGCAATCCAAACGAGGCCTTATGCTCAACAAGTCGATGGTATAGAAAAATTGAGGGAAGGTGTTAACTGATAATAGTATTAATAATTGGATCCACCAAAAAATAAAAAAGCACTTCGACCTGGGAAGTCACAAACCCACCAGGTTGTTCTGCTGCATGTTGACCAAATATGATAATTGGATGAAGTTTTTCTTTTATTAGTCTATTAAATTGAAATTTATTTTTAAAGCAAGTGATTCTGATAACATATATTTGAGTGATGCTAGAATTTTATCTTGTGTCTATCAAAAAATGATGTGCTTTTTAAAATCACAATTGGGCGTGTAATTGATCAAATTGTGATTTTAAGAGCCATCTCATTTTTTGATGGACAATTAATATACCACTAGAATTACTCCAATTTAATAGACTGAGTTAGAGAAAACATACAAACTGAGCGTTCTTAAAGTATGTGATTCTCACATAAACTCAGTTGAGAAATGTTAGGGGTACTAAATCTTTTATCAAGAAAGGGGCACCAAGATTATGTGGAGTTTATTCATTAGAGATGATCAAAACAACTAATAAAAATAAATGCTATGGGTACCAATGAATAAGCTCCATATTATTTTGGTACCTATTTCTTGATAAAAGATTTTGTACCTCTAGCATATATAATCCAATTTGAAAAAAAGAAAAAAAAAAAAAAAAAGAAACCTTGTCCATAATAGTAACATTTATTTGCTGGACACTTGAATACACCATGGTATATGTGGTGGTTGCCTTGGTGCATCCTCCATCGTTGCACCTTCACAATTGACCCGAAATAGAATGGCATAGATTGAGTGGGAAGATCTATCTTCACTCTTCCGTGACCTAATTAACGTGTGGACCAATCTGAATGAGGAACGACAACAAAAGGTGAAAATGACGCAAATTGCTTGTGGAGGATTTGTTTGTTCCCTGGTCTTCTTCGAAGGCAATATGCGTGTCGTTTCATAACGAAAAAAAACTGGGACTCGTGGTCGTGGGTAAGACTTTTTCCCAAATTAATTAATTGAAACCTACTCTAAATATTTTATTAGGAAGACGACTTGTTTCGACTTATTTTATAATTTTAACCATGTGCATAATATCATATTGGCGTTTCTTTTAGGTTAAAGTTCATATACCCCTTTAAATTAATACTCAATTGACCATGTCTCTTCAAATTTTCAATTTCGACAATGTCATCCCCTCAAATTGTTAAAAATTGTCAATGTTTTTATTTTTATGGATTATCTCGGAAAATATGTAAAACTTTTCAAAAGCGAAAGTTTTGTGCATCTTCAACTTCTATTATCCTTATTTTCTTATTTTCTTTTTCAGAAAGCAAACAATAATCTTACCAAAAGCCATGGTAGCTTTAATTCAAAAAGAAAATACGTTTTAGAAAGATAACTGAATTTTTTTACTTTCTCTAATTACTTAGTTGTACTTATTGCTGGACCATTTTTTTTTTTGACCAATTTCTAATTACTTAGTTGTACTTATTTCAAGTACTCTAATTTTATTTGGGCTTGTTGAAAAGCCCACCTCCTCTCAATTTTTGTTTCCTTTTAAATCTCTTTCCCATATTGAATTAAAAAATAAATAAATAAAAAACAACCCTAGAAAACGATATCAAAGCACTTTAAGTGTAATCCAAAGTCAGTCAAGATAAATGCAGCGTAAAATACATTGATTATTTTCAACGGGGCCTCCTCATGATTCATGAAGCAAATTTTACAAAATGCTGCACTTTCAGCATTAGTTTCATACCAGAAAACCGAGTACAAAACCCCCCCAACAAAAGAATAAACTGCATGTTCATATCAATCTCAGAATTTTTAAGATCATTGAAAGAAAATTTAAGTCACCCTGTTCAATACAGTTTCTAAGGGACAGTGCTCAGCAATGACAGATCTAATCACTATCCCAAGCCTCATCCATCTCTTTATGTGTCTTTTTCTTTTTACCATTCACCCCATTATTCTCATTCTTCATTTCGTGATAATTCTCTTCATCTTCATCACCAGTGCTGTATCTCCCAGCCAACGATGCTCTTGAGTCATCCTCAGCATCTGACTCCCACTTAGCGTTTTCCAAATCGCTAAGAATGTCGTCTGATCCAGATTCTTCCTCCGCCATCTTCCTCCCTCTAAAGTTGGCTTCAGCTTTTCTTCGAAAGACTTCATCATTATTGGCTCTGCCATTCCTACTATGCTTCTGCTGTGCAAGTCTGGATTCCTTGTATCTACTATGAGTTTCATCAGAATCATCATCAACGCTCTCGTGTTCATTCACCCAATTATTCTTCTCATCTCCCTTACTGTGATATGAATCCTCTTCCCCATCACTACTGCTCCGGTAATTATAACTCACTGCTTTTAATGCTTCTGAGTCTTGTTCTTCTTCAGCGTCTGATTGCCACATTGCATTTTCAAGATCACTCAACATGTTTTCTGAGTCAGAAACAGAATCTTCTTCAGTTGCCTTTCTTCTAAACTTAGCTTCAGGTTTTCTCTTGAAACTGTCGTTATTTTTTGCCCCGCCACTCTTATCCTCCCTCCACCTGTTTGTTCTAGACACCCTGAACTTGTCATGAACTTTATCAGAATCATCAGCATCACTCTCAAGATCACTAGCATCTCTCATGTCATTAGAATCCCATTCATCATCACCATCAGGAATATCATTGTCTTCATCATCACTGTCATTAGTCCTCTGCTTGCCACGTGTATCCTTCCACCCCCGTGCCCCTTTGACCCCATCATCATCATAAGAGTTGTCATCTCTCTGTGTTTCAGATCTTCTGAACCTTCCGCCAAATTCTTCTCTGTTCCAATACCTCATCTTTCCAAGCTCTTCTTTCTCTGCTGCCTCTTCAGCATCCCATTCTTTATCTGCTGCATCCTCTATCTCAGCTATGAATCTATCTAACTCCTCTTGGTCACTATCGACAGGGGGTTCGGACTCTTCCCAGTTTTTAGGAGGTTCTGTTTCTTGCTGTTTGTCCTCCCGGAAGACATAGGGACTTCCTTCCTTCCTGTCAATTGCATTAAAGAAAGTAGAAGCTACTTTCTGAATGCTGGCCATGGCAACTGGATCCTCTGGATTTACCCCCTTTCGCCGGAGCTGCTGTTCTATCTTCTTTATGTTTAGCTTCTGAGATTCAAGAGCTTGTTCGAATCTTGCCTTGAATAATGCCTGCACATAAAGATGAGTGATTCTATAATTTTGCAAGAACGAAACCATTTATTATTATTATTTGTTGGATTTTCCGTTGATGCATAATCTTCAAAATTTAAAACAAAAGTAAAATGCTCCTAAGGTGCATTAAAATATCGCTTTTCTTAAGATGGTATTTGCTCCCCACCAATTCTGTTCAATTGGTGTGCTAGCAAATACGCCACCCGGATACAAGGGAGTCCAGAAAATTTCCCGTTGTTTGATTGTGTTTTGCACAAAACAAAATCAAACCAGAATACCCTCAGATTTTTAATTCTGGCGAGAAGATCAGAGTTCTATTTCTGCAACAAAAAACATAACCTAATAATCACAAAATTTAAGTAAAACAGAAGGCTTGGAGAGAGATAGCAGAAGTGAGTAATGTTTCAATGTTAAAAACTGGCAAATGAGGACTCTCTTCCTTCAGGAATCATAAATGCCTTCCATTGTGAAATTTTCACAAAATAAAAACATACATATACTTATACTAATTTTGAAAACATTCTAACATTCTCTTCCCCCATTGGAAATGTGCTTCAAGTTTAACAGACTGGGGCAACAAAGGCAACATATAACTACAGAAAATTGTTATGAACAGTAGTCAAGCAAAAGATCTCATCTGAGCCTTCACTTTTTCATTTAACGCGTGATCAGCACTGATGCACTGTACTCAGCATCTTTTTGAGTTCTTTAGCTTTTCAAAACTACTTTTCCAGGGTTGAGTTCTTTTTAGTTCAGGTGCCTGAAATTCTACCCCTTGTGCAAACTGAAAAGGAAAGCGAACAAACATTGCCCTAGGTTCTAACTGGCTATAAGGCCAGTCTTCTTTATTCTGCAACATTCATGCGCAAAAACAAAGCACAAGAAGATACGACATGAAAGAAGATTACAGAATAGATCATGAATGTCTACCCACCTTTCTCTTCGTAAGGGTGTTGATAGGTATCAAATTCTTGGGCTGACGATAGTTTCTGCCACGAAACATGATGATTGTTTTCACATTATGAACGTTTATCACAATACCACCACTTAGTCTTGCAAGCATCGTTGCCATTTCTTTGATTTTTTCTTTGGGGAAGTTGTCACAGCAAACTTGCACAGTTTGATGAAACTTCCAGTGAAGATGCATATTTTGGACAACTCCACCAAAAACTCCACGGACACCGACAGGAACATAATTTTTATTTTTGAAACCAATTTTCTTATATGCCTGAAGCTGTTCGGGGGTCAACAGCTCAGGGTCATGACGAGGGGATGGCAACTCTGGTAGCTCGTATTTCTTGAGCTTTTGTAGGAGCAATGCCACCTTTTTCTTGGCCTGCATTAGTTAGATAGTAGATGACTGTCAATCTGATGAGTGAAAAAAGCCAATGAATGTTATAAGCTGAGAAAACAGGAAAACAAGTACTTGGAAATTGCAGTACTATCCTGAACTAGGCAGGCATTGTCCAACAATAGTTTCATATGTAATTTATAGACAAGCTAAGTTGCTAAACAGTTATAAAACCTTAACACTATGTTTGGGAGTTTGGGGGAGAAGAGAAAATAAGGGGAGGAGGGAGAGGATAAGAGTGGGGATGAAAGGGAATAAGGTATTATGTGAATTGACAAAAGAGAGAGACAAGTGATAAGAGTTCTGCCTGGAATTTGTTAGAATATTGTTAATTTGTTAAGGTAAAAGGGGACGTATAAAAAAAAAACACAATTTTATATCCTCTCCCTCCAAATTCCCTCCACCAGAGGGAATGGGGGGGGGGGGGGGGGGGGGGGGGGGGGGGGGGGTGGTGTTGTTGAGGGGGCTATATTACCCATCTAAATCCATTCAAATCCTGTCTAAAGATAGATATCCAAACAGGTGGAAGAAGAAACCCCCCCCTCCCCCCCAACCCATTCCGCTCTCCTTTCCTCTCTCTCTCCAACCAAACATACCATAAAGGCAATGACAGCAGTTAATCTACAACAAGATCCCAACAGTCAGAGCTAATTTTGAGAGAATTTCATCCTTAAAAGGAATTTTAAAGTTTTAATGTAAGTTTGCTAGCATATCCCTGATATGATGTAGATACAATGCCACTTCATATCTAGGTCGCTCATTACAAGCTTCCCAAGCATTTGTATCCTTTACTTCCTTTACTTCATATATCCTACAAAAATTCTAACTAGCAATCCCAACAGAATACTTCTCAATATCTAGTAAACAATGACATTGATCAATAGAAGGTCAACCTAGTATACCAATTAAGAGAAAGCCAAAAGCCAATTGTTGCAACCAAAATTTAGCAGAAAGCATACGTATTCTAACAGTCAATAACTCATAATTGTTCATAAGGGCTAGATAGTAGATAACATACTCTTTTGAGGTTGTAAATCAGTCTCTCCTCCTCAGTCATCAGCTTCTTCTTTAACTTTTGGGCTCTCCGCCTCTCCCTTAGGGTTTTACCAGATTCTCTTTGCATCCGCCTCTCCACCTTGCTTCGCATGCTCCTCCCTTTCGATGTTGACATAGAACGCGACCATACCTTGAATGGATCCAACGGTGCATGCGAAGAACATAATAAACTATCTTCAGTTGGAATACTAGGCTGAATTACATTGCTTGAGGTGGGATTCAGCAAAACATCTTTTAAAGACACGAGATTCCTGAATATAAACAAAATTTGAATCAGACTGAAGCTTGTGCAAAAACCAGAAGTATTAATACTGGACAAGGTGACAAGCCATAAGTATCTGCTTTCTTGATCATTAGGTGAAGGTAAAGAATTCAGAAATTGAATTATAGATTCTTCAGTATTCAGGGCACAAATTCAATCCCACCTAAGCTGAGCTTAATCTTCTCATTTAAAACCAGATCAAAGAAAATAAGAAAAACCGGAGAAACGAGACAGAGAGAAATAGACTTTCGTTGCTTACTGAGAAAATGTTGGCAAATGAAAAGAGATTAAACTATTGGTTTCTAGATTTTTCATTATCTGAGGCCTGATAAAACGAAAACATATAAGCAAGTAAGTAGAGTTTTCCAATTTTAATGCAAAATCTGATAAATTAAAAAAGGATAAAATATTGGGGAATCAAACTAAATCTTAGTTCTTTCATTTTTTATTTTTTTTTCCTTCTTTTGGCTGCTGGGATTCGGAGAAAACAAAAAAGGCCGCATTTGTGCCACTTCAAATCAAATTGAAGCAAATGGGAAAACCCTCACCGAGCTCAGTCTAAGACTTAAAAATAAATAAATAAATAAATAAATAAAAAAGATCATAAGAGGGTTCATTAACTGCAACCCCAAATACCAAAATCCCTCAATGAGCTTAGCCTAAAACACCCATTTGGCACAGTTGAGACGAAAATCCAAAACTCGAATACCCCAAAGAACCCACTTGTGCATTTTCATTTCTCATTTACTTTCCTTCACTTTCTCGTCAAACAAATGGAGTTCAATTGAGAGAGAGAGAGAGAGAAGATACTTGGAGGGATTGGATTGGAGAAGAGAGGAGAGGGTCCTCAAGCAATGCCTCCGAAGAGTCCTCGGAGCAAACATCGGTGTCAATCAAAGAAATCGATGTTAGCCCCAACGTCTTTGCTCGCTGGGTTGCCCTTTCATTCCATGGGTTCCTCTTCGAACCCAAATGGGGGTTTCAGGGTTTTAGGTTTGGGTTTAGGGAAAGGGAAAAGGGGTTTTTTTTTTTGAAATTATTTGCCAATTTAGTGCTGCTTCCAAAATGATTTACACAAAAAATGACATAACGCTAAAACGACAGGTCTGCTGTTAGAGAATCAAATGGTCTATTTTTTTTTATTTTTTTTTATTTTTTTGTGATTAGCAATGTTTTCAAAATTCATCATGAGTTCGAGGAATCACAAAACCAATTATTTGGAATTCCAACGGTCTATTTTTGTTGTTGTTAACGTAACAAAAACAATTTGTCTATTTTTGAATATGATTTATCGTTAAAATAATTGAAACAATCTGTTAAATTACAATTATAAATATTATTTGTGTCATTGGTTATGGTATTGAAACTATAGGCATAATAGGAAAATGGAAGGTCGATTATCAACATCACACCCTTATCCTAGGTAGGGTTGTGCATTCTATAAAATTTTGAGGGCCGACCCTGTTCGCATCGTGCGGGTTAGCTTTCGATGGCAGGGTTGGATTTTATATTTGGTTTTCGATGAAAGTCAGATGTGACATTGAATATCAATTTCACTTTTCGACGAATTTTCGATTTGCCCAACTTTATTTTAAAAAAAATATATAATTAATAAAATAACATGGTTATGTGCTTAGTGGTATTTTACTATTTTTAAGGGAAAACAATGTCATTTTGAACCCCTATGCATTTATTAGTTCCCATTGCAAACCCTAAATCACTCATATTCTACCTTAATTGTGCCATTAAGACTTTGATCACCGATCCTTAAACCTTTCCATTGACCTTGACATAGTCTATACTCAGCCCTAGTTCCTTGAGGCTACGACCCCCTCTGCAGTGGTGGACCCAGGCTTGTAAAAATGGAGGGGCCAAATTAAAAAAAAAATAAATGAGGGGGCAAAACTAAAAAAATTAAAAAACTAGGGGGTAAAATTTTAATTTTAAATTTTTTTTTTTTGAAAATTTTTTTTTTTTGGGAAAAATTTTGGGGCTTGGGGGGCAGGCTCCCCCTAGCCCCAATGTAGGACCGCCCCTGCCCCTCTATCTATGGGCCCGTTTGAAATTTTTGTTCCCCCTTTCTCTCATTTTCCCCAAACTTTCGTATTGTGCCTGTCTTGAGAGCAGACTTTTGGCAAGACGTTGAAAAGAAGTCAAGACTGAGCGTGCTTTACAAGATAGCAAGGAAATTTTAACTTTCTCATTTTGCCCCTGGCAGGAAAAAAAATTAGTGGTGCGTGTTTGGCTTGTGCACATGGGTAAAATAGAAAAGTTGAAATTCCCTTGCTATCTTGTAAAACATGTTCAGCCTTGATTTTTTTTTTTCAACATCATGCTAAAAGCGGACAAGCAAATAACAGAAGTCAGGGGAGAAATGAGGGGCAAAGGGGGAACGAGAATTTCAAACTGCCTATATAACCTATGGATCTTAACATTTGTTTCATGGCATTGGTTAATGTCATATTCTTTTTTAGATTCTTTTGATCGAGTCAACAAAAGCACTTCCTTCGAAATCCAACCAACAAACCAAAATGCGTTATTTAGTATGGCAATGATGTTTTTGGTTGCATCAAGATATTCACAAAGACGGATTAAATCACTCGTTGTCTTAAATATTAAAATTATAAAAAATGAGAAATTTTATAATTTAATTGATAATTTAATACTCCTCCTAACATATAAATTCAAACTCTCACTTAACAAATAAGGTCTAACATATAAAAAATTTAATCAAAATTAAAGTTTTTCGATGCCTCTAGGTTAAGCGAGATGGAAGCCGGAAACCCCACTTTTACTTTGACAGAGTCTATGCCTAGCCCTAGTTCTAAGAGGCTAAGACCCTTTATGGATCTTAACATTTGTTTGGTAACATTGGTTAATGTCAATGCTCTACTTAATAATACTGTCAAAACACATTAAAAATATAATTGAAATTGAGAGTGAACTATAAAATCAAGGTTTGAACTAAAGATATTTGCTCAAATATCATATAAAATCAATTGTCGTCTCCAAAGCTTACGCCGATAGAAAAATAGCAAATTAAATTATTTAATAACTATTTTAAGACAGATTGAAACATGTTTGCGGTTGCGGGTTTGAGGATTCATTTGCGATGAAAAGGGTTAAAAGCTTCTGCTAATATGAGAATGGAGTACATTATTAAGCACAAGATGGCTTTTTAAAAATGCAACATTTTTTTTTTCTTCAAGAAAACGGTGCAAAATAGACAACAAAGCCATAATTATCATAGCAATAAGTTTACATTCTGATACATCAGGAAACTAAAGTTTCATATATGCACGGTTGTAGAACATCTTTCGTAGATGTTAACGCCATGTATAGTTGCTGCTTACATGCTTTCACATGCCACAGAAGCAACAAACACATCCCTGCCGGACAAACGTCTTGACATTTCTCACCCTGGAGAACCAACAGAGCATTCAGACACAGGAATCACTGAATCCAGGCACCTGCATGGTGCATTGACAATAAGAAAAACAAGCCGAGATAGAGCCAGAACACAAAAAGAATCCTTGGCATTTCAGCTTGACAGCTCTAGGTACAGATCTCTGGTACTAGACAGCTGAAAGATCGATTCTGCCAACTCCATGGCATTGCGTGCCTTGAAGTCTGAGAAGAGTTCAAAAAAAGTGCCCCAGCAGAGAGGGACAATCTCCAATGCCCTTAAAGAAATGAAGTCATTGCCACTGAAGAAAATGCTGGAAAGAGATGAGGATGGTGACTTCGGACTGTAGGACAGAACAAACTAGGGAATTCATTGTAAATCCCGCTTTGCTTTGTTATGTCATCTCACATCCGGTCTAGCCAACTAAAGATGCTGTCTTGAGAACCAAACTGCAAATCCTGCACATGTGAATGAGAATTATGGATCTCAATAATACCTTAGAAAGATTTAAACAACAAAGAAAGAAGGGTAGGAAGTGAAGCTTACAGCAAGCTGGAAATCAGGTGGAGTATCCAGTTCTATGTTCTCGAGCTCCGGAATTCCAGAAGCAGCATTATTATTTATAGTCGCCTCATTTTTGTTGCTAACAAAGTTGGTGTAAGAGATGTCATTCAAGCCCCAGTAATTTAGTGGAGCAGAAGAATCGAAAATCTCCTTGCATAGTAATGAATCATCCAAGCAGTTTAAATCACAGTTCTCAACAGCCTGAGATTCGCCGGCCAGCCATGCAGGTGAAGAGGCACGAGATGATTCGGAGACAAACTCTACTTTCTGATCCACACAAATAAATTTCAGTGAAGATATAATACATTAAGGCATCTTGGGAAACAAATGAAAAATGCTACTATAACTTCATTGTCTTCCTTAGTGAAAAAAACTTTTGCCTTCAGTGGAAATTGAGACAAGTCTACTGGTTTCCCATTGGTCATTTTATAATTTTTTCTCTGGCCTGAATGTTCATTTTATGGTACACCCTACAACAGTTAAAAAATTGTAATACTGGTTACAGCATATTCCTCCTTTTTTCTTTTTTCCACAACATTTTCTTTTCCTTTCTTTCCCATGATCATCACTGACCTGCCCCAATAGTTCACTCATGGGGTATACTGATTAATATGGAAGAGAACACTACGAATAACGCTACCTACCTGGGCAGATGACGGGATTATGTTATTGTCAGCAACATCATCACTCAGAACAGATTTCCCTGCACGAGGTGGATTGGGAGGATTTGCTTTTGGAGTCCTTGGACTAGCTCGTAGTGTCATAATATCAGAATCCTCAACCACAAGGCCGCTATCATTATTGTCAGTCTGCTTTGGCTGTTGAAAGAAAATTTTTGACACTACAAACTCTCCTTCCTTCTCCTCTTCTTCAGTCCCTAGATGGTATTGATGCATCACCCAATTGGACTTATCTGGCTTGGACCCCTTCTTTGAACTTTTATATAGTACCATGATCTTCTTACAGCCCTTTTGCACTCCATTTTCCACCACAGATTTGGTCTTACCTGTCTTGTGCCAGCGGACATGCTCCTTGGTCAAACTCTGCTGACTATGGATCTTGCGCCGCTTCCGTTGACCAGAAGCGTACGCATTAGTTGTTCTGTGAAAGAAATGGACACTGCTTCCATCTTTCTTAGCACCTGAAAAAAAAAAAATAATAATAATAATAAAAATAATAGAGAATTAGTAATCTAGACCATGTCAAACTCATAATCTAGACCATGTGCTATGATACAAGACTTGGCAGTCTTCTTGATTTTCAATAAAAAATTAAATTTTTTCAGATATTAATCTAGTTTGGTTCATTATACAACAATTAATACAGTGATGACAGTATGGAAATGGGGAAAACCAAATAATAGTAGAAGTTATATAGGGCAGGGAGCTCCCTCACCAGGAAGATTTTCCGGATGGGTGTAGCAAATTCCTTGGTGCCCCTCAAGTGTTGCGATGAACTCATCAATAAATAAGTGTGGCTTTGAGGTTCCAGCACCACATTTTGCTGCTAAATGTTCTAAGAGCTCTGCATCAGAAGGATCAAATTTCACACCAACAGGCAGGCCTGGCCATTCAGGAGAAACCTGCACAGGAGAAGCAGTGATGTTAGCAATATAAATCAACATCTAGTCAAGCAAATCCACGCCAAACAATATTGAGAAAGTGCTTTTCCAATTTTTTTGCATAAAGATGGTGAATACCTTGTACTGAGAAGAAAAAAAAGAAAGAAGCAAACTCATGCGATGCATATAGTTATAGGTGCTAAAAGAGAAGATATAAATTAAATAATATTGTGGACACTTAAATATCTATGTGGTATTTTTAGAACTCCAAATTAACGCCAATTTTCTGTGCATATTTTGTGTAAAAGTTTATATAACTGTTATTGCATGGAAGCCAAAGAAATGTTTTCCATCTTACATCACTGTTGTCAATATTATAATGGCAATTTGGACATTCACGATTTGCCCCACAGTCTTTGATTTGATAAGCAGGAGAACACGTAGCATTTCTCACTTTCCTTGCCAATCCTCTGCTGTTGATTAGCCAAGTCCTGCAAGAATGATATCTAAGCTTAGAATTCAATTATGAGATATCTTATAGCTATGGGCAGAAGAAGAATGTAACAATATATCATAAGTCCAATATTTTAAAAGGTTTGCAAAGAACAAGTAACAGAAGAGAAAAGCACAAGTTTGCAAGGAGGAACAAGCAGGAGTCAACCACCTTTATAGCAGAATACCATTGCGGAAGTGCATAAAGCATCAGGAAATCATGTGAAATGACTCAAAACTGAGACAACAGATATGGTAAAATGTTGTAAGGAATGCTTGATAGAGTAAACTTGTATAGCGACCCACTTCAGATCAATAGGGCTAGCCTAGTGATGGAAAATCTCTTTAACACTGATCAAGTAGATGTAAATACCAAAATTGTAGTACATATGTTGCACAGTCAAAAACATAGGTCCAACCGAGTAGAGTAAAAAGATAGATACATACAGAGAGTATAACAAAAAACAAAAGGAACGATATTTATTTACAACTATACACATTTCATGATCTTGAGAAATGATCGAACAGATTCTAAAGGCACTCCAAGATAATACACTAACAAAATTAAACATTAATAAGATTTCCACACATTCACTTATTTATCTGAACTAGTTTAGCTTTTTAATTGAAACTAAGACTAGATATCTTAAGAAGCAGATCACCACCAATGTAATGCTGATTCTAGTGGAAAAAGCATGTAGGGTAGTATAGTAGGCGAGGGAATGACCTGACCAACCAATGAATTCAAACAATAGAAGACCAACTTCCGTCCACAACTAATGACTCCAATAAGTACATATATAATCTTAAAAAGTACCCATTTTCTTAATCTTTCAAAGATATTATGTGAAAACAGAATAAGCTCACATTAAGGCTTTTTTTACCACAGCTGGATATCTAAAATGAAGCTAGAAAATATTTGCATTTTCAGTTAGTTCCAACAGAAAATTATATATATTTTTAAGCCTGCTTTCCTTTTCCTTGAGAAGATTTAGGATATAAATACTCCTTCAAAAAGGCAAGCAAAAGTGATACCAGTGCAATCCAAGAATGAGATGTCATTACTTCTACTATACTGCAGGCTAATTTCCATATAGACTAACGCAATATTGATTAATTTTCTGTTCTCCTTTTCGAATGAATGACATTTGTTAAATCCTTTACATGATTTCTCCTCTACAATAAACTACAGTAATGATTTTTTTTATGCAAGATTTAGTCCAACAAAAACTAATCATCATCCAGAACACTCCAATAATCCCCATATTAATGCACTCTAGAGCAAGAAGAGAGTTCAGATATCAGCATCCATGTCAAGGCCCAGCTACAGGGGATAGACAAAAAGGCCTGAAATAGGATTCTCAAAATACATCCAAATATCTGTTTACTCATCAAAATATTGACAAAAGAAAGAAACTTTACTATTGCCTCCAACCACAAGACAAGAACTTTAACATGCACACGCTTCACATCCAACATTTTCCGAAATGGGCAACTCTCAGAAGGTAAAATCTAGCAAGAGAATCTTCCTCTGACATATGCGTTTTTTCCCAAAGTAGAAACTACTCAGAGATTTCACAACTCAATCCAGGAGAAAAAAAAACAAAATAGTTTAATTTACCCAGCATGCATTTAAAAAAAAAATATAAGGAGAATCCGTATAAACCCCAGAAGCTAAAATTAAAAAGCAGAAACAAAATAAAAACAGGAAAAAAAAGAAACGAAAATCAATTTGTATTTAGGACATACCCAATACAGAAAACGTAAACTGAAAATACAAAAAAAAAAAAAAAAAAGAAAAAAAAAAAAAAAGGAAGGAAGAAGAAGAAGAAGAAAAATCTTCTTGACAGACACATCTTCGAAGAACTTATTTACATATTCATCCATTTGTTTCGTTAATAGTTTCACATTTACCTTGCCATTTTCTCTGAGAGTTAGAGAAGGATGTTGAACCAAATCATATACCATTCAGAGAGCGAGAGAGCGAGAGAGAGAGAGCTCTGTTAATGAGCTTTCCCTTTTGTCCACTGCACGAAGTTAAGGGAGCGAGAGAGAGAGAGAGAGAGAGAGAGTGAGTGCGTATGTGTGTGAGAGCGGGAAACCCCAGCTTTGGAGCTGTTATGAGAAGCTGGGGAACCGAGCCTTGAGGTTCGGGTTGAAAATACCGTAGAATTGGTAGGCTAATCAGGGCCCACCGTTGACTGAACCTGGCTCCGAGGCTGTAGGTTCGAACACGAAGCTGGGGGTCTTGTCGAAGAATGTCGAGGAGATGGACTGTTGGAGCCTCGAAAACCGAGTGAGTGGCATTATGGTGAATTTTGGTGGGACATAACTACCGTGCTCCCCAAGCTACACGTAAATACGGATTTCGAACACTTTTCTGTTTACCTTTTCTGTCCCTTACTGTTGCAACAAATGACGCTTTTATACCTTCTTTTTAAAACCTTTTTAACACTGTGTTTGATTGTACGAGGGAGAATGAAAAGGGGAGAGGTAATTGATGAGCATTTGACTCTTAAACCCCCCCTTTCACACTATATTTTGTGCTAATCCCTGTTTGTTTACTCTCTTATGATGCCTCTAATCTTTACAAATTTTTATTTAAGTACAAAATCAATATTTTGATCACATGATACACACGTGTTTGGGAATTGGAGATGGAGTTATTACCCATGTCCTCTCTTCTTTGGGCACAAGTTTGTCAGCATGGGCTCCGACCAAAGAAAAACTGTAGTTATATTTGTGCTAATATTTGATGCAGTGTTTCAGTATTAAATGACGTTATTATGTTGCAATATATTTTGTAACGACCTTAGAAAATTGCTAATCATATATGCGTTGTCACTCTAAAATTAATAGTCAATTTTATAATTTGAACTCCCTATAATCGCTTTTAAAATTCAATCTCACCTATTAATGAATCAATGTGAGATTTAACACTCATAGGTTTCTTTATAATTCATAAACTCCATGTAAGTTAATCATATTCCTAATATGAAGCTGATGTGTTAACAATCCTTACCCAAGTAGGGGCCCAATCTTACAAAAGGCCACTTGGAAAAGACTTCTTTCACAACCTCGGTTATTATCTCTTGGGGCAGAGAATGACAGGAGATTCAAATCTCACATGCTGTCCCAAATGGAGCTACAACAAAGGATGGATAGGATCCGACTTCCATGCGGTAGTTTAAAACTACCGCATGGGTCACATTAAAAAAATTTGCAAATTTTTTTTTTAAATTTAAAAATTATAATAATTAAAAACAAAAATTATAAAAACCTAAAAAAACTAAAGGGGTGGTCGGCGTTGCCCAAGGGGATGTCCAGCCACCCCATTATTTTCCAGCCACCCCCTTGGCCGATCTGGGGTGGATCGTCCACCCTAGTCGGCTTTGGGGGTGGTCTGGCCACCCCCAAAAAGCCAAAAAACAAAAAAAAGGTTAGGGGTTTGGGGGTGGCCGGACCACCCCTAAAGGCCTTGAGGCACCCCCATATCGGCTGTATGGGGTGGTCGAAACCACCCCCAGGCCCTTGGGGGTGGTCTGGCCACCCCTAAAAGGCCTAGAAACCAAAAAAAAAAAAAGTTTGGGTTTTGGGGGTGGCCGGTGACCGGATCACCGAGCCACCCCCAGATCGGGCGTATGGGGTGGTCGAAACCACCCCCAGGCCCTTGGGGGTAGTCTGACCACCCCTAAAAGGCCTAGAAACCAAAAAAAAAAAAAAAAAAAAAAGGTTTGGATTTAGCCACCCCCAGATCGGCCGTATGGGGTGGTCGAAACCACCCCCAGGCCCTTGGGGGTGGTCCAGCCACCCTTAAAAGGCATAGATACCAAAAAAAAAAAAAAAAAAGGTTTTAATTTTGGGGGTGGCCGAGATCGGCCGTATGGGGTGGTCCGGCCACCCCTAAAAGGCCTAGAAACCAAAAACAAAAACAGAAAAAAAAAGGTTTGGATTTTTGGGGTGGCCGGATCACCCCCAAAGGCGAGCCACCCCCAGATCGGCCGTATGGGGTGGTCGAAACCACCCCCAGGGCCTTGGGGATGGTCCGGCCACCCCCCAAACCCTTAACTTTTTTTTTGTTTTGTTTTTTGGCCTTTTGGGGGTGGCCAGACCACCCCCAAAGTCGACTAGGGTGGTTCATCCACCCCAAATCGGCCAAGGGGGTGGTTCTAGTCAATAATGGGGTGGCCGGGCACCTGTTTGGGCAACCCCGGCCACCTCTTTAGTTTTTTTAGGTTTTTATATTTTTTGTTTTTAATTATTATTATTTTTATAATTTTTAAATTTATTAAAAAATTTGTAAATTTTTTTAAGTGGAAACGGTACCGTTTTGTGAAAAAACAGTACCGTTTTCCACTACAGCACCCATGCGGTAGTTTTA
The DNA here is from genome assembly GCF_958979055.1 of Alnus glutinosa. Taxonomy (NCBI): domain Eukaryota; kingdom Viridiplantae; phylum Streptophyta; class Magnoliopsida; order Fagales; family Betulaceae; genus Alnus; species Alnus glutinosa. The sequence goes on along the minus strand of NC_084887.1, from coordinate 36,980,405 downwards.
AACTACCGCATGGAAGCCGGATCCAAGATGGATATATATATAATGTTAAAATTTTCCTTTAAATTGAATTGGAATAATTTCTTTCAATCTAAGTTATTAAATTAATGTGTGTCCAAAATGTATGAATCTCGTATGCATTTTCAATAGAATATGTAATTATCACATGCATTTTTTATAAATGTCAATAGACTAAATTGGAAGAATTTATTCCAATTCAATTTAAAAGAAAAAAATTGTCTAATAATTACATCCCTCTCTTTAGAACTTAATTCGTACTCTAGAAATTATACTAAAGAAAAATATAGATTAAAAAAAAAAAACAAAAAACCTTTTTTCCATGTGATAGTTTTTTTTTTATTATTATTTAACAATTCAATACCCTAAAAAAGTTAATTGCTAAAAAAATTAAAGATTTAATTATATATTGTTTATGGTTATTATGTCCTATACCATTGTTTGCTTGGACTTTGTTTTTATAGATTTTCCTAAATTCTTAGTGGCCTAATAATATTAAAGTATCAATTTCTTTCGTTAACTTTTTTAGAAGGATTAATAAACAAAGAGAAGCCTAATGAGAACGAAAAGTCAACCTATTAATACGGGATGGAATTCAAGTTAAAGCTAATTTCCTACGAGTTAAGTTGCTTTTCAAATCCCTTTTTTATCTTGTTCTTTTTCTTCCAAAAAGATATATAATATATTAAGAAAGTAATGTATCAACAAGTCGTTGTAGTATAGTGGTAAGTATTCCCGCCTGTCACGCGGGTGACCCGGGTTCGATCCCCGGCAACGGCGAGAAAATTTTGTTTTCGTTTTTTGAACGAATAAAGATTGGCTAAAACTCTAAAAGGCATAAGTCACTTGGTCCAGCCCAACTTTGGACCATGTTAATAAGAGTCTAGTTTGTATGGGCCCAATCCGAGTAAAGTACAAGAATGCCCCTCGGGCATGTATCGGTGATTCGGTAGGAAGCAGGGTGTAAATTAACGTGTTTTAATGGCTTTACTTATAACTACTAAGGAGTTTATTCCAACAAATTGGTTTTTGACCATTTTTTAAGATTGGACAAAAGTTTTCCTCCACATTTAGGTTACTATATTAAACAGAAATTTGTCTAAAATATTTATAATTCAATTTAATAGACTAAATTAAAAATAAATAAATAAAATTCCCAACCCAGATTGGAGAAAAACCTTGTTCTTTCGAAATTAGTGTTTAGTGGTTAGTTCTGGGCCAGCATTATGGATCATCAAATACCAATCAAGAATTGACAAGAACACATTTTAATTAGAATGCATGGTCTTATTACTAAATATGATACAATCCACTAACACTTGAATGTTCAGTTATTACATATTCTGGAAGATTTTTTGCATACTAGTAGGAGTAAAAGGCCTTTGGATGACCCTTGTTTTACAATGAGACTACATCTCAGCAACCCCAACCCCAACCCCAAGACTTGGAACAAACTGAAATCAATGTGAAGGGAGTAAGGAAATTTTGACTGTAACATCAGCTCCAGCATGGTCTCCTATGTCAACTAAACGGACTAACTTTGAGCAAATTAACATTTCTTTTGAAGTAAGACGAAGTATTTTTGTAATGTTTCAGACTATAGTTTATTGAGCTTTGCCTAAGAATAATCTGGGATCAGTAACACTGTCTAAAGCAACTGAAAAAACTTATAGGTTTCTCTTCCATGCCAGGCATTGGGGTCTCCTCCGAGCCATGTCTTACAGCCATTAAGGAACTTGTACCAGGAGATTCTGGTGGAAACACAGTATTCTCAGAAGTGTACATCCGAGGAGGGATAACAGGCTCTGGTGGTGAAATGATAGAGAGATAGTGCAAAAGCATCTGTATAATTTGGCTGAAGTTAGGTCGAGCATTTGGATCCTCTTTCCAACATGAAGTCACGATCAAAGCCAAATCCTCAGGGAGGTTTTCAGCACTGGGCCTCACATTCTGAAACAATAAATATTTGAATGATGATACCTTGAAAAAGCTCCAAACAATGGATGAGTTTTGATCTAGTAATGAGATGATGTGAGGCATTGTGGCATATGATGCATATTCACTTACCGGATGGCCTAATCCCAGGAATTTACACAAAAATCAAAATAAAATATGCGATATCAGACCCCTTTCAAGCATCAGTTCTGCTAATTGTACATACATTCTAATCGACATCAAAGTTTGCACAAGAGGATTCTTAGTAAATCTTTAATTACATGTTTCCAGAAAGGTTCTAGTCCCAGCAGTTTAGTCTTGCAATTATACATTTGATTTTATTCCTCCTCCCCAACATGCAGTAGCTAGGGGTCCTTTTTATATCTCCATGCATTCTTACTTAAAAAATAAAATAATAATATCCATGCATTCTTAACCGAGGTGGTCAGGCCTCATTGTTCAAGTGCATTATTCTTAGGACAATTCCAATCCCTACGAATATTATTAAGTAATTTTCACTGTTACTGTTCTAGTGTGTGTGGAAAATGCTGCCCATTAACCCCCGCGAAAGCTGGGAATGGGGGCTGTCTGCTAGTTCTCCTAGACTACTCAAAAGTTTCCTGCACTCGCTGCATTATGCATTAAGTGGAAAAGCGTTGCTTCCAAAGCAAGCAAATCTTTGTTCACTTTCACCTTCTTATAGTTTTAAAAGTGAGATCTTAATAAGAACCTGGATGTCATTAAAGTTGCTATCTAAAGTCATTATACCTTAACATAACACACACACACACACACACACATAGAAATCATCCGGTCTTAGATATATCACAAGACAAGATCACAACATATGGTTACCTTAAAAGCGGCTGCATATGCTGCCTGTAGATTTGACATGCCCTCAAAAGGCAATTTATTGTGGATAAGCTCCCACAACACAATTGCAAAGCTATAGGTATCCACCTTGTGATTGTAATGCTTCTTCTCCCCGTGCTTTAGTGTGACTGTGCTGTAAAGCTGTCACCAAATAGGGAGGTGAATAATTAATGATACAAAACACCCACTTGCTGAACAAAATAAACCTAAAACCTTCCAGCGATTGAGTACCTCTGGAGCCATCCAACGATATGTCCCCGTTTCAGCAGTCATCATCTCTATTAATGACTCTTCTCTAGCTAAACCAAAATCTGCAAGTTTAACTGTTTTGTGGTCTGCAGTCAAGATCAAGTTCTCTGTGAAAGGGAAAGGAAACAAAACTGTCAGAATTTTGCTTAAACCTAGATTCCTCAGGAAGCAGCTACACCTGATTTATGTAAATATCACTTTAGAGATAATGCTCAAAAATATTTCAGCTAAATGGTAGCTAGAATCTCAAATAAGATATTTGCCTTCTGAAACAACATCTCAAGTTCACCTTGTCTATAATGAGTAAGAGTGAAACCATTATACTAGGAACAGCTAAATATTATTTGGTCATTTGTTACAACAAACACATTAACTTCAAAACAAAAAATAATGAAACAAGAAACTACTATTAATTGAATTTGACAGAAGCAGTGTGATCCTAAACCAACTGGGAGACATGAGATATTCTCTTGAGATATAGCATGCCGAAGAAGTTAAGAAATTAGGTCCAAGGAGAGCCAAGGAAACATGAACTGGGACAAACTCAAAGTAAAGCCTTTGATGACCCTAAATCCAATTCTACTACACAATGAGAAGCCTCCCACCAGATCTACAACACCTTGTTGACTATACTGGGAGCAAAATTTAGCATCTCATCGCTTTGTACATGCAAAGGCATACCACATCTCTCACCAGTATACCCAAAGGCAGACAGAAGAAGCAGGTAGTGGAGGTGCAACAACTCAAGTTGATTACTAAAAGGTTAAGATCGATCACACATAAGAGAACAATATAGTCATGCTTGAAGGAAGTGTCCCAACACTAAGCCTCTTGTAGATACAGACAGTAACTTGAACGGAAAAGTTTCAATTCCAATTATCAACCAAATGAAAATGGAGATGCAAATGGCATATGTGAGTAAAACATTCACCACATTATGCAATACCATTGTAAACCATTCAGATATAATTTAAGTAAAAATTAATTAGTACAGACTTCACATGATTCCTGCTAATCAAGTAGTCCATTATTTTTTTTATAAGTGAGACATGACCAAATGTACAGACAGTAGAAACTCCAAATTCGACCAAAATGAACTTTATTATTAACTGCCCAACCTGATCCAAAATGCTACTTAAACTTAGCATGCTTAACAATCCTATTAATACAGTAAATAACCATACCAGGTTTCAGATCCCGGTGAATGATCCCGTGGGAATGCAAGCATTCCATTGCACGAGCAATATCAAGTGCAAACCCCACGGCCACATGCATATCCAAGCACCTTGGCCGCATATTCAACAAGTACTTACGCAAGGTCCCGCCCAATAGAAGCTCGGTTACTATCACCATGACAGGTTCCTTGCAAGCGCCAATAAACTGGTAAAATACAGAGAGACACAGCCCTCTTAGATATTGCATACATGCTCACTTCATTGGTTTCTACATAAGATATGTCACTGAAATCCTAATTGCCAAATGTAAAATCCAGATAATATAGTATCATATGCCTAACAATTAAAATATCATTCCCTATATGCTTATCAAACAACCTTCACTAGATTCTTGTGTTGAACTCTGGATAACAATAAACACTCTCTGGCAAACCGCGCTTCTCTCTTGGCAATCTCTTCTGGGGTTTCTCCTCTATGAACAACTTTAATAGCAACAGTTTGGTTTTTATATCTGAGAAACACAAATTCCAACAAAACCAAAGATTAAGATAAGTGCACCATAACAATACACCACTGGTCAAATGATCTAAACCTATAAAGCCATAAATAAAGGCTCATAAATATGCACTAGGAAATCAAAATCGCAATTCCAAAAGGCCAAGGCCAGAACTTTAGCAGGAACAAGTTCACCAATAAAATCAGGATTCAGGAGGTTCTTAGTCCCAGCCAAAGAGTAAATCCTAATTACTATTATTGAGATAGAAGAATTGAGACAGGAAAAAAAAAAAGAAATAAAAAGAACATAGAACCCTGATTGACTTACTGTCCCTTGTAAACTTTGGCATGCGCACCCTCTCCAATCTTCGGCCCAACAAGAAGTTGCTTAGGATCCACCAGCCACTTTGCATCCAAACTGAACTCCTCAGCTGAGTAAATTCCATTACCGGATCCCATTTTTTTTTCTCTCCCTCTCTCTAAAACCGGAACTGAACTAGAACAAGCTGACTAACCAAAGTACACTCTTTTGTGCATCACACATATGAAGTATTCTGAGGTGAAAAATAAGCTACAAAACAAAAGAGAGAATTACAGAAGGACATGCTCAGTTCTGTATCAATGGCAGGTTCCCCAACACAGACCCATCCCCAAGATCACGCTCGCAGATCCAAAAAGAATTCAATATGTGCCTTTGTTTGGGAGACAAAGAATAATACTCCACATGCTTCTAAGGCACCCACCAGCAACCCCAGAGAAAATAATATTAAGGATTTTTATCAAACGAAAATCAGAGACCCCAGACAAGCTCTGTCAGAAACAGAGTAGCAAAAAAATTGTGCTGGAAAAAAAAGCAAAATGGCAAAGAACATGAAGAAAGCTTCAATGGGGGATAGCAGTTGAGAATGAAACTCAAGGACCCAGATTGAAATTTTGGGAGCGGTGGTAGTGGGTCTGTGATAATATATTCTTCTCCGCGTATTGAATTTGCTCTGTTCTTGATCTGCGGATAAAGCCGCGGAAGGAGTAGAGTCTGTGTCAGAGAACAGTGGACTTTGATTTTGCATGAATAGATAAATATATATGAGAGAGAGAGAGAGAGAGAGAGTAATTCTAATAAGTCTTTAATTTTTAATTATTTTTTTGTTTAAATAATTTAGATTTAGTAATATTTCTATATAATTTTAAGCAATTCACCGTAAAATTACCGTAATTTTTTTTTTAGAAGATCACAGTTCACAATTCATAAATGGAGAAGATTATATTAAAGTGATTTACCCCATAAAAAAAGAAGGTGTTGTTGATTTTATTAAATTATGTATTACATGCTCACGTAACTGAAGTGTGATGAGCCTAAAATTCTTAATCCAAATCTTAATAAAATTCTTAATTTAAATCCTAATAAGACAATAATAAATAACATTCCTAATTCTAATAAGATTACAAATAATAAATGATAATAACGAGATAATAACCGTACGGCCATACAATCTTTTACTTATTAGTGCATCGATTAGTAGTACTAAAATAAAAAAGAGTAATGCTACGTACTCGACTCTCGTTTCATTGTATTAATAACTTTTTAATAAAAATTAATCCAATAACCGATGGTAGCATTATCAAGAAAAAAAGAATTCCTAAATATGGTTAAAGAAATACCATTGTTATTCTTTTCAAATATAGAGATATGAGATGATAAGAATGACAATCATGGAACCTTGATTTATTTATAAAAAAATGAAAGATTTGTCAAAATTAAGTTACTCTTTTGAATGGGAAAAGCATTTTATTGGATCATAAAAGATGTACATGGTTATTAGAATCCAAATATAAAGGATTTGGCTTACATACGGTAAAAAAATTACAGCATATACGTTATAATATTTTTAGCGGTCTATATTTACTTTATTTCTCATAAAAAAAATTAAAATTAAGTCGAATAGCAATTTGATGACATAGTGAAAAGTCATTTCTTAATAATAATAATAATTTCTTATTAGCCTAATTTTCTCTCAAGCACGTGCTATAAAAGAATCTATTTAAGCAATAAGCAGTTAATAAATTGTTGTGAGATGTTTATTGTCAAAGATTCTTCTTCCTCATTGCCTTGTTTGTATTTGACAATTGGCCTTCATTTGGATTTAAAGTAAAGTAATTAACCATTCACACTTTGAAAATGGCAATAAGGCGTTACCTTTTTATTTATTTATTGATTTATTTTGTTTCTTTTTTCTTTTCTTCTATAGCTCTTATTTGTTTCTAGAAGTTTATTTAGTATTATTTGTTTATCGGTGCACATTTCCTTATTTTTTGTTTTACAAATAAATTAATAATCAACTCAAAATATAAAAATACTGTTCAAAACATAAGAATAATTTTCACTTTTATATTGCACCTAAACACTTTTTTTAAAAAAAAAAATAAAAAAAAATCTAGCTAACGAGCAATAAAAAAAAAAAAATTATAGTTTTTTCAACTATCCAGATTTTATTTAACTTTTTATCTTTTAATACTCCAAACTCATTAACAAACATACCATATTCATACACCCTTTGTTCCATAAGACAATGCTTAGCCTTTGTTGGTGCAATAAATTTACAGTGTATCCCACTCAATCACTCCAATAGTCCGTCACGTGACAAGCATTCAGAAACCGTATTAATGAATCAGAAGCATCTCCTTCATTCAAAGGGGCCACTATCTCCAAAAACCAGAAATCATTATCATTCTCTTTCAAAAAATTTCTTTTTATTTTTTCCTCTCATCAAATTTACGGACTTAAGCATCGAATCGTCCATAATCTCTTAAAACTGACAATTTTTCAATGACTATTTTCTCTGTGTTACATTTTGCAAGACCCCGTCGCCGATCTGACAATTCAAAAATGTGATTTAAAAAAGCCTTCAAAGTTTATTAAAAAGTAACGATTGACATTTGACAATCTCCAATGTGTATAAGTATAATTGTGCTGAGTTGGTCAATTGCTCTGCCACGTGAGCATTTATATCTTCCATTGAATCTATTTTGTAATCCTAGGTAGGCTCTGATGTCCGAATTTGTCTTCTGGTGGGTTTGTTGGACAATTTGCAATTGGACTTTTCTGTAGAGGCAGAGAGTCGGTGGCCATCGGCCTCCCATGATGTTTGTTTTCAAGACCGTTGATAAGAAGGTCAAAAGTTCACCCATTCCAAGATTAGTTGGCTTAATCAAAAGGAATAAAAAATAATAATAAAAAAAAAAACAAAGGGGAAGAAGGACTATAATGTAAAGAGGAAGAAAAAAGAGAAATGCATTCGCCATCCTTTTGACTTTGGCTGCAGTCTGATCTCATGAAATTGACTTGTCCTTGAGCCCAAGGCTTGATGTCGGTTGGGCTAGAGAGAGAGGCATGCATGTGAGTAAATGTCTTTAAAGATGTATGGTGTAGACAGATATTAAAGGATTGGGATTTCGTTGACCTAATTTGGCTAGAAAAAATGAGAGTGGAACTCGGAATCCTGAGGTTTCAGGACCAAGTCCTACGGCAGTTTAATAAAATTAAATTCAAGTCAAACAAAGATTCGACACGATTAATAAACATGTTAATTTAGGGTTAACTCGCTTAATACATGAGTAACCTTATAATGCGTATAAATTAAACATATATATATATATATATATATATATATATATATATATGTATTACTATTAAAAAATGTAAACCTTAAAGTAGACAAAAAATTACCTTGGGTCTTATCTTTAGTTCTGAAGATATAATTTTTATAGTGTAATTCATTTTTATGGACAATAATTGAAAATTTTTGTGCCAATATCTTTATATAAATATGGCATTTTCATGCTCAATAATTGAAAATTTTGTTAGTTAAACGGATTATGCGGGTTGGGTTAAGTCACATGCCTATTTAATAGGTTGTGTCAGGGTTGGCGGAATCGACCTGTTTAATTAAATGAATTGAGTTCAAATTAACATATTTAATCTTATATACATAAATCGATAAGACTGAACTCAATACAGAAACTCTAATTGACACCCTTAATTTGCTAGGAATCTCTAGATGCGGTGCCTTCTCTCATTCCGTGAGAATTGTAGGGAATATAAGCTAAATATGTGGGACAAGACAGAATTTTCCATATAACATCTTGTACCTTCCATTGGTTTTCACATGGTTCATCTTGTTCTTTATTGTCTTGTCTTTATGTTTCCTCTTATTTTTAGAAATAGATTATGTTAGTTATTTCATATGGGACATATATATTTATATACTATAAATAAACTGCTTTGGTACACTTGTGCTGACACTACATTTAGCCTTCTTAATTAACTATGCATGAAGAGAAGTTTTTTCTGGATATGTTTTGAACTGATGGAGCAGCAATTGTGGGTTTTGCTGAGGTAGAAGCCAATGAAGATTGAGTCCTCACTAGAATTTCCCATTGATGGTGAAACGGTTACGGTATGAATCAGTGAAAGTCCATGGGCCTCTCAAAAGGGGTCCTGAGAAAGGAAGGAATATCATGACTTATAAAGTCCAAGTGAAAAAAATCATAACGATGTAGGACATTTCAACACACCCTCTCAAGCGTATTGATGGTGAAACGGTTACAGTATGAATCTGTGAAAGTCTATGGGCCTCTCAAAAGAGGTCCTGAGAGAGAAATGAACATCATGACTTATAAAGTGCCCAAGTGAAAAAAAATCTTAATAATGTAGGACATTTCAACACATCTTCTCACTCGTGACAACTAATGGTCAAACACATAGACAACAACGGGAGGGAAATGTCAATTATTGCAATAAACCTGTAATTTTGATACCATGTAAAAGCCCATAGGCCATATTCACTCTTAAAAGACGTCTTGAGAGAGAATTTGACACAATAGCTTAGAAACAACTTAGGGCTAGTAAACCATAGCGATGTGTGAGACTTTAACAGAATAAGCAAGCAACTTGTCTCATGATTCTTTGCTTTCCTCTGCCCCTGGAAACTTGCTTTATCCTTCAACAATAACTTGGATTTGCTGTGATTCATGAAATCAAGAAAATCAATGGCTGCAACGTTCAATTTTATTTTACTGGTTTAAGTGGGTTTGAGATCCTTACTTTCATATATTATTCTGTGTCTTCAAATGTTTATCTTATGAATTCTTTGTGTTCTTGCTTCTAATATTACTGCATGTTAAACCACCACTTATCTCAAAAGTTTAAGTTAATAAGAAGAGATGAATTTAATAATCTCATCAATACTTTAACACCACTCTCTTATGAAATTTTAGATGCACAATCAAAATTTAATAAGTTGAAAAGATTGCAGTTGTATATAGGAATTTGCATGCAAAATAAGTCCAAATCTTAACAACCAAACACTAGTTTACAATAGGCATGAAAACATGAATGGTTTAGAACAAACAAATATACATAGAAATGATAGAGTAAAAAACAAAAAACTACATGAAAAAGGAAGATAATGTGAATCTCAAAACTGAGACTCACACTGTTGCCCTCTATGTACACACAGAGAAATCAACAACAAACAGAGAACATAAAGATTTTGAAGAGGATGAAGATCTGCTATCTAACAACTATTGCGCGCTTTGAAATCTGATACACTATTTAAGAGGTGATGTAAGGCTTTCTCGAAATTAACGAAACCCATGAACCAGAAGTCATGGCCATCAGTAGTGACCATCTGAATATACTTCTCTGCTGGATTTTCTCTCATGATCACAGGGTTGACAGTGCTAATATTTTCCAAAGGTATCATAACCTGTTAAGGACACCGAAGTCAGTGAATGAATAAGGATAGTTTAGTGCGTAGTAGACATATATTGATCTCATTGTTTCTACTGACATAAATTTCTTTTCATCTTTCCATTTTTTTCACAATTAGATTACACTTCAATCTCTAATAATTATTTCAACAAATATGTTACCTTGTAGTAGCACCAAGCTTCTTGTCCCGACGGAGCAATGAAAGACAAGGGGCGATCGCTGCAGAAAGCCACACGAGCTGTTGACAGATATAGGGTTCCAGCAACAGGGCCGGTAGCTGTGGAGAGGTAACAAGCAAACGTCTTCTTTAGCTTCTCATTTGGATAAGTTGGGAAAGTCTGCTTATAGAGGGACTCGAATCCACCCTCTGTTATTGCTTTTGCTGTCAGGTTCACTTTCCCCCACGCGACTTCTGATACAGATGGCCCAGTTTTAACTGCAATTTCATATGCAACACACATATGAGTCATAGAACATACATTTTAGTTTGACGTTTCTTTGGTAAATTTTACAGTCACACATTTTATCAGCTGCAAACCAATCATGCTTAGTCAAACCACTACTTATCTGAGCCCACATGAAATATTTAAAAGAAATAGGAGGTGAATGGATGGAGATAAGGTTCTCAGGGCCTTTGCTCTGTATCTGAAAAGCTTAAGACTATAGGAAGTGATAAATTTAGTTTAATTAATATCCAAACATAACAAACATGTCTAAGACTTTCTGGCTGAATTTAGTTTAGGACTTTGAACTTACGGTTGTGCCAGATGTTGCTGGCTATAGTCTCAGCTTTCCTGCTCCAGGTATTGAACATGTGAATCACGGGCTCTAAAGGATTGCTGCTTGGCTTGTCCACAGGGGAGTAGATGACATAGGGTTGGTGATCAGCAGCAGTCCACAAGGCAGCCTTCTGGTTGTCAGGGTGTACAGTAGGGGCTGCTGGTGCTCCCATGATGTGGGTGCCCCATTTCTTGGTTTCCTCATCCGATGGTGGTGGGTATGAAGATGATGTTGCTGCTGCTGAATTAGGTTGATTAGGCTGTGGTTCATCTGTGATTGTGGATGATTGGTGGGGTTCTCCTTTTTCAGTTGTGCCTCTCATGGTTGATTGAATGGAAAGTAGATGTTGGCTCCTCAGGTGATAGACTGTTAGTTAAGGGCTGGTTTATAGACGAAGAATCAGATCAGTTAGCAGCATCAACTTTTGAGAAGGTAAAAGGCTTCGAAATTCAGGTTCCTTGGGCTGCTTTGTTGACCAGTTGTTATCTGAGGAAAATCCCTAAGCTTCCAGTTTCCAAGCCCAAGTGCATGGGTCCAGCCCGTGTCACCATCCCTAGAGTCATCAACAACTTTCGAGAAGGAGCATGTAGGTAGACAGTCCACATGAGTGCCACGTACGTGGTGCTACATGCGTTATGTCAGTTAGTGAAGAATTTGTAGAATATTCATTTCTTTTTCTGGTATACATGTCATATTTATTGTTGCACCGCATGGAATGGGGCTTCAGATGAGCGAAACGTTTTCTTTTTTGGTAGATAGCACAGTATGGATAAGATGCTGACGCATAAAGAGACTAAATTTTGATTACACGTTGAGAGTCATTGATAAGGCCACTTGGGGAATTGGAGGTTCAGCCATTTAGCAATGGCTTGCACTGCCTGTTGCTCCTAGACACTCTCTACAAGCAAAGAAATCATTAGCTATATTTGCGCAATTACTTAGAACAACAAGAAAGGCACTCAGAAATAAACAAAATGATAACAACAAGAAAGGTGTTTGATCCACCAAAATGGAGCCCCACGATGTGATTGTTGAAAGGTGGTTGTATAACTGCCTTGGGGCCTTTGAGATCCCCCAACTTTTTACTAAAACTTGGATTAGGTTGAATTACAGCTGACTGCTTTTTGCACTCTTTGGACTCCAATAAGAGCAAGTGGGGAAGCTTCCTAAGAGATTTCGTGCCACTGGGGTAATGCTATATAGAATTGGAACACTCTACACTCCTCTCACTTGTAACACACATTACACTCTGCAGTCGAGCAAGGAATGAGTTACCACCATATTTCTCACGAGGTTCACCCCCCTCGAGGCAATTCAGGGTATCCACCTCCATATCCTCCACCGCCAGGCTTTCCACCACCACCACCACCACCACCACCAGGATATCAAGGGTACTTCTATGAAGGGTACCCTCCACCTCCACCTCTACCCCCACCCCCTTCCCACCCATATCAGCAGTACGAAGATGACTGTGGCTGTTTATTTCTAAGAGGCTGGTATGTGCTCTCTATCAATACAAATTTCCAGTGTGGTTTTTTTTTTTTCTTGTTACTTTTCTTGTTCATTCCTTTCATAGAGGGCTGATAAATATTGTTACTTTTCTGTTTCCATCTGCCGATAAATATAGTTACTTTTTCTTGTTCATTTATTTCATAGAGGGCTGATAATGTAAATGGGTCATGATATGCCTCTACTTTATACATAAAGACAGTTTTAAGACAGATTTTGTAGGAAATCTAGTAACAATTTGGGGAGTACTCTTGGAGCGATAGTCTGATAAACTCTAGATTAATTCTTCCCTGAAGAAACTCTGCACATCCAATTCGAGGACAATCTTATTTCAACCCTTCAAGCCTGGTCTAACCCTTCCAAGCTTGCACCTAGGAACCTACATACACCCTGTTGCAACAAAAGACATAAAACTTTGGTGTTTAGTCCGCCATGGGACCAACAGGGCCTAGATTCTTGGGAAATTACAATAAACAGCCTCAGCAGCCTAGGACCATGTTCAACAGACAAATATTGTTACCGACTAAATCTTAAGCAAAGGGGCATAACTCTATGATACAATTTTTAAGTATCCCACATAACTTAAGTATAATTTTAACCATGTGTATATAAGTTATTGGGAACTCTCATTACAAACTGGTTTTCAAGTGTGAGTTTTACATAAGTTTTGTATCATTTATGTCATAGACATCCACCACGTCGAGCATTAGATCGAATGGGTTGCAACATTTTGGTTAAGTAACGGAGAGAGCAACCTATAGGCTGGATTAAAATATCTTGGTACTATGTATGGGCACAATGTTAAGTAATTGAATATTAATAAGTGAGTGGAGCCTCCAAAAGAGAAATTGCTACCATTGCCTCAGTGTCATAGAGTGAGCCATCATGGACGTTTATTGCAAAAAGTGGAGATATATTACGATCTTAAGTGTCCCCACATGACTTAAATGGTATCTTCAACATATGCATATAAACTCTTGAATACCTTTCCTTTACAAACCTGTTTTCAATAATAAATTCTACGTGAGATCACTCACTAATTGGAATTAATGAGCACTTCATTGAATTGAGCCCAAATCCTCTTAATCTAGGTACGTTTTAATGTGGTTAGGCTATTGATTATTTGAATAAGAAAAAAAAAAAAGCCACTGATTGTTTGATTTTTCCTTAACCTTTTCTACAAGTGAGACTGAGGAACTTTCTCTGCTCTCTTTCTTCCTCTTACAGTTTAGCTACACTTTGCTGCTGCTGCGTGTTGGAGGAGTGCTGCTTCTAGGCCTTTCAATGTCTCTCATCATGTATACAAGTCTGGTATTTAGTAATTCTGCTTCCGAGGGGGCGACGAGGGAACTATGCTCTTGATATATCTGTCTAATTCCTCGCAAATTTCGAATGGTGGAATTTTAGCACTTTCATGCCTTAAATTTAGTTTGAGAAACTTTTGTATCATACCATTAATAAATTATTATTTTGAAACTTTTACTACCGATGTGAATTCTCTCAATTTCAAGTAAAATTGACAGGACAAAACTAGGACTTACAAACCTAATATTATATATAGAAGAATGCTAGAAATACTATTCCTTCTCGATGCCGGCACCTCATGAAATGGTCTTGGATTTATGGAAGGTGATCGATTGAAACTCGTCATTCAAACAGATTCCTCATAGAGGAAGGTGTGCTTGGCAGAGAGAGAGAGAGAGAGAGAGAGAGAGAGGGGTAGGTCTATAAAAGTTTCATAAAAATTACAATTAAAAAAAAAAAAAAGGTATTGAAAAAAAAAATTAATATATAAAAGAAAATTTTTGTAAAAAAAAATTTAATATATAGAAGAAAATTTTGGTAAATAATACATTAACTGCCACGGGCGAGGACAACCAAAAAAAAAAAAAAAAAAAATTGCTTTCAATGTCAGCGGCGCTTGTACAAACAAGGTTTCAGCTCAGGCCATTCAATTTCCTTCGTCTTCTTTGAAGTTTGCTTATCCTACAGCAAGAACGATGGATAAATTGGTAATGAGCATAACTCAATTTACTGCTCCTAAGTAGATATCTTTCTTAGACAATTCTTAGGACCATAACAAGAAGCCATGTACCTTTTTCTTGAAGTATAATAAAATAAACATTTTATTCGAGAAGTCCTGCAAATATACATGTAAGTGAGCACAAAGATTCAATTGATCACAAAGGATCAATCTTATCAGGCAAATGATGAGGAACACGAATATACCTTGAATATAGAGGTAAATCCTAGCTCACAGACGGCTTTTGAGAACGTTTTTGGGTCTGCTCCTCCAGTATTAGGATCAAACCTGCTCCTTACTTCTGCTATCAAAAGCCAGCCACTGCAAACAACCAGCATAAGTGATAGGCTTAACAGAAAAACGAATCATGTGATGTGCGAAAGATTTAGAAAAAATAGGGTGCAAACCGTGATTTAAGGACTCTATGTGCTTCTTTGAGGTAACTTGCTAAGTTAGTCCCCATAAGCGAGAGGCAAAAAACAGCAACATCGACGACTGAAGAGTCAAGGGGTGTCTGCCAATAAGCACAAAAATTTCATGGAAAGTGAGTGCCTCCTGCAACTTGTTTATAAACATTCTGAAACAAAACCTTTCAATTCTAGATCATTCGTGATTTCTTGCTTCAAAATTTTGGAAGCTAAGAAGTGATAAGGTCTCATATCACAGTAGTGCACAATCACCAACATCATGGGTATATTGAGGCAACAGAAGCGTATGCCTCAAACTGCCTAAAACTATTAGAAGCGCACTATACAGAACCCACAAGGGCCGCATTACCCATTTTCTTACTCAATCACAACTTTCATTTGCTTAATTGTTTCAAAGGAGATCAATTTATCATAAGGGAACTATAATTTTTGGAGGAATAGATGTATGGATGTGTTTTGCAATTGAGCTATAGTTTTCTGAGTTCACAATTCTAACAATACATCCTACACTCAGACACCTGCCCATGAAAAGAAAGTTGCATAGCCTGATCCCACAATTAGCCAGACAAGGTGTATCTGAACCTTTAGATATACCATTAGCTGTTAGACATAATGAAATGCACAATAAAAAGCGCCATCCAGTTTTTAAAAACATATAAAACTTACATCTCAGGTTTGGTAACTGCAAGCAGCCATATGGCATGAACATGTCCCAGAGTGAATTAAACTGACAAGATTCTTACTAAAGAATCATCAATAGTATCCCTTCAACAGTTTTTAAGTGAAAAACACCCCAAAAAAGGCCAAAATTGAATGCAATATGCTCAAGTATGTTATAAGGCTTATATAACAAGTGTTGTCAAAACTGGAAAGATAAGTGCATAATGTTATAAGGCTTACATAAAAATTATCAATATAATTCATCCAAAAACAAATTTTTTTTTTTTTTTTTCAATATAGTGATGCTCAAGTATGAAAGACAATGCATATGGTAATTCTTTATGATATTCCGGATACAAGCACATACCTTGGACATGTCACAAGCAATTACTGAAGGATCATTTGCGACAAGATCAAAGGAGAATACTTTATTCTTCACATTTTTTGCAAGCTGTGCATCCCCTGATACAGGGTAACAAAATGATAGCCAAAAGAACATATTGGCAAGCATTAAAGACTTGATTACATTCTGAATGTTCAGTAAATTTTCATTGCAATAATCAGCACCAAAAGAAAAAAAGAAAAGAGTCTAGTAACTTCTCACCGCAGCCAAAATCAGCTACAACCAATGAAGGGCTGTGATCCTTTAGCCATTTTATAATTATATTAACTGGCTTTTCTGGCCAATGTGACATTTGCTCTTGATATCCTGCATGATACTGGCCAGGTATGTAAGACATAAGTTTAGATCCAGCTTGTCAAGATAAAAATAAGCCATCCAAATAGTCTTATTCAGAAATGTCTTTTATGCTCAAGGTTTTGAACAAACGGAGAAACAAAGCAGCTACAGGTATAGTGAGATTCAAAAGGTAAAATAGTAATATGAATATTCAAAACATAATTCAACAATACCCATGTAATTTACGGGCATCTGTGAAGGATTTCTATACAAAGCATTAGCATGTACATGTCATATTGATCGGAATAGCAACTAGGCTTGGCCTTACACACGTAGTGGGCGGTACAACAGCAATCAACCTCAAAAATCCAGGGATCTTTCCACTATTATTGGTAATAAATTACTCTTAAACACCTAATATTCTGCTCTCCATCTGGATAGAATTTAAATTTCCGAGTCTCCATCTGGGTTCAATTTGGATCCTCAATATCTTAGACTCATAGGATACCAATTTCAGCTACGACTCTAATCTACTTAATGCATTCACAAAAAGCTCAAAATGGCTCCGAAATATGAGAAATCCTGGTTAACAACCTACACCCAATTTGCCGCATGGAGCTGTGCCGAAGGAACAGTTGTATCATACGGCATTGTACCTTTTGACATAATTCGCAATTCAATACTCTTGTGCTCCACATATTCTTTGCAAACATTACTTCATAAGAATAAAATTGAAAACCAAATAGAAGGAACAGCACTTACAACATTAAATAATTCTGGGTCCTCTTTGAAATACTCAAGCGCTTCTTTTCCACTGACGAAAAATAAAAACAAAATGGCTTAGATAAAAAATGAAAGTTTGCCTTGTAAGAAACAAAGAACGCCTCAGAAGTATAACCATTGCTATTGTGAAGCAGTGAATAGAAGAAACTGCATAATCTTACGTGCAAGTGTAGAGCTTCTCGTTAATCATCCTGAAATGCCCTCCTGATAACCTAGCTCTCATCTGCCAATTATTCAAAATAATAACAACAATAAAATGATTAAGATCAATAACAATCATAAAAAATATATATACATATAATAATTAAAAATTAAAAAAAAAAAATTTTTTTTTGACAAAGTACAAGGGTTTTTCGATGAATTCGAAGTAATGATGATAACAAAATACGTACTTTCTCGAGAAAGGTGGAGGATTTGGAGAGGCCCTGAGATTTTGGGCGCTTGGCAAAAGCACAAGCAGCAGACTCTTCTTCTTCTTTGCGTTCATCGATTTCTTCAACCGCCGCAGAATCGTCCTTCTCGTTCTGAAATTTGAGGCGTTTCGCTCTCTTTCGCTTTTTGCTCCGCTTGCCCTCCATTGAATTTGTTCACAACGAACTCGAAGTTGCTTTTCTTTGTAGCTCAGTGAGCGAGCTGAGTGTTCGGGGAAGCTTTGGGCCTAGGGCTCTTAATTATATCACAGAAGACATAGCTCTTTTAGTTGGGCCTGTGCCTATGCCTGAGACCAAGGTAAATGCCCAAGGGCCTTTTTAATCCTTGTTTTTAAAAATAGTTTTCTTTTTCTTATTTTAATTTTCTATTCATAAAAGCAGAAAATAGTAGAGGTGAAAACCCGGTACCGGTTACCGGTTATTGGCTAAAACTGGTAACCGAGTAGCCGGTTAACCAAGTTTATTATGATCAACGTGATTTATTATGCTCTTGTAAAGAACTTTATTTCTTTATCTGTAATTTCTACTAGAATCGATGGTGTATAGAGAAATGATGATAGAATAGAGATGGATTGAATAGAATGCAATAACTATATTGAATAGAATCAAAGGAACATAAGTATGAGCAATTCGAGTAGCCCAGTTTCTCCCAAGGTCACCAAGAACTAAAACAAGCTAAAACTTTTCATGATTTTTACGAGCTTTACAAAATGCTATTTAAAGCCCAAAATAACAAACCAACCTAACAGATTTGGCCCGAGATTCTAAGCGGAATCCAAGCCCACACACGTTCCTGTGTAACAGCAACATGCGTCTAAAAGTCCACCTCAAAACGCACCGTCTTGAGCTCTTCTTCGCTTATTAAACTACCTCTTCAAAAAGGGAAATGATAGACAGGGGACGGTTGTCCGTCCCTTGTCCATCTTTTAATAATAAAATAATATATTATGTTTTTTGTTTTTTTCATTTATCCTTTCTGATTTTTTATTTTTTGTTTATATAATATATTATTTTCTGTATAAATGATCCCCAACTGTTTCCCAACTAAAGGCTGGCTTCTCCATGACGCGCCACGTACCCCTTATGTCTGAAATGCACGTGGCAGCTCTAATACCAAATCATTCTAAGAATCTAGTGCATATATTCATGAACTTCAAAGCATTAATTGTTAAAGATTGACTTACATTTAACAAGTTTTTGTGAAAGATCTTGTCGGATAAAATAAGATAATGAAGTAACTTATAGGGTAAGTAAGCTTATTTATTTATAGGATAAGTAATTTTGAGAAGATACTCGTCGGAGAAGTTGACGATGTCAATTAGTGCATATGGCTTGACTTGTAAAAGAAATTTACTTCTCCAAGAAGAAATTGACATGAAACTTACTTGTAGAAGAAGAGTGTTTGCTTATTTATTAAGTTTTACTTCCTATAAATAGGTATTACACGCCATGAGTAAAAAAAGGAAATTCAAAGAATTTCAAAGCAAAAGAAAAAGAAAGAAGCAAAGAATGAAAGTTTTTCTTTCTTGGTGTGCGGTACTAAGTAAAAGAAATAGAGGTTTTTCTCTTCTTAATGTGTCGTACATCAATACATAAGTGAATGAAATTTTGGTGTATTGAGACTTTAGACTTTGAGTGATTTTCTCCCCGTATCTATTATTTAATAGTGAATTTTTTCTACGTCTCCTACAGTGGATGTACCTCAGTTTGAGAGAACCACTTAAATTTTTGTGTCATCTGTGGTTGATTTATTTTTTCTTGTCTTTTTAATTTTTTTCGCATCTCATTGGTCCCGGAAAATAAGACTTATTTCTTAACAGTAACTTAGTAATTAATTTTAAAACAAATACTTTTAGATGATTGTAACCATTACGTTTCCAATTCTGTGGACTTGGATTCAAGAGGAAAATTCAGACGACCCGGGGAGTCAAGAGGAAACTTCGCACATAAATGCTTAGGACAAGAATGAGAAGTGGACGTCGTGAAGAAGTCTTCTCTCTCTCTTCAACGGATAAACCTCCCCCTCACCACCTAAAATATCAAAACTCATTAAAGAAAATATGGAAAAATAAAAATATCCCTATTCTTCAGGAAATTAAAATAATTTTTTTATTTCAATATATATTTTTATTATATATATATATATATATATACCCGATTATCGATTATAACCTAGTATATATAATTGTTAAAACCGATAACCGCTCTAATAAAATCAATTATTGGTTATTTCTAACCGAGTACCAAACCAATTTCTCAATTTTTCGATTACCAATTTTAACCGGCGGATTCCCATCGCTAGAAAATAGTGTGAGAATTACTCCCCCTATCTCCTTTTTTTTTTTTTTTTTTTGTGATGAGCTGTTTTCTTTTATTAACTGTCCCAAAATATCTAGATTTTTGAAAATAAAAGCATTCATCCATTTAAATTTTAATGTCTTATAATTGTAATACTTGAAGTAGAACCCACCTTTTTTCAAATTTGAGTCTTTTTAACTTTTCTCGACCCACATTAGGGCATTTTTAAGGATAAAATCATTACAGAAACATCCCAAAAGCTGACAAATTCTTCTTAAGTTTTATACCTCAATCAAATAAGGTTAACAATTTTTGACACAACTGTCGAATTCAACAGGAAATTTAAAGGTTATGGTTAAAGAATCTAATATGTTTAATTAAATGGGTCGGGTTAAGATTGACCTAGATTGTCTTATACACATGCTTCGATTCAACCCTAATCCGACACGCGATATAATCATGTGCAATTTTTGACATGACTTGCAAACTCGACATGAACCTAATATAAAATTAGAGAGTTAGGGTTGAAGGGTTTGACTCGTTTATTAAATGAGTATGGGTTATAAATGACCTATACAATCTTATATCTATATATCAACACGACCAAAACTCAATATGTAAACACGAATCACCACCCACACAATTTATATGCAGTTGATTTTCATGCATTTCCAAGAAAACGAACCCCAAGTGAAGAAAATGCAATGTGCAATAGGCAAGTCTTATGATTTGCTGTAAAGAAAAATTCAAGCAAACCGATCTGTTTCTTTGCACCCCAAAAAATAAAAGCAAAGCTGAATACATAAATACATTTCCTTCCCACCAAAATGATAAAGAAAGGAATTAAACATTTTTAATCATAATTTTAATCATTTAGGGCTCAAGCGATACAATTAAGCACATGATAAAATTGCAATTAAATTTTTAAAGTTTGGTCTTTAAACTCATACATTTTTAAAAGCGCACATATTTTTCGTAATTTTACATTTTCAAACCTCTATTTTGTAAAAAATGAACTCTTAAACAAAATATTTTTTGCAATTTTCTTTAAAAATACATGTTTTAACTTGAAAATTCATACAGCTAAACGGACTCTAATAAGTTGTTTAGATAAAATATTTTAATGTGAAATAAAAGTAAAAAATATTTTGTGTTTAAATTGTTTATTAATGTTTTTATTTTGAGAATAAAAAATTAAAGATAAAAAACAAAAATTTCAAGAAAAGGCAGATATATTCAGCGGATATATTATAGCCTCTTCACTCTCTGTTAAACTGTCCTTTAAAATCCGAACGCCCTAAATGCCCAAAGCATTATTCATTTCGGGAGACGAGCCTCGCAACCACTTGTAAACATTAATTCCTCATCAACCGCACTGATAAGCACTGTTAACTTCTCCGATTGATGTTTGATTCAACGGAGGCGGCTCGAAGCAGCTGTCAAAGATAAAGCATAAAACTTAAATGGATTCGTGGTATTATTTATTGAGAGTAATATATTAATATCTAATATATTATTATTATATTAAAAAAGTCATGTCAAGGTAGGCGAAGGAGATAAATATCTACACCAACCAATCCATCATCATCCTGGATACTAATTTAGTGGACTAGTTCTACATATATATATATATATATATATATATATATATATATAAGCCATCCCTGTCCGCCACTTTCTACTAGAAAAGTATATTTTATTAAAAAAAAATAAGAAAAATGTATTTTATTTTTTTAAAAAAATGAAATAAAACACTTTTCTTGTTGAATGTGACGGACAAAGACAACTAATGGTCTCTTATATCTATCATTACTCGTTGAATGTATCTGGCTTTTCTTGAAATTTTTGTTTTTTATCTTAAATTTTTTATTCTCAAAATAAGAACATTAATAAACAATTTAAACACAAGATATTTTAAAGGGAAAAGTACACATAACCCCCTTAAACTACCACTCAATTGTCAATGTACCTCCCAAACTATCAATTGTGTCAATGTCCCCCCTTAAACTACCAAAAAATGTCAATATCCTCCCTAAAACCAACAAAAAGACAAAAAAAACCTTAATTTTTTTTAATAAGACAAAAATGTCCTCATAAATTCAAAAAATTAAAACTAAAACTAAAAAATTAAAAACTAAAAAAAAAAATTAAAAAAAGCAACGAAAAAGGAACAATTTTTTTTTAATTAAAAAAAGAAAACAAAAAATAACCGATTTTTTTTTAAAAAAATAAAAAAGAAAACAAATGAAAAAAAGAAAAAGAAAAAGAAAAACCTGTTTTTATTAAATTAAAAAACGGAAAAGAACAACTTTTTTTTTAAAGAAAAAAAAAAGAAAAATAACATAAATTTATTTATTTATTTAAACAATAAAACAAATTAAAAAAAAGCCAGTTTCTATTAAAATAAAAAAACGAAAAAGAACAAATTTTTTTTTAAAGAAAAAAAAAACTGAAAATTATTATTATTTTTTTAAAATAAAAATAAAAAACAGTTTTAAATTTTTAATTATTTTTTGGAAGAAATTTTTGTTATTTTATATTTTTTTTAATAATTTTTTTTTTAGTTTTATTTATTTTTAATAATTTTATGAAGGACATTTTTGTCATTAGGGGGACATTGACATTTTTTGGTAGTTTAGGGGGGGACATTAACACAATTGGTAGTTTGGGGGGTACATTGACAATGAGGTGGTAGTTTGAGGGGGTTATGTGTACTTTTCCCTATTTTAAAAATACAAAAACATTATTACTTTTATGTCACATGAAAATACTTTCTCAAAACAACCTATTATAGTCCGGTTGGCTGGACGATTTTACAAGTTAAAAGATGTATTTTTAAATAAAATTGCGAAAAATGTTTTGTTTAAGAGTTTGATTTTCAAAATAGAGGTTTTGAAAACATAAAATTACAAGAAAGATATGCTCTTTTAAAAATATGTGTTTAAAGATTAAACTGTAATTTTATCAAACACTTAACTGTATTTTTAAAAAGTATGAAAATAACGGATAAATTTAGTGTTTTTTGTTTGGAAAAAGTACCTACGTTGCGAGTGGCAGGAAAAAATTGGTAGTTGAGCGTCGCTTGAGCCCTAAATAAAATTGTCAAAGTCGGAATAAGATTTGAAATGGAGATGATCCTGGTCTGTCGATGTCATATTAAATTTACCATATGCTATTTATGTTGTTTTAATTCCTTTCTTTTTCATTTAGGTGGGAATGAAATGTATTTATGTATTCAGGTTTGCTTTTATTTTTTTGGGTGCAAAGAAACAGACCGGTTTGCTTGAATTTTTCTTTACAGCAAAACATAAGACTTGCCCATTTAGCATTGCATTTTCTTCATTTGGGGTTCGTTTTCTTCAAAATGCAAGAAAACCCACTCCGTATAGATTGGGGAAAAGAAATTGTACCCGCAGGTAGGTTGATTGTAGAAGGGGTAATTTGTGTTTACATGTTGAGTTTGGATCATATCGAGACATGCGTATAAAATTATATAGGTCAATCATAACCCGACCTATTTAATAAACGAGTCAAAGCGCAGGTGAAAAATTAGACCGAAGAAAAGTGAAGTACTTGAGATCCAATAATGGATTGGAGTACAGGAATACTGAATTCTTGGAGTTATGCAAAACATAAGGCGTTACTCGTCACTTCACTGTTAAGGAGACTCCACAACAGAATGGAGTTGCCGAAAGGATGAATAGAACACTATTGAAAAATGCGAGATGCATGAGGTTGAATGCATGATTACCAAAGAGTTTTTGGGCTGAGGCAATTAATTATGCATGCTTTTTGGTTGGTACCCTTCAACCTTAACCCTCTAATTTAGTATTAGGCTCATGTCGAGTTTGCGAGTCATATAAAAAATTGCACTTCATTATATCACGTGTCAGGCTCGGGTCTAGTCGAAGTATGAGTATAAGACTATATAGGTCAACTTTAACCCGACCAATTTAATTAAACAAATTAGACTCCCCAACCACAACCTTTTAATTTCGTGTTGGATTCGAGAGTTGTGTCCAAAATTCTCAACCCTATTTGATTGAAGTGTAAAATTTAAGAAGAATTGTCAGCTTTTGCGATGATCGGGTGTGTTTGGTAAAGAGTTTTGAGAGAGGAAAAGAGAAATGAATTGATTAATATGATATAAAGTAGAAATGAATTTTAAATTTTTGTGAATTGTTTGGTAATTTGAATATATATATATATATATATATATATAAAGTAAACTTTTTTTCTTTGTCTTTTTTAAAGAGAAAGTGGAAAAGTCGTTTGTCCTTAAAAATGCCATGATGTGAGTCAAGAAAAGGTAAGAGTCAAATTTGAAAAAAGGTCATCTATATAAAAAAAATTTGAAAAAATGTGGGTTCTACTTCAAGTATTATAATACATGACATTAAAATTTAAATGGATGAATGCTTTTATTTTCGAAAATCCAGATATTCTGGGACAGTTAATAAAATAAAATAAAAAATAAAATAAAAAACGAGATAGAGGGAGTAATTCTCCACTATTTTCTGCTTTTATGAATAGAAAATTAAAATAAGAAAAAGAAAACTATTTTTAAAAACAGGGATTAAAAAGGCCCTTGGGCATTTACCTTGGTCTCAGGCATAGGCATAGGCACAGGCCCAACTAAAAGAGCCGTCTTCTGTGATATAATTAAGAGCCCTAGGCCCAAAGCTTCCCTGAACACTCAGCTCGCTCACTGAGCTGCGAAGAACAGCAACTTCGAGTTCGCTGTGAACAAATTCAATGGAAGGCAAGCGGAGCACAAAGCGAAAGAGAGCGAAACGCCTCAAATTTCAGAACGAGAAGGACGATTCTGCGGCGGTTGAAGAAATCGATGAACGCAAAGAAGAAGAAGAGTCTTCTGCTTGTGTTTTTGCCAAGCGCCCAAAATCTCAGGGCCTCTCCAAATCCTCCACCTTTCTCGAGAAAGTACGTATTTTATTATCATTATTACTTCGAATTCATCGAAAAACCCTTGTTCTTTGTCTTAAAAATATTTTTTTTAATTTTTAATTATTATCAATATACATATATTTTTTTATTTTTTATGATTGTTATTGATCTTAATCATTTTATTGTTGTTATTATTTTGAATAATTGGCAGATGAGAGCGAGGTTGTCAGGAGGGCATTTCAGGATGATTAACGAGAAGCTCTACACTTGCACGTAAGATTATGCAGTTTCTTCTATTCACTGCTTCACAATAGCAATGGTTATACTTCTGAGGCGTTATTTGTTTCTTACAGAAAGGCATTGGGTTGCCCTTCTCTAAGCAGATTGTATAAAGAAACTAGGAAAAAAGTGAGTGCTCGTGGTTGCAACACGAAGTCACTCACTCTTAAACTGCCCTTTAAAATCCGAACGCCCTAATGCCCAACGCATTATTCATTTCGGGAGACAAGACTCGCAACAAACTTGTAAACATTAATTCCTCATCAACCCCACTGATAAGCACCGTTAACTCCACTGATAAGCACCGTTAACTTCTACGATTGACGTTTGATTCAGCGGAGGCGGCTCAAAGCAGCTGTCAAAGATAAAGCATAAAACTTAAATGGATTCTCGTATTATTTTAAAATGTCTCACATCGTTAAGAGGCGTATGATTTGGTTTACTCACTTTCAAAAGATACTTTGAAAAAGGAAGAAATCTGTGACTCTATACCATGTGAAAAGTTTATGGGCTTATTAACATTCTCAAAAGACACATTGAGAGAGGAGAGGACACCATGTTTTATAAAGTGTCAAGGCCATGTATCTCTTGGCAATGTGGAACACTTTAACATGTTCCTTCATGTGTGACAACTTTGGCCAAACACGTGTTCAATATCGGAAGGAAAAGACCCATCATCGTCTAAAGAACTTGGTTCTGATACCATGTTAAATCACCACTTGTCCTAAAAGTTTAAACTGATAGAAAAAGATAAATTTAATCAGTTAATCAATACTTTAACATTATTTATTGAGAGTAATATATTAATATCTAATATATTATTATATAAAAATTAAAATGAGCTAGACTCTGCATTCATGTCGAGGTAGGCCAATGAGATAAATTCCTACACCTACCATTCCATCATCTTTCTGGATGCTACTGCAGTGCTCCTCATTCTATCCTCACTGCCTTCTCTCTATATAAAGTCTTCGGTGTCTTCGTGTTGCAACCACAAAGCACTCACTTTTTTCCTAGTTTCTTTATACAATCTGCTTAGAGAATGGCAACCCAATGCCTTTCTGCTAATAATGAGAAAGTTAGAGAAGAGAAGAGAGTAGCTGAGCCAAAGGATGAGGTGGCAGTTGAGGTTGAACCCAAGAGTGGGATTTCCTTTCAGGTTAAACTAGATGATGGAAAGCAGTTGGGTTGTGCTGGTTTGAGGAGGAAGCATGCTCTTGGCATGAATCTCAAGATTTATGGCTTTGGTATTTATTTTTTCTATCAAAACCTCACTTATTTCACATGCGGCTTGTGTTTTAGTCTAGTAGAGTTTGGCTTGCTTCCAATAAAAAATTTACTGGAAATCTTCCGTATAAAAATAAGCGGTGGATTGCCTCT
Organism: Alnus glutinosa; assembly: GCF_958979055.1. Classification (NCBI taxonomy): domain Eukaryota; kingdom Viridiplantae; phylum Streptophyta; class Magnoliopsida; order Fagales; family Betulaceae; genus Alnus; species Alnus glutinosa. Next base: position 36,953,738 of record NC_084887.1, on the reverse strand, counting down.
AGTGAAAAAATAACTTGAATTCTCCTCCAATCTTTCTTGATTTCTTCACTGGAGGCAGGACAAATTCAGGCACCATAATTCATCTACTTACACAGAGATATGTCAAAACCTGTAGCAGTGTAAGTAATGCATCATTTGCATGAGCCCCTGATTTTCAATATGGAAAGCAACTTACTTGGATGTCATAACAATTTGAATAATGGATCTCACACAAAACAAAGTTCCAGTCAGTAAGATGGCAAGATGCCAAAACTTTTTCCTGAGCATATTTTTTCTTTAGAACTTCACCAAATTTCATAGAGCACAATTTTATTTTGAATAGTAATTGTGTAACACCCCGGTTCTATATTGGGAAGATGAATAGCTCACATAGAGTAGGTGGTTTATAAAGATATTCATAAATGCTAAGTCTTACATTGCCTAATTATTCTAGGAAAACTCCAAATTGACTAATCCTTTTGGGATGATAGCGCAAATGTGACTAGTACTTTTTCTTGAGTTGTTACAAATGGTATCAGAGTCACCTAGTAATGCCAGGCCATGTGATATTGGAGCGCTGTATGACATGGCTCTGACAAAGATATTAGGAGTTCAAGAGGGGGAGTTTGTAACACCCCAGTCCCATATTGGGAAGATGAGTGGCCCACCTAAAGTGGGTGATTTATAAAGATAGTCATGAGTGTTAAGTCACAGATTGTCTACTTATTAGGTAAAATTAAGCTTTACAAAGAATTCTAGAGAAATTCTAAATTAACTAGTCTTTTTAGAATAATAGCGCAGATCTGGCTAGTGCTTTTCTTTAAAGATCGTTTCCAAGGTCATAAGCCGTGTCATTCTTCAATTTGCAGGGATATATGCAGATAGTGAGAAACTGAAGGATCTTCTGAAGTCAAAGATTGGGGAAGCCCCACCAAAACCCACAGAGGAAATGTTCCAGTTGGTAATCGACAGTGATGTCGGCTTGGTGGTGAGATTGGTGATGATATTTCCTGGCCTTAACATGAGTATGTTTAAAAAGAACCGTGATGATCGTCTTGTAGCATCCATAAAAAAACTAGATGGTGACAACAAGAATGAGGAGCTCGCAGACAAGTAACTAGCACAGTCCTTTCCTATCAGCGTCATGTATTCCGAGGAGAAAACCAGAAAACTTTACCTGAAAGCTTGACTCTTTTATTTTTTATTTTTTTCTCTGTTGATTACAGGGTCTTGGGTCAAGCATCCGGCAGCATTAAGCTACCAACCGGTTCTGGGATGGAGATTTTTCGGCTTCCAGGATATATTATCCAAGCAAAAGGTACGAGTAAAGTTGGGAAACTTTATTTACTTGTGCCGTATATTCATTATTTAGAGAAATGAAATGAAAAAACTGTTTTTGATGGGTGCAGTGCTGGGTGAAGTAGTGAGCCAGGCTGAGGGTGAACTTCTGTGCAGGGCCTACGTACACATGTTTCTGGGAGATGATCCCCTTGACAAAGATGCCAAAGAAAAATTTGGAACGTATCTGCTTTCTCTCTTCTAATCACACACTAAACTAAGGTTTAGTGAATAAGGTTTACCTACTAGTGGGCTCTTTGGAGACACCAGATGAAATTTAGATCCCTATTGAGTGAGAAATTGCTCAATAATATGTATGATAATGAGAATGTGTTCTGGATTCTAATATAGGATCCATCTGTCGTAAATGGAACTTGCTGGTTTATTTAGAGATTATTTGGATCCAAACTACCAAAAATTTCTTACTGAATAAACTTGCGTGGTTACTGCCAAAGAATAAACCAATAAACAAATAAATAAAGTTAGGTACAACATCATGGAATTAACTTATTTACTCTTTCATTACCAAGAGGCATTTATACCAATTACAAAGTGGCAACACAAAATATTCCTGCTGCTTAACCTTGAGTTTGACCCTGGAATGATATTCTCATGTTTTATTTTGAGTTAAATTTAGTGCCAGTCTGGGAATCCTAATTATCACGAACAAGTTAAGGTAAATACATGAGCAAGCAAGTGCATTTGTATCTGAGCCTAAAACCTTGGGTTCAATGTTGAGTCTGATAATTTGTATATAACTATGGAATTGGTACTAAAACCTTGGGTTCAATGTATTTTTGGTCGAATCTTTCATCCGGGTTTTTGTTATGGAATTTCTCATGTCACACATAGCTAGATGTGGATTGTAGAATTATTCTTGTAAGGCCTTGTTTGGCCAAAATTACCAAATTATGTATTGAACCGATCGATTGGTGTTTTAGCTTGTAGGAATGTGCAGGGGTGTACAAACGGTTATAATCGGCGGTTATTGGCTAAAATCGTTAACCGCCTAGCGGTTATGAATTTTACCAACCGCAACCGCTAACCGCCTAGGCGGAGGCGGTTATTTTTATAGCCTCCGGTTAGCGGTTATTGTCTCAATAACCGGTGGTTTTAAAACCGCTTTTCAACTTGAATTTTGAGCTGGTTTTGGGTCTGTTTTGGACCAATTTTGGGCTGGTTTTGGACCCATTTTTGGCCCATTTTGGGCAGATTTTTATTTTTCAAAAAAGAATTTAATATTTTTTAGACCTTTTGCATTTTGGTACAAAATTAACAAACCTAAATAAAAATCCAAAATATTTATTAAAAAAAATACAAATACAAAACACAAACAAATAGCCACATAACCAAATGACCAAATCCAAAACCAAAAATATTCAGTTCATCAGATTCTTCCGAGAAGCAAAAATGACTCCTTACTTCAATCTCAGGCTCCACTGGATCCTTGTATCTGCAGCCAAATATTTCGTAAGGCACGTTTTAAGAAGCTTATTAAAAATATACAGTTCTAGAATCAAAGACTCAAGCTCTCTATGCACAAGCAAAGAAATATGCACAAAAATAATTCAAGTAAAAATGGCTAATGGGCTAAAGGCTAATATCTGGACCCCAGATGTAGTAACTACAGCTGCAACAATGGCAGATCAATAGAGAAATTTCAGAACATGAAAGAAAATCATCAGATTTGAAATGATAAAAGCCCAAAGCCAAATCAAGTACACAAGCACATAATATGTCACGGATTTGTGATCCACAATAACAGATCTGTCGATGGATAACAAAAAATCGTCTGATAAAATAGAAATCATCATTAAAATTTTAAAAGAATGCTCACCTGAAACCGAGAATCCAAAGGCGATGACGCAGTGAGAGAGAACAGCTGGAGAATGACGGAGGCGAAAGGCGACGAAAGGCTGCGAAAGGCAGTGAAACTGAGAGAGAACGGCTGGAGATTGGATGGTGGATGAAATTGAAAGTTTCAACTTTCAAACCCTAGGTCCCTAACGGCGCAAGGCTGAAGTGCTGAACTTGTTGAGTGAAAAATGAAAATGTGAAATACTGATTAGTGATTCAATGAAATGAGTGAATACTGAAGTTAAACGGCGTCGTTTTGGTATTTTTAAATACCAAAACGATGCCAGCCAGGCTAGCCAGCCCATCATCTCGCGAGTACCATTGGAGTATTATTATTTTTATAGATTTTAATTTTTAATATATATAACATTTTTTTAATTTTTATAATATATATAGGAAAGCGGTTAGCGGTTATTAACCGCTTTTCGCAAGCCCTATAACCGTTAACCGCCTCCGCCTAGGCGGTTAGCGGTTATACGGTTATGCGGTTAGCGGTTATAAACGGTTAGCGGTTTCAAAGCGGTTATAACCGCTCCGTTTGTACACCCCTAGGGATGTGTGGATAAACTAGAACTTGTGTCTTATGTTGATTCATTCAATTGTTGAGCTTTGATTTGATGGTCCAAATTGGTGATACCCTATTAATTGCCTCTACCTGTTGATTGGTCTAAAAATTCCATTGCTAACCATTTGCTGATCTACAAGGTTGTTGTCTTGTATCCGAGAAACCTTGATTTATGCCAGAATCAGTGGTATATTCATATCCTCTATTTAGGGAACATGTGGTGTACCATGAGTAATGCTACATATCATCCCTTTATCCTCCTAAAATTGATGTGGTTCTTAAAATCACAATTGGATCAAAATTTAATAATGATCTATCATAAATTCAATGGTGATTTTAAGAGCCACATCAATTTTGAGAGGATAAAATGATGACAAGGGGATGATATGTAGCATTACTCGGTGTACCAATGTTGCGTCGGGGAAGGGTTTTCTCTGTATGGTTTTCTCGTGAACTATATATGGTTGGTGCATTTAGATGGTCAAAACACATCTCGTGAACTATATATTTCAAACTGTTAGAACACATCTTTTTAAATGGTCAAAACACATCTTTTTTTAATATCTCGATAAAAATGTATGTTTTTATCCCAATATTTTTCTTGGTTAATGGATTAGCTGTTGAAGTATGAAATGATGTTGGGTTATTTTTATGCAAACTATTAATCATGTCTCTATTATTTGTTAATTTGAAATAATTTGTCTGTTGATTTAGATATCGTCGAATTAGTCATCCTCAGGGAAATGGCAATGAAGAGGTGCGGGAATGCTACTGTGGTATAAGAACATATCTAAGGACTTCATGGATAGAGAAAAGTCCGGGAAGATGATTCTTTGGATGCACTCAATACGGCAAAGGATTGAAGGCTCGCATTACAAGTATTTTGAATGGTTTGAACCACGCATTTGTGAACGTGGCGGCAAGCTTGTATACGAAATGAGGTTTAGGATTAAGACTATGGAAGAAGAACTTCGTAAACAAGCAAAAAAAGAGAAGCGATCAAATGTCCTTTTGTTTGTGTCATGGGAATTATCTGTTGCATTTTTGTTTGATTTTCTGTTTTCGTTTTAGATCACGTTTGTTTATGTAGTAGCAACAGATAAAATTGGGCATGATTGTACATGAGCGTTGATGCCTTTTGTTCTATGTAATCACCTATAATTTTAAAACATTTGCTTTATTTATAAATGCCTAGGTAGAAAATCCAATCCTACGGTAATGAGGTTCACATCTACACAAATAAACATTGAAAATTGTTTAGACACAATGCTTTAGATCAATGCCTAATTTTAAAAGGCATTCTTTTGACATGCCATTTCCCATTGTCTCACAACTTAATCTCCACATCAATATCTACTTGTTCTACAATCCTTTATTTTTCTTCTATACACCATTGCAACATGAACTACTAGATATGATGCATAATAAAAAAAGATGACGTAGAAATTAACAAGAACATGAAAATGATGATAATCAAGAATCTTGATTCCCGTTTCCATTATTTGGCAAAGGGAACAAACCACTTGTAGTTCAACGCCTGAAACAAATGCATATGTCACAGGATAACCTGAAAGGGAATGTTTGGCATAAGTTTTGGGGAACCGTTTAACTTGGACCGTAATTGAATCAATTTTGTGGTTTACACTTTACAACCCAAAAGAAGCTCTTTTCAATTTCACAATTTTGCCTCGATAGAAAAAGTCACATCATCCATCTAGCAAAAGAACATGACATCAACTCCCATTACAGAGCAAATTAACTCCATTACTTGAGTATTACATAACTTCCAAAACATAATACATTAACACAAAAAATATTAAAATAGAAAATCAACTTTAAAGAAGGTACATATTTTGTTCTTTTGTCATCATCATCAAAGAAGGCTTCTTAAGAGCTTCATCTATAATGCCAACAACCAAGTAATCAGAAACAAGTTCTCCCTGCAAAATAGTTGCATAACACCTTCTCAACAATAACTTACGAGACAAACTAAGAGAGATGCTATTCAACTCAACTAAGCCATAAACACAACTTATTGGACATTACAATTCAGAAAAGGCTGGTTGTTTAGTAGATAATTAATAGACACTAGCATATAACCCGCACGATGTGCGGTTTGTTTTTTATTATAATTTAATTTCCAAAAAAAATTGAAAAACACGTCTTGAGAAGGAATAGTAAAAAATAAAATTAAAAATTAAAACAAAAAAAAAAGGTAGGAAAGAAAGATAGCAAGTCAAGCACCCAGCTCCGCCAGATTCATATCAAAAGAGATAAATTACAGCCATACAATGTGAATCACTTTCTTCACTTATGGAAGTTGAAGAAGAACCTAAATTCATAATTGATAGCTTCAAATTTTTTGAGTAGAGCTCTTTGCAAGACTACCCTCCATCTGGCCAACCAAAAGCAAGTGAAACCAAAACTAGAAATGTACAACATATCAATAAGTAGAAATCTTGGAATAAGGTATGGTGTATTTGGGTATTGAATTTTTGAAATCTGAATTGAATTTTTATTCTGTTTGTAGATTTCGAGGTAAAGAAATGTGTTTGGGTGTTGAATTTTTTAGATTGAAAAATATTGTTTTTTAATGGTTGAAAATGATTGAAGGTTTGAAAAGTTATGTATAATGATTGGTATTGTGAAAAGTTGTGTGGGATAATGATTTAAATAATAATAATTTATTATATATTGATTATTTAATTAAAAAATGAATAAATAAAACTTTTTTTTTTTAAAAAAAAATTAAACATAATTAAAATTAAAATAAATAAAAAAAGCAAAGGGGTGGCTGTCAACCTTTGGGCGTGGCAGCACGCCACCCCCAGAGGTGGCCAGGGGTGGCGCGCTGCCACCCCTAGTGGCCGGGGGTGGCTGCACGGCAACCCCAAAGGGTTTGGGGTGGTCGCGCGGCCACCCCCAAGGGTCAGGGGTTGCCGCGCGGCCACCCTCAAAGGTCAGGGGTTGCTGTGCGGCTACACCCAGAGGTCTGGGGTGGCCGCGCGGCCACCTCTGGGGGTGGCTGCCCCTTTTAATTTTAATTTTTTGTTGATTTAATTTTTAATTATTTTATTAATTAAATGTGGGACCCACACATTTTTGGAGACAACTTGTCCTGTGCGTGGGTCCCGGTCATCAAATCAGAGTTAGTCTTGAATTGAGAAACAATTCGGGTGGAATCCGAGTTTTTTTGCGGGTGGGCAAGTTTTAGAAAAAACCCGAATAAAATCAGGATTCTATCCTGAATCCAAACACACCATAAGGATTATGATCAATGAATGAATTATCCTAACATCATAGGCTGACAAATCTGAAAGCATCAAGTGCAATGTGCTTGCATAAACATAATCACTAACTTCTAAAGCATCAAATTTCAAATTCAACAGTTTATTTTGTCACAAGTAAAATTACATTAGAAAATATGAGTGGGCGTGAGAGATGCCAGAACTTAAAACCAGGACTACACATGCCCATAAAAAATTCCACCAAACTGGGACAGTTCAAAATAGAGGTTTGAGCCAAAGAAAATTACAAACAAAAGCATATATGTATACAAATACAATAGACTAATTAAAAAAAAAAATGAATGGTTAATAAACTGTCAATATGCCAATTGATGCTAACCGTGCAGTTATCCGGACAAGGCAATGGGCTTGGTACAGTTGTGTTTGAGTTATCACTGAGAGACCAAAGAAACGGAGTTCCATTTGAAAACTTGAATGATTATCTGCTTTGGTTAACTACCAAAACAGAGACGATAAGTTCATATATTTAACAAGGACTCAGAGAGTCGTTTACAGGGAGATTAGACTGTTCTCAATGCTCAGAGCTGAATTTGGACTCTGCGATGACCCTTGCTCGGAATTTCTGTTGATAAACACAAAATTCTATTTCTTCTCTATTCGCAGGGTAATTAAGTACCTCATACTGGTTGATGTAGTGATTACATAAGCAATACCAATCCCATATAAGCTGAATTATTGAAGGAAACCACAAAACCTTATATTAAAGGAAACATCAGCATGCATAGATGTTTTTCAAGCCTTTCACATGGCAAGTGTGGGCAGTGCCAGTGACTGCTGCCATCACGTGGCAAGTGTGAGCGGTTCCACTTGCTCTGTTTTTTGTCGATCCTGCATGCACTTGGTTTCTTCTTCATGCATCCACTTTTTTTGTGCTTGTAAACTTCCTATAAACTTCCTTTAGGTCTCTTTTTGGGTCTCTTTTTGTTATTGTGTTTGATGACGAAACTGTACCAGTACCACTTTTTTTCAAATGGTATGATAAAAAAGCAACATTTATGGCTCTTCCAGGTTCTAGTAGCTGGTTTGATTAAACATGTTGATTATAGTTGTGGAAAACTTATAATGACCCAAGCTTCAAGTCAATCTGTTCGTAGTTATACTTTCTGCAATGGAGAAAATGGAGAGAGAGGGATGTGATATTTTCTATTCAAAGAGAGAGACGAGTATGGAAGACTGGAAGAGTAATGGCATTATTGGGTCCCACGCAGAAAAGTCTTTGCTTGCAAAAAAATGACAAGTTCTAATGCAAATGAGGAAAAGAGAAAATGGGCCTTAAAAACTCATCGTTTTGAACACAGGGGCAATTTGGGAACTCTGGGTCTTAAAATGTCATGTGCAACGCACGTGATCTCCTTTCCGTCCAAAGTGACGGACTAAGTGGACAGAAGGTAAATTTTGCCACTCGTTGCCAGGTTCGGGGGATCATATCAAAATTTTGGTACATTAGGGGATATATTGCCAAACCGTGGATAAATCATGAGGGCAAAGTGTCTTTTTTTTTTTTTGTTCATTCTTTAGGTTGTGTCATGTAAACCCCATCTTTAAGATCCCCATTTAGGAAAGTTGATTTTACACCCATTTGATGTAGCTTCGGGGGGTCATATCAAAATTTTGGTAAATTAGGGGATATATTGCCAAACCGTGGATAAATCATGAGGGCAAAGTGTCTTTTTTTTTTTTTCATTCTTTAGGTTGTGTCATGTAAACCCCATCTTTAAGATCCCCATTTAGGAAAGTTGATTTTACATCCATTTGATGTAGCTCTAGATCAAAATGAACTACTATATCACAATGCGAAATTATCTCCACTCATGGCTTGTGAAAGCAATTTTGGATCATCTTTAGGTCTGACGTCAAAATCAAACTCTTGAGGTATACAACATAATCGCTAGAGATTGTTAATCTCCTTATTTATAGGATTTTCTAAATTCTACTTCTTCTGCATTTTGCAAAGTCTAAGTAGATTCAAACTGAACATATTCTTCATGAGTTGAAAATTTAAAAACTGATTGTAGCTCAAACATCCTTCATATGAAGGAGCCGCAGTCAACTCTCGTGTTTCCTTTAAGTAAAACTTTTGAGGATAAACACTCCCACTAGATTCAACATCCTCTATAAATTTTACATTCAACAACTTTAGGATTATATGAAGGATAATAAAACATAAAAACCTTTTAGAGTTTACTGTATAGCCTATAAATGATCTGCTGGCTGTCCTTGAATCTAATTTCCTTAGGCGGGGATTGTAAATCCCATCTTTAGTAAGGCAACCTCATATGTATAAATAATTTAAATTTGACTTCCATCTATTTCATAAAAGGTGTCTTAAGGACAACCTTAAATGGAATCCTATTTAACATATACACAACGGTCTTCAATGTTTTACTCTATAAGGGTAACAACATATTAGTATTACTAATCATTTTCCTTTTATGTGTACCTACCATAATACTCTTTGCCTATATCAGATCTTATGATCTTTATGTTGCTTCTCTTCTTCTTCCTTATAGGTATTGAAAACATTCAATACCTCATACTTATCATTTAGAAGATAGAAATACATAAACCTTATATGATCATTTACTAAAGGAGATAAAAATTTCTCTGACCATTTAGGCAATGAGTATGAAAAGGTCAACATATTTCAATGTATATGATCTCAAGAATCTCAAAAGGCTCTCTTCGACACCTTTAGTGGTTTTGTTGGTATGCTTTCCCTTATGCAGTTCAAACAAGTACCAAAGTCAGTAAATTATTATTTACCGACTTTTATTTTCTGTATGGAAATATATTTAAATCTCCAAAGCTAAAATAAGAGCATTTTTAAATTCACGAAGACTCCACTTTATGTCAACATCAATATGCAGAAATAATTTTGTTTCAAAAGTTGGGATATAGGTCAATTTTAAATAGGCTTTAAATAGACCCTCAACCAATATTCCACCTATTATAAGAAAAATTTCAAGTTAAAAATAAAATCGAAATTTTTAACAAACCAAACTATAAAATAAATTTCTAAAAGATAATGAAATATAAATAATTTTTGAGGTAAAAAGTATAACTGAATTTAAAAAATAACCTATAGATCCTAACAACCTCCAATTATGAAAAACATGTGTTCTGCATTTGTTGACAATGTGGATTGTTAAACCATAACTAATCCACAACATATTTGAATGAATCACTAAAAAGAGATTCACGACATACTAAATATTTGAGATTATCTTTATTTTAAGTTATTTTCCACACTTCATGCAATCTTTATTTATATGCCCTTAATTTTCCTTATTACAGGAGAAATAGGTATCTTAATTGCCATAATACTTTATTGGCATCTTATTCTCATACTTTAACTGTTAAGCATGATTGCATTTATTAGTCATTCCCTTAACATGAGTAACCATGTGAACACTTTATGAATTCTGTCATATTCTTGAACATACATGGTCAGGAGTTTATTTACTAACCAATTATTCTTATGTTTGCCTCAAGATAAAATTCTATATTTAGAAGAGACAATTCAAAAAAAATGAAATAGACCAATAATGACTCAAAATCTCAATCTTTAGAGACTTAAGCTAAGGTATAATATCCTTCATTCCCATAATGAGATTAGAAATACTCAAATGAAAAAACATATCAATATTTTTCCAGTTAGAAAAATATTACCATAAAGTATTGTGTGATGACCTGTTTTTTATTTTTTATTTTATTATATATATATATACACACACACACACAAACATAAAACGAGTCATTACAGTGACACAACTACTTGTCGCTCAGCCAACATATGGTACATATCCCATAATATGTACCTGGTCAATCAGAGTAACGTCTATTTAATTATGAATAAACATGAATAGCAGAAATCACATCATATACATCTATCACAAAGTAATTACAACAAGAGGGATTTAACACCTATCTGTTTAAGTCTTATCAACATAATATTTACATAACAAGAATGGCTTACAAAGAATAAGTGACACATGCGTCATGCCACGCCCCCGTTTTGGGATATAAGGGGAACGCGAACTTGAGCTATAAAACATCTCTATAATTTAAAACATGTACACAATTTCTCAGGAATAGCGCATGGCTATATTTCATTATACATATATAGTAGTTCTTTAGTTATTACATCATATTTTCAGAAATTCAAAATAAATATGCACAATACAAAAGTTAGGCCGGTCTTTATTGATCTATTGCTCGTAGGGGTAGGGTCTATGCCATCCATAACGAAAAGACTCCGGTCTACAGTGTCATCTGAAAAGATTTGGGGAAAAAAGGGGGTGAGTTCGACAACTCAGTAAGGAAAACACAACAATAATAGTGTAATTTTCTTTTCAGGAATTCTAAATAGAATTCAAATAATTTAGCAAGTAAAGAAACAGTAAATTGACATACAATTATATCAAATATAAAATGGTGCATGAATTATTTATGCTACGTGTAAGTTTTAACCACCCTTGGTCCAATATCCGTTAATTAACCATGAGCGGCGCACGTTTGGCTCGTCTCGAAAGACGACTATGAGCCCATCCTGTTGTCACAGGGGAGAGCCGTACCGGGTTGGAAACTTCCCTAGGTGAAGGCCTCCCCGGCCGGTAGCCCACACTTTAGTCCTTCCGTGTGGTTGCCATGCTACCCACATAACACATAGCACATAACACGTAACACATATATGATCCGGATCGTCTATGACATGGTACCGCGGGGGTAAAACTGTGTGCATATAAAACATGTACTATGAAATCATTAACCTTTGCTCATATGGTGCACATATAACACATATATTATGATATCATCAACCTTTGCTCATATGGTGTACATGTAACACATACTATGATATTTTCATCTTTACTCATATGGTGTATATGTATCAAAAATAAACCAAGTATGATCACATGAGATTTCAATCACATGATATAACAAGAGCATATTTATAATGGTAATATAAAAAGACAAGTAATATTAAAAGAGTTGAAAGAGTTTAGAAAATTCTCGACTTTTTCTTTTGAAAGAGTTTTATTAAAACTTTGCCGGGATTTTGAGATAGTGTTTCCCTTACCTGATATCTTCTGAGCAGTATTTTAGCTACCTTCTACCTAAATAAATTGCAAGAAGAAGTTTTAGAGAAATATTCTGAGATTTGAAGCCTGAAACTTAAACTAAGGTATCCTCTCCTTATTATTAATTTTCTTTCATCGATTAATTAAACACACATATATTATTTTTATAACAGATAAACATAATAGCTCTCCAAATATAAATAATGAGTTTTATGTATCAAAATAAATTAATAAAATAATAACTTTATTTTATTCTTATAAAATTCGGACAGAATAACGGCATTAGTATCAATAACATCTAAAATACTTTAAAATATTAGGGCGACGTAATAGCGTTTTGGTAAAAATATTTCTTTTAACTCGGACATCACAACAGCGTGATTTATTATTTAAATACGCCACTTAAAATTCTCTATTTATAAACAACATAAAACACAAAAACATTGGAGTACTTTTAGACTCATAAAACCATAAGCATTTAAAATACTAATAACTTTAAAATCCTGAAATAGGTAAACAAAGCCAAATAATAAACTTACCAAAATTAAAGTAGTATATTTTGTAAAAGGTAGAAAAGGCTTTTTGTTATTCTTTTCCTTTTATTCAATTTTTTACTCATTATATATATATATATATATTTTGGGACACACGTACGGAGAGAAAAAAAAGTCCTTATTCTTTTGTCTTTTATTACTTTTCTTTCCTTATCTATTGAATGTAGAGAGAAGAGCTTGTTCTTGCAAAGTAAGTGAGTAAAAAAAAGACTTACGAGAGAGAGAATAAGTGGGTCCTTTTCTTGTCTTTCTTTTCTTTATTTTATTGCTTCCTTTTTCCCTTAGTTCGTCTCATTACTTGTTTGTTTCTTCTTCTTATCTTTATCTTACACCACCCAATGCACAAGCAAGAAAAAGAGAGAGTCAGTGAAAGAGAGAGGCAAGAGGGAGTGGCTTCTACCTATTTTCTTCTTTTCTCGGTGGACCGAAGGAGAGTGAGGGGGAGACTTCTATTTTTTTGTTCCTGGAAATTGAGAGAAGAGAGTTGCTGCTGTGTACAGAAATGAACGAACCAGAGAGAGAGAGGAGTTCCAGTTTCTGTAGAGAAACAGTGAAGAAGAAGTGCAAGTGATCGAAAGGGCTGCACCTCAATATATATTAGCTTCAATGGTGGAGATTGCATGGATCATACTCATCCAATGGCTGGGGCTGCAAATTGGGCAGCAAGTTGTGATGAAACATGGCAGATTGGGAGAGCTGCACGTGGCGTTGGGTGACCACAGCGAAGGGATAAGGCAACGTCATATGCTGAGGTCCTCTTTGTATTAAATTAAGGCGTGTAAACTGTTTATCATGTATATGTGGGTTGGGCATCTCGTGAAGGTGAAGGCTGGCTGGGTTTTTAAAACATGTGGGCTGATGTATAATGCTTTATATGGGCTGTGCTAGATTCATGGACTGAATTTATAAAGAAATAAAATGGGCCCACAATTGTTAGAAATCAGTTTTCGTCCATAACAGGGGTATTATTTTGCACGGCTGATTTCGTATCTTTAACGAAATTCAAAAATTATGAAATTCGGAGGGTAGCTAAAAGACTTCGAGACAAGCGTTCTGAATTTTGAATCAACCAAAACGGAGTTCGTTTGATCCTATTTTCATTATTCTAAAATTTAAGGTCCGCTTGAACTTTTATTAAACTAAAACAATAAAGGTTCCTTAGTAAATGAATATTTATTTTCATAAATATTCATATTTAAAAAAATACGGGGTGTTACACGTCATAAGCCATATACCAAACCTATAAAATAATGGACACCCGTGGTCCAACAATGAGGACCCGTCGCTGCGAGATAACATTCCAAGTACACTGCTACAAGACCATCAACTATATCGGAGTACCTACAGCCAAAGAAACATCATCTATACGGATGTGGTTGTGGGGGTTTGCCACATCCGTATAGGTGAAATGATAAGTTCACCATCTCAGTACATAATACCGAGACCTCAGTGATATTAAACTGACTGAGTTTTCGCAAAGAACCAACTTTTTCTTTTTTAGTCTTGCGTACACTATAACAGCTATTAATTTTATAAACTTTTGTTTGAAAAACCTCCATAGCTGATATAGCAAACACCGACTAATACAAAACATTTTAGCATACTATGGAGCTGAGATTATACATAGAAGTTCCGTTATTGGAAACAACTATATACATTCTCACCTACTATAATACTTTTGATTAAGTGGCTTATGCTTACATACACACAAGGGCGTTCACATGCACGTAGACCTTAAGTTGGAAAACAATGGCATTTAAATCATGCAACCATCCGATAGAAATATACATAAGCTCTTTTCCATTGAGACTCTTATGCATACTAATACGTTTAACAAAATTACTCATAGTATAAAAACATCACTCATAAAAACAATGCCATACATGCTCATGCAAGTTTTCCTGTATGGGGCTTGCCTCGAGATAGTGAACTGTATGGGGCTTGGCCTGAGGTAGAGAATTGTATGGGGCTTGCCCCGAGGTAGTGAAAGCTTGCAATCACACCCCCATAGAACTTGTCCCTTTGAGATTACCGTTTCCCGTGGGTTGTAAACCTCACTTCGTTCCATGTTCAGCGTTTATATGCTCATGCTTCATGCCTTAAAACAATACATATCTTTTCCAATTCCATGATCATGCTTTAACACATGCTTTCAATAAGATTCCATAAACAGTTTAACACATCAATTCATCAATCAACATTTACGTAATTTAAATCCCAACCACAGCACACATTCATACCCTTTAAATCAATTCGAACACCTTTCATTCATGCATCAATTTCATAAACATCATTGTTATATTTGAACATAATGGGAAACTACTCAAATCATTCCAAAAGCATATAGTCAACATACAGTTGGTTCGAGTATATAAAACAATATAGTATTTGCATTTCTATAACATATTTAAAAGTAGTTTTCTCAGTGAATAGAATACTCACCTTGACTGCATTGGATTCTTGACTCGAACTTCCACTTGATTCTAATCACTTGGACTCTACATTGGAGAACCAATTGAAGTCTCCAATCCGGACACTATCTTGCAAACACTTATGATGTCAGACTATGCTATTAAACTTTATACTCTATGACACAATTACTACCCGCGTGCTCACACGTCGCATTCTCCGCTTCTAAACCTAGCTGGGCACCTTAAACTATTATTAGGTTTACCATTGGTTCTTAGTTCCTATTGTATCTTGTTTATTAACATAAAACATATTTACTCTTTTTACTAGCTTATTTATTATTGTTGCACCTCATTATCTATGTTAACCATTTTTATAGCATGTTGCTTATTTACTAAGTTAACAATATATTTTTAACTCATATACATGTATATGTGTATATATATATATACACATACAATGCTTAAACCTAATCTGATGATACCCATAAATATCATGTGTACACGGATAGGTGAATTAGGTACTTAGTCACCTTATTATCTATTAAGTCTTGTAGTTTGTTTATAAGTGTATTCGGTCCATATATATATATATATATAGACATACATGTATATGATGCTTATTAATGCCAAGCACAACCCCAATACACTTAGGTATTCCATAATACATGGATATGTGCATTAATCATTTAATTGCGTAACAAAATAAATCGCAACCTATTTATGTGTTTCTATAAGCTTACTAACTTATACTTATCATCTTAATGTTATTTGGGTAATTTAAAACTCTTTGTTCTTCTTGTCTTAACCACTATATTTAATACTCACTCTTTATTAATTACTAACCATCTAGGTAGTTTAGATTATAGGACTTTAATCTTATATAGCATACTAATTTAATAACTCTTATTAGTTTATAACCAACTTAGCTCCTACACTAAATCTAAACTGAAGAAATATAATCTAAAGCGAAATGGACCCGATCTCATCCATAGGCAATACAACCAACAACACTTTCCAAAATCACCAATTTCACATACACATACTCAGTCCTTTTCCAAAGAAGATTCAATAACCTTTAGTCTCTATCCAAACAACATTTGGCCTATACAAGGAATCGCCGAATCTAAACTTCAAACCGCAACCCATAGGCAAACTAACCTCAAGATATTAATAATTTCAATTTCCACCAAAGCCCAACATCAATTTATCAATATTCAATGAGAATCAACTCTCAAATATAACATATATCATCCATTCGGCCTAGCTTAGGGAAATACCCATAAAAACCATACAAATCAAACATCAACTCAAAGACATAGCAAAAGTCCCAAAATTAACTCAAACCATATTCAAATGAACTCCTAACTCCTAAGTGAGATACCAATAGATTTTTACAAAATCACATAGGAATACCCATTTATTCCTATATCATTATCAACTAAACTTTACTCCAACCAATACTTTAAAATCCTACCATACACATTAGAGTCAACTTCTCATTTAGTCATAAAAACCCACATCACCCAACAATCCATAACAAGCCAACCTAACTAAAACTACATTATCCAAAAACTAATCCATTCTAGCAAATCAAATACCCATTCGGCTAGCAATCCATGAAAACCCTCATACATAACCCTAATTTCAGACCCAATTAGAATTCCTACAAAACAATTTTATTTCAAGCTTCAAATCCAATGGGTATAATGAAACTACAAAGAAAAGCTTCAAACCGTATCATTCTAGCCTCCATGGATGAAATCATTTAGCAAACAACTCAAAAACTCAACTACAATCTCACAAAAATCGAAACTCATACCCATATAACCTAAAATTCGAATCTAGGAAAATCCCTAATGACCCACATGATTTTTGTGCTTAATACATAATGGGTAACACGAAATTACAAAAGAAAGCTAAAGATTTTACCTCCTAAAGCCCATGGCCGGAATCTTTCCTCCTTTTCTCTTCTCCTTCTATCTCTTTTTTTTTTTTTTTTTTTTCATGGCAGAATCTCTCTCGGTCCACACTGTTTATGCGCCTGAGAGTGAGGAGGGAGAGGAGAAAGAAAAGGGAAAGGAAAGGAAAAGAAAGGAGAAAGGGAGAAGAGGGAGAGTGTGCGTGAAGGAGAGGGAGAAAGAAAGAAAAAGGGAAAAAAAAAAAAGGAATTTTTTTTTTGAAACAAAGATGCTGATTCGATTCATATAACTGAACAGAAAGAACAAACTAGAGCAAAAGCTCTATACAACCAGAGTCCTAGACTCCGAAACAACAATATTTCTAATACAATCCGGGAAACAGTCTACCCAAACATGTTCATGATCATTCTGGATCCCCAACTGTGCAAGCTGATGAGCAGCAGAATTCCCCCCCCCCCCCCCCCTCTTAACATGACAGAACATCAAAAACTGACACGACCGAAGGACATGCTTAATATCTTCCACAATTTGACCATGCATTTTCCATGAAGGATCCGGATGAGTCAAAGCATTTACCACTTGTAGAGAATCTCCTTCCAAAATGATATTATCTAAACCCCGGTCCCTACAAAATTCTGCTGCTCTTAGAGCAGCCATAGATTCAGCAACCACTGGCTCTCCAAAAGAATCCACCGAACAGCTGACAGCATCAAACACCTTCCCGTTAGAATCCCTAACAAGAAACCCAAAACCCATCTTTCGCTTCTTCGAGTCTAAAGCTGCATCACAGTTTAATTTAAACACCCCAGGGGGTGGAGGTCGCCACTAGCCTGCTACTCTCATATCCTGCCCGGTCCTTATATTCCCCAAAGGCTCACAATTCATAATAGCTGTTCGAAAATCAGTAATAAAAGTAGAGGCTAAAAGAATCACAGAATTTGGATGGGTGAACTCACCCCCATGAACCACAATATTGCGTCGAAACCAAATTCTACGAGCAACCTCAACATGCAATTCCACTTCTTCAAGCGAACATCGATCAAACATATATTGGACCACATCTGAAAAATTATCACCTCCCACATTGCTTTTTTGAATTTTACGATCACAAGCCCCCCAAACATCAGAAGCCGAGGGACAATCCCACAAAATATGGCGAACCGTTTCCAACTCAGTTTGACAAAATAAACATAAAGGATCGAGAGCAATACCTTTCTTCTGTAAATTCGATCGTGTGGGAAGAATATTGTGACAAGCTCTCCAAGTGAACATCTTAACTGGATTAGGTACATTCAGCCCCCAAATCAGATTCCATAACTTCTGTAGATCCCCTTGATAAGAGCTCTCCCCAATCATGGACTCATGACGTTCTACCTCCATATGGTACGCACTACGAACCGTAAAAACACCCGTAGAGGTTCCCCTCCACAACAGCAAATCCGGTTGTCCATATTCTTATTTTCTTTTATTAATATCAAAAGATAAGGAGCTTGTTTGATAATCATTTACAAAATTTTCATTTTCATTTTACTTCTCCCAAAAATATCAAATCAAAAACATTCTTATTTTTTTACACTTTTTACATCACATCAATAATTTTTTATTATTATTCAACCAAAAAAACCCACTACAAAACAAAACTTTTTCAATTTTCTATAAAAACATTCTCAAATTTTATATCACATCAATCATTTCTTACTACTATTCAAATAAATATTCTAATTCACAATCACTTACCAAACAAGCTCCTTGTATCTCTCAAGCCCACTACAAAGTGAGACATGGCATTGGATAATATTCTCTTTTATTTTAAGGCTTTATTTTCTATAAAATTACTGCAGTGCCACACCTAATATTTATTATATCTTTTGTTAATTAATATCTAACCCCATTTTTAATCTAACTACAATTTACTCATACAATTAGTTATTTATTACCAGATTACTCATTAGTAGTATTTGGGGTAATTACCTTTTTCCCTTATGAATTACCAACTTTTGCAAAAAGTCTCCCATGAACTACCAACTTGACCAAAATAAAGCATTCAACTACCAAAGTTACACGTTTTTTCTCATTCCATCAGTCAGAGGTGTTAACTTGGACGGTCAACGCCTCATGTGGGCCTGCAAGGGGACGGTTTCCCGTCCCCGTCCCCTGTATATCGCCTCTCCAATTAATGAGATAAATTTCTACACCTACCAATCCATTATCTTCTTGGATACTAATGAAGTGCTCCTCATCCTATCCTCAATGCCCTCTCCCTACAGAAAGTCTTCAGTGTCCTCGTGTTGCAACCACAAGCACTCACTGATACCATCGTAAGAAACCTGTAGCTTTGATATCATGTAAAAAGTTTATGGGCCCATTGACACTGTCAAAAGATGCTTTGAGAGAGGAAGAGACACCGTGTCTTATAAAGTATCAAGGTTATGTATCTCTTGACAATGTGAGACACTTTAACACGCCCCTTCACGTGTGACAACTTTGGCCAAACACATGTTCAACATCAGAAGGAAAATGCCCATCATCGTCCAAGGAACTTGGCTCTGATACCATGTTAAATTACCACTTGTCTTAAAAGCTTAAGCTAATAGAAAGATGTAAATTTAATTACTTAATCAACACTTTAACATTATTTATTAAGAATAATATATTAATATCTAATCTATTATTATATAAAAATTAAAATGAGCCGACTTTGCATTCATGTCGAGGTAGGCCAATTAATGAGATAAATTTCGACACCTACCAATCCACCATCTTCCTGGTACTAATTTAGTGCTCCTCATCCTACCCTCACTGCCTTTTCCCTATATAAAGTCTTTAGTGTCTTCGTGTTGCAACCAAGTACTCATTAATACCATCGCAAGAAACCTGTAGTTCTGATACCATGTGAAAAGTCCATAGGCTCATTAACACTCTCAAAAGATGCCTTGAGAGAGGATAAAACACCATGTCTTATGAAGTATTAAGGTCATGTATCTCTTGGCGATATTGGACACTTTAATACGCCCCTTCACGTGTGACAATTTTGACCAAACACGTGTTCAACATCGGAAGGGAAACGCCCATCATCGTCCAATGAACTTGGCTCTAATACCATGTTAAATCACCATTTGTCCCAAAAACTTTAGCTGATAGGAATAGTTAATCACTTAATTAATACTTTAACATTATTTATTGAGAGTAATATATTAATATCTAATATATTAGGGAAAAATACACATAACCCCCTCAAACTACTACCACATTGTCAATGTCCCCCCAACTACTAATTGTGTCAATGCCCCCCCCTAAACTACCAAAAAATGTTAATGTCCCCCTAATGACAAAAACACCATTCATAAAATTATTAAAATAAAATAAAAACTAAAAAAATTATTTCAAAATATAAAATAACAAAAATTTATACAAAAAAAAAAATTTAAAACTTGTTTTTCTTTTTTTTAAAAAAATTATTTATATAATTTTCAGTTATTTTTTCATTTGTTATTTTTTTTTAAAAAAAATATTTTTTATTTGTTTTTTAATTTAATAAAAAAACTGGTTTATCTTTTATCTTTTTCGTTTTTTTAAAATTGTTTTTATATTTTTCAGCTATTTTTTAATTTTTGTTTTTGTTTTTGTTTTTTAAAAAATCGTTCTTTTTTTTTTTTACATTTTTTTTTTAATTTTTAATTTTTTAGTTGTAGTTATTTTTTAAAAATTTATAAGGACATTTTTGTCTTACTCAAAAAAATTTAGGGTCATTTTTGTCTTTTTGTTGGTCTTAGGATGGACATTGACATTTTTTGGTAGTTTGAAAGGGTACATTAATACAATTAGTAATTTGAAAGATACATTGATAATTGAGTAATAGTTTGAACGGAATATAAGTACTTTTCCCAATATATTATTATATAAAAATTAAAATGAGCCGGCTTTGCATTCATGTCGAGGGAGGCCAATTAATGAGATAAATTTCTACGCCTACCAATCCATCATCTTCCATACTAATTTAGTGCTCCTCATCATACCCTCACTGCCTTCTCCCTATATAAAGTCTTCAGTGTCTTCGTGTTGCAACCACAAGCACTCTCTTTTTTCCTAGTTTCTTTATACAATCTGCTTAATTAGAGAATGGCAACCCAATGCCTTGCTGCTAAGAATGAGAAAGTTACAGAAGAGAAGAGAGTAGTTGAGGTTGAACCCAAGAGTGGGATTTCCTTTCAGGTTAAACTAGATGATGGGAAGCAGTTGGGTTGTGCTGGCTTGAGGAGGAAGCGTGCTCTTGGCATGAATCTCAAGATTTATGGCTTTGGTATTTATTTTTTCTATCAAAACCTCACTTATTTCACATGCAGCTTGTGTTTTAGTCTAGTAGAGTTTGGCTTGCTTCCAATAAAAAATTTACTGGAAATCTTCCGTATAAAAATAAGCGGTGGAGATTGCCTCTAGTGAGAAAATAACTTGAATTCTCCTCCAATCTTTCTTGATTTTTTCAATGGAGGCAGGACAAATTCAGGCACCATAATTCATCTACTTACACAGATATGTCAAAACCTGTAGCAGTGTAAGTAATGCATCATTTGCGTGAGCCCCTGATTTTCAATATGGAAAGCAACTTACTTGGATGTCATAACAATTTGAATAATGGATCTCACACAAAACAAAGTTCCAGTCCGTAAGATGGCAAGATGCCAAAACTTTTTCCTGAGCATATTTTTTCTTTAGAACTTCACCAAATTCCATAGAGAACAATTTTATTTTGAATAGTACTTGTGTAACACCTCGATCTCATATTGGGAAGACAAGTAGCCCACATAGAGTGGGTGATTTATAAAGATGTTCATAAGTGCTAAGTCTCATATTACTTAGTTATTAGGTGAAATTGAGCTTTATAAGAAATTCTAAGAATAACTCCAAATTGATTACTTATTTTTGGGTGATAGCGTAAATGTGACTAATGTTTTTTCTTGGGTTGCTACAAATGGTCACAGAATCACCTAGTAACGCCAGGCTATGTGATACTGGAGCGCTGCATGACATTACCCTGACGAGGATGTCAGGAGTTTAAGAGGGAAAATTTATAACACTCCAGTCCCATATTGGGAAGAGGAATAGCCCACCGAGAGTGGGTGATTTATAAAGATAGTCATGAGTGTTAAGTCTCACATTGTCTAGTTATTAGGTGAAACTGGGTTTTATAAGGAATTCTAGAAAAATTTCAAATTAACTAGTCCTTTTGGAGTGATAGAGCAGATCAAGCTAACTCTTTTTTCTAGATCGTTACAAGTTGCCTCTACTCAGAAATCGTTTACAAGGTCATAAGCCGTGCCATTCTTCAATTTGCAGGGATATATGCAGATAGTGAGAAACTGAAGGATCTTCTGAAGTCAAAGATTGGGAAAGCCCCAGCAAAACCCACAGAGGAAATGTACCAGTTGGTAATCGACAGTGATGTCGGCTTGGTGGTGAGATTGGTGATGGTATATCCTGGCCTTAACATGAGTATGCTTAAAAAGAACCGTGATGATCATCTTGTAGCATCCATAAAAAAACTAGATGGTGACAACAAGAATAAGGAGCTCGCAGACAAGTAACTAGCACAGTCCTTTCCTATCAGTGTCATGTATTCCGAGGAGAAAACCAGAAAAACTTTACCTGAAAGCTTGACTCTTTTTTTTTTTTATTTTTTTTTTCTGTTGATGACAGGGTCCTGGGTCAAGCATCCAGCAGCATTAAGCTACCACCCGGTTCTGTGATGGAGATTTTTCTGCTTCCAGGATATATTATCCAAACAAAAGGTACGAGTAAAGTTGGGAAACTTTATTTTTACTTGTGCCGTATATTCACTATTTAGAGAATTAATGAAATGAAAAAACTGTGTTTGATGGGTGCAGTGCTGGGTGAAGTAGTGAGCCAGGCTGAGGGTGAACTTCTGTGCAGGGCCTACGTACACATGTTTCTGGGAGATGATGCCCTTGACAAAGATGCCAAAGAAAAATTTGGAGCGTATCTGCTTTCTCTCTTCTAATCAGACACTAAACCAAGGTGGTTTAGAGAATAAGGTTTACCTACTAGTGGGCTCTTTGGAGACATCAGATGAAATTTAGATCCCTAGCGAGTGAGAAATTGCTCAATAATATGCATGATAATGAGCATGTGTTCTGGTTTCTACTAGAGGATCCATCTGTCGTAAATGGAACTTGCTGGTTTATTTAGAGATTATTTAGATCCAAATTAAATTACCAAACATTTCTTACTGCATAAACTTGCGTGGTTACATAAACCAATAAACAAATAAATAATGTTAGCTACAACATCATGGAATTAACTTGTTTACTCTTTCATTACCAAGAGGCATTTATCCCAATTACAAAGTGGCAACATACAAAATATTCCTGCTGCTCAACCTTGAGTTAGACCCTGGAATGATATTCTCTCATGTTTTATTTTGAGTTAAATTTAGTGCCAGTCTGGGAATCCTAATTACCACGAACAAGGTAAATACATGAACAAGCAAGTGCATTTTTATTGTACAATAAATAATACAACATTCATTGACTGCATGGATGAGGTCAGTGAAAGCCATGAAGAACCTTCCGAGGGTCCAACTGCCCACTGCAATAGCTTGATGACACGGTCGAGAGTTCTTGATAGCCTGTCCACTCTTCAAAGGGTTTCAACACAATTGGGGTTTCAATAGCACCAGAATCCACACATAACATGGTTTTGTAATCCTCATCCCCAAAATCTGGGAGAGCCTTGGCCTTTTTGTCCCAAGGATTCCAAACAACTGCACACCACAAAGTTTTCAAGATCACAACGAAATAATTTTGATACATTGATGAGATAGAACACTGATGCGAATTTCTTTGCATTAACTATAAAAACCTGCTTCTGGCATGCCGTCTTTCTGCAGTACAAAGGTTCTTTTCTTCTCGTGGTCTATGATAGCAATCTTTGTTGGGGTGGTCAAATAAACTCTGTCAATCTACAGGCGAGCAACAATTTATCCTCAGAGATCATTTGCAAAGGTTTATCAGAGTTCACATGCGAGATTAGCATAAGCTAATTTTAGTTCATTACCTTAAGCACGAGGTCAAATTTAGTTGCATACTACAAATTCACATCCAGAATGAATGGCAAAAGAAAATAAAATAAGGTACATACCTCGCCATCAAAAGTAATAGCATCTGCCTGCTCTGTGAACCTTTGTCTATCCATCAGATTATCCAAGTAATCCAGTGTCTCCAAGCCCTCAACACGCACTTCACTGCAAATAAAAGAGCATCATGCAGTTCCTCTGAAACGGATAGGAAATGAAATATCTACCAAACTCAGCTATTGATAAGGATACACCAAATTACTGGTACCCTATGAGAACGTGGAAGTTCCTATAGGTTAGGATCTTCTTTTGCGTCTCACATAACGGGACATGGTCATTGCATACAAATCAAAACCCCACCAACCCCACTCCTGCAAATATAAACTTTGCTGCATTCAAAACTCTTAGCTTCTACATTTAATAGGCTCACCTGATATCTGAGACTGATAAATAGTTGCGTAGTGCAAACATAAAACAGAAGGCCTTCTTGTCAATATTTCTCACGCGAGAGATCAAAGTTAGCTTTCCTGCGCTGAGAGATACACGGAGCCGCAACTCAAAGCTGCAGAAAGCCACCATGCATAGATTCAAAATCTTAGACTAGTGGTCTATGCCCTTCAACATCAGTCACATCTAATGAAAATGTCTTATAGTTCATCTACAAAAAAGAAGTCGCATAATGCAGAGCGTACCCACGTGGCCAGGTCTTTAGATCCTCTTCTGTGGATTTTAGTATCAGATCTACACATGACTTATTGTTAGCTGGAGGCAAAGGCGAAGGGTCACCATCCAATGACCACAATCTGTTCCTTGCAAATCCATGTTGCTCCAGTGAACCAAGATTTCCAAACTACAACAGGCAATAGCAGCTAAGAATGCCTAATTTTCCAACCAGAAGAAAAGCTAAATTAAGTTTCTGATAGTTTCCTCCTAACCGACCTGTGGAAAGCAGACAGAAATACCTCCCCTGATGGCTTTAGGTGGTTTCCATATAGCCTGCAGAATAGGAGACGCCAACATATAAAATATGAAAAAAAAAAGAGATGAATGGTTCGAACAGTTGCTTTAGCAAAAGTAGAAAACTCAAACAAGGGAAATTCTATTTGAAGCACAATTGCATGATCTTTCAGATAAGTCCAGTATTTCATTCAGTAATAAATAAGAAAAGCATGAATTGCATATGCAGCTAGCATTTAATATAGAATTGAACAAAGACCAAAAGATCATATAGAAAATGAGAAAATTTAGCTTCTAAGTAGTTTTCTTCTTTCTATTAAAGAGTGTTCTGCATGCTCACACAATTAGAATCATTGACGTTGCATTATTTGCTGTCACATTGATAGAGTTGCCTTGTGAATATAAGTTTTTATTCTATTAGTACAATTTTGTTGATTATTTAGCGAGAATGCGCTATTTTTAAATCTAACCAGTGTGTTTCTCATATTAAACGTACAAAATAAAAAAGTTTCTTTACCTTTCTGCTCATAAAAAGCAGTTCATCTCTTCGTTCATTCTTCCAAGACACAACCTGCCCTCCATACAGAAGCACCTGAAACCATTCTATGTCAAACAGTTGATAACTAAAGCTGAGATCACCCTTTTATCATGGTTTAAAAAACACCTGTAACACAAAGTGCTTGATATATCATATATGTTAGAATCATATCTTGGCTCTTAAATTTCTTGATCATTTAAGTGATTTAGATTGCATCATCACCTAACCATGCAATATATAGGTGCAGTTAAACCTTTTGAATTCTGCAAAGTTTGCTATGGTGAGGGCTGACTCTAAATAAAGAATTATACATCTCCATTTATAATCATAAAGTCACAATTTCTGAAAGGATTTAGAAGGATGACTTTTGTTAGAATATATTCTGGCATTTACTGTATATGTCTGATATAATGTATTTGATTTATTCTGTACATTAATTCCAACCTCAGTATTTAGGTCTAAGTTTCCTCACCGTTCTTCCCCAACTTGTACAGAATTATTGAAGGGTTCTTCTCATTGAAGAAAATCATAATGAAATGGAAAATTAAAAACAAAGTGGAATAAAGAGTGAAATTTGAGACAATGATTTACGGTTGATTCGGTGTTACATACCTATATCCATCACTAGGGAAGAGTCCAAAATGGCTATATCTTGCTCTTATTCTCGATGGAATTTACAATACAAAAGACTCATATTTATAGATGAATTGAGGCAGGCAAAGCTAGAGATAAGTATGGCAATTGATTTTATTACCATAAATCTGATAACAATCAATACTCTAAAAGGTAATTATCCTGTTACAGCGCGATATCATAGATTCTAACACACATCAACACAAATATTCTCTTAATTTTAAGTCTAAATCACTATGTATTCACCATTTATGCTATAACTAGCATCGACTCCACCACAAACCACGTTAAATCACAAAATTGTTTCTCTTCTCTTACAATCAATCAACTTCAAAAGCTAATTCAAAAAAAAAAAAAAAAAAAAAAAACTTCAAAAGCATATATAACACACAAATAACAAAAACACCACCTATCTTCCAACTATACCAGTCATAATTTTGCATCCTCTGTATTGTATCATTCATTATCTTGTCAGTTCCACAGCACTAAAGTCAATCAAAAAGGACAGCAAAATAGACGCAATTAAACCAACCTCTGCCGATGACCCAGCTGGCTCAGTTAATATAATCCGGGGCAATCTATTGGCATCGTGAACCATATTTAGTGGCATCTGCCTCGGCCCCATCCTCGCCCTTATGCTACTCGCAAATGGGTTTGCTTTTTTTACTTTCCTCCACTCCAGCTGCACACAAATCAAAGCACCCAGTTTCTCATCTACAACAACCCCAACAACAAAGCAAACATATAGTTCAACAGTACATGCTACGTGTAACCATATGTACGAAATTAAGCAGAATAATTACATCAAACTTGATCTCTGAATACCCTTTTGTCAGAACAAAAAAGAACTAACAAATTTGAGTTCAAATTAAGAGAAAGATAAGATGAAGATATGGGTAAGCTTACGTTCAATGCTAGTATTAATATTATTATAATTGATTATGAAATGTTATCGGCTTCGAGTTTGAAGAAGAAGAAGAAGAACCATCCACACAATATGTATAAATATGTATATATATATATATATATATATACACACATCATAGATTCGATATATATCTAAGAGAGGGACAGGGACAGGGACATGCCTGAAAAGAAGGATATCCAAAGGAAAAGAAAACCCAACTATATTCTATTCCATTACTCTTTCATAGGATGCTCTGGTGGTCGTGTCTCTTTCAGTTAAACGAACTGATCACCTGTGTTTGGGTCCACCTTGTTCACATGGAGCACAAGATTTTTTCCTCATAATTCCCACGTGGCACGTAAACTATGTAAACATGGGACCCGTTATTGAAGGGTCCTACTTGGTGGACCAATTGAAGGAACAATCAATTTGATCCAACAAATTTCAGCTTTTTCATCCACCAATTTTTTTGTATTCGGTGAAGAAATTACAAAAAAATCTTTTTTGTATTAAAATAAGCGGTCAGAATTACAATCAATTTTTGACCGCTCATATTTGCATATAAAATTTTCAATAATTTTTTCACAAGAATCAAGCCAAAGCTCTGTTTGAGGCCTTAGAAGACATTGCTACCTTTGAACCAATCAATTTGATAAAAATCAACGGATTTTTATATTATTTTTAATGGTTTATATTTAATTTTAAGTTTTTTTTATGAGAAAGGGACAATATGAAATTAGATCTGAATTGTTTAAAAACTACAAGAAATATGACGTAATTTTCCTTAAGAGAATCCAAAATCAACCATAAATACTGATAAAAGAACCTCTTTCTTCTTTTTTTTTTACACATAAAATACTAAACGCAAAATTTAGTCTTTTAATTGAGAAATGTTAAAGCATTTACTGTAATCCTTCTCGAATTCTTCTGCGCTGACTTAACACCAATCTTTTAATAAAAAAAATTGCAGCTTGTAACCAATTATTTCTTTATTCAACTTTTCTTTTGTGTTAAGTTAGCATAAAAAAATGAGTAATACTTGGGAGAAGCAGAATTTTCGAATTTCATCCGAAAATTTGGCTTATGAATGGCATTTTTGTAATTATTCTTAAATCTGAAAATTTTGTTAGTGCGTAGTACTGTTCTAAAAATTTTTTTAAAAAAATTACAGTAAATAAATGCTCTAACATCTCCCCTTTTGATTGGACTAGCTTTTTCGTTTCCAATGATTTGGTTCTAAATTTTTGGGAATTCTCGATTGGCTGGGACTTGGTAGTGTACGTAAATAACTGCAGGTGATCAAAAGCCCTACAAATAAAATGCAATTTTTAAGGACCGCTACTAATCAACGGCCCTTATTTAGCGAACGTTTAATCAATATCATTCTTTTTCCCAATATTCCCAGTTGGAATCTCGGCTCTAATCAACCTGAACACTGACTTTTTTTTTTTTTTTTAATTTCTTTCTTATCCTATCTATTTTTATTTTTATTTTTTATAAAAAAGAAAAAGAAAAAGAAAAAGATAATACAATCTGGAGTGCATTTAAAAAACTTGTAGTTAAAATAAAAATAGTAGGCTTTTACCTAAAATTTAGAGGGATCATACTCTTGTGAGGGGCCGAGGGCCCCTCCCTAAAATCAACGTATTATGTGGCAAATGGCAATCGTATAATGGTACGAGTATTATACGCAAGACATTGTGTAATATTTATTTCTTTTATTCTTTCCATGAACTATGATTATAGTTAGGTAGGCTTATTGTCGGTCGTCGCTTCTTGCCGACGAAGAAAAAAAGAACACAACGTACGTGATCCATTGCCCTTCCTTCCCTACTTTCGGTTCCCTAACCTTGTAGGCTTATATGGACCAGAAAATGACCGATGAGTGTACAATGCAAAAAAAAGACTTTATTTATACCGTTTACAGATGAAATATAATTTTAATCGAATCACTTAATTTATGGTGATTTAATGTCATCAAATCTCTAAATTTAAAGTAATATAATCTTTATCAAAAGCAATATAATTCTTACTTTATTTGTTAATGCTTTTTAAAATTTTTTTTTTTTTTTTTGAAAAATATTATGATAGGACATAAAAGTGAATGTAGTTTTGAATGTACTATTAGTCTTTTGTGTTTTTAATTGTTTGTTAATGTTTATGTTTTAAAAATAAGAAAAAAAAAATGTTATCAAATAAAGCCGATTTTTTCCAGATGAAAAAACAATTTTTTTTTTTTTCTAAACATATTACCAAACAAAGTCAATATTATAGCTTTTTACGACTTTAATAATAAGAAAAGGTCGGTCACTACGAGAGGCTTAATTCAATGACACGACCTAAATACCAACTAGTTTATCAAATGTGTCGTGTTAAAATAATTTTTTGTCTTGACTGAAATGACATGATAAAAGGAAAATATATCAACTCTAAGGCCTTAGCCTCAACAATTACGGCATTTTTGTGGAGGATATTGATACGATACCCACAATATTAAAATGCATGCTGAGTTAAAGTTTATTTTATGCTATCTTATTGTTGTTAGTAGTTGAGTAGCAGCAAAGTCTATCTTAATTTCAAATGTCCATCGCTAGTAGGTTAGTAGTTGATACGATAGACAGTGTTATCTTTTATTTCAAAATTGCTAGTGTTATCCTGGCTAGTAGAAGGGGATAGTTATCTCTTAGTGTTATCTTTCAATTAGGACTCATGATGTAATCTTTATTTAAAGAGTTGTCAGTGGATGAATAAAGCATGCAAATTTAATCCCAAACTTTGTGTTTGAAAATGTTTAGGTTCCCTCAGAATCTAAAAGGTCTAGGTTCCCTAAGAATCTAAGGTTTAGGTTCCCTCAGAACCTAACAAATTATCCCGTTGCGTGATCGAGAAATTATTCACGTAACAGATATTCAATCTAGTTTAAACACCCTCAGATCTTATAGTTATTGCACATGTTGAGGCAAAGTTAGTTCGTTGTTTATGGTTTAGCTTGTGTGGCTACCACCCGTGTCGTAAATTATGGTTGGAAGAAATTTTAAATGTAATCTATGGTATTGTTTGTAGGGACTTTTGTATCCTTACACTTTGATCTCCGTTTTTTTGAGGATTTATATAAAAGTCACTTTTATTTTTTTTTAAAAAAAATTCAATTTTTTAAAGGGTATATTATTTAATGCAGTCGTTCTCGTTCACACACAAAATTTTAAGTTTCCAATGCCATTTTCCTTAAATTAAACTTATTCTTTTCGCATTTATTCTGTCCATCTCCCTTATAAAAATCAACAGAATTTTCGATAAATGTATAAAATTTCACATAAGCCTTTTTTTTTTTTTTTTTTGCGCATTCATTTTTGTCATATAAGCACATCCGATCGATCCTCTTTTCTTTTTTTTTTTTTTTCTTTTTTTTTTTTTTTATAAAAAAAAAGGACATAAAAATTGAAAAATAAAAATATTTTCTTTTTTGTTTCTTTTTTTACTTTAAGGTTACATAAATTATAGTAAGAAAAAGAAAAGAAAAGCAGAATAACAATGTGATCAGACGGGAAATAATGATCTTCCTAAATGATATTTACTTGTTACGTAAATTATAATAAGAAGGAATCTTACTTTAGAATTAATATAAGAAAAAAAAATAAAAAGGAAGTTCCACTTTTTTTTAAAAAAAAATATATACGTTTAGATGTTTTGAAAAGAATAATTAATTGTTTAATTTGAAATAGGAATTTGTTCTGCATGTTGGAAGAATAAAAAGATTCTTTCATTTCATCACGTCTGCGTTCAATGGAATATTTGTTCACTAGTTTTCATATCCTCAAATTCAAACAATCAAAGAGTCCATTCGGTAATGGAAGTGAACCTCTCTCTTTTTTCTTCTTCTTCTTTTTGTTTTTGTTTTTGCTTTTATATATATATATATATATATATATATATATATATATATATATATATTGGGAGACAACGTGGGTATTTCATTAAGAAAATGAATAACTATTCATATTCCCTTTCTTTTTTCTTTTTTTTTTTTGGAAGTGGATTTGTAATGAATAGTTATTCATTTGTTTGGTGACAAAAGATATGCCATAATGGAAATTGAATCAAAATTACTAAAAAAAACTCTACATGATTTTTTATTTTTTTCTAAAACTCAAATTAAAAAAAAAAAAAGGAAAAAGAATGAGAAAAAAAACGTTGAATTGCTGTAGCTGGCTGGCCACCCACCACACATCAACGTTTTCAACTCTCTCTCTCTCTCTCTAAAGGGTTGAAAGGTTAAAATTAAAAAAAAAATAATAATAATTTAATTTGAAAAAATGTTATCTATTCCTTTTCGTAATGAGATAATTCTTCGTAATAGAATAATTATTCTCATGAAAATAACTATTAATAGGAGTAAGTCCCTATCAAATAACATAAGAATAATCATTATTCCAAGAGTCTATTATTATGTGAACCAAACTGGCCGGCAATAAATTTTTCCATTGGTTGAAAAACTTTTATTTATGGTTCCCTCGTCCAAAAAGATTAAAAAAAAAAAAAAAAAAAGTGGGGGGGGGGGGGGGGGGGGGGGGAAGAATCTGTAGGGTCCATTAGCTCTATCAAATTTTCCATTTGTCCCATTATAATCTTCTTATTAAGGTATATATCCCTCGAAATATTTTGTTATATCTAAGCTTGTATCACTAGTAATATGAAACAGACGCCAGGCAGATAGCGTAGTAATGGGCCTAATGGCTAATTACTCATGTACTTAAGCAGCTGCCAATGGGCCTAACCCCGACATTGTTCAAATGAAACAAAAATTGAAAAGAAATCACAATTTCTTATAATCGAAACTTTTAAGATAAATAATAGTTTAATATGGTTTCAGAACAGATGCCTAAATTATAAATGATTTATTGTTTCCTTCTAAAATAGTCCTTTTTAGGGACACAGTAAAGATGTAAGCATATTGTAAGAGAAATCGCATAAGGCCCTGTAAATTGTAATATATAACATTATAACGGCCCTAGATCTGCTAACGGGATGACCGAATGGGTGCATGCGAAAGTCTAAGACGACGATTCATTGTAATTAGCTTGAAATTCGGACAATATAACCTACTCGAGACAAGTGGATTTTCTCTCTTAAATTGTCTGAATTTTTATAAATTTCCAAAAGCCTAATTATAATTAATGAATATCAATCGAAATTAAGTCCACACGATCGAGAAAGTTGATTGCAAAAAAAGATGATCATAGGTTCGTGAGCAAATTAATTAAGCCACGTTCTAATATCCTTAACATGCCCCAAAGAGAAATTGGATGCATGGCAGTAAAGTAATAATGTCCAGTCCACACATTTATTTATATCAACAATATATTGTTTTTCCCTTTTGGTCCAGGGATTGGATTACCTAATTAGAGGCAGCTGGCATCTTTATCTTAATTAAACAGAGGCTTAATTAATTGGTCATCAAAGATCTCTTTTGGTGACCCTAACCTTCAAACCATGTTTCATATGAAGTACGACAGAGATGCTCGGTAAAGCAGGATGTCCTTGAACTACTTGAACATGATAATTCCAAATGATGGAGCTTGCAACCATTTTCATTTGAATGAAACTCACGTCCTTACCTAAACAAGTCCTGGGGCCTGCATTAAATGCTATGAACTTGTAAGATGGGACATGCACAATCCTTCCTTGCTCCGAAATCCATCTCTCTGGCTTGAACTCTAAGCAATCTCCGCCCCATATGCTTTCCATCCTTCCCATTGAGTATAGAGAGCATAACATTCTAGTACTTGGACCAATACGGTGGCCGCTTGGGAGAATGTCCGAGTCAATTGCGCACAAATGCTCGAAAGGTATAGGTGGGAAAAGCCGTAAGGACTCACATATTGCTCCCTCGAGATAAACTAGCTTACTTAGCTCCTCCGTACCCCACCTGATCTCCTTCTTAACAAGCAAATGCTCTCTCATCTCTTCTATAATCTTGGCTTCCACTGATGGGTGTGTTGCAACGAGCCATATAAACCAGGTAAGGCCTGAACTTACGGTGTCCCTGCCCGCCGCTATGAGAGAAAATGCCATGTCCCTCAGAAACTTGTTGGATTTTGTAAGACCATCCATTTCTCCTCCTTCATCTTCTTCTATACAAGCTGTCAGCAAGTCGAACTTCGCTTCCTCCACTTTCTGGGTCCTTCTCCGGCTCAGTTCTTCACGCTTGGATGAGATGCATTGGTACACGAATTGATCAAATATTTTACAAGCATTGCTCAGCTTCTTTTCTTCTCCTATTTGAAGCCATCGCTGCAACTTCCAATAACTTTCTGGCACAATGTGTCGGTAAAACACACTTTGTTCCATTTGATCAAACGCTTTTGCATGTGCAACTTCGGGAAAGTAAATCGAAAGGCAGTTTGGATCGAAACCTAAAACCATGAAACAAACATTATCGAAAGTGTAGCGCTGGAAAACATCTTGTAAATCCACCTCAATTCCCATACTTGAGACGTGATCAAGAATCGGAATGAGGCCGCTTTCGACCTTTTCCCGGCAGACTTTCTCCAAGAACAACTCGAACTTTTTGTTCTTTATCATTGACTGAATCAGCTTCCTCTGATATCTCCACGAGTCAGAATCAGCACTGAAAATCCCATCTCCGACAGGTTCAAAAATCTCCCGAAACTTGGGCCCTTTTTCGTAGTTGGAAAAGTTTCTGCTCAAAATGTGATGGACGTTGGTGGGATCACAGGTGAGCACAAAGCCCATGTTGGTGAACCAAGGGCCCTTAAACTCGATAGTCCCCCCGTTATCTTTTAGGAATCGGGTTGCATGCTCGTGGACATCCGATGCATTTCGAAGAAGCCTCGGAAGCATTCCGACAACAGGCCAGTTTTTGAAGGGTGAGTGTTTGTTCCATCTCCATTGGCAAAGGAAAAGGAAGCAGAGAAATGCTACAAGTATCTCTGCGTACCATAGTATGGCCATTGGATCTCTATGAAGCTTTGTCGCTTTATGATTAAGGTCCCAATTAAAGGTGCAAGGCTTGGTTATGATGCGACAAGAAAATTTGGTTGGGGGAGGTGAGTGTTACGACTCTCTCAATTCTGGTTCATGAGGTTGTTGTGACAATATCGATCGTTTAGTTGAGTTCCTAGGAGTTATACATCTCCTCCTTAATTCAGTCCCTCTTCTCTTCTCTTCTCTTCACTGCCGCACTGTTGGATCACGTTTTACCTACGCTAGCTTTCCGTGCCAAACTCTTCTAAATTTGATAGCATTTCTGCCCGGCTCATCCATCTATGACAATATAAGCACTACCAGAGATATGATGTTTATACAATGATGATCCGATTCACAATCTTCATTCTTCCAAACGAACTAATATTTAATGGCATTATGACAATCTCCATCGATTTATGCTTACCATCTCAACTTAAATGTCTCTCTTCCAGCCAAGATATACCTTACCATCTTAACTTTGTTTTATCTAAATTTAATTTAGCCCCGTTGATGTTAAGACCGTAGAAAATAATATATAGATAGACGGTATCTATGCGGATTGGGTAAGATTCAGCTCTATTGCGAACGTGACGACCTTAAAAAATTGTTTGCACCTAAAGAGATTCAAACTTTACACCTGATCACAATTTTCATCAAAGTTTATGATGGAAATTTTTATCACACTTCTTTTCTTTGAATTTTCAGTACCCTCATGCCAATTCTATTCGAAATCAATAATTGATATATGAGTGCTAGTAGGCCTAATTAAACGCAAAGATTAGTAAAAATTGTTCAAGTGTCTATTGCACAAAATATAGTCACCAGCATCTCACACCTTGTAAACAAGGGTGTGCCCGATATAATTGCAAAATTTTAACATTTTTAATCAATATGCAGATGCTGATTCTTTTAAAAGGACCATTCAAAATTAATTGATTTATGATGCAAAACTAAAATTTTAGGTGTAGGGGCAAAATTAAAAACAAAAATTTAATTTTAAAAGGGTTATTTTATTTATTTATTTATTATTATTTTTTTTTAAAAAAAAAAAGGAAACACCTTGATGAAGCCCCCCAAGCCTTAAACAGGCCAGGGTATCGATATATTTTTAAATATGAATTATATATGTTTGTTTAGAAAGTAAATAATAGCTCATCGTACCGCTCACTGCCCGGCCGGTGCCCTCAGAATTCTAAATTTCCACCTTCAATAGCTCTTTGTGAAAAGATCATATCATATATGAATGAATGAGAGCCCTCTTGAACCCAATCAAACACT
The DNA here is from genome assembly GCF_958979055.1 of Alnus glutinosa. Lineage (NCBI taxonomy): Eukaryota > Viridiplantae > Streptophyta > Magnoliopsida > Fagales > Betulaceae > Alnus > Alnus glutinosa. The sequence goes on along the minus strand of NC_084887.1, from coordinate 36,918,339 downwards.
TTAGCATCATAACCGTTATACGTCGCAACGGTTTTTTGAACTTCAACTTCCTCTGCACCTCCATTTGCACATCCTCTACAGAACCACTGGAACTCATCCAAAGCAAGCCCACCAACCAGATAGCCGCCCTCGGTCTCTCTTTCGGCTTGCCAAAATGCACCAACCTGCGCTCTGTCAAGCAAACCCATGCAAAGGCCTTTGCTTGTGGGATCCAACATGACACAAATTTATCAACCAAAATCGCCATCTTGTATGTTTCATTTGACAATGTTGACGCCGCAAATAGTGTATTCGAGTCTATACCCAACCCATGTAGCTACCTTTGGAATTATATGATAAGGGGATACGCCACTGAGACCCAGTTCGGCCGGTCTTTGGGACTGTACAAGGAGATGATGCAAAAGGGTCTAATACCGGACAAGTTTGCGTTCCCTTTCGTGCTTAAATCTTGTGCAGGGTTGTCCAATTTGGAGCTGGGGAAGTTGGTTCACCAGCACTCGGTTTGTTGTGGGTGCAGCAATGATCTTTTTGTTAATGCTGCTTTGGTCGACATGTATGCGAAGTGTGGCGATGTTGAAACTGCACGGTTGGTATTTGATAAAATGTCCGTGAGGGATTTGGTTTCTTGGACTTCCATGATATCTGGGTATGCCCACAATGGTTATAACAGTGAGACACTTGAGTTTTTCGATTTGATGCGGGGTTCAGGGGTAAAACCCAACAGGGTAAGTCTTTTGAGTGTTTTTCTAGCTTGTGGTAGTCAAGGAGCTTTGAGGAAAGGCGAATGGTTTCATAATTATGTAATCCAAACTGGTTTTCAGTGTGATATCCTGATTGTCACAGCTCTAATGGATATGTATGCGAAGTGTGGGAGTTTGGATTTGGCTCGTAGGTTGTTTGATGAAGAAGCAGGGAAAGACGTTGTTTGCTGGAGTGCTATGATTGCGTGCTATGGAATTCATGGGGATGGAAGGAATGCAGTTGATCTTTTTGATGAAATGGTAAAAGCAGGAGTGAGGCCAAACCATGTGACATTCACCAGCGTCCTTTCAGCTTGCAGTCACTCAGGGTTGCTAGAAGAAGGTAAGAGGTACTTCGAATTGATGAAAGAGGTGTTTTGGATTGCACCGAAACTCAGTCATTTTTCATGTATGGTAGATCTTTTGGGCCGTGCTGGACGACTATATGAAGCAAAAACCCTAATAGAAAATATGCCAGTTAAACCGGATGCAACTATATGGGGATCTTTACTTGGTGCATGCCGAATATATGGAAATCTTGATTTCGCTGAGAGAGTTGCAGATATTCTTTTTCAATTAGACCACCTACAGTCTGGCTATCGTGTTCTACTCTCTAACATCTATGCAGCTAAATCTAAATGGAATAAAGTTGAGATGGTGAGGAATATGATGGCTAGAAGAGGAACCAATAAGATTCAGGGTTTTAGTTTGATCGAGTTTGATAATACAGTTCATAAATTCGGTGTAGGAGACCGGTCTCATCCTCAATCAGATATGATTTATTCTGAGCTTGAGGAGCTGGCTACAAAGATGAAACTCTTGGGTTATGTTCCCTTTACAGATTTTGTCCTTCATGATATCGAAGAGGAAGGAAAAGAAGAAGCTCTTTCTTACCACAGTGAGAGGCTGGCTATTGCATTTGGCCTCATTAACACCAGCCCAGGGACAACAATTCGTGTCACAAAGAATCTAAGGATATGTGGAGATTGTCATAATGCCATTAAGATTATTGCCAAGATTGAAAAGCGGCTCATCATCGTAAGGGACATGCATCGGTTTCACCATTTTGAGGATGGAGCTTGTTCTTGTAGGGATTACTGGTAATCATATACTTATTTCTGGTTGTGCCTAATTATATTGTTGAAGGTGCATGGTTGAGTCCTGCAAGTTTTCTGTCAGTTGCTTAAAGAAACTTAACCCAGAAATGTGAATCCTGATTTATCGTACTCTTCTTTAGGTAAAAGAATGAAATTCAAATACTGACCGAAGAAACGAGATCTATAAACAAGGATGCATGTGGAAGGGAAAAAAACGTAGCAAATATGAAGTTGAAGCAAGTTAGCTGTTCAACTGGCATTAGAAGTGTTTGAAACTAATAGATCTAAAGATGAAGCACAGGTATTAATGCTTCCACATTCGGATTGTGTCATGACGTACTCATGTGATTAATAGTGGAGGAAGTGAGAGGGAATGCTTCCAATAGAATGGTTGTAGCTTGGAGTGTACATGCGGTTGCGAATGTGGTTATTTGCAATATCCGCATCCGCAAAATGCGAAAATCACTTTTAGATATTTGCATCCGAAGCATGTTTTTTTACTAACCGCGTCCGCTTGGTTATTGTGGTTATTAAATGCAATTATTATCTACTATCTGCATATTAGGTGATAGGTCTTTTGGGCCTTCTTTGGGTCTCTATTAGAACCTGTTTTAAACGATTTTGAAAATGATTTAGGCCAATTTTTAGTATTTTTAAACTTGTTTATAAAGCCCTAATCTTTTGAAAATATATTGATTTTACATTACTTTTATCTTTTCGTCCAAGTATTACACGAGAACGCAACACAGCTAACCAAATCAATGTAAACTTAACCTATACCTAATTCAAAACAATGTCTTTTTTGTGAATTTATTAAATATAAATATAAAACACATATTTTATGTAAAGGGTATGCGAATGCGGTTAAAAATTACATCCATGTAGCTTAAAACAGCTATCCGCATCCGCATTTGTGGACAATTATTTTTGCTAACTGCACTCGCATCCGTATATACGGATGCTGGCAGATATTATCCGCCCGCATATACACTCCTAGTTGTGGCGACCCAATTGGTGGAGTCGTCATATTCATCTTGATTTTTGACCAACTCCTAAAAGAGCCGAGGGGACCAGGAAAGACTATATAAAAATAGGATCGCCTACAAAAGTTGAAAGACAGAAAAAACACCAAAGGTAGTATATAGTGAGGCCCGGATTCTGGATTTGGAAGCCCTTCCATACATCAAAAGGGGACACCAAGTGTAGATCCAAAGGTGCAAGGTTGGAGGACAGAGGTTGAGATTTGCTGCATAACAGCAAAAATGGCGATGAAGATGGTGCGTGTAGCCCTCATGCACCGCAACAGTGTGTGGGGAGCATGTGCAGAGATAGGAATTGGCGGAGGGTGGAGGAGGAACTGGCGACGGTGGTGGATGGAAGCGTGCATGGGTGGAAAAAGATGAGAGAGTGCAGTAAATTAATGTGACTTCTAGTACTAAAAAAAAAAACACTAAAGAAAATTATGAAAGGAAGAGCAGAGAGATGGTGAGAGAGGGAAGTATCGGAGACATTTGTTGTATTGACTTTCATGCTCATACTGGCATGCATAAACACTCGACAAATCGCGGAGAAGTTGATCAGATCAGACACCGCATATGTGAATATATTTGATGTGTGCCCCAGTAGAGAATCTTCAACATTTTCAACCTTCTATAATGGCAATGCAGTTGGCTCATTCTGTTCATATATATAAAGGATGACAGTACGTAGTATGTACATTTTGTGATTCCTTTTGCTTTCAAAGCCTTTAGTTCCAACGTACTATAGTGTGTTTAATTTTTACAAGCCATTTCCGAGTAAACTTTTAGTGATCTTTCTTCCCCTCCTTCGATGACTATTAACTCTAAGGGGTTGGCTCAAGTACGCGATAAGGACTTTAGTTTTGGTGGTATTCTTATTAGGTTTAAGATTCGAATCCTCTTTAGTACAAATAATTTTTTTGGGGCCACATCCGCGGTGAAGTCAGAGTCTTATAGTTTATATAGAGTGAGCATTTTGCACATGTTTGTGGGATCGGTTATGAATGCCGAGGATGGACTGGGTTTGCCACTCTGCCCGACAGGAATAAGTATACGAAATAATCTTGCTTTGAAAGAATTATTGTCATAAAAAATAAAATAAATTCTAATAGTCATCGATGACAGAACGGTAGGACCAATTATATTGTACGTAAGAACGGACGAAAATCAATATATATATATATATATAATAAAAATAAAAAACCCGATGAGGAACCACGTTGATGTGCTGTTAGTACTCTAGGTGATACCCCTAACTAAATATTATTATCACTTCAACAGATCGATGCAGCTGGAGAATGAGGCAAAAGATTTTGAAATAAGATGGTCGGAAAGAATCATAGAAATGAAACAAGTTGATGAGCTGTCACCTACTTTTAATGAACTCGATGGGCTGTTACTCTAGGCAAAAGATTTCAAAATTATTTTTGGAATAAGATCGTACGAACGTATATATAAGAATAAAAAGAATTATACAGAATATTTGAAGATTATATTTAGAATAATATATTTTATTTGGTCTACAAATTTAGACAATATATTATTTTAAAAATAATCTTCAAATATTTTTTATAATCCTGTACATTTTTGTGCTGATCGATTTTATTTTGAAAATAATCTCAAAAAATTTTATATTTGATTCTCCTAGCCTGCATCATCAACCATCATCCATCATGCTCTAAGAAAAACGTGCATGCGCGCCTACAAAAGCCATGCACCTTTGGAACCTTAATCACAAAACCACAAAGCTTCATATAGATCCAATGGCCATGCTTTGGTACGCAGAGATACTTGCAGCATTTCTGTGCTTCCTTTTCCTTTGCCATTGGAGATGGAACAAACACTCACCCATCATAAACTGGCCTGTTTTCGGAATGCTTCCGGGGATTCTTCAAAATGCACCGCATGTCCACGAGTTTGCAACTCGAGTTTTAAAACACTATGGGGGGACCTTCGAGTTTAAGGGCCCTTGGTTCACTAACATGGAATATGTGCTCATCAGTGATCCCACCAACATCCATCACATTACGAGCAGAAACTTTTCCAACTATGAAAAAGGGCCAAAGTTCCGGGAGATTTTTGAACCTGTCGGAGATGGGATTTTCAATTCTGATTCTGACTCGTGGAGATATCAGAGGAAGCTGATTCAGTCAATGATAAAGAACCAAAAGTTCGAGATGTTCTTGGAGAAAGTCTCTCGGGGAAAGGTGGAAAGCGGCCTCATTCCGATTCTTGATCACGTCTCAAGTATGGGAATTGAGGTGGATTTACAAGATGTTTTTCAGCGCTACACCTTCGATAATGTTTGCTTCATGGTTTTAGGTTTCGATCCAAATTGCCACTCCATTGAATTTCCCGAAGTTGCACATGCAAAAGCGTTCGATCAAATGGAACAAAGTATCTTTTACCGATACGTTGTGCCAGAAAGTTGCTGGAAGTTGCAGCGATGGCTTCAAATGGAAGAAGAAAAGAAGATGAGCAATGCTTGTAAAATATTTGATCAATTCGTACGTGTACCAATGCATCTCATCCAAGCGTGAAGAACAGAGCAGGAGCGGGAGCGGGGCCCAGAAAGTGGAGGAAGCTAAGTTCGACTTGCTGACAGCTTGTATAGAAGAAGATGAAGGAGGAGAAATGGATGGTTTTACAAAATCCAACAAGTTTCTGAGGGACATGGCATTTTCTCTCATATCGGCAGGCAGAGACACCATAAGTTCAGGCCTTACCTGGTTTATATGGCTTGTTGCAACACACCCATTGGTGGAAGCTAAGATTATAGAAGAGATGAGAGAGCATTTGGTGGTTAACAACGAGATCAAGTGGGATATAGATGAGCAACTAAGTAAGCTTGTTTATCTCCACGGAGCCATATGTGAATCCTTAAGGCTTTTTCCAACTTTACCTTACGTGCATTTGCAAGCAGTTGACTCTGACATTCTCCCAAGCGGCCACCGTATTGGTCCAAGTATGACAATGTTGTACTCTCCGTACTCAATGGGAAGGATGGAAAGCATATGGGGCGAAGATTGCTTAGAGTTCAAGCCAGAGAGATGGATTTCAGAGCAAGGAAGGATTGTGCATGTCCCATCTTACAAGTTCATAGCATTTAATGCAGGCCCCAGGACTTGTTTGGGTAAGGACATGAGTTTCATTCAAATGAAAATAGTTGCAAGCTCCATCATTTGGAATTATCGTGTTCAAGTGGTTGAAGGTCATCCTGTGTTGCCGAAGATCTCTGTCGTACTTCATATGAGACATGGTTTGAAGGTTAGGGTCACCAAAAGAGATCTTTGATGAAGAAGACTGCTTAAGATAAAGATGGCAGCTACCTAATCTGTGCGTACCAAAGTTATCTCTAAATTAGATTAGACTTTATCTATATATCTATCTAGATAGAAGTCTTATCTATTATTTAGAGTTAAGAGTCCGAGTCTTTTTTCTTTTCCTAGTTCAAGTTCTATTCAACTATTTGTAATCATATGTGTGGCTCCACCTCAATGTGTCTTGGTGTTATGTACTTGTTGTAATTTGAACATTTCCCTTATATAAAATATGAAAATCAATAAGAGGATTGTCTAAATTAAATCATGACATGTGGCATTTTCTCCTCCTCCCATGTGTAGCTACTCTGCGTTGCTGTTAGTGAAACGTCGAAGCTTTACTCAAACGTTCAAGTCAGTTTTTTGCAAACAACAAGATAACTGTTTTAATATTTCGTAGATATTGGCATTCTAAGTCAAACGTACACTTTCTTTTGTATTTCGTATATATTGGCATTCCATTTTTAAGGCAATCGCTACATGTGAAAATACCATCAGGCAAGCGATGTGGTTCGTCCAATTTGTTGACAGGCAAGTAAATTTTCCATATATTTGTTGGGTTATATTTGTAAGTTATCAAAATATTCCAGTTGAACCGGATGCAAGTATACGGGGATCGGAATATATGGAAATCTGGATATATCTGAGAGAGTTGCAGATATTCTTTTTCAATTAGACCACCTCCAGATACTTGGTTGCTCATCTATATCCCACTTCGTTCCTTTCCGCGGAGCCAGATACACGTCCCTCGATCCAGCAAATATCAAATAGCATATGTGTTAAATATCAACCTCTTGTGTTTCTAGTCGGTTTATCACTCGATCTTTACCGTCAAATTTGTAGGGGCGTGTTAAAATACAGATCTCATCAATAATGACAAACTAGAGTCATTATAATAATTGAATATTAATTTCATAATATTCATGAAAAAAAATATATATAATTCTCAAATCTTCCACACATGTACTCTAGATAAATATCAGAGAAGAACTTGATGGACACCACAAGTGTGAAAGAGATATCGATCTGATGTGTGGGCCAATAGAGAATCTTCAACATTTTCAACCTCTTCTTTAAGGACAATGCAGTTGGCTCATAGTACTGTTTATGATTGAAAAGGATATGAGGCCCATCACCATTATAATATATATATATCTATAATATGAACGTAATTAATGTCATGTCATGTCATCTTATACATGAGAAAGTACAATGAGATATAAATTTAATTATTTAATATATTTATGTATAGGATAAAACTTCAATTTAATATGTAAAATGTAATACTTGAAATATTTTGTTGAATGGATAAATGACCGACAATATTCAAATTCACGAGGACTTTAATTTGATTACTATATCATGTTAAATAAGTAAGAAAACTTTTGAACATAAGGTAAGAAGTTGCCCATTTAACTAACAAATGTACTTTAAAGTTAGCACAAACAACAAACAAGAAACTTTCAAAACTTTTTAGCTTTAAAGAGAAATTAAAAGAAAATGCAAATCGTCAATAATGCTGGAAAAATTCCAATCCGTAAATAAGTTAGGGCTTTTAATGGCAATTAAGAAAGATAGTTTGAGCATCGATCACCTTCAATAATCACGGAATTACACCCACAAGATGTTGCAAGATATATGCAGCAGGTGCTTCACGGGCCTCACCAATATTGGAGGCATCAGAGGTTTGGATACGCTTTGTCACAGCTTCAGCAATGTTTCCCTCTGCATTATTGACTATTGAGAGCATATATACCCATTACTTTTTTGCATTTGTCCCTATTTAAATGCCCTCACAATCTCTTGTGATTTGAGTCTTACACTGAAATCGAAAGAGGGAGGTGCCTGACTCCTGCTGATACCCCTTACTAAGTGTTATTATCATCACCTCAACCTCTGGAAACATATATACATAAACCCATAGAATTAGGATTTTATCAAATTATTTGTCTGAATTTGACAGAAGTTGAGCAGGTAATTTGACAGAAGTTGAGCAGGTAATTGTAAGAAATAACCTATGAAACCCACTACTCAACTTTTTTATTTGGTTAAATGGGTCTTATAAATAGTCTCCCACAATCAAGCAAAAAAATGCCTTGAGAGGATCCTAATCCCAAGCGGATGACTAAGCAAAAAACAAAGGCCTTGAGGTCCCAGCAATTCCTTGGAATTAAGGGGTGCGCTCGCAATTCCAAGGAAACGGTTTGCATAAAGTACGTAGTATCAGTAATAAAATAATAAAAGAACAGAAAAGTAAATAAATAAATGTGATCGCTTGTGACAACGTAAATTTTGTGTTCTTTTATATATGATTGTTTCTTTATCTTTCTTCTACTTTATTCTTTTTCGTATCTCACAAATCTTGAAATTAAAATAGGATAAATTAATTTCTAAACACTAACTATAGTGTTTTTTACATGTCATTCCTCGTAAACTTTTAGTGATGATTTTTCTTTCTTCACCTCCTTTAGACTAGCTATATGCATGTAAAAATTAGAAAAATAGGACAAAATAGAATGATATTTGGTGTTAATAAACATGCAAGAGTAAGACAATCATAGACATGTCATTCAACCGTGCGACAGAGGAAAAAACAAAAGATATCGCTAACCTCCCAACTAAATGTTGGTGTCTCGTAAATTAAACCTCTTGACATCGAGAGATGGAGATTGCGAGAGATATAGAACCCACTTGCTCCAAAGATATAGAAGTACTAGAACCCAACTTGCTCCAAGCAGATAGCTAGGCTCCAAAAACACAAAGCTTCAAACAGCTCCGATGGCCATACTTGGGTACGCAGAGATACTTGTAGCCTTTTTTTGCTTCCTTTTTCTTTGGCATTGGAGATGGAACAGAGACTCTCCCATCATAAACTGGCCGGTCGTCGGAATGCTTCCGGCGCTTCTTCGAAATGCGTCGAATGTCCACGAGTTCGTAACCCATGCTCTCAAACATTACGGGGGAACTTTCGAGTTTAAGGGCCCTTGGTTCACTAACATGAACTTTGTGATCACCAGTGATCCCATGAACATCCACCAAATTATGAGCAGAAACTTTTCGAACTACACTAAAGGGCCCGAGTTTCGGGAGATTTTCGAACCTCTGGGAGATGGGATTTTCAATTCTGATTCCGACTCGTGGAAGCACCAGAGGAAGCTGATTCATTCGTTGATAAAAAACAGCCAGTTCGAGTTGTTCTTGAAGCAAGTTGTGCAGGACAAGGTGGAAAAGGGCCTCGTTCCTGTTCTCGATCGCGTCTCTAGTCTTGGAATCGAGGTGAATTTACAAGATGTTTTTCAGCGGTTCACTTTTGATAACATTTGCTTGATGGTTTTGGGTTTTGATACAAACTGCCTCTCAATTGAATTCCCGAACGTTGCGTATGAAAAGGCGTTTGATCAAATAGAGGAGAGCGTCTTTTCCCGACACATAGTCCCAGAAAGCATCTGGAAGTTGCAGAGATGGCTTCAACTCGGAGAAGAGAAGAAGCTAAGCAAGGCCTGGAAAGTTCTCGATCAATTTGTGTACAACTGCATCTCATCCAAGCGTGAAGAACTAAGCAAAGACACGACCCAGAAATCAAAGGAAGCAAACTTCGACTTACTCACAGCTTATATAGAGCAAGATGGAGGAGCAGAAACGGTCGGTTTCACAAAATTTTCCAACAAGTTCTTAAGGGACGCGGCATTCAATCTCATGCTGGCAGGTAGGGATACCGTAAGCGCAGGCCTCACCTGGTTGCTATGGCTTGTTGCCACGCACCCATCAGTGGAAGCTAAGATTGTGGAAGAGATCAGAGACCATTTGCTCGTTAACAACGAGATCAAGTGGGGTATAGACGAGCTAAACAAGCTTGTTTATCTCCACGGAGCCATATGTGAGTCGTTACGGCTTTTCCCATCTGTACCTTTCGAACACAAGTACGCAGTTCAATCCGACATTCTTCCCAGCGGCCACCGTATTAGCCCAAGTACGAGACTGTTGTACTCTGCATACACAATGGGAAGGATGGAAGGTATATGGGGCGGAGATTGCTTGGAGTTCAAGCCAGAGAGATGGATATCGGAGCAAGGAAGAATCGTGCATGTACCATCTTACAAGTTCATAGCATTTAATGCAGGTCCAAGGACTTGTTTGGGTAAGGACATGAGTTTCATTCAAATGAAAATAGTTGCAAGCTCTATCATTTGGAATTATCGTGTTCAAGTAGTTGAAGGTCATCCCGTTTTGCCGAGCATCTCCATTATACTCCATATGAAACATGGTTTGAAGGTTAGGGTCACCAGAAGAGATCTTTGATGAAGAAGAGTACTGTTTAATTTATGAGGAAGATCTCAGCTAGCTTTGTCTGTTATCCAATCCCTGGACCCCATGGGAAAAATAATTGATGGGAGAAATAAATGCGTGGACATTATTGCTCATGAAATTGAATTTTTCTTTTGTGGCTTAGAGGTTTCTCGAGATCCAAATTTTTAGGATATGTACAAATTTGTCAACGTCAATAAATTTTGAAGCATAACGCAATAAATTTAAGTGGGGGCATTTTTATTATATTTAAATATTAATTAAATAATTTTAATTTTAATTTTTATATTAATTAAACTTTTATGTTCAATTTTTTTTAATCCCTCGGTGATAATCTTTTCCGTGACATTGTCAATTAATTTTAAGTAGGATTTTATCAATTGTAAATTTGAAAAATTTCTTTTGGCTGAAGTAATTGTAACAAGTATTGCTAATTAATAAAATTATGTAAGTGATACATGCGTTTTGAAAAAATAATGTAGTCTATTTATATATCTTGCTTTTTTATTGGGGAAATTATCATCCCCTAGGCAAATGAGCCAATATTCGAACCAGGACCCAGTTGATCTTGTTGGCCCAACTTGACCCGCTCAGTAACTAAGATTTAACAGAATCCTATAACACATTGAAGGCTATATTTGAAACACATAGGATAAGATACATGATTCAAATATCCTATGAAGAGTAAGTGTCTCACTCTCCCGCTCAACCTCTATCTCATCCCACTAAGGGTCCATGACATGAAGGTGAAACAATGCGGTTGATAACTATGTGCCTATAAATTGGCTGCTATCCAAAGCACAAAATGGACTCTGAATAGTGAAAATATACTCTCTAAAATTGTCCACTGACTTAGGCATCGAAGATGGGACGTCGGGAGACCCTCCCTCTGACGTTTTGTTTGTTCTTTCCTTGCAGATTATAAAAAACACGACGAATCAAAGGTCCACACATCACCAAACTGAAAACTGTTCTTACACTCTTATTAAATCATTTTTATCACTTTCAATTGATAACTGTATCTTTTATCATAACCTGGCCTGTCGGGGGGAATGCTTCCTGGGGCTTCTTCTTAACGCACAGCATGACAGCATGCATTTCCACGAGTATGCAACCGGCCGGCTTCTAAAACATTATTGGAGCACTTTCGAGTTTAAGGGCACCTTGCTTCACTAAGTTGAATTTAGTCATGATCACCGGCGATCCCACGAACATCAACCGTACATCTTGAGCATGCAGAAGCTTTTTCAACTGGCCGGAGAGATGGGATTTTCAGTGCTGATTCTGACTCGTGGAAGTACAAGAGGAAGCTGCTTCGGTCAATAATTTGGCAGGAAAAACAAGCATGAGTTAGAAGACATGTCAATATTCAACGGTGCCGTGCCGTAGAGGAAAAAACAAAAGAAGGAAACGTAGGTCCGTTTAGATTTGCGATTCTAAAAAGTGCGATTTAAAATAATGATTTTAAAATGTGCGATTGAAAAATATGATTTTTAAAAATGCAATTAAACATTTGAAAAAATCCCAATTTAGTCTTTAAAATTATGCGTTTTCAAAAAAGTATCATCTTACCTGCGACTTAAAAAAGCTGATTTTCTATGATTTCAAATCACAATTTTTAAAAACGCAGTTCCAAACATACGAGTTATGTTCTACGATTTAGTTTAAAATCGCACTTATTATCTACGAAATCGCAATCTCAAACGCACCCATATATGGTATGCTAAAAATAAATATCCCACCTAAATGTTGTTGCCTCCTTATACATTTTACGATTAAGATTTTATATAATTTCATCTAACTATATATGTGATGTTAAAATATTAAATGGAGAGTTGCCCACTTAAACTAGCTACTCATCCACAAAGTATGGCGATTTATAAGATAAGAGCAGATTACAAACTCAAAATATTAAATGCAATCTTCAAATTAAACAAGCTACTCAGCCACAAAGTAGGCTATGACTATTTATAAGATGAATGTAGATTATGAACCAAAATTATTAAATGGATAACCGCCCACTTAAACCAACTAAGCCACAGAGTAGGGTCATTTATACAATTAGAGCAGAATACGAACCAAAAATATTAAATGGATAACTGCCCACTTAAACCAACTACCCAGTCACAATATAAGAGAAGATTATGAAATTAATCAAAATATTAAATGGAGAGCCACCCACTTAAACCAACTACTCGATCAGCCATAAAGTAGGGCTATTTATAAGAGTAGAACTGAATATAAACAAAAAATATTAAATGGAAAACCGCTTGCTTAAACCAGCTACTCAGCGACAAATATGGCTATTTATAATATTAAAGCAAATTATGAGCCCAAAATATTAAATAGAGAGCCACCCACTTAAACTAGCTACTCAGACACGAAGAGAGTTATTTATAAAATAATAGCATATTATGAATCCAAAATATTAAATAAAGTGCCACCCACTTAAACCAAATATTCAACCACAAGTCCTAAGGGGTAGCTCAATCGGCTGGGGACCACGCCTCATGAAGCGAAGGTCACTAGTTCAAATCTCTCCTCCCCCTCTTATGTGGACATGTTAAAAAAGAAAAAAAAAAAAAAAAAATTCAACCACAAAGTAGGGCTAGTTATAAGATTCACTACAAAAAAAAAAAAGGGTATTTATGGACGGTTTTTTTTTAGACTGTTTCTAAAACCGTCTAAAAAATAAAATTTGAAGACAGTTTTCTCGAAACCGTCTGTAAAAAATTTATTATGGACGGTTTGATTAAACCGTCTATAAAATTACAGACGGTTTTATAAAAACTGTCTCTAAATTTTTAGACCCTTTTTTTTTAAACCGTCTGTAAATATTATTTCCAGACGGTTTAGTTAAAACCGTCTGAAATTTTATGGACGGTTTTTACCAAACCGTCTAGAAAAAATTTTCACATGCCATGTCATCGATCCGCGTGATACCCCCTTATTTCACCACATCCATCCGATTTCTTTCTCAACCAAAATACAACCGTCCAATTAAAACCTTCACGCACACTGTATTCTTAAAACCATTGATCTCTTCTCTCTCTCTAGCTCTCTCTCTCTCTCTCTCTCTCTCTCTCTCTCTCTCTCTCTCTCTCTCGTTCTTCTTCTTCCTCCAGCCCAATCCCAAAATTTCTCGTCTCTCTCTGTCTCGCTATCTTACTAATCTTTCTTCTTTTGTTGTTTGTGTTTTCTTTCTTTTTTTTTTTTTTTTTTCCAGAAGACGACGACCCACCCCACTGCAACATGACTCGGTCGCCGGTGACGGAGATCTAGGCGTCGAGGTCTCGCCGGGGGGGTGGTTTTGACGTCGTGGTGACGGAGATCAAGGCTTCAAACTCCGATCCGCTCCAGGCCAGAGTTTTGGAAGATCAGGTTCGATCTTCCACTTTTTCTCCCCTTTTGAACTCTCTTGGAACTGTGTGTTGGCCAGATTTTAATTTTGGGTTGGATTTCATGGGAGGAGGAAGGGGAAGATTTCGCCGGTCCTTGAAGAAGTTTCCGACGAAGGAGAAAAAAAAAAAAAAAATGTTTCCGGCAAGGGCCAGAAACAGAGCATCGCCAGCGATGGGAAAAAAAAAAAAAACACAGTTAACGCCGGAAACGAGAAAAATTCTAGACGTATTTAGACATTCTGGACAATCCTAGCTGAAATATTAACATATATATATATATATATATAAAAGAAATAAATCAAGTCATTAGACAAAAAAAAAATAATAAAATAAAATAAGTCTGGACGGTTTTTCCCAAACCGTCCAGAAAAAAAGTTTACCGACTTTATATATTGGACGGTTTAAAACCGTCCAGAAAAAACCGTATGAAATTGATTTCAGACGGTTTTTTTTGTATTTAAACCGTCCAGAATTTGGTTTTTTTTTGTAGTGATTAGAGCATAATATGAACCAAAAATATTAAATGGAGAACCACCCACTTAAACCAACTACTTAGCCACAAATTTGCTATTTATAATATTAGAGCAAATTATGAACCCAACATATTAAAAGGAGAGCCGCCCACTTAAACTAGCTACTCAGCCACAAAGTATGGCTATTTATAAGATAAGAGTAGATTATGAACCAAAAATATTGAATGGAGAACCGCCTGCTTAAACCAGCTACTGAGCCACAAATTTGGGCCATTTATAAGATAAGAGTAGATTATGAACCAAAAATATTAAATGGAGAGCTGCTCACGTAAACAAGCTACTCAGCCACAAAGTAGGGTTATTTATAAGATAAGAGCAGATTATAAACCCAAAATATTAAACAAAGACATGCCCACTTTTTTTTTTTTTTTTTTTTTTATATATCAAAATAGAATCTCATTGATAGAAAAGAGCTAAACTTACTCTGCTACAATAACATAGGAGGAGGGCACATCTCCCTCCAGGCTAGTGAATCATTACAAGACAAAGCAAATTTTGCTAACAAATGCTCTCCTGTATTGGCCATTCACTTAATTAACATGTCTAACCTCTATAGTATTGAACCTGTGAAATAAAGTTTTTGTATCATCAATTAGAATCCCTTACAGCTCCAATCCGGCCCAGTCTTTGTCAGTACTGAAACTACCTCCAGGGAGTACTCTCGCTCAAAAATCATATTTTGAAATCCCCACTCACTACTAAGACCTAAGGCTTCTCCTATCGACGGCTCCGCGCACAAGAAATGGAAAATGCCTTGTAGATGCTACCACCACCTGCCCATTTGAATGAGAGGTGCCCACTAGCTTAAACCAACTACTCAGCCACATAGTAGGGTTATTTATACTATTAGCGCATAATATGAACCAAAAGTTTAAAGAACCAAAAATATTAAATTTATAACCGCCCACTTAAACCAACTACTCAGCCACAAATAGGGCTATTTATACTATTAGAGCACATTATGAACCCAAAATATTAAATGGATAGCGGCCTATTTAAACTAGCTACTCAACCACAAAGTATGACTATTTATATGATACGAATATAATAGATTATGAACCAAAAATATTAAATGGAGAACCGCATGCTTAAACCAACTACTGAGCAACAAAGTTTGGTCATTTATAAGATAAGAGTAGACTATGAACCAAAAATATTAAATACAGAGCTACTGACCCACATAAACCAACTACACAGCTACAAAGTATGGCTATTTATAAGATTAGAGTAGAATATGAACCAAAAATATTAAATTAATAACCGCCCACTTAAACCAACTACATACTCAGCCACAAATATGGCTTTTATATTATTAGAGCAAATTATGAACCCAAAATATTAAATAGATAGTAGAGTTGTCATCACTAATAATGTTTAAAATGGTCACTAAAAATACCTCCCACGAGATGACTTGTCGTTAATAATATGGGCTGGTCAAGATATTAAATAATTATATTTTTAGTGATGATATTGATAAGGGTTAAATACAATTCACTCCCCCGAAGTTGTCACCCATATTCACTCTTGCCTCCAATCTCTAAAAAATTATAATGTGCCCCAACGAAGTTTCCCGACTTTTCAATGTCACCATTCCATTACCCTTTTCCATCATTCCAAACGGAATGTGCATCATGTGCGTGGCACGTGATTTTTTAGATGCTAATGTCTCCATTTTACCCTCATTTTATACCAATCAATTACCGAATTACCCTTAAAAAATAGACAAATAGACCACGCCGGAGACACCAGAGCACGCCGACGACAACTAGACCACGCAAACAATTGACCTTCAACCATTTCATGCATTTTACCCTCTGTTTGATTTTGGTCAGATGGATTTCAGATGTATATGATACTAGGAAAAACCCGAATTTTGGTAGAAATCCCAAGGAAACACTCACAAATCCTCGAATTTCCTCGGCTAATACACAAATCCACACGATCCCTTACGGCGATTTTGGACGGTCTCCTATGTTCTGGCCCTGATCGATTTCAGGGACTTCTGAAACAACACCGCCAAAACGTCCATCTTTTGTTGTTGAATCGATATTTCTCTATCGTAGATCAATTGCGACGACTCAAGATTTGTCCTCACAGTGTCCCCCCCCCCCCCTTGGGTCTCTTAGAGACACTGTCAATTTTAACCAATGATGACACTTCCGTTTATTCGATTGAAGAGTTACTAGCTAGCGAGGATTTTGGGTTACGTGGTGAATTTGGCAGAGGTTAATTGGAAAGTATAGGTGACGGACGCAGCGATTACAATGCCACCATGTTTTGGGCAAGCGGAGCGGAGAGGGTGCTTCAAGCGGCGGAATGGGCTGGTCTGAGTTATCGGGGTGGATGACGAGGCCTTGAGAGAGGTCTTGGAGGCCAAAGTTGAGGCTCTCGCGACTAAACTTCCGGCAAGTGGACTCGTGCCCCCAACTCGTAGGATCAAACCGAGACTAAGCCCCAATGAGTCGCCGTCAACGTTGAAAATTCCGCGACCGAGAAGGTCATCAAGGGCATGAACGTGTATAGTCTCAGTTGGTGAATTCCGAAGAAGATGCGTAGACCAATCAGAAGAATAAACGACGACGTTTTTGAGTGAGGGTAAAATGGAGACATCAACACCTAAAAAGTCATGTGACAAGCACGCGATGCACATTCCGTTTGGTTTGACGGAAAAGGCTAATGGAATGGCAACATTGAAAAATCGGAAAACTTTGTAGGGGAACATTGCAATTTTTTAAAGATTGGAAGCAAGATAAAAAACATGTGACAACTTTAAGGAGGTGAATTGTATTTAACTCTATTAACAATCATCACTAATAGTCTAATATTAGCGACCGCAATTGTCGTCGTTAGCCATTTTTGTTATTAGCAACTAGTGGCGAAGCCAGATAATTGTGATTAGAGGTAGGGGTGGTCAAAAACCAGTAGACCTACCCCGCCCTGCCTCGAAAATCCAGGTTTTTAGTTGTTTTTTTGTGGGTAGGAGTCCAAAAACGGTAGACCCGTGCAAGGCTGGTTGTAGGTTGGGGTTTTTTAAAACCCCGAGGACTCGCCCCACATGAAGAAAATTGTAAAACAAAAAACCCCTTACTTGCATAAGTTCAAAACCCTAGAGCCGCCCCTCTTCATTTTTTCATTCTTTTCTTCCTAGTTCCTACCCTTTAGCCCTAACGCTGCAACTTGCACCCCGTCCTTGTCCTCCGTCCCCGTCCTTCGTCCCCATCCTCCGTCTTCCGTCTTCCGTCTTCCGTCTTCCGTCTTCCGTCCTTCGTCATCCATCCTCTTCTCTTCATTTTGGTAATGACAGGTACTGGTCGCCGGTCGGAATCGGAGGATCTCTCATTCGCTTGTCCTTGTCGTCGATTGGGATCTCTCATTCGTTTGGTCGTCTATGGGATTCTAGAACGTCGAGAGCAAATCTCTCTTCATCTTCCTCTTCTTCACCCAAACTCACCTCTACCCCGCTGAACCCACACCTCCTCCCCGCGTCCCCCCCTCCCCACACAAACCCACCCTAGTATGGATTCCCCTTCTTTTATGCGGGTTGCGGGTGAGAAATTCACAACCCGCAAGGGTGCGAGGCAGGGGCAAAATGAGGGGCCATATATACAAAATACATAACATTATCTCTTAGACTTTTACTCTTTCCACATAAAAATGAGGGGCCAAATAATCGATTGTTCATTTGCACTAGCAATTTATCATTTTGTTTGAAGAAAATTATTTGACATGTGTTATATATACAAAATACATAACATTATCTCTTAGACTTTTACTCTTTCCACGTAAAAATTTTATTTCCATAATTCTATTGCCTATAATTAGATATATTTATTTACATAATTTTGTTGATTTTCATAGGAACAATTCCGAACAAAACTAAAACAACCAAACAAGAAGAAATTTACTACAAGTCTACAACTTTAAAAGTCAAAATTAGGCACTTATGAGTTATGTACAATAATATTTTTTTTTAAAAAAAAAAAAAAACTTAAAAGATTAAACTCACATTAGAATGAGATTAATAATAAGGAATGACAAAACCTTACCTTTGTTTTTAACAAATTAGTCACATCCCACAAATGCTTTGTTTGAGAATTAGGTAATCTAATATTATGAATTACTACTTCAAAACAATTTAAATAAGATTATAAAGGGAGTCAAATTACCTTTAGAGTAATTAATAAATAAAAATAAATTTTGCTAAAGATTTCATATACTTCATACCGGTGACAATATATGGGCATTGATTCTTGAACTTCTTTATCTTATAAGAATAGAGAACTAAGAAGAATGAAGAGAAAGTTAGTTATAAAAACTGAGAAAGTATATATAACAAAAAAAATTGACAAAGAAAAAAAGAAAAAAAAAAACCCTAATATCGATCTCTAAATAACTTGTCAAATTATGAACTGAAAAATAAATTAAAAAATTAGAACAACCCAGTCACCCAAACCCTAAAAGCAATTACCATAATAGTTGTCGCACAATGGCTACCTCTCTAGTCTCCATGGCGTGCACTTCTTCAGTCTTGTCTTGGTAACTTGTTAATTCTACAAAGTGACAAAGAGTTAAAGACATTTTTCAACACATTTTTCACTTCTTCCAAAAAAATCAAATAAAAAACATTTTAACTTTTTTTTACACTTTTTACATCACATCAATAATTTTTTATACTATTTATATAAAAAAAATTTACTACTATTAGAATATACGGAAAATATCTTGTGGCCATCAATAAATGTTCTTGACGTTTCTAGGCGTCCTTCACGTTTTCTACGACTATTTTATAATTTCAGTTGTCCACATGTCGCTTCCCGCTTTTAAAATTGCTATCAGTCTCTTCCACGCCTTCAACGTAGCCACATCTGAAAATAATAATAATAATAATAATAAAAAAAAAATTAAAAAAAATTAAAAAATCTAAAATCAGGTCTGCAAGGTCTAGATCTAATGATCTGGGGAAGATCCACTGCCGACGACAGCCGCACGTGCCTCCACATGCCCCTCGAGCACACTGTCTGTACTGTCAACGTGCCTCCATATTCGGCCAATTGCCTCTGTGACAACACCAATCAACAAATCAAGAGCTGCCCAGTCCAAAATCGCAGATCCTAGCCTCATCGAAGTATCAACGCTCCTCCACGCGCCGCTCGCTTCTTCTGCCCTACCATTCACTCACCGCCATGTTCAGTTGATTGTCTATGTGACCACGCCAATCGGCAGATCCGACGCCGACGGTTCTAGATCAGCCTTGATATCCCCCATTTGATGCTTCACGCGCGTATAGAAAATCCAGGAACTCCTCCCACGCGCCTCCAGTCCATCGATCGAGTTCAACCCGTTATCCATTCAAATCAAACCGGATCTCCACGGAAAGCGGCCCACCACTATCAACCTGAACCAACGGGTTAGACCTAGTTCCTCCACCCGGTTCAGCCGACCAGGCCAACCGGATCGAATTCCCTCCCGGGTCCAGTTCCAGGATCCGATTCAAACCCGGACCAACAGGATTTCAGGTCGGTTCTCTGTTCGGGTTTCAGGCCTCATAAGACCCAGCCTAGAAGTTAGACTCAGTTCCTCCTCCACATTTGCTAAACCGGCCCAAATTCGTCAACCCAGCCCATCGGGTTAGACTTGATTCACTTAATTTTGGTTCTGACCATATTTAATGGTCCATGGGTTTTGGTCTATTTGTAGCCCAATTAAACTGGCCTAATTGCCTATTCTATTAGGCTCCATTCTCAGCCCAATTCAAGGACCAAGCATTCACTGCGACCAGTAGCCACCACCATCCGCTGCCGGCCGCCAGAAGCTGCCGTCCTCTACCGCCTGCCGCCACTCTCCGACAACTTTTCTGGCGACTTTTCCAGCGAACTCAAAAAAAAAAAAAAAAAAAAAACCCTCTTTTGGATTGCATGAGAGAGAAAAAAAAATAAAAAATTTTCATTGTTCGGTCTATAACCTATGTCCACAAGGTAAAGTTCAAAGAGCTATATTGTGCTCTTATTAACTTAATTGTCTACAATTCAAATGTCCCTATTTATAGGGTTTGGAGTAAACACTTGATTACAATTTACCGTAAACAGATAATATTACAATATTAACCAAATATGGAATATACATAAAATATATTATATTTTTTTGTATATTCTAACAACTATAAAACAAAACATTTTCACTTTTTTATTAAATATTTTTAAATTTTATATCACACCAATCACTTTTTATTACTATTCAAATAAATATTTTATTACACAATTACTTATCAAATATCTATGTATTTCTTTTACTTCTTTGTTTTATTTTTTTAAGCATAGAGCACTTCTTGCCTTCCACTTTCACCACACGATTGACAGATTGAGACGTTTTTTTTTTTCTTCATTTGCTATTTAATGATGATGTAGAGTTCTTGACACAATGACAGTAGTAGTGGGCTGAGGCGCTGAGCATGGACCATAGAAGAATGGAGAAAAAATAATTTCTACAGGAAAAATGTTAGAATAATAACTAGTGGACAACTTGTGCACCAGTAGTGCACCAATAATTTTCCATTTCTACGTACGCAGTCTTACACTTACAGAGTTACAGAAAGAAAAACAAGGAAAAGGCAGTGGGGCTAGGACTGGAAAGAGGTGGGCTGTAGGGTAGGGGCTATAATTTATTTGTTATTTTTTATTTTTTTTCAGCAAGTGTCGTGGTCCTGGCCTTGCTGGCCTAGGAATTGCTCTGCCACTATTGGCAACTACAATACACGTCGCAAATAAGCCAAATTCCGTCGCTATTGCTTTTCCATATGAAAAAAAGTAAAAAACCATCACTTCACTATTAGGGATACACATTCTTGTGTGACGACCACAAAATATCGTTGCTAATAATCACTTATTAGCGATGGCTTTTAGATCGTGTCTAAAAAAAATAGTTTTTAAAGATAATTTTTCCTGTAGTGTTGACGCTCAAGTAAACCAGTTACTCAGCCACAGAGTAAGGCTATTTATAAAATAAAAATAAATTATGAACACAAAATAATAAATGAAGAGCCGCCCATTTAAACCAACGTACTACTCGATCTGCAACAAAGTAGGCTAGGGTTATTTATATGATAAAATATGACTATGAACAGCCCATTTAAACTAGCTAATCAATCAACCACAAAGTAAAGCTATTTATAAGATAAAAGCAGATTATGAACCAAAAATATTAGATGGAGGGGCGCCTGCGGTGGGCGTGCCTCTTTATGCTTGCCAAAGCTTACATGATGTTATACTTAGCTTTGAGAGCTAATAAAGTTGGGTGTAATTAGCGTAGAGTCAAAATTTTGGTTCACAATGAACAAGATTAAATGATAGAGTTGAAAAAAAAAAATTAATTCAAATACTAAAGAATATAACTAACTAAATAAATAATTCAATAAAAGTGTTCGTTTAAGATTCAACTAGGGCTCAATATAATCATGATGCTCCATAATTTAAGGTAACTACTATATATTTCGTACAATATATATATATACACACACTTAATAAAGACACACATTAATTAATTTAAAGGGAAAAATATAAAAATGTTTTCTGATCTAACAACCGATTTTAGAATAACCTTCTAAATTTTCAAATAAACTAAAGTGACTCATCAAACTACCAAATTAAAGTGTGCCAAAAATGCCATTTTTTTTGAAATATTCTTATAATACCCTTATTCTCTTAAAAACTATTTTTTTTTTTAAAATAAAGAAATTTTAAAAAAATTATTAACATAAAAATATAAAGTTAAAGAAATCAAAAAATTAAAAAATTTAAATTTTTTAATTAAAAAATAGAAAAAAAACAAGAAGAAAACGAATGGCAGTTTTAATTTCTTTAACTTTTTTGTTTTATATTATATATGTAACGGCATCTATCAAGTATTTTGACGAAATTTGACTATAATGACTAAATTGTTATTTAATTTTTTGCTTACCTTGATTTGAATTATTTTTTATTTCGCAGTGAGCAATTTGTAATATTTAGGCCAACTACATGGCGGATTGATTTTGCTTTTATCTTTTTTATCTTTTTTTTTTTTTAAAAAAAAAAAAAAAAAGTTTTTTATTATTATTATTTTTTTAAAGTTTTTAATAGAATAAGAGTATTATAAGAATATTTCGATAAAAGTGGCCTTTTTGACACACTTTGATAGTTTAATAGGTCAAATTAGTATACTTGAAAATTATGGGACTTTTCTAAAATCGTCTATTAGTTTAGGGGGCTTTTTTTTTTTTTTTTTTTTTTTTATATTTTTTCATAATTTAAAAGACAAGGTGATAATCTCCTGCTCCTGCACCCACTAGTGATGATATGTTTTTTATTTGTCTTGTTTTCTGGTTGATTCCTGAGAAATGGTTAAAAGCTTAACATGTTAATATTCGACAAGTTTTAAATACTTTTACTAAACTTATTTTTCTTCAGATCGATAATCATTGGGATGCCATGGTTTTAGTTTTTGGTCATATAAACTATATACAAAATTGCTTGCATATTTAAAATAGATTTCACTGCTCATCTTAGAATATTAATGAGATATAATATATATGTCAATTATCTTCTATAATTTTCCTATTCTCGAAAGAAGTTTGAATAGTACAATACTTAATCACACATAGAGAGAACAAAATATTGTTGCATTATGTTTCTATAACATTTCTCAAGAGCTAACTATAGGCTAGGGACATGCATAAATCAGGTTATTTGGGTCCATCAATAATAGCTTACCACATCAGACTGGAACACTAAAACATAACCCAAATGAGAAAACAGGGTTAATTAGTTGTTTGTTCTTTGTTCGGTTTTTTGGTTGATGGGTTTGGTGTGTGGGACCAGGTATTTTTAGCTTAAAGTATTCTTGTATTCCACTCTGATGCGACAAGTTACTATTGGAGGGCTAAAAAACATGTTTTATGCCAGGTCCAGAAGTTAAACTCTTTTTCGAATAGCATTGATAATTAAATGTATCCACAAAGAGTAGCTAAAAATTGTTCATCTCTGTCTCTGCATGCATGGCTCAAGCAACATATGCTAAAAGCTTGATATGAATTAATTGTTATATATAAGTGAATAATATTTATTAGAGAAAAATACAAAATCAGTCATTTTGTTTCACTGATTTAATTGCAATAAGCTTTATGTGGTTTTAATTAAAATATTTTGAGAGCTTCGTGTGCTATATGCAAAAACAACAAATTAGTAAGAGGTGGTTGGGGTGGTCGCGAGCCACCCCAAGTTGTCACCCCCTCGATCTTCGAGCTTCTCTTTTTAATAAAATTAATTTAGTATTTAGTTTTTTTATTATATATATATATATATATATATATATATATATATATATATATATATATATATATATATATATATATATATGAGTGAATTTAAGGAGCTCCGTTCTCCTTTCAAAAAAAAAAAAAAAAAAAATTTGCTTGCTAGCTGCATCAGCATGGACCCAGCTAGCCATTACCCAGTCGTCCGTCTTAAAGAGCCACTAAATATAATCATCATGATGAACCCAAAAGATCGAATAGAAAACGATCCTCACAAAACCACAAAGCTTCATAGAGATCCAATGTCCATACTTTGGTACGCTGAGATTCTTGTAGCGTTTCTCTGCTTCCTTTTCCTTTGGCAATTATGGACATGGAACAAACACTCACCCTTCAAAAACTGGCCTGTTTTCAAAATGCTGAGGCTTCTTCAAAATGCATCGCATTTCCACGCGCACGCAACCCAATCACTAATAGATAAAGGGGGGACTATCATGTATAAGGGCCCTCGGTTCACTAACATGGCCTATTTGCTCACTAGTGATCCCACCAACATCAATCACATTTTGAGCAAAAACTTTTCCAACTACGAAAAAGGGCTCAAGTTCCGGGAGATTTTTGAAGTTTTCGGAGATGGGATTTTCGGAGCTGATTCTGACTCATGGAGATATCAGAGAAAGCTGATTCACTCAATGATAAAAAACAAAAAGTTCAAGTTGATCTTGCAGAAAGTCTCCCGGGGAAAGGTGGAAAGCAGCCTAATTCCGATCCTTGATCACGTCTCAAGTATGGGAATTGCATTGAGATAGATTTACAAGATGTTTTTCAGCGCTACACCTTCGATAATGTTTGCTTCATGGTTTTAGGTTTCGATCCAAATTGCCTTTCCATTGACTTTCCTGAAGTTGCACATGCAAAAGCGTTTGATCAAATGGAACAAAGTGTGTTTTACCGACACATTGTGCCAGAAAGCTATTGGAAGTTACAGCGATGGCTTCAAATAGGAGAAGAAAAGAAGCTAAGCAATGCTTGTAAAATATTTGATCAATTCGTGTACCAATGCATTTCATCCAAGCGTGAAGAACTGAGTCAGAGCAGGACCCAGAAAGTGGAGGAAGCTAAGTTCGACTTGCTGACAGCTTGTATAGAAGAAGATGAAGGAGGAGAAATGGGTGGTCATTCAAAATCCAACAAGTTTCTGAGGGACATAGCCTTTGCTCTCATATCGGCGGGCAGGGATACCATAAGTTCAGGCCTTACCTGGTTTCTATGGCTTGTTTGCAACACACCCATTGGTGGAAGCCAAGATTATAGAAGAGATGAGAGAGCATTTGCTAGTTAACAACGAGATCAAGTGGGATATAGATGAGCAACGACTAAGTAAGCTAGTTTATCTCCACGGAGCCATATGTGAGTCCTTACGACTTTTTCCACCCCTACCTTTCGAGCATTTGTGCGCAATTGACTCTGACATTCTCCCAAGCGGCCACCGTATTGGTCCAGGTATGAGATTGTTTTACTCTCCATACTCAATGGGAAGGATGGAAAGCGTTTGGGGCGAAGATTGCTTAGAGTTCAAGCCAGAGAGATGGATATCGGAGCAAGGAAGGATTGTGCATATTGTACCATCATACAAGTTCATAGCATTTAATGCAGGCCCACGGACTTGTTTGGGTAAGGACATGAGTTTCTTTCAAATGAAAATAGTTGCAAGCTCCATCATTTGGAATTATCGTGTTCAAGTGGTACGGTTGAAGGTCGTCCTGTTTTGCCGAAGATCTCTGTTGTACTTCATATGAGACATGGTTTGAAGGTTAGGGTCACCAAAAGAGATCTTTGATGAAGAAGACTACTGCTTAAGATAAAGATGCCGGCTACCTAATATTAATATGTAATCCAATCCCTGAAGTACGTACAATAAGAGAAAAATAGTTTGAGATAAATGTGATTTCCAGTCGATCCATTTAAGCTTATACATATTTTTTTTTTTCTAAAGTTGAATTTGTCTTTGAGGGTTAGTGGTTTATCAAGATCCAAATTTGTAGGATATGTAAAAATTTGCTCTTGTGAAGAACTCCTCGCAATCGAATTTCACATGCACTGACAGAACTCTTTTTGGCCGGACCTTATCCACTAATTGGTCGTCCGATCCCTTTAGCCGATCGATCTACGGGGGTTTGAGATCCTGCAATAGTACTAGCTAGCAAGGGTACGTATTATATATGTGGAATAGGATCCTAACTAGGAGCCGGTTAGTTGAAGAATGAGGAGCAAAATTGTCAATATGTTGAGACAATTTTGTCCCTCGATCATTTTTCAAATAACCGGCTGAAATGGAGAGATCCTTCTCCGTATTAGGTAGGGTGTATATATTGTAAATGAATGATCGAACTAAATAGATTATTTTTTAAACAAAAAAAAAAAAAAAAAATTGGATGAATTATAAGCATTTCATTGAAGAAAACACATAGTGCAATACACTCTAGCTATAAGCTAGATACAAGTGTCAAGCTGCAACACAACAACACAACAGCTAGCTCAACCAGAAAGAGCTAACCCAACATGACTCTCCAACCAACATTACAAACAACTTTGTAGGAAACAACTTTCCAGCAAACACAAGAAACTAGAGCAATATTCCTTGCTTCAACCTAGCTAAAACCGGCAAACGTACAGTCACACAATTACGTGACCATCAAGGCGAGAAATCGACACCACAAAGAGGCAATCTCCACACATCACCGAAAATACTCTCAAGCAGATTCCATCTTCTGCATATTTCTGCATTCTCCTTAATTACTTCTCAATAATCTACCTCTATCCAAGATTCTTATTCTACCATCCTAGCTAGTAGATTTGCCGAACAAGTTGCTCCTCATGCAGTACGAATAAATATGGTTGCCATGCCGAGTTCGATAGATCACGATTGTTTGATTAAGATCTTCCGATCTGAGCCGCTTAATTGCGGAGCTTCTCATCTTCATCATTCTCTACAATTCTTTCCAGTTAGTTTCCAATTTTTTATTCCAATACACCCTTAAAACAAATCGTCACTTTTGCTTTGTCATCGCAATTCATATTATATTCTCGATCAAGCATTCAGAAATCAGAATTCATCCTGCATCGATCACATACGGCTTTTTTTTTTTCTTTTTTCTTTTTTTAATTTATATTGGGATATTTTTGTCTTATTGATAGGGATACATTACAAATTTTTGATAGTTTAGAGAGAATATTAATGCAATTTTTAATTCGGAAGCATTGCAAATTAAGTGTTAATTTGACGATGGTATATATATATATATATATAGTTTTCCCTGAATATTCATGTCCTCTAGTAATTATTTCGAATAAGTGGGATAATAGAAAAATATTTTCAAGAATTTATCTTCCTTAGAAAAATCTGACCATAGCTTACTTTTTTTTTTCCTAATTGAATAAGGAAATGGTTACAAAAGAGGATCATACTAACTCCTGATCTGAATGAAAGAATGAGTAGATGATCCTAAAAATAAAAATGGGGGTGAGCTCCCCAACAATAAACCTAATAAAAATTAAAACAATACAGAAATAATTACAAAAGATAGGAAATTGGTCAAACAAGTGACCCGATTTTTTCAAGAGGCAACACAAGGTGGTTACAAAAGCAAAATGTGCACATATTAAGGCGAACATATCTAATCCACCACTTGAAACCAGCAACAACCATTGAAAAGAGGCTAAAGCCGAATATTTACTGTTGTATTCCGATGTAGCTTATTTTACTTTCCGGCAACCAACTATTCTATATATTAAGACCTTTTTGACTAGTATAGGAGTTTTGCTTGGGCCAGTGTGGCAAACTAATCCTTTACAAATTGGTCTTCGGTTTTGGACTAGTTGGAATTTTGATCTCATGTAATAAATTAATTTGTTCTAATACATACATGGCAATAGGACAGTTCATGTAAGAGCTTGTTCAGACTCTACTTACTTAGGCAAGTGCCGAGATAGTTTGGGTCCTACTTATTCAAGTTGTTCGACAAGTAAGGTCTAAACAAACTCTCACATGAGACTGTTCTGTTATAACATAGGACAAGCCAAACCCAAGTGTTTTTGCTCTAACCCTACTTTCAATTAAACCCAAACCCTAAAAACACATACCCAAAAAAAAAAAAAGAAAAAGAAAGACAAACAGATATACCTTTTCTTTTAAGCCAAGTATGCATGTGATATAAATTTTTTATTATTATTAGTAGACAACGTGCCTATTCTTTTATCATGAATTGCGCTAAATTAAAGTTGATAGCATTATTGCAGGTTGTTAAAATTATGGCAGGTATTAATTTGACCACAATTTCATACTTTAGTAATAATCCCACTTAAAGTTGACTATCTTAGTTTATTCAAGAACCTTTAGAATGGATTTTAATTAGGTTAGAAAATAAAAATATCAAATTAAAAAAAAATTTGAACAAAACTCATTGTGCCAAGAAAAGAAAGAGAAAACTCTTGGTTAAATTCTAAAAAAAAAAATGGAAATATAAAAGGGCAAATGCACTAACACCTTATAGTTTAATGATATTCTACTAAGGAGAGTACCTCTTCAATTTTTTATTATCTTTTCAACCACACCTCTAATAATATAGAATTGTTCTAGTAAGATCTCTCAATCCATTTGTGTTTAATGATCGGAATGATCACGTGACGTGCACTTAATCGATCTATTGACCAATAAAACCATATCATATCAATATTTTTACCTCTTCTTTCATACTATCTTCTAACATGCTAAATAACATATGTCAATCTGTAAGAATTACCTACAAATCAGTTCTGTAGCTAATTTACGAGGTTAAGAATTCAAACAAACTTTATTTTTTGAAAAGAATGATTTGGATAGTAATCAAATATTGGGTCCCAAAAAAAAAAAGGTGAGGAGAAAAATGGAAAAGGAAAAGAAGTGGATCGGAGCATTCAAATGATCACGTACCATGCCAACGGGGAATCATGATGAAAGTTTGTGGCCGCCCGGGAAGCATCCGTAAAGGCAATGCCGCCGTATAGCGGCCGCCAAAGCAAAGTAGCTAGTGAGATTCCTTTAAAGGTCCCCGTGGATATAATTTTAATTTATTTATAATTATATATATACTTCAATTCTTTTGGCCGAAAGATGTTCCATGCTTATCCCAAAGTCATGTACTTTGGGAATGAAAATTGAGAGATACGTTATCCATGCTTCAGATTTTCGCACAATTTGTCAGCTTTGGCTCACGAGGGCTGCAGAGCCAGCAATCTCAACCAGGGTAACAGGAATAACAATTACCATTGTTAATTATATATGTGGATAGTTTTCTTTAAAAATCCTATGTCCTTCTTCCTCCGAATACGATCCCTTGCAATTTGGAACAATGAGACTCACTTGTTCGGACAACTATTCGAGCAGGTAAGCCCGTTATGGTAAGTGGGCTCATTAGCTAGGAGACTCTAAAAATTACATACCTGCTCAAGAGGATCCCAATCATCTTCTCCATTGTATATGTATTGAAAAGCGAGATTATTAATTTATATGAACCTACTTGAAACCTGCATAAGTTTCACATAGATGTAAGTACCATTGGAAATATTAATTAGATTATTAAATTTATCATTTTTTGTTATATTAAACTTTTAGCATAATTGGTGATTTAACAATAAAATACCCATATATCGGAATAACAATAAAGGAGACACATTAAAAGAGGCTGATGGCAAATTTTTGAATTTTGTTGGGACATTGCAAAAGCCATAGCAATTGGAGAGTGGGGGTTAATTAGTGAAGTTTCTAAAGACAAAAGATTTAAATCCCTTTTATATATCATCAGGCCTACATATATAAGAAAGTTTCAAACCCAAAGTTTAAATATTTCTCTATTTCAATATAAATAAAATTCATAATTATAAACATTCCAAAAAATAAACAAAATTTTTTTTATGAATTCAAAATAAAACAAAATCTTTCACTTAATTGGTGTGATACCTATTATATTTCAATACAAATAAAATTCATATAATTATGAACATTCAAAAAAAAAAAAATCTTTTATGAATACAAAATAAAACAAATCTTTCATTCAACATTTAACACAATCAAATAAATCCTCTCACATGCATTTGGTTCAATACTTAATTATCTATTTAGTGTTTCCAAAGAGTTTATGTCCATTTTCTGCATAATAATCAAATAAAATTTTGCCTTATTTTGCTTTCAAATGCCGAAAAAGCACTTCCCAAAAATGCATAAAAATTCGAATAAATCACTTAATCGGGAAAAAAAAAATTCTCGTAAAACATATATTCAAATGAAGAACAACTCAACCAAAATTTCACAAACAAAACATAAACATATTCATATTCAGATCTCAATCCAAAACCAGTTTTCGGATCATGTCTAGTACAAAGAAATTTTCTCGAGAAACAAATATGCATAAA
Organism: Alnus glutinosa; assembly: GCF_958979055.1. Lineage (NCBI taxonomy): Eukaryota > Viridiplantae > Streptophyta > Magnoliopsida > Fagales > Betulaceae > Alnus > Alnus glutinosa. The sequence goes on along the minus strand of NC_084887.1, from coordinate 36,888,188 downwards.
AATAATCAATTCATAGCTATGGAAAATTTATGCATAGAAGCATGCACAAACACAGAGAAACATCTACACAACGAAATTTTAGAATAAATAGAAACCCTAATCTGAATCAATGTCAAATTTAGCCTCCATAGAATTACCAAAAAAAAAAAAAAAAAAGAGAAAAAAGAACAGAAAATTCTTTACTTAATTCAAGCTAGCGATAGTAAACTGTACCTATAGTAATAATAAAATCTCATTAAGAACGTTGTATAGTTGTTCTACGATTTTTTCTAAACTCAAAGATACATTTAAGCAACAAAAATTTTAGATAAAATAAATTAAATCCGTCAAATTCAACTTCCACTAAATCACCAAAAAAATAAAAGTGCTTCAAAAATTTTTTTATTATTTTCTTCAAACAAAATTATTTGCTCGCTATATACGGGATTCTATAGGAAATTAGGAACCATATATATATACAGGATTCTATATAAGATCTTTTTATTCCATTAACATATAGCTCTTGATTCTATATACTACGATTTTTTCTATATATGATTTCTTTTTTAAAAATAAAAATAAAATAAAAAATCCTATATATAGTTTTTTTATATACGGGATTCTATATATGGGGTTTTTTAAGTAACATATTAACACAAATAAATCTTGATTCTTTCTATATATGTGTGTTTTTTTTTAGAGATCTATATATGTGTTTTCAAGTAAACTATTAACATATATTAAATATATAGACCGGTTTTGTTTTACTTAAAGAACTAGTTTAGTACTTAAAGGACCGGTTCACTCACTAAAAATTATGGGTTCACGCCACAGGCCGCAATTCACAGCCTATGTGGAAGGATTTTTTATATATATATATATGATGTGAATTGTCCCTAGAATTATGCTTATTCTATTTCAAAATAAACTATTTTTTTCTTATTGGCATAATAATTGAGCAAAACTTATCAATTTTGTAAAACCGAGGACATTTTTAAACTAAATTTTAAGGAATACTGTTTGTCACTTAAGACTTATCGCATGACAAATTCTATGATAATTTACTAAGTCACCGACTTACACAGTTACTTTTTCACCTGTGAAATACTTTGGTGTGTTGCATATTAGTAGGTTTGACGGACCATTGGGTTAGAGCATTTTGTTGGGCTGAAGATGCTAAGCAATGGACTCAATTAGTCAAGTTTGCACAACATAATCAAATGATGTTGATTATTGTAGTTATATTTCATTGGAAGTTTTGTGTTTATATTGGCTAATAGTGAATAAAATTATCGAAATTAGTTTAGTTTGACTTGATCATTATTATTCCGATTTTCGTTATATTTTATTCTAATAGTTAGTGTTTAAGGTAATAAATTCAACTAATTACGAGTTCCTTAGTATTGAATCACTACGAGTAACAATCTAAATTAATTATTTTACACCGAACCACTCCCAAATGGCCCGTGGCGGTTCGGCCACCCCCTTTGGCCAAAGGCTATAACCTCCTCTCTTTTTTTCTTTTTTCATTTTTTTTTTCGAATTTATAAGAGTATTTTTTTTCTTATTAAAAGAATTTTTAAAGTGATAATTTAATGGGCATATGTACTTTTACCAATATATAAAGGGATAATTGCATCACTGGTCCTTTGGGTTGGCCTAAATTACAAATCACTCCATGTGGTACAAAAAGTTTATGGAGGGTCCCTGTGGTAAACTAAAATTACGAATCATTCTCTGAACTCGTTTTTCGTCCACCAAGTTAACATATTCCATTAGTTTGTTATGTCATACTTAGTAGGAAATCGACATGTGACCACTCCAGGCCTAGGGGAGGCTGTGCGCCACCCTCAGAACGTGGTCAGGCCACCCCCGACAACCACCCCTTCGCTATTTTCTATTTTTTTTTAAAAAAAAAATTATTTTTAAGTTTTATTTGTTTATATTTTTTTATTGTAATGGACACATGTCAATTTCTTATTGGATATGACGTGACAAACTAATCGAATCTGTTAATTTAATGGACGAAAACGGATTCAGGAAGTGATTCGTAATTATAATTTACTACTGGAACCCTAGCCTCTATAAACCTTTTGTACTACAAAGAGTGATTTGTAATTTAGGTTAATCCTAAGAACTAATGATGCAATTATCCCTTATATAAACCTGCCATTCGATCGTTTAAAAAAAAAAAAAAAACCTGCCATAAAGCATAAAGAGCTTGCTTCTATAAAATTAAAGGAAAGTTAAAGATTCATTCTTAGGGATCGTTATTGTATTTCCAAATCAGACATTCACAAAAAAGCTGACCAAAGAATGGGAAGTTGCTTCTAAGTGAAACAATGAATTTTGATACCCACAAAAGCCAAAGATTGCATCTTCAAGCAACCAATCCCAATACCAACATTATCACCTCTACAAAAGGAATTTACTTGTACAAGTTTGGAGAGCCCGAGAGAGATCGAGCTTTCTCTAATGGAGGAAGTGGTGATAGAAAACCTTTTCAATGGTGACACAGAAGCGCAGGTTCAAGCAGCTAGAGACCTTAGTAAACTTAGCAGTAAGCAGAGGCACAAGTTGGCTGAAAGAGGTGTCACGGCGCCTTTGATTTTGATGCTTCAGTCGCAAGATTACGACGCCATTGAAGCTGCTCTGTTTGCTCTGCTCAGTCTTGCCTTCGGCAGTGAACGGTTTGTCTATTCATTCTAAAATAGTGTCAATTTTCCAAACTATGTTCATAGATATAAAATCTTTAATATAATTATCACCATTGTAACAAATAAATAATTTTTTTTTTTTTTGTGTGGGGTTAAATCATTGCTTATCACAAGAAAAGTTTCATTTAATTAATATTAGCCGAACGAATGAAATATTTAATTGAATTGAAATATAAATTAAGGAGATAGGGTTTGAACTTCAAATTTATATTCTGATGTCGTGTTAAATTACTATTTATTTTAAAAAATTAAGCTAATAAAAAAAAAGAACTAAATTGCATCATTTAATTAATATTCTAATATTTTTTACTTAAAACTGTTTGTTTGATTGATTGATGGGACCAGAAAAGATGATCCTGTACTAATAATTGCCATTGGTGTACAAAAATGATGATTCTGTACCAACATTGACGTACAAAACACATCGATGAAATTGTTGTACAAATTTTTTTAATATTATTTACTTGGGGGAATTATGAAATTAATTTCCACTAATTTTACAGAAACAAGATCCGGATCATGAGATCTGGGGCTATACCAGTCTTGCTAGGCCTCCTTCAATGCCAAAGTGAGGCACTGATTGAGCTCACAATAGCAGCCATGTTGATCCTCTCCTCCTGCACAGCAAACAAGCTAGCAATCGCATCTCATGGAGCGATCCAACTCTTGGTGGAATTTCTCAATATGAGTGGCAGCAGCATCAGCATCAGCGTGCAAGCCAAGCTCGATGCAATAGCCACACTCCACAATCTCTCAACTTGTCAACAGATCATTCCTTCAATGGTCTCTTCTGGGGTCTTATTTTCCTTGCTTCAACTCATCCACGGCTCCGAAAAATCATCCGAGTTGGTCGAAAAGGTAATGGGGCTGCTGGAGAACGTCGTTTCCTTGTCAGAGAGTGCCCTTTGTGAAGCTGCTGGCACGGGTGGTGCCATTCGTGCATTGGTCGAGACCATTGAGGATGGTTCCCTGCAATGCAAAGAGCATGCGGTGGGGATTCTCCTCCTCATATGCCAGAGCTGTAGGGAAAGATACAGAGGAGTTATTTTAAGGGAAGGAGTGATGCCAGGGCTGCTTCAGTTGAGTGTAGATGGGACGTGGAGGGCTAAAACTATGGCTACACAGCTGCTGTTGCTTTTGAGGGATTGCCCAAGCTACGGTTCAAGAAATAAACAATCAAAAAATGAGCTTATAGAGCAGATTATGCAAGAAATTGATGCGGGAGAGAGCGTCGAGGGGACGACGCTGAGGCTGTTGGAGGAGATGATTGCAAAGCTTAGTACATGACATCATATAATTTTTCCTTCTAAAGCATAGAAGTCGTGGTTTCTAGGTGATGGGATTAGTCATTTTGACAAGGATATTTGTATGTGTATATAGGATTGGTTCGGGATTATTCAGCTAATTTTTGTCCAATCTTTGTTCTTTCACTAACAACGCCTCCTCCTTGTTCCCCGTGTTTTTGGTTCTGACGGTTGAAAGGGGCAAGATAAATACATTGACAAACAAATCAGAACACAAAAAACAGAAAACTCCCCCAACGCATACTAACAAGCTAGGAAGAAATTTTGCTTAGGCTTGACCATATTCCCGGAAGGGAGTATTCATCCCTGATGAATCTTTACATTTGTCATATGCACTACCCCATATTCAAAACTGTGATCTAATTAAATATTCCAATAAAATCAGAGAATCATCTCCAGTACATTTTAAGCAAGCAACTAATAAGAAACTCCAGTATCAAAAAGCCCAGTCACCAAGAGTAATGAAACAACAATTTCGGTTGGGCAGAATCAATTACAAGGGGATACAAATTTCTTCATCTTTAATCGGCTAAAACTTTTAGTCATTCAGTCCACCTGCTAAGCAGAACATATACCCTATAGTTTTCCCTCCCTGCAACATACATTGTTCAGGGGATTATTTTAAAGATGTTATCACATCTCCCTACAAAAAACCAGGGTCTACAGACCCACAAACAAACTTGAACGCATGGATAATATTGCATATTTCACCCAGACCTCCTATAAAAGCTATAGGCCACGGCAACTGTTGCAACTGCTCCGACCACAGCAGCGGCTGTGAGAACATCACTTTGCTCCCATGATCCTATCCAGCTTGACACTTTGCCCACCCCATTCTTTTCATTCACTCCTATGGTTTCTTTCAGCTTCTTTTCTTCATTCACACTGCTCTGCTCCAAACTTGTGTCTTTGCAACAAGTAAACCCATTACCAACCTGGCAACAGCCGGCCACATTATCCTTAGTACTCTCAGTGTTGTTTTCTTTGTGCTTCTTCTTGCTTTTCTTCACATCCCCATTAGGAAGCTTCTGTTCATCCGCTTTTCCACCTTCCTCGGTAGCTGCCCCCATTTGCCCTCTGCAATTAATTATTGTTACTTTTATGTTCATATATAGTTCAGAATAATGCCAAAGATTGAAAGATTGATCACCAATTGGCAACTATAAAGATAAACAGGGTGATTCTCATTAACAGCAAATGTAAGAAAAACCTTCCTTTTTTGACAAGTACAAACATAAGAAACCTCCAAAAGACTTTTTCTTTTTCTGTTATCTTTCAAAAATTAAAAGAACCACGCACAATTACAAAAATAATAATAAAACGCGTCCAGAACTTCAACAGGGCCTTTTCACAAGGTATGGTAAAGACACATAGAAGCAAGGAACCAAAATTAAGGCTAAACTTTGACTGTCAGAATCAGAGTCGAAGCAAGAAATTTAAACAGATTTAATGGACTACATTGCAAGTGGTAAGGGCCTTGGTCTAGGTGATAATATAGGTAATAATTGAAGTTAACTTCAATTTCTTGATGATAATCCAGGTAATAATTCAGGATCAACCACAATGCAAGTTGACATACTGAATAACATATGTTCACACCCAAGACTAGAAATTTCATCCATCCACACATTTCACATATTGATAAAACCAACATCATTCTTGATAAACAATTCATAAATCTAGTATCTGATACAAGTACTAATTTTTGATCTGTAGAATTGACAACAAAAAAACATCAAATGAACATTTCACGAAAAAAGAACATGCAAAACCACAAAAGGACAAACCTCCAAAGCCGTTCTATGATCTCTCCCTTTCCAATATGCTGATCAAGCAATGCAGGCACATCATCAGGAGTAACATAGCCATACCTATCATCATTAATGAGAAATGTTTAATACTACCTAAACAAATTATATGAAATATTTTATCAATTTGCAGAATAACAAGAAGCAGCTATGAATTGGATCTTACCAATGACCCATAATCTTCCCATCTGGATCCGGGCTGTAGATAATCACATTCCCAGCATACTTGTGCCCCCCAATATGTGAGCATGGATTAACGAAAACCTGATCTTTTAATCCTCGCAACTCAATCTCCTCATTAAGCTTTTCAATGAGAACAGGTCCACAAACACCACACCTCCGATCACGACTACCATGAGAGCACACAAAAACATGAGAACCAGCCAACACCTCCTGCTCTCCAGAAGCCCATGCTTTACCGTTAACAAGAACATCCTCGACAAAGCTATCCATTTCCGAGTCCTTCAAACCCCTTCAATAGTGAAAATAAAACTCAGACTCAACAAAGAAATTAAAAAATAAAAATAAAAACAACTCATTTTGACAGCACAATCACAAACCAAATGAAAACTTCTGTAATTTATAAAATTCAAATTTTGCACTATCATAGAATCTGGTAATTACCACAACATTGGACTCAAGGAAGAAATAAACAAACAATGAATCCCGTAATTTAATCATATATCATTACCACTATGAAAAACAGAACCGGGGTCCATAGTAAAGCTGTAGGTTAATCCTATCTTAAACTCTAACAACTCGTCCTTATCCAATCTATCCTCTGAAAATTAATAGAATCTTGCGCTTGCCCAAGCACAATTTCAACAAACAAAACCCTGACCCTTGTAAGTTGTAACATAGCTATATCAAATTATTTACAATAAAAACTGCCCAACTCAAGTAAATGAAACAAAACCTCTCGAAATGAAACCCTAGAACAAGAAACTTAACCACATCTGTCATTTCAAGGAAAATTAGCAAAACCACAACCAGAAGAAATCCTATTTAACCCTCGCGATTTACCTGTACTTGATCATATCCGGGAAAATCAACACGTCTCCTTCAGAAAAGTCAGTCCCCTCGCGCCCCTCGCATATTGTCAGGTTCGTCTGCCATTTCCAAAAACCAAAACACAAGTCAACGAAACTCCCATCGAATCCGAATCTCAAAACTCGCAGCAAAATCACAATTACCGTTATCATTAACCGATCAATCTGAGTTTTACATTATAATCCGAGTTCTCGATATAGCAAAATCACAATTAGCACAAACGATTAATCGATCAATCCAAGTTTCAGATTAAAATCCGCGTCTCTTAAAACTCGCAGCAAAATCACAATTACTCCAAACGTCAACCGATTAATCCGAGTTCTAAATCTTAATCCGGAACTTAAATCGCAGCAAAAATCATAATTACTGCAATGATTAACCGATTTTTTTACAGCGATAAAGCTGACCTTGAGAGCCATATCATTCTTGCGAGCCTTGAAAGCCGCATAGAGAAGCTTAGGGAGCGGATCGGACTCGGGGCCCTCGACACGCGACGGCCAGGCCTCGGGGCTCTTGTAACAGAGGAACACGTGGCGGTCGTACGCGCCAATGGTGCCGGACAGGCTCTCCTTGTACATCTCCGGCCGCCGGAATCCGTACTTCTCTTCGTCGTCGTCGTTGTGGCCGTTGCCGAGGGTCGAGAGGTCGTCGGAGGCCATGGTGGAAGCTAGGGTTACGGTTAGGGTTCGAGCCCGAGAGAGTGGGAATGTGAGAGAGGCTATGGGGAAGATCGCAGCGGAAATGAGAGAACGAGAAGTGTGCCCAATGCGCATATGGGGATTGGGGACTGTGTGGGTGCCGGTGACGTTGGGGATTTTGGGCTGTGGGATGGGTTTGGATGGTGATGGTTGCTTGGGCCGAAAGATTGAAGCGCGGAAGGGGCGTGTAGTGCACGCGCTATTTGTAGATGGATCATTGAATGAAGTTATCGTGTGGTCGTGGACTCGTGGGTGAGAAAAGGAAAACTCTATTAGAAATGAAATGTTATGACCATCCTTTTTATTCTTCTAAAATTGACGTAATTTGTTTTTTTAAAATAATTATTGAATTAGATAATTTTTTATTTTAATTTATTAAATTGATATGTGTTTAAAATGTATAAAATATATGAAAAAATTACATATTTTATTAAAAATACATGTAATTTTTTAAATGCTTAATTAAAGAAAAACTTTGTTCAAAGTAAAATAGCTTGTGCTGTGTCATGCCTTCTAAGTAGGGCTTACAATCTTTTGACACGATCCGTGATTTGTGAATTCAACATAAAATTATCAAGTTAATGTTGAAAGGTTTGACCTATTTGATTAAATTGGTCGGATTATGGTTGACATTTATAATTTTATATTAATATCTTGTTACGACTCGAACCCGATATGAAATATTTAAGATTGTCAATTTTTTATATGACTCGTGAACTCAACACGAAATTAACAGGTTAGGATTGAAAATTTTTACCAGTTAAATTAAATTGGACAAGTTATAGTTGACATGTACAATTTTATATATATATATTTCGACACAATCTAAATCCGACACGCGAACACAAATTGTCATCCATATTTTTAAGGAGATTTCAATATTAGATAAATTGATATTATTACATATTCATCAATAGAATTAGTATTTGATGTCTTTTCTGTTTGCAAATTGCTGATTAAATAAGTAATAATGTTATACACTTTCTGATTTAATGAAGGACCCGTTTTGTCTTAAAAAAATCTATAGATTCCTTATTTTATATCATCATGCTCGATAACGATATAGTGAAGTGTTTATTACATAAATAGTTCTTTTATTGTCGCTATTAAGAATTCACTCTATCCTACTTAAAATAAAAAAAATAAAAAATCACCCCACATCTTGAGAAAAAAGTAAACGTTAATAAAAATAAAAATAATATTTATTATACAACTCTTATACAACTCTAACAACTTTTTTTAGAGATCAACTATTAAATATTTATGATTCACATGTTGAAAAATAAATCTAATAATTTATCAAAAAAATAATAATAATTAAAATTGTATAAAAATTATATAAAAATTGTGAAAAAAATATTACTTTAAAAATAATTTTGACAAAAGCCAAATAATGTGTGTAGACTATCCTTAAACCAAGTACTATACGTTGCTTTTTCTTTTTTTCGTTTGTTTTTTTTTAAAGCAACAAGGTACGTTGCTTGACAAGCAATGAGACGTGACTTTTGGCTTAGAAGAAAGAAAAATGATACGTGACTTTAATTGGGTTATATATACGTAGGTGTGATATGTACAAGCTAGGTGATGCCTTAAGTTGAATAAGGTATAGATAGGGGCTCAATAAATCCTTTTTTTTTTTTTTTTTTTGAAAAAAAACATAGAGAAGAAGAGAAAGGTATAAAGGGCTTAAGAGTTTGCATACACAAGTGGAAAGAAAGCATATGTATTAGGTTTATCATCAAACGGAATCAAGATTTTTCACAGCAGATGAACCAAAATATTAATGAACTATTTTAAGTTCCCTCATTTAAATCATGGTGTCATTGTCATGGCCACGCTATGTAATGCTCAAATATCACATTAAGTTATAACCTTACTCTGATACCATTTGTAACGATACACACAAGAAAAACGCTAGTTACATATGCATTATCATTCCAAAAAGACTAATTAAGTTGCAATTGAAACTCTCTAAAATCGCTTATAAAACTCAATTTCACATAATGAAGAATCAATGTGGAACTTAACATTAAAGAGCTCATTTATAATTCATTCACTCTAAATAAAATTAATCATCTTCCCAATATGAAATTGAAGTGTCTAATTTGTATAAGGTATAACCTTAACTCCTCAATGCCTTCTTAGAAAAAGGTTGCACTTTTTGGCTATGATGTGATCCAAGTGGCCATGACTTTTTCTTTTTCTTTTAATTTCTAATTTTTAATATCATATAGTATCATGATAGCAATCGGTTGAACTGCAACATAGATTATGCTTAGGAACGGTTACATAAAGTTTTCTTTTAAATTGAATTAGATAAAAAAAATCTTCAAATTTAATTTATTAAATCAACATATATTTTTAGAACATATAATGTACAATGCATGTGAGAATCAAATACTCTATAACAATTTATTATAATGAAATAGAATTAGAGTTTTTTTTTTTTTCAACTCAATTTGGAGTAAAAACATTTTATCCTTATTTTTAGGTCACATTCATCCTTTTCCTAAGTTTTCTTCTTGAATTAACTTACTTAATAATAATAATAATAATAATAAATAAATAAATAACGTTAGTAGACAGAAAGGCACTACATTAGCCGCCAAAATGTTCTCATTCACACACGAGATACCCTTTATTGCCGCGTACTTGATTGTTATTTGTATCTCTCTCTATCTTTCGCGTACAAGGAAGGCTCAGTGAATGGAAGCGCGTGTAAGTACAAGTAGCGGCGAACCCGTTAGATTTATATACTTTTTTTGGGGGTTTGCTGAAGTGGCCAGCCATGATTGGTTCTTCACTAACCTTTATGAAACAGACGGTAACTTTCGTCACTGCTCGTTAATCATTGGTTCAAGTCAATCCTCCGTTTTTTGGGCATCTTACATCATTCATTTGCAACGTGTAAACTAAACTTTAGTTGATTAATAGAAAATAATTAATTTCCTAATATAAGAGCACTGTTTGGTTACAGAGAAAATGAGGGAACAAGAGGAAGAATTTTAATTTTGGGTCTAAAAGAAGAAATAAATTGAAATTTGGGCCTAATAAAAAAAGAGATCTAGACCAAATCAAATGCTAGTTATTGAGCACTTAAAAACCGTTAGCCCGTGAAATATTAATTATATAACAGCATGTTTAGTATAAGAGTAAAAGTAATGTTAAAAATTATATTTTTATTTTATAATTATTCTATAATGCTAATATGACAGTCTCAACCAACACACGGATTAGTTCTTGTTAAAAAGAAAAGAAAAGAAATCAATAGTTGATTAGTATTGCTAGGTTAGCATTGTGAGATAAAAACGTGACATATAACATTTCTCTAGCATAAATAAATAATCTAAATTATAAAGAAAAATGCTTAAAATATTATAACTTTTATTATAATTTTATTACAAATTAACATGACAGTCTCCATAAGGACCACATTGTTAATAATTAACGTAGTAAGTGTTCCAACAATAATGTAACGCAATTACCATGTACCAGTTACCACCGGTGGCAGGAGTAGGAACCCACTTTTTAAAGGGCACTTTGTGTGTAGTATTTTGCAGATGCTGATTGCTGACGCATGCTCTTACGAATAGGAATTCTAGGTGGGCCTTGGGTGGACTTACAGTTGTAGGAGCCCAACAAAATTTCTTTGAATCACAGGCAACCACTCACTCACGTCAGGTGTACCCATCAAAGTCGTATAAAAAACCATGATTTGACGCATTTTAGCATCCAAATCAAGGTTACTTTCCTCCTAAAGAATGCAGCAAATAAATCAAACTCTCTAATAGCTTAACTGTAATTTTAATTACGTTAATATAAATTTTTGGGTAATTTTTTTTTTTTTTTTTTTGGCAAGTTGGTTTTCGGTTGTGAAGGAAGAATTAGCAGTTCGTAGAGTAGGAAATTGAATAAATTACAGTTTTGTGACCGAGTCATATAAGAGGCAACTTGAGGAGGGCTGCTACACGTAGAAGACAAGGTTCACGAAGTCACCCACCTGAGAATAACGGGTCGTTGAGACGTCGGTTGTGAAGCGTGGTCGTATGTTACGATCATAATTCCTTAAGTGTTATACATCGGTTAAGTACAATTTTAACCTTGTATAAGAAAACTCTTTAGCATCTTCTTCTTACAAGTCAATTTTAAAGAAGAAATGTCCACATTACCCATAAATATAGTGTAGGGCTTTCTAAAGAGAATGAACACACCTCCGGCTCCGGAGCTAGATTTTCAATTTCAATGGAAAAACATACTTGCAAAGTAGGTATTTGTCAATCTGAAAAATTGGCCACAAAAATTAAACAGAAGCAACAGGTGTAATAAAGAAAGATCGGCGACTTCATTCCTCATTTTTTATGCCTTTGCTTTTCTTCCTCGCTGATGTTTTATCATGTGCCTAGCACTAGGGAGAAGTTACAAGTGCCATTGAAAGGAATTACAAATTTGTATCTTTTTGCAATGGAAAGAAACCATTGAGGCACAATACAAACGAGGTGGTTCTCAAAGAAAGAAAAATGGATACAAGAATCAAAAGAAATCAATCTCTAGATAATTACCTGAAGGCTTCACATCAACACCAGGCACCTCAGTTGTGGGTGCTTTTGGCACATCTGTTCTTGTAGGGAAGTCCATAACAACCTGTCTTGGCACCTCTGGTGGACTTGTACAGCGAATAAGAGCCCAATTCACACTTTGAAAGAAGGGATGCTGTTTAACTTCTGTAGCACCACGCCTATAAGCAAGACGATGCTGTGGCTCTTTCACAAGCAGACCCCTGATCAAGTCCCTGGCAGCAAAGCTCACGGAAGGTGACTCTGGAAATCTCAAGGGTTGGCCAACCACGTTAAATAGAGTAGCTCGGTTCCCTGCTCCCTTGAATGGTGTTTTACCAAACAAAAGCTCATAAAGAAATATCCCAAATGTCCACCAATCTACAGCACTACCATGGCCTTCACCTTTAATGATTTCAGGAGCCAAGTACTCATGCGTACCAACAAAAGACATTGATCGAGCATTTGTGGGTTCGGCCATGAGCTCAGGGAGAGGGGACACTTGATGGCATGTTTCATTCTTTGGCTTGTTCTTTTTTTCCTTCTTGGTCTTGCTTGAAAAGAAGCGGGGTGCAAAACATGCAGGTTGGATGCAATCTGGCTGGATTACACAAGTTGGCTCTATACAGGAAGGTTGAACGCAGTATCCCGAGTTTTTTGTCTCCAAGCTTGAGTTTGAGGATCTCACCAGAGTTGGGCAGACAGCACATCTTAGAGAGAGGTCAAAATCTGAAAGCATTATGTGTCCATCTTCCCTCACCAACACGTTTTCGGGTTTAAGGTCTCTGTAAATGATCCCAAGCATGTGCAAGTACTCCAGAGCAAGAAGAACTTCAGCCACATAAAACCTGCAGGGTGGCGTTAGAGATTAATGGGCTGAAACTACAATCAGGGTTACCTAATCATTTTGTTTAACTGTAAGTTCTATTATATTGCATACAACATTGCCCCTTTATCTTAGTTCATATGTCATATTTTGTGATTTCTATAAGACTCTGCATAAAGGAGACCTCATACCTACCAAAATATCAAACTGGGACAAACGAAAATCCTACCACAAATACTTTTCGACTCTTCCTTTTTTCTCCACCACCCACCCTGCCCCGGGGGGCGTGGTATTAGTTGAGTGCAATGTCAATGATGCACAAACTTAGCTTATATTTGCTGGATGATTCTGAACTTTTATAGCAGAACGACAATTGAGGACTTTAATATATGTTGACTTGTGAAACATACTAATAATAATATAACAATTCTTTTTTTTATAAGTAATCAAAATTTATTAAAAACCAAAGGGTGCACCCAAGTACACCGGAAGTATACAAGAGAAACACCTAATCAAAAAAATAAAAAAGATCTAAAGAGTCCTGAAAATTAGATATATGAAAACAATCATAAGCAGCCATCCATTGGCAGGCAGTTCTCCGCCACCATCCTCTCACGATCTTCAAAGCTTCAATCATGTCTTTCTCTCCAAATACACCACATCATGCATTGCCGAATCATCTTCCAAACAGCTTCGCTTTGAGGACTGATAAACTGCCCTCTCCAACAAGCAAGAGATCTCTCACTCAATGAGACATGACTTAAGCTAAACTGAACAAGCCAAAGATAAAATTCCATAAGGCACTAGTTGTTTTGCAATGAAGTAAAAGGTAGTCCACAGTTTCCTCACTTTTCATTTCTTTTTTTGATAAGTAAGTTTCCTCACTTTTCTTACACAAGCAACACCAATTTACCACAATAATATTCCACTTCCTCAAGTTATCCAAAGTAAGGATCTTACCCAAAGCGGTCGACCAAGCAAAGAAAGCCACTCTCAAATGGCCCTATTTCGGCAAATACACCTTCAAGGGAAATGGTTGTTGTCATGGGGGATTAAAACATTATAGAGCAATCTTACATCAAACAACCCTTTCTTGGAGGGGTTCCAACAAAGCTTGTCTACACGGTCATATTTCAATCTGATGGAATACAACTGATCGAAGAACAAAGTAAAAAATTCCAACTCCTAATCATGTGCCGCTCTTACTAAATTAACGTTTCACTGATAAAAGCCATTAAGGAACTGAAGATGATCTACCACGAAAGCATACCTTAAGCAAGCAATGCTAAACAACTCCGGAAACGCTTTCTTAAGGGGATGCTCCCCACACCATATATCATGCTAAAAACTGATCTTGAGCCTTCACTCACCTCAAATATAGTAAAGTTAGAAAACTCCTCCCAACCTCTCCTAATGAACTTCCAGAGACCCACCCCATAACACCCCACCCATTTACTCTATTAGAGCACCACCTGCCCCACTGACTCCCATGTTTGAAGTCCACTATCAATCTCCATAAAACCTACCTATAAGAGCTTAGTTGAGCATGAGCAAATTTCAAAACCCCAAACCCCCCCCTCAAAAATCGGAGAACACAACTTAGACTAGCTTACCATATGAAATTTAATCCCATCACCCATACCTCCCCACAAGAAATCCTGTTGTGACTTCTCAATTTGGTTTGCAACGTTAGCCTGGAGGGAAAATAGAGACATGAAGTAGGTAGGCAAGTTAGAAGGGTAGAAGGTACTTCAAATTTGAGAATGTGTGGCTTAAATATGAGATTTTTGTCGATAGGGTGAAACAGTGGTGGAATTCTTAAATGTGTGGCTTTGAAAAATGATTTACGAAGCTGGAATGAGGAGTTGTTTGGCAATATAGAGAGGTAGAAAAAGCTTATTTTGGAAGAGTTATGAGGTCTTGATCTTGTTGAAGAAAAGTGCCTTACGTGACGAGGAGAGAGCAAGGAAGACAAAAGTTATACGTGATTTGGCGAGGTTCGCTCTCATGGAGGAAAAGAGTTGGAGGCAGAAATCTAGGGCATTGTGGCTAAGGGAGGGGGACAAGTGCACGAAGTTTTTTCACTGAATGACCAACTCTTATAGAAGATATAACATCTCTTTTAGGGAACAAAAGTCAAAAACATCATCCAAAAGTCCTTTGCCTTCCCTCGAGCAGACTCCATCAACAAAAGAAGGGGGATTTACTGACCCCCAAATGCAAATGCAAACCCAGATGCCACCTGCCTAGTCACAATCTATCCCATTGGTGCAAACACAACATAATTTCCAACTATACCCCTCAAGGGTGAGGACGATGCCAGAAGCTTCCTCAGTCCCTCAAGCATCTCCACATACGACCTGGTCCCCACCTCCTCCACCGGAGACTTCAACAACGGCACCGACTCACTACCGCCCAAACCCAACAACGAACACTTGTCGTTACATCTCCTAGCTGACCCACCAGCATGCGACAATTGTTTCTTTTTAAAAAAAGAGCCATCTGCAACTCAGAGGCGAAGGACATCCATCCTATACCACCCCTACCTTTAGACACAATGATAAAGCCCTTCCGTCTACCTCCACCGTACCGCCACAACCAAGAACCGCCCATGCTTATTCGATCAACGCTAGGTGAGGAGAACTGGAATTCCAACTCCGGAGCGTCTCTAGAACACCTTCGCCCACTCCTCTAGGACCAAATCATCTATGCTGGCTAACAACCAAGAAATATTGGCTTTGCCCAAGTTGATTGATCGAACGATACCCTTGCTCCTTTCAATAATCCGTAAAATTGAAAACCCACCCTCCACCACCAACTCAAACAATTTGGACTCAATACAACACTGCCTCGACAGCCCCATAACAAAATAGACAAACCCACCCTTTCCTTACATCTATGATCTCAACTTATTTCTAGAAGAATTTTGGGGTTTAGATTTTGAAAACCCTAAAATAAAAAGAAAAAGTATATATAGTATAAAACTTCAGTTGGGTCAGTATAGGTCAAATTTTACATCCAAAAGCAAAACCTGACCCAACTTATACTTTGCCACATGTATAGACAAGCCAACCTTCATATGATGACATTGCGAAAGGAAGGCAGGAGTTGAGTTAATGCAAAAAGATTGGCACCCAAGAATTAAAATAACTTAGGGCAAAATCATAAAATGAGCACTACTTATGAATGCCAAAATCAGCATGATGAAGAAAAGGGAAGGGGAATTGAGTTTGAAAGAGATCATAAAAAAGGTTGAAGTAGTTGAAAAAAAAAAGGTGTAATACCAACTTCATGCAGGTGGGAACCAGGGGAGAAGATAGAAAGCCGGATTGGACTGAGATTATTTTTGGGGAGGGGCACCACTAGTAAAGTCACCAAAATAACCTATAAACTTTTAATAAAATTACAAGAAAATCTACGAAAAAAAAGTTGTTTTTCTCAAAGATTTTGCATGACCCACTAGACACAAATGATTAGTATTATTTTTTTGATAAGTACAAATGATTAGTATTATCAAGTTAGTGTTTGCAGCTCTAAAGCCAAAAGTATCACATCTCTCCAAGGTTTCTATAGTCAAAGATGATGCCTCTTAACATAGCCAGCCAAACTATGAGAACGAGTCTTTTTACACCACTGAAGTCTGGTGCAAAGTCCACTGAGATATTTCGGTATTATTTAAAATAAAAACAACATGAAAAGAGAGTCTACTGAGACATTAGGTTCGAGAAAGGCAGTGTTAACTGGAATTGGACTCATTAATTTTCCTGCATAATGTTAAGAGAACCAACAAATTTTTTTTCTCACTACTAGTATTAGTATAAATATAATTGTTGTAATGGTAAGGCATTAGACTGTTGACAGTTTGTATAAATTCAAATGCATTGTGTTAGTCATTAGAGCAACAGGGAAAGGAAAAGGAGGAGAAAATAATTCCTAACCTGGCAGAATGCTCTGGAAAATACTTCCCAGGTTGTCTTTGCCTTAGTGCATGCAGGTCTCCACCAGGACAGAACTCCATTACCAAGCAAGAGAACTTCTCTGTCTCAAAATGTGAATACAATGTTGGTAGGAATGGATGATCCAAAGATTGCAGTATTTCTCTTTCCGTCTGAGCTCTCAGAAGTTTCTTGCGACTTGCCAGAGCTGCTTTATCCATCACCTTCATGGCAAAATAAGTTTTAGTGCCAGTCAACTCTGATAGATAAACACTGCCTATGTCTCCACATCCCAGTCTCCTCAACAATCTAAAATGTTTCATTTCCAACATCCCATCACGAGATCGAACGACTTGAATGGCTTCCCATCTTACATCATTTGCCTTGTGGGGCTTGTACATAGCACTGCTTAAACTACTGGAGCTGCTCTCATCGCTAATGTCACTGCCAGTGCTGCCTCTATAGATGCTGGTCTTCCTGCTCTCGACGAAATCGCAAGAATTAGTAACTTCGCCACTTTCACCAGACTTCTCAATGCTGCTTGTACATTCACTAACTTCCGTATTTGTGAAACTCTGTTTGGCTTCCGAATACAGGGTGGCTGCATAGAGACTGTTCTGAGGACTTGGATATAAGGTTACTGCTGACTGAGATGTTAAGTGGCTGCTTACTTGTGCGGCACCTCCATTAATGGGATTCTTGATAGAAGATTTCATTTTCACAGCAGAAACCTTCTCCTCATGAGAAGTTTCAACTGCTTTACAATGAACATCATTGGGGCCAGCATATTCGAATTTCCCCTTATCTGAGTTGTAAAAGCGATTCACCGTACTGGGAGATTCTTCTTGGGCTGCCTTGTAGGAAGGCTTTTGATTAATCACATAGCCATTTGGAAGGCTGGTCGTCTTCATGCCATTATTATGAGCAGTATCATAGGAATTGGAAGAAGCCACTTCATTTCTAGTTTGTTTTGGAGATGCAGGACGAGAGGAGCGAGGAGTCCCAGATCTTGGAGGGTTGTTGCCTATTGCCAAATTCTGAGTCTTTGATAAAGAATTAACTCCATCAGTACGTGACTCCATTCAGCAATTTCACACAGGCACTGTCACACGAGAATCCAGACTAAGCACAGTGATTTTGTGAGATGTAGCCGTTGAAATGATAACTGATAAACCCCCCCTCATGCAGATATTATGTCAAAGCCATTAATTACGAAATCTTCTGACTTAAATGGCTTTCTAAATTTTGAAACAAGGAAAAGCTGTTTTTATGACCATGTGGTTGAAACAAAGGCATGAATTTGAATAACCCTGTATGCAAATTCAAATAAATACAAACTTGACAGGATTTCCGGAGACCCATTACACAAAAATTCCATACCATTAATGAAAATCCCCAAGATTGCGGAGAAAACAAGAAACCTATAGCTGACCTGAGAAAAAAACAAGATAACCCATACCTGACTCGAGAATCAAGATATTGAACGTAATTAATACACAAATTATGTCAAAAGCATAAAAAAGTCAATAGTATCACATGAAGACCCAAGAAAAATTACATTGCTTTAACACTCCAACGCCGCCATCAAGAAGCTTCCCAATAACCTAAATATGCCCCTTTTGGTTGCTGGGAAAATGAAGTAAAAGAAAAGAAACTAGAATTTTGACAAAACAATCAAGCTCCAAGTTTGATTGTTTGGCAACGAAGAAAACCAACACCTCCATTCATTTGGAGCAAAATACAAATAACTAGACTTTCCCTTCTTTTTCTTTCCCTATAATCTCTCCGCAACTAAACAAGCATCAAAGCAAGAAAACCCACAATCAAAGAACCAAAAAAGAAAGTCATAAAGGGTATACCTGATCAGAGAAGAGAGGGTACAATGCAGAGCAAGCAATCCTTCATGACAGTTGGAACACTCAGAGAGAACCCAAAACCTTTACAAAGAAAGTGAAACAACCTTTGGTGGGTAGTGGGGGGGGGTGTCTTTCTGTTCCTCTGAAGTGGTGCTTCAGATCCGATCGAAACGAGGGAGAGAGAGAGAGAGATAGAGAGGGAGCAATAGTAATCCTAATCACAACAACAAGAACAATAATTTTCTTGGAAAAGTTTATTTCCGTTATTTTTCGTCGCGTTGTTATATGGGCTTTTGCGGGAGACAGGATAATAAGAGTAATCCAAAGCCAACTTCACAAGCAAAGCAAAGCAAAGTGAAGGCAATAGATATTAGAAAAGGCCTCTTCCATCTTTGGATATTCATATTCCCCCTCCAACAAAACCCTCTTCCACTATTTTATTCTTCTTTGTTTTCATCAAAATTGTGTCTGTAAACTGTAAAGGGGTGCTCACCTCACTTCTGATTCATGGGGCGCGCCACTCCTCCTTTTTATTTTATTTATTTATATATATATATATATATAATATTTTTATCTCATCTTATTTTTAATTTTTGTTTTTAAAAAAAAATTGATTCAATGATGGATTAAGACAACTACGTCCATATTATTAAATAAAAATATAATTTCTAACATTACTCTTATTCATCACGCTCATGGGAGAACATAAACAAAAGAGTAATGCTATAAACTATATTTTTATCTTATAATGTTGAGTCATAGCTAACCTTTGGATGAGTCATTAAAAAAAAAAAAAAATCGATGGTTGGTTGTGACTTTCACGTCAGCATTGTGGGATAAAAATAGAGTAATGTCAGAAACTACATTTTTAATCCACAATGCAGACACCTTAGTTCAAACAGACACTTTTAAAAATGTAAATTCTAGCATTACCATTAATCTAAATATAATACGCATAAAAGAGATGGGTTTTTTTTTTTTACCCATCTATTTTATTGCTTATCTTAAATGAGATTTTATTTAGGATAAAATTTTCCTTCAAATTGGGTTGGACGAATCATATATATTTTGTTAATCATATTAAAAATGTACGTGAGAATTATATATTCTAAAAACATCTCTCAATCTGAAAAGATTCTTCCAATCCAATTTTTTTTTTTTTTTTAAAAAAATCTCTTTATTTATGGCAAGTGTTTATGCTAAGTGAATCGATAAGCATCTCATAGACAATATTACGTGGTATAATTACACTATACGTAATTCTATTGTTGTATATGAAATAGACACAGCTGCATATCAATTGCACAATAATATTGATATGTCCAGCATTTTCTTTTTTCTTTTTCTTTTTTTGTTTGATCATGGGAGTTCAATGGGCCAATTAAATCAAAATGGAAATTTGAGAATTTTTTTTTTTTTTAAAAAAAATCAAATAATAATAGCGTGGCTGTGTTAACAATGGTAATTCTCTTTTTTGTTAAACGCTTTCTTCTTCAAGTGAAGACAAGACTCGAAAAAAAAAAAAAAAAAAAAAAAAGTAAGAAATCAACCCCAACATGAAAGAAGAGAGCCAAAAAGGGGAAGTTAAAAGATTAACACAAATTTTTGTCTTCTACGATGCTTTCTCCTTATTTGATAAGGGTGTCAAGTTTTGCTCTTTCGGTCGTTGCCACATTAGTCAAATCCAATGTTTTTGGACAACACTAGAAAGACGCCTCTTTCTCAATTGAGCCACAAGGCGGCTTTCTTGTTAATTTATTTTCTTTTTCATTTTTTTATTATTATTATTTTTTTTTTAAAAAAAAAACAACGTAAAACATTCCTAATTATTTTAACATTTATGTCACACTAAAATACTCTTTTAAATAAAAACATAAAAAAAGCACTCAAACTTATTTGAAAACATTTAATGCACTGAAAATTTACTTAAAGAATTAATACATAACAGCATTGAATTAATTGAGAGCGAGTGTGTTCGTTAAAAAAAAAAAAAAAAAAAATTGTAAAATGTCTCTCATTTAAAAGTGTGTTTGAAGAAAATAATGGTTAAAAAGGTTAAAAGAAAATTAGCGTTTTTCAAGCTTCAAACATAAAGGTACATTTTTAAAAGCACGCGATTTTAATAATTCAACCTCAATTTTATCATTTTCTTCTTTAACTAATTAAGCTTTGAAATCACTTATTTATTTATTTTTTTTTTTTAAAAAAAAACATTCTCCCATGCACTTTTTTCATCGGCTAGTGGGACGAAATTCATATTTCCCGTAGTTTATCACTTTATTGTAAAACTTCGATGGTAATTAATAGTAATCACATGGGGGTTAAGCCACCGCACCCAATACCATTAACTTCGTTCGCGGGAAAGAAGGAGGTGTCACATGCGCGCACGTGAACCTGACCACGAGCACGTGGACGGCTGTCATGCTCGGCGCATGATTCTATCCTACGCCTAGAGTGAGCTAAACCCCCATCTATCAAAAATGGTGGACGTGTCTGTGGGGTCCATTCCATTGCTATAATGATTCGAGGTGCCCATATCAATGTTTAAAAACTTTTTTATTACGAGGAGGCGCCCAGACACGTGGGGCCGGAGTGCCACTCTGGCGGGTCCTACACCGCTTGCACTTGGGTTCGAGTGGGACCCAAGTGGGGACCATTTTATGTAGCGCAGAGGGTAGACACGAAGGGAATACGGTAGTTGAGTAGTCTTCATGATGGTGAGCACATAAAATAATAAAAATATATGGCTTTCCCTTCTATTGAGACTAAGGTAGCGGGGCTCATCATGTGGGCACCACTAACATTTTTCTTCGATTGATAATTTATCATTTTGTTTTTTTTAATAGATACTTTCAAAGAAACAAGCAACAACAAAACAAACTAGAATAAAATGAGATACTTATTGATATTGACATGATTAATTTAATTTGGGTCTGGCATTAATTATTTTTTAAAATAATTTTTTCTTTTACTTTTATGTATTTGGAACTGCCAGAAAATTTTGGTCCAACAAAAAATACTTTCGATTGGTCCAAAAAAACAAAACTAATAGAGCGTACAATACTTTTTATTTTATTTTTAGTATATATATATATATATATAAATTTATAAAACGAGAAATCCTTTTAAAATAGGATCAATTCATATGCCCACTCATGTTGAATAAATCTCAAACCTATACAAAGAGTTTCCTCCACACAAATAGAGTAATACTCGCCTGTGACCGGGCCTTAAAAAGTTATTTGCACTCAATTAATAGAAGTGATGTCTTTCCTCACTGCATGCCCTCATTCTTTCTCAAGTTCAGCCGCCATGGCTGCCTCATTCTCACCAGTACCCATAAACACCATTGCAACCACCACCAACCCCACCGGTCCCATTGCCGCCACAACCACCAATCCTCTTGGCCCACCCCTTGCGGACCTGCGGTCCCATGAAAAAAAAATTCATTAAATTTAAACATAAAGATTAAAGTTTAAAAAAATTGAATAATAAAAAATATCTAGAAAATTTTAACCAAATGATCCAATAAGAGGGGTGATTAAGAGGAGAGGGACATCCAAGTGGGACCGGTCGGCAGAGGGCATGTTTCCAACTGTCCCAGCGCAGGCTTTACAACTTGACTCGCGTGATTATTAGGTGGAGCTCAGACCAGGATGTCCCGAATTGTAGTGACAAGTGTCACCAATCAGCAAAGCATGTTTCATCAAATCTTTTTCAGTGTGCAATGTAAAGCTATCATTTTCTCTAGCTATCCATGATTTTAATCTCGCTAGGCACTCACCTTCATGTTTCCTGTCTTCCTAGGATCAAGTGCAAAGCCCCGAGATCTTGGTAACTTTAGCATGAAGAATACTAGGCTTGATTTGTGACCCAAGGATCCGTGTAGATTTGTGGTTTTAAGCTGTGTGAATTAAAAAATAACAATTTTAAAATATTTAAGAGATTGATAAAATTGAGATTTGATTTTTAAAATTGCAGTTTAATATTTAAAAAATAGTGTTTAAAAATGCACACATTGCCTGCAATTTAAAAACGTATAATTTTCTACGTTTTTCAAACTGTAATTTTTTAAAAACGCTTTCTTAAATAATAACTTTTCAGAGACTGATATGTTTTTGAAAGTGACATCAATCGAAGAACAAAGAGTGACTGACTCAACGTATATAAAATTGTGAGTGCACAATTTTTATTATAAGTTTCTTATAATATGACATAATAATACACATGACATTTATCATGTAAGTTATTAAAATGTGAGCCGTCACGTGATAGTTTATATGACACTTATCATGTTTTACAAATTGAAATGACAATCTACATGATACTTACCGGTTACCACGTCAGCCACACGACGGCGATATACATAACACTCATTTCTATAAAATGTGAATTTGTTCGTCATTTAGAATTGCAAGAATTATAGCTCATTGCATTTCAAGTATAAAAGGGGTTCGAGTCTTATCAAGTCAGAAGTTTGAATTCCTAGAAAGATAGATATGGTGTCACTTTAGCCCAAAAGTTAGGCGAGAAAAAGGATAGGTTGAGGTGGTGGGTGGTGATCTAATAACTAAATGATAAAGTTTTCTTTAAATTGGATTGTAGAAATTTCATTTACTTTATCTATTAAATTGCATTTTGGACAAATATTAGTTTAATAAACTGGGTTAAAAAACTCCTCCAAACCAATTTGAAAATAACGTTGTCCGTAACTAAACAAACTAAAAGAAAGTACAAGTCAAATATACAAAATGAAAAACCATAGAGGTTCAATAAATTACAGATGTACAGGAAAGTAGTGACATTTTCATCCATATCAATGTGTGGAAAAGGTATAGTAATTTTGCACATAATTAAAGGGATCCTGATCCCAATCCCGTATAATAAAACCGTCTTAAAAGAAATAATAATTTTGCACATAAAACTGATACAACTAAAGGAATCCCACTGCAATAGGACAACTATATTGTAAGGGATCTAACTAAAGCATTACGATACAGTTAAACAATGCGGTCCCTATACAGTTTAGTGACTCGAGGCCTACTAAAAATAAATGGAACACATTCAGAAAGTAGACATTAAGATTGTTCTAGTAAACTTTCTAAATATAAATTCAAGATGTATCTCCCTGTGGACAAAACGTCAAGCCTCTTCTCGCTTGGTTCATACTTACCCTTGCGAAGCTGGTACCGATGAGTTACAGCTGAAATAGTGTAGGTTTGGTCTTCTATTGTTACACTCTCTCCACACTGCAAGTTCTGCAACAAACAAGATGCAATGGAAATGGACAGTTAAACACAGATACCCTGGTTGCAAAATTTTGTCTAGCTGTATCTAAATTCACAAGTTATGCTGGGCCTACAGATCCAGGAATGAATCAACAAGATCTACATTGACAACATGACAGACAGAACATCAAACTTTTTGTTTTGGGTGTAAATAGAATTTGTGGGAAAGGTCTATTCTAGTGTTCTGCCCTCTGGATTTGTGTAGAATGGCACTTGAACTTTTTTAGATTATAAATTAAATGATTAAATTAACCATTTTTCTGTTAGTTTAAGCTTTTGAGATAAGTGATGATTTAACATGGTATCAGTTTATCAGAGCCAAATGTCATGAATTCGAACATTTTTTCTGTCATTCACCTTTCATTTTAATTAAATATTTCACGTATTGGGCATCATTAATTCAGAGGGAGTTTGAACCCACACGTGAGGGAGAGTGTTGATTAAATATTTCCCATTAATTTAAACTTTTAGAATAAATTGTGATTTAACAAACCTCACAATTGATTAAGAAAATTTGATGCTATATGGGACCATCTCTCTTCCCTATAGCATGTTCTGGCATTGAAGCATTAAGGTTGAAAGAAATCTTAATGACCCCAATGCGCATATCCCTCAAACTATTTCACAATACGCAAACAATGATGTCCAAGAATTTTCTCTATCCTAATCCAAATATTTCTCTATCTCTGCCTCTGGGATGGCCCCAGTCCCCAGCCAGGCAGCCATGGAAGTGCACATGGCATAAAAGGAATATTTGCTTGACCATGCTTGAGCAACAATGCTTCTTTATCACTTAGTTGCATGCAATATTTTTTGTCCTGAACCACGTTTCTTGCAATAATTCCAAACCCCATTTCTTTGTTTCATTTATATGTAATTTAACTCTGATTCCAATAATGCTTGGCCTATTTTGGAATGTAATAGTTTACTAACTTTTATTTTGGCCATGAAATTATTCTTTTTGTATAAGGATGCTATCATGCTCTAAATGCCTATTAGATGTCAATCTATATATTTTACCAATTGCTTGTTCTTTACTCCTGATCTGGCTTCTAAAGTTAATTGATGCCTCACATTCTTCATTAACCTAATTCGTGCCTGGTCATGAATTTTGCTGAATTTATAAGATACTGCCTACTTATAAGACATCCAACAAGGCCTAACACATTGGTCAAAAAAAAAACAAGGCCTTACATATCAGATACAGGTTGTTATTTCGCTACATACAAAATAATGAAGGTAAGTTTTACTGTCACTAAGGTTAATGCTATATATCTATTAAATCAGCCAAGCCAACATTTTTCATGCTTCCTTATTGTCCTCTATTACATTACTACTACGACCATTGTAGCGATCAAAGAAAAACGTTAATCACATCTACGCTATCACTTCAAAATGGCTATTCAAGTTAAATTGTGAGCTCCTTAGAATCGTTTATAAAGGAACCAATGTAGAACTAACATTCATAAATGCCTTTATAATCCACCCATTCTATGTGGGTTATTCATCATCTTAATGTAAGCCTGAGGTATTACAACCATACTACATTTATATGTCTAGAGTGCTGCTAGGGGTACTATAACTTTTATTACAAGTTTTCTTACAAACTGTCTTGACAGTTTATAATGATTAAGCTAAAAATTTGAGTTGTCATTTTACCAACTATGAACTATCAAGCCAGTTTGTAAAAGCATTGTAGTAAATGCTGTATCCAAGCATTTTCGATAATACTATACCATATTTGTTTGATGTATTTCCAAACTAAACACTTCAATTCGCAGAAAATAAACGATAAAAAAAAAGAAAAAAAAAGGATTTATTATATGCCATGTAAAATAATAAAAACCATTTCCAAGCTGTCAGTCTAAAATTAATTGACCATTTCCAGTGCAATTAAAAGTGCCACTTTGATTATGCAGTAGGTAAAGGAATCTAAACGAACAACAAAAAGAAAAAGATAATTATAGACCAAAGTCGAAAAAGAAAAAAGAAAAAAGGTGGAAAACGGTGCGTACGGAGGGGAAGCAACGAATGCCAAGGCTCTTGGGCGGAGGCGTAATTTCGATGACTTTGTAGGGGTGGTAGTTGTCTCGGTTTCTCTCTTTCTTTCTGCAGAAAACTTGGAGGGCCGGTCTCTAATTTCAAAACACACAGAATAAAAATTGAGTACCGGTAAATTCAAGAAAAATATATAAGAGAGAAAAAAAAGAAGAAAAAAGGACGAAAATACCTCAGAATTAATTGCCGAGTTCCACGACACCATTGCCATTCTCTCTCTCTTGGTCGCCCTTTCTGTGTGGCTGATTTGGAGGAGAAGAAACAGGGAAAGCCAAAAAAATAGAAGATCTTTTTTTTTTCTTCTGGACAGGAAAAGGTAAACAACAACAAAATGTTTATTTTTGGAACTTTTTTTCTTAACAGGGTTGGCCCATGGGCTTCAGGCTGGCCGACCCAATTTCAGTTTCAAGCCTAGAATTGACATCCCCGGCCCGATCCTTGGAAATTTTTTCTGTTCACGAACAGACTTTTTTCTTTTTAGTTTGGCTTGCTTCCTTGAAGAAATCACTAAATATCTCCTATGAAAAAATAAACAACAAAGATTGCAAAATTTGACAAGAAATCCGTCACTTTTTCACGGGAGAGAATCTCCACAGTTTATTTTGTGATTTTTATTTTTTTTTTTAATTTAATTTTTTATTTTGCAGGCAAGCCAAATTCCTTTTTTTTTTTTTTTTCTGAGGATATTTGTTTTTTTGGATAATTTTTCACTAATCTGAATTGAAAGAAATCGTTCAAACTCAATCTCTTAAGCTAACACCTGTCCTTAAAGCACGAGATTTTCATATGTATTTTCTTTTTACAAAAAATGCAAAAAGTATCGAATATTTTACCAAGAGATGGGTACCAAAATGATGTGAAACTTATTCATTAGTACTCGTAGCATATCTTTTTATTAATTACTTTGATCATTTCCAATGAATAAACTCTAATAATCTAAGGGCACTATCATTTCAGTTCAGTGACATGAAAATGTGTATATAGCATTACTAATTTCAGCAAAAACTGTGGTTTTAAGTATCATCTTGTTGGTCTAGTTTTAGAATATTAGATCCCAAGCCTGACATGAGACATTCTTCTGTGGTCTATCAAGTGCTTGGTATGCCCTCCATGTCCCTCATATTATACTAAGCAGTTATAATCTTTCTACAGCTTCCATTACAGGCATCATGTAGTCAGGGTTGCAATCTAACAATCATATGCAGAAAAGAAAAATTCTGAATTAAATAAAAGCAGCAAACCCATTAGATCATTACAAGTTACACAACCAGGTAAACAGTCACCTGTGTAAACGCAGAACTGAGATGATACACTAAACTGAAAAGAAATAAATTGTGTGCTTCCTTAAGGGGCAAGAATTGGCCTACTAAAGAAAATGAGTCGACAAGAAGTTCGAAGACTAATTGCCACTTGTGTCTTCAGGTACCCCTTTTAAGGACCAGTGCGAATACAATCATCTGCACAATTTGCAGAGATCAAACCACCAAGTAAAGTCCGATTTTTATATCTTTTACTCCTTGTACATAAGGGTAAACATTCAAATGATAAAAAAAAACGTACGAAGCACCTCCTTGATAAAACAAAGAATCTGAAAACATAGGCCAACAAACTTGAAACTCAATGCTACAAACTGAGACAACTTCGCATTTGCCCGTACACTTATAATCCTAAAAATTCCTCCTTGAACGACCTTCTAACTTCTACCTTGCATAAGGATGATATCGGCCACTTCCGGCACCACCATACCCGCCTCTACTACCATAGAAGGAGCCACTACCCCCTCCATAGCCGCTACCAAGGCTGGCATCATAGCCACTTGCATAACCACCAGCCGCACTGCCACCACTACCATATGCCCCGTAACTCTCACCAGGTCCACCATAACCGCCTCCTATATCATAACCTCTGCTAAAGCCTCCTCCATACCTACCTGAGTATCCTAGGTAGGAGTCTTCCCTGTAGGCCCCCATACCACCACCAACACCATATCCTCCATAACCACCAAATTCACTTCCACCGTAAGCACTGTTCCTGCCACCATAGGGCGCACCAGACCTATAACCACCACCACTGCCACCACCACCGCCACCACTGAAATTACCTTCTCCAAATCCACCATAGCCGTCTCTGAACCCACCACCAAATGAGGGCCTAGAACCATTATAACGCTTGGACGGGGCAGGTGGTGGGTTTGGCTTCTTTGGCTCTGCCTTCTTGATCTCCACCTACAAGAAAGATACATCATACGTGGACCTAAATCAAAATACTTTGTAATTAATTAAGGTTGTGTTTAGTAAGACGAAAAGTGTAACCTTAGTGGAATTTATGAGAACAATTTCTTATTCTACAAGTGGGCACTAAAGTAAGCCACCGCTAGTGCTAATTTCTATGGAAAATGCTTCATTAACAGTATCCATCACATCAAGAAACAAAAAAAGAAGAAGAAAAGCCTACCAAAACAACATTGTTGGTGTCAAATCAAAATCATGCGTATAGAACTCTATGGAACTCCACCCAAAAGTACAAGGCTTTTGCTGAGTACCCAAAAAAATAATTGTGCACCGGTATGGATAAAACATGATACCTTGACAACAAATATATGTTATGAAGTTGACTAACAATTAATTATTCGGGAAAACTTCACTTATAACCCCTGATCTTTCATAAGTTTTGAAAAAATGTACTCATACTTTGAAAATATCAATTTAGGATATCCATTTTTCATTTTTTTTTTTCAATTTCAACTTTCTGTTAGAATTTTCCATTTAATTTTATTAAAATTTCCAAAATACCTGTGTTTATTTTTTTAAAAAAATTTATAAAAATTTTCAAAGATTCAGGCATGAGTATTATTGCAAATTCCATTAAATTATAACCAATACTTCAATCCTAGCAATTATTTTCGTTTTTTCCTGAAAAAAAAGGGGGTATTTTGGAAATTTTGATAGGATTTAACGAAAAATTCTAACAAAATGTTGAAAGTAAAAAAAATTGAAAGATGAATACCCTAAATTGACACTTTTTAAAATTTGGGTACATTTTTTCAAAACTAATGAAAGACCAATGGTTATAAGTGAAGTTTTCCTTAATTATTAATAAATCAAAGTACTTCTTGAGAAACCAACGCGGTTTGGCACACAACTAACAATTTACAATATCTCCGTTTAGATGTTAGTTTCGGTATTGCCTCACAGTGGACATATATATATACAGTTCTCTGAAAATGTTTAGAAGTTCTCTGCAAACTCTATCTGAGGTGTTTATAGGCAAAAAATTGTATTTGAGTAAGAATTAATAATCTACTAACCAATAATTCGGGTATTCCCTAGCTAGTAGTTATACGGAGGATGGTCATAGAAATAGGGAAATCATCTTTAAGAAAAATTTAAAGAAGGAAATTAAAAGCGTCCATTCCAGTGGGCACTAAGCTCACCTGAGCTCCTGCAAGCTCCAGTCTGTTACCCTTGGCCAAGAGATCATCAACTGCTTGCTCTGTGTCAAAGGTAATAAATCCAAAGCCACGTGAACGACTTGTGGAGTGGTCCCGCATGATCTGGTGTTCCCTGACCTCTCCAAATTGTGAAAAGAAGTCCCTGAACTCATCTGCCCATTTGCCAAAAACACATAGCCTCGTTACAATTGAATAACAAACCTTATTGTTGCAAACAGTAACAATAAAACAAAAGAAACATCACCTTCATTCACCGTTGTAGGAATTCCCCCCACAAAAATCTTCTTCGTCTTGAAATCCCTAGAACCCATAGCTCCCTTCGGAATAGTCCGCTTAATTTCCACCTACACAAGGGGTTCCAAAACCACACCAAACACCAATAGACCATGTCAACAACTGAATTACACAAAGAGAAAACTTATAGCCTAGCTTAATATCCGCTATTGAACACAAAACCTTACTTGTTTCCCATTAATAATATGAGTTTCCTCAATGACTTGATCAACCACAGAGGGATCTGCATAAGTCACAAACCCGAATCCACGAGGCTGCCCGGTCTTCCGGTCCTTCATTATAACGGAATCAATAATTTCACCGTATTTACCGAAATGTTTGACGAATTGAGCTGCATAGGAGACAATTCCAATCAAAAGCGCAAAAACGATTAAAACCCATACAAGTCCCACTAAAATTAACAAATACCAAAGAATCAGCACACTGTAAAGAACTAACCATCAGTTGTCTCTCGCGCTAAACCCCCTATAAAGATTTTTCTGCAAAAAATTTACGCCGCAAATCGGGCAAAAATCACAAACAGATCAAACACACAAATCCTCTACAACTTCTAGCAAAATTGAAAAATCATTTCCTTTCTTTTACTTCCATTTCATTATTCCTAAGAATTAAAGGGAAATAAAATAAATGAAGCAGCAGAGACAGTTACTAAGTTTTCCAAGATTTGACTAATTTTTCTTCTCTTGCAATTTCTTAGCAACCAAACAGAGCTAAAAAGAAATTTACGAAAAAAATAAAGAGAGAGAGAGAGAGAGAGAGAGAGAGAGAGAGAGAGAGAGAGAGAGAGGGAGAGTTACCCGGCGCTGGCACCGTCGCCGCTGTGAGGCTGAGACTTGTCGTCCTCTTCTCTGAGGTCGGAGGACTTGACGTCGTCAGCTTCTCCGTCGAAGACAGTTTCGTTGGTTTGCGTGTCCATGGGCTCTGAACTCGACGGGAGTCTATCGGCGTTGAGCGGTGAGTACTGAGAGGAGATGGTGAGGAAGATGAAGAAGAGAGAAAATGTTGAGCCCTAGATGTTGTTTTTAGTACGAAAAGCCCTAAAACCCCTTTTATGGCATTTGGGCGTTGTGATTGGCTGGAAAGGAGTGGTTATAGTGGTCTTGGGGACACCATTGTAGCAGCTCCTCTGTCTCTTTACGATGGGCCGTCTGGCATGAAAAGCCCAGCCCATAAATAAAAGAGTTTGGCATTAAGTTAAGCCCCCGTATTGACGTAAAATGTTTTTTTGAAAATAATTTCGATAATGTTATTAATGAAAAATAAGGAAAAAATACACGTAACTCCCTTAAACTACCACCTTATTGTTAATATCTCCTTCAAACTATCAATTGTGTCAATCTCCTCCCTAAACTACCGAAAAATGTCAATGTCCTTCTAATAATAAAAATACCCATTCATAAAATTATTATTATTTTTTTTAATTTTATAAGAAAAACTTTAAAATAATTTAAAATAACAAAAAGTTATAAAATAAAAAAAACTAAAAAACAGATAAAAAATAATAACAGTTTTTTTTTTTTTTTTTTTTTTTTCGTTTAATTGTTTATATATATAATTTTCAATTATTTTTTCGTTCGTTTGTTTTTTATTTTTTATTTGGTTTTGGCCCTTTCATGTGTTCCGCGGCCAATGAGATTTAAGTTTTTTTCTTTGTATATTTGTGTGTATTGTAGTAGTTTCTAATGCAACATGCTCTTATTTTAGATCCAAACATGGTTTATAAAAGCTATTTTATAACTCACAATGTGTGCCCTTACTTAGATCAAGCAGGGGTTGTCTAGGTACTCTTTTAGTAGCTGTGATCTGTAATGGTCTAAGTCTGTTGGGTGGAAAAAACTCTACTCCTGTGCCTCTAACTTAGTTTATTAAGAAATCATTATAACCCTGAACATTAGACCATTTGGTTTATTTTAATATATTGGAAGGCACCTTTGAACCAAAATAAAAAAAAAAAAAAAAAAAGTCTCAAATACATTGGCCAAATTATGGCAGTTCATTGTTTTTATTTTTACTTTTGGGTGGACTCATTACCTTAGTCGCTAGTGCGGAGTTCAAACAAATAGTGAGGAACTGTCAAAATCCATCTCTTATTAAGGAAATAATCACCAACGATGGTTTTTTTTTTTTTTTTTTTTTTCATAAAAAAAGAAAAAAAGAAAAAAAAGTACAGCATCAGCTTCTAGCATAATCCGAGAATCCAAGTCCATTGCTTTCATGAAAAAGAAAAAAAGAAGCAGATCATTGGATTCCTAACTGGTATAATACAACAAAATTTTGTTAGGCAAAACGCCAGGTTACTACATGAATTTACCTGATCCTCCGAGAGTCGCCCCATCTAATCTGACCCTAGCAGGCCATAAAGCTATAATGTGTTCTGTAGATTAAACCTCCTCCTTCCCTCTTGCCTATAGTATGGAGTTTCATCTATTGTTCTTCTCACATAGTCAACGAAAGGCTTAGGTGTTTGAGGAGACTGTTCGTTCGGAACAACAGCACTTCTACGATCGGGAGTCGCGGGTGCCGGGGTACCTGGAGGAGGAAGTGGAGTGGATGGCTGATATCTATTGGGCCTGTCCAAGTAACATCTGAAGATGGCCACTGTCAACACCAACAGCGCAAAGCAGCCAACTACGCTTGCCCAAAGGGTTTTATTTATTGTAGTTCCTGATGCTGCTTTTTGGATGGGCTCGTAGTCAAGATCTATATACACTCTCTGACCTGTAAAAAAGAATAATAAAGATGAAAATTTGATCCTGTAAGAAATACACTCTCCATCTATATCTCTCAGAGATGCACTCTCTGGATTGCTGAAAGGAGTAGTGAAGTTGTATTAGGATTCAGGACTAAGAAGGCTCACCACTGGCTGGGAGTGTGATGATGATTTTATCCGCGAACCTCACGTCTCTTAGCACTTTGATCTGAAGACATGGAGAAGAGAGATGATCAGTATAGAGTACTAAATAACAGCTTTTAGAGATGAACCCGGTGCCAGGGACGGAGCCAGACATTTTAATGGGAGGGGCCAAATAAATTTTTTTCTTTAGTAGGGGTTAAAGTATGAATATATATTAAGGCAAATTTTAAGTAAATTAAACATAACCCAATTTTGATATTTTTATTATTCCCTTCAAATTTAAAATTAATAAGCAAAATTGAAAAGAGTTTTTTAGAAAAGAAGAAAAAGTAAAGAAAAAGATTCAGAAAATAAAAAATAAATAAAATAAATAAAAAAAAAGATCTCAGTTTCTGTACTAAAATTGAGAAATTTGAACTAGATGAATTGTGAGTTTCTCGGCGTTCTCGCAAAACTTTACTTGAAACTAACATTTTCTTGCTCCTTTTATTAGAACAACCCACTCTAACTAACATAATAGCCCACTAACTGTTATACAAAACACACTATATTCTACACAAAACACATTATGCTAAACACAACACAACAAATGAAATGCATATCTTCTAGACTTTTCTAATGTTATCTAGTTATATTGAAATGAATCTCCATTTTACGTTATCTTTGACCACACATCCTTAGGAAATTGAACTTTGTCATGCGTGCGACTCCTCGAATCCACATCTGTCTTCTTCCAATGCACTGATTTATTAAACCATTTTTATTTACTTTGAACAAAATCTCTACAACTTTATAAAGCTCATTCCATTGTTACCATTCTCAGACATGCATGTCCGTTGCTACCCGTGAAATATTAAAAGAATTTTTTTTTACAATGAAGCGATCGTTCCAAATGAGATGAAACTAGTTGAAAAGATGATAAAATGGAAGGGGCCAAGGAGCCACAAAAATTTCTTACTATGGGCCAATAGGCAAAAAAAACCTTAATTTTTTTATTTTTATTTTTATTTTTTATTTTACCTTAAGTTTTTTTTCCTCAAGAGTTGGGGGGGGCCATGGCCCCCACCGCCCCCCCCTCTCCGTCATTGCCCGGTGCACTAAGTATTATTATTTGCTTAGCTAGAAGTCGGCTGCAAATCAAGAGGGGTGTTAGGATTTTGGAAAATGATATCATCTGCATTTCTGCATATTTTACTACAGATAGTGTTCCTGAGGTTGATATACACATTATTGACCCATTCCCTAATAGCTTCAACTTTGGAATTGATGGTCATTAACATTGTATAAAAGTTTTGTTTGATTCTTGAATCTTGCGTTTTAATCATGAGAGCTACCAATTGTTTCAGTTTTTTTTTTTTTCAAATAACTTTCAGTTTCAGTTTTGGTGTTATTTCTGTCAAGGTTCTACATGCCAAAGGCACACAAGCGAACAAGCCCACAGTTGAAATGCCAGTCAGGAAGGCTCTTGGAAGGTTAGGAAGGACAGGGTTTATTGGGCTGGCCAGCCCATGAATGGGGTGCTTGAGTTGGTGTTTGTGATCTTTTCATATATATTGCTGGCGCGCTTCCTAATAGCCCAAGTTTTTTAAATTGATTATAGCTACCACTGTATCAATTTCAAGTTTAACTCCGTCCTTTTTATTCTCTCACAATAAAAACGGATTTTTGCTCTGCAAGAACTCCATTCCAAATGAAGGATTTTACCTTCAAGTATTACAAAGAACACATGGAACCATTTTTTTTCTACAAGCCATCAAACATTCAAACGCCTTCTATAAAATTCAACTTGACTAGCATTAAATTATCAGTTGTCCCTAAAATTTAAGTTGATAGGAAATGGTAAATTTAATTATTTAATTATTTAATAAATATTATAACACTCGTAACGTGTGGGGCTCAAATTCCTCCTCAACAAATGAGATCTAACACTCAGAATATTTAACTGAAAATATAGAGTAGAATGTAAAGGCAAGGTTCAAATTTAGGACATATGCTCTAACACCAAGTTAAATCATCTTATGTTCCTAAAGTTTAAGCTACTAGGCAATGGTAAATTTAATAATTTAATCAATACTCTCACAACCAGTAAATAATTTTCAAATTAACTTGCATTATAAGTAATCACATTAAATGAAGTCTCACCTCATACTGTGCACGTCCACTGATCCCAGATTCTTCTCTATAGATGGGGCTGATCATCATCAGATCATGCTTGTGCCAGTGGATTTCGACATCTAAAATGAAACAATAACAACCAATGAAGTCAGTGCCGCACTAATTACCATATACCGGTCATTGAAAAACACAAATATTAACGACTTCCATTTTATAGGTTATTGAAATTCATATACATGTATATTAGATTTGTTGAACAAATAATGTGAATGG
Organism: Alnus glutinosa; assembly: GCF_958979055.1. Classification (NCBI taxonomy): domain Eukaryota; kingdom Viridiplantae; phylum Streptophyta; class Magnoliopsida; order Fagales; family Betulaceae; genus Alnus; species Alnus glutinosa. The sequence continues at coordinate 36,853,129 of NC_084887.1, read as the reverse complement.
TGCAAATAGATATGTATGATGCAAACATGTCATTAAGAATAAATAATTATTGAAATACATAAATCATACACAGATTTGCAGTAACAAGAATTGATCTCAACAATAAAGATGGCAAGTAAGGAAAGTCCCCTAAAATCTAACCCAGACTACCCAGTACAAGAGTAAATTAAATTTCTTGAAAAAATAATATGAATGGTGCACAAAAGGGGATACACTCAATAACCCAGCTCATCAGTTGTGATGAGTTTCAAAACTGAAATTTGTAAGTTCAAAATCAACAAACAGTGTTTCATGGAAGAGGGAGAGAATGAAAACCCACCTCCATTAGCAAGTTAGAGCTCACACCATGTTATGAAGACCATGTCTAACACACACACACACACTGCAAAATGTCTACCATTATACCTGTATTCCCCAAGATGGTTATGATTGTCTTGTTAGAGTCTGGTGTCAGATTCAACCGCATCAAATTCTGAAACATTAAGAAATTTGCAATATCATACACTATTAAAATTGAGTTGGTTTAATATTAGGGATAATATTCCAAACCTGTGTGTTTTTTCGTATTTTACGTTTTAGACCTTTAGTTTTTAATTTGGCCAATTTAATACATGAGCTTATGAAGATTTAAATCTAAGACCTCTAGCTATTTCTTCCTCAATTAAATACAAAAAATGACTTAAAAACCCAATTATTATTATTATTTTAAAAAACCAAACAGTGTGGCTTGCGGCCACCTCCTCTATGACCCCCAATTTTATTTTATTTTAATAACTTTTCAATTCTTTAATGGGAAGCAAATAATAGTATTTTCATATCAATCTTTTTATTTATTTGAAAAAAAAAAGAAGAAAAGAAAGAAAGAAGAAGAGGGAAAATGGCTAGAGGCTATATAGTCATGAAGCTATTAGGGGGTAGGGCATCAGTCATCTAAAGTGATTGGATGCTGAATTAAGGTTCCAGTCTCAATTTTTATTCTTCCCAAAGACAATAAGATGTAAGTTATAGCTCGGCTATAGGTGAACCAGGATGCCCCGATAAAAATAAAAAATAAAAATAAAAAGGATGTAAGCTGCTAGAAATGACTATATCATTACCTTGCCCATCTCCAATACCGAAAACCCTCCAATAAAAAGAGCAGATGCAGAGCCAGAGACATAATTAGCTTCTCTCAATGAAGCAATTATGGAAACCGATATATCTGGTCTCATGTCTTTTGACCTGGGTCTAGAGTGTACCAAATGCTCTGGCGAGTAAGGGAAAAAGAGGCAATATGAGCTACCGGTGTCAAGATCCGTCCATGGCTTTGCATACCTTCAAGCCCACAGATAGAAATCAATATTAACTGATGAAAATATTATTCAGTAGATTTGCAGCCAGAAAAGACAAGAATATGAAACATACCCAACAAAAGGAGGGTCCACAATACAGTCATATGGGACTTCCTTCCTGTTTCCAATCGCTCCAAACTTGTCACATGCATTACTTTTGAAGAAAAAGAGAAACAAAGAAAGGCATTAACAAAGTACCGTCATTTATACGCACCCATTTCCAAAAGAATGCTAGCAAAAATGAAAATCAAATCTTTACAACATTATAAAGTACACAACATTATTAATGACAAAGTTGAAAGGTGGTCGAGCCATAAGCATCAAGATAATAATATATTTTCCAAAGCATCTCCAAATTTGCACGTCAATAATCACAAAATAAAAATATAATTTGAGTATTGAACTAACATCATCGATATAAAGTTGTTAAGTTATTTCAAGCAATGAATGAGTCTACTACTAGCATATGCACACACTAATGTCAATTTTCATCAAGAAGCATTGTGGAAATTATTATATTACCACTTGTCCCAAAAGCTTAAACTGATAGAAAATGGTTAATTCAATCATTTAATTTTTATTCGAACACTCATCTCACGCGTGGGCTCAAACTCTTCCTTAATTAGAGAGACTCAACACGTGGAATATTTAACTGAAATTGAGGGTGAACTATGAAGTCAGAATTCGAACTCAGGACCTCTACTCTGATATCAAGATGAAAGATAGAAATGAAGAATTCTTATTATTTCTCAATACCTCAATGATGCATCTAAACTTGTTTATATAAAGAAGCAACACACTCTAATATGAAATTAAAACAAATGAGAACGTGTATGGAAAGGAACTCAAATCATATCAGCTGCATATCTTTAACAGAAATGCAAACTGGAGTTGAGGTGGTATAACCACTTATTTTTTTTTTTTGATAAGTAAAATTTTATAGAAAAGCGTAAGGCGCCCCTATGTACACAGGAAGTATACACAAGAGAGCCAAAGTTGACCCGAAAAAATCCGAACAAAAACCCACGGAAAGCCCCCACGACAAAACCTAGAAACTTGAATAACACCCAAAAGACAACCCACAAAAGAACCCAAGCAACGCACCCAAAAAAACCAAGAAAAACCTAGAAACTGAAGAATCACCAGCGAACAACCCACAAGAACCCCCAAGGCATACAACCCTACGACCTAATGGCCTTGACTTTCCTACACCTCGAAGAAGCTTTAATGTCACCGTAATTGACGGAACTTTGTATATTTCGAAGCTCCCTCTGACTTTCGTGTTTCTTACGCTCTATATTTTGCCTCATATTTCAATGAGCCTCTGTCTCTGTTCCTCAGTCACCCCCGGATACATCTCAGAGATACTCTCCCAAAGCTCTGCCTCCTTTTTCCAAGCCTCCTTCTCCCAATTCTGGTCGCAAACAAAAGGCGGATCCTTCACCTCTGAAGGCTCTGAAACTGCTTATTACTACCCACACAAAATAAGATGCAACTATTAAAGGAAAGGAATTAATTTCTTAGAGGGTGGCTTTCTTTGTTTGGACAGCGACGATAGGGAGATTATTGACCTTGGATAATCTAAGAAAAAAGCAAAGTCATAATAATGGATTGTTGTTGCATGTGTAAGAAGAGTGGAGAATCTATTGATCATTTGTATTGCGAAGTAGCTAGAGACTTGTGGGCTTCGATTTTTCGTCTTTTCGGGATTGAGTGGGTAATGTCCCAATGGGTGGTGGAGTTATTGGCGAGTTGAAGAGGCCAGTTTGGTAGTCATCACAACTTAAGAAGCCTGGAGGATGGCCCCCCTTTGTGTGATGTGGTGCATCTGAAGAGAATGCAACTCTCGAAACTTTGGAAAATGTGTGAGAACAGTGGCAGAGTAAAAAGATTTTATCTTCAAAACCCTTTATGGGTGGATGATTGCTACACATAGGTCTCATTTTTCTAATTTTCTGGAATTTTTGAATTTGTGTTCTTTCTCCTCCCCCTAAGCAGGTGTCTCTCTTGTATACTCCATGTATACTTGAATTGCTTCCTTTGAGCTTTCTTATAAGATTTAATTACTTATAAAAAAATAAAAATAAAAATGAATAAATTTCACAAATTACTTGCAAAATACTATCTTTTACATTAAAGTACATCTGCCACATTTTCAAAATTGTTTTTAGGTCATAGAAAGATGCATATGATGGCACAAAAAATGCATCACTTTTGGCAACAGATATGTATTGGTCCTACATACATGTACACATAATAGATTTCAGATTTCTTTCTTTCTTTTTTTCATTAATGTAATAGCCACTACAAGGGAGTGTGTGTGAGAGATTAACCCACTCTTTTCTCTTTCTTTCTTTCTTCTTTTTTTTTTTAATAATATTTTATTAAAATACGCAAATTCCTCATACCCAAAGTGTATACAAGAGAACTAAAGCTCTAACTACTACTTCAATTTAGAAAACAAATCAGATCTATCAAATTCCCTGAGGGAAAGTTAGGAACATTAACAATAGCCCAATCTAGAAGAGGTCTCAAAAATGAGGATTTAAGAAGAAGCACATTGGTCTCGCTATCCACAAAGAGCTAATGATTTCTTTCTCCCCAAATGCTCCACATTAAAGAGGCGGGAATAACTTTCTAGATAGTTTCTCTAGGATGTTCTCGCCCAAAAAATTTCCAACAATGGTGAAGTAGAAGAATGTTACCAGGCATGGCCCAAGAGACCCCAAAACTGTTAAGAACTAAGTGCCAGATGTCAGCGGCATACGCACAATCAAGGAGAAGATGATTAATAGTTTACTCATCCTTCTTACAAAGGCAACACCGGTTAATAAACTAGAACCCTCGCCTTTTAAGATTGTCCATCGTGAGGATTCTACCCAAAGTTGTTGCCCATAAGAAGAAAGCAATGTGAGGAGGGGTCTTCACCTTCCAAATGCTTTTCCAAGGGAATGAACTATGCTCGCCTGAATGTAACATAGTATAGTTAACTCTTAACTGCAAAACCATGGCAGCTTGCGTCCATACATGCTATCCATTACTCCAAGAAGGGAATTCACAGAGTATAAAAGAGAAAGAAAAGAATCTAGAGATTCACTTTCCCAATCATGAGCATCTCGAATGAAGCTAAGATTCCAAAGGCTGTGGGAATTGGAGCGATCCAGTGATTAAACCCAGACTCTAATCTTATTTAACTTACTCCCATGAGTTGACAAGGCATTAGTTTTTTCATCAAGCATAATGAAGCATTACTTGCTTTGCAAATTTTCAGAAGTCACAACAGGTTTACTGAGGGAGGAAAAATGAAAAAGAAAAGAAATTCATAGTGGGTTCTAATTGGGTGCCTGAAGTACCGAACCCTGATCACAGGAAGAATTATATTTCTTTATGTGTTCAAAACCTAAACATATCATAATATTGGTCTTCCCAAGTACTTTAAATTTTATTTGAACTATGTTAATATAATACATCAACCAGAGTTTCACGAAGTAAACTTGTGCAGCATCAACCCAGGTTCCACAAAGCCATCACTAAAGGTTTTTTATATTTCATCTCCATTGGCATAGGACTGGCTTATTTACAAACCATGACTTGCGGGACATTGTCTACTATTGAAATTGGCATGTTGGATACCTGAGGACATGAAATTTAAGTCCACCAGTATCCCACATGCATTCTGATATTTGTAAAAGCACCTTCATTTACCTATTAAATGAGGAGAATTATAAGGGTACTAAGAATTTCTAAATTTTGTCTAGAAACATAAGAAATTTTTATTTTCCTGATGGTTTTTACCAAGTATTATTCTTCTCCAAGCAAACGGAAAACTCAAAAGACACACACACACACACATATAAGTCAACATTATAGATCTACTAAGACACCTATATAGCCGTGACTATGTATGTGTCTCAATTATTGGTCCAATATCCCATTCCCATATCAAAGCACAGGGGTAGTCATCCACAACTCAGTTTACAAACCTGAACTTCACAGAGAAGTTATATCCTTTTGTGGGGAAAGGAACATTTGTCAGCATCTCTTTTGGAGCATCCACAGAAATAATAACACCCGTCAGCACTGTACCCGTAGTTCGCAGTTCCAAACTTGAACCCTTGAAAATAACTGTTCACAGGTAACAAGTTCCCACAGTGAAAAAGGCTACCATCATTTATTCAGCGGAACTCATAGAAGCATAGAGAGAAGATATCTCACATTAAATTAGTTGGGACCAGCAGCTTCAACAAAGTTAAAAGGTTTTTATTCATTACCTTGGGTTGAACCTTCCCCAACTGCTTCAGCTATTCCAGATAGCGTGTCCACAGATATAATACTTGCATTAGCAGTAAACCACCGGCCAGAAACTTGATCATTTAAACCTACCATATTAAATGCAGTAATATTAAACTAAACAATGCAACATTAACTGCTAGAAAAAAAGAAAGAAAGATTAGAAGGAAAGGTTACTTTGTGCTCAAAGTAAATCCATGGATATTTGGAAACGGATTTCACAAGAGAAAATAAATATATGATTATTTGTCGTCAATACATGAGAAACGCTATGATACAAGAAAATACTAGAATGTCCATTATACTTCATAAAGAAAGCTATGCTAAGAATCTGCATTCATTTCATACAGTATCTGCCACCCTAGGACACAAGTACTCCACCCCTCGAGTAGCACATGCATTTGGCACATATATATTTTCATACAATGAATCTATATCCATAGAACCTAAATATATCCATCCATTCGAGAGAACAATAGATAACATCTCAAATGCATAACAGTATGTGACGAAAAGATGTAGAGAAAAGTCGGGCAGATTTCAAAAGAAATTTGAGTTGAGAACTGTTTATTTATAACTGCTTCCGGTTCCTTATGTGTGCATGTGCTTATACATGGTTTTGTGCAATAGTCCCAGGGGTTTCAAAAGGTTCCCATAGAACATGAACCCAAAAGTCCCAAATTCCAAGCTGCCTGGAGTGGACTGAACAATGTTAAGATAATTAGATAAGGTTCTTGAACATAAACCCAAAGGTCCCATATTCCAAGCATTAATAGTTTAGAGTAAATGACGTTTAAAGTAATAGTATTATCATTTACAGCTATGAAGTGCTTGAAGAAGAATGCTACAGACACTGAAATTGCATATTATTAGCAACTTGACGACAGATCTCACAAGAAGATACAATAACTGTAAATTAGTCGTGAATAATATGAAACAGAAGTATGTTCACCCTGGGTACCTTCTATGCTGAAGTTAAGAAAACCTCCTTTGTGCAGGACTGGGGTTTGAGGGTGTATATGAGCACCAACTGAAATCTGGAGAAATTAACTGATCTTAAACTCCAAATAGGACTAGTGAAAAACAAAAGCGGGAATCAAAGAAGAAAGTAAGAAAGTAAAATGCATATAGGGCTTACTTTTCCATTTTATGATGAGAACCATTATTTGGTTAGTAAATAAGGCTTATTTCTGACATCAGTCTTAGGGAGTTGCTATGAGGATTTACTAGAAACCAATAATTGGTATCCTATGATGATTGACCTAAACAATGTATTAGGTGTGGCTATGCTGCAAACGAGCTGAGCCTCAGGCTCCCATACAAACTCGAGTCAAGCTAATTAACTTGGCCCATGAGGGATCAGCAAAGCTCAGGTCTGGGCTGATCTTAATCTTTTGGTAATGAGCTCGATTTCAGCTCAAGTTATGCTTGGTACATTTAACAGTGATTAACTATATATATGAGTGAGTGGAGGGTCAATGACCAAAAAATATGATTTTTAGGTCATCTTAAGAACTTGATTAATAAAAGAAACTCAAAAATTTCTAGGTATACTCAAAAACATAAAACAATAGCCTGCTAAGTAGAATTACATTTTTATTTTCCAAATCCATCTTAATCAAGCCCATTAAGCTGTGAGGTAAATTATTAAGCCTTAGGCTCAGCTTCTCCAACAAACAAGCATAAAAACAAAACTCAAGCTTGGTTCAGTATTGAATAAGCCAAGCCAAGCCAAGCCAAGCCAAGCCAAGTGCTAGCTGTTCATGAGCAGATGAGTTCATTTACAGCTCTAGGTGTGGCCCATCTAGTTGTAGTCTCAGACCAACTATACATGGGTCATTTATTCAGTAATGGTTGAATAAAAACTGAGATCTCCTTTTATAGTAAAAGTAACAGGCAAAAAATTGTGGAAAGAGAAAATTCGAAATAATAGTCGGCAACATTCCATTTAAGATCTAAAATAACTTTGAATCATAAAGGTAAGCATGCTTGAGTGTTTAAGCATGAAAGAATCAACCCCTTTCCACAGTATTAATACCAAACATATTTTGATGAAAAAAAAAAAAATTCAAGCCCTTTATGAAGTTTTTCTGCAGAGCTTAGCTTTTAAGCATTAGGCAAGAGATGTACGATTTACAGTGGATAGCAATTAATCACTTCTTTAGCACAGACATTCATGGGTTGTTGAAGAAAAGGATAGTACATACCAGCATATAGTCTGACTTCAGCGGTGAACCACTCATTGATACTCGCACAAGAGCTCTACCATGCCGTATTGCCTTCAACAAATATTTGTACCATGAGTTACATTTAAATGATATGGCCAGGAATAAATTCAATTACTAAGATAAGTATTGTCGTTTGTTCATCAATTACTGAAATAAGTATTGTTGTTTGTTCATCCAGATGTGATTTACCAAATGAACAACTTTACATTATTAAAATCAATGAGAAAGAAAACAAAATTGTAAAAGCAATTCCTCTCCAGTAGCTCGCTCCTGGAAGCTTGGACTATTGAAACTTAAAAGTTTATCTAATAGCACATACCTTGAGATGAATATTTCCGTCTTCATAAAGTGTATTGTTTATGGAAACAACATCTTGATAGTTTGTTTCAGCATAAAAGAGAATTGCGTGATATGCTTCATAAAAAGGATTTCCTGGTCGACAGCAAAATCACAAGCAGACTGATTAGGACTTAAATCCAAAAGATATAATTGCCAATTAACATTTAATATCACTGAAACTTTACTACCTAGAGCATCATAGCAGCTTATTGGAAGTTTAAGATCAGCACCAACTGCAAGATTGATCACATGAAAAGGGAACTCCCTTTTTGTTATCCTTATTTGAGCCACCTGGTCAAAATGCAGAGACATTGGGCTATTGAGCTCTGAAATTATAAACAAAGTTGTCAAGGTAGTAGACTCAAGTGCCAATGAGAGTAAGATGAGGGAAAGGTACAAGACACAACCCAAGACATCATACATAATTGCCAAAAGCTAAAAAGTCACTACATTTTCAACAAATAGTATGCACTCTACATGCATGTACCACCTTAAGAAATGATAGCAGATAGCATTAGCTGACACATGTCAATTGCTTTCCTTATGATGTCATAGAAAAGAAATGGTTAGTTACTGCAAATGTTAAAACTGGGCAGGGCCTATCTGTTTGGGTTAAAATTAGTTTTATTTTTTAATTTTTTTAATTTTTATAAGTAAATTTAGTATTATTGAAAGCATAAGGCGCTCCTAAGTACACTGGAAGTATACAAAATGAAACACCAAACTAGGAATAGAAAAATGAACAAGGAAATCAACAAAGATTTCCAAACTTCAATTTGAATGCACATATTTGACATATTGAATGACACATACACTTCAATTTGATCCAAACTATCAAGGAATTGGAGAACTTCCGTACATATAACACTGCAATGCAAATGGAGCCTTGTTCTCACATTCTGTGCTAGAATTTTTTTTTATTTTTATTTTTTTATAATTAAATGATTAAATTTAATCTTTCTTATCAGTTTTAAGTTTTTGAGATAAGTGGTGATTTAACATAATATCAGAGTAAAGGTCCTGAGTTTGAGCCTTGTCTCTATCATTCACCTCTCATTTGTATTAAATATTCCACATGAGGCTTTGTAGAGCTTGGTGTTAGAGACTAAATATGACAGCTTAAGGGGAGAATGGTGTTCCAAGGAGGTAATAGGGCCATTTGGAGTGCGCATCTGGAAATATATGAGGGGGTGGGAAACTTTCTCAAATTTATTAGATTTTTGAGGTGGGTGATGAGTCTAAGGTCAGTTTTTGGCATGACGTGTAGTGTGAGGAACAATCATTGAAGATATCTTATTCGGATATGTTTAGTATTGCACGTTGTAAGGACGTGTGGGTAGCGGATCCCACGCAGCTCCAAAATGGAAGTATTAATTGGAATATAATTTTTACTAGACCTTTATAGGATTGGGAGGTGGAGTCGGTTCCTCTTTCTTTGAGTAAGGCAAGGAGATGTGGATAGAATTTGTTGGATCCCTTCTAAGAGGCACAAGTTTGAAATGAAGTCGTTTTATAGTGTTAACCATATATATGGGTTCCTTGTTTCCTTGGAAGTGTATTTGGAGAGTTGAGGCACCTTCGAGAGTGATATTCTTTGTGTGGACGGAGGCATTAGGAAAAATATTGACGTTGGATAATCTGAAGAAGCGGAACATCATTGTGGGATTGGTGTTATATGTGCAAGAAGAGTGGGGAGTCTATCGATCACCTTCTTCATTGTGAAGTAGCAAGAGATTTATGGAGCTCACTATTTAATTTGTTTGGTTAATTGGGTTAAGCCTAAAAGGGTGAGAGAGTTGTTGATGAGTTGAGGAGATCAAGTGGGGCCTCGTGACATTTTAGAAATGTGGAGGTTGGCTCCTTTATGTTAAATGTTGTGTATTTGAAGAGAGCATAATGCACGAAGCTTTGAAGATAGAATAACTTCGGTGGTAGAGTTGAAAAAGATTATATTCAACTCCCTTTACACATGGATAGCAACTCATAATAGTTTTTTTTTCTTCTTCTAGTTTTTCTCTTATATACTTCCCATTTACCAGAATTGTGCCCTTATACGCTTATCAATGAGATCCAATATATATATATATATATATATATATATATATATATATATATATATATATATATATATATAAGGAAAGGGAGGGGAAGGAAGAGTTTAAGTCCACACGTAAGGGAAAATGTTATAATATCAATTAAATGACTAAATTTACCCTTTCTTATCAGGTCAAGATTTTGGGATAAATGGTGATTTAACACTATGATGTGGAGGTTAGACAAATCAAACACTTGAGACACAAACATGGACCCCACACTCATACCAGAATCATGGAACATTTTTCTTTTTTCCCTCTTATGCAAGAGGAGCCCATGCAAATTAGGTATCAACAACACAGATATGGAGAAACATATTTGAAGTAATATAGCCTACATCCAGCACCAATAATCAGCCCTACATAAATCAAATATTCATACCTCAGCAACCCGGACACAAGATGCAATCTCAATTCTTCCTGTTGTGCGATCTTTTGCCTGAATGCATGCAAGATTGTTGCTGTCTGTTGTCTTTATCCTAGCCCCATGAATGGAAATTGAATCTTTCTGCAGAGGCTCCTTTTCACCACAATATCTTAATAGAGAATATACAATAGTTCCCTTCAGACTCTGACTATCCCATTGGCCATATGATTCTGAAGATGAAGGCAATAGATTTGTTGTAGTATAATGGGGAGGAAGAACCCAGGTTATCGGAACTCCAAGAGCAAGAGGGAGATCAGGCACCACCAATAATGATACAGATGCACTATAGAACCTTGACCCTGAATTAGAACCAGGAGATATAAAATCACATGAGAATGTGACATTGACGTTTGTCCTGCCTGCAGATCTGGAATAGAGTAATAATGGCATATTAGAAAAACTTTAGGTAATTAAGATTTGTCTTAGAATAGACAGAAAGCAGATGTAGCCACACCACAAGAGGTTAAGATGAGAAGATATTAGAAGCACAAACAATCATTAGCACATTACGGTTATAAAACCAGAAATTACAAAATCTTCGTAAGTAATATTTACTGGAGACTGCCAACTGAAAATAAGGTTACAAGCAAGTGCCTAAATCTAGTCATGAAAAGAAAAGCTGAGGAACCTCTTTTGGCTTCAAAACTTCTGCCAAAACAGCACAGCTCCATAAATCTCTCAGCCCTCTGTTGTTAACACAGCAAAATTACGGCCCCAAATTTTCCTAGATCTAGCAATTCTTTTCACAAGTCCTAGATTGCAACAAGAAGAATGAAAAAACAAACAACAAGACTGCAATTAGGCTCAAATGTATCTGGTAGTTAGAATAGGTACTGACATTCCTTCTGGTGGGTACTGATCACCATCAGCCAGCTGCATACATCACTACCACACTACACTGCTGGTGTCAGTAACCAGCTGGAAACTGAATCTTCCATAATCCAAAGACATACCAAGTAGTTCGACTAAAATGTTTTTCCAAAGAAAAATGATTAAACAGACATATATGGAGAAGAAAGTAATTGCCTGAAAGCACTCTGTTCTCTCCTTCCATCTGTTAATGTTTCTTAAAGGAGAAAAAAGCAATACACGTATCTCAACAATAATAACAAAGATCCAGAGAAACATTACTCCAACACAAACGCCTACCAGTCCTTGAGGATTGCAGTTGAAGACTTCGATATGATGCCTAGAATGAAACCACAGTACAAAAAATTCCCCTTATTTAAACTCTCTGCACTCCCAAAAGAATTTCCTTTGACAATCAATTTACCATCCACCCTCAAGATAAGCTTCATGAAACAAGGAGCCTAAGAGAATCCCATGAAATGGAACTATAAGCCAGGCGTAAAAAAGAATTCCTAAAATAACAAAAATGATGCTTCTTAGTGAAGGAAAAGTGGTTAATACACAAATTGTACAGATGGCATAAGTTTTGGGTCAGTTATTGGTGAACCCAAAACATTTTCATATGATTTCAGATAGTTAAGATGACACAAGATATATTTACCCAAACAAAAAAAAGATTGCATGAGAAATTAATCAAATGCAATCATCCTTTTAATGTGATAAATCACCAATTGTCCCAAAGGTTTAAGTTGATAGGAAATAATGAATTTAATCATTTAATTAAAAACTAATACTCCCCCTCACGAATGGACTTAAACTCTCCCATAACAAGTGAGACTCTAACACATGAAATATTTAGTTGAAATGAAAAGTAAATTATAAAGCCTATTGTTTCTTCTCCACTGCAACGTGGCTTCTGTCTTGTGGAATTCTCTCTTCAGCCGTTTCGGGATGTCTTGGGTTATGCCTAGACAGGTTATTGACTTGCTTGCATGTTGGTGGTCATCTGGTAGATCAAGGAGTGTTGCTGTTTGGAAAATGACGCCTATTTTGTATCTTTTGGTGCTTAGGGTGGGAAAGAAACAATAGGAGTTTTGAAGACTTGGAAAGATCCTTAGAAGAGATCATTTCTTTGCTCTATCACTCTTTGTATTGTTGGACTTCGGCTTATGTCCATCCTTTTGTATATTTCTTTTTCTGACTTCTTCACTCGCTTTTCTATTTCTAGATAGGTGTTTTCCCCGTATACTACTAGTGTACTATGGGGCGCCTTATGCTTTTTATATAAAATTGATTTCTTATCTATCAAAAAATTATAGAGCCAAGGTTCGAACTCAAAACCATTATTTTGATACCATGTTGAATCATCAATTATTCTAAAAGCTTAACCTTATAGGAAATGGTAAATTTAATCATTTAATTAATATTCAAAGAAGATGAAATATGTTAATTCACGGTTCAAGAACAATTGCTTTGTCAGTTCAATGCAAACATTTTCAGCATAAATTATGACGCATAACATGGAGAACACAAAATCCATTGTTGTAGAAACTCTAGTTTACCTTCCATACAAAACCTTGATAAAACCAAGCTCTTTCTCATCCAAATAACTAGTGACTTGAACTTCTTTTGAACTAGCTAGTGGAGATTCATACTTCTCACCATGTAAATGCTCTGACAAGTGGAAACTTAACACCTAAGCAGGTAAAAGAAAAAAGAAAAAAAAAAGAAAAGAAATAGTCATTCCTCCCAAACAATGAATACACAATATCACTGATAAACACAGCTAAATGACCAGGTGGAAAATTCACAAGGAGTAGTTAAACACAGAACTTATCCAACCTTTTCATCTTCTACAGTCCACTGATAATTTTTGCAGAGCTCATAAAAAGAAAACAAATCCCCCTGATAACACACAGAAGTCAATCAGTATTCTTATAAGAGAAAGGTCAATTATTGTTGGTTTTCAATTCTTACCTCAGGACACACAGGATATATTGGCATCTCACGGCCAATACCAAGCTGTTCACTTTGTACGTTCAAAATCATTACAGAAGGAATTCCTACTTTAACACTGCCATATGCTTGACAAATCACAGTATCTCCTTTGCCAAAAAATGTGGCAAGAACAGTCTGCTCATAGCAACAAATGCACTGGATTAGAGGAATGCATTACATCTGCACTATATGCAGTAGAGACGTAAATAAGATATACTAAGGAAAAAATATATATACCTATAAAAAATAAAAAAAATTAAAATTAAATTAAAATTAAAATTAAAATTAAAAAAAAAAAAAAAAAAAAAAAGAATAAATTTGTACAGGCAACATCTTCCAGTCTTGATTAGATAAAGCCAATGGTGAATAGGTTCAGGAGGAACAGAACCACCCCTCCTGAGACCCTCATTTATAAGGGTGACCCTGTTTACTACTAGTATAATTTTCAAAATATGTTCATCTGGCTTCATAATAACCCAAAAACATTTATCCATTTATGAGAAACCAGATCCATGCCCTGAATATGCAGCTGACTGCAAATTATAGGATCTGTTTCTTTAAGAAAATCAAATGTCTCACCGCTAAAAGAAACTTTAAAATCTAGAACAGTAATAAACACTAGTGTTACGTAATCAAGGCAAAAAAGTAGCTAAACAAAATACTTGACAGTAAGCATTGGCAGGGCATCATATCTTACAATATTGCCGGGTGAATTTGCAGACAATCGTCCCGAAGATCTCTGAATTGTTGCAATCCCATCATCCATACTAGCATACTCGACATGTACACCGATGGTTGGACCTCCTTCAACCGTAAGCTAAGCATATAAAAATAGAATGTCCTCAAACCAAAAAGAAATGTAAAAACAGCAATGCACACAAATACACACACACAAATACATAGAAAATACACATGATAGTGTCTGCGTGTGTAGAAGGTGTAAGCTAATAAAGGACTTCCAAAGTCAATGGAGAAGGCAGAATGATGACATCTTAGCATCCACCGTATCAACTAATGAATTTCTATTTATCTTAGCATTTCCAACAAAAGCTTACATCCAATAAGAACAAGGAATAAGCAAGCAAATAGTAGTATTTCCAGAGCATACCACATATGATGCACCTGGTGCCAGGAAAATATCAGGAGGGTGAATTGTCGGTGGTGCATAAACTTCTATCTTTATGGGTTGACTCAAAACTTCATGTCCAGATTGCTGAGAAGCACTGACCTGTTATCAAGTATTATATTTAAACTCGCATAGCCCCAAATTCTCGACAGAGAAATCTGACAATGAGCACTAATTCACATAGATCAACAGTGAACTTACATAAAGAGTTGTAATCCCAAGATGTGCACCCATAATTTTAAAATTTGGCGCGTTCACTTTCACATATCCATCACGAGGACTTGACGTGTCATCGATGTCTATGAGCTCAATTATATGCTCCTCAATATGCACATGAATATTCATGTAAGCAAACTGCATCACAAGTTCCCAATCACTGAGGTTATTATCTAGAACAGATAAGAAAAACCATGACTCACACACAAACAAAACCTTTTTGAGGATGGAAAGGATCAAGGTCAAGAATATCGATAAAACAACAGGCTCTATTTTCCACAAGCAAATCACTGCAACTTTCTAGTAGATGTGTCCCGCTAAATTCAGTTTAAAAGGGTTTGGAGTAAAAGAAAATTTGAAATACATAGGTCCCCTGAAAGAGAGTGAAAAAAAGACATTCAAACCTGAGAAGAGTCAAAAGTACTTCCGTCATTAATCCCAGCCATTATGTTGATAGTTTGAGAGCTTCCTTCCTGAAAATATCAAGATAGCTTGTAATCAATGCCTGCAGCCCAGCTTATAAGAAAAATACATCAACAGGAAAGACGAACCATAAGGCTTATCTCCTCTTGTGACGTAATCTTAATCCAGTCAATATCAGCAACTTGAACCTGCAAAACATATATACATATCCATGGAAACCACACACAAGTGGATCAGGAATTTGAACATGGAAGATGAAGGCTATCATAACCAGTATAAACAATAACAGAAAGAGGAGAAAAACAACAGCTCACAACACCCTTGTGGTTTGCCCGTAAATCACAAGGCAGGAATCTTGAAGTTTGAGTGTGTGAACTTCACTCCCCCCAACCAACAGCCACTAAATCTCATAGACTATTGCCGCCGCCACCTGTACTCTCTCTAAAATCTTTCCCCAAATGATTTCATTTTTATAAATTTTTAATTGCTCCAAAATTTTACAGGTTGAATTAATCAGATTCAATTTTTCTTGTTCTATATCAGAGAATCCAGCCACTCAAAACAAATCTGCTTTTATGTCCACTTTCCTTAAATGTGCCTGGGCTTTTTGGATTTGCCCAGACACTTTCTCCCTACCTCCCTCCCTCCCTCCCTCTTTAAGAAAACAATGGAGCACTCAATCTCTCTCTGTTCTATTCACTTTCCTTTTCGTCTTTTCTCTCTCCCACAAATTCATAGGCAATCTTCAGATCATAAAGTTGTATCTGCATTCTGCGCTTGGAGTGCTGGATTTGTTGAATGGTTGGGACACTTCGCAGGGTCGTGGTCAAGTTCAGCAAATTTGAAAGCAGGTTCCTTTGTGTGTTATGTGGAGACTTTGGCGTGAGAGGAATGTAAGGCTTTTTGAAGACGTGGAATTACCGGTTTTGGAATTGTGTCGAAATGTGCGGGTCTCGGCTCATAGCCCGAGTCGTATTATGATTGCTGAGTTTTTACATTCATGTTCTTTTGTTTCTTCTGATTATGGGCACTGTTGTATATTTCTTGTATCCTAGGGTTGCGCCCCTTTGCTTTTTAATGAGGTTTTATTACTTATCGAAAAAAAAAAATTAGTTGATTAGATAGTTTATATATATAAGTAATAAACCAATCTCATTGAAAGTGAAAGGTGCATTCGTTTCCCAAAGATGACCTCAATATCATTGATCCGTGTCGCCTTAACATGGGCGCTATGGCAACCACTGAAAGTGAAGGCCTTGCTGGCCTTGTCTTAGGCATGGCAGTGCTGGTTCTGCCCCAATTCACCATCCATGACCACATGGATGACAACCACGAAAGTAAAACAAATTGATGACAAGATGGTTTGGCAATTTCATTTATTTGTATTGTTCAATTGGTGAGAAAGTCTGGGAAATAGGAGAGGAAATTTGGGTCTTAATTTTACTTTAATCTGGGTAGAAATCAGTCCTTGAAATTACAAATTTTGAACTTTGATAAATTATTTTTCACTATGATTTACAGGCAATTTTTCAAACCTGAATGATTGGTTCTATGATTGTTTTATTTACTGTTATGGTTTTCCAAACATATATTTTTCTTTTGTTTTTGTTCTCTCCTAACTTTGCCGGTTAAGATGAGAGCTCCAAATTTCTTTCATTTTTTGGTTATTGGACTGGATTCAATTGTTTGTCTGAGTATTTTTTTAGGGTTGCAGGTGATTGATTTTGGAATTTTTTGTGCAGTGACTGGGTCATTTCATGGGGGGCTTGTTAGCCCCTCTGCAATCATATCCAGCTCACAAGAATACGATCCAAAAACTCTTTTCAGTACTTCTGTTTGGGGCTAATAAATCTTCACTGATAATTTTAATGGACATCAGGGGATTTAATAATGCCTCTGTGAATCAGGTTGGGAATATCTCTTTCCACCATAAATTCTACTCGAACAAACTCTCATCAACAGTAGAAATTAGACTGAGGAGTCGGTTCAGGTGGAAAAGGCAAGAACTAAATTATAATAAAAAATTAAAAATTAAAAAAAACCGACTGAGCAGTTTCTTCAGCAAACATGCAGAAAGAAGAGAGGGGAAGAAAAGAATTACCACAGCAGAAGCTGAAATTGGAGGAGCAAGCCCAATATCACGAACTGTCACAAGTGCATTACCCAACGCTTTTGGAGAAAGCATCACTTGTAAGCATTGTAAGCCCGGTGGGTGTGGAACAATTTCTACTACCCGAGAATCATTCACAACAGGATCCAAGAAACAGCTTCCGCCAATAATTGACAAATTTAACTGAAATAAGGTAATAATTGCATTGTTTAACAGTTATATATAGCACTTGGAATATAACTAGGTTACTCTAATGTATGACTAGGTTACTCTAATGTATTGAATTTACAATATATATAGTAGCGTGCCTCCTCTTTCTATATGATATTTTCATGCAAACTTCACAACACTATTAATGCATTTTTATTTGAAATCAGGCTAAAATAGTAACTAAGAACATTAGGATTAGAGTCTACCTTAGCGTCAGGATTGAAAAATAACAAGTTGAACTCCGGTTTGACACTAATAGTAGAAACAAGCTGCATATTAGAACAAATCTGAAGGTAAGAACCAAACTTTGGAAGACAAAGTAACAAATAGAACAGCATGCCTACTAGAATACACAATTAAAAGAATAAAAAAACAGGGATAACAAACTCCAACACGAATCTTATGAAATTAATGCAGGGAAAAGATAATACATAAGCTTCTCTTTGAGAAAAGAAAATACAAAACTTCACACCTGTAATCGTATTGCATCTGTAAGAACATTCTCTGAACTTTCTGGCAGTTGAGCAGAATAATGATTAGTCACACCATCAAGGAAACCAATAACGGTAGCACGAACTATGCACTGAAAAGCAAAGCATTTAACATCTCAGCTTAGAATCAACATTATAATTTACTCATCATAACATTGAAAATATAAAAAATTGTATTTTGCTAAATTGAAGCACAACTAAAAACTATAGTCTAGATGTCAAAAGGCTATCTAGGCATAATAGATCATAATTTAGATCCAATATCTACAGATAACACAACTAATCTAATAAAATGATAGCAGAAATTAAATAATCAGATAATTAGTACTGAAGAGCAATCATGGACTAGGAAGAATTCCTAATTCTGTGACCTGCATGACTTCTAAGCAAAAAATGTCAAATAGTTGTGATAACTGTACTTAGGGGCGCCTTACCCTTTCAATGATGTTAGTCAGATACAGATAGCATATATTTGATACAGCATATATTTAGCCATAATTATAGCTGTAGATATTCTGTAATTAGTCGTATTGATTATAGTTGCCTTATTTGGTCTCCTAGATTGCTGTAATTGCTAATATTCAGCCTTGTAATTACCGATTCAATTTCTATATAATACGGTAACCCTAGCAATGAGAGGTATTCAGTCCAATTGACAAATAAGACTTGATTTACTTATTAAAAAAAAACTGCACTACTGTGCCATCATCAT
This sequence comes from Alnus glutinosa, assembly GCF_958979055.1. Lineage (NCBI taxonomy): Eukaryota > Viridiplantae > Streptophyta > Magnoliopsida > Fagales > Betulaceae > Alnus > Alnus glutinosa. Next base: position 36,834,286 of record NC_084887.1, on the reverse strand, counting down.
CCCATAAAGCAAAAGATTTGCCCTTAAAAGCCTTTATTTTCAGAGCATAGATATAGTGTTCCATATTATGAATATTATAATTCTAAGGTCACAGAAATCAGGCATGCTGTGCGCTACTGACAAGGTTTCAGAAATTGAAATAAGAAACCAATGCTTTATCCATAGAACCTAAAAAACTAGATATGTGGCTGCAACCTTTTCCTAATCATCTACTAGAGTACAATCTTAAACCAAAATTGTTAATGAACAGCTAAAGGGCATAATAACATGATATGGCAATATGAAGATGAACCATTAAATTTTAGGCAGTACCAGTCCTGATTCATTTTGCAAGACCAAAAACCTCTCCCAACTGCATTTAGACCTATCTGAATCAAAAGCGTCATCCCAGTGAGCTAGCCCATTACAACTGCTTAGTTCCCACCTCAAACAAAGAGAAGATGAATTTGCAAAAGCTTCTCCAGAGTTACTAATGCCAACTGCAGCTATTCGAACAGTTCGTCCATTTGCCACAGTAATAGGAATAACTTGAATTCGCTCGGGATTGCGGTCAGCTTGAATTGCAATCCTTATAACATCACACTTGTTTACTTAACATTGGCATCAATTCACCCAGAAACATAAAAAGTTAATTTCATGGAATATTAAAGTAAAGTGGGTGCAAGCAACTTTGATATAAAGGAAATAATTTGTACCGGGTTCATCAGCTATTAGTGCAATTGAAGAAGGATAGCTACACGAAAGTAACGACAGAACTTCTGCTATTGCCGGCAGAGGATGGTCATCCCCATCCAAATTACCACGTTTGAAAACAAGTTTCTGTGTCATTTTAAAACATAAAGAAACAAGAAAAGACAATACATCATGACTTTGAGATTTAGAGAGAGAGCCATATTAAACATAGAGCAAGGAGAGAATACAGGAGCTTACAAAGTTTCCCAGAGTTTGACATAAAACTCTGTACACACTTCTGTTCTTCCCAGATACCTGATGCACAAGATCTCCATTTTTAATGTGATTGTGCCCTTCATCCAAAATTTCCACAGTTTCAATAAAGTCAACACCTTTGCCCCACTGTTCAGGTCCACCAAGAAGCAAGATATCTAAATGTGTTCCAGGAACAAGATATAACTTATCCAAATTTTCCAATAGATTATCGGCTTCTGCTTGAGCCAAATCAAACCAATAACCACCAAATTGGCTTCCATCCCTAGCCTGACAAGCGATAAGTGGTGGGTACGCTGCAATACGTGAAGATGCTTTTAAGACAATAGGCCCATGTAAAGAGTTATCAACGTGGTGATAATCTTTCGACAGAGTGGCATGCAACATAGCTCGACCAGGACCAGAAGCATAAACATAGGTCCAAGAGCACGGAGGACCACTTAAAGATGCAATGTGCCCGACATTTTCTAGCATGCCTAAGACAGGTTTCTCCACTGTAACATTGACGATAATGAAAGACTCGCGTCCAGCTTTCCACTTAATAAAGGATCTAAAAGCATCACATCTATAAAAATAGGCACCTGCAGTTGACAAATCAACTTTAACAAAGAGTTAAACCAGCAACAAAAAAGGCAAGTTCAGATAGTTTCAGTATATGGCATTACCACTAGATGCTTTCATTGTCACTGCAGCTTCAAGATGTGATCCCACAACAGTCTCAACAGGGAAGCTATGAAGCATAACCATAGATGAGGGGATGGAAACTTCAATCACCACCTATCAGTAATTATTTAGCATTATGAGTACAAGAAAGTGTTAACAAAAGGGTGGAAGGGAGTAAAAGAGATAAGAGCCATGCAGAGATTGCATACATCTAGAAAAACAAACATATTAAAACTTTGTGCACAGAAAACAAAAGGTGTAAAGGAACACCAGTGTTTAAGGTATGTCCCTTGTGCGAGTGCACCAGCTTATAAGATTTTCTCAGCATTTTTAGACACATCAAGCACAATCGTAAGCGAACTCTTACAACATTATTCATGAGAAAACTCCCCATTAGTTACCTGCAGAATGATCTCACTAACATCTTCACAAAATAATGCCGCATGGATTTCTGCTCAATAGGAAAAAAGAAAAAGAAAAATCTATATTTTTCAAAGCCACAGTCACATGGCTTGTAAATGCTTTCTTGTCAAGTTATCATAAATACTTCATGGAAGATGGTGGAAAGAACTCGTCCAATGTCAGAAAGATAATTAGTAGGAATTAGTGGATTCTAATGGACCTGCAAAATTACTGATCTCGTCACAGATGCAGAGAGGCAATAATTCTTCAATGTTTGGCCTACTAACACATAAGTCCTTACAAATAAAAATTAATTAATTTTCTAAAAATTAAAAAATAAAAAACCTCTCCTGTGCCAATCAATAGCTCTAGCTCAAATGCAACCTCCTCCCCCTTATGAAAATAGAGTGGAGAGTAAGGTCGTGCACTCAAAACCCACTGGATGCATGTGTAACTTACCAATCAGAAAATTGAAAATGAAAAAAGGCTCTTGCTAACCCTTTGAAAGCTATTTCTTTTAATTAGTGACTGCTCATTCTGAGGCTTTGGATATGAAAATATATAAAAATAAAATAAATAAAAAGTGCATACATAGTAAATTTTGTTCAAGAATAAAACGATTTTGAAATCCTAAGGAAATGGAAGTCTAACTAAGCAGCTGTAAAGCTCATCCTCATGCTACCAGAATTAAAAGAACACTGTTCGCGGTAAATGTAAGAATGAAGAAGCAGTAACTTTGCTTTTTACACCATATATTGCTTTTTTACATGTAGAAATAGAGTCCAAGGTAAGAGAAGATATAATAATACAAAATATGAAAAGAAAACATATCTTAGTAACAGTACAATCTTGAAACTTCCAAGAAAAAAAACTAACCAATAATTAATTAACTAGTTTCATGTCTTACATTTTTAAATTTACCTTCAACTTTGAGCACTTCAGAAATAAGATTTATTACTAAATACATGCAATAAGTATATAATCTAGGTTTATAATGAACTCCACATTTTGAGATTCAACTTCCTGTCATAAACTCCATATTGGAAGTATTTATTGCATGCATACGGAATTTCAAGTATATCTAAAAGCAAAACTTGTAAACCAAAGAAACTCATCAGGAACAAGATAAGTACCACTGTGACCACGGTATAAACATTACCTCATCATAATTCAATGCATCAAAAACAGATAGCACTTTAACAGTAGCTTTACCAGGCTTCTTGGCCTGGACAACCCCTGAAGCAGATACTGATACAGTAGTTGTGTCTGAGGAAAACCATTTATAGTCACTAGATGCCTTTGCACAACCTACACAATCTCATAGAAATCAGAGCTGATCAACAATGTCAGTAGCAAGTTAAGCAATTTACAAAAGCTCAGCAGGTAGAAAACTACCAACCTCCTGTAACCTTTAGCTCCACCTCCTGATAAACAGCAGGGGCCCAGGGAAGGAGAATGCTTTGTGTTATACCACTTCTTTGATCCAAACTAAACTTTACTTGATCACAAACCATGACCTCCTGCACAACCTTGAGAACCTGAAAGGGAATATAATCAGCAAAGACAAGTAAAATGTTACTTGAAGATTACTTCCTTAACAACTAGGCACCCCATCCACAATTCAAAAGGAGAAAGAGGAGCAAGAAAAAAAAGAAATTAACAGACAACAGATGCATGACAAAGGAAAAAAGAAAAAGAAAAATAAGCTTAAAATAAAAGCACAAAATAATGAACTAATACAAGGTGCCACCTCTTTTTTTTCTTGATGCCCACTAAGATATGTCAAAGAAGCTGTCAATTTTCCTAGTCCCTGTGAAGTTGCTTTCAAGATTCTAGAATTCCCCCAGCCATGTTTGACTGCAATATCATCTGACACCATGAAAGTTCTCCAGTACTCAGACTGGTTATCGTACAACTTAACATCGTCACTCTGCAATGCAAGGAAGGAATTTCTGAGGGGAAGACAGACAAGAAAATAATGAACTAATTGATGTAACAGAGTAAAGTGAATAAATTTTAATGAGTCGAAAAGGCCAAATGGTAACCCGCATATTATCCACAGATGGAGCAAAGAAAAATGTAAAAACAAATAGTAAAATAAGGTAAATCAAACAAGAAAGCAGAAAATGCAATTACAACATTTTGACACATAAAACTGACAAAATCTTAAAAAAACTATAAACATTGTGGAAATGCAAAAACAAAAGAAATTTTAGAATAAATAAAAATCAAGAATATAAAGAACACAGTATAAACAAAACATGAAGGGCTTCGGAATTTGTAACACCCAGGAAAAATTAAAGGATGCAAATAATAATAGAGTATTAAGAATAATAAAATATATGTATCGGTCATGACAAGGTTAAATGTGGTTAGAGCTAAAGGTGTCAAAAATCTAAAATTGAAAATAAGGCTCAACACTTGAAAAAATTTAGAAGGAACCAACCATTCTGTTCGACCGGCAGGTGACCTCGTTTGAATGGAGACCGGTGACACATGGCAGCATGAGGCAAGCGCAAGAAAACGAATGGTTAGGATCGAATCTAAGAGATTGCATTCAACCGGCGTAACGTGTCATTCGACCGGAGAGAATCTCCATGTGTCAACCCGCGACTGAGTGATAGAAGAAGATCAACGGTCCAAATCTCTTCAAGTGCCAAAATGACTAATGGGATGAGTGTTTTAATGCTCAACGTTAGATTGCATTCAAACGGTGGAACGTGTCATTCAACCGGGGAGTTTCTCTACATGTCAATCATTGTGCGGTGAGACGTGACACTGACGCGACATGAATTTATTGTAGCTAACTTAATGCCAGATCGAACGGTGGTATATCCCGTTTGACCGGTAGTGCACGGTAACGAAATTTCTGCCTATTTAAAGAGACAAACGTTGAAGGCAAAAGCTTATTTTTCTTCCACTCATTTTAAACGATCATTTAAGAGGTTTTGTGAGGGTTATTTAGGGTTTTTGAGTGTAGAAAGTGAGAGAATTGTGAAGGAGCTTGGAGGACAGCTAGAGGTATACTTCCTTTACTCTCATTATGATTTCACTAAGTTTGTAGATATTGATATATGCATTGAGGATATTGGGAAATTATTATTTTTTTGAAAAGTAAAGTATATTTCAAAAAAAGCGCAGAGGGGCGCAACCCAAAGTACGCAGGATGTATACATTTTGAGTTAACCAAATCAGTCTCACAATCTTCAAAACTGTGTGGATTATGTTCCTTCCATAGACACCAAATCAAACACAACGGAGCTATTCTCCTAATCGGCACCAACAACCGATTGCCCCTTTGCCCCCTCCAACTCCCCAACACCTTTTTCACTAGTCACGACATTACCCACACAACACCAAACAGCTGCAATATCGTATTCCACAATTCTGTAGCAACCATACATTGTAGGAGCAAATGATCAATGGACTCTCCACAAGTCTTACACATATAGCACCACTCCATCACAATAATATTCTTCTTGCGTAAATTATCCAAAATTAGAATTTTTCCTAACGTCGTTGTCCATACAAAGAAAGCCACTCTCAAAGGAACCTTAACTTTCCAAATACTCTTCCAAGGAAAAGAAGAGTGTATAGGACTAGATAATACCTTATACTAAGACTTCACTTCAAATGATTTCCTTCGCGCTGGAATCTAACAAATTTCATCATCTCCTTCACACCTTACTTTAAGAGAACACAACATCTCTAAAAATCTAGAAACCACTTCCACCTCCCAATCATGTACAGGTTGAGTAAACAAAATATTCCACAGAATGTTACCATTTTGTCTCTACATATTCTCCTCCACCCATGTATCCTTACCACACGCAATAGTAAACAATTCTGGAAAAAGAAGCTTGAAAGGTAGATCCCCACACCACACATCATGCCAAAACAAGATTCGAGAACCATCTCCGACCTCATATCTCACATGAGCTGCAAAAGCATCCCAACCCCTCCTAATAAATTTTGCATACTCCCACTCCAATAGAATTCCCAACCTCCTTTGAGCACCAACCACCCCTCATACTCCCATATTTAATATCCACCACCTTTCTTCAAAGAGCATTCATTTCCATGGCAAACCGCCGTAGCCACTTACCCAGCAAAGCTCTATTAAACTGGATCATATTTCTCACTCCTAACCCCCCCCTCCCCTAAACCTTCGATGAACAAATCGTAGACCAATTAACCAAGTAGAATTTATTACAATAGTAGATAGAAGTTTTAAAGTATTATTGTTGTTATTGCAGGAGTATTGGGAAGAAGAGAGAGAGAGAGAGAGAGAGAGAGAGAGAGAGAGAGAGAGAGAGAGAGAGAGAGAGAGAGAGAGAGAGGACAAATAGGGTTACCAGGAAAAAATGGGATTTTTAACGTAAAAATTTGAATATATTAGCTGCATTTTGAGCTAGGAAAGGTTATATGGCGTAAAAAGTGGTTTCGGAATAATGAGAATGGGTTATACGAAATTGCACATTATCATTCAATCGGCTAGCAACCGAGACAGTATCTAAGAGCTACGGTCGAATGGAGGCTGAAAACCAAAGAGCCCCAGTCGGACTGCGGTCACAGTTTGTTCAAGCGAGATTGTCTAGAAATGAAAGGTTGAGGCTTTTTAAAGAGGAAAAGAGGACCATTAGGGTTCAAGAATATTTTTGGATTCTAAATAAACCTAGAGTCTAACGCATAGTCATAACATGGATGCAAACAAACGCGAACTTAAATAAGAGTATAAGCAAAAAGACAAGTAAAACATCTTAACCAAGCTCAACTTAAATGTTTTACATGTCATAAACTTATATGCATAATTTACTCATGACTCTGAGCCCTGTAATCTGAATATGTTTATGTATGAACTGTATACTACAGTGAGTTTTCCATTGTCTAAGTGGAAATTTCATGTAAAAGGAATTTGAAAGCAGCGGTTTTAAGAGAAAAATTGATTTCTGGAAATGGAATGACTGGTTTTGAAAGATTGGAATTTCTGATTTCTGAAAATGTTTTTGTCTGGAATGACCCAATGTTAAGAGGGGCTTAAACACTTGATTCATGATCCTGTTAGTGGGGGTTAAACACTTATATAATGACCCAGAATTGAGTGGGGGTTAAAAAATTACATAACAACCTACTGTTGAGCGAGAGTTAAACGCTTGACCCATGATACTGTGAGTAGGGGTTAAACACTTACACCATGACCCAATGTTAAGCAGTGGTTAAATGCTTAAGTTTAACCCATGATCCTGTGGGGATCATGTGTGTGTGGGGTGGGGGCGGGGGGTTTAACATTTACACCATGACCCAATGTTAAGGGGGGTTAAACAGTTACACCATCACTCAATGTTAAGCGGGGGTTAAACGCTTGACCCATGATTCTGTAAGTGGGGCTTAAACACTATATCTGTTTTGTATGTATGATTATTATTTTGTACCATACATATGTTTATGAATCTGCTTTACGCTCTAAAATGTTTTGATTTAACTGATGTTTACATTATTATCTGATATCAACTCTGATTCTACGAGTATTTGTTATCTAAAATCTATTATGAAAGAAAGGTCTCTCTCAAAAGATCGAAATGTTTTTACATTGACGCTTTCCGTTAAAGCTCGTTGATACACACCAATATTTTGAAAACCCTGCATTAGTTTTGGAAAGTCGTTTTAATGTTTGAAAACCATTTTTAAAAGAAAATGAGAGAGAGAGAGAGAGAAGAGAGAAAGGCTAGCATCACATACAAACTTGGATGGATAGCTTTTACTTATTGAGCCATGGACTCACTGTTTTGTTTTCCACCTGTAAAATTGTTGATACGGTCGATGTGGGCAAGGAAGAGCCTATCTAAACCTGGACTATTTCCCTTAGAGTCTGCATGGGATTCTAGCTTTTGAAGTATGGCTAAGTTTTGTGGAAATCAGTCGTAAGGAATAAGTTGCCTCCTATGGTGTTCTTGTAAGGAGACAATGTTTTTTTGTCTTCATATATGTAATGACTTTATTATATAAATGAAGTTTATTCATTTTAAAGCTCGGGTGTCCAGATTATATTTTGTGAGGGTGAGTTTGTGGTTTCAAAAAGGAAGAGGAAAAAAGAAAAGAAAAGAAAAGATGCAATTTCTGCTGTGCGAACCAAAGATTACTGTAGTAGAGCCACGTGGACCATGTGGTTATTCTGCTTATCGACTTATTATTTATGTCCGCATTACAGAATTGATTCCCATAGCACTTCCTAGAAAATTTAGTTCAGCCTTTTACCTTTATCTGTTATTTCTAATTCTTAAGATATAAGAAATATATAATTTGGAGGAGGTGATTCCCTACCAAGTAATTGTTATTGGCAGATAAGACCACCTTGCAGATGCAGTTATCCAACGAAACTATATAAAGGAGAAAATACCCGCTAGAAAACAAACATTTTGGTACTATCTCTTTAGTACTTCTAGACTACAAAGAGGAGAAGGCTTAACCTTTTGCAATACACCAACATGGTTCAAAATTGAAATTTAGAACATCTTAATTCTGCAAAACTATTTCATTTTTTTGGGGACCCACGAACAAAGCTAACTGGACTTGATAATCAATCCAATGGCTTCTGTAAACCCCTAACAATTTTATTTTTTGATAAGTAAAAAATTCATTAAAAAGAGCATAGAGGCGCAACCCTAGTACACATGAAGTATACATAAGTGCCCCTAATTAGAGGAAAGAAACGAACAAGAAAGTAAAAAATCAGCAAACGACATACTACCCGGACTATGCGCCGACACCCAAAGATATAACATATGAATCACATTTCTACAAAGAGCCCCAACCGGTACCTCCACATCCTCAAAAAGCCTAGAATTTCTCTCATGCCAAAAGCCCCACAAAACACATAAAGGAACCTGCTTCCAAATACGGTTAACAGTACCACGACCCAACAAAGTACCCCACCCACTCAATAAATCCAAGACACTACTAGGCATAACCCACTCCACCCCAAACAAGCTATAAAAAGAACTCCAAACAACTCGAACCACGTCACAATGAAGAAGAATGTGATCAACAGATTCCCCATGCTTCTTACACATAACACACCACCCTATCAACCTCTCCATGTTGAACCCGAATAGAGTATAACAGTTCATAGAAGGACATTACCATCTCCACCTCCCAATCCTGAGCATAGTGCGTAAAGAGAACATTACAATGAGCCACGCCTCCTACCACCGACAAGTTATCCACCACCCAAGCATCAGGAGAACGCGCAATAGTGTACAAAGCTGGATAACAGAGCTTGAGAGGCCTATCCCCACACCAAACAACATGCCAAAAGCGAATATGAGACCCGTCACCCACCTCAAAACCCAAATACTTGGCAACATTATCCCACCCCCTTCGAATAAACTTCCAAACACTAACACTATAAGGCCCCGTCACCGGTAGTGAACACCAACCTCCCCTCACACTCCCACACTTCACCTCAATCACCGATCTCCACAAAGCATCGCGCTACTGAGAAAACTTCCAAACCCATTTCCCCAATAAGGCTTGACTAAAATAATAACATTGCGAACTCCCAGTCTACCAGCCTTGATTGGAGTACAAACCCGATGCCAATTTACTAAATGCAATTTAGTCTCATCCTCCATACCACTCCACAGAAACTCCCTTTGGAGCCGCTCCAGCTTCTTAGCTACACTCACAGAATAAGGAACATAGATAAATAATAAGTAGGAATGCTAGAGAGAGTACTGTGAATCAATGTCACCCTACAACCCTTGGATAAATAAAGTTTTTTCCAACTAGCCAACCTTCGTTCCACCTTCTCAATAACCCCATTCCAAATAAAAATAGATTTAAACGGCGCCCCCAACAGCATACCCAAATAAGTCATCGGCAGAGACCCAATTCTACAACCCAGAATATGTGCCAAAGACTCCACATCTTCCACCTCGCCAATAGGGACCAATTCGGATTTGCCTAAATTAATCCTCAACCCTGATACCGCTTCGAAACATACGAAGGTACACCTCAAATTTCGAACTTGCTCGGCCTGTGCTCCACAAAAGATTAAGGTATCATCCGCAAACAGCAAATGATTCACCACTAAAGCTTCATTATCCCTAATGCCCACCGAGAAACATGACAGCAAGCCTTGGAGCATAGACGCATTCAACATTCTGCTAAGCGCTTCCCTAACAAATTATTTCTTTGATAGGTATATTACATAGATATATACCAGATAAAACCATATTACTTTTCCAGTCTCATGTAAAATTTGGAAGGCCAATTAACATAGGCATTGTAAAAGGAAAATCCTACAAGCTACTCATGTATGTTGTGACTTTCATGCATAATATTAAAGAGGTGAAACTAGAAGATGCATGACTTACCTTTGTAATGTAGATTTCTTGTGCACTAGGTCCTCGTGAGAAAACCTTCATTTGTATGAGATATTGACGGCCCGAAACAACATACCAACGTGCCACAGGCGGAATTACTTCTGCTTCTTCATGAGGATCACCAGAAGCAGAAAACGAAGCAATGTATAAACGTAAATTATCTGGTACGACAACGTTAAGTGATGAAACTTGTATGTGTCCAGCAACCCTTGTATCTTCAACCACAACAGTTGTTGCCCCTAAGCCCAGTGCATTTGTTAATCCCATCATAGAGTCCACTTGAGCAACTGAAGAGTTTGAAACAGACCATCGATGATGTGGAGATGGTAAAGCGACCACTGAAATTCCAGGAAAACAATGGTAAGGCCATTGAAAATATGCTGATAATGAAGCATTATGTAGTCACTCCATGCAATTCTACGTAAGAGGCAAATACCAGTACAACATTAAAGAATCAATGTAACACAACTTTTTTTGATAAGTAGAATCAATGTAACACAACTAAAAACATAAAGCTCTAAACTAAACCAATATCCAACAACAATCCCTGAAAACCTCTATACATGCATAATGCCAAAACTATTGAATATTGAGTCACAGCTAAAGAAACTTAAGTAGAAGAAACCTGATCTGAAACTAGTTCTTCAATCAAGGGTACATCCAACTTTCAGTGAAACCAAGGTAAAAAGACTCAAAGCCCACACTAGTTTACTGCTACAGTGACAACCCCACACACAATATAATTCCCAGAAGAGTTTTGGTTGTTCTTGTTAAGATGCTTGGAAATCAAAGGTCATCAATAATCATCCATCTGGAGAGAGAGAGAGAGAGAGAGAGATCTTACAGCAAGAGATGAAGTCGTTCACCCAACTCTTCTACCCCTGAGGAAACAAAAAACTAGATCCGGGGCAAGTGAACCAAGGCCCTGGCTCAGCAACTCCAAAGAAGAGAGGGGAGGGACCAGTGAAGAAGGTACTAGGCTCTGGCTAATAGTATCCCGATTACTTCTTACTTCTTACTAGTGCTCTGCTGCAATGACATGAACATGAAGGGCATAAGGGCTTTGAGGGATGGATAGACGATTTCTGGTGGAGGCAAAAGCGTTTGTCTTCTCGGTTATTGAAGGGGCGTCAGTGCTAAGGGTGGAAGAAAAGCGGAAATTTTATTCCGGTGCGGTAATCCTGAGCAACCAGTGCATCGAATGGCTGGTTTCGACTATGGAGGTGCTGATGGGTGGTCATGGTCTGTCTGACTTTGTCAAATCGTTCAGGGAGGGGGCGAAGGTGACGATAGTTCGTATTGGAGGTAACAATAATGGCCAGTTTGTGGAGGCAGCGGTCTATGGGGTGGGCGTTCAGAGAGGGTTTCTTCGTATTCCTGAGGGGCGGGGTGGATGGGGTTGGCTCAAGTTTCTTAGTGAGCTGCATAAGGCTTTAGAATTTTTTGGTTCTTCGGTAGGGTGCGGGTTCGGTGTTTCCTCGCCGGATGAGAAGTTAAGGGGAAAGAAGGTGGGGGTTGGCTTGGGAAAGGCAGCGGGACCACTGTCTTTCACGGAGGCGGTTCGCTCGACGCCAACCATCCCTGCGTTTGGTGGTCGGAATCTGGTCTTGCTGGAGGAGGTGGCCTGGTGCGAGGAGGAGCAGTTCCCGATTAAGGAGCGGTCTTGCGAGATTGTCCGGCAGGCGGTGGACTGTTCAGCCTGGGAGAAAAGCCTTTTGGATCCGGTGGGTAAAGACCACTGTGGCGATGGCTCCAATTTTCGAAAAGGCAGAGAGTGCAGTACAAGGGACTGCGACGTCTCAGTCTGCAGAAAGATCCTCGAACAGGTTGGAGTTTGGCTGGATTGGGTGAGTGGGTCTAACGTGGGCTGGAGCAAGATTTCTTCTGCTGGGCTGAAACTGGGCCGATGCAGGATCTCTTCAGCTGTGCTTAGAAGGCCACACTGCAGGGATGGTTCTAGGAAGTTGGGCTTTAAGCCCAATCCCAAGAAGGCTAAGAGGCTTTCCCTGGATCAGGTTTGTGGTCTCGACAAAGCGAGGTTAGACTCTGGAATGTCGGGCTTGGGCTCTTCGGCGCCGGAAGCCTTGGACGGGTCGACTTCTACTCTTCCGGTGTTCAAGTCAGGCTCGTTGTAGATGGGGGGTTCTTCTCCGATGGAGAATCCGGCTTGCTCCGCTCAACCTGGTTTGGCACGGCAAGATGGGTCTAGGTTGGAGGTGAAGACGACGACTGACATGGGTGGAGGGTTGTCGGATTCTGGAGAGTTCTCCAGCGCAAGTCCTAGCTTGTGCACGGCGGTGGTTGAAGATCCTTTTGCCTCAGTGTGTGCGGCGAAGCCCAACCTACGAGCGGAAGTGTCTGTTTGTGACTTAACCCTGTGTCTGCTTGGGGGGTTGGATTCGAACTCTAAAGGATTTGAGTTTCCCTCTTTGGGGGCGGATGCGTTGGGAGAGAGGTTTCGTTTGTCTCTTCCGGTGATGGCGGACAGTGGGGCTCCCATTTACCCGTCCGAAACAAAATCAGTCATGAGGTATCAACGGAAATCGAAGGCAAAAGCGAGTAAGTTGGATATTTCCCTGATTGATGAGGCAGTGACAGCTTTGAGTTCGCCGATGACGCAGTTTGGGTACTTCTTCTCAGGCTATGGACGGGTTTGTGGCTCAGAACCTGCCGATGCCAAGTGGGGGAGTGGGGCTTCGACGCGGGTTCCTTCTCCCGAGAGTTCCCTCCCCCTTGAGCGGCTGCAAATCGATGACCATTGACAAGGGTGAGACTCTCAACTCAATTGGCTTGATCCAATCTCAGGAGTGGCCGGTAGGGTTTAGCCCTTCTGGGGAGATTGTTCTGTGGGATCAGGGAGAGGAAGGTGACTTTCCTCACCCATTGGGCGTTATTCCTCCCGACTTACATTTGGAGTGGGAGTCGGATGGTGTTGAGGATGAAGATTCGGCCCTGGCTTTGTTGGATGCCATTGAGGAAGATTTTCATCAGGGTAGTATGGGGAAGCGGTATAAGATCAAAGGAAGGAGAGAACTGCAGAATTTGAAGAGCTCCATAAACTACGACGGTGCGAGTGTGCCTTCTAGGAGTAGAAGAGGAAAGGCTCAGGTTCTGTAGTTTGTGGGTTGTTTGTGGGCTACGGGTGGTGGTTCCTGTGGGTTTTTGGGTGGGTTTCTTGTGTGTTCCTTGAGGGTTGGGTTGGGGTTCTTTGTTCTTGTAGGTTTAGGTTCTCGTGGGTTTGTTTGGTGGGCTTCTTTCTTTCTTTTTTTGGGATGTTTTTTTTCGATTTCCAGCTTTGCGTTTTCTCTTGTATACTGTCGGTGTACTAAGGGGCGCCTGACGCTTTTAATAAAGTCAGTTTATTACTTATAAAAAAAAAACAAGCCAATTAAATAGTCACTTCTAGCTAGTACTATTTAGAGTTCAAAATTTTATCACATCAAGATTAAGACTGTTCATCAGGTGTGTCCCTCATCTAGTCTCCCTCCTCTAGTTTACTTTACGATATCAGGACTCAAGATTCATATAATTTTTGCATATTTCAGATATGAGATGCTCCTTCTTTTTTTTTTTTTGATAAGTAAGAATTCATTAAAAAGCGCAGACGAGCGCAACCCTAGTACACAGGAAGTATACAAAGGAGCCCCTAATTAGAGGACCGAAACGAACAAGAAAGTAAAAAATCAGCGTACGGCATACTACCCAAGCTATGCGCCGACACCCAAAGATATAACATATTAAGCACATTTCTACAAAGAGCCCCAACCTGAACCTCCACATCCTCAAAAAGCCTAGAATTTCTCACGCCACAAGCCCCACAAAACACAAAGAGGAACCTGCTTCCAAATATGGTGAACAGGACCACGACCCAGCAAAGTGCCCCAAGCACTCAATAAATCCAAGACACTACTAGGCATAACCCACTCCACCCCAAACAAACTATAAAAGAAACTCCAAACAACCCGAGCCACGTCACAATGGAGAAGAAGGTGATCAACGGATTCCCCATGCTTTCTACACATAACACACCACTCAACCACCACAATACCACGCCTTCGTAAGTTGTCATGAGTTAAAATCTTTCCTAAAGCTGCTGTCCATACAAAGAACGCAACCCGCTTCGGAGCTTTAACACGCCATATACCCTTCTAAGGAAAAGAAGCCGCCTCGTGACAAACTAAAGCTTTATAGAAAGTCTTCACTTTCCAGGGTCTATTCAGAAAAGGCTTCCTAGATTGTGTTCTGATCATTTCCCTATCCTCCTGGATTGTGGTGGCATTCAATGGGGTTCCAGACCGTTCAAGTTTGAGAATATGTGGTTGAAGGCTGAAGGGTTTGTGGATAGGGTTCGGCTTTGGTGGGAGTCTTATCGCTTCCAGGGTTCTCCTAGCTTCATCTTCACTCAAAAGCTTAAGGCCTTAAAGGTTGATCTCAAAAGATGGAATGAACAGGAGTTCGGCAATGTGGAGTTTCGCAAAAAATTGCACATGGAAGAGTTATGTACTCTTGATAGGTTGGAGGAACAACAAGGTCTATCTTCTGAAGAAAAGGAGAGGAAATGTGCGGTCATAAGAGACCTGGAGAACTCTATCTTGCAGGAAGAGATTAGTTGGAGACAGAAGTCTAGGGTTCTGTGGCTGAAAGAGGGTGATAAATGCACTAAATTCTTTCACCGAATTGCTAACTCGAACAGGAGGTCTAATTCCATAGAGTCGCTCTCCATCAATGGCTCTGTTTCTTCCGACCAGCAGGTTATCAGAGAACATGTGGCTCAATTCTATGAGTCTCTCTTTACAGAACCTTTCCCATGGAGACCTAGAATGGATAATATTGCTTTCGAAACCTTGGATGCAGCTGAGGCCTCTTCTTTAGAACTTCCTTTCGAGGAGATGGAGGTCTTAGAGGTGGTGAAAAGCATGAATCGAGACAAGGCACCTGGTCCAGATGGGTTTTCTCTTGCGTTTTTCCAAGATTGCTGGGATGTGATCAAGACAGATCTTATGAGGGTTTTCTGGGACTTTCACTCTCAAAGCAAGTTTGTCAAAAGTGTTAACGCCACTTTTATTGCCTTAATTCCGAAGAAGTCTGGGGCTGTGGATCTAAAGGACTTTCGTCCTATCAGTCTTGTTAGTGGTGTGTACAAGATCATTGCAAAAGTCCTTGCAAATAGACTTAAAAAGGTGGTGGAGAAGATTATATCATCCCCTCAAAATGCTTTTGTGAAAGGCAGGCAAATTCTTGATTCAGTTCTTATTGCCAATGAGTGCTTGGATAGTCGAATCAAATCTGGGGAACCAGGGTTACTTTGTAAGTTGGATGTTGAGAAGGCCTACGACCACGTTAACTGGGATTTCTTACTGTATATGTTGAGAAGATGTGGCTTTGGGGAGAGATGGTGCTCCTGGATAGCGCACTGTATTTCTACGGTGCGATTCTCTGTGCTGGTGAATGGCTCCCCAACCGGTTTTTTCAGTAGCTCTCGTGGCCTTAGACAGGGTGACCCTCTGTCACCACTTTTGTTCGTCATTGTGATGGAGGCTCTTAGTAAGTTCTTCTTCGCTACTGTTCAAAAGGGCTACCTTTCAGGGTTCTCTGTGGGTTCTGGCAACAGCGAAGCTATTAACATTTCTCACCTATTGTTCGCAGACGATACTTTAGTCTTTTGCGGGGCTAATTCTGATCATCTTCATTATCTTCGTATGCTTCTTATTTCTTTTGAAGCTGTGTCAGGATTGAAGATTAATCTGGCCAAATCTGTTATGGTTCCTGTGGGTGAGGTGGATAATATGGACGGTCTGGCTAACATATTGGGCTGTGGAGTGTCCTCTCTTCCTATAAAGTATCTTGGTCTTCCGTTGGGAGCTCCTTTCAAGGCTAAGTCATGTTGGGATGAAGTTGTAGGGAAGATTGAGAGGCGGTTGGCTAGCTGGAAGCGGTTGTATTTGTCGAAGGGGGGTAGGGTTACCCTTATAAAGAGTACTCTCTCCAACCTTCCTACATATTTTCTCTCTCTATTTCCTATTCCCTCCAGTGTTGCTAGTCGCATTGAGAAGCTGCATCGTGACTTTTTGTGGGGTGGCATAGGCGACGAATTCAAATACCACTTGGTCAGTTGGTCCAAGGTTTGTCATCCTACTTCTGAAGGTGGTTTGGGCATACGAAACTTGAGAACTTTCAACAAGGCGCTGTTAGGGAAGTGGTTGTGGCGTTATGCTTATGAGAGAGAAGCTCTGTGGAAATCCGTGGTGGATGCGAAGTATGGCTCTACTAGGGCTGGTTGGTGTTCCTTAGATCCCCTTGGGTCTCATGGTGTGGGGAGTTGGAAGAACATTAGGAAGGGGTGGAGCTTGTTTTGTAGATATACCAGACTTATCTTGGGCAATGGGTTGAGGATTCGTTTTTGGGATGATGTTTGGTGTGGAGAGATGTCCCTCAAGGAAGCCTTTCCAGTTCTATATGATATAGCTTGTGTCAAGGATTCTTTGGTAGAAGACCATTTGGTAGTGGTAAGTGGTTCCTATCAGTGGGATGTCAGATTTTTCCGTGATGTTCACGATTGGGAGGTGGACGTTATGGCTTCCTTTTTCTCCTTACTGTATTCATCCAAGGTGGCTCAAGATGGGGGGGACCGGCTTTGGTGGACCCTCTCTCGCAAAGGGTCTTTTGATGTTAGATCATTCTATAAGGCTCTTGCCTGCAAAGAAGCTTCTTTTTTCCCCTGGAAAAGTATTTGGCGGACCAAGGCCCCATTGAAAGTGGCCTTCTTTGCTTGGACGGCAGCGTTAGGGAGAATCCTCACCTTGGACAATCTCAGAAAGAAGCGTGTCATTGTGATTGATAGATGCTGCATGTGTAAAATGACCGGGGAGACTGTGGATCATCTTCTCCTTCATTGCGAGGTTGCACGCGCTCTTTGGTACGTCATCCTTAGCCGGTTCGGTCTGTATTGGGTGATGCCTTCTCGGGTGATAGACTTATTTGCATGTTGGTGGTCGGGGGGACGGTCCCGTAGTGCGGTCGTGTGGAAGATGACTCATTGTTGTCTTATGTGGTGCTTGTGGACGGAACGCAACGATAGACAGTTTGAGGACAAAGAAAGAACCATAGAGGAGCTCATTTCCTTTTTTCTTCATTCTTTGTACTCCTGGACGGCTGCGTATTTAGCACCTCTAGAGATTAGTTATAACGATTTCCTTGTATTGCTTTCTTCTTCTTCTTCTTAATTGTCTCTCTTGTATACCCCCTGTATACTTGATTGCGCTTTGCGTTTTTCTAATAAAATTCTCTTCTTACTTATCAAAAAAAAAAAATTCCTCCTCTTGGAAAGAATCCACACCGCCCTATCAACCTCCCCATGCCGAACCCAAGTAGAGCATAACTGTTCGAAGAAGGACATCACCATCTCCAACTCCCAATCCTGAGCATTGCATGTAAAGAGAACATTTCAATGAGCCACACCTCCTACCATAGACAAATTATCCACCACCCAAGCATCAGGAGAACGCGCAATAGTATACAAAGTTGGAAAACAGAGCTTGAGAGGCCTGTCCCCACACCATAAATCATGCCAGAAGCGAATATGGGACCCATCACCCACCTCAAAACGCAAAAACTTAGCAACATTATCCCACCCCCTTCGAATAAACTTCCAAACACTGACACCATAAGGCCCCGTCACCGGTAAAGAACACCAACCTCCCCTCACACTCCCATACTTCACCTCAATCACTGATCTCCACAAAGCATCGCACTCCTGAGAAAACCTCCAGATCCACTTCCCCAATAAGGCTTGATTAAAATTAATAACATTACAAACTCCCAGTCCACCAGCCTAGATTGGAGAACAAATACGATGCCAATTGACTAAATGAAATTTAATCTCATCACCCATACCATTCCAGAGAAAATTCCTTTGAAGCCGCTCCAGTTTTTTAGCTACACTCACAGGAATAGGGAACAAAGATAAATAATAAGAAGGAATGCTGGAAAGAGTATTGTGAATCAACGTCACCCTACCACCCTTGGATAAATAAAGTTTCTTCCAACTAGCCAGCCTTCGTTCCACCTTCTCAATAACCCCATTCCAAATAGAAATAGATTTGAAAGACACCCCAACGACATACCCAAATAAGTCATCGGCAGAGACCCAATTCTACACCCCAGAATATGTGCCAAAGACTCCACATCTTCCACCTCGCCAATAAGGACCAATTCGGATTTGCCTAAATTGATCCTCAACCCTGACACCGCTTCGAAACATAACAAGGCACACCTCAAATTTCGAACGTGCTCGGCCTGTGCTCCACAAAAAATTAAGGTATCATCCGCAAACAGCCCACTGAGAAGCCTGACAGCAAACCTTGACGCATAGACGCATACAACATCCTGCTAAACGCTTCCATAACCACCACAAACAGCAAAGGAGAAAGAGGATCACCTTGCCTAATCCCCCGCGAGCTCTGAAAGAAACCAGAAGGGGTACCATTAACCAAAATGGAAAATTTTACTGTGGAAATGCAACATTTAATCCATTCCCTCCACCTATCCCCAAACCCACATCTCTGAAGCATGTAAAGAAGGAAATCCCAATTCACGTGATCATAAGCTTTCTCCAAATCCAGTTTGCACAATAACCCGGCCTCCCCTGATCGCATTTGGCTATCCAAACATTCATTGGCTATAAGAACTGAATCCAAGATTTACCTTCCACCAATAAAAGCATTCTGAGAGCTCGAAATAATTTTTCCCAACACTAATTTGAGCCTGTTAGTAAGGACCTTAGAAATAATTTTATAGACCCCTCCCACCAAACTAATAGGCCTAAAATCTTTAACCTCCAACATATCTGCCTTCTTGGGAATTAGGGAAATAAAAGTTGCATTCAAGCTCCTCTCAAACTGGTGACTATTATGAAATTCCGAAAAAACCACCATAATATATTTTTTGAGAACCCCCCAACATTGCTAAAAGAACGCCATTGAAAAACCATCTGGACCCGGAGCCTTATCCCCGTTCATCTCCCGCACCACCTCCCACACCTCCTGCTCCTCAAAACCTCGTTCTAACCAGAGACACTCATCCGCATCAATGGAGAAGAAAGAAATCCCATCCACCCTAGGCCGCCACGAATTCTGCTCGGTGTACAGAGAGTCATAATAATTCACAATATCTTTACTTCCTGCTCCTTTTTTTACATGAAGTAAAACATTCATCAAAGCCCCTAGATGACTACAACCCAAATCACATGTGTGTGTGCACGTTTTATATGACACTGCCTCAAAAATGTAACACATCAAGAAACTCTAGGAGGAAAAAAAAAAAATAGTTAATCTTGAGGAATTGTTGAAACAAACTTACAGTTTCCTATTTCTGCACTAGATACTTGCCAGAGGTAACTTTTGGAATTTCAATAAATAAATTATGCTTCCTATTGCACCCCCTATATTGGTATCCAGCATCTATTATTCATATAATCAAAAGCTAATATTATGAAAAGAAAAAGTTTCATATCACACGGCCCATCATTCTGTTAGGCGGTCATAAAAAATTGAGGGCATACTGACACAAACATAAAATGTGCTTTTAGAAAATTATTACAAGGGTTCTAGAAAGGAACCTTGAGGAGTATTCTCACGGATAACTTTAAGTGTATAATGAACAGTAGCACCAATGAGGACAAAAACAGGTGAGGGAGGATCAAGAGACATGGCTTCTGCTACAGTAAGAGTAATCCTATCAGCCATGTGCTTTAATCCAGGCTCAAGCAAATGCACAGCAACAATCTCCTGGCCAATTTCAATTCCCTTTACAACAAATGAATCTGAATATACACCCTGCATCACATTAAAAAAAAAAAAAAAATAGTTGGTTTTAAACATAGAAGTATATAAGAAAGCATATCGCCAATGCTCATTCACATTCACTAGCAGCATACATACACTATCTTCAAGTTTTATTTGGATATCTAAGTCGCCGCACAATCCACCGCAGTCGCTTAGGGGAGAATCCTTCAAAGGAACGTGGGCAAGATGATGAGACAATCCATCAGTTTCAGGCATCAGGTGCCACATGAACTGTAAGCCCACCAGTGACGAGAAATCATTTTCTGCAAAAGAGGATAAATTGAATTAAATTTTAGAACCAGGCCAAATTATATTCAAGAAAGAATAAGCAACCAAATTTAGAGAGAAAAAGCCATTCAACCCCCAAAAGCAGCTAAAAATGATAGACAAAGGTGTTGTCCACATATATCAAACACCAAAGTACTAAATACAGTAATTAGTTCCAAAAGTACCTTCACTATCAAAGGCGCGGACCCGAAGGGTAGCAAGCCCATCTAAGTCAAGCTTGATAGAATTATGAAATATCTGAATCCTAGAGAAATTGTCGATAAAAACTTTGCAACGAATTACAGTCCCAGTGTGCACATCAGCAGCATAAACTGCAGTCTCCTTTCGACCACTGTAAGGAGCAATCGATCTCAACCGTGCGCTCGTCGAGCAGTGACTACTTGAATTATACTCGGGTTGCAACGATAGAATATCATGATGATCCCAGGACCTATATATATATATATATTTAAAATAAAAATAAAAATGTAAAATGCTTCAACATTTTGAATATCAAACAAAATGCACATTGATATAGAACAAAAGAGAAGAAGAAAGCAACTTCTCCACTACGGGTTTCGCATTTCTTTAATACTATCATTTCTAAATGAAGCTCAATGTTACGATCCAAAGTATCTTATATGGCTTAAGTACAAGCTTAACGGTGTGTGTATATAAGCTCTTGAAAACCCTTCCCTTGCAAGCCAGTTTTGTGAGTTCTACTCGAGGTTTATATCACACTTGAAAACCGTCTTGCAAGTGCTCAAGAGCTTATATACACACAGTTAAACTTGAACTTAAAGCCAGGTAGGAGTGTAGGACACTTAGGATCATAACACTCAACTAACCAGAATACTTGGATTCAGCTCGGTTCAGTGGAGGTTCATCTTTTCTTAGGTCGTAGCATTCATGATTTTAAACAGCTCTTTTCTTTTCCTACATTTTCTCGGCAGCCAAACAGAGCTCGTAGGTTTATCAAGACCATCCACGTTTAATAAATACAAGCTCAATGCATCAAAACACACACACACACACACACACATATAGAGTGTGTGCTTACCATTTGAAGCAACCATCACTTCCTTGAAGCCTGTACTCCACAGGATGAGTCATTTTGGGGGGCAAGAGTATATTAACATCGGCGATGTGCGGACCAGACGGCGAGTACGACGTCGTTGGGTCCAAGACTAGTAGAAGAAGAAGAAGAGCTAGCGGTAGAGCGAAGTACAACATATTCGAGTACATTGAGCTCACCACTACTTGGCATAGTAGTAGTGGCAGGTGAAGATCGAGTGAGTAGCTGAGAGCTTTTGAATTTGAACTGAGAAATAATCAGGGTTTAGGGTTTTGGAAAGTAGTGAAAAGGGCACAAGAGTGATGGGAACTGGGAAGTAGCGGGAGACGCGGCGAGGCCTGATTGGTGCTGAGGTGGAGAGTGGCGTCGGATTAGTTTTGTTTACTCAACACTTGGCGGAGATTCTAGGCCTCCCACGAGCTTCGGGGGGGTGTGACTTTTGAGAAATATTTCGTGTCATTCTTCTGTCTTAAGCTTTTTTAAAAGTCCTTCACATTTCACTCATTTTAGCATCAAGTCACGTGTTTTTTTTTAAAAAAATAAAATAAAATAAAGTAACTTAAATGAGTTTGAAAAATAATATTATTTGAATAAAAAATATGTTTGGGCTTGTTTAGCAACCACTCTCAATTTTTTTATTTAAAAAAATCAATTTTAAAATATTCCACTTTTTATATCACATTAATTATTTTTTAAATCACATCAATTACTTTTTAGGATAATGCTAAAATTACAACAAATGTACTACAAGTACACAACTCCAAAACACATTGGAGTAGGACTCATAGTGCATGTATCACAACCCTACTTTTTAACAACATTTTTCACTTTTACTTATAAAAAAATTCAAAATTTATTTATACTTTATATCACATCAATCACTCATTATTATAATAATAAAAAAAATTAAAAAAACTCTCAATTCAAAAACCTTTACCAAACACACCAGACATTGAGAAATTATAAAATTACAACCCTTGCACAACTATCATACAACCCCAAGACATATTTAGTGGGATCTACACACATGAGTCCCACCCAATATGTCTGATTTGGTCGGTACACCACCTACCTCTCTTTTTTTATTTCTTATATTTTTAGTTTTAATGATCAGTTGATGTATGACCACCTTTCATTTAGAGATTTGATGTACATCTTACTCTCGTGCTTTTTCCATTCTCTCATTTCTTTTTTTTAAATTACCATTAGATTTGTACGGTCCATACGAAACTCACATGAACCTCATTTCTCTTTCATTTATCCACGCGTTTGAGGCATGCTAAAACTATTTATCCACCGTATTCATCAAAAAAAAAATTATCCACCTTTCATTTCATCCCAAATGACACGTAGAGACAAAAGAGTGTATGTTACTGTTGCGGCGTAAACACTTTTCCTTCTTAAAACAATTTAAATAAAATGAATTTGTTTTGTTAAAATCACCAGGAAATTATTGTTCTCTATGTTCTTTTCATTAGGGGTTCCTTGTATACTTTATGTGTATTTTGGGTTGCGCCCCTTTGCACCTTTTTTATATATTTTACTTATCAAAAAAAAAATCACCAGGAAATTATAATTCAAAAAGAATTACAGAAAAGTGCAAATCAATAAGCAATTCGATCCCCTTTTTTCGCTTAACCCTCTTTTTTTTACTTAACATAGGGGCATTTTTTTTCTATATATATATATATATATAGTTTATCGGCTAAAGAAACACGTGTCACAAGTGACTTAAATTATGTCCAAAAAAAAAAAAAAAAAGGAAAAACTTAACGGATAGAAGACGAAAGTATCACAATTTGATAGTTTGTAAGATAGTGTTACTTTTCAATCTTCAGAAGCAAAAATGGGAAAAGTACATTTTTCCCCAAAAATAATTACAAGAAAGTGTAAATGGGGAAAAGTCTAAGATAATAAGATGAGAAATGCTAGAGGTATGAAATCTTTTATCAAGAGATAGGTACCAAGATGATGTAGAACTTATTTGTTGGTACCCGTAACATTTTTTTTTATTAATTGTTTTGATCATCTTCAATGAATAAACTCCACATCATCTTGGTATCCATCTCTTGGTAAAAAATTTGGTACCCCTCGCATTTCTTAAGATAAGATAAAACATAGATTGTGTGAATTTCAGTATTAAGAGTTAAAAATCGTTATGTTCAAATCTCTTTATGCTTGAATGACAGTGTACAAAAGTCCTCACTTTTTAGTTTTACGAAATTTTTGGACTTGTATTCTTTTTTTGTTTTCTCCTTAACTAGGAGTCTCTCTTGTATACTTTTTGTGTAGTTTGTTGCGTCTCTCTGCGCTTTCCAATGAGATTGCTTTCCTTATAAAAAAAAAAAACCAAAAAAAAACAAAAAACAAAACAAAGGGTTCAAGCAATAGCACGCTAAAAGAATAGTCTGTAATGGAGGTAGGAAGACTGTATTGGAGCTAAGAAGACAAGATTGGGCAGTAATGGAAGTGAACGTTGCTTTGTGGTTTGAACTGGTGAGACTTTGGGCAGTGTAGCAATAAGGTGAGTTGATGGGTAGTGTCATTTCAGTCGTCAGAAGAAGAAGACTCTGGAGCGTGGAGAGAAAGCTTATTACGCACCGTTTCGATTAAGTCCTTAAAGTGCACCGTTTTGATATTGTAGTTGCACCAGTTCAGTATTGTAATTGGGCTTGTTTGTTACGCCTTCTTTGGGCTTGTTTGTTAGAAGTTTGTTAGTGGTTCATGAGTTAGTTCATAGAAGAGTGATAAAAGCCCAGTTGCATCTGGGAGAAAAGGTACAAAAATTGATTGTAAGTTTGTCTAACTTTGGAGCTTTGGGTGAGCTCGAATCATCCCAGTTATGGAGTTTTGCTGAACTCGAATCAGCTATCTTTCCTGTTCCTTCAATTCATCAATACAATTCTTCTATTTCTTATCCATTTCTATTATCTCATCACAAATACAATTCTATAAAATTCTAAAAACAGAGAACTCCATTCCAAGTGGTATCAGAGCACTCGATCTTGATGGCAGAAGGCACACGGATGACCCATTTGTCTGATTCTGTGAAGCAACTGGAAGATGGTTTTCGGCACCAGGGAGATACATTGAAGCAGCAAGTTGTGCTCATCCAGGAGAACAAGAATCAGCTAGATCAGTTGACAGCGTCTTTTCATTCTTTGGCGGCTGACAAAAATGAAACCAACAATAATCTGTTAATGTTACAACAAGCTATGGCAAGAATGGAGAAATACATGAAGGGCAAAGATAAAGAAGTGCAAGGAAATGATAATGAAGTGCCACCACGACGAGTAACCAGAAATTTTTACGAAAAAGATTTTCAAGAAGATGAAATTCCTGAGGCTAATAGAAGCAAAGTTGGTTATCATGAAGAGAAGCAAAGGTGGATGAGGCAGAATGAGGAGGACGATCAATATGGATCTGACCACCAGAATCGTCAAGAAAGGAGGAGGTATGGCTGGGATTTTGATGAGGATCGTTGGGAGAGAAGTCAGCAACAGCGGCCAGCAAAATTGGATTTTCCCAAGTTTAATGGGGACAATCCAACTGGGTGGTTATACAAGGCAGAGCAGTATTTTGACCGTTATCAATCTACAGAGCGACAGAAATTAAAGACTACTGCTTTTCATATGGAGGGTGACGCATTGATATGGTTTCAAGATTCAGATGAGTCTGGATATTTTTCTACATGGAAGAATTTTGCAGAGGCCTTATTGTTGAGATTTGGGCCAGCCTATGATGATCCTATGGAGGCAATTACTCGACTCAGACAGACTTCTACTGTCACTCTTTACAAAACCAAATTTGAGGTACTTTCTAATAGATTAAAAAATTTATCTGAGAAGTACAAATTGAGTTGTTTTTTAAGTGGCCTTAAAGATGACATTAGACTGCCCTTGAGGTTATTGGATCCTCAGAATTTGAATAAGGCATTTGCTATGGCTAAGATTCAGGAGGAATGTGTCTTAAATTCTAGAAGGACCTCTAAATTCAGTTCTTATACGAATTTGAATTGGCAGAGTAATAGGAGTAATATGGCTAGTGATGCCAAAGTGGAAATGGGGAATAAAAGAGATAATTCTTCTAGTATGGTTCCACGTTCTAATATTCTTATACAGAAATTATCCTCAGCCCAAATGGAGGATAGGAAGAGAAAAGGGTTGTGTTACACTTGTGATGAAAAATGGAATAGGAACCATGTGTGCACTAAGGGGAAGATTTATGTTTTGGAGGGGTGTGATTTGTTTGGTGAGCAGAGTGAGGAAGATTTCCTTGAAACCACGGATTGTATGGCTGTGGAAGGAATTAATGAATGTTATGACAATCCAGAAATTTCTTTACATGCTATTACAGGGTCTCCTAATCCTAGAACTATGAGGTTATGGGGCATGATTAAATATCAAGGGGTAATCATTTTGATTGATTCCGGGAGTTCGCATAACTTCTTGGATACATCAATTTCCTCAAAGTTGGCCTTAGAGATTCAGCAGGTCAGTAATATTGCAGTTAAGGTGGCAAATGGACAGATTATTCACACTAAAGGGGTCTGTGAGGGGTTAAATGTTCATATGCAAGGCAATTCTTTTGTGACTGATTTTTACATTTTACCATTGGGTGGTTGTGACATGGTATTGGGTATCCAGTGGTTACGGACATTGGGCCCTATTGTTTGGGATTTTGCTGCTTTGACTATGGAGTTTACGTTGTTCAAGAAGGCTATTTTACTCAAAGGTTTAAACCCAACTGAATCAAAATTGGAGGATGGTGGGTTGTTTTCAAAATTGCCTAGTGTGAGAAGGAAGGGGTTGGTATTACAATTAGTGTCTTCAGACATTCAGACTACTAATGCCGATAGGAATCCTGATTTTGCTGATTTGTTGGCTCAGTTTCAGAAGGTTTTTGCAGAACCTACAGGTTTACCGCCTATCAGATCCCATGACCACCAGATTGTGCTTAAGGAGGGTTCAGCTCCAATATCTGTTAGGCCTTATCGCTATCCCCATTATCAGAAGGGCGAAATTGAGAAGATTGTGAGGGAGTTACTTGAATCAGGGGCTATTCGGCCAAGCCAGTCACCATTTTCTTCTCCAGTATTATTAGTAAGGAAAGCTGATGGTAGTTGGAGAATGTGTATGGATTACAGGGCTTTAAACAAAGCTACTGTCAAAGATAAATTTCCAATTCCAGTAGTAGATGAACTACTGGATGAGCTACATGGGTCTCGGATTTTCTCTAAGTTAGACTTAAGGTCTGGCTATCATCAAATAAGGGTTAAACCTGAGGATGTGCCTAAAACGGCATTCAGGACACATGAGGGGCATTATGAATTTTTGGTCATGCCTTTTGGCTTGACCAATGCCCCCTCAACTTTTCAAGGGTTGATGAATCATGTGTTCAAACCCTTTTTGAGAAAGTTTGTATTAGTCTTTTTTGATGACATTTTGGTGTACAGTCGCACTAAGGAGGATCATTTAGTACATTTACAGATGGTGTTAGAGGTGTTACTACATCAGCAACTATATGCTAAAGAAGTCAAGTGCAGATTTGGTTGCTCTGAAATTGAATATTTGGGCCATATTATTTCGGCTGATGGGGTTAGAGCTGATCCTAAGAAGACGGCCAGTATGCTCCAATGGCATGTTCCTAAGTCCCTCAAGTCATTACGAGGATTTTTGGGTTTAACAGGTTACTACAGGAAATTTATTAAGGGATATGGAATCATTGCTGCACCCTTGACGGCTTTACTCAAAAAAGACTCTTTTATTTGGAATAAAGAAGCTACTCAGGCGTTTGAATTGCTTAAACAGGCAGTGGCGACACCCCCTGTGTTAATTCTTCCTGATTTTGAGAAACCCTTCATCATTGAATGTGATGCCTCGGGTTTAGGAGTGGGGGCTGTTTTGATGCAGGATCATCAACCAATTGCTTTTTTCAGCAAGGCTTTGAAAGGCAAGGCTCTTCATTTGTCTACTTATGAAAAAGAGTTATTTGCATTGGTTTGTGCAGTAAAGAAGTGGAGACCGTATCTGTTAGGTCAGACTTTTAAAATCAAAACTGATCATCAGAGTTTGAAGTATTTACTGGAGCAAAAGGTTGGTACTCCAACTCAACAGAAGTGGTTGACCAAACTTTTGGGTTATGACTTCTTGATTGAGTATAAAAAGGGGATTGAAAACAAGGTTGCTGATGCCTTGTCCAGAGAGTTTGAGGAGACTCCGGAACAGAATCTTAATGATGAAGTGTTATTCAGTATCACATTTCCTAATCCGACTTGGGTGGAAGACATCATGAAAAGTTATACTTCGGATCCTGATGTGCAGAGTAGAATTTCGGATTTATTGGCAAATACAGAAGGCTCATCTAAATACAGTTTACGGGGTGGGTTATTGCTATATAAAGGCAGAATTGTAGTGGGTAATGATGAGTTTCTTCGAACTAAGATCCTACATTTAGTTCATGATAGCCCTGCTGCTGGGCATTCGGGCTATCAGAAGACACTTCATCGTGCTAAGCATGATTTTTACTGGCCAGGGCTGAGAGCTGATCTTAAGAGATATGTCAGAGAATGTGATGTGTGTCAGAGACAAAAGCATGAGACTCTTCTTCCAGCTGGATTACTTCAGCCCCTCCCAATTCCTACTAAGGTTTGGGCTGATATATCCATGGACTTTATTGAGGGTCTGCCGATTTCTCAAGGTGCTAGTGTGATTATGGTGGTTGTGGATAGATTGTCCAAGTATGCTCATTTTATTTCGGTTGCACATCCATTTACAGCTTCTAAAATTGCTAGTCTTTTCATGCAACATGTTTTTAAATTACATGGCTTGCCAGTTTCAATTGTTACAGACAGAGATGCTGTGTTTACAAGTTCTTTTTGGCATGAGATGTTTACTCTACAGGGTGTGTCTTTGGCTATGAGTTCGGCCTATCACCCTCAGTCAGATGGTCAAACTGAGGTGGTTAATAAATGTTTGGAGCATTATTTAAGATGTTATGCAGGGGAGACACCTAAAGCATGGTCTCACTGGTTGGCTATGGCTGAGTATTGGTATAACACCAATTACCATGCTTCTTCTAAGCTTACACCTTTTGAGACATTATATGGTATTTTACCACCCAAGTTGATAGAGTATATACCTGGCACTTCCAGGAATCAGGCGGTAGACGACACCCTTCGATCTAGGGAGCAGACTCTGTCCTTGCTTCGACATAACCTGTTGGCAGCACAGGAAAGACAGAAAAGTCAGTATGATCGACGGCACACCGAGAGAAGTTTTGTTCCAGGGGATTTAGTATACCTGAGGTTGCAGCCATATCGACAGAAGACATTGGCCATCAGGAAGTGTTTGAAGCTTTCCCCCAGATTTTATGGACCATTCTTGGTTATTAAGAAGATTGGAGAGGTTGCCTATCGCCTGGATCTACCAGCTGAATCCAAGATCCACCCAGTTTTCCATGTCTCGTGCCTTAAGAAAAAACTGGGTCAGCGCTCCATTTTGTTACCGACCTTACCTCCGGTGGATAGTGGGGGAGCAATCCAACCGGAGCCACAGAAGATTCTTCAAAGGCGTATTCGGAAATTTCAGAACCAGGCTGTTCCTGAGGTTTTGGTACAGTGGCAAGGTACAGCTCCGGAGGATGCCACTTGGGAGGATTTTTGGCCTTTGAAAGCAAAGTATCCCCACCTTGAGGGCAAGGTGCTTTGAAGAGGGAGCGATTGTAATGGAGGTAGGAAGACTGTATTGGAGCTAAGAAGACAAGATTGGGCAGTAATGGAAGTGAACGTTGCTTTGTGGTTTGAACTGGTGAGACTTTGGGCAGTGTAGCAATAAGGTGAGTTGATGGGTAGTGTCATTTCAGTCGTCAGAAGAAGAAGACTCTGGAGCGTGGAGAGAAAGCTTATTACGCACCGTTTCGATTAAGTCCTTAAAGTGCACCGTTTTGATATTGTAGTTGCACCAGTTCAGTATTGTAATTGGGCTTGTTTGTTACGCCTTCTTTGGGCTTGTTTGTTAGAAGTTTGTTAGTGGTTCATGAGTTAGTTCATAGAAGAGTGATAAAAGCCCAGTTGCATCTGGGAGAAAAGGTACGAAAATTGATTGTAAGTTTGTCTAACTTTGGAGCTTTGGGTGAGCTCGAATCATCCCAGTTATGGAGTTTTGCTGAACTCGAATCAGCTATCTTTCCTGTTCCTTCAATTCATCAATACAATTCTTCTATTTCTTATCCATTTCTATTATCTCATCACAAATACAATTCTATAAAATTCTAAAAACAGAGAACTCCATTCCATAGTCTGTAATTGCATAGATGAACATACAGAGAAAGAATGAAGCCATCAAACCTGTGTAACCAAAAATTGATCTTGAATCAAGCCAAAACAGCCGTTTGAACTTTAAATAACTGTGCGTACAAGCCACCCTTGAGAAGGAGCTCGGTGTGGTCACCCATCTGCACATGCACAAATCAAATATACATTATGATTATATGCATCCATGTTATTATAGAAATTAGGCCAACCTTTTGCATGGTGGATATCACAGGGAGACCCATAATATGAGGCCCCAAATTCATTGAAGAATCTCATATGATGTACTAGTGGAAAAGCACAGGCAACGATGAATAAAGTAAAATGGCAGAGGATAAATTGGGTCTGGCAAAAAAACCCTAGCATCTCAAATTAATCAATGCTACAACAAAAAAGCTATCTGATATTTGGACACACTTCACATTCTACATGATCATATGCGGTGTACAATGACGATGACAATGACAATTACATAGTTATCTTGAATGCCCAAAAAGAAGCTCTAACCTCAGTGACTCGACCACCATCCAGTACTATGATTCTATCAGCAGCTTTAATGGTAGAGAGCCTGTAAAACATCGACAAACATAATGCAAATTTTCTCACAATTAAAACTTCAGAACATAATTTTTTATTAATAAATAATTTTTTTAAAAAAAAGGGAACTGAAAATGACCTATGTGCTATGACAATGACAGTTCTTTTTCCTCTGATGTCATTTCTGAACGAATGAAGAACCCCCTAAAATAACACTGCCAGAAACAGTGAGCTAGCATTTACATGCATATCATTTCTTCTCTTTCTTTCTTTTTTTTTTCTTTTGTAAAATAGAAATTAGAGAAATTGACACTGGAAAGTACTTGCCTTAACATAATGTTCACTTTCAGAATCTAGAGCACTGGTGGCTTCATCAAGGATCAGAATAGCAGGGTCTCTAAGAATGGCCCGAGCAATAGCAATTCGCTGCTTCTGTCCCCCGCTCAGTAAATTATCATCAACGAGGGTATCATAACCATCAGGAAGAGATGAGATGAATTCATGAGCATAGGCCTGCTTCGCAGCCCATTCTATATCTTCCTGTTCAATGTGTCTAGAGCAACCATATCTAATGTTTGACTTGATGTCCATATGAAAGAGATGGGGTTCCTGTCTGAAACGAAGATTTTTATATTATAGTCAGCCATCTTCAGTATGCCTTTTAGTTTATGTAATCTAACCTGCCCAACAAATCCAACTTTTTCTCTCAGCCACCCAATATCCAGCTCTCTTAGAGGGAAACCGTCAACAAAAATCTGCAATCAGAGGCACCTTTTACAGAAGATCCAATAACCATAATTTACTAGTACTGGTAGAACTGCGTCCTGGAAAACACTACCCAAAGATAAAAGAAGCTCATTGCTAGATTTAGCGGTCAAAAGTTGTTCTCTATCGTTCTTCTGTTGCTTTCACTCAACAGAATAAATATATCAAGTTTAAACCACAAAGGGTATAAAGGACAAAAAGAGGATAGAACCATCAGATTCTAACTTAAAGACAACTTTATCACATTCTAACATCTAGTTTCACAATCTAAAGACATCATTATATAGGTCTACCCCCATCATACTGCATTCCTGTTTCCATCCCAAAAGGCAATCAAGAAGAATAGGATTCGGTCATACTTCAGATGGTCCAAAAGGTTTTCAAAATTTTAACCATCAATTTTGAAAGCTATATAATATATATTGATATGCTTTCCAGCAGTAAATGAACGGGTCATTGGGAATCAAACCATATTCATCTTTTCTAGCGACTTCCTCTCAGGTTGCCTTTGTCGTATGGAAATAAAGGCTAGTCATTTCTATAATCCACAAATGATCTGACATACAACCATTTGCAACGTGCTAATTGGGGTGTAGATAAGCAATACCTGGAAACCTACAGTTCCAAGGCCTAACTTACACACATCAATCATTGATAATGAGAAGTTGGTTACAGGGTGAAGAGCGTTGAGGTTGTTCTTTAGAGCATATTGACCATTGTCCAAGAAAAAGAAAACAATTTTAGAACACCACAACTCATTTAGTAATAGGTCATAAATCCTTCATTCAATATAATTATTGATTTCATTTAAAGATGCTAAAGTGAGATGCAAGAGTAATTGTAGCTTACCTGACCATTACTTGGCTCATAAAGACGAAGCAAAAGATTGACAATTGTGCTTTTTCCACTACCACTTGGACCAACCTAGGCAAAATTTAGAAGCGCAGACAATCCTTAAATCTTAACACCAGCATCATGAGGAATGGTATTATATAAGCAAAGAAATTTCTTACAATTGCAACCACTTCATTTGCTTGAACAGAGATATTTATGTCTTCTAGAATGGGCACCTGTTCCAATGTCACTAACTAGTGAGTCCTTTATGGGCTGCAAAGAACTCGTATGTCTTCCACTTTTCTATGAATTTATGTGACAGGTAACAAAAGAAAACACTTGTAACACAAAAAGGAAGATAAATTAAAATCAATTTCACCTAGAAAAAACATACCGTTAACCTTGAAGGATAGTGAAATGATACATTCACAAACTGAATATGTCCCATTACCCTCTTCAATTTCACCCCTATTGAAAGCAGGACACACCAATAGAAAATATTATGGCATATTCTAAATTGAAACAAAAGCGAATCATCACCTTAGAACTAGAAATGCTGAAACTAAAATTCACAAAATTTTGGCATATTCTCAATCTAAATGCATCAGGATTCACTTTCCCTATTCAATGTTTCTTCAAACAAGGCAAGCATTACCTAAAAGCAAAGACAGGTTGCACTATAAAAGATCACATAAAAATGCAATATTTATCAAAACAATTTCAAGAAGAAATCTCATTTTACACAATAGTGATAATCGTAACTAATGTATAATTATGGACCTTGGTTTCTACAGCATGAGTAAGGCTCATTAATCAAAAGAATATTTACAGTTCCACTGGACACAGAGTGCTTGCCTTTCGATAGAAATTGGTCACTAGGCAAGAGATCTATTAACTGGAAGACCTTTTCACTAGCTCCAACGGACTGTAGTAATGATGATAAATTATCTGTGAGCCTCCATGTAGCATAAATTAACCACTCACAGTACAATATATACTTAGTAAGTTGTTCAGGCGACACATGACCACTCATAATTGACATTCCTCCTAACAGTAGCGCAATGACCTGTAAAATATAATTTGTCAAACAGCGTGGAAGTCAAGTTACAAATCTTTATTTAAAATGCAACTTTTGCAATACATCCAGAAGCATTTGTTTTTAGTCAGGGATGTTCATTATAAATGGTAAGCATCTCCGACACCCTTTTTTTATAGTACTTCCCTCATACAGTAGTTCCCACTTTTTTTTTCTTCTTAATAACTGTACTTTTCTTTTGAAAAGTTTTTGAAACAGAAATAAGCTTCAATATTTTTGTAATGTATTAACAATCAATTAATGAAAACACTCTTGAAACATATGCATTTGTCAGTTTATGTACCCTAGATCACGTACAAGAATGAACATATATATAGTTAAGCTGTAGGAGTACATGACTCACAAGTGTGTTGTATGGTTCAGTCATTATTTAGAATCTTGTGGTCTGGTGCATGCCGTATGAGACCCTTAGACCAGAAGGACGAGTAACATAGAGAACATAATAACGCTATACAAGCAATTTATTGCTTTGGAATCCATCTCTTCACACATCAGATGTTGGGCATTACGTATCTTCATTGTATTTCAGATTTCCTTCCATCATTTTTTCACCAATCCAAGAAAAAATAACATTGGGTTATAAAATTATTGGCAACAACTTAACCCAACCTAGACATCAGAAGTTTTGAACTCCCAATAAAAGTTCAGCCCTTTTTCAGCATTGGCGTAAGAGTGCAGCCTTTCATCACCTATTACATTCATTGATACGGAGCAAGTGCACTGGTGCTACAGATTCATCACAGGGAAGCTCCACTCATAATTACTCAAAACCTGAAACTCCCATTGTTCGATATGACTGGGATACTTTCAGGAAATAGGATACTTTTGGGGCCAAAACCAAATTTTGTCAATAAAAAATGTGGTCTTTACTGATCACAATATCATTGTTTGGATCATGGTATGGCTAAAACCACCGTTTTTGTTTTTTGTTTTTTCCTGGGGGTCTTGGGTAGCTAAAATTAGTGAACGGCAGGTTGCCCTTCAATGCTACACACCCATATATCTAATCTTATGCATAACTACACTACCACTAACTAAATAAACATGAAACCTGGAGCATAGAGAGTTTTGGAGAAAACTAGCATTTAACCCAAAGCTGATGGTTTTTGATCAATTAAAACCTTGCCAAACCTGTGTTGAACGATATAGCGTATTGAAACTCATATTCCACAATCCATAAGCCATGCTTTCTCGAATGTTTATAAAAGCTAACCTGTCCAGCCATTGCTTGTACCTAACACCATATAGGATGGATCACTTAATAGTATCATGATGATGCATATAAATACATAAGGGCGTTTTGGGTAATGACTTGCTAGTAAGGGAAGTCCACCAAAGAAACAACTATGAAAATAGGATCCTTTTTTTTTTCCCTAAGCAATACAACAGAGGGAAACTAAGGGGACGGGGGATCATGAAAAAAGGATACTTAATGGTAGGAATTATTACCTTCCAAGTTCTTTCCTTTCAGTTCCATAAACCCGGACAGTTCTCATTAAAGAAAGTGTTTCTTGCGCAACCTAAATACGAAAAGGAAGAGCAAATGAGCATACCAAAAAATTATTCAAGTGTCAAAACTTTCAGAAGCAATATAGATCAGTTTTCTGCTTATACTTCATTAGCACCAGCAGTGAACTCTTGGGTTAACTTTGCAGCTCTCTTTTGGTACCTGTTAACCAGAGAAGGTTTTAAAAATGCCTTCAAACAATCTAGAGGCTAGTAAAAGAGACACCCTTATAAGCAGATAGTGAAAAATCTTAGTGCAACAGGAAGCAATAAACATTTGAGTTTATGCATATAGACAACACCTCTATCAAGGAAACAATTTAGAGTTACCCTACAGTTGCTGATACGGAGAAGATCCTCCATATATAAAAGATGTTTTAAGAAAGAATTTAGATGCAAATTCTCACATGCAGTTATTTAAGCCCTTCCCATTTCAGTATTTCTGATGACTACTGTCTAAATCTGAAGGAAGCTAAACACTAAAGGCATAACACACGCTTTTTGCTTTTTTCTTTTTTTCTTTTTCCCCAAACTGAACATTGTAAAGTTTTACTCTTAAAACAAAAGAGCAGATCCATTAGAAGTATCCACAGTAGCAAAAGATTTTAAATGAAGGATACCTCTAAAAAAAAAAAAAATAGATAGTGGACTTTGTCCGTACCAAATCTGATACTTTAGGAAATCAGATGCAATGAAAAAAACCTAATGTGTTCCCCTCCTCATAGTGAATTAATAGGAAGGAGTCAAAACTCCAACATTTTTATAAATAATAATAATTTAACAACTTGTTGGCATAGATTCATATGCATGCAAGGATTATACAAGACTTAATTTCCCTTCATCTATATTGTTTGAGGATATGATCAGACCAAGAAAGCTCTTGTAGCAAAGAATAAGCAGGGAGAGCAGCCTGATAGGAAACAATACAGGGATCAGGACAACTTGTATACACAAAAATAATCAGTACATCACTTTACAATAACAGATTTCTTGGAAACACAAACTCTTGTTTTAAAAGACTAATGTGCTAGGCCTATGAAGTTGAGAGAAGGTACAGATGCGTACCGGCCATAAAACAGAAAGATTGTAGATAGAACAAAGCATATCACCAAAGCTGATAATGCAAGAGGCCAAGATAAAGTCAGCAGATTGATCAATGCACCTGTCCCCTACACATAAAAATTTGACCATAAATTTGATTCTAACACTGAAGGCACATTGAGGGGCACAAAAAAGTATTTGATAAAGACTGCAACCTGAACAGCATTGCGTAATATCAGATGAACATTATTCCCAATAACATGAGACAGTTGCTGACAATCTGCCCCAAGCCTGCTCGTCAAATCACCAACTGCTTCTCTGTCGAAAAAGGATATATCCTACATCAAAGATAACACCAGTAATATATTGAATGAAAAACAGATACAACAAAGAGTTCTGCCAACATAGATTGCTTGAGAGATGCGCATGGCACCTCATATGTTCCAATTGCTAAATAAAGCCAAACCTGAAAAAGAATTGATGAATGTAGAGTTTCCCTGAGGCGCTTAACCTGCAATATGACATACGGAGCATTATGTGATGTCATATTCACTATGCCTGAAAAAAGCTACAAGTAAAATTCAGGTAACAATGGTGGAAAGAAGATACACAACTTCTTACTTGTAAAAATGAGGCCAAAAAAAAAAAAAAAAACCGATATCAGCTAGAATTCCTTAATACATTGATAATTGCAAGCATTTGACAAACATTAATGGGTAATTTCAGAAACTGATAATGGCTAAAGCAGAAGGAATAATGATTAGATAGACCTTAGAAGATCCTGTGCCTATCACAACAGACCACAGTATTTATTGGTACCAAAAAAAAAATGGAAAAGAAAGAGACATTCTTCGAGAAGAACTAAGATCGACCGACTTACCAATATCATATTCGCAATTCCAAAACAGCCACTTCGCAGGCCACTGAAATTCCAATGAAATATAGTAAACAACCAAGCCCCTCAATAGAACAAAGTTTTCCTCCAAACTGGGTTGGAGGAAATTAAACTGCCATATGTTAAATTTCCTTAATAGTAAATTCTTCTAACTAAATTTATTAAACTGCATGTCCTTAGAGCATGTAATTGCATTCGTATGCTCTAAGAACATATGGCAGTTTAATAGGCTGAGTTTAAGGAATTTCCTCCAACCCAGTTCGGCAGTTTGGAAGAAAACTTTGTCACCTCAATATCAAAAGTTATAGAAACAGCTCAATTACAATTTCCTATACTTTCCACATAGCATATCCTGATATGCATGAACCAACCTGCATATCCCCGACGTTAAACACAGCATAACTAAGAGCTCTGAGTTCCTAGAGAACACCATGGTCTCACCACTCTGTGCAGAAAAGATAGAGGCTGCCAATACACTTGGTATTGATATCTCTGAAAGCGCAGCGATGACTAAGGAACCAAACGCAACAAAAAGAACCCATCGATCACCGGCAATCAATTCCCACATTCGACGGAGAGCAACAATGACGGTGATTGGCTTCGCCGCCGTCATATCTACATGGTTATCCCTGCTCAGACTCCACCAACTGCCACCAGGTAAAACCGACCGACTAAAACGGACCCAGTTTTCCGGGTCTGGGAGCACCGAGCTTCGGGTTTTGAAACGGTGGCGTTTTCGTTTGCCGTTTTGGAATGTGATGAGAAATGCGGATTGGGGTTTGGTTTTAGAGGTGAGAATTAAGGGTTTCGAATTGTGAATTGGGAGAGGCTTTCTGTTTGCGAAACGGAGGGAGGTGAGAGAGGGAAGGTTGGAGATGGAGATGGCCATGGAGATGTAAATTAGAGAAGGGCGGAGCGTCGTTTCGGTAATTTGGATGCCAATAGCATTTTTAGCAGAGTGAACGCTTTCAGTTTTGGGGAACTTGTACGGTGTACCGGCGAAAGAGACAGGGTCGAAGTCTTAAACGGCGGTGATGGTGGAGGTTATACGTCAGTCGTTTATATTATAAGACCGTTCGTCTGCAATATGCCAGGTCGCCTATTCGTGGGTATAGGCGACTTCGCGGATAAAATTTTCTTCTTGAAAATAAATTGTCCCGCTCGATGAAATCTCAATTAATTTTAGAAAAATGCTATACCAATATAATCTTTTACTGTTTTACAGCTTATGCACGTGATTATAATCGGAAGGTGTAAAAAACATAACATAAATTTTTTTTTTTAAAAAAAAAAAGAAGTTAGTAGATGATGCGGCTCAAATTACATGATAACACATGTGAGTAAGTAGTAAAATAATTTTCTCAAAAAAAAAAAAAGAAAAAAAAAGTAGTAAAATAATTGCAGCTCTAGCATTCTCTTAATTTTACCATTCAACGAACTAATTTTATTTTTTCTTTTAAAAAAATCCTATTAATTTTATCTTTCAACAAACCACTTTTATGTTTTTGAGTTCTATCAAGAGTATTATAACTTTTAATATAAGTAATTTTGTATGACATTTATTATATTTACAAAATTAGGTGACAGTCTACGTAACACTTGCCACGTTAATTATTAAAGTATGAATTATCTCGTGAGTTTGTAATGAATTATATCTATCCACTTTGACTCGTGACGGGGGCTAATTGTGAAACTGCAACGACCACGGGTTTTTCCCTTCTTTCGCTTTTTCTTTCTTTTTCTAATTTTTCTTTTTTATTTTAGCCTTTTTTGTTTTTCTGAATTTGATGCTTTTCCCTCTTTTTTCTTTTTTTTTTGTCTTCTTTTTTTTTTTTTTTTTTATCTTATGTTTGGGTATTTTTATCATTTTTGGTTGCGTGAAATAACTATCATACCCCCTCCAATAAGATTTAACAAAAATATTCTAACGAAACAGGACATTGCAATCACTGTGATTAAGGGAGAAATTGTAAATTGTAACATTCCCAAATACCATACATTTTATTAATGAAAAGAGGCAACCCTAAATTTCAATCTCAATCTTAATTAAAAAATAATAATATATATATCAACCTTAATTTTAGAAAAACATTCCCAAATACTCCATCTATACATTCACGTTTAATTAATATTCATAAGCATACATAATTAATGTCAACTCTTTTTACTTATTTATCTTTTGATACGAAGTATTAAATTTTGAATTAAATGATATTTTTTTAAAACTTTGAGTTAACATAATATCATAAGAGTGATTTTAAGTAGGAATCCTAACTTTATATAATATTATTTATTTTAGTTAAATATTGTACACCTCACTCATTAACAGAAATTGTATTTAATAATAGTGTTAAATATTAACTAAATTATTGAATTTATTATTTTAAACTTTCGTATTTGAACAAAGTTTTCCTCAAAGAATTAAGATAAAGTTTTCATTTAAATTGGGGCCGGAGAAATTTCATATAACTCAATTTATTAAATTAATATTTGCTCAAAATATATGTGATTCTGCATTTTTAATAGAATATGTAATTTTTACATGCATTTTATCGTACATTTTGAACACATGTTAATTTAATAGAAGTAATGTTACAATTCATACCAATTTATCATATTTATTTTATACTGATTGGTGTTGCATGTTTTAAGTGGAAAATGATCATCTCCCTTTCAAATGAAATGGATTTTAACGTCATAATTTAAAATTTGTACTTCTAAAAGTGTACATAATTTTACATAATTTATTTATTTAAAAAACATGATAATATTAACTTCGCATACACTATTAAATGCACAAATTTCAAATTATAACGACATAACCATAAAATAAATAAGCTCAATTCTTACTCCATTTTGAATTAGGCTCAGGTGCAGTTGTAGTTTTTTTGAAGGTTGAATTTAATGTAAAGTTAGTCATGAGAAAAAGAAAGAAAGTAAAATCAAATGGCCATAGGCGGTGTAATTTTTGTTTACAAGATTTATGGTGCTTTCTTATTTTTTATTTTAACGGGGTGATATGAAAAGTAAGTTAAAACACGTCACATCGGTTAATATAAAACGAGTATGATAAATGGTTATAAATAATAGCATTACC
Organism: Alnus glutinosa; assembly: GCF_958979055.1. Taxonomy (NCBI): domain Eukaryota; kingdom Viridiplantae; phylum Streptophyta; class Magnoliopsida; order Fagales; family Betulaceae; genus Alnus; species Alnus glutinosa. The sequence goes on along the minus strand of NC_084887.1, from coordinate 36,794,626 downwards.
CATTTAATAAACACAAGGAAATTTTATGGGAAAAGTACACATAACCCCCTCAAACTACCACTCAATTGTCAATGTACCCCCTAAACTACCAATTGTGTCAATCTCCCCCCTTAAACTACCAGAAAATGTCAATGTCCCCCCTAAGACCAACAAAAAGACAAAAATGACCCTAATTTTTTTTGAATAAGACAAAAATGTCCTCATAAATTCAAAAAAATTAAAACTAAAACTAAAAAACTGAAAAAAATTAAAAATTAAAAATTAAATTAAATTAAATAAAAAACGAAAAAAAAAATATTTTAAAAAAAGAACAAATTTTTTAATTTTTTTTTAAAAAAAGTAAACAAAAAATAACTGATTTTTTTTTTAAAAAAAAAACAAATGAAAAAAATAAAAAAGAAAAACCAGTTTTTATTAAATTAAAAAACGAAAAATAACAAATTTTTTTAAACAAAAAAAAAAATAACTGAAATTTATTTATTTAAAAAAAAAAAACAAATGAAAAAAAAACCAGTTTTTATTAAATTAAAAAACGAAAAAGAAAAAAAAAATTTAAAGAAAAAAAAACGAAAAAACAAAAAATAACTGAAATTTATTTATTTATTTTAAAATAAAAAAAAATGAAAAAAAAAACCAGTTTTTATTTAATTAAAAAAACGAAAAAGAACAATTTTTTTTTTTAAAAAAAAAAAGAAAAAAAAAACTGAAAATTATTATTTAAAAAAAATAATAAAAAACAGTTTTAATTTTTAATTTTTTTGTTGGAATAATTTTTTGTTATTTTATATTTTTTTTAATAATTTTTTTTTTAGTTTTTATTTTATTTTAATAATTTTATGAAGGGCATTTTTGTCATTAGAGGGACATTGACATTTTCTGGTAGTTTAAGGGGGGAGATTGACACAATTGGTAGTTTGGGGGGTACATTGACAATGATGTGGTAGTTTGAGGGGGTTATATGTACTTTTCCCAAATTTTATCCTTTTGAATAAAACATTTAAAGAAATAATTTTAAAAAAAAAAATGAAAAAAAGTTCACGATAACATATTGAGTCGGAGTCAGCTCCGGCCCATGAACAAGTTAATCATAGGCCCATAATTAGTTCATTAGTTTCCGTGGTATTCAGCATCTTCCCCTTCAAATCTCCAATTTCCATTAACATAACCTCCCAATCCAGTCATGGCGGAGACCGAGGCTGAGGCCCCGAAACCGAAGCTACGGCCAATCGTGCGCGTTGGGATCTTCCTCATCTCTCACAGCCTCCTCTTCAGGTAATACTCTTAATCTCTCACAAATTTGATTCGCTTACTCACTTACCTATCTATCATTGAGCTGAATCAATAGCTTTTGCCATTCAATCGTTTCAGCGTGGTTTGTTGCACAGCAGGGGTTTTGACTCTTCTGCTACTGCCAGTTCTCGCCAAGAACACCTACATTTCCGAGAATGCCCTCATGCCAGGTCATTTTTTTTTCTTTGTTCTTTTTTCGTTCCTGAACTAAATTTTAGCTAGGAGTTTTCATTTTCATTTTCATTCCCACAGGTTCTGCGAATTCCATGCTCTCTGGACAGGAAGTCTCGGAGGCAAATAGATTGGTGAAGGATTTAACCAGTTTGGATTTGAAACCTGTGGGCGGTGGCATGTACGCGCTTACTTCACATTGTAGCTTTTTTTCTTTTTTCTTTTACCTTTTTAATGTGAATTTCAATGTTACAATTAATTGTAAATATATTCGTCATGTTAAATTTCAACCAATATTAAAGGAGGTTATATTAGACTATTATAGTGGGTTATATATTTTAGACGCTCCCGACGAAATGTGCTGAAAATATTTTTCTGAACTGAGTAGATTAAATATTTAGATGAGTAGGATGTTCAACTCAAGGTTTGGCTTGAGTATCGAACCGGACAAAGATAAAGGCCTAGGGAGTCTCAAAGTGAGGCATAGATACACCCTTTCAATCTGAAAGCAGAAGCTCTAGAATTACTTATAAATTTCAGTCTCATTTAATAAGGAACCAACGTGGGACTTAGCTAGCAGTCATGAATACCTTTTTATTTGCATTCTGAAGCATGGCATTTGTGTATTATTACGCTATATGGTCACCTTGCATCATTCATTTTCTCTTTGTTTTATTTTGATAACTGTATATTCTTTGAACCATAGGGTTGATTAAATTTGCAGCTTTTTCTTTTTTCCTCTTCATCTTCTTTGTGTTTTTACTTACCATTCGATATTTTATCCTTTCTACATATCACAAAGTTCATAATTCTGAACCTTTCTCGTGCAACCCAATCCCTACTGTGGGACTTATTGCTGTTCTGTTTTCACCTCATCTGTACATAAATGCAGAGAAAGTCAAAGACTAATAGCAGAATATATGTCTGACTTGGGTGCGGAAGTTAGTTATCACAAGTTCTACCCTCGATCGAATCAGTTCCATCCACTGCACTTTTTTTCTTATCCTGAATCTGGGACAATTCGGGAGAACGTCAGTTGTTCATCGCATGGTCTCAACACAGTTGGAATAATAAGAGCACCACGTGGTGATGGGAAAGAAGCTATTGTCTTGGTGACGCCTTACAATTCTGTAAAGATTGGTCCAGGTGAGGCTTTATCTTTGGGCATCGCATACTCAGTGTTTTCCTTGCTGAGCCGAGTTACATGGCTGGCCAAGGATATTATATGGCTTGTTGCGGATTCAAAATATGGAGAATATGCCGCAGTTGACGCTTGGCTAAGCGATTATCACATGCCTGTATTTAGTGGGTTAGGGGCCCTAAATGCTGAAATGTGTCATGGAAGCAATATTCTTAATGAACTGAAAGACTACTCTTTCACAGAAAGAAAGATATACGATGGTTTTAGACGTGCTGGGACTATGGCTGCAGCCCTTGTCATCAAGGTTGCAGATAGAAGTGAACAATTTGAGAACAGTCTTAGCATCTATGCTGAGGCATCCAATGGGCAGATGCCAAATCTAGACCTTATCAATATTGTAAACTTTTTAGCTGTTCATAGGCAGGGTTTGCAGATAAAGGTGGAGAAGATGTGGTCTATACTTAACTGCAAATGGCTGAAGACTTTGGGTGAAATTCTCGAGTCACTAGGACATGTGGCTAGAAGCTTAAACCCACAGTGGAAGTTTGGTATCCCAGCAGCAGAGTATGTTGAGGGCACTGCTACACTTGCTAGTTCATTGTATTACCAGGTATTTTACTCTGCTGTCTGTTCCTTTATTCAACTTATTTTCTGTTTTTTGGGGGGAATGGTGGAATCTATTGCTATTTAAAGTTTCAAATTGAATGGTAAGAAACATTAAACGGTTTATGTCTTCTCACTTATCTTTGATCCCTAAGGTCATTTTTGTACTTACACATTTTCCATCCTATTAGGCTTTGGGTGTTCCCACAGGTCCCCATGGTGCTTTTCGTGATTACCAGGTAGATGCAATTACTCTGGAAATTTCTCCTGGAGTTTCTTCGAATAACAAGGTTAGGGGAAACGACTTCCTTCTGCGAGGTGGCCGGTCAGTCCTCATTTTCATCTTTCCGGAATAACATTTATAACTTGTCTTTCCAATTGACTTGACATGTAGGCAAAGGACTTGGACGAGTAGCTTGCCATTATTAGGATTGTGTTTTGGACATCAAAACTCTAGTCTGCCGGTAGAAGGCTTTGTCATCTTGAGTTGAATACTTCTCAAATTACCCTTCTTCTTTTTTCCTATTGTTCTTTGGGGGGTGGTGTTGCATATCAATACTTGGAAAAGATTCCATTATTAGTTGTTGTACCTATTGGATTGTCTGGGCATTACTGTTGCCCTTTCCTAGATGCTTGTGGTACTTCCCGCTTTCTTTAGGCTGTTATAGTATTTCTCTTGAATAATGGTGTCTTTATTTCTATTTTTGCTTACTTTGTTAGACTTTATCTGGAAACTTTGCATGTTTAACAGGGAAAAAAATGGTTTTGTACTGAACTACGGTAAAGAACTCCAATCTCACAATAAAAATGATAGAAAATGTTGATGAGGTTCAGCCTTGCTCGCTGCGCATGGTGTTCGGTCCATTTGGGGGTGGAAGTTCATGTCATACTCAAATACAATCTTGTATTTAATTGTTAGGGCAAGAAAATTCTTTTTGCAAGCACCGAAACGACAAAAAGCTCTCTCCAAGAACATATTAGTTCTTGCTTAATGCTTAAACCTTTCATTGTTCTTGTTTTTAGAATATCCTCTAGTTTTAAAAATGGTACTAATGCATAAGTAGTATTATTTGGTGAAATCTGTCTTTAATTACTCCTTGTTGAGTGGATAATTGGCGGTTTATTGTAGCCACGATCACACATTGAAAATCAAAAGATTCACTATTGTTGTGTCGTTTTGGCTGAAGGTTTTCTTGTTGGTTGATGCAGGTTAATTGAAGGAGTTATACGATCAGTAAACAACCTCCTTGAGAAGTTTCACCAGTCATTCTTTCTATACCTTTTAACATCACCCAGTAAGTTTGTGTCAGTTGGAGTCTACATGATCGCTTTTGCACTCCTTGTTGCACCACTCCCAATGGTTGCAGCTTCTCTCTATACCGATGCTCATAAATTGGATCCTAGTTATGAAAAAGACAAATCCACTTCTCCAGCCAGTGCTGCTGACAAACTTAGCATCACTCTCAGATCATGCAAATGGCTTAATGCGGTGAAAAAAGTTTTTGTAGTTCACTTGTGGGGAGCTGTTGTTTCATTACTCCCATATTTTGTCTGCCAAATACCCAGTTGCACTCCAACAATCAGCTTTGTAGTCTGGGTTTTGCTCTCCATCTTCAGCCTCCTAATCTTGTATTTGATTTTGGGTTTTCCATTTTCCTATGCCAATGCATCTCAACTTCAAAACAGAGATTGGGCTCTCTTGAAATCAGTGACTATCTCAGCTGCCTTTATTGGTTTGTGCCTCATGTCAGTCATTAACTTTGCTACAGCTGAGATTGGGGCGTTACTATTGGTCCCAATGTGTTTGATGGCTCAACCTTTGAAGCTTGATGTGAAAACTAGAAGATTGAGGAATTTTTCAAGGGTGCCTTGTAATCTGGCTTTGGGCTTTATTGGATTTCCACCAGCTGCTTTTTTTGTGTTGAAAGGTGTATTTGAAGGTTTTGGTGGTATTACTGTTGGTGACTTCTGGAATTGGTTGGAGACCATTTGGGCTTGGAGCAGTGCAACTTACCTCTATATAGGTATAGTTCACCTGCCATGCTGGTTATTGTGCATTCATGTTTTATTTCATCCTTGTTGACATGTTTTTGTGAATTTTACCCTATGCATCATCGATCGATTTCACACACAAATCAGAAGATTAAATGAAATTTTATCTCAATGTTTATGCCTTCTTACCTAAATTGCTTTTTGTTGATAATGGTGGGCTGGTTCTAGAGAACTAGCTCGTAAAGAATTAGTTGCTCCAGGTATATATATATATAGAATAATGTTATTTAGTAGACTGTTATACAACTGAATTAACGCGAGAACAATCATATTGCAGTCTACTAAATAGCATTATTCATATATATATATATATATATATATATATATATATATATATATATATATATATATATATAGCCTTTCATCTCTGCGGGGAATTTTGTATTACTAGGCCAAGGGGACTCTCTTGTGGCACGGGCTGTTTGGCAGGCAGGATTGCAGGTGAGGTTCTGCAGGCCCGTTAATATGTACTTATTGACTCCCTGAATGAATGGCCGTAGAAAGGGAGATGATCGATCAGACGGCTAGAATTGTAATTTGAAAGCTTATTTTTCGAGTTAGCTTGCTTCGATCATATATGGTGTGCCTCTGATCTACTTTGAGGCTTACAATTTGAACATGAGAACACTTTGACTTAAAGCACTAGCAACAGACAATAGTTCATTTATTTTCTTATATTTAGGAAAAATAGCCAATTTATATTCCTATATATAGGAAAAATCTAAAAAATAATCACAGAAAATCGTCCACATCACTTTCACCTATGTTTTTCATAGGTAGCATTTTAGCTACCTAACGTGTTACTATATTCATAAAAAAGTCGTTCTCTTGCACCTGCATATACACACTTTCTTCACCTTCTGCAGCCACACCTCCCCATCTCAGCCCCCCCATTCTCGGCCAAACTAGGAAAATACCCAATTATTTTCACCAACTTGTACAGCCCTCAATCCTCCCCAGCTCAGCCCCTCCATTCTCGGCCAATCTAGGAAGACATTCAATTTTTTTCACCAACTTTTTCATCCCTCAATCGGTCACCAGAACCAACTCAAATACCACCCAATAGCAAGAACGGAGAGGGTATTCGAATAATTCAATTCTCTCATCTCGATCCCTGTCGGCCATGCCTGGTGAAGAAAATGAAACTGAACGAGAGTGAGTTTTAAGTAATTTGAGACGTCGTACCCATGTCTCCTTCTAATAATGATGTAGTTTTTAAAATCACAATTTGGTTAAAATTCAATAATGATTCATCAGAAGTTCAGTGGTAATTTTAAAAGCGACATCATTATTAGAGGGACATAAGAAAGACATGGGTATGACGTCTAGAATTACTCAAGTTTTATTGATTAACTATTGTTGTGCTTGACGGAGATAGAGAGATAAGAAAATAAACGAATGATAAAAAAACTAAAAGAAAAAGTAGAAATAATATTTTAATGATGTAGGGAAATATTAAGGAAATCTATTACGGGATGTATTTAGATAAGAAAGTAAAAAAAAAAAAAAAAAACTGGTTCTTTAAATTTAGAAAAAATCATTGGGTATTTGCTACTAGTGCTCTTAGTTGTCCAACTATTTCAGTGCTTATATATAAAATCATACGTACCCAGCCACTGAGCAAGCTTTTTGCTTAGAAATTTTCTTGGGGTTGGCTAGTGGGTCAAAAAGCTCAGTCCAATATATATTTGTAGAATGGATCCTGCTGAGTAGATTGAATATCTTTTATATTTGTTCTGGTTTTTGCAATGTCGCTTTTAAACTACCAAAAGTTGCAATATGGGTGTTCGATATTTTAGCCACTTTCAATCTGTTTTTCATTAAGATCTTTCGTGAAGTTGTAACGGAATGAACATAATGATCAAAATACCCAATTTAAAAAATTTACGAAGAAAAAAAAAAAACACACTCACACATACCTATGACAACGCCGTAGCAATAGATTTGGCCGCTACTTTGGTTTTTTAACTTTGTATTTTTATAAAATTTACAACTGAATAAGAGACATTTTACTTATTAATTGATTGAGTTAACGAAAAACTTTAATCGTAAAAGAAATTGGAAGGGTTTGAACAATCACCTTGTAACTTTCAATAATTTGAGAAGAAATTGCAAAGCCTACTAGATGTACCAGAATAAGTGAGATCTGCCTATAATTTATGTGATATGGTACCCTATTATGGAGCATAGATTGGATGTTTGGATCTCTCTCTCTCTCCCTTAAGAAAAGAAAAAAAGAAAAAGAAAAAGCTCAGAAAAAAGAAAAGATTGGGTCTCTCTCTCACACGGGCATATACTTTTTTTCTGCTGCTTGATGGGTCATAAATTTAAGGTGTTTGATAGGTGTGATTGATAGAAAATGCGTTTGCGTCTGTAAATTAATGGAGTAGATAGATTGATAAGGACTTGACGCCTTGTTTGCTTAGAATCATGCTCCCATTTCGCGGCTTTCATGATTAAAAATGTTGTTAGAAAATTAAAAGCCCATGTTCCGCACCCACTCAAAGAGCAAGGAATATCAAAAAGAGATGCTCTTGGAATTTTAAGATGAATTGTTGTACTACAATCTTTACTTGTTTATATTGATTATGATTAGTAAAGATACGGAAATATTTCTTCGGATCGAGACCTCTCATCAAATTACAACTTATTTTTATTGGAGTCGAGAAGGCTTTTAATGAAGTTTATCTGTTTAAACATATATTGAAATTCAGTAATTCTATTTGATGAATTTATTCTCGTCGGGTAGAATTACTCATTGAAATTAGAAGTTCCTCATGTGTCACTCTTGCGTCTCGAAAAACGAAGTAGTTTTTAAAATCATCATTTAATTAAAAAATTCAATAATAATTAATCACAAGTCCAATAATAATTTTAAAAATTACCACATTTTTATAGTGACACAAAAAAAAAGAAAATTATAACATTACTCCTTAAATATGTACCGAAATTATATAAATAGGCTTCATTAAGGGCTTCTTTAAATTGCCTACCTAAATATAAATCTGAATTTTTCAATAATTTACTGTTTAAATTACTAAACGTAAAAAAATATATATATATTTATAAAATTCTCCTGTAGGAAAGCACACCCAAAATTATTGAAATCTCTATCCCTTAAATATAAAAGGACAGACAATTCCAAGGGTACCGAGTGCAGGGGATTCCGTCCATATCTCTTGATGTTATAAAAAGTGAGAGCCATTTTTTGGTGGTTGCAAAACTTTGATTCCCATATTACTACGTGTCGTTTTAATTTCCATTCTTATTTACAGTGAGTGGATTCGGAGGAAGCTGGGGGGGGGGGGGGCAGGTTGGATGACGTGCATAAGAATTTAGGAGTCCCATCCGCCTCTCAAGCGCGTGAATCAAAGGCGCTGAACATTTTCAAGCTAAAAGAAAATTTTGCCATCGTTGAAAATTTGCCCAGCTTTGTGGAGACAAAAACGAGGAAGCAATATGATTAAATATTGAAATGTAATAAAAATTTATTACAATGCTGATTCTTTAGATATAATTTGGATCTTCAAATTTATATGTAATTTTTTTTTTCCTGAAAATCCCTAAAATAGTTGAAAAGACATCTAATAATAAGAATAAAAAATATTATATTTTACTTGGTATCCATTTTTTATCCATCAAATTAGAGCAGGTAAAAATAGAAAAATAATAAAAGTCATTTCGTTGTACAGCTGTTTTTGCAAATTCACTAGCGGATTTGTGATAAAAATATGACCGTCTTCATTTCAACTAAGATGAAAATGATCATTTTAGGATCAAGATTTGATTTTATAAATTTAACAATATATATGAATTTAAATTTAAATGATATTATATATATTATTAGATGCTGCAGGATAAAATTTAAACAACAAATGACTTCTCTCCATTTTAATTAAAATAGAAAAGATCTTTTATCTCCGATTATAAATGTCAAATGTCTAAAAATAATAATTTAGACATGAAACCAAGAAATAAAAAAGGTATATCAGTTAATTCCAAGGTAGTACTTGCTTGGCTTCTTGGGTTTTAAGAGAGACACTTTCTAAGCTAAGCAGGAGCGACATTACTTAATTCAGACAAGAACGTGTATGACACGTACTCCAAGCAGCGTTTTAAGCAAAGCGGCTCACGTCAACACTTCCTGCCTTCTCTCTCTCTACCATTTCTCTCTCTCTGATTACAATCAAAACCCAAGACAACAAGAATGTTCTCCAAACTCAAGGAAAGGTGAAGAAGAACTCCTTGAAGAAGAGCAACGAGAGAGAGAGAGAGAGGCGTGGAGAGATGGACCACATGCTATGTGATGAACTCCTTGAAGAAATCTTTCAAAGGCTTCCACCATCACCCACTTCATCTCTCTCAGTCTGTTTGGTCTCCAAGCGCTGGCTCCACCTCTACCGCACCTCCAAGACATCCCTCTCTCTCCGCCTCACCCCTCACAATTCCACAATCCCCGCCTTGTCTTCCCTCCTCTCCCACTACCCTTCTCTTCTCTCCCTCTCTCTCGTCCTCTCCTCTGACCCCACCACCGCCACAACAACCACACCCACCACTTTCTCAGACCACCTACTCCTCAAACTCTGTTCCTTTTGTACCAGGCTTCATACTTTGAGGTTCTTGGCCGGCCCTGTCTCTCTTTCCTCTCTGGATTCTCTCTCTTCAGCCTGTACCCACCTCACCTCTCTCTGTATCAATCTCTCTAGGCCTATCTTTTTCAGTTGGGTTGTGAATTTTCCTGCTTTAAAAGAGTTATCGATCCTCGTCTGCTCTGGGGAAGGCCTTGAAGAAGAAATTGAGTTTGCTAGGGAATATGGGTTGTGGGAAAATGAGGATTTTGATGCAGGACTCGGCTTGGAGAGTCTGTGTTTATCAGGAATTCGAGCTGACGATGGGGGCTTGAGTTGGCTATGGCGGAGCTGTAAAAGGCTGAAGAAATTGCAGCTACGGAGCTGTCAAGGTATTGGTGATGGAGGGTCTTTCTCGTCTTTTGTTAGGTGCTTACAGGGTCTTGAAGAGGTGGAGCTCAGGAAATGTAGGAGTATAGTTGATTTGGTGCTGTTGAAATTGGCTGAGAATTGCAATTCTCTCAGTTCTTTATTGGTTTATGATGGTGGTAGCAGAGAGGGTCTGCTGAGGTTCATTAGCCAGTGTAGGTGCAATTTACAAAAACTTGATTTTCGGTTGCCTCTCGATCTTAATAACGATCACCTGTCCGCTGTTGCATTGAATTTCCGGTGTCTTTTGAGTATCAGGCTTCAAAGTTGTTGTCTTGTCACTGGCGAAGGCCTTAAGGCTCTTGGGATTGCCAGGAGTTCTGCGCTTGAAGAATTGGCATTGATAAATTGTGATGTTGTGGAACGAGAGCCGGGGTTGCTTGCCACGCTGGGGCAGAATTTGAGGCAATTGAGGAAATTGGACTTGTCTTATAATGAAACGTTACTTGATAAGGAGTTTATTTCGATGCTAGTTTCATGTAATGGTCTTATTGATTTGAGGTTGAGAGGCTGTGTAAGGCTTACCAATGCCGCCCTGGTCTCAATGTTTAAGAGTTGCAAGCGTTTGGAGAATGTTGATATTATGCACTGTTGTGGTATTGAGGCTAAGGCAGTGGAGTTGTTTGTTCTGAATTCTCCATACTTGAGACGGGTGCAGGTTGAGGAAAGAAAGCTTTCGGATGTTGCGAGGACATGGGCATCGAATAAGTTTATTGAGGTTGTTGTTTAATTGTTGAATTGACTGCAGAAGAGCAGCTGTTTAAGTTAATATAAGTTTCAAGCGAAACAGGTATATACTACACCACCACTTGTCCTGAGTGTGTTTGTAAATTTCTGTTGCTTATGTCGTGGAACACTAAGAGCGACTTGTGGCTCCAATAATTATGTAAATGCAATTGTTTAAAATGCTTTATCGGTTCTTCTTTGGCATGTTAGCACTCTGACAGCTATATGTTCATTCATATTCATGCTCTACTCATACATCTTACCATGGATTGAATAATAAAGCTTCTGCTTCCCCCTTTATTTTTTTCCTTTTAAAGGTTCATCCATAGAGTTTTTCTTTGAGCGTTCTGTTTGTCAATGCTTGAGGTGCAAAACATGTTCAATTATGTGGATGATTGAGGCCTATTCATTTGCATAATGAAGGGGTACTTGAACTCTGTCTGGATGATGTAGTTTAACATATCCAGTAGAGGAAGAAAAGATGTGAAGAAACTTTATGGAAATGGTGACTTAGAAGTGTCTTTAAGAAGAAAAGGAATCAATAAACAAGTGGCAACAAATTCATATAATCTACTTGCTGGGGGTTTGAGCAGAACCGTTGGTGTCATTAAGAATAGAATTCTAGGTTATGGTTGTTTAGGGGTTTATTGATAATTAGACCCAGAGTAATGCTATACAGTCTACACCACCCTGTTATCCCTCAAGCTGATGTGGCTTTTAAACTCATTGTTGGATTTGGGATGGATAACTATTGGATTTTGATCAATGGTGATTTTAAAAGACCATTATACTCTTGGACCCCAAGATAGTTTTTTTTTTTTTGATAAGTAAGAATTCATTAAAAAGCCCAGAGGGGCGCAACCCTAGTACACATGAAGTATACAAAAGTGCCCCTAAACAGAAGAAATGAAAGAACAAGAAAGTAAAAAGTCAGCGAACAACAAACTACTTGGGCTATGCGCCGACACCCAAAGATATAACAAATTAAGCACCTTTCTACAAATAGCCCCAACTGAAGACTCCACATCCTCAAAAAGCCTAGAATTTCTCTTACGCCACAAGCCCCACAAAACACATAAAGGAACCTGCTTCCATATACGAAAAACAGGACCACGACCCAGCAAAGTGCCCCAACCCCTCAATAAATCCACAACACTACTAGGCATAACCCACTCCACCCCAAACAAACTATAAAAAAAATTCCAAACAACCCGTGCAACATCACAATGAAGAAGAAGGTGATCAACGGACTCCCCATGCTTTTTACACATAACACACCACTCAACCACTACAATACCACGCCTACGTAAATTGTCATGAGTTAAGATCTTTCCTAAAGCCGCTGTCCAAACAAAGAACGCTACCCGCTTCGGAGCTTTAACACATCATATACTCTTCCAAGGAAAAGAGACCGCCTCGTGACAAACTAAAGCTTTGTAGAAAGTCTTCACTTCAAAATTCCTCCTCTTGGAAGGATTCCACACCACCCTATCAACCTCCCCATGTCGAACCTGAGTAGAGTATAACTGATCGAAGAAAGACATCATCATCTCCACCTCCCAATCCTGAGCATAGCGCGTAAAGAGAACATTCCAATGAACCACGCCTCCAACCACAGACAAATTATCCACCACCCAAGCATCAGGAGAACACGCAATAGAGTACAAAGCTGGAAAACAGAACTTGAGAGGCTTGTCCCCACACCAAAGATCATGCCAAAAGCGAATATGAGACCCATCTCCCACCTCAAAACACAAAAACTTGGCAACACTATCCCACACCCTTCGAATAAACTTTCAAACACCGACACCATAAGGCCTCGTAACCGGTAAAGAACACCAACCTCCCCTCACACTCCCGTACTTCACCTCAATCACCAATCTCCACAAAGCATCACGCTCTTGAGAGAACCTCCAAATCCACTTCCCCAATAAGGCTTGATTAAAATTAATAACATTACGAACACCCAGTCCACCAGCCTTAATTGAAGTACAAACTCAATGCCAAATGACTAAATGAAATTTAGTTTCATCACCCAAACCACTCCACAGAAACTCCCTCTGAAGCCGCTCTAGTTTCTTTGCTACACTCACAGGAATAGGGAACATAGATAAATAATAAGTAGGAATGCTAGAAAGAGTACTGTGAATCAAAGTTACCCTACCACCCTTGGACAAATATAGTTTCTTCCAACTAGCCAACCTTCGTTCCACCTTCTCAATAACCCCATTCCAAATAGAAATAGATTTGAACGACGCCCTGACGCAACAGGAATTCAAAACAAACAGAAAATTAAAATAAATCTACGATAATTCAGAGTCTCACCAAATTAACGAAGATGAAAGAACAAACCAGCGTCTCACTGGCCTTGACAGCGTTTCACCACCAAGAAAGAAGAGAGGAGTCACACCTCAAAGAAACAAAACTGTTTTTCATAATATCATAATTTGTCTGATTACAAGAGAACATTATACTTAAATAGACACTCTAACCCTAACCCTAACCCTAATGTGACTGACTTTGGACCAAGAGCTAAGCCCACTTTTAAAATGACAAATAACTTTAAACTTAAATTACTAACTGTGGGCCAAACCCATTATTAAATTACAAACAAAAACTAATAATTTAACTAAAAATAAATGACATATTTATTTTTGTTTTGTCCTGCATCATTCTCCCCTTCTTCGAAAAAAAACTCGTCCTCGAGTTTAAATGGCAATGCTTCGGCCCAATAGAAACTGCTGCTGAATATGAGCTGAAATATGAGGAACATTGTCGCAGGAAAGCCCAATAAAAATTTTATCTTCTGTTTGCTCTTGCTGAAAAGTCTTGAAAAGAGTTTGAAGCTTCTGACAAAACCTTGAAACAATGAAACATGCTCCCACTTTTTGTTTTTTTCTTCTTTGCCTTGCTTCTGAGTCTCTGACAAAAACTTGAAAACATGCATCCCACCCTTTTTTTTTCTTTTTTTTTTTTTTTTTTTTTTGTGCTGCGGTGAAACTTGAAACCTGCAACGTAAAAACATGGCAACAATAATAAAATAAACACTTTGACAGATTGCCCATGCACCTTTCATCTTTGATTTTTTTTTTTTTTTTTTGTCTTTTGTCTTTTGTCTCTTGCTTTCCTCTGACAGCAACTTGGAGAACTCCCACTTTCTTCTTTGCTTTAGTCCTCTTTGACCAGCCACTTGCCTCTTGGACCATCTGAACGACAAGAGCTTTTGAGTGTTTTAATTTCTTCTTCTTCCTCTTTCTAAACCAAACATAAGAAATTTCGGTTCTTTTCTCTCCTCTCGCAAGTTCTCTTTCTCCTGTCTCTGTCTTGTAAATCAAACAGAAAAAGATTCGGCCTTGTTCCTTCCCTGCAAGCCAAACAAAACAGGAGCTTCTTGACTCTTCATCCGAATCTTGTGCAATACAGTGGGAGAGGGGTAGCTTTGCGGTTGGGGGTGAGAGTTTCTGGATGGTGGTCTGCTCAACAGTGGGTATGGATCTTGGTATTGGCAGTGGTTGCGGGTTTTGCGGTGTGGGTATCAACGGTAGTGGGTTGATGATGGGGACGCACGGCAGGGGTGATGGGTTGCTTTTGTGGGTGTCATGGCACAGGGTTGGCGGTGGGCTGGGTTGTTCTGGCGTTTCTGAGATGCCGGTGGTGTGGGTGTTGCTGTGACGTTGAATCGGTAGGCAACTGGGTGCCAGATGGGTCATGATTTGTGGGTTGTTTGGCAGAGATAAAAATTCTAGCGTGATGGTGGTGTCTTTTTGTGGAGTAGGCAGCTTGGGTAGCAAAAGTGGTTGGTATTTGGGTTTGGACGGTGATCGTGGATTGTGCAATGTGGGTATCAACGGTGATGGCTCAGAATTTTCTGATGGGATTTCTTTTTGAATTTGGGCTTTGGTTTCGTCTTATTCTTTAACAACAGAGGTTGTTGATTGGGTGTGGGTGAATGGTGCTGAAGTGGTCACTGGTTGTGGGAGTTTTGGCATTGATAGTTCCGGGCGTACCAAAGGATTGGGGCTTTGTGGTTCTGGAATGGTCAATGAATCTGGGATGGTCACTGGTTGTGTTTGGGATTCTGCTGGAGGGGTCGGCGATGTGGCTGACTTGGGATTGTCGGATGGGATTTCCTTTGGGTCTTGAACGGCTGAGGTTGTCGATTTGAGGTGGGTTGGGGTGTTTGCTGGTTTGGTTTGCAGATGAGAAGCTTGGTTGTTCATCGGTGGAGAGGGTTTGGGTATCAATGATAGTTGTGTTTTGGTTTCTTGGGGTTTATGAACGGCAGTTATTACTGGTTGGGGTTTGCTAGAAAAGACGTAACGCTCAATGCGTGTGAGACCGTCGTCTAGCCGTGCAGTGCAAAGGCGTACCTGGTTCAATACATGAATGGCGGAATCTCGTTGCTGTCGATTATCATAGTTATCCCCGTACTTCTCTTGCAACTTGAATCTCATCTCTTCCCAATCGATGATGGGTGGTAGTTGTAGGCGGTGATGATATTTTTCGACACTGTGCCACCAATCATGTGCTTCACCCTTGAGCGCATTCTTGACGAAACGCACCTTTCGATTTGGGGAGATACCAATCCATTCAAGAAAGTCTTCCAACGCATCAAGCCAAACTTGGAACGCCTGTGGATCCCTTCCGCCATAAAAATCTGACACAACTTTGCCCCCGTATTGAGAATGCTCGTAAGATTGGCCACAATCAAGATCTTCATGCCGTCCATAACTCATCGACGGATATTAAAATCGGATCTCACAATTGTTGATAGAAAACAATTGCAGGATGCTCTGATACCACTTTGACGCAGCAGGAATTCAAAACAAACAGAAAATTAAAATAAATCTACGATAATTTAGAGTCTCACCAAATTAACGAAGATGAAAGAACAAACCAGCGTCTCACTGGCCTTGACAGCGTCTCACCACCAAGAAAGAAGAGAGGAGTCACACCTCAAAGAAACAAAACTGTTTTTCATAATATCATAATCTGTCTGATTACAAGAGAACATTATACTTAAATAGACACTCTAACCCTAACCCTAATCCTAATGTGACTGACTTTGGACCAAGAGCCAAGCCCACTTTTAAAATGACAAATAACTTTAAACTTAAATTACTAACTGTGGGCCAAACCCATTATTAAATTACAAACAAAAACTAATAATTTAACTAAAAATAAATGACATATTTATTTTTGTTTTGTCCTGCATCACGCCCCCAACGGCATACCCAAATAAGTCATCGGCAGAGACCCAACTCTACAACCCAGAATATGAGCCAAAGACTCTACATCTTTCACCTCGCCAATAGGGACCAATTCGGATTTGCCTAAATTGATCCTCAACCCTGATACCGCTTCGAAACATAAGAAGGTACACCTCAAATTTCGAACATGCTCGGCTTGAGCTCCACAAAAAATTAAGGTATCATCCGCAAACAGTAAATGATTCACCACTAAAGCTTCATTACCCCTGAAGCCCACTGAGAAGCCTGAAAGCAAGCCTTGGAGCATAGACGCATTCAACATCCTGCTAAGCGGTTCCATAACCACCACAAACAGCATAGGAGAAAGAGGATCACCTTGCCTAATCCCCCGCGAGCTCTGAAAGAAACCAGAAGGGGCGCCATTTACCAAAATGGAAAATTTTACCGTAGAAACGCAAAATTTAATCCATTTTCTCCACCTCTCCCCAAACCCACATCTCTGAAGCATGTAAAGGAGGAAATCCCAATTCACGTGGTCATAAGCTTTCTCCAAATCCAGTTTGCACAATAATCCGGCCTCCCCTGACCGCCTTTGGCTATCCAGACATTCATTAGCTATAAAAACCGAATCCAAAATTTGCCTACCACCAACAAAAGCATTCTGAGAGTTCGAAATAATTTTCCCGACCACTAATTTGAGCCTATTAGCAAGGACCTTAGAAATAATTTTATAGACCCCTCCCACCAAACTGATAGGCCTAAAGTCTTTAACCTCCAAAGCATCAGCCTTCTTAGGAATGAGGGAAACAAAAGTTGCATTCAAACTCCTCTCAAACTGCCAACTATTATGAAATTCTGAAAATACCGCCATAATATCTTTTTTGAGAACCCCCCAACATTTCTGAAAGAAAGCCATAGAAAAATCATCTGGACCCGGTGCTTTATCCCTGTTAATCTCCCGCACCACCTTCCACACCTCCTGCTCCTCAAAACCTCGTTCTAACCAAAGACACTCATCCGCATCAATGGAGGAGAAAGAAATACCATCCACCCTTGGCCGCCACGAACTCTGCTCGGTGTACAGGGAGTCATAATAATTTACAATATGATCCTTAATTATCACCGGATCAGAAGACAAAGCCCCATTGATCCTCAAAACTCCCACATGATTGTACCTCCGATGCGAATTGGCTACCCTATGAAAGAATTTAGTGTTATTATCCCCTTCCTTCAACCATAGAGCCCGAGATTTTTGCTTCCAATTAACCTCCTCAAACAGGAGAGTTTTTTCCAGCTCCCTGATCATGTCTGACTTCTGAACCCGCTCCTCCTCCACTAACCCCCGAGCTTCTTCAAAACACTCTAGCTCTTTAATACCTTCTAATAATTCCTTCTTCTTCTTCCCTACATCACCGAAGACGTCCGCATTCCAAATCTTCAAGTCCACTTTTAAAGCTTTCAACTTGCTAGCCAGCACAAAACTCGGCAGGCCTTGAAAATCATAAGACTCCCACCAACGTTGCCCTTGTTCTACAAAGCCAACAGATTTGAGCCACATGTTTTCAAATTTGAAGTATTTTTTCCCCGCTCTGTGTGATCCACAATCCAACATCAAAGGAAAATGGTCTGATAAAAGTCTAGGCAAACGACTTTGTGACACATCAGGGTAATGTTCTTCCCACTCTGGAGATAACAAAAACCTATCAATTTTAGACCATACCTGATTATTGGACCAAATGAACTGCCCTCCTTGGAGAGGAATATCCACCAAACTCTGCCCATGTATGAACTCCGAGAAATCTTCCATAGCAGCAGAA